>NW_024497629.1:7266867-8753508 GCF_017590055.1 Onychostruthus taczanowskii
CTGGTCCTTGGAAGAGAGAATCCCTTTCCCCAACACCGGGTAGTGACCATGTGGTGGTACTGAAAAACCATCAGGTTCCAGCCATAGCCTCTCAGGGTACTGCAAAAAATTAACCCTGTCCTGGTCAGACCTGGGATAATTACTTGATAGAAACAGAGAGAACTGAAGTTGGTCTCTTCTTCTCTGGCAGTTTTCACTTAGCTATAAGAAATTATGTAATTTATTGGAATAAATATTGAAAGAATAAAAGAAGGCAAGAATCACTGAATCCAGACCCCTTTTACTGTAGGAAGTTCTATTATATGTCTTTGCTGGTATAACATAATTACCAATGATAGAATCACAGAATAGTCTGGGGAGAGGGATACCTTTCACTAGACCAGATTGCTCAGGGTTCCAAGCAGCCTGATCTTGAACACTTCCAGGGATGGGTCATGCTCAGCTTCTCTGGGCTGCCTGGCCCACTGCATGGTGACAATCAGTAAAGAATTTTTTCCTAATATCTGATCTAATCCTACTCTCTTTCAGTTTGAAGCCATTCTCCTTTGTACTGCCACTACATGCTTTTGTAAATAATCTCTCTCCATCTTCCTTGTAGGCTGTCTTCAGGTACTGGAAGGCTGCAATTGTGTCACCCCAAAGCCTTGTCTTCCCCAGATGAACAAACACAACTCTCTTAGTATTTTCTTCATAGGAGAGGGGGTCCTTCCCTCTGATCATGTTGGCGGCCTCCTCTGGACTTGCTTCAACAAGTCCATGTCCTTCCTGAGCTGGGGACCCCAGAGCTGGACTCAGTACTCCAGGTGGGGTCTCACTGTCAGTCAAAATCCTAACGAAGTTTAGACAGTACAGTCATTAAACTTTTAGGTTTCCCCTTGAAAGTCACTTCAAAAGAAAAAAGCAGCACCAGCTGGGTTGTGTGTCTGTAGGAACAGAATAGAAATGTTTGAATCAAAGTCACTTATTTCTTCTGATGTGGATAAATCATCTGATCCCACCAAGCAGATCAGAAAAAAATTCCATACTCATACAGCTGGCAGGAATCTATTCAGACTGCAATAAAAAGATTATAAATTTATATGGTATATTCCTCTTCAATAAGATTTTTGACATTTCAGCCTCTGTGAATTATGAAGTTTAGGCGAAAACCCAGTTATACTAGAGCAAAGTCCTCTTAATTAGATATACATTGGCAAAAATAATTGCTGCCCATGTGGAACTAAATCACAATACATTAACTCTTGTACTGACATTTCAAGCAGTGTTTATGTATACAAAAATTTAGAAATAAAATATACTAGCCTCAAGTAGGTAAACATGAAAGAAATCCCTTATTACAATAGTATTTAAACAACATGTGGAACTACCATTTCCATATGGATTTCTTGAGATGCCTCATGTCTTTTCATGTAATATTCCACTCTGATTCCAATTATTTATTCATCAATGAATACATCCTATGTGTGTGGCTCTGCCTAGTGAATTGGTGGGATCCAAACCATTAATTTTCTATTTATTTAAAACTGAAAGAAACATGCTGTCTGGTTTGTCCTGTGAATTGATAATCTTAAATCCTTACATAGAAATTATTTAGGTATTTTATGTGGGAGATGTGGATATAAGACAGGTGGTTAACATTTAGCCAATGCACAGGATATGGATTGAAGTATTATTTGCTAATCTGATTGGGAAAAATTGGTATTTGTCAATCTAACAGGAATAGAAGCACACTTTTGGACAAGGAACATAGCAGTATTCAGGTGGTAAAGGATATAGGATTTTTGTGCTTGCAAACTTTGCTTTCTGGTCCTCATTTATTTGGCAACTGATAGGGCTGTACACAACATGCACAGTTCTACAGTTCTTTAGAAACCCCATATGAAGTTTCATTCCAACTCCAAATGAGGCATTGATCATTTCAGTGGGAGGCAGATATGAGGAATACAGGTCTTGGCTAGCAGTCTGCCCACTCAGAATGCTAAAGGAAGATACCATTCTTAGTGAACCTTAATAGCAGAAGCCATTAATTCCACAGAAGTAGGGTTTCCTCTGGGACCTGAAAACCTCTAACTAAAAAGAGAACCTTGCCACATAACATGTAGACTGACTGTTTTATAGAACCCCTACAATTAAGGGGAAAAGGTACATAATACTAATTATGTCTCATACTGAAAAGAAACTTCTCAGAGAGCAAAGTATTGACAGAGCATCATCTGCATTTTGTTACACGCAAGGGTGATTCAAAAATCAAAAGTGGAGATTAATTAGACCAAATTTTTGCATAAAAGTAATGAAAATAAATAAGGAGCTGACTAAGAATACCTAATCACAGGGTAAATTTAACTACTTTTTTACACATGCTTTTACTGTTCTTTTACTTTAGCACATGAACAAGATGTGGCAGTTAACATATGAGTTTCAAACTTTTATTTTAAAATATAAATATTAAATTCTCATCTTTCGTTCCTTGTCTGTTTTCCACCATATTATGATTTTTCTGCTCAGATTTGTTTGAAGAAAAAGAAATGTGTGGCAGAAAATTTCCTGTAAAGTTTGCCCTTGAACAGAAGAAGCCTTTGCACAAAAAATATCTGTGAACTGAATCAACAGAAAATGCTCTTGTGCACTTGAAACTGAATGTTGCATATTCTATACAAAAAGAACAGGGAATGCTAATGTTCTAGACCAAAGTCTGATCACCATAAATTTCACATAAGAATCTGAAATAACACTTTCAGTTCTTATGTTTTAAGAAAGAATGTGTTCACTAAAGATCTGAAGTGGTAATACAAGGGCTGGACAAACAAATTTGCTTTCTTTAAACAGCTTCAGATTAATCCTGGCATAACTTTAGGGTGGGGGAAGATTGCTAGGTACTCTGTCACTTAATATTTACTCCACTTTTATGTTAAAGAAAAAGCATTTATAAAATTATTATTTTCTTTAGTGCTCAGATAAGTTAATTAATTTGTATCCATTGAATTTGATAAGGACAGAAATATAATTATATTATATATTTCATTGCAATCCTTTTCACTTTAGAATTTAATGTTTGAAGATTTGAATGGAAAAATTAAATACTGTGTGCTTTTTATTATATTTTCACTATTTTGACACAAATACTGAAAAGTTTCTCACAAATTTCTAATTAGAAATCCCCAAGCACTGAGACTGAATGACTCTGAAGAAACATAAAAGGTTTTCCCCATAACTAGTATTCCTTCAGAAACATGCTCTGACTTTCAGTATATCTGCAGATATCCATAAATACATATTTACAAAAAAAATTGATACTACAGTTAGACCCAAACACTGCTTCAAAATTATCCATTTGGTTGATAATTTGCCTCAAATGTATTTATAGTCAGGACCGCATCAATGACTGCTGGTATAATGGACAAAAATGGACCTGTGTAAGCCAAAGTGACTGCCATCATCACTTTGTGAAAGTAATTATTCTTATTTTTTTTTTTCTAATTATACTCTAGTGAAGTAAGAATTAAGCATTATTGTCACTGAGATATTGCATGGAAATGTTAATGAAGTGGGTCCCTGATTTTTTTTTTAAATTTTTATTCAAGCACATTTAAAAAAAAAGAACAACCACTTATTCTGAAAAGTTAAATAATTTAAATGTCAGTATGAAAGCTATCTTCACTGAACATCAGACATTAAAACTTCATCAACATGAGAAGCAGGAGTTCACAAATCTCTTTGCAACTGAAATCACAGACATTCCTCCATTCTATGATCTTAAGGCTCTCATTTGCAAGAACAAGAGGTGACAACTAAGAAAAGATGTCAGCAGCATGTGCATCTTTATTGTAACCTCTGGTGCTGGGTGTTTTTGTCAGATACAAAGTGCAAGGTACTTGATTAGGCACATCACCTCTTGGGAAATCCCACAGCATTTCATGCAATTGTTTCTGCCTTAACCAGCACAAGATCCCTTTGTTGTATTATTCAAGTTATAAATAAAGACAGTATCGGTGACATTCTATAGTAAGTCTCAAAACAGTGAAAATGGACCTGAACTGAGACAGAAAACTATTTTAAAGCCTCACTGATGTGTAAATTATTTCTTTTACAAAGTAGTTAATCTTGGTCTAAATTCTTCACAACTGATAATACTTGGAAATGCCAAAAATGTCTTGTTATTCTCAAAACGTTTGCTTAATAAATATATATTTTTTTCATAAAATTAGAGTAGAGTAGTTAGTGGCTGGGTTTTATTTTTTCTAGTGTATTTAAAAATAAAAATTAACATAGTGGCAGTCTGTCATTAATCATTTGTCCTGGCTAATCTCCTCTGCAGAAGTAACAGACAATGGCTATAAAGTTTTGTACTTCAAACTTTTCATGCAGTGACATATGGCCAATACATCACAGTTATATTTTAACTTATAAATAGCTTACATATCTATTCTCTTATTCCACTGTGAGGGGGTTATGTCTTTTCTGGTATTACTTTCTATATTAAAATCAGGGTATTTCACATCAGGCCTCTCCCACATGAAATGGAGAGTGCTCTGCTCCAAGGATCAGCATGTATGTTGCAAGAAATATCAGTGTATAGAAAATATAACATTTTCTTAAAGTTCTCTTTGCTTTCCACTATCCAACATTCACTTAATGAGGTTAGGCAATGCTACTTATCGGGGTAAAAACAATCAATGCAATAATAGTGATGAAGATGATAATGACATTAATAATAGTGCCTTCACATGCAGCTGTCTGTATGAAGTTTTATTTTACATTCTTCTGAAGATTTTGGGATTGGAAACTTGTGTCAATGAACGTTAGACACGAGAGTAAATTTAACTTTGTAAACATTTTTTCTTTTAAATTGTGTTATAAATATTTTCACTTTCAGTGCACATCATAGCTAAAGTTACAACTATTAAAATAAATGGATCTCTTTTTTATTTTTATGGTTTTCTTTTTTCCTTCATTGTATGTCCTCAAGTGCAACAGGGCCTGGAAAAATCATCTAACAAACCTTAAGCAGTTCTGCCAGTGGCTTGAGAACACGCGTAGGTTTACCTGTCCATGTGAATAGCACAGTTATCTCTAACAGGACAATGAAAGCCCTTACATATACACATGGAGATACGTATTTCCAGAGGTGAAGGCCAACTAAAGGAAGATGCAAATAGACTGTGATATGCAATATCTGTAGATCACAACCCATGTGAACAGTTCACAAATCAGCTGATCCATGCATAGGCTCATTTTTTTAAAAAAAATCATTAAAAAAACCCCATTTTAGAAATTATACCCCTAATTCTTAGTTCAGAAAAAGCACTATATATTCATGGAAAAGGCAAAAGGCAAGAATGTTCTTCCTAGGGCGTTAATCTTTATAGGATGCTGTGCTGGTTATTACATTAAGGCAGAACATATATTTTCAAACAGCCTGTTATACAGTGCATGCATAATGCCTGAGATTATAGACAGAGTCAAAGATTAAAGAATGTACTTACACAGTTTCATTATAGTGAACATCAAAATATTAGCAGCAAAAATAAACAGCTGGGGAAGAAGGAATGCCAAAGTTATAAAGCTCAAAGTGGCAAACACTAGATTTAGAGATTAAGCTTTAAAAAAAAAAAAGATGGCAATAAAATATATCATTACTACTCAGCTGTATTAGCAGTTGTCATCTGTCCTCTGTTCAGAAGCTGGACTGGTCTCAGAGTACCTAGAAAAAAAAGACAAATTTATGGTGAGGTCCTGAACCACATGGATTTGTAAATAATACCATTCACTCCAAACTTCATAGAATCATTACCACAATTCCCATGCAGGACTCATAAGAAAGAAACTCTACTGGGTATCTCCTGAGGGTTTGTAGAAAAAGTGATCCTACCTGGAGTCAGGACCTTTCACAATGGCAAGACTTTCTAATTAACTGCAGTTGTGTTTGTTGAAGTAATGCATTATTTCAGACAGGAGTTACAAGTTTTAACAAAAATGTACTAATATCACCCGAGCTGTGTTCCTGATGTGATTTTATAGGGATCCAAGAAGGAATGGAAGGTATAAGGCAAGTTGAAAAATTTTAGTAGTTTTCTCAATCCACTGGGAGATTTGATTGAATTTTTTTGTCCTTGACAAAATTCTCTGAAGCAAAGCTACACTGAACCAAAGAGAAAGGACTTAACTCATGCGTATGGTGTAAGGCCCCAGTCAATGCACTAAGGGGGTTTGGAAAGGGGCTACAATGATTCTTATACTTTGGATAAAAGTGCAGTGGAGAAATACCAACCAAATATTCTCAGGAGGTCAAAACAAGACAAAAGTTTACTGCCAAACTGTAGAAAAATCAAGGAATTTTGGCAAAAGATTTAGTAAAACATCCAATCAACACAAAACACTTACTTCAGCAGTAATTTGGCCCATTCACTTAGCAAGCTTTAAACCCATTTGATGTTAAGTTACTCTAAATGTTCCAAGAAGAGAGAATTAGGAAAGACAGGCAGACAGAAAAGATAGAGAAAAGCACACATACAGCTACCAACTCCTGGGTTCAGAGGTGTTGAGATAGCAGCTCCAAGAGGAAGATAGGGTCAGGACACCTGCTGTCCTCATGCTCAGCCTTAAATACCTCTTGGCCCTCATGGGCACTTCTCCTAGGTGGGAATTCCTGTCCCTTGGCCACTGAGGAGCTGGGCCAAGGGACAGGAGGTGAGAGTAGAGCCCTGTCTCTGGTGTGCCATGACTGCAGCTCTGCCAGGCTGGGGTACTGGCTCTGGGATGGGGGTGTGGGGCAGTTCACTGTCTCGCCAGGGCAAGGCCCAACCTGCCCCTCTCCCACACCCCAAAATGTCCTGAGACATTGAGACTTCCAAACTCTGACCTGGTTTATCACCAGGTTACATACACACACATTGCTAACTATCAAAACTATTTTAAAGACACTGGAAGAAAAGAGCTATTTCTTTTGTACAAGAGGGCATAAATTCTGTATCATGGAAACAACTGCAAAATAGACTTTTCTTCAAAGAAAGAGAATAGAAGATTAACAATAAACACCATTTCTGATGTCCCTTCTCCAATTAATTTCCACTTTGAGTGTTGACCTTTTCAAAGTTTTTCTCTGTAAAACATTATGATTTTTCAACTGTTATATTTTAACCTGGACTATTTATAATTACTTTTACAAATGAAAGACTATGTTTCATAATTAAATTATTTGTTCTGACTGTTGTTTAACTGCTTAACTGTCCTATATTCCTTTTTGCAATTTCTATAGTTTGGTTGCTAACCTAAGTGAAATAGCTTACAAGTAAATGAACATTTTTAAATGGGAGAATGATGAAAACCAAAGCCAAATAGTGCACAAGGGGGATGACTTTTCATGCTAAATTTTATAAAATGTTTTGATTTTCTATTTCTTCATGAATTCCCAGGAGCCATACAAAGGCTTCAAAACAAACAAGTAAGTAACAGTACCTGCACATCAGGGAACAAAATTCAGTGTTTTTTTTTTGTCTTTTCAAAGATTGAAAACAATTCTGTGGAAACTTAACCTACAGTCAGATTTGTTATATATGTATATGTAAAATGTTGACATTTTACTTATAGAATAAGACCACAAAAATATCTAGTGTTTTTTCATGTTAGATATATTAGTAATAAATAACACAAAGATATTACAAAAGTTTTTGTAATGCTAAAAATATTTCCCAAGCTAAAGCAACTCTTCTTAGAGAAAAGGTTAGATAAAATCAACCATTGTTTATAGAATTCAATATTATATATCAGTTAGCATAGGCCTTTTTATGGATATTAGTCTGTTAGCCCTTCCAGAATATATTTCTATATATGCTCCTATGAATAACCAACATAATGTCACTTATCTTTTATCATCACTAGACAAAAAATGAAATAAAACTATTTAATCTAAAGTCAACACTATTCAACAATTTATATTTTCTTAAGTCTGTGTGTTTTGCAGCTTTTTATCTAATTTTTATGTATTTATTTTTTATCCAGACAAGAATTTGCTTAAAAACCCCGAAAATCTATAAACTAGAGGAAAAATATGGATTTGAACCAAGACTCATCTAAATCTCAGGCAAACCCAGGACAATCTCACAGCCAGTCATGGTATATATGAGAAACTCAGCAACTCCTACAAGTTTTATTGGGCAAAGTTCTGATTTTGCAGTGCATGTCTATTTCTTATTGACATCACAATAGTGATTGATTCATACCTACTTCATTCTATCCCACATACTTGGAGATATTTTAATTCTTGTCTATCCAAATAGTTAATGTGTACCTATGTGACTCAGGCAGAAAGGTCACAGGCTTCCTGTTTTATAAACAGGATCTCTCAGAACATCAAGGTGCACAGACCTTGCCCTTTGGCATTTTTATGAGGAAGAGAGATGTCTGCTCTCCAAAGAGAAAACCTTGATGTGATTGTTAGGATAACCTTATCAGCCTCATGATACATTTGAGCACAAATTCATAACCTTGAATGAATCCACACTTGAGATGCTTTACTTGTTTCTGAGGGAGTGGGTTTCTGTACAGGATACCTCCCTTGTGTTTTTATTCAAAAGTCCATTGAGCTTGACTTTGAAAGCTCATATTACATTTTTTTTTCTTTCTGAAATCCCCTGGATGAACATATTATAGAAATAAGATTTATTTTAAGCTTTTCCACTTTATTATTTAGTGCATTTTTATCTTTCAGTAACACATTACAGTAAATATTTTGTGTTTTATCTGCTTAGCTAAATTTCTACCTCCATACCGTTATTTATGTGTCATGTTTAATCAGCTGTGTTTCCTTCCCACCAGTAAATTGGTTTAGTGAATTTGTTTAGGCATTAGCTTATTTAGCATTCCATCATGTATGACACTAGCATAGCAGACCCTCGTGGGTTCTCCTAAAGTAATGTTAACATGTTCTGTGAGGGCTCTTAAGAACTCTTGAGTTGACTCTGAAACTATGTTTTTTCTCCAGAAGGAGAAGTGCATTTTTTTTCCTCTATATTTCATTTAAATTAATTCAAATGCTCTGCAGAGCCATCTGAACAGGCTGGAAGAGTCAAGGACAATCATGTAAGGTTCAGCAAGGCCAAGTGCTGAGTCCTGCGCTTAGGTCAAAACAACCCCTGCAGTGCTACAATGAAGAAAATTGGCTGGAAAGCTGCTCATCAGAAAAGGACTTGGGGGTGCTGGTCAACAGCAGCTGAACATGAGCCAGGGTATGTTCAGGTGGCCACGAAGGCCAATGGCATCCTGGCTTGTATCAGCAATAGTGGGGCAGCAGGACCAGGGCAGTGATTATCACCTTGTACTCTGCCCTGGTGAGGCTGTACCTCGAGTGTTGTGTTTAGTTCTGGGCCCCTCTCTGCAAGAAAAACTTTGAGGTACCGGAATGAGTCCACAGAAGGGCAATGGAGCTGGCAAAAGGTCTGGGGCACAAATCTGATAAGGAGCAGCTGGGGCAGCTGGGAGTGTTTATCCTGGAGAAAAGGAGGCGCAGGGGAACCCTTATCACTCTCTAAAATTGCCTGAGAGGAGGTTGTGACCAGATGGGGGTCAGTCTCTTCTCTCAAGTGAAAAGTGATAGGACAAGAGTAAATGACCTCAAGTTGTGCCAGGGTAGATTGGATATTAGGAAAAATTTCTTCATGGAAAGGGCTGTCAGGCATTGGAACAGGCTTCCCAGGAGAATGGTTGAGTCATCATCCCCAGAGGTATTTAAAAGACATGCAGATATGGCATTTGAGGACATAGTTTAGTTGTGGACTTGGCAGTGATGGGTAAATTGTTTGGACTTGCATCCAAGTCCAAGGTCTACAGTTGAATGGAAGGTTATTAGACCTTGACCTATCCTATAATTTCAGCAGGTTTTTACACTGGACAGTAATATAGGGATATAATTTGCTTTTGTTAATAAGTAATATCATAGTTACAATCACAATTCAAAAAATATCTCAGAGGTAGATGGAATGGATGGGTGCAACAATAAAGCGTTGTGATGTCTAGTTTGTAAGATGTCAAAATGAACTGTATAGAAAGCATGCAATATGACAGAGAATCAATAAAATAAATGTACTTGTGTTTAGCAGGAGGTAAACAGCAGTACTCCATTTTTGCCTTCCAAATGCCAGGTCACCTTGAGCAAGGCATCCTGTGAGGTTGGGCTTTTTGAGCTGCCTAGGAATGGTACTCTAGTCTCCTACACCTATGACAAAGATGACTTTTTTGAAAGAAGCCATTATCTCTTTTGGAAATCCAAAAGAGGGCACCAGAGTTTCAAAGCTTGTCAGAATACAGCAAGTCTCATGCAGCATTTAAATTTCAACTATTTTAAATAGGTGTTGCACTTTTATATCTAAGATCTTCTCCAGATATATTTATTCATCCTGAAAACTGACAATTTGATAAAGTGAAGCAGATGTTTTTTGAACATATACCCATTCAGCACAGAAACATATTTATCCTGCAGACTTTCTTTCAAGAAGCGATTGATAGGAAAAAGAAGGAGGTCTAATTCTTAGAGTTAGAAAAATAATTGTATTGTTACGGTCCTAATCTCCCATTTTGAAACCTGGAGTACTTAGTTACGCCAATATTACAAAGGAATACACCATTATTTTTCATTCCTGAGCAATACACATGTGAAAAACTGTACTACAGAAGTGACAAAGTACAGAGCAAAAACATAGCAATTTCAGAAGCCAGAACAATTGATAATATAAAAAAACTCTATTGTGGTATATTGTCAATAAGCTTGCTTTCTCCTTCTGCTATAACAGTTTTGAGATAGCTGGCTCTACCAGTCTCCAATTTTGTTAAACCCCAAACAGTATTTAGTTTTAGAATTGGAGACATCAAAGAGGTTTTAATGACATCTGTTCAGAGCTGAATATAATTGAATATTGATATTAATGAGCAATATGATGGAAGAGTGAGTATAGTTATTGAAATTTAAGAGCAAACCAGGGATAAAATTAAAATTATCATGACAAACAGGAATTATGGCCTGGGAAAAATATGGTGAAATTAATCACTGACAAGTATATATTTTAGTTAGACAATGTGAAACGGGAAGACCTGGTTAGCAAGCAGAAGTAGGAACAGAATGAGAACTGCCGTGTTTCAGATTCTGCAGTGCAGTAGCAGAATGTTATGGTGGAAAAAGAAAGGCCACACTCAGATGGATGAATTGGTGTTTCATGTGTAAGTCACCTAACTTAAAGTTTGTACTCTTCCCTCTCTCTCTCTCTCTCTCAATCTCTCTCTCCCTTCCCCCCGCCCCTCCTCTCCCCCAGAAAGAGTTATTTCTGTTCACCTCATTCACTATTTTGTATCAGATTCACAATTTAAGCATCTTTTGAGTATTTGAAAATTGATCTTTTCAGGTGCTGGTTTAACCTACTTCTCAGCTGCTGCAGGGTGAAGTTTTTCAGTGAATCTCTGACGCACATTCATACAGATTAGGCGTTAGCATTGGACAGCTAACAGTTTGGAACAGAATTTGATAAGAAGAGAGGGCAGACCATAATGTAATGTGCAGGACAATCTGACCAGCTGCTGGCTTGCACCCAGATGAACTCTTCTATAGCCATTCTCTCTAGTCATTCAGGCTTGTACTTCCCTTTCCTTATCTTTGGCCCTTCCACTAAAAATCCCATAGTATGTTTTGCACAACTCCACATGCCCTCTTAAATATCGCATAATATACGATACTTTTCAATGAGACCCAATAACATCTTGTTTCACTTGTCTTATCAGCTACAAACTCAAGTCTGAATGTCATCAAGCCTATCTCTTTCTTATTATCTGTTATCTCCAGCTGAACATCTTGTTTCACTTATCAGCTACAAACTCAAGGCTGAAAGTCATCAAGCCTATCTCTTTCTTATTATCTGTTATCTCCAGCCATTAGGATTTCACTTATTATTTTTTTTTATTTTTCTTTACTGATTTTTGGGGTTTTTTTTGGTTTTTTTTTTTGTCTTTTTTTTTTTTTTTTTAATTATTTTTCTTTACTGATTTTTGGTTTTTTTGGGTTTTTTTTTTTGTCTTTTTTTTTTTTTTTTTAATGTTGACTCCTTGCTAAGCAGAAATTCTTACAAACTTGATATCCTCAGGTTATTACAGTTGTTTCCTATTCCCTGGTAAGGATGTGATTCTGATTTTATTGATGTAGACAGATCCTCCTTGATTATTTATATGAGATGAGACTTTGACTCATTTTTGCAGTAACTGTCTGTCAAGTTTCCTTTTAGTTATGGTCTTTGAAGGTGACCAAAATTTGTCTAAGCCTGAGCAGGATCTAATTGCACTTTCTCGGAGCAAAGAATGGAATAGATAACTTATTTTCTACTAAATTAGTGCATGATTGAATTTATTTATTTATTTTACTGTCTAGACTTTAGACATCTGTTATTTCTGCTGAGAAATGACTGTTTTTTACTGTATCATGAACACTGCAATGAGGATCTCTCTCCAGAACAGCAGGTGTTCTTCCTTCCTTTCTTTCTTCCTTCTTGCCTTCCTCTTTTCCTTTTCTTACGGATCTAATTGCATTTTCTCGGAGCAAAGAATGGAATAGATAACTTATTTTCTACTAAATTAGTGCATGATTGAATTTATTTATTTATTTTACTGTCTAGACTTTAGACATCTGTTATTTCTGCTGAGAAATGACTGTTTTTTACTGTATCATGAACACTGCAATGAGGATCTCTCTCCAGAACAGCAGGTGTTCTTCCTTCCTTTCTTTCTTCCTTCTTGCCTTCCTCTTTTCCTTTTCTATTTCATATAGCACAAATAATATTGAATAAAGTCTCTGCAATGTTATTGCCTACTATAATGTCCATTTCAATTTGTATATATTAATAATGCATACATCCTAATCACACAAACATATTTCTAAATTCCATTAAGTTTTCAGCCTATCTGACATATTCCAGAGCTGGATTTTTCTTCAGTAGGTGGAAATGTTTATACATGTGCAGGCACAGAGAGCTGGTAACAGCCTCATGGAGGACTGAATATTGTGTGCTTGCATCATATAATCCCTGCCAGCAGACTCAATTTGCCTATGTGCAGCATTTGATGACATAGCCATGCTGTTTCTAAGCCCAGAGCTAATATGTTTTCTTTATATAGAACTCTATCAGGAAAACATATCAGATGACTGATTTAGTGATGCTTTACTAGTGTGACTCAGCATTTACCATACAAAATATTCTCATTAAAGGCTTTAAACTATACTTTATAGGTGTGGGTATATATATATATATATATATATATATATATATATATATACACACATAAGACACACTACCAATGAAGTCATCTATGTTTTTAAAATGGAAGGATCCCTTGTTTGTTATTTAATACAGGAAAAACCCTTTTCCCAATAAGTAACGAAACACCAACACTCTCTTCTGGAGGCTAAAAGAGTTTAGCCATATGAATTTCACAATCAGAAGAGAAAAGGTGACTAGTTTTTTTGTGCATTAGTACAGATGTAATTATGACTTGTGCTCAGTACTGACTGCCTCCGTCTCCAGGTGCACATAGCAATGTTAGCAGTCTGAGTAATGACTGAT
This sequence comes from Onychostruthus taczanowskii, assembly GCF_017590055.1. Lineage (NCBI taxonomy): Eukaryota > Metazoa > Chordata > Aves > Passeriformes > Passeridae > Onychostruthus > Onychostruthus taczanowskii. The sequence continues at coordinate 7,280,460 of NW_024497629.1, forward strand.
AAATGTACACAACCATTTTCACCTTATGCTCATGCTGGAAAGCAGCATTGCAAAAAGAAAAAACAAACAAACAAACAAACAAACAAACAAACAAACAAAACTAAAAAAACTATGAGCCCTGTCAGATAACAAGTTGATGATGAGTCAACTGTGTGCTGTTGCAGCCATGAAGGCCATCAGCATCCTGGCTGCATTAGGTAGAGGGCTGTCAGCAGTCCAAGAGAAGTGATTCTTCCCCTGTACTCAGCTCTGGTGACATACACGTGGAATATTGTGCTCAGTTCTTGGTTTTCCAGTTCAGAAGTGACACAAACATCCTGGAGTATGTCCAGCAAAGTCTCATGGAGATGGCCAAGGGGTTGAAGCCTCTGACATATGAGAGGCTGATAGAGCTGGGATTGTTCAGCTGGGAGAAGAGAAGGCTCAATATGCACAAATACCTAAGGAGGAAGATTAGAAGATGGGAGTCAGGCTCTCAGTAGTATGCAGTGACAGTACAAATGGCAGTGGACAGAAACTGGAATACGCAAAATTCTATTTAAATACAAAAAAGTATTCATGAGGTGGTGGTCAGACACTGGAACAAGCTACCCAGAGAGGTTTCAGTGTCTATTCTTAGGAATAATCAATGCCCATGAACAACTTGCTGTAGCTGACCCTACTCTAAAAAGCAGGGTTTAATTAGGTGAACTCCAGAGTCTTTTCAAGCTTTAACTGTTCTGTATTGTATACAGATTCATGCACAAGCATGCACTTTTTACATATTCTTCATATAAATAATCAAATATTATAATACTGATCTCTTAGTGTGACTATAATGTTGCTAAACACTTTTGACATTTCTTTTTTATTACTTTTATATGAAGTGCATGTAGTATTTGTCTACATAGTGTTCTGATGAACAGGCATACACCAGGACAGCATTTTCCAAGAGTAAGGACTTCCAGTACTTTCAAGTAAACAAAACTCACCTGCTTTCAGGGCAGATAAAGGACACTGCTGGTGTCCTGGATTTACCTTACTCTCTCTCAAATCTCCACAAAATCACATAATTTGTGTAGTACACTGGGAAAAAAAAAAAGGTGGCAAATTCATTCTATTATAACAAATTAATTAAATCAGATATCTTTGTTCAGTCTTAGAAAAGGCCCCTAACACCAATCAGAGAGAGCAGCAAACACAAATAAACACCAGTCTCTCTCCTGCACTGTTCTTTTTCTCACTTCAAAGACTAGGGAAAATGGAATAAATCAGGCTCTGATGTTCAGCTCCTGACACTCTGCTAGAATTTTCCTCTGCCTTCTAAGCCAAAGAATATTCTATTTTTGTTAGGCAAGATATTGCCACAACAGACTAGTAGCTTAAGATATTTCTTAATCTTGTAGGAAAGAGTAAATATTCTGTTGTACTCAGAATGTAAGGTCATTTATCCGAATTTCTCTTAGCTTGCCTACATCACATTAGAGATATGGGGGCAGATGAAAGATTTTATTTTTCTCTTTTTCCAGCTCATCTTCCCACATGGTTTTTCCTTCAAAAAATTCCCTTTATGCATTGGAACAAAAAGATAAATTGCTAATATTAAGCAGCTCCTCTGCAGATTTTTCTCTCTTCTTTAATATGTAGTATGATTATTCAGTGATTTTCTTCAGAGGCAAAAATCCAAATGGTCGAATATAACAGAGGCAGTATGGCATTTTCCATGAGAAAAAATCTAGAATATATCCTTAAGCACTGTTAGTTTTTCTTTATATCAGAGAGTCCATTCCTTAGGGGGAAGACATAAGTTAGCTGGATTTGTTCCATTCAGAACAGTGACAGCGCATTAAAGCCCAGTGGTTAAGATTTTCACTCAGAAAACAGATGTGGTTTACCTCAGGAGTGAGATCTCACCTCTTGTTTGTCAAAAGAATACTCTGACCTGTAAACTACAGCATGAGGAACAGAATGGGTGAGGAAAAGTGTTACCTGCTGTGTCTTATTTCTCCAGCTACAGCTGAATTATTTTGGAATGACAACGGTAAGAGTCAGAGTGTTGGTGACATGGAACAAATGACAGTGATTTCTATAGCTTAGTGAGCAAAAATTTCAGCAGGGACATGACAGATCACAGCTGCAGGTTTTGCTCCCTGTATTACTGGTATGGTGCATTTCATTGTTTACTTTTATTATTATTTTTTGACAGAACGGCAAATGACAAAGCTAATGCCTCATTCCACAAATAGTACCGTGGAGGTCAGAATGGCAATGCACTGTATAATGCTATTGTATTAATGTTCCAGGATCAAGAACTGTGTGAAGGAAGCTGTTTCTAAAGATCAGATGTTAAAAGTTGACCCTCTCAGCTTGTTTGTCTGCTCTTTCAAAGTCTGCTGGATGATCCCTTCTATTCAGATTTTTGTTTTATTAAGCTCTGCATTGACTGAAAATTGTATTACATCTAGAAGGGTTTGTTTCTTGTCTGTTTGTTAAAGTCAGAATTTTCCTTTAAATACATTTTGAAACTGCTGCATCTATGCCCTACCTGTGTTTCACAGGATTGTTGAGGATGAAATTAACTTGAGGAGACCTAGTCCAACCCCTTTATTCCATGAGGATCACTTAGTGCAGGTCACTCAGGACTGCCCAGTGGGCTTTGAATACCCCCAAGGACAGAGGCTCCACAACCTCTCTGGAAAACCTTTTCCAGTGCTAAGTCATTCCCACAGGAAAATGAAAAGTGACTTTGATTGGGTTAAATGTCATGGTTTTTTAAATTTGTGCCTGTGGTGTCTGGTCCTGTCAGTGGGTAGCACTGGGAAGAGCATGGTTTCTGCATCTTCTTTCTCTCCTGCTGATTATTTTCTTTAGCTTTTTCTGATTCAGGTTAAACTGTCACTGTTCTCTCAGCCTTTCCTTATAGGAGAGATGCTCTCATACCTTTGTGGTGACCTTTGCGGTCCTGCACTGAAACCACTTCAGTAAAAACATATCTTACTTGTGCTGGGGAACAAAGAACTGCACCCAGAACTCACCAGTGCTGAGCAAAGTGCAAAAATCACCTTCCCCAAACTGCTGTCAGCATTCCACCTTCCTAGGGCTTGAGGTGGAGCTGACCAGCCTGAAGTTCCCTGGATCTTTCTTCTTTCCCTTCTCAAAGATAACAGCCATGATTTCTTTCTTATATAACATATTATCTTGTATTATTTTCTCCAAACTACAATTCAGAGGTATAAATACAGACAGAAAAGAGTATTATAAAAATAAATTTGTCTGATTGCATGAACTCCTGCCCTTTCTCTTTGCCTGAGGATCCAGAACCTGTCACTTTACATCAGTGATTATGTCTATACTGCTATTTTAACTGCACCTGGGAGTGTTCACAGGCACTGGAAAATCCCTGTTATATCACAAATTTTTCAGGATGGATGTGGTACTGTCTAGGCCACCATGTACTCTCCCAAACACTCTCCAGGCAGAATTCAAGAGGAAAAGAACAGTGTATGACCATTCTCATTACTTAGCTTACATACAGCTCAATGTATTTTAGGGCTAAAAACATTAGATAATGGAAAACGTAAATTAAACAACAAAGAATTGTCTATTCACCTTTATTTTAGTAATTGAGATATAGCCAATGTTTTGTTTGTTGTTTTGTTTTTTTTTTTTTCCCAAATAAGTCTATTAGAAACAAAATCATAAAGGTCATAGTGAAAGAATAAAAACAGTTTCACTGACATTTTACCCTTTTCAATACACAAATATGTTGTAGGAGTAGCTAAAGTTCAGTGTAATACAAAAATCTTGTTATCACTTTTAAGGTCAAAGATTTTGCAACCAATCTATGCATTGACATACAATAAACTGCAAATGACTGGTGCTTTTTGCACATGCTTCACATGTAATAAATCTTTTCTTTAAAGAAACAGAGTTTAAGACATATCAGGTCAAAGAACAGGTAGGAAATTAGAATTGTAAACCCAAACAATCACCGTGACATTTTTTATGCTGTTCTATATGCCTATAGTGTTTTTTGTGTAAAAGACTTGATCCTAAGCAATAATAAATCTTTGAATAAATATTATGGACATCAAATATAGGGAATCCATGTTTCAACAAAGAAACTTAGCCTGTGATGTTTATCAATGTGAAAACTCTTCAGGAAGGGAATGTGAAGTCTCTGAGTTTTGAAAAGATGTGACTATGCTATAAAAAGTGCTGCAAATCAATAGCAAGTGCATCAAATTCTTCTTTTTCTGATGTCTCAGTATTTAGCAATAATACTTCCTAACCTCTTGGAAGGGATGAGAATAGAAAGGTAATTGCTTCTAGTAACAAAAAGAAAAGAAATTCTGATCTAAACCTTTGTTTTCAGCTAGGTGTGCTTTAGCCATACAAATTTCTCCATTCCATTAGGAAATTACTGGTTTTGCAAGTTTGATCCTTTTCAAATTTCTCTCTAGTATGTCAGAGAGAAGTCATGAGATTGTGTAGGGCTCTAGTGAATCCATGTTTCAGACTTTTTCTGACAGTGCAGTCACAACAATACTCCCTAGAGTTGCAAAGCAACACAAAGTACGGGTTTCTGTGAGAGATGGAAAACATTCAGTAGCTTTATTTGCCAAGCACAGCACATGCTTTTACATGGATCACAGGGAAAATCATAAATCATATAATGGACTGAGATCAAGATTTGAGTTTGGTTTTTTCCCTCTGAATTTGTTTTGAATATATATATATATATAAATATATATATATATATATAAAAAAAAACTTAAATTACTGCTGAATCTAGAAAAATACGTCCATAGAGGTGTGAGCTATACAACATCCATCTAACAGAAAAAGGTAAAAACACTTGGCCAGAGGCACCAGTTTTCCTATCTTGAAGTGATTTGGCTCTGCAGAGCTTGCATCCATACAGATAAACTGTCTTACAGTTCAAAATATCATGGCATTAGTCAAGGCAACAACTGGCAATTGTTCCTGGCTCACAGTAACCCTCAAGGCATTCTAGGGTCTGCAGGCGAGAATAATAGTTGTCTTCAGCCAAAAAAAAACAAAACAAAACACAAAACCAACCTCAAAAGTACAAACAATTTATCAGTACAAATAATTCACTTCAGAATCTGGGAAATCATTAGTTTAAAAACAAAGTGTATGTTCTGAAAGCAGATTTTGTTATAACAGTGTAGTGGAAAATAGTCTGAGGGAATGGTGGAAACTGTCAGGCCATTCTTACTTACCAGATCATGGGAATCATAGAGAAGCATTTGAGTAACTTGTCTTCTTCAGAAGAAGTTTCTTCTATGATAAAGAAAATTATGGTTTCCAGTGAGAAAGAAATCAGAGTCTTCTGAATCCTTAACAGATGGATCTAAGCGTATCAAGTCCAAGCTCATACCTAAACTTGCCATCCACTGCTTTGCTAGGACTGTGCAGGCTGATGTAGTAATTATCTGAGCATTTCATTTCAGGAGGCAAGGAGCAGCTCCCAAAACAATTTCACTAAGGTCCTGTATCAAACTGAACTACACATGGTAGCTTTGTCTTGAATTCCATCTGGATGAGCACATCAGTTTATATGTTTCCCTTTCCTATTAAAGTGATGAAATAAAAAATAGAGCTTCTTTTTTTATGTTTATATCAGTAATAGCCTTTTGATGATACTTGTCATCCTGCAGTGAAGTGTAAACACAATAACTTTAACTGTAGTGTGAAGATAATCTAAACAAAAAGTGGAGTAATATTCCCTTCTTCCATATCATCAGAAACTGTACTGTTGCATGAGACAGGAACGCAATAACATCCCATACAATATTAAATATATGTATTTTAATATGGCTTAGAAGTTCACACATATTGCATTTTTTGGTGATATAAAGCATAAACACTTTGAGAAAATAATCATATTACTGAGAGAAGTTGCTTTGGGAGTGAATTTTCTGCAAAAATATTTTCCTTGCTAAAACATAAAACACTAAAGAAATGCAGGGATAATGAATATTCTTTATTCTGTCCTGTGAACCTCATGATACAATCCAATGTTCCAAAAGAAAGAAAATGGATGACTTTAGAACAATATAGCAATGTTTAATGCCATAATCTAACAACAGTGGGAGTAGAAATATATAAAAATCTAAAACACAGCATAGGGAAGGAATAAGGACAAATATGCAGCTAAGTAACTTGGGGTGGGGGGGCGGGGGAATCACCTATTTCAGCTATTTGAACCTGCATATTTACATGTTTCACAAATCCTAGATAATTTTATATTCCTTTGTACAAGAATGTCCTGAACTCTTCCTGAGCAAGATTTCTCTCTTTCTAACAACAGGGTATGCAAACTGCATTATGTATTTGTGATTTGTAAGACATTTAGAAAAATAAAATTACAATCTATTAAGACAAATATTCATTTGTTATGCAAATCCTCCTTTTTTTTATTGTGTTGATACAAGATGCTTTTCATTTCTTCACAATCACTCTTGTTGCTGGTGTTCTGCATCTTAACTTCATTTTACCTACTATATATGGGTATTTATCCATAGCTTGGAAAAACATCAAATAGGAATTTCACTACTTTCATCTCATTGAGTGTTGAAAGAGAATCAATTAAATTTCTAGGGACAGTGGCCACTCTTGAGTGGGAGCTAACAGTATATCCACCCACTGCATATACTTTATTCAGATGGCTTCCAGCTTTTTTTATAAGCCCTAAAAGAGCAATGCAACACTGACAGCAATAAAAATGGAACTTAACCTTCAATTGACAAGGTAAGGATGAGTCAGGGATACTGTGGAATCAGTGCAGTGAGGGAGCTATAGGGACTATGAGAAATATCAGTGTGTTTTTTGATGAATTCTCCCTGAATATGAATAATATTGGGGTACCCCAAACAAAATTGTTCCAATGATATGTCAACTCAAAAGTGTAGTCAGCCACTCTTCCTAAGGAAGAGAAATGGATTGCCTAGGCTTCATCCCTAATTCACTTCATCGTGCTCACAGACAGAAAATCTTTCAAGTCTGGTATTCCAAGAGCTGTGCCTTGCCCCATGTGTAATTACAAATTCAAACTAAGGAATCTTTTCAGCTCTTTCTTCCCCTGTGTTAGTAATTTGCCTTTATGTACTCTTTGTCCTACTTTACTTCTCCCAACTTTAAACTATTTTATTATTCTCAGCAGCCACCATAATGTAATTTTGTTGATCTGCATGGAGTGTATTTTCTTTGTCTGAAACAGGCGCACTACAGAATTTATAATATTTTATTGCTTTTTTTTTTTTTTTAGAATTGTATTATGTTTCTGCCATTGTAGTTCACGATTTTGGCTTTGCTTTCCTAAAACTAATGAACTCAAGGGAAGAGCTGCATTTTTTTCTACATTCTGATGTTAAATTTACACTTGATTTGTATAGTCTTTCAGCATTAAAGAGTGCACCAATACATGCAATGCTTCACCTTAGCCACAGAAATTTATATTTTAAAAATTGTAATATAGGTTAGTTTCTGTTTCAGCCTTGATTTTTGCTCTTTCATTTCAATAAGATGCTCACTACCAATGATCAGGTTAATTGAGGTGCATTGCTGAGGGATCTTTCATGAGTTTTACCTTAGGGTTATAAAGAAATTATCAACTTTAAAACCAAGAGACAAATGGGGAATGAAGGATGACTTCTTTTACTCTCAAGTGTTTGAGGAGAACGAAAAATCATTTTGGTAGTACAATTCAGTTTGAAATATTTAGATATCTGGATGGATGCAAGTGCATAAGGCACCTAAGGGTCTGGATTACTGTTACAGCCACCAAACTTGATTTGATGTTTTTAGTAACTATGATTGTCTGAGGAGACCCAGAGTATCTCACTTGGCTTCTGCATGATGATCCAGAAGGATACAGGTTATTCTGCAGTTCTTGCGTCATGCTGTCATACTTGTCACATGTTTCTGATTCTCTGTGGCCTTTCAGCTGACATCATAGGCCTAAGTTTAGGTGAGTCAGTAGGACTTTACAGCTGGATGAAGACAAGCAGGTGGCCCTACAATACAGGTCAGCAATCAACCACCTGGAATGGGCCTCAATTGCTTACATACAGGCATTTATACCCTGAAGTATCCAAGGTACAAGGATACTGGAGTTTTGACAAAGGACTTAAAGCAGACTCAGTCTGGGGAAATTATTACAGGGTGTCAGGAGTCACTGAATATTTATAGTTAGGCAAGGATTTGTGCCCCATATTGGAGTGGATTGAATTTCCTGTATAGTTCTTATTCCACAAACTTTAGTAGGCTCTTAGCTCCTACTTTGAGCATTAGCAGGGTAATACTGGATATTATGAATCACATATTATGGAGTGCCCCTGGTCTCAATTCAGTTTTCTACACACAATTTTCTGGTGCTGTTAGACTCCTGCCCAGCATATCTGATATGTACACACAAAGATAGTAGACACGACATAAGAAATACAAGGATATTTGACCCCTCTCTAGGCAGACAGAATAGGCTAGGACATCTTAAATGACATTGAAGATGTCTCTTACATTCATTAGATGAAACCTGATCATTGGTAGTGAGAATCTTACTGAAATGTAAGAGAAAAAAGGTAATCATTGTTCAAAGCTACAACAGAAACTAACCTGTACTACAATTCCAGAAGAATAAATAAAAACAGAAATAGGTGAGATTAAAGGCCAACATTGTCCTCAGTCTGGGAAATTGAAAGGGACTTGCTGTACCTGCAATACCTGAGAATTATTTTTATTACTCTTTAACTTTATATAGAGAGGAAAATTAATTTTAAAGTCAAAGATGTTTGGATCAAATTCAGAATTCCAAGTATGATGAAGAAAGTGTACTGTATTGTGAATTTAATAGCAAGAAATTAGACATTATGAAAAAGAAAACAAGTACAACTTTACAATATTTATTAAAGCTATGGAGAAAGATTGTTGCTATTATTACATGACATCAGAAATCTAAGTAAAAATTAGAACTTCCTGTGGATTCCTCTTCATTCAAATTGAAGAATCAAGAGGCAGAATTCTGAGAATTGTCAGGGCATCTTTCTGAAAACACATAAGTTATCATTCCTGATTTAAAAAAAAAAAAAAAAAAAAAAAAAGAGGAATAAAGACCCATTGTTCAAAAATAAAACCTGCTTGTTTGTTCAGATGCCCCTTAGGTTTTCTAGGAAATGCACATAGAGGCCATGTCACATGACAGAAAGTATACATTATTTTGTTAAAAATTAATATATATGCACTCTAAACACTGAAATTTATTAATCAAAAATCTGCTTGGAAATACTTCCAATTTTTAGATTATTAATTGAAATTTAGGTCAGATTCTGTGATCTGTTCTGCAAAACAGGGTAGTTTTAGGCTTCCCTTCCATTTTGAATGTCTGCCTACATGCCTGAGCAATCTGCTATGTTTGCTGTTATTATACACCTTGGCTAGCTTTTCTAGGACTAAGAATGTGGTAAGTTTCTTAAAATATTCCTAAGGAGTCACCACACTAAAGTTCTCAGTATTTTTTCTCAATGCCTGACCTCACACTGAAGCAATGGGGATGAAGAACTCAGATTTAAAGGGTAATCACAATTTGAAAATAAACTACCAATTTAATTCCTCAGTAAACAGAGGAAGCAAGTCTCTGTGACTATTACCAGCTGTATTTGAACTATCAGAAACATTCTTCTTTTTTAAAGAAAAATTGTAATTAAATTTACTGTCTAGAGGTTGCATGGACAAAGTTTCAGAAAAAATATTGGCCTGCTATGGAAATGGAAGTCAACACTACAGTAGTCCTTGATGAGGATTTGGAGAAGTAAGACAGGGTGAAGAGCTGGGCTTACTCATTATGTGGAATTCAATTCCATAACCTAACAATTTCAAGCTATTGATAGAAGGCATGAAATACACAAGAAAAAGCAAAATTTAATTTCCTAGATGAAATTTGAATTTAGTTCCTTATTAATATAAATCTTAAAATATGCTGGGTCATTAACTAAAAAGTCTAATTAAAGAATAATCATTCTTGTCTGTAACATAAGAAAGCACATTTCTAAGGCAATTAATTTATTTTCTTAAAGTTACTACATATAATTACTTTTACCCAACAATATTTAGCAAGTTTCTTTTATATTATCTTTGTTTTATTTATAATTTTTGGAAGATCTCTTATATTAGTATGTCTAGGTTTAGTCTTGTCTATCCTTTTTCTGGCAATTATCTCTCAATTCCTACTAGAGTTCTTGAGTTTTGGCTTTTTGTAAAATAAGGCACCAGAGTTTCAGATTATTTAAAAAAAATAAATTATATTGTAACATTAAAAAAAAAAAAAAAAAAAAAGAAAATGACATGTTCTTGGAGATCTTCTTAGAACTGAATTATCCGTTAAGGACCTTCAGTTTCTTTGAGATCAGACCCAATGAAAGTGTTCCTATGACTTCCACAAGACTCAAACCTTCTCACTTTTCACTTCAGCTCCAGCATATACTTCTCTGAAGCTACTGGCCTAGGTGTAAAAGAAAATGAACATACAAAAAAATTAAAACCAAAGCTGGATCAAAACACTGAGATGCTAATATAGGTCCTGATAGAAAATGAGATGGATAGAGAGAGGACTGCATCTGACAGAGGGCCAGGTCACTGCTTGGTGCTTCCAGGAGCAAGGACACCGAGGAGGTGCTGCAGTCTGGAACAGAACTACAACCAAGCAGTAAACTTGATTCTCATCATTAAACCAAACTATGGGAGCTGCATCATAAAGACACACATCCCTGAAGGGGAGGAAATGTTGTCATGGAAAAAGAAGTGGCTGATGTGCTTTCAATAAATAAAAAAAAATACCTTAGGGAAATATCCCACAAATGTAACAACGTAGTTACCAAATATAATACTGATGCCACCCATGAGATTCACAGTAGCTTTGACATCTTAAATTTTGCTTCCATTTACTTGTTTTTTTGGTGCATTTCTGAGAACATCTGTATTTGTTTTTGTTCCCAATATAAAGCTAATCAGATATCCCACAACAACCTCTGGGCCCATTTTCAATGACAATGAAAACCTCAAGATACTGTAATTTTATATTCTTTGATTAAGAAATTTGATTGGAAATGCTTTAACTGAAAGAGTAGTTACATATTAGGGCCCACATTACTTTTCAGCTGTAGTACAGAGATTTTTCCACCATCAACCATGAAGTGTTATACAACACATGTAATTTTAGGACTCAAATTATCATCACTGTCGAGTATAACACTGGTGTTATATTTGGAAAAAAAAAATCAATTTATTATCTTTATACCATGAGGTTTTTCTGTTACACATTAATACTATCTGTCTTCCTACTTACCTTTAGTCATCAGCACCAAAAAATGACATCAAAATCAAATATTCTTATCATAAAGTTTCATACAATTGCATACGGAAGCAAATATAAAGATATATACATCTTGAAATAATCTGTTGATTTCCCCAGTAAGGCTCTCAGTGAACTGTAGGAGCTGGTACTGACAGATACATTGAATAGTCTAAAACACAGGACTTTTAGCGTTTGGAGTTTTTTTTCTACGCTTAGACCTAAAAAAGCCATGATGACTGTAGAGAACAAGTGTATTAAATAACAGTGTCTACACTGAGGAAAGGGTAGCTTTTATTTAAACATGAGAATTTTCGTGTTTCACAAACTTACTTCAAGATGCACTCATAGGAAAAAAAACCCTTTTTAAATATTTTCTTTGAGTGAATAGTCACAATTGAGCAGACAAAGCTCGCAAGAAAAGGCTTGCAGCTGTTACTGATACTTCAAGCAGCTACAAATTCCCCCATGCACCTTACATCTTATGACTACAACAGGAAGAAAACATATGGTCAGGAGCAGTCCTCAGCCTCCACATCACTGGCAGTGAACCCAGGAGCAGCTCATAGGAGTGAGGGAGAACTGAACCCAGGGTGCACCTTTACCCACATAAGCTCACTCCATCCATAACAAATGTGCACTATTCTTTGTAAAAAAACTAAATTTGCTGTAGCTTTTCCTCTCAGCAGTGGCCCAGAACATGACCTACATCACACACATTAAAGGGATTTTGTCCTTTATAGACTGTATGAATGCCTTACTAAGAAAAAGATTTTATTAACTTGTGGTAAAGGACAAGCTCAAACAAAAAAGACATGTAGGCAAGACTTTGTTCTGGCCTGCAAGCTCAGATAAACTAATTTCCCTCTCAGTTTCTGAAAAATAGAATGGGAGTGATAATCAATAATGTTTCATGACCTTTCAGAGGTACTGTGCGCATCAATGCATGGCAATATGATGGGAATCAAGTCTGTGAAGAAACTCCTAATAGCCTTATTTCTGAACTCTGCAGGAGCTTCATGGTCATAACTATCCTGAAAATTTCCATATCAAAATTACCATAAAGTTGTTGTGGTTGTTCTTGCTGTAGGCAGAGAAGGAGAAAGACCCTAAGGAAAAAAACTCCTTAAAAGACAATTTTCTAAGTTATTCTCTCCCATTGCTATGCACTTAAGAAAGGCTTCAAAAGCCTTGTAAATTAAGCACTCCACCCTGATGTTTTTGTAAGACAAGGCTCAGTGCCTCCTAGGTCTGGGCCTTGCTCCACATGATGAAATTGCAGCACCACAGTGATACAACTTCACAACTTCTACCATGCTGTCGGACTTCTTCAGCAAGCAGGATAAAAGAGGAGAGAAAGGGGGCTGAAAGAACAATGGTTGTTTTATGCCCTTTATATAATATCTAATAAATACAGACTTATATAGAGAAAAAAAAGTCTAAAAACACTTGAACTGTAAAGTTGAAGACACTGAAAAGGTTCTGGACCTGATGATGAGTGCATTAGGAATGACTAAAACAGTCTAAAGGATAAATTATATGAAGTCTGCTGGGTGCTAATAAATTCCTGTTTTGAGATGTTTTGAATTAATTGTGCCAACACAAACTATTCTTTGGCATATGACAGGTATCATTTATCTCATGCAGACTTTTTCAAAGAGGAAAGGATAGAAAAATGGGTATACCTGCTGCTCTGTTCATTGTGTCCAGAGACAGGAAGAGTGAACAAGCACTGCAGAATTTGGCAATGTGTTCTTATAATTATAATTAATGATGACTTTGAATGAAAAATCTATGGAGCACAGAGTTAATAAACTCAGAGAAGCAGCAGTGGTGCTTTACATTCCCAAGTAATACAATTTTTAGACTTCCCAATACAGAACATTTCCACACTGACAATCCCAGCTATGTCCTGTAAATCAGTACAGATAATGCAATTCAAATGTTGGCAACTTTCCAGGAAGACTATGCAGCTCATTGCTGAAGAACATAAAATATAAATTGAATGTGAGACTTTGTTTTGTGGAGCTTAATGCTTCCCACTGCTGCTAGATGTATTCACACATTCCACCTGACCTTTCTCGGCTTTCACAGCATGAGGGACTAGCTTGTATTTGCCACCTGCATTGTCCTTTTTATCCATCCCACCAGACCTTTGGGTAGCTGAAAATTAGAGCAACATGAAGCTGCAGGGAATGAATTCACAAGCAATGATACTAAGTTTTCTTTCAATCAGGAGGCCCATGCAGCTGTGACACTTGGATTTCAGATAAAGCCTCATGAAAATGCCCTCACAGGGGGCTGGTCCAGGGAAGAGGCAAAGGATAAGGCTGATACCAGGTAATCCTTTCTTTATTCCCTCTACAAGTGGTCTTGTAGAAGAGAACACTGTTTCTGGGGAAAGAAGAGGGACTTCTCATTTAGGACACAAGTGTACAAGGTAGTTGGATTTGCTGAGCCACCTGCATTAGCAGAACAAACTTAGTTCAAGGTTTTGAGATGTACATCTCCAGATAATCCAAATATTCTTATAATTCACGAAGTGGGAGGTGACAGATACTTTTGAGTAAGTCCTGGTTGCTAAGGTTTGCTTTGATGCATGTGCCCTTCCTCAAGTCAAATTTGTTCATATTGTGTGTTTGCATTCTACACTCACAGCATGCAGAACACAAATGGATTGTGGATTAATTTAAACCCTTTGTCATCCTAATAATACTTATGAAAATGCCACCTCCAGATTTCTGATTGTCAAGACTCAAACCAATACAAAATATGGACCTTTTTGCTCAAGAAAAGTAATCTATTTACAGCCTCTTTTGAGAGCTTTGCACAGAGAGGTAGGTTTATAATTAAATAAAAGTTTCTATTGTGTTTTTTTACAAATATATCACTGTTGTGTTAATGACAATGACTGTGATGATATTTATTTGGTGACTCCACAAGTGAAAACAATGCAAACAGTGTATGAATTCTCACTATGTTATCTCATCAAAGAGAATTCTCTTTACAAGACAGGCAAGAGCAATGATTTTTTTACATTCCTGCCCCAGAGGACTTTTTCATTCAATCCATATTTACTTAGAGATAAAGTCCAATAGTAATAGTTACTTTACAAATAGTGTCCTACAGTTTATGATTATTAAAGTCAACTAGTCAGCAGAGGGCACTGAAAGGAACATTATAATAGATTTTATTGATATAATCACTGCTGCCACCATCTCCTGATGGCTTGAGGCTCAGTATAAATGAAAGTCTGCAGCCCCTTGTATTTTATTAATATTGTTGTTTGTCTAATAAGAAAGCCATTTACCTGCTGTGTGTGATGAGGTTCCTTGACAGATGTTATTCTTTATTTTCCTCTCCCTCTGAGCTTTGGATTTTGTAGAAATATGAGTGAAATTTTTTTAAACTTTTTTTGCAACCTTTTCTTTCAGGTATCTGAGAAATTTATATGCAACATGCTCATCACTGTTTCTATCTGAATAATTGCTACTGCTTATTCCTACCTATATAGCGACCTATATTACCTTTAAAATGTTGGAATACTTCATTAGTGACCTATGATTCTTCAATTGTTGTTGAAACCAGACAATGAATAACAGCTCTTTTCCTCAGGGAAATTGTTATATTGGTTCAGACCAATGGTACAAAAGTGATTTCATATTTTATTTTGATCTCTTATAGTTTTACACTGGCATTCCATTTAAAGAACAAGATCTGATATTCCAATATTTATGATGTTTTTCACTGTAACAATTATTGGTAATTCAAATGGATATTCATACCCATTTGTTATTTTTTGGAAACCTAAATTATTTCCTGTAGTAATAAGCCTCACCATCTAGAGAGGCAATTGATTTAATTTCCCATCAATCCTGGTAACTGCATTTAAAGACTTGTGAGGATACTTGCTGTGACATTATATGTAGTATGAATCTTTACATGTATCATGCTAAACCTATTGGGAATGTAATAACTCATCTTCAGTGATCCTGTGATTGTCATTATTTAACAGTACAATTGCATATGAAGCCAAATATTTCTGCATCATTGATTTTACCTCATCTGCTAGTACTAGAAAAAACATTTACAAAACCCAAATTTTTTTGGATTTTTTGTCAGGAGTACACTTCCCACAATGGAAAAGGTAGCACAATTTTATACTCTGTATTTTATCTATATTCTATATTCTGTATAATATCTATATTTTAACTCTCCATAGAAATATATCTCACATACCGATGTGTATTGCATATACACATACATTCATGTATTACACATACATGTACAGATACATTCATGTATCACACATTACCCTGCAGTGACACAGACTGGGCGCTCTCCAGTGGCACAGCTCTACCAGAAAAAGGCCCTGGGATCCTCTGAGCACAAGCTGGAGCATAAAAGTGAGGCAGCACAATGGTCTAACTACAACCATGAGCCCAGCCAGGAGATCAAGGGAGGGAACCATTCCCTGCTGTGCTCAGCGCTCATTAAACCACACCTGGAACAGTGTCCCAGGTTTTGGTCCCTTGAATGGTAGAAAGATGTTGATAAACTTAAAAGATGTCAACGAGTCTGAAGCAAGTGATTTATGAGCAGAGCTCAAAGCAGCACAAGTGGAAGAGGGAGTGAAAAAGTGCATACATAGAGTGAGCTGAATAAAACCCCCGGGGCCATGAAAATGTTGAAATCTCCTGGAAAGTAGAACTGCTGACTTTTACACAGTTCTAATACCATTCTACTCTGACTTTGAGGCATTTGCAGAAGTCTAAAATCAGTTTTCCTACAATCCATGCCCTACCAGTTGTTTTTGAATTATTATTTCATATTTTCATGCTAAATCAACACTCTCTTGAAAATCCAAGAAAAAGTTTCTGTAAAAAAACAGGCAATGTTGAAAGTGACAAAAGTTTGCTGAGTGGGAAAGGATTTTTCAAAACTTTTACAGTATTACTTCAAATGCCATCCCTCATTTGGCCACCAAAGGTTGTCACTGTATGCATCAGCTTATCCTCAGTAAACAAAACACAATCTGATTTGATACCGCCTGCAGTTATCCTCTGTAAAGATCCATATATTTTCATTGCCTGATTATTGGTCAGAGTAAGAGCATTTAGTTGATTCACTTAAGGACTAATTCTAATATTACATAGGGGCTATGACTATATATTGATGCAGTTTGGAATCCAGGACTCAAACCATCAGTGTTCATTTTATCTGTGTGAGATGGTGTATAGGTTTCACAGTCCAGAACCACACCTAAGTGTCAGGAGTTTTGCTGACTAAAGACATGTCAAAGCCCTGGGAAATATAATTTCCTTTCTCTCAAAATAATACAAAGAGATGTTTGTAAGAGAAACAAAGTCACTCTCTGAAAAAAATTAACCAATATGCACCTGCATTTTCTCCTATTATCACTATATCCACACCATCCCCTATGGAGACAGTAGTATGTTTTGCTACAGGTCAGAATAGCTGGCCGGAGTTTTGTGAATGGAGTTTGTAGAAAATACTGTAAATGATCTTGAAAGAAGAGATTGTATATGAGCATGACTTTGGAAATTGTAAGTGAAACTTTTTTTTTCCTTTTTTATTACTAGTGTTGTGCTTTTAGATTCAGATTGGAGATATGAATCCAAATATTGTTTTTTCACACTTCAGAATGCAATCAGAGTTTCACTATGTATGATTTTTTCCAGTCTGTATTCTTAGTTATAAGTGGCATGCAGTTTTCCAAATTGAGTCTCTGCTTTACAAATATAATTTAAATGTCTTCTGCAAATGTGTTGGAACACTTAATTTGCATAATAATTTTGGTAAACAGAAAACACTTTCAAATAAAGCACCATTTACAATATTAAGTAAAAGAGATGCTGGCATTAAAATTTCCAAGTGCAATTAGTTTTGAAACCCATTGACTTCCCAAACACAGTGGGGTTTTAAAGAGTGCAATTAAACCTCATTATGTATAACAAATAGTGCCATTATTAACAATATTTTTTAAAGAATAAAGAGGTTATGTGGTTGAATTAAAATCTAAAATGCTCCAGATATAATAAAAGCTAGCTTCCACACTGTGCACACAAGATTAGTTATGTCTGAAAAGGCATGAAGGTGCCAAGTAGAGTGCTGAGGGTGAGGAGTTAGCTGCCCTGCCTGTCACATAAGGCACAGGTACTGTCAAGCTCTGAACCTCTGTGGTTGCCACAGCTCAGCTAAACAAGCTCTGCAGAGGAAGTTTAGCTCTGTAGTCTGGTGACTAATATTTGGGTATGGTGAGGACCACAACCTAATGAATATTATATACACAAAGAAATGCCTGTTGCATACACTGAACTGGAGTACCAGAAATTTTTATTTGTGTCTTCTTGGTGCACAAGAGTTATGCAAAACAATCCAGCTAGGGACTGTTTTGATTTCTGCACAGGAGCCAATAAGCCTGGTTTAGGCATTGTGCTTCATGGATACTTTGAGTCTCTGTCTGGTTCCAATGCAAAAGGTGCATTTGGATGGAAACCATCCTGGCATAATCTGAACAGCAGAGTACCATGTGTACACATGGCTGGAAGTGCCCAGCTCTGCTGTGAGAAGCTGTGTGAGTAGGGAAGAGGAAAGAGGGTGTGTGCTCTTCTGACCTACAGTTTGTGTCTGTGTGTGTATGTGATGATTTATAATTGCAAAGTTTCTAAGCATCTAATATTGGAGTTTATCTTTTGTATTATTTTTATTGACTGTGAATGTATGACTTTCCTCCTGCTTGCTAAGCATCTGCCATTAATAGATCAATAAACCATTTTGATGTTAATTTGATTTAAAACGGAAAACTCGATAATTTTTTTCCCATGGCAAACTGGAACCTGGATGTCCCATTTCCAAAATGGTGAAATAACTAACAAGAGTTGTGGGCAAGACTTGTTATGCTTGGTTGTACCTATAGATTTTTAAACTGGCATACTGTATGTATTATTATTGCACATAAACTAGAATGCTCATTTTCAAGATAAGCAAAAGGACTAACTTCAGAACCGTTTAAGTGTATAATGTTCAGAGGTTCTCTGCTGAATACTAAAATGCCTAAATAAGTTACTGACTAAACAACCCTTTGTTTAGTTTTCTAGTTTCATAAGTAGTTCAGTGAGGAGGTTTTGCAGAGGTAATTTCCTCTTCAATTTAATTCAAGACATACATGCTTTTCTGGTCCTCTTTACTGGAGAGAACTAGACTGTTCTTGTTCTCCACAGCAGGCTAACAAAAGGCCACTAAGTCTCCAGAGAACTGATTAAATATGCCTTAGAATAAGCCATTCTCATGTCCCATCACAGAGAGCCTGGAACCCAAACTCGGAGTGTCAAAATTGCCAACAGCTGAAAAATATGTACACAGGTCAACATGAAAAAATAAGTTAATAGAATTGAAGCGTATACATTTGCAGTATATGTAGCAGATTCTTCAGTTTTCCCTGACGCAAAGATATTCTGTCCCTGCTATACATTTCTGGCATTTTTAGGCCATTAAGCAGATAATTTCCCATACCTGTATTTACATGTTTTGGTCAGATCATGTGAGCCAAGATATATTTCAGGAAAGGACAAAACAAATTAGGAAGGAAATGCACGCTTTTTCAGCAGTTGGATTGATACAGTTTATTCTAGAACTCTTTAGGAAAGGAAAGATCTCTCCCGTTACGAGTGTACTGAAACAAACTTGTTATGGCAAGTCTCACTCTCACCAGGAGAGGTATCAATATGTCTCAAGGACACAACACTTTCTGGTGCCTGTGATTATTGCCTATATTTAGGTCCACTCTCTCTGCTCTCCTGACAAACACATAGAACTTCCTTAGGATCTCCATGAGTCTTTAGTATGTGGACATTTGGATTTGCATTTACACTTCACTTACTTATCAATTGCCTGGTGACATTATCTTAAATGAGTCTAGGGGAAGTTTACCCATGCTTGCAAACACTGCTATTATGCAAGTGCATGCATTCATATAGCAGGTATTTAATCACATTTTTCAAAATACATTCTACGAGTCACAGGAGCATCCATTGTGCTAATAGACTGTTTAAAACACACAAGACATTCATAAAGTTGTTGGAAGATAAAGCCCAACATTTTTTAAAGGATTTTCAGGGTTGGTGTACAATATACTCCTAAAGGGTCTTTGCACTATGAGACAGTAACTGCAACCTAGCTTGAAGTGGCAATGCTTAACAAAAACAGAGGGTGAAGATTAAAGTATATCTGGCACAGACACCCCAATTTCATGATGACAACTCTACCTACCTTTTTGAACTATTTATCAGAAGAGTGAATTCTTATTCCTTTCTGTGTAATGGGTTTGTCTGAGCATGTGGAAGCAAAATATGTCCCTCAACCATGTTACATTCTTGAAGAAGAGCTTTTAGGAGCTCCTATAGTCAGAGAGTTAATAAAAACACAAAACTGAACAGATTAATGTTGAAAGTGTTTGATACTACTTAATGATGGAGTGCCTAAGACGTGAAAATATTAATTTCTGTTACGTAAGGTACTAAAATGAGCCCTTTACAGATGTATCTGATAGATTTTCTGTCTGTGACCATCAAATTGAGAATTTAGATAATAATTCTCATCACAACTTCATTCTTCAATTCAAAAACAGTTTCTTTTTATAGTTCACCTTCCTTTCCTCCTTTCCAGAAGTAACAAAACAACAGACACCGTTTCTTGGCTAGCAGTATAGTTTCTAGAAAACTAACTGGCCTGATTCATGCATTGTATTATAGCCATCATTACTCCAAGCCCTGAGTACTGGTTCAGATACCTGTGAACAGAGTAACAATGAAAAGTGTTTTAAAGTCATGTTAAGAGAGAGATCACAAAGACTGGTTACCTTAAGTGGAAATTGCAAAACCCATCTGTCCTTTACTTGAGCCTTTGAATGGGTCTAAATGCCTGCAAACTGTTCTTTTTAGAAGCAATAGAAGAAATGGCAAGTGTGCTCTAAAGAGAAGGAGAAAGGACTTGGAATGTGTTCAGTCAACATGCTGCTCCTCTCTCAGTGACAGAACAACCTATTTGGAAAGAAGAAATGTCTCCTGGTCACTCTGAACTCTGGGCAACACTTTTAAAACAAATGTTTATTCTTAGATTTCAAAGTAGTATTTTTGCACTTTACTGCCAGTCGACAGTATGGTAATTTTAAATTTCTCATTCCCCTAATGAAAGGTAGTCCTAGAATTTACTTCATTATGCTTTTGATGAAGACACTTTCATAAAGCATGCTGTAAGATAATTACAATTGAACAAAGTGTTCCCCAGGTAAATAGGCTATAATTAGTGCAAATTATCCCATGCATCTATTTTATTTTAGGATTGGTTCATTTGGTTCCTCAACATGTAAAGGCATTCTGAATAATTACCAATGCAATCTGCACGATGCACTATAATTTTCTACTAGGTACAGAGTGTTTATTTATACTGATAATGTCTGATCTTCCAAGGAAATTTTGTCATGGCATCATAATTAGTCTTGTTGACAGAAAAGAGCTCTGCTCTGCAATATTTAGGAGAGAAAAGAAAGCTAAATTAACTCTATAATATACTACCTTTACAGTCTGATTACAATCTGAACATATCAGTGCATATATAAGAAACTAGCTCAATCAATGATATATTTCTACATATTACACCACATCATAAATGGTAAAGTATATTTACTTGGGAAAAGTCAAGTCCAAAACATTTAGTACTCATTTAATATATCCTAGAAAAGTAGAATTATTGAATGCACTTAAACAGACTTATTTAACTACTTTGTTTTATATAAACATTTTTATACTGTACATTTATTTTCACGGATAGGTGGATAAGTTCTCCAACTCTAACAACTGTGATTTCACTGACTTGCAGAGAATGTGAGGTGCACCACTTAAATGTTTCAGAAAGATTTTTTTTTTTAATTCATAAAAAAAAAGGGTTAAAATTCCAAAACTGTTATTTGAAAACTGCAGCATTTCCTTGCCAGTGGCTTAAAAACTGCAAAATTTAATGCTATTGTTATGAATGTAATCTGCCATGGGGGTACAAAGTCGTTTATAGCCATTATACTGGGTTAAGAGTGTCAATTTGGTACATAAAACAAGTTTAATGAAATAAAAATATTCTAGAAAAAGTATATGTAATAATCCAATTTATAGGACATTCTCCATGTAAACCTAGGTATAAATATAGCACTGCATCAGTTATCTTGTTTGATAAATTTTTCTTTACGCATCTCTTCTTTTGAAAAAAATGCAATGCACATTTATAGCTCTATTTCCATTTCTGCTCGTTTTTAACATTCTCCAAGGTTTTTTATTATAAGAAATTAAAGTTATCAGACTTTTTTCATTTTCCTTTCCCTTTCTGGCCAACATTTGATGTTTCTGTACAAGGATGTGTAATATACTCATAGCAGAAACATGAGTATATTAAACAATTCATGCCATTGTAAATGTGTTTTGTATTTTTGGTACACAGTGATAAAATCTCCATTTTTGTTTCAGTTTAGAATTACTTTGAAGTGGATCTGGTTGCCACTAGTCACCTCCTATACTTTGGTTCACATCACACAATGGCTCTTAACTGCCATAATCTGGATGAAAGCACAAGGCACTGAAGCCATGGTATTTGGCCCACAGGAATGTCCTAGAATTAGTCTGAATTAAACACCTTCTAAAAGGAATGGCCTAGAATTAGTCTGAACCAAACACCTTCTAAAATATGTGCAGAGAAGTCACTGAGATCACAGCAACAACTGATCACTCCATAAATCCACTCCTATTTGTCTACACCACGTGCAAAGTAATATCTAGTTTTTGAGTTCTGTTGAATGATTAGTACTTTTAACTGTAACTTAAATATAAATAGATAAGTTAATTCAGTTATACACACACAGGGGAGCACCTGACCACAACGAGCAGCAGCACAAGCTCCTACAAATACCTTGGCTGTAACTCAAGAGTGTTGTTATCTTATTGCAAAAGTTCTGTACTTTCTCAGTGATTTCTCATGGGCAACTCCTCACAGCACTGACACCTCCTACTCCACAGCACAACCAACAAACTGCAGCTCTCCTCTCAACTGGCTAACTCACTCTTTTATAGCACTCATCCTTATTAGACATAGCTGTGGCTTATTAAGAGCAGGCCTGTTCCTACTCTTTGATAATTAGTACAGCTGCAACTCTTCAGGGGTGAGATTGCCTCCTGCACTGTCTCTATTCTTGTATATTCCACACAAGAACTTGAAGAAGTATAAATAAGAAGTACAAATCCTTGAACATTTTGCTATTGCACTGCTGTAGCATTGCTATTACAGTGCTGTAGTGTGAAGGTATTTCTTAGGTTCACTTGCAAAGCTTCTATGTAGCATCATTATCACCTTGTTCCTCAGGAAGCCTTCCCTCAGCTTTCTCACAGTCCAGTTCTGCTGAATCTTCTGGATGCTCATCACTTTGAGGGCAACCTCAGCATGAATGCTGAGCCTCATGAGGCTGAGATGGCAGCACGTGCACAAACCATGGAGCATGAGAAAGGTATAATTTCTCTTTCCTACTTTGTATTTTTCTTAGCTTATGACAGGATTATTGGGCACTAAGTGGAAATAAGGAGGAGAAAGTGAGTGAAAACATGTAATAAAAATATTGACTAATTGTAGCAAGCTGAGAGACTGGAAGATGTGATGAGAAGAAAGGAGAATCTACTAAAGAGAAAGAGGAAGCTGGAATTTAAAAACAATGTGATATTTAGGCCTTCTTTTCAAGATTGCAAAATATTAATATCCTATGAACTGACCCCCACCTCCAGAAATATTCCCTTTCTATTTTTTCTTCATCTGAAGCAAGTTTTTACATTTCAGTGTGAACTCTTTCTCATGTTATCAGAGCATTTAAACATTTGCAGTTGTTGGAACTTTCAAAGGGACCATTCTGACCTTTTCTGTATGAACTTATCTTTCCTTATGTGAAGCATAGGGTTTTTTGATAATTTCTTTTATATTGTTACAGAATACGAAAGTCTTAGATTTGTTAGGACAAAACAAAAGGTTGAGTAGAATACATCTATGGGTAAATAATGTATTTAGTTTTACACTGAAATTTATCTTCTCTAAAAGTAAAATTCTGGTTTTAATCCTTCCAACAGGCTCTTGCAGTTCCTTTGACAATTCCTGACTCAATGAAGAGATATTTCTTCATCTCTTACTACTTATCTTCTAAACAATTTCTAATAGTTAGTAATCCTTTTTTGAGGTACAGTTACCAAACTAAATAAATAGTTTGAAAGTACATAAAAAGGTATCATTCTCTTCCAATTTATATCTGACATTTCTCAATTTATCCATGAAATAATAGAAGCACACATGCACACACTGAAAATCCATGTTCCATGTGTTACCTCACATGGTTTCTTCATCTTTCTTGAAGTCATTGCTTTTCAAAGCAATGGTAAACCTCTCATGCTACAAATATGACATTTTCCCTACTTCTGTGTGCATGATCTTGTATTTACTTGAATTAAAGCACAAATCCTAAGGCAGTCACCTGTTTTTGTGACATTTATAAATCCTGTCTCTATGACCTGGTCATAAAGATACCAAACTAAGAAAACAAATGCAAACATCCATAGGAATTATACAACAACTAGCCTTCTTAAAGGAAGGATGATTTACTATTTATGGTTTTTTTTTTCCTAGTTGACTGCTTCTATTCAGCAATCCCTTTTTTTCACCTGCCCAGATGTTTTTTGGTTTAGATTTGGTCTTTGTCTAGATTCCTGCTATATATTTTGAATACCCTTCCTTTTTTGACAGTGTGACTATTTCATTTTTCATGGGAAAACAAGAAAGCTAAAGCTATTCCATCCTATATCCTGTTCTTTCATTAAAATTGATTAAGAATGTAAAATTCACAAAACAACGATTTTTTTTTTTCAGGAGCTGCTCTGTATTTTTCATACGCTGACAAAAACTCTGAAGAACAGGTGATTGGTTTCTGCTTAGCCAGATGACGTTTTTCAGACACATGTTTAGAGCATATAGGAATATGAAAAGTCAGCCTTAATGACACTTAGAGAATAATAAAAAGGACTAAGATTTAAAGATCCAGTTCTTAATAGTATTTGATTTGTAATGCTTTCCTCTAATCTCTGTTTTTTATCTAGCCTTGGCTCTCAAAAGAGAATAAGGATTCTTAGGTGCTTGAATTACCAGAAGGTATATTTTTGTTCTATATGGGGATTATTAAAATAAGCAAAGGAATAGAAATGTTGCATGGTCATTGATTAAACTGCATGATATACCAAGAGAAGAAAAATAAAA
The DNA here is from genome assembly GCF_017590055.1 of Onychostruthus taczanowskii. Taxonomy (NCBI): domain Eukaryota; kingdom Metazoa; phylum Chordata; class Aves; order Passeriformes; family Passeridae; genus Onychostruthus; species Onychostruthus taczanowskii. Next base: position 7,305,157 of record NW_024497629.1, read on the forward strand.
ATAATTTATTTGTATGCAGTGAATGCCATTTATGTATAAGGCACTCTCTTCTATAAGCTAAGATTTTAGATTGTGTTTCAAAGCAAAACCTCCTGATTAGGTTTGTTCTGTTCCTGACCCCTAAATATGCTTAAGCTGTATGACAGAGTTTAGAAGTATTGTCAAAATGAAAAGGGTTTTATTTCACCTTTGTTTCAAGGTGAAATAAAATATATTAGTCAGGAACACAACATTATGGATTGAAATACTGTACAAGCTCACAAAGGTTGTAGTATAAACCAAAAATATGAACACAAAGAACTGCACTTAGAAGTTAGCAGCTGGTGCTGGCACAGTGGAAGCTCGGGGCTGAACATATATTTAGCTTAAATTTGTCTAATTTATATGTAAATTCTGTCTGGAAACGAAAAAATCAGTAAATTAAATAATAAGAATAGCAATAAAAAAGATGCTACTATTGAAATGTAGACCTGGAAAAACTGTGCATCCAAATCACAACAATATTCATCAAGATAGGGAATAGTCAGTATTACTTGCAAGTACTTGATGTTTCTTCCTTTTAACTTTAATGCAGAGCTTCTGATGCCTGTGTTTTGAATTATAAAACATATTCTGGAAATTATTACAACACCTTTATAGCTTTATATATTATCAACTGTAATTCTATATCAGTATATTTGAGCTGAAAGGAAAATTACAGTTTTGCAAACAGGTTGGGACTAATTAGAACCTAGGTTAAATTTTGTCTCATTTACTTTCAAAGCTATTAGAACTACTATGATATTAAAATATTAGAGAATTAAAGCTAATATAATTAATTATGAAACTTAATTTCAGGTAAAAAATTGCTGTTATGAAAACATGGCATCTAATTTTTACTTTTTCATTAAAGCACAGTATTTTTACATTGGAGGTAAATTGAGTGTTCTAGTCACTCAAATCCTAATCCAGTGAGATATTGCATTTAGATTTTCAGATCTGTTTCATAAGCTTTTGACCAAAATATATAAAAGGCACATAGTTTCTTAGAAGGCTCCCAATTTTAGAAAGTCTGTCCTTGTGATATAAATGCATTGTAGAATTTATATATGGTTGCACAGCTGTACAGTACTCATACTATCATAAATGTAATTATTTGTGTAAAAGTGCTACTGGAAATATAATAGATTAAATAATACCATAAACCTTTAAGAAACACCTTTTAAAATGTCACTGTCATTACAGTCCCAGGCAACAGTTCAGATTTATGTCTAACTCCTAATTATTTCTGATTACCCAGTTTTAATCCTTGACACATTTACTGATGCAAGGCAGACACAGGCAGACACTGCATTAATCAGTGTTAGGCAGAGCAAACCCAGTCGCTCATTTCATGTTCTTCAGGCCTCTAAGGTAAGAAAATGCATGACTTTGTTTTGCAAGCAGCCCAGACTCAGTATCATGAGAAACTTACTGCATATTCTTTAGACAATTTGCAGCCCCAGCCCAAAATGTTCAAATGAATATAAAGACAACAAGAGCACCAGTCAGGACAACTGACCATGATGGTAATTATGTAAGAAACAACAGATTTTTTCATCTCTAGCCTTGAGCTTAAGTGGACCTGCATGAATTGCATTGCGCTAAGAGCAGTTAATTTTTTACAGGATGGTGCCATCCGATGTATGGGATGGAAATGATCTCTGGCTCATGGTAAGCTCTTAATCTATATTCATGCCACCTTGTCCAAGACAAAACTACAACAGCAGTCCTGCTGAGAAATTAATGATCTAGTCAGTCATGCCAGTGCTCAGCCTTGCTCCCTCATACTTTTGATTTCTCCTTTGTAACTATAGCCAATAAGACACAAGGCAATTTGTCTCAGTCATACACACACACCTGTAGCTCAAAGAAAACAGTAAAGCTTTTTACCTGCTCAGACCACTAGAGCAGCTTTCAGATGTCTGGATTAACCAAAATGATACCAGGTTAGGCAATAGTAATTTGAAACACAGCATAATTATTTCAGGTGTCTGAAAGGAATAGAAATAGTTGCAATCAGAAGTTTATTTAGTGGTGTGTGTTGTCTTCGGAACTATCTATTCATCTTCCGTTACTGCTTTGAAGCTAATTAAATTCTCTGCACTTTGTATCCTCCTTTCAGAAGTGCTTCCCAGTGGCCAGCTCAGTTTCTACTTCTTGCTTGTCTAGAATTGAAATATTTTGATTTTTTTTTTATATACAGCCAGAATGGTGCCTGCAAGTCACCTTGTTCCCGAATTACAGTCAGATAGACATGTTTTCAAGAGTAAAGACAAGTGAACTTCATGAAAACTCTTTGAGAAACACTTAATTTAGCATCAGTAACAAAATTCCTCTATAAAATATTGTTAAATAGCAATCAGACAGCTAAAAGCCTCCAAATAGATTTTGTTTTTCTTAAGTCTATACTTCAGTCTAAGTTAAATTGGATAAAATTTCTTCTCAGGATTCAAGAATACCTATAGAGAGCAGGATCTTTCTAGAAATTTCTCACTATATTTCTTTGCCTGAATACAGCAATACAGGGATTATTTTGCCTCCATGGGCAGGATTCATCAGGATAAATATAGACATTGATGTCTGAACTACTTGTCTAGACTTTTGATAATGTCAATGGAAAGAAATAAACACTCTTTGCTTGTGATCATTGTGATTCATTCACACTAAAATAAATGTCTAAAGTAAGTCAGATGAATCATGTTCCCAAACAACCTCTTTCTCTCCATTACTTATAAAAGGAGATCAGTTCAACTAGCTCAGATAAAGAAAGCTACATCTGCTCTAATGGATCTCACTGTAAATATTTTCTGGGTTGGTACAGTGTCAGTCAATCCAGTCAATTCAGTTCTTCGCATCGTAGGAGGTACAGAAATAAATAAAAACCATCTGTATAAGGAGCAACTGTTATGTATGTCTGATAGTGGCTCAACCTCTCTATCCCAAAAGGTACCATATGCTGCACTTTTAAAAAGGTAATGCTACAATTACTGCAGAGAGCTATAGTACCATTAAAGGAGAATCGAAGACCGTTCTTCTACCAGTCAGTCTTCAGATCTTTTCTTCTGTATTCTTTGGGTTTCTGGCACCACAATTCAAAAGCTGTTGTGAGTTCTACAATTTCCTGCTTGTTCTGTGTGGAGGAGGTAAAAAATAAGCATCTACAACCACTGAAAATGAGAAACAATACAAACTTATTTTTACAAGTCCCTCAGAGCCAAAGTTGTAGGCCATAACCAAAGCTGTCTACAGTTTTCTAATGCTCTTTACTAGTTTTCACAACTGCTGTATTAATAATGCCATAGTGAAATTCCAACCATAATTTTCTAAGAAAGCCTGATGCTAAATTTTTGTGGTTGGGGTTTTAGCCCTGGTTTTCAGTCATGTAAATAGACTTTCCTTGTTGCATTTATTTGATTATTCTGTAACCAAAAAAAAAAAAAAATAACCCACAAAAAAAAAAAAAAAAAAACAAAAAAAAAATGAGAGCATTGGATAACTAGCTCTTATTTGCCTCAAAATGTGTCATTGTAGCTTACATCAACCTGCTAGATAAGTCATCAGTATTCATAAAAAGGACTGCCATCATTTCTCAGGTATTGCTTAACACTTTTGGGGCTTAGTTTTCAGAAGTGATGAGCATTTCTGTGCTTGGAGCAGCCAGTCTTTTGTGTGAATTTGTGCTACAAAAGCCACATCACAGACTGAGAGGGAGCTGAAACAGAAACTTGATACACAGAGGTCAGCAACTATCTATGTACTGAAATTCCTGTGATTTCCCAGAAAGATTTGTACATCCTGAGAGAAAACTTTCCAGTGTGTTTAAAAACAGACATGACTAATGCAACTAGTTTAATAAGCTTTTGAGAAGTAAAATCAGCTCTTTAAAATTTGTCCATATATCATTAAGCACTTTATGTTGCAAACAAAAACCCCTGTGATTATTTTAATTAACCTTTCTGTGAGAGCATATAGAAGTGGATGGAGTAAATAGTTAATGCTAATCATTCCTCAAAAATATATTCTGATCAATATGAGACTGATTTATATATTATTAGTACCTTGTGAGGAGAATAGGAAAAAGAAATTGTCATTGACACCAACAGGTGTTTTTTCATTTGGGCAAGTTTTTTCACATGAGAAGGCACAACACTGGAGTCAGCCAAGCCACTCATCCCAAGTTAATAATGTTCTTAAGTACTTCGCTTTTTCAGAGTGCCTGTGATAAGTACAATGCAGCCTCAGTCCTTGGTTCACAAGAATAACCCATTGATTTTTGGTCTTTCTCATAATAATAGCCATAATAACATGCACACAGCAGAAACCAGCTGAAAATTGAGGCGAAAGTTTTCTGTACAACCTCGATTATGATATTCATTCTCCCTTATCTCATAGCCATTTTAATTAGCAGGGTAACTGCACAATTGCACTCTCTGAGGCTAGGAAAGCTGAATCTAAGGAAATTAGAACCAGAAGTTCTAAAATAGACTCTACCACCTACTTCATGTCTGACCCATCTGAATGGTCACAGGAGGATGGCTGCATTCAATAGCTCCAACAACCAAATAGACCCTTTCTTTCCCTTTGTGCCCAGTGTCTGTTTTACTAGGATATATATAGATATTCTCTCCTCCTGGCAACTTTCTGAGAAATTACAAATCCAAAGAAGTTGAGGTGTTTTCTCTCATTAGTTTAAAGCTTGTCCAAACAAATTTCCTTTTTTTATCCAGCTTAATGGCTGTGACTCACAGGTTAATATTACTCTTTTTCCCTTCAAATATAACATCAGTACAAGCAGTTCCTGTTTCTATCTGCTTTTTCTTCTCTTTCTAGTTCTCATGTCAAACGTCACTTTTCTTTGGCATGTCTTTCTACACTTCTCTTGCAAATCTCTGGGGTCCTGTAACCAATTGAAAATCTATTTCCTTCAAGTAGTGATTCAATTTTGTAAGTCTGCCTCTAATATACCTCTGACAATGTTCTCATTATGTTTTTTTTAATCCTGCTGATGGCCATCTGCCATAGTTGTAATTATGAATTCAAATATGTCTTTCAATTTTTAAGAGGTCCAGAAATAAAACCTCTACTTACTCCAGAAATCATCTTCTCAGTGATGAGTTTCAGGCATGACAGTTCCTGAAATTGAAACTGAAGTAAATTAGAAAACATAGATGTGTTAGAAGGCCATATTTCTTCCTGTAAACTGTCAAAACCTGTTAACATACAGAAATCACTCACTGCAAGTTTTAAGGCTTATTCTTTATAAAAGTGCACAAATGCCTTCATTTGTATTTATAGTACCACTCCTAAGGGTAATATTTTAAGCATTATTTCTACTCCTCTGTGCATGAGGACTCCTGGTGTTGCTGTGGTCATGCGTGATGATGTAGTGGTTACCATCAGACTGTGTGTTTTTCAGAAACAAAACTTCAGTTCATATTCTCACTTACCATTTACCTCACTTTCCCTTGTCCTTTTCCTTGTCCTCCCTTCCCAAGGGCTTTCCCTTGTCCTTTTTTTTTTATTATTATTATTTTCCTCTGCCGTTATTTTTTTTCTTGTCCTCATGAACAATGTTCTTTCTTCCTTCACTTTCTTAATCTAATTTCTTAACATTCGTCTTGGCTGACAATTACAATCAATTTCATGTCATTATGCACTAGGTTCCACTTTTTTTTTCCCATATCAGTATCCTAATAAGCTACAAAATCATGCACGTGAATCTCTTAGAGACAACAGATATCATTAAGATATGCAATTAGACACTGCAAGATTATGTATGTTAATTGGTTTCAACCATGTTGAGAGGGAATTGTCCAGTTCTCAGAATAACAATATTTTGGTGACTTATAGTAACATACAAAGAGCATTTTGGTGAATTATAGTAATACTGCAAGAAGAGCAAAGATTTAGAGAAGCTGAATTAATACAAATTAAAGTATTTTCACATGGAATATGGGTGAATATTTGATGGTAACTAGAATATATAATTACCATTGCTATAAAATAAAGCAAAGGCAGTAGAAGTGCATTCATACTGGAAAACAAATATACAACACTAAAGACTATCTAGCTAAACAACTGAGTCAGTACATAAGGAGTTTAGCTTAAACCTAAACAAGAAATACTATCATAATTGATCTATTTCTTCATACTGTCATAATTGATGTATTTCTTCTTCATCTGGTGTTTTAAGCATTCCACTGGGGGAGAGCATTCATAAGAGTAGATTAGAATTTATGCCATAAGCCCCAGAAAATTTTACTCATGAAAAAGTAAAAGGGTATTAAGATGGCTGACAGATTAAACAATCATAAGCATCTGAGTTACTTGTATGACTTCTTTTCAAAGCATGGAATTAACAAAAGCCATGTGCTGTTCTACCCCTTCTCTCTTTTCAGAGAGGGGAGCTAGCTGACACTTGCAACAAGATACAATTCCACTCTCCCAAGAACCTTAAAAGAGATCCCCAAGATATTTGCTGATGAGTAATATAATAGAAATCAGCTCTAGCTCCTCAGATTTTTAAAGTTGTTCCATACTTCAGGCACATAAAGGATTGTTGATGCACATAAATTAATCTGTTGACCCTGGTGAACTTAAGCTACTTCACAATATTCTGAATTAATTTTAAACACTAAAAAGATCATAAAATCAAAAGAAAAGTTACAAATGGAAGAAGAAACTACGAAAATATGAATCTGATTTAATTTAATTTAATTTTTTCCTCTTCAGCTGTTTCTCTACTTTGGATATTCTTTTAGGAAAGAAACCTAAATATTCATATTCAGTAATGCTTACTGAATTTGGCCCCCTTCCTTCAGCATCAAACCCTTCCATCCTGTTCAGCCTAGGTTCACTGCCAAACACTAAGTCCCATGAGCCATTCAGTAAAAAAGGATATTTTTATTTTATTTTTCACTATAGATGTGCATTTGCTTTATTTTCATGTCTGCTGTTAGTCATGGCCTTTTTTAATCTACTCAAGTAGTCAAGTTGAAACAATTTTGTTTTACCAGATTTTGAGAAGTTGCACTGTTGGTGGTGCTTTGCCTTTTCCTTGGAAAGTACTAAATCACCTACGAACATGCAGATACTCAGCCTCCTTGTCTGAAATATCTAGTAACTGGTAGAAAAAGAATGCTACTGCATGAAATTGGAGAGATATTTGCCTGACTGCTTTTTCCTGTTCAAGGAAAGTTAGTGAGAAAAGTGTCTTGTCATATTTCAGAAGGATATTTATCTTTTGAAAATAACTATTGATTTTTAGTTTGTAATTTAAAACTAATTAAATAGATCTGAGTTTCTGAGTCAAGTCCTCCTAGGTTAATGGGAAAAATGATGTTTCATTGACTAAGCTGCTAAGTGTGGCTTGAGAAAAGGTATTATTTTCTTTGTTCTAGTAAACATTGCATTTATGACCTTGGAAATTCAGAACTAGAGCTGTAATGTAGTCACTTAAGAATGCAGTTAGGAGCTAGGAATGGTGATTTGTTCATTTTTTGCACCACTGAAGAGCAGTTAAGGCTCAATCTAACTGTTAGTTGGAATTAATCTCCATGCTGTAACTCACCTACAGAGGTGTCTAAACAAGGAAAGCAGTCAAAACTTCGGCAGTAGAACATTCTATTCTGATTCAGCTTTGTCCTTGGCCAATTCTTACTCTTCCACACTATTCCCAAATGCACTTGGAGCATTCAAAGGAGTCGGCAATACTTTTCTAAAGGCAATTTGGATGAAAATATAATGTTTGGAAGCAAAAAGACTAAGCCAGCAGAGAACATGACTGTCCTGGATTAGGGCAAATCTGGGAGAAAACCTCCAAAGGGGCTCCCTCAGAAAACAAACCCACACAGCCCCTTTCCCCTACCGGTTCGGGAAGGATTCCTCAGAAAGAAGTGGCAAGAACCTGTTTATTTAACAAGCACAATACCCCCAGCACACAAAATGAACAATACCAGATGACAACACTTTCACCGATCTGAAAAGGATGACAAATTCAGAAAGTCTTTCCTGGGAGGGGTCGCTCTGTTGTTCCTCCCTCCAGCGCTGGGGATGGCTGCTGCAGCCACAAGATGCAAACTCTCGGTGTTTCCTAGGTCCCAGTCCGGAGCAGGTTTGGATGGTTCCAAAAACGGAAGGGAAAAAACAGTCCAGGGAAAAATCTGGACCGCTTAGCTAAACTAACAGAAGCCAAAAGCAAAAGCAGAGCGGGAGCGAAGCAGGAGCAAGAGGAAAGCAAAGCAGCAAAAAGCAAAGCCAAAAGCAAAGCTGCACTATGTACTGTCCCGTGTCTCTGTCCCGCCAGCCGTGGGGGAGCAGGCTGATAACAAACCAAAACAAACCTTGCTCTTCAGAGCCAGTCATGAAGGCACAGTACATAACATCCAGCACCAACAGAATATGCGTTTGGGGATACAAGCATCATAACCTTACCCTAGGACTGTCCAGCCCTAATGTTAATTTACTATCAGACAGATGTAGCGTAGCCCTTTCTTCCTGAAGATATAAACAAGTTGGCAAATGTTGCCAAAAAGGAAAATAATGCAAAAATAACAGGTTAATGAAACTTGCTGGCTTCCAGATCAGAATGGCTTCTCATCTGGTTGTCTTGGCAGGAGAGCTGAGCAAGCTGCAGTCTGTAGACCACATCCATGTAACCGTATTCCAGGCATAAGTAATTCTGCATGAGGCTAGCTGAACTTCTCCAGCTGGCAGGAATGTGACACTGTACATTCAAGGCCTATGGAGTTACTGAGGTAGATGTGTGTGACACACATCAAATTGTTCAATACGTCTGAATATATGCCATGTTGTTTGAAATAAAAGGTTAAAAAATTGCATCAGTTTTATTTAATTCATTGTTTACCTAACCTAACATTTCCCACACTCATAACTGTTTATGTCTTTCCACCAGTGTCTACTATAGCTGATACATTAAGTGCCCACATACTTCAAATTACTGCAAACATAGCAAAGCATCAGCTTTGCATTTGATCTTTCAGAAACATTTTCACAATGAACTTTCTCTCTTCAGAGGACAGAACTGCCAAGATTCTCTCTCCTGCATTTAAATCCAAGGTGGCACTTTCTGACATTTTCAAAGAATAAAATACAACCAACTTGAAAAATAAGGTAATTTTCCTCTCATGGAAAAATCACTGTCTACTGATCATAATTTAAGGTGACAAATTAAATAAATATTCCCAAGAAAGTTGAATCAAAGCTTTTTATTTCAATGTACTTTACTTGATTAAGAATGAAATTAACTTATCTGAAGTAAAAATGTTGTTCAAAGTCCAATATAATTTGAAAGGTAGCAAATTATATTAGACAAGCTCTAAAACACACTTCAGTTGCAGAGCTGATTCAAGTCCTTCATGAAAACAGTACCCATGACTGTGTTTGTCTTTTTCTCCTTTAGGGTGCTCCTAACTCCTGTGTTATTGGCCTTCTCCAATATGTTCCAAGTGAGCGACAGCCCATTGATAATGTGATTAAGCAGTTCTAAACTTTATGAGCCAGTGAAATTCCAGCTACTGAAAAACAGAGCTTTTGGAGAATGTTTCAAAGAAACTCAGTAATATATAATGTGTCCTGGGGGCCATAACAAATAAAGTGTTGGAAAATGTCCACATTTCCAACCATCCTTAAAATCTGTTAGTAGAAAACTGTAGTCCTACATTCTGACTAGTAATATTTATTTGAAAGGAGTAAGACTAAATAACATTTTCTTTAATAATCACTTTTAGCAGTAATCCAAATATACATAAACTCCATCATACATTACACAAACATAAAATACATGTTAAACTGTTCGCTTATTTTCATTGAGATTTTGCTGGTTATTCCAAAAGTAATAGCATACAGGTTTATTATCGTGGAAGTGATTCCTTTACATCTAAAAAATTTGAGCTTTCCTAAAGTTTTATATTTGGAATGTAAAACTTTTTTTTCTGGCTTCAGGAACTTGATGTGGAGATGAATATGGACATCTAGTCCTGGTCACCAACTCAATTGAGTAAAACCCCACAAAAGGAGAATAGAGCTTAATGTTCAACACATACAAAGCTTTTTGAAGTGTGTAGTGACTCCTGATATTCCTTATCAATGCCAAATGGTATGTTTAGGACATAGGTTTCAGGAAATATTTCAGGCTTATAAACTTTTCAGAACAGAAATTCTTGGTGATTGTGTCTCTGTGGGGCTCTGAAGCTGCATCACAGCTGCTTTCAACTGGTGTCAGAAAGAAGAAGAAGATCTAAAACATGATGTAGTGTAGTAATTTCTTGTTGATGAGATTATTTTTGAATGTAGAAATTGAAGTCAGCTATACAGTGACCAGAGAATCTGGAATTTCATAGTGCACAGATAATGCTCTTTCCACAGATAATCTTGCTCTATATATCTGTCCACTAGTACGAGCCAGATATAAGTTTTAACTGTCATTTTGATGTTACTTAGAACATCAAAAATGCCATTTTCCCACAGCTATGAGTAACTTTGGCTCCAAATATTTTCACATGTTCTTCTCAGTTAGTAGTAGGGAAATATATTCTCTTACACAAAACAAGTCACACTATAATTTTATTACAGGATTGGTGCCAACTGTCTGGCTAACTACTGCACAATGAACTGAGACACAGCCTCGAATCCTTGTCTTTGAAAACTACGTATTGTGAGGAAAGTAATTGTTAAACTGGTGCTGTTGTGCCTTGAAGAACAACTGGTTTTTAGACAAAAAAAAAAAAAAAAAAGAAAATTTTTTTTTTCTCTCATTTGTATTCTAAAATTATTCATGGGAAGTCAGCTTTGTCCAAGATTCCAAATTATTTGCATGTTGCTTAATCCCTTCTGTTCAAGACTAGATGAAAAAAAAACCAAAATGTACTCAATATACAAATTCTAAGCTAAGTATTTTTTTCATAATGGGAAACTTCCCTTTAATAGTCTCAACTTTTCTATTATTTTGCAGATCCATCCTATACAGAAATAAGTAAAACAAAATAATCAATTTTCTCATTTCCCTCTCTCTCTGTAAAATCTGCTCATTAAGAAAGATTATGGACAATTAATTTGATGATTCTGAAGTTCTGCAAAATAGAATGGTGTAAATGGACATAAGGAAGTACTTTTGCCCTCCTTTGATGTAAATACATTTTATTGTGAAAATTATATTTTAAGTGCATATATTTGCACTTATACATATATATATATATTTGAATGTGTCAATGACTTTTCCTAGTTTTGGAAAGATTTCACAATCATTTTAACAATGCCTTTACATCTTAAAAGTAATAGATTTCCCAGCACATTTCTGGATAAGTAATTTTTGAGTTAAAATGATATAACCAGAGGACAATTTTTTCTATTTTCTATTCCTATGGCATTCATTTTGACCTTTCACATTTACACTGAATATTTCCTTCTTGGTATGAAATACACTTCTTGTAAACACTAGAAATCATTCTACTCATTACCAGTTCAAACTAGGGACATTTTCTGAAAGCATCTAGCTGGAGGATAATGTTATTTCAATTACTACATTGGAATACATTTCAATTGCAAGACGGAACGTAGCCAATCTTAGACCAATTTTCACTGGATAGGGTTTTTTTGCCAGTAAACCTTGAAAAAGTCTTCAAAATTTAAAAGTCAATAACAACAAGAAAGCTTTTCTGAGATGAGATGTTTCTCAAGGTATCTCAATGGCTTTTTTATTCATCTACACAACACAGTAATTTCCACTACATCTAATCCTTCCTCTGAAATCTATATTCAATCTGTATAGAGTTCATATGCCATAATACACTATGGGATAACATTTTGTTTTGTTTTGTTTTTCTTTATTAGCTTTTGTAAGGAAAAAATGCATATATTGTTTTGAAAACTTTATTACAAGGAAAAATATCTTCTAAAGTTATTCTTGCACCAATGGAGAAAAACATAAGCCCTAAAAGATAGATGTCTTTTTCAAGATAGAGTACATTTTTTCTAAATCTTGTTCCAGTTCATTGGCCTTCAGCCATTTATTTTTCAATGTCATTTGTACTTCCTCAGAATCACTATTACAGGAATTCATTATAAATAAAAGATACACCATGGGCCTTTTGCTACTTATTGCAATGTTTAGTATAATATTTTTCGATAAAATTTGCTTTATATGTGACTTGATAGTTTACTTAAGTGTAAGGAAAATACTTCATGTACATTAAGCACCTGACTACTCGGATGTAAGGCTTCTCAGTTATCCCTTTTTAATCCATTTACAACATGATATCCTTTACTAAAATAGCTTAGTAAATATGTGATATGAAGACTCTGTATGTGTTGGCTGACTTTAAGACCTGAAAGAATTTCATTAACTATGACTGGAAAGAAATAATGGGAACTACTAGTGGAGATTCTACCCTTCAGAGCTGGAGATATTCCCACATGGCTTTGACAGTTCAGTTGGTCAGGCTCTGGCTTGAGACTTGGGATTATTTTCATTGTCATAGTCTTTTATTATGATCTTAGAAAGGCTATTTATCCCCACTCTGCTCCTCAGTTTCTACTCTATCTCATCTGTTAAGCTTGTCAGTTTTGGGGGATTTTACAATACCTTAGGGAACTTAATATATTCCCACAATACTGTTAATAGTAATAGATAATAGCTTTGAAAAGTTCTGAAAAAAGTAGGGAAAGATTTATGAATGACATTGTGTAGTTTGTGGTTTCATGTTCAGCAGGAAAGACGTGTGGAGAGAGGAACCCACAATGGAGCAGGCTTGCTGGCAGGGCTTGTGACCAGAGTTCCCATGCTGGAGCAGCCAGGTCCTGAAGGACTGCACCCCACAGGAGGGACCTGGAGCAGGGGAAGAGTGTGAGGGGTCCTTCCTGGAGGAAAAAGGAGCAGAGACAACAATGTTTGATGAACTGATGGCAACCCCCATTCCCTGTCCCCCTGTGCCTCTGTGAGGAAGCAGGGAGAGAAAATGGGAGTGGAGTTGAGAGCAAGGAAGGGGGAATGAGGGGAAGGTGAGTTTAAGATTTGAGTTTACTGTAATGATTGGCAATAAATTCAATTTCTCCAAGTGGAGTCTGTTTGGCCCATGACAGTCACTGATGAATGATCTCTCCCTGCTCTTAACTCAGCCTAAAACCACATTGGCTTTAATTATATTTGCACTCCCCTGCCCAGCTGAGGGGGACAGTGACAGAGCAGATTTGGAGGGCCACTTGTCATCCAGCCAGGGTCAAACCAACACAAGAGTGTTTTCTTTATTTACAGTATTTTTAATGTAATTTTCCCAAAAAGAAAATTATATTTTCCAAGTTAGATCACTTCCTTATAATTTTTGTTGCAGTATACTAATTAAAATGCATCAAAATGTCATCTAAATACACCTTTCTTAAAAGACCATGACTAATTCAAATCTAATTAAGATATGTCTTCATGTACCACTGAAATCCATTATCCCTCTGTCTTAAGTTGAGTAGCTGCTTAACTGTTCTAGAAGAAACATGAAGCATTTTAGAATAAAAGGTAATGAATAATTTTGTCAGCATAATTTCAAGGAGAACTTGAGATTAGTATAGAGTAGTAGATTATTATTTTGTCAAAGATTTTACCTAGCACAATCTTAATTCCAAAATGACATGTTATGATAACTATAAAAATTAGAACTTTCATCCTTCCCTTTCTTTAGATTATTCAATCATAACTAATTAACTTTATTTTTCCTTCAACTTCTCAATCACCTGTAAGAGTAGACTCATTGTATATGCCTACTCACAAGTACTGACAAAAGTTTGAAAGCATATTTCAGGCAAGCCAGAATTAAATTTACCGTTTCTCTTAGTCATTTTTACCCTTTGGAACATTAGCTGCAGCAGTGTTGGCATCTGCTGTTCATTTATTTATTTATTTAAAAATATTACCTTACATTTATTGTCTGCTTTTTATCACAAACTGCAAAAGTTATGTTTTGACTGTTAGTTCAACCATTATTCAACCAAAAGCCAGATTCAGGCAAAAACCTTGAGACAGAGTGGTTACCTGAGGTAATAAAAAGTTAAAAATGAAGGTGAAATTATAATTCCCTTCAATCCAGTGTCAAAGTTCTCATGCAGAGTGTTGAATTAAAGATTTCCCTGAAAGTGAAAATAACACCCCCAATGTCATTTTGCTGTGTAAAGACGATACCACTATAGATTAAAGGCAAATCTCACTTATCCTTCAAATACCTAATGAAAACACATTTCAGTGACAGAAAAGCAATTTCTGCAAATCAGTACTGTATAATATTATAAGCTCTTCATTTAGTAGTATGTGTGCTAAACTGCAGAAAATAATGGTTATATAAAAGCACAGGCTAATAAAAGTCAGTGCCTTTGCCTCTAACTTCTGACAATGAGGGTTATAAGTCATTTAAACATAAAAAGTTTCAGTTTTATGATTTCCATGCAAGCTGGTTGATAAAAGACTTGCATCAAGGCTTGCCTTCCACCTGTTACACATAACCTCGAAACTTTCCCACATGGAAAGATGAGCAATAATTTCTTCAGCCTTTCCAATGCCATGGCAAAGTCAACCATCTTTCCTGGATCATTGTCAAAATTCCTTAATACCTAAGATTTTAGATTACAAGGGGTGACACAGAAACAGCATGTTTCATGTTGGAGAAATAAGAGAGAAATTATTTTAGCAATAACCTTATGAGTATGAAAATTGAAAGTTATGTTTACATTTTTCATGTTCTTTTACACAGTGATCAAAAATGCTGCACACCAAATGCTTACGTAGTGAATTCCCATAAAAAATTGTGACTGATGAAGCTATGTATGAAGGGACTTTCATGACAGCTTGGTATGATCCAATTACTAGAGGTGCCTCTCTCTGAAATAAAGTTCAAACAGCACCACATACCAGAGTCAACAGCACAGATTTTATTTAACAGTAAACGTGAGGTAGAGAGATAGGAGTATAAGGAGAGGGGGGATGGGAGAAAATAGAGTGAGAAAGAGAGAGATTAAGTGCAAAAATTTCACCACCATATAGACTCCTGCAGCTTCCCACGGGTCCTTCTTTACCCTGGTCTTCAGAGGTGGGGGTCCCAGCGCTGTTCTTCTGGATGTACCACTTCTATAGAGTCCACACCCCAGATATCCATGGGATGTAGATGCCATTCCCACAACTTGGGCTAGCATGTGTATCTTTTCCCACAGTTTGTCACTGTGCAAATTTTATGTCTGGATCAGTCTTATTTTAAGATCACTCAGTCTGCACAGTGGAATTTTTTTCCAATGTGCTAATTCCAAATCTTCGCCTTCATCAGGCCTGAAATTAATGCCTTCCTATACTTATCTCAAGTTCCTGTTGTGGTGGCTTATCTTATGGGAACTTCCTTCTTGAGACATGTGACTGAATTCTTCAACTTCTCACACAGCCCCATTATAATTTTAGAGAGCTATATGGAATTCTGGAAGAATATTTATGCAGTATTTTGCAGAAAAATGCTCCACTTAAATGAAAAAGCAAAAAGAAAAAGGAAGAAGAAAAAACGTTGTCAAAAGTAGAAGATATTCTCCTATGAAAATCATGCTAAATACATTTAGTAAGGCATCTCTAAAAGTCTCATAAAATGTGAAAAGTGAAGATGAAAATGAAATTAGATAAAAATATTACTTACAAAAAAATTCTTATTGTACATGGAAAGCAAAGATAAGTTTAAGATAAGTTTAAAGTGTATATCTTATACAAATAGCAGAAAAAAGTATGGATCAAAATGCAGAAAAATAATCTGTAGAAAATTCTAGTTCTCTATGCTAGGAAGCAGCTGACATTTTTAGTAAAGTGCTTGAAGGAATAAATATTTAATATACACAATGTATTTTGAAAAAGTTTCCAGTTTAACAAAAAAATTCTCATGCTGCCTTTGAAAAATCCCCCACTTTGCAGAGTAGAACCTTTCTGCTTAAACAGATTGAGTTTGCACCCTGTCATGCCTGTAAAAATGACATTAATAAGTTGGGCTAGCTAGAAGGGCAAATGTTTCTCTCATCTAGGTTTAGGGCTTTGAGTTTCTCTCAGCATTTATCTCTCATGCTATAAATATCTGAATAGAAAATGTATTTAAGATAATAATCAGGATAGTTGTGTCCTCTAACAGGAAAAGAAACAATGCAGCACTGAAATACAGCAAATTTTTCTTAAATATGACAGAAAAACAAGCTCTTATTTAAGAGCTGTTAACACAGATTAGCCAGGGAATTTTTGGAGTTTTTATCATTGGGATTTTTCAAAATTCAACTGAACATAGTACTGGGCAGCAAGTTTTAGCTGATCCTATTTTCAGCAGAAGGATCAGACTAGAGGAAGTTTAGTGCTTTCCAATCTCAGCTGCTGTGTACTGCAGTAGAGTGGCTTTGGATATGATAACATGTGAAATCCTTAGAAAAGGTGATATTTTTTGAGGTCTAGCCAAAAGAAGCATCCAGTTTGACTATCTAAAAGATACTCTCTATTGCTGAGTTAGAATTATAGAATCTGTGGGAATGTACACACTGCTGAAGAATGCCCATGAAGTTTCTTTCTAGACCACTCCAAGTGTTGACAGTAGTAAATGAAAGGCTTGCATCTTTCTCCTGGCCAAGGGTGAAATTGTCAGAAGGCAGAGGAGAACCATTACATCCAGTTCCTTTAGCAGGTTTCCTTATTGCAAAGCAGTACTAGCCAAGTAATAAGGTAGCCTGGTTTTCACCTAGCTCCATCCTGCACCAAACAATCAAGAATAAAAGCATCACTAAAGCTCCTCAGCAATTTTTTTTTTTTTTTTTGCATATAGGGCTGTCCATATTTGGACATAATTGTCCACATTAACTGAAGTAACAATAGAGTTAAACTGTATCCTTGTCTATTTTTGCATTTCTTGAGGGTGAGGGATGCCAGTTTGTATTTACAGGAATCTAAATTTTTCTTTCAATTGGATTAGTTATCACTAACCTTGTGACTGCCACTTACAGAGCCTCAAAGCTGTGCACGTGTGTTTGCACATTGTACTGCTCTGTTGGAAGAACAGCAGTTCACATGTGTTGAAAGCTTTGCCATTCCAGTCCTTGTTTTTACTGATCCCATTTAACCATTCTGACTTAGCAGATCAAAGCCAGCATCTTCTAACTTCTTGGGCCACAAAAGAGTTTCATTCTCCTCATGCAAGTTCTCAAAAGCATGGCAAAGACATACTCAAAGCCACCTATTCATCCCATTTCATCTATTTTTCAAGACCTTTGCCTATCCCAAGTTTAAGATATTGAGGCTGGAGAGTTTCCCTTGCTTTCATCTGGTGAGTATTCAACCTCTTAGCCTGACCTCACTGACAGAATTTCCCTTGAAGTCAGCCAACTCGTCTTTTTTAAGACATTTCTTAAATGTATCACCTGCACACACACACACATGAATAAATGGGAGAAGCGGGGGTAGGAGCACACATAGTTCTGAGTGTATCATTTTCTATCTCACACTAGATAATAAAAAATTTTCAATCTGAAGAAACATTTACAAAAGGATATATGTACCTTGAAACGATATTTTTTCTGCTGAAGATAAGCAAAAGGACTGCAGTCTAGAATCTAGTCAGAAGCAAAGTTTTTACTATATCACTTGTACATGGATAACAATTTGGGCAATCTAAATGTCTAATTTTCTAGTAGAAATCTGTCTATCTTTCTGATTCATTTTTCTGCCCATTTTAGCTAACTAAAAGACATTTTAGAGCCCAAGAAAGAAATACGCAACTCCAAAAACATTAAGAAAATTATTATATTTTAAGGCAGTTAGGGACAGTCATATCTAGCAAACAAGAAGATATAGTTTCAAATTAATTAAAGATATTTTAAAATATCAGTGAAAGCTAGGTACCAGTACAGTGTTTATTTCTTCATTTGCATGCTCTTTGATTTAATATTAGATTATTTCTTTGTGGAAAAATGAAGCAGAAGAAAAGCTCCTGTCTACTTTTTTTTGCCATAAACCTAAGAAAGTGAGAATTGCATATCTGAAAAGGGATGGGTGGGAATGGAGACAGGGACAGAAGGGGAATCAAGGAAAGGAGCATAACTGAGTAAATCAGGTACTGAAGTGGAGCTTTAGGAAATCTGGTCCTATTCCCAATTCTTCTGCAAGGTTACTTGGTGCCTTAAAGCAAATTACTTCACTCTAAGCTTTGGTTTCTTTAACTAGAAATGCAGATGCTGTCTTTCAGTCATGTGTTGACTATAGATGGAAAAAGTATTACTATAATATTAATAATTTTTTCTCAGAAGACCCTTATTGCAGCCATGGACCAGTTGGTGTCAGTTGATTGACTGATGGGTTCTAGGACAGCAGAGCACAGAGATACCCAAACAACAACGTGAAAGAAATGTCCCTTGTCAAAATTATAAATAATTGCTGCAAAATATTTAGTAATACCTGGCGCAAAATCTGCTTTGAAAATGAGCCGCCTTAGCACAACATGAAGAACGCAGAAAAACAACTGAACATTTGTTTCATCCTTAGAAATCAGAGACAGATGGGGCAAACATGACCACCATCAGATGCTGAAAAGCTGCAGAATTCCCCAAACCCTTGGAATAAATTTCCCATGCAGCAAAATTACAGGATTATTTTTTAAAGGGAAAGAAAAAATCTAAACATAATTTTTTATCCATTATCTCAATGCTCCTTCCAGATATTATATTCCTATTAAGATATAATTCAGTAGTGTTGACAGTTTTGACACAATTCATTCACCGAGCACTCTGAATCGCATATAAAATAGACTCATTGCCTAGAAGCTGCCTCAAGAGATTCTATAATTATTCCTTTAGTCCATGGCAGGATCTGTACACAACAGATGTTTGCTGAACTTGTTCTCAAAGACATCCCACGATGGAGAGTTCAAAGGCTCATGTGCACTTCAGCGATCCTTTGCTGTAAGAAGAAACCCTTTGTGCAGAACTTACGTGACAAAAAGTGGGGATGTCAAGTCAAAATGGGAACACAAGGTTAATAAATGGAGAAAAAGGTAAGAAAAAAATTACTTGAACAATTAATTTTGTGAAATTCTTAGTTAAACTAGCCTGAAAATGTAAAGTATTAACTAAATATATGCACAATCAGTACATGCAGAAGTGCATATTTGTATTTATTCATTTACAATGGACCATTTTCACTAAAAGAGAAACAAGAACAAATTTTAATTAAAAAATCTGCTTTTATTTTCCCCTAAAGGAAGAAACCATGTTTACATTACATGTGGAAAAATATATTAAAATAATTATTTTTACTGTAAATGTCATGCATTTCAGTACATTTTAATGTCATGAATTCCAAATCACTCTGACTTCTTAAGACTTTTAATGTATGATAAAATACTTGTTTTAGCAAGAATCAAGCCTCCATAATCTTGTTAACACCATCAATTCTGTTGCAACTCCAACAGACTTCATGGAAGATACCTTCTACTTGCCTAGACTTGCAGCTGCAGCATGATCCCAAAAGATCTGCCTGAATTCCCTCAGGTCAAGCAAAATGTATGACCTGTATGTCTTCCCCATAATTGCTCTAGTGGGCATCACAGAGAATTACACGGAGCTCTGAAACAGCCAAAATAGCAAGCACTCAGAGCTCAAATGTCCCTGCATTTTGTTCCTTTTAGCCATTGATATGCACTTAGCTTGCGTGTTTCTTGAGCACCAGAGTTTCAGGAGCTTTTTTAGGTGTCTCATTCTCTTAGTCTGCATCATCTTCCTGAAGCTAAGATGGTGTTGCAAAGCCTGGGGTACCCAAAGGGCTTTTGCAGATGCTGCTCAAATGCACTTAACTGGGACCTGTTGATTAGAAGTGAGATAAAAATACAGTGGCTTGTTGTGCTTTGTAGTGTTTGCCAGAGACTGCAGGGTACCTCGTGGCACCCACCTGCCTGCAGTACCCACCATGGTTAACCCTCTCCTCCCGTCATCCTTCAGCCAATTATTGGTGAGCATTGATTCTCCAACTCACAGAAGAGTATCACAATGATCATTGGGTTGGAAGGGACTTTTAAAGACCATCTTGTTCTAACCCCCTGCTGTGGGCAGGCGCATGAGGTAGCTCAGAGTCACTGATGTTTATCTTACTTGGTGTTTTTATACTGGTGGAACATGGGGGAAAATGTTTGTCAGTTCTGGGCAAAAGGTAGTGTGCATAGAGAGTGTCAGATGAACCTCGGACAGAAAATTGAGCCTCTATATGTTGCAATTACTTGTGGGAAAGAAATTAGATTGCTTTTCAAGTGCTTGTGTATTTTTATCTTGTTCTTGTTCAACTCTCTTCTTTAGTATTTTTTTAAATTTTTATATTACTTCTATGACCATTCATTTAGGCCCCAAGTTATGTGTATGGGTGGGATGTTGCTCATAAATATTTAAAGATCTAATTGTTTGCTAGAAATAAATTCCTTTCCAGCTATAACACCAAACAAAGTGAAGCTGTCACAATGTGAAAACCTCCTACACTGTGTAATACTGTTCTGCCACGGCCATTATTGTATCTTGTCATCCTATATCATACAGATTCTTTCAAAACCCAAGATTTATGTGATTTCTTGTGGTATGAGATGCTATATACATTAGCAATTTTAAAATGCATGTTTTAGACAATCTGATAGAACATGTCTCTACAAGGACTTCAGAGGGAAAAAATGAAAAAAATGTTTTGCTAAACCAAACATACTACCAAAGCCCAAAACCAGCATATTAAAAACCATAGAGAGGATTTACATAACCCACACTTCTTGTTATATATTGTTTCTTGAAATTAAAGTAATTATGCTGCTACAGTCAGCAATTAAAATGAACATAAAATTGTTTAGAAGCCAGTGGAAGCTCTCCAGGTACAACAATTAATGGGTTCTAAAATATATTTACCTGTCATAAATGCTTTTAGCACAAGGATGAATTAAAGGCACACTTATACCGAAATAAAAAATAGACAAAAAACCTGACACCTTGCTCTCCTCCAGTTGCAAGTTTAAATATGATAAATACAATAATCCTATGTGAAATGTTTTACAAAACAACAACAACAAAAAAAAAAAAAAAAAAAAGCATTGTGTTCCTATCCATTTATAAACAATATTTGTAGTGGGGGAGGGGAGAGAAATGACTGAATTTTCCACAGAGGCACCACACTCATTTTAAATGTGAGAGTTTTTATTCCATATAGTGTAGTGGATAAGTTTCATGCTAATACAAAAAAACCCAATGAGTTATAAAAGTGCACCAAAGAACAATGTTCTTAGAACAGCTCCTCTTTCTGCTTTTGAAACAGAACTAATTCTACTATTAAACTGTTATTAAATTTGAAATATACTCCTCTCAGCACTATTTTATGTACTTGGAAGACTCAGCTGTGTTACTTTTCTTTGCTTCTTTGTCCTCTTACAGTGGAATTATGTTCACGGTAGCCACTTACTTAGGTTAGTGTTATCCATTAGTTTTCAAGTCTTTCTTTCTAATGATGGTGTAGAGAAGGAGTGTTGTACTTTATTTCATCCCAAAAATTTGTGCTGAAGATACATCTGATGGGTACCTGTGACAGCAGTGCTACAACTAGGCAACATGAGTCTCATTTTGTGACAGTCTTTAAGACAGGGTTTCTCCGTGACTGGCTATAGGACACAAATGAACATGCAGAAGATAAATGAACATTTAAGACAGGGTTTCTCTGTCGCTGGCTATACGACACAAATGAACATGTAGAAGATAAATGAAATTTCATCCCCATTCTCCCTTTGGAGGTCCAGTAGTTCAACACAACCCATCTGAGTACTCAGATGAACAATGCAGGCTACCTTTCTTGTCTTTACTACTGAGTGGTTGGGTCCATAAGAATACTGACTCAGAAAGGACTGATTTCTAGGAGAAAAAAGTACTTTCAATGCTTGTGCCATCTATTTGGCAAAGAGACGCAGAAAGAGAAGAGTAATGGTGTAAAAGTCTCTTCTTTCCATAATAGCACAAAACTCTGGGTTAAAAAGTTGTTTACTTTTAGAAACAAAACAACTCTGACTCACTTTTGAAAAAGCCTTGATGTAATTACATACAGGGTAAAAGTCTAAGGGGCAGCAAATTTTAGGGGGATCAGAGGCAGGAAGTGCATAGTAGCCTGTGCTTTGCCGGAGGTCTCACTGTTTATCATCCAAATAGATGGAGCAGCATTGACATCGAATGTTGACATGGTTTGTTACACTTTCAAAGAGAAGCTCCAGGCTACACATGAAAATACAGTAAGCTTTCAGTTTCTTTACTAACTGCTTTAGTGTATTTATTTTTCTATGTTTATTAAACAATAATTTTCAATCTGTATCAATTCTACCCATGTGTACCTCGTCTTTGACAGAAGACCAGTACAGTACACTGAGCTATTTTTACCTGTTATTTGGCCCTAAACCATGTGACCACTGAGCAAAGAAACATGTTTCAGACGTGTGAGAAGTACACACATGACATTCACAGAGGCAACATTAAGATGTGGTAGTAAGATCTTACTGGACAATAAAGAACCCAGAAATTATTTGGGCTACGCACTGTCCTTCAGCAGGAAATACTTATGTTCAAAATGTATATCCAAACACCAAAATGACATGAAGCAGGATGTGAAAGTTTGTGGAAAGGGATGTTCATTGAACAAGTCCAGTCAATTTTCCCTGAAATATAGTGAAGTACTTGTCAATATGCAGCTCACAGTTAAGGGCATAGGCTTGTACCTGCAAAGCTGTAAAACGTCCCATAACAGTAGACACAGCTAATCTTTCTAATCTACACTGCAATGGAATTGATCTCCAGATGAGTTTCAAGCTAGTAAATGAAATTTGGTGGGATTGATACCACTTGTTCTTTCCAGATCTGCCTAAATTGATGCACCTGCACTTACACTTAAGCCAGTGCAAAACAATCCATGCATAGCACAGCAGAAAGTCAATGTTCTCTTCTGTGAACATCAGCTATGCCAAGCCAAAATAAATGTAAACCTTCCTTTTGGGGAATAAGGGGGTAAATATAGACTCTATATAGACTCACTATCTCTACTCTGTCTATCAATAAATGGTCTTAGAGAAGTTGTGCCTGGAATTGAAAAGGGGAACAGAGAATACTCCTTACTGCAATCCCCACTGTGACTGTTTTCATCACACACATTTACACTGCCACATAAATCACACCGAATAAAGCTGAGTCATCTCCAGCAGATTTTGACCTGAAGTCCATGAAGTGGGGATGATGCAGCTGGCTGTGCTGGTCAGCCAAAGGAGGGAGACAATCACCTTTGCCTGTCCAGTTGATGCCAAAAAGATGTCTTTCACACAGGTGCCAATATCCAACACAAATGTATTTTCAGAATACAAGAGACAGGGTATTTTTTTCAGAACTTGCTAGAATATTCCTCACTATTATCTGAGGAAAAGCAAGTGAAGTCTCCACAAGTGGTACAGGTGGCCAGGAGTGCCCAAAGTCAAATCTTTCTGGGTGCCCAATGAAAAGAAGTGCCAGATCTTATTAGTTTGGACTAAACTGTGCTGTTTTATCTTTTTTTCTTCTCATACTATATTAATAAACCCATGAAAGTACATTAGACAGTGGGGTGATTTTTGCAGCATGCTGCCTTTTTTTGTCAACCACCACTCTAAACACTTCATACTCAGTCTGAGCAAGCCAAAAGCTTCTCCCTTGATCACTCCACCAACTCCACCTGGCGAGGAAGCTGAAGGAAAGCTCCTTCACATAATAAATATCAGAATCATTTTAATTAAATATATATTTTACTTTTGTTTGGAAAATTATATGGTGAATGTCAGCAAGTCGCAGTGAAGCTTAAAAGAATTGTGTTACTGTAAGAATCCCTGCTTCTGCTTCTAGTAAATTTATTAAGAGTAAACACATCATGGATTGTGTCAGAAACATGCATAATTACCTAAATGGCTCAAGAAAGCAAGAAATCTACATCTTCCTCTTTTTTATTTTCTTACCACTCTAATTAATTTTACTGGTGCTTCTATAATCTGCAATGATTATAAGTCCATGAATAGTCAGTTAAACAAATAATTTCAAATAAACAATGCGAATTTTGAAATTGTCATTTTGCATCCCAATGGAGCTCTCTAATTAGCATTATATATTTTATATATGGGGAAATATGTCGGCACGATGAACAGTCAATGAACAAAAATGTACTTAATAATAGTTGGTGAGAATAATATGTGCATTGCAGATCTATTTCACAGTATTGCACATCTTGAGAAATTAAGGATCAGCTGATAGCTGTGACTGAATACATTATAACAATAATAACAAAATACATTATAATAATAACAACAGGAATTCACTAGGAGGGAAATGGAAAAAAAACCTGATCCCTGGTGTCCTATCTATACTACCTAGTTATGAACACATTTATTCTCTTAATTTATTCTCAAAATGTTGATTTTTTTAAAATATAATGCTTCTCACATCTTGGAAGAGGGTGATAAAGTGAATTTTATATAGAACATGATATAACATGAACTTAAGGCTAAATTTTGTTTCTGTTATTATTCTGGCTTAGTACTGTCTGGTCTCTCTACAGCATATGAACCTATAGGCTAAGAGCTAAAGAACTGTGTAATGTATTAAATAATTTCACCCAACTTTGATTTTATTTATTAAACTAATTTGCATTGGAAAATGTCAATTTTCAGTGGAAAAAATCCATTCCACAATATCAATTAATTCAATGCTTGAAAGACTCCCTAAGCTATAGTCTATTAAAAGCAACTTCAAACAGGAAATTACAACTTCATATCCCATGCTTGCAGTAGAAAGCTTAAAATACAAAGAAGATTTACATTAGAATGTACCACAATTGTCTAACGCTAATAACTGAACAGCAGAGGTCTGACATGACCTATCTGAAAAGGCTGTGTGGATTTTGTCACCAAAGGTCTTTAACTGGAAGAGTATTTGCTATTTCCTGTCTTGGGGTAGGAGATAGACAGGATGATTCACCAAAAGCCCCATCGAACTCTCTTTTATGAGAGAAAAGGAAGGAGTAAGTTGCATCATCTATTATCTGAAACTAGCCACTTTAAAAAATATGAGGAGCAAAATAAAAAGAGATAACAAACTCTTTCAAGATAATACTGCTAAGAAGAATTTTTAGTGCAGAAAATCCTATGGACCTTAAAGGGAAGGATAGGCTCATAAAAATAACAATAAAAAAAGAATCAGCAAAAAATTTGATCATGATGGAATGGTTGGATAGATTGACTATCATGAATTTAAATTAAAACATGATATATTGTTATAAGCAGAAACTCTCACTGGAAAGTGTACTACATTTCACCTGCTTTATCCATGCATAAACAGATTTTGACCTCACCTCTTGCATTTCTTACAAGGATGATATAAAGCTTTGAAGTGTGACAGTATTTAGGTCATGAAAAAATAGAAAAACAATAAAAGTGTGGGAAGACAGCTTCTCTCAAGGATGCATATTCACAGCTCTGAACACAGAAAGTAATTGCTAGGTGAGCATGGCCTTATATTTTTAAATTCAGAATGAAGCAAAGGAACAGGAAAAGGTATTTTGTGTTTGATGAACACTTATTTATTTCCCACTTAGGACTCTTTCATTTATCAGCAAATCTAAAACCATCATAATGTGAATAAAACTTTCTTTGTTGAGAGAATTTCCTAGTAACCTCCATGGTGTTTTCATGAGGTCTTTGTATTTACTTTTAGCAAACCTGTATCACAGTTGGAGTTTTTTGTTTCACCTCCACAGAAAGACAAATCTGCACTCATTCGATATGTGTTTAAAGCCTTGCAGAAAAAAAAAATTAGGTCTTTTTTATGAGAGAATTGCTTCACAGACATCGACTTGGTCAGACCTGTCAGCTAGAGAAAGCAATCACATCTGCTTTAGCTCTGCTGGGGTCATGCTGTTACACATTCAGGATTTGCTTCACTCCCACCAAAGAGGTACAGTGGAGGAACTTCCTTTGAAATAAGTTATAAAGTTTCTGTAACTTTCTAGCTACTCTTTTCCTTCATTATTAATCTGCTTTTCCTGTCCTTTGGATCTCAGCTGGAATCTGAAGGACAAACAGACAACCTAACCTTTAAGAAAATGCTGCAAAGAATAGTGCCCAATAAATCATTGGCTGGTGTGACATAATATTTGGTAGGAAGCTGGAGAAAGTTCTACATAATGTACTTAGAGATAATTCTTTTTTGATAAAGTCTCTACCACCTACTATGTCATTTTTATCCTTAACTTCATGGATTCCCTCATAATTTATAATCATTAAATAAGAGATGAGCAACTGAGTCTTTCAAAAATCTGGGATGCATATTAATCTCCATGCAAGGCATTTTAGGATTATTTATTTAAAATTAGGTAGAGAACCTAGAAAAAAATGGTTTGTCACTTCTGGAAGAACAGTCTTATCAAGGAGAAATTCACATTTCTTAAAGATGCCAACTGCTGTAGAACATTCTCTGGAGCTGACCTGGATGTGGAGCCAGAGAGGAAGATAAAGATATGCTCAGTCATCCACTTACCCAGCTTTGTGCACAGAACCTTCTAAGGAGGTGGCTTGTTTGCCCACAGGAAAAACAGAAACTATATTTCATTGAAGCTTTATTTCTCCTTTATCTGACACTATGTACCTTTCCTGCTCTATATACACTGAAAGTGCCTTGTTGTCCAGCCAAATGCTTCAGATCTCCTATCTGAGGTTTTTATGACCTGTGGCTGGTGTTGTCACAAAAGAAAGTTCAGCAGAAAAACTTATTACCCAATCTTCCATTGCTTGCTGGTATGTAAGGGTACTTATATTCTGTTTTGTGGGCTACTTTATCATTGCAATGTTTTCTGAATGAGGCCATACTCCATATAAGGCTAATCTGAAAGTATAATTTTTTTTTTTTTGAGGAACCTTTAGAAGGTGCAAGTACCTGTCTACTTAATATCTGCTGGCAGCTCATTCTCTTGCCACTGCTGTGGATTTTGGCCTGTGTATATCTTTTCACCTTGGGGCAGGGTGGAAACTGCCCATGAAGCTCTGAAGTGGAATTTTTTGTAGGAACATGTTTTTTTAATGAACATCTTTGTTTTAAAACCCTTTTCAAGGAAAAAGCATAGCCAGAATCTTCTAATTTGCTTTTTTTTTTCTGCTAATATAAAGCCTCATACAGAAGCAGCTAAGAAGTCTTTGACAGAAGAAGGCCCCAAGGCCCATTTCACACCACTGCAATATATAAATTGTCCTTTGGTTACATTGTAATATTTCCCTATTTTAAGGGATATTTCATCACTAACTGTTATAGCTGCATCACTCTAGAGTAATGATATATTATTTTTTTTAAACATCTGCTGAATATTAGATTACAACATTTTTTTGAGGTTACTGACATAATCAGAGATCAGTTATCCTAATAGACTCCAAATAGTATTCTCAACGTTTGTAAATAGATACATTCAAAACCACACATCAGGAAATTGCTTGCTATATACAGAGTTATTTGTCAACATGACCTTTGGAAATTATTTAGAAATAATTATTTTCTTGTTTTCAGCTGGAAAAGATTAAATATGTTTGCTTTTTTAGCTCATATTTTTACATTGTAAGTAATTTGTAATGGACACTTCTTAATATGCAGGTCTCCTAATTTTAAGAAAACATAGCTGCACTGGCTTCTAAAAGACTAGCTTGCAGTTCACCACAGTGAGGACTCAGACTTGAACAATGTTCTTTTCTTTACTAGTGTGCTTCATTACTTGGTTTTAGAGGGCTTTATTTTTCTTTTTTCTTTTCCTGCCCTGTAGTTTTCTGAACACATCAGAAAAGGTGCTGTGATTACCAAAGAATTAGTGTAGGTGGAGGGTGTCCCAGTCACAAATGCTGCAGGAGGTCTGCTGGAGGGCTGCTGCAGCACACTGACTGTTCTGAATGCTTTATTTTCTACCTCAGTTGTTTATCAGGAGAATAATTTGTCCTAAGTTTAGTGTCAGTGTTTCACAAGTTCATTCATTTCAGCTGAAAGGGGCAGCTCCTTCACCCTCTGCAGCACTCAAAATTTGAGACTGGGCATTTTTCTTGCTCTGCTACCTCTTATGCCTCTCATGTAAATCCTTCTACGGTGAATATGTTTTTAGTTAAATTTGCCTCTGTTCAGTTGCAGTGCACTTCTTGAATAGAACCAAGAAAGCTTTTTCAGGCTAGAGCAATCATCCATATGTCATTCTCTATTTGGCCTTCAATTACCTCTTTGTTTTTGTTCTGCTAACTTGTCCAACTGCTTTGTGCTGCTGCACACTCTACAAACCTTTTATTTTTCTGCACTACTTGCATTTATGCAGACTCTTATCCTTCAACTAATTGGTTGTGTCCTCAATGTTATGAATTGCTTTTCTTCTCTGGTGTGTCTCCTCTGACATAATGGTCTTTAAGCTATAATTAACCTAGAGGTAGGGCATTTTTCATCAGTTTTCTCCATACCTTCACAATTTTACATTTGCATATTGTTATCACAACTTTATATTTTAAATTTTCTTCTGCAGAGATTTTGATCTTGCCCCCTTTATCATCATGTTTTCTTTGTGTTTCTCTATGAATTATCTTTGTGTTTTTTCCCCTTGTGCTTTACATACAGATACAACTTTTTTCTGCTTTGTACTGTCAGCAGCTTTCAGAGAAATTACTGCGAGAGCTGCACATTCTTATTCAGGATCTATTAATTTATGCTGAATTATTTGCTCTTTTTAACACTAGTCAATCATTTTTTATATTTTGTCCACATATAGGAGTAATTTTATTTCCCTGTATTCTTGCTTATTGTTTTCAAAAAGCTGTCTATTGTACACACATATCATATTTTGGACTAAAAATGCTTTTACCTTTCTTCTGTTCAGCACCAGCCTTCTTTCCACACAAGTTGCTGACAAGGAGGCACTTTTGATTGTTGTTTGCTATGCTTTCCTCAGACTAGGCAGATAAGACATGCAAACACACAGTATGTTGCAGAAAGTGTGGTTCATATTCCTTCACTCACACTCAGAAGTTTTCTATACTCCAATGAAATTCAAAGGAAAATTTTCTAATTAAGGTAAGAATTCTAATCCAAATGAGAATTTTCTAACTCGAATGAGATTCACATGAGGAGCATAGGAGGGAGAACATGTAAAGGTCTACACAGAACAGAGAAACAGGCAAAATCAGGGGCCTAGAAAGCAACAATTTAAAAATTACCCCATACTATACCTTCAATACCTAGGACTGAAGACACTAAAGTGTAAGTAAATTACATTCTGGCAAAAAAAAGTATGAGACAGGTAGGAGAATTCACAGCATCTCTGGACACTGGATTTTTCAACTTTCTGGGAAGAAAAGCATCTGCCAAGGCCATGAATGCCTGAGGGCAGCACACTGGTTAGGCATTGGGAAAGGCAGCAGTGACAAACAAATCAAAAATTGAACAAGATTAACATCTACTTCAATTTCTTATGTGGAAGTTGCTCCCTGCAGATTTGGACCTGTCTTGGACACAAGAAGTATAGAGATCCTTAAATTTTGTTTTAAACAAGTAAAAAATGCAGCAATATTTGCACCAAGTTTCATCTCTCCATGCTTGCATTCCCTATCTTTGAACTGAACAATGTTTGCAGCTGGTACACTGCCAGTGTTTATTTTAGAAAGATTATTTCACTTTGTCAGGAGCTTAGTGGACTGTTAGCTAGTCACACAATTTAAATGGTTTATATTTAAAAAAAAAACTCCATGCTTGCATTCCCTATCTTTGAACTGAACAATGTTTGCAGCTGGTACACTGCCAGTGTTTATTTTAGAAAGATTATTTCACTTTGTCAGGAGCTTAGTGGACTGTTAGCTAGTCACACAATTTAAAAATGTTTATAATTAAAAAAAAAAACTAGAAAAAGAAAGAGATGTATGAGTTTTGTTCTAAAGGTTTATTTTTTCCTATCAGGAATAAGTGAGAGAGAGAGCAAAAGAAATTTGGACTACTTCAGAAATGTTCCTTTGCTTTGTTTTTCCATTACTTTTGTAGTGTAGCCAACATACTATTTTTTGACTTTAACAGCATTCTATCATCTTTAAAGGCAAGCAAATAACAGCTGAAGTTGGTCAATGGAGGTTTAGCTGTTAAAAGGAGAAATAGTTGTGTGCTATATGTGGAAGCAGTGCCTTTATTTTAAAACACACAGAACCTTCTGGATCAGAGTTGCCAGACACAAGCCCAGGTGGCAGTGAACTTGAAAGCTTATTCTCATTAATAGCTTTGCCAGTACCACAGGGATCTTAAGTAGCATAGATCACATTAAAGGTCTTGCTGAATTGCAGTGTCTGTTCCAGCTCCCAGGGACATCATTCTATTCAGTGAAAAGAGAAGATCTAAGCCAACTTCATTCAAGTTGTGTTGCTGTTTTCAGAAGTGGAGGTGAGACACTTACACTGTGATGCAAGTTTGAGGACTAAGCAGTACCTTTATACAGGTGAATAAATTATTCAGGATCCCAAGCAGTGTTCAGTGTATCAATTATCTTTACTAAAAAATTGGAGAACAGAGATATAGACAGTCAAAATGTAATAATGAATATGCTGCAGGCGTATTTCTACAGAAGGCCAGACTTTCATATAATATTTCTGTACTCTTTTTCAAGTAGGGGTCCAAACAAGAGAGGACAGGATTGCCTAGAGACATCGCAGTAAACTATTCAACTCCTCTAAAAGTCATCACTTATACTGTCCTCCTCTGTGAGGTTAATGAAGGTTTTCCAAAATAGTCAAAGTGCATTTCTACATCTGGAATTAGACAGCATTTGGAGTGTCAGAAAAGAGCTGACTTTGAAAGAAGGATGTAAATAAAACTTCTTGGTTTTTAACCCGCTTTGTACAACACTTTCATATCACAGGCCCCACCACAGAATTCCCATAAACCTGTTGTGCAGAATTTTACTCTCCTACTTTGATTAAGCTGTTTGTATTTATCTTTGAACGCTGAGATTGTAAATGCATGTGAAGATTCATACACATTATTTACAGAAGAAGTTATTTAATCGTAATAAATAGAAAAGTACCTTTTAGAATGAAAAGGACAAGACGACCTTGATTTATTCTTTTCTTGTGTGGGTTCTAATTTTGTGGAAACAATTTTGTTCCTGAAATTTAGGTTACTTTAAGATATTTGACAAATCACAAGGCAAGATGACTAAGTCAGTTAAACTTCAGGCAGAAATAATTGTAGGCAGGAGTGGTAACAGCTGCCCCTGAAAGAAGAAAGTAAAAACAAAAAAAAAAAAAAGTGGTTTACTTGAAAAGTTTTAAAACTCCTGGTGCTTTTCTCATGTCTTTAGAATATTCTGACAGCCTTAAAGATATTTTATATTATTTAGAACAATATTTCTTTGCAGAAAAAAATATTCTTTTTCTTAATAGGAAATTAATTAAACCTTGTGGAAATGTTTTCTAATTATTCAACCTAAAAAGAGCCATCCTGAAATGTTTTTGTAGCTGCTGGGATTCTGCCACTAGTGTAGTTTCAGAATGTTTTTAAAGTATTCTTGTAAACTGAAAGGAAGTCCTATTAAACCTTCTGAATTTCAAAAGAACCTGAGAGCACTGACTTCACTACAGTGTTATCCCTCATAGAGCCAATGACAAGTGGTCACTGGCTGGGGATGTGCAAGGTACCACAGAGACTGATACCGACTCCTGGTCTCTTTGATTTTGTGGTCAGTGATTTGGTTAGTAATAGAAGTGGCAGATTTTAGAGAGGATTTACTAACTGAAGGAAAGTGGTTCAACAACATGTCTGAACTTCCATTCTGTACAACATGCATGAACATGGAGACTGGGCCAATAGCAGCCTCGTGAGGTTCAGTAAGGTGTTCCCACTTTTGCACCTGGGGCAAGATAACTCCACACAGCAGCACAGGCTGAGGGGAGCATCCTGCTAACACTGCCATGGGCAGTGCTGTGTTGAATACAAGGGAACTAAGGTGCATTCTCATTCCATAACAATAACTTCCTACAGAACTGCATTAAAAAAGGAAGCAGACTGAAAGAAGTTACCATCCTGTTCTGCTTCCATTAAGGACAGGTGTGGAGAAACTGCAGAGGGTCTGCTGGAAGGTACTGTGTAGGGAATCTAGACCATGAGGAAAAAGGTCGAAGAAGCTCAGGTCACATATTCTGGTGACAAAAGGGACTAAGGTCCTCCTAATTACAACCTACATCTACTTGCAAGGAATGACAGAGATTATGAAGTGGCAGATGCAGCAGCAAAACCAAAACCAGAACCACATGCTGCTGTTTATGAGATTCAGATTGTATTTCAGGAAAAACTTCACCACAAGTGTGGTGTGACACCTTGACTTAGAAGGGTCTCTATCCCTTCAGGTTTCCAAGATGCACCTGAACAAAATCATGACTGACACAGTGTTCATGGCAGTTCTACTTCAAGAGAAAGGCTAGACAAGATGACTTGCAGAGGTTCTTTTTAACCAACATGATTATGTAAAACCAGATGTTTTACTGTTGTAGAGGAAGAACTGCATTAAAATAGCTCTAAAAAGCTCTTTGATTACTGATGTTGAGCTGTATGTATCAAACCCCATAACCATTGGAAAATATAATTTAAACATTTATGAAAATTCATACATAGAGTAGAAGCTATCATTTTTGATACTTGTCCAAGAAGTGTTTGCCCACTAGTTAGTGACTCTGGATTTTCAAGAAGTGAATGAAATAAAGCATTTCTGACAATATTGTTCTGAAAACTTTTCAGCAAGACTTCAAGAACATGTTTTTATAATGCCACTTTGAGGCTTGGTTTCTGCTTGAGGCTTGATTGTGTGATAAATGACAGCTTGACAGAGACACATAGGTACTAGTGTTTTTGAAAGCTTCATTTAGTTCTCATTAAATACTGGGTGCATCACTTTGGTTTTATTGGACTTTTCATGAAAGGGCTACACCATCATTCTTTAATTCTAAATAGAAATGGAAAGCCGTAAATCTCTATATGGAATGACAGCTTACAAAATGTGTTCACTTCAATTCACTTGGCAACACACATTTCAAAGTTGAAAAAGTAAGAGAAGCAGCAGGTCAAACCACTAGCAGTTTTGATGATTTTTCATCCTGGAGAGGTAGACAAAGAGGTTTTAATCCCTAATGAAATGCTTTAGCACACTTGTGCAGCTTTATTACCATAAGTTTGTGTAGGTAGCCTCAATACGAAAGTATTATTTAGCTCATATAACTTCATGTTGAAAGAAATAAAGCCCATTCCTTATGTACAACTGGTACATAATATGAAATGCAAATGGAACAACAAAAAAATGCCATTGCTCCTCTGACCTAAGCCCATTGGTTATAATTTGAGGGCTTGAAAGGTTAGTTCAATTGGAGCAAGAAAATTGCAGACATCAGTCAAAGATACAATTTCACGTAAATTTATTTATTTAAATAAAATGCAAAAAGTTCTTTTCCCCAAACACAACATGAATAGAGGTAAGCAGCTCTACAGCTCTTAATTATCCACATCTGCATCTCAAACTTCTACCTAGCCACAAAGCCCCATTGCTTTGCATCCTTCTGGCCCATTTGCAGATTTTCATGTCCAGTGTCTGCATATCCCCCATTTTCAGCTGACAAGACAATCCCTCCCTAAAAGAGACCAAGTTTTATTGCCCTGCCTGACAGTGCCTCAGAGATCCTTCTTCCCTTCTTCTGCTACCACCAGATGTTTTCATGGCATAAATCAGGTTCATTGTTTCTGATTTTTTAAGCCTTTAATGAATATGTTGGCATACTGGAAGAGGCAGCTCATGGCAATTGTTAAGTCACCATCCCCAGAGGTATTTCAAAGATGTGCAGATGCGACTCTTAGGGACATATTTCAAGGGTGGGCTTGGCTGAATTAATGTATGGACTCAATGACTACATAGTTCTTTTCCAACCTAAACAATTCTGTGATTCTATGTAATTTTCTCTTATAAATCAGAACACCTATCATCATTTCTTACTATTGCTACTATTGCACTTTAATTTTGATCAACTTTCTGATAATACCTTATTTTGCTCTCCTGATGTAAGATCCTATTTTATTGTAAATACTCATTTGATTTGTATTGTCCCTTCAATTTAAGAACTGATGAGAAAAAATATAAGCTTAAGCGTCCGAAGTTGGAAAGTTGGTTTTAGAGAAGTGGCAAAACAATCTCAGAAACAATTACTCTTTTTATGGATGTGAACAATCCTCAGTTAACTAAATGGACTTTAGCAGCACAGCTTTTTTTAACACAATACATGCACACCCAAAGACATCACTAAAATTAATTATAAGATTTTGATTTATATTGTTCAGGTCTCTTAAGTTGTTTTGTTAGCAGTAGAGAGCAGGGGAAGCTAACAGGTAGTTATTAACCAAAAAAAAATGTCCTAACTTTAGAACCTATTTAGAGTACTGATTGATTGTGTTTGGAAGGAGCATAGGAGGAAAGAAAAAACTCATCTTTCAATCACATGGTGAGGAAAAAATAAAGTGGTTCTTCCTCCACCCTTAGACCAAGACCAAAGGGAACACTCAACCCTACCTTTGACCTTTGTCATCTCTCTCTTCTAGAATGGCTGGAAACCATCACATTACTCATTAATCTGATCATCTTATCTGAATTCCTTAAAGTCAAGTTAGTTAATGGCATGAAGCAGTTTATGTCAACTGAGAAACTGATAAATATTTGAGGAATTTGGCAATCTCTGTAAATTTCATAATACATAAACCCACTGAAGCACGTCTAAGTAAATTCAAAAATACTAGTTCACAGAGATTCATGTAAGTATTTAATTGTAAAATGTAGCTTCTATACATAGAATAAAAAATTATATAATTTATTTCAATTTTTCTTTAAGGAACCACTAGGAAAAGAAAATAAAACTTATCAAAAGAGGAAACTCAGATGATATTTCAATGATATTTTATCTAAAATATCTTCATAAATTAGCCTTGACAGACATAAAACAGGCCCTGAAATGAAAGAAATAATAAAACATTATATAATGTTTTTCATCTCTTTCTATTCTCATAATAGTTCCATTGTTTTCAATTACCTATATAATAGAATCATAGAATGGCCTGAGTTGGAAAGGACCATAAAAATCATCTAGTTCCAACTCCTTTGCATGGGCAGGGACAACTCCCACTAGACTCAATGTCCCATCCAACCTGTCTTTGAAAACTTCTAGAGATGAGGCATCCACAGCTTCTCTGGGCAGGCTGTTCCAGTTCCTCTGCACTTGCCCAGTAAAGAATTTCTTCTGTATATCTAATATAAATTTCCTTTCCTTCAGTTTGAACCTTTTACTCCTTATCTTGTCACTACAGTGCCTGATGAAGAATCCCGTCCTGCTTCCTTGTATGCCCCTTTTAGATGTGGGAAGGTGGCATGGGGTCTCCATGCAATTTTCTGGTTTTCTTCTCTGATTTTTCTTTTTAGAGGCAATCAGACTTAGGGCTTAGTTTAGTTGGTCAATTTGTTTGCCACACTCAAATCTGACAACTACTTGTCAATACATTGTAAAGTTATTGGGTAGAACTAACCTTTAAATCCTTTCCCTTGTTTACTGCAATTCTAAAAATTGAGAGCTGGGTGTAGAAGTCTGGTCTTCTCGCCTGCATTAGCTTTATATATTGAAGAGGAGGAAGACAAGCTGATAGCTGAAAGCAAGAGAAAATGAGGCAGCACAGAACATCAGCTTCCTATGCTAAAGCTGCAAGAATGCAAATCATTGATTTTTCAAGAAACTGAAAATATAGATCTGGAAGCATCAAGGTGTAAACCAAGGGGAGACCTTCTACCAAGTTGCTTTGGCACAGTAACTTGAAGGGCTCTGTTTCATAAGATCATTTTGACAAATTCTTCCAACAGCTGCCTCCAGAAGTCTCAAGATTGCTGTGCAATATATTTTTTGAACTTAGAAATAGTAACTAAACTAGGCCCATTTACAATGTAGGGATTACACCCAGAGACAGTGTAATTTTTGACAGTTAATTTTTAAATGTATTTTGATATCAGCAGCCTTTTGGACTCTGAGCCTCTGACCTGCACTTTTTTTAATTGAAGACATGCAAATGTTTTATTAGGATTTTTCATGTAATTTTCCCCAATAATTGACAGGCAATATGACATTAGTAATATCAGTGTTCTCCCAGAAGAGCACCCAAGAGAGACGAAAGTATCTGCTCACCATTTTCTTTTATTGTTGACCTTGTACAGAGGCAATAGTAAAGCTTTCTTCCAAGACATTTATTTCTGCTTCCTCAAGATTATTAGTGTTTCCCAGCTCATGATTTATAGTTCTTAAAAATAGCTGCCAATATACCGACTCTCTCAACACACTCCTCTAGAAGTAAAGGTTTCACAGAAAAGTAAAAGACAAAAATCCACCCAATGAAAAACAACCCTCCATCCCTTAATTCCACCAAGCATTTGACTCTTTTTCATCCTAAAAGATGTATAGCAAGGCATATTTGAAATGAAACAAATCTCACAGAATTCATAGAGGAGCTCCTACTCCTCAGTGAATCAGCCTGTCAACCCCGACTGGAAAAAATAGCTGTTAGCTATTGAATTTTATACACCAAAGAAAGACTAGTAGGGGCTGGTGTTTTCTCTGTCTTGATGCATTCTCTTCCTTTTTCAGAAAGAATATAGACCTAGAGCTGAAGAGTTTTTAAAGGTTGCTCATTCAGAGTTTTCTAAGATTCCTTCAACTGCATCTTCCTTGAGTTTAATAGAACGTAGATCTAATCCTATAAAGATGGAATCTTCTTAATCCTTGATTTTTGTCTACATGTACATGTCTATTGAGCAAAAGTATGCCAGTCTAATGCCAATACTATGTTTTGGCTTTATGCTGCATTTCAGGGGAAGGATGCATTATCAAGCATTACTCCCTTTCTCTGGGAAGGCAAATTCAACCATAGGCCAAGGTAAATACAGATTTTAATGTTCATAAACAAGCAGATTTCCTCTGCACCTGAGACAGAATCCACCGTGATAAAATTGGTTCTGACAGTCTAATTTAGTAACCCTGGGATGCTTGTTTATATCTTGTTCATGTGAAATATTTCACTAAGACCACTATTGATTTACCTGCAATTATATTCTAACTGTATCACTTATATGTTTTTCCCCAAATATTTAAGACTCTGATGGCAGAAGACAACTAAGCATTACACAGCTATCAAGACTCCTTTCCATGAGAATAACATGAATGGATAAAAGATCTTATTTTGGTTTTGCAACACCTTCCTTTCATAACTTGAAAACTCTTTTATATTATTTCAAATCAGTGAATGCATATCAATTCAAAAGCAACGTTAGTCCATGTTAGAACACACTACAAGAGAAAAAGTGTCATTAATTTCCATCATAGAATAATAAATAGCATGATTAAGGTTGGAAAAGACCTCCAAGGTCATTGAGTTCAACCTCTGAATGAACAGCACCTTGTCAATTAAACCACAGCACTGAGTACCATGCCCAGTCATTTCTTGAACCCCTCCAGGGATTTCACCACTTCCATGGGCAGCCCATTCCAATGCTTAACATTCTGTTCAGTAAAGAAAGTATTCCTAGTATCCAATTTAAACCTTTCTTTTTGCAACTTTGGACTGTGTCCTCTTGTCCTGTCACTGGCTGCCAGTGAGAAGATACAGACCCCACCGGGCTACAATCTCCTTTCAGGTAGTTGCGGAGAGAGATAAAGTCACCCCTGAACCTCCTTTTCTGCAGGCCAAACACCTCCAGGTCCTTCAGCCACTCCTCATGTGACACATGACACTCTCTAGACACTTCTCCAGATCTCTTGCTCTTCTGTGGACATGCTCCAGCCCTTCAAAGCTTTTCTCCAAGTGAAGGGCCCAAAACTGGATGCAGTATTCTAGGTGTGCCCTCATCAGAGCCAAGTATAGGGGAGCAAACACTTCCCTGGCCCTGCATACACACTTCTAAAAATAACATTTTACAATTACTTATTTGAATTTTCATTTTGTTAAAAAATATTTTCTAGTCAGAATAAATTATAAGTATAAATAAGGTGGTAAAACAAGTGTAAGAATAAATACAAATATTTAAATCCTCATTCAACTGTAACACATTTGTGAATGTCAGAAGATCAGTTTGACAGTGATAGGGATGAGGTTTGTTGCAATGAACTGATTGACCAAAAAACATCCGGTAATAGTAACTTTTATTCTTCCTTTTGTCCTAGTGAGTTACAACTCTATGTAATTTCTAGGAGCAGGTGATCATAGCAGGAGTTACAACAGCTCATAAGCTAAATGTGAATGAGATTGAGAAAGAACTAAATTCAGACCCAGAGCCTTTTCCTAACACTGAAAGCTTTTGCCTACTCTGTGTAATGGACAAATAGATTTTCATGTTGTGATTCTGAGACCTGCTTCCTGTAATTTAGTTAACAAAAGAAAGTTTGCCTTAGGAAACTATGAAAAATCAAACCACCCAAAATACCCAAAAGAACAACGACATCTTGCAAGGTCTGGGTGCACTTCATTTTGAAACCATCATCATATCCAACCTTTTAAGTCAGGGGCAGACTGCCCCAGAATCCTGCACTATGGAACAGAGAGAGTCAGGTCCAGACTGCAGCTCTGTTCACTTAACCTCTGAATCACCCTTGGCAAAAGCCTCTCTCTCACTCTCTCTACCTACTGTGTAAACAAATTACAGGGGCTGTGCTCCCACCTTAGGCATCTCATGCTGCCAGCACAAGACAAAGAAGCTTGAGTGCTCTTGCTCACTCTCTTTTCATTCCACTTTTATACATGTGCATGAACCACACATATAATTTGAAAGAATTAAATCACAAAAAAAGTACCAGACCACAGTTCTGCATCACAATTCACAACATGTTAATTATCATAGTGGTCTCAACACAGAGCTTTATTGCATCAAATTCTCTGACAT
This sequence comes from Onychostruthus taczanowskii, assembly GCF_017590055.1. NCBI lineage: Eukaryota > Metazoa > Chordata > Aves > Passeriformes > Passeridae > Onychostruthus > Onychostruthus taczanowskii. The sequence continues at coordinate 7,344,230 of NW_024497629.1, forward strand.
GGGAAGAGTAAATTATTTAGAATTCTTATATTATTATGAAATTCAGTATTGTGTTGCATTTGTCAAAAAAAAAAAAAGGGGAAGTGTCTTTAGAGCACATTTAATTAATTAATTAAAGTGTTAATTAAAGTTCTGCAACAGGGTTTCTTTGAAGGGGGAGGGGGTTGGCTTGTTTTTGTTTTCGTTTTTTTTTTTTTTTCTTATAGTTTTTTTCTTAGATTGCTTCCACTGGCATAAATAGTTTAAAATCCCTTTGGGGGCCAGAGACTTATGCAGTAATTAGGGGCTTGCATATTACTGTGTTAAAAACACAACACTGAAGCTGAAGCTTTAAGTTTAAAATACGGAGTCAAACCTTGTGTTAGTGTTATTTACTGTTTTCTGCAGAAATGTTCCTGTTAAGATCAAGACTGAATGTTCTTGTGTGATTTGTATAATTTTCCTCAAAACCATTCAAAAATTGTTTCTCCAAACTTGTCAATTAACAGCAAGTTAACAGTCTCCCACTGATGCTATCACACAAAATCTTCCAAAGGTTTTATCCTAAGCAAAAGTTCATCCTTGGTAACACATAATGAAAGATTGTATTTGCTGTGGCTGTGCAAGTGAAAGCTGTGACACATAGAAGGAAGACTGATTTTTTATTTTTATTTATGTACACACAAATTAAGATTCCCTACACTTTAGGGGAATATGTCATGGAATAGGGGGCAAGAGTCCTGAAACATGTTTATGATGGTCTGTTCCAGAATTAAGGAAAGCAAAGCAAACCCAAACTACTCCCACATATCCTGCTGCTGATTCCAGAGGGAAACGAAACGAACTGTGCAACAAAGAGCATCTGCTAACCCTGAGCAGCAGGCCAGCTACAGAGAGTCTTGTCATTATTTATTTAAAACAAAACAGGAAAATGTCATTGATGCAAACTTCATTTTGGTAAAATGCTTAAGAAAGTGACAGGTTTGTGCGACCTTGGTCTAACCAAACCATGCATAGTAAAGTCAGCATTGCATAAGCTTTCACAAGAGTTTAACAAAAAGGACACGTAAATGCCAAAAAGAATGAAGAGTTGTCAAGCAAGCACAAGGCAGTATTTTACAAGACTAATGGTTGGTAAGCACTAGTGCAAACGCAGACCGAGCATTGCAGTTTTCTTCCTGGCAAAACCTTGAACCTGCTTAGCATAAAAGCCTAAAATGATCTTAAAGTTCTCTGTTATTAATTAATTGGCATTAAAACAGGATTTTTCCTTCCAACATGGATAGATAAAGCATACTTTAAAGAATTAATAGGTAAAACCTCTCATTTCCAATTCTAAACATTCATTCCTGCCTTGTGACTCTGACCTAGGACATGCACTCGCACATATGCATACTTTACCTTTTTGTCTTATTGCCTCATAAGAATTCTGCCCCTTCCCAATTTGAAAGCATGCTGTGATGTCTCAGTCAGGTGTGTACTGTTTCTGAAGAATGCTATATTAACATGCTCATCTTGAGGAATACTAACCAGCTGAAGTGTGCCCTGTAGATTAAAGCACAGCATGCAGATTGCTTCCACCCTGGCAGAGACTATGGGGGATATCTTAGGATACTATAAGATGGACTAAATCCTTTTCTAGGGTAGGATAAAAGTGCATTTTAAAGACATATGCCTGACAAATGACAGCTATGTCAACAATAGCTAGTAAAATGCTAATATGTAAGACAGCAGTTAAGGACCGTGAGATTTATGTTACTTTTTTTGTTATGTGAATGCTATCCTTTTGCAGGAAATTTAATTAAAACACTATTTGGGGAATTAGGGGACAGCTTTTCTTTGTTTCAATTCTTCGCTTATGATTATAGCTGTTCAACATTTCAAGTGATGCAGAACAAATGTTAATGGTAAATTGCTGGAGTGTGATAATTGATTTCTTTATTAATAAGGGAGATTTAATGCTCCACAAAAAGCCTGCTCTAGCTCACCATTAGAAATTCTGCCTTAAGAGTCATCTACAAAGTACAGTTCTTCACCTTGAAGGCTGTTTATTCCTCTTACTAAGCATAACTGCCTTTGCACAACTGCTTATCATGTGTGGAATGAGACATTTGGAACTGTTAAGTGCTTAACACTGACATTAGCTTCCCTTGGAATTGTGCTCAGCACTTCTAAGAGCCAGCTCTGTGGAGAATGAATCTCTTCTGCCATGAAACCTGTGGATGATTAGAGCACAAGGAGAGGCACAGCGGGATCATGAAGAAGAGAAGCAGGGGAGGTGTGTCTCGGTGTGGATGTGGGTGCAGTGTGACGGGTTCCGCGCAGACAGAGAGCGCAGCAGGGCGTGTAGAGCCCCGGCCGTGCTCAGACCCACCACCAACCATCAGCCACTGGGCACTGAGAGGGTGCAACCCACAGAGACTCACAAACTGTTCTAAGATCTTAATAAAAATGGATATTCCACATATACACAAGATCACACATTTCCTGAAAACATACAAGAGGCACCTACAGAAAAAGCACAGTCACAATCTCCAAAAGAAAGAGAGGGTTTGCTGCACCACAACCTCTCAGTCTGTAGAACCACACACCTGCCCTTGCATAGGATTATCCACTGCATCCTACCTTCACTGGACAAAACCACTTGCTTTCTGATTTACCCTTCATCACATTTTTGCTCTGCAGACTCAGCAATTGCATGTACAACATCACCTTTACTATGTCTTGTAGTAATGCATTAGAAATATAAAGAGTTCTGTTCATGTGTGTGTGTGTCAAAAGGGCAAGTTAGTCAGTACTGAGGAGAAAATCTGAAGAAAACATTGTCCTTTTATTCCAGCATAAGAAGTTGCCACAGTTCATACAGTACCAGGACCGAAAATATGCCAATAGAAAAAAAAATAGAAAAAAGGTTCCACAATCAAAAAAGGGGTGGGGGGAAAGGATGGTATTTGAAATTCACATATTTTCAAATTCCACCAAAGCAGCCTTCTTTGTTTAAATGTGCACTTCCAAGATGTTATTGACGTGAGCCAAGCTCTCATTCTGAGAGACGTTATCACTGCCCCAGATGCGCAGTGTGCACACACTCCAAGGCTCTTTGTTTAAATCACCTCCAGCTAACAAGAGGTGATATGAGACTAATCTGGGAAGTGTGTGAAAATTGCCTCAGGGCAATTATGAACGCTATTTAAGCAATAGTTTTTCCAGAATACACTGAAGGACTTCCATAAGGATGCCACAGAGCTACTCCAGAGGCATATGTAGGATGCCAAGATGTTTTTAATATGTGTTACAATATGAAATATTTATTCCCTGCTTACTACTTGTGTGAGAATTATTAAATCTCATTTTAGAATTACTAATGACTCATGTCTAACAGACACAAAAATGTTAAGAACCAAAGCTGCAGCTGCTGCAATTCAACACATTCTGAATAAATGGAGCCTCAAGTGCCATCTAGCGTAGACCTGACTCTACAGTTCTGGCATGAGTTCACTCCTCTCATGTTACTTAACTCCTTAGTATGCCTAATAAAAGAGGTGTATTACTGGTTTTGGTTTCTACAGACACGTAAAAATATAGTTAACATTCCAGAAACCTTAATAACCTCAAGTTCGATTATCATTAAATAGAAATTTCAGAAATATTTTGTTTTTAGTTAGATGTCCAAACTGGGAAGAGAAAACATCCTTAATACCCACATATGCTTTTTGTTGGTCAGGGAGCAGAGTTTATAGCATAGGCATGCACAATAATTTATTTCAATTAAACCCCAAAGATTAACAAAAACCTGGAGAGTCTCATTACTTGTGAGTATCTGTTCTAAGAACTCAAATATCCAGTATTCTAAGTGAAAGCAGCAACCTCTTCTTCCCAGTAGCATTCATTCAGGTCTTTTTCTCTAGCCATGCGGAATTTGTTCTCTTTAAAACCTCTTCATAGTTTGCTAAATGTGACTAAAATTGTTCCACAAGTTCAAAGAAATACTAAGGAAAGTTTAGCAGGCAGGACAATTAAAAAAGAAAAAGAAAAAAGGGAGTGCAAAAGTGCAAATAAGTAACTCAAATAATTTCCTTTAAAAAGAAAAGACCACACAGGTAAAATAATAATAATAAGAAGAACAAAAGTCAGCTCTGATTGCACTGCATCAGAATTGCAGCCTGGAACTACAAATCAAACAAATTCAAATGGTACCAGTGCCATTATACAGTACATAGTACCAGGAATTATTTTTTTAAAGAGTGGCAGCTTGCTAAACTTTGAGAAAAGATATTTGGGTATTTTACTTATACCATATGATATTCACAATCTTCTATCCATTGAGAGTAGCCTGGGCACTTTGAAATTACATTTTAACACTGATACATCTAGAGCTTATAGCTTGCTTTCTCTTCCTTTTACAAATGATCGCACAACATATTGTAAATACATTTATAACATTGCAGATAATGTAAATTGCATACATACAGAGATTAATAAGAATGATGAGAATATTTGCTGTTTGCTATTTAGTTTCAGCAGATACTGACACATTTTTTCTACAACAGAAAATTATTTTCCATAAAATTCACTAAGCACAGAATTTATTTCTCAATCAATTAATTGTTTTTCCAAATTAGAGAAGCAGACAGGGAATGAAAGTTGAACAGGAAACAAGGAAAATACTACCTGTTCAGTCTGCATACCAAATTCCAAGACAGACTATCTTGCCATTTGCATGCATTCATGCCCTTATAAGAAGGCTCTGTCTGACCTTCACCAGACACACAAGCAAGGAAGAAAGCCTACAAGGCAGAAGGAAACACAAGGATCTAACTGTTGATTCCAAGAGCCTTATTTCTGTAGACCTTCAAATATACACAATGTTTTCGGATGATTTCTAGTATTTCTTACTACAAAACAAGAAGCAAATCAGCAATTTAAAATCCTAGCTTATCATTTGAAGTGCTCCCTGAAATAAAGTAGAAAGAAGGGCAGGAGAAGAAATATCTGTTCAAATGCTATAAAAGTGTTTTGCATCGACCCCCTGGTTCATCAGCCAGTATATGCAGATGCCAAACTCCAGCTCACTTCAGTAAGGGTGCTGTACTTGGAAATGTAGCAGAACACAGCACTCCCTTTTTCTTTTCTTTTTTTTTTTAACTAAATTTCTTTCATTTTTATTAGTTAAATATATGTAAAAAATCAGAAAATTTCCTAGATTTTCTTACTGGGCCATCATTTCTCACTAGTGATTGAAAAGAAAGTTCTAACTCAACCAAATTTTTGGCCAAAAGTAGATCCTTATAAAATCAGTAGGATTCTGCTGAAGTTTCTAAAGAGAATTGAGACATATTCACAGGTAGAATGACTATGGTACTACAGCATGTCTTCATTCTACCAGTAGCCTAGGACTGGATTCTGAAACAAAACTGCAAATTCCTGTCACATACTAAGTGGACTAAAATCATTTTTTGGCTACTGATGCTTTCAGCATGAGCATAAGAAATATTTTATACTAGTTAATAAACGTACTGTTTATTTCAAACACCAAAGCAGAAAGCAAAAAAGCTTGGCATATGCTCTGTGGTAAGTGTTAACAAACAGGGATTTTCTGCAGCAACCAGATAGACTGCATGAAACTTGCTTATAACTCTTCAGCTAAAGCTGCCCTTATTACTTGCATTGGAGACAGCTGGCAAATTAAAAATAATAATAATTTAAAAAACAGTCATGGGGTGATATAATTCTTTGTTTTATTATAAAAATTTTAAAAAGTAAACAAGTTCATTCTACTTAAAGCCTTAATTTGCTACTGCAAACATTTTTTTCTGGTAAAGAGAAAATAAATAATGGTAAAGTTAAAAGTTTTCCTTGTAATTTTTGCTGTGGCTTCTTCACTGCCATTTTCATGTATGATTTAGAGAGCTAATAATTTGAAATCATCTACTTATTAACACTCCCCTTTACACAGCTCCTGAAATGCTCTACCAACATGTCACATAAAACTCCCATAGCCCATTCCCCATGGAATGAGCAGGCATGGCTGCTCTCAGAAGTAGCTTATTGCTCATTTTCTATGCAAGTCAAGAAACTTCATTTTCACCTTATTTAAGTGAAGTCATACATTTCTGCCCTGGTCTATTTCTGTAACAGCAGGTGTCCAAGTGCTATTTGGTTATTGGTGTTTTATGTGGATGGTTAAAATTAATACTAATAGCTTAATTATCATCAATACAAATTGTATAATATTTTATATATACATATCTATCTATATGTGCTTTTCTTCAGCTAGAGATTAATGATATTTTCTGAGCTACATAAGAAAGTACAATATGGTATTTTATTCTGCGGAGAACGTCTTTTGCTTTTAAAGTAGGCCCAAGAGTCTTGCTAGATTTCCCATCTCTGTGCACTCTGTTATTACAAAGACTTATGAATTGATCATTTCTTCTAGAATCACCCGTACATACCATCTCTTATTACAGAAGCAGTCCATGATTTTTATGCTTAAGGCTCATTACAATGTGCTGCTTGTCCTCACACCATTCCTCTTCATTATGCTGTCTTGTATGCACACTGTTATTCACTAATTTTAATATTCCACTCCAGAACTAGAAACTGATAGAGTAAAAACATCATCACTGGGACACATTGCCAACCAGAACAAGCAGATGTCCCTATGAAGAGTAGAGTTTATTTAAAAAACAAAATCTATAATGGCTAAAAGGGAAATTAAAACTAAATAAACATAAATAAAGAGATAAAAATTACACTGTACTGAAAGAATATAACTGTACTCCCAGACAAAATCATTGCAGACACAACTTTTTCAGCTTCAGTGAAATTGCAACTAATAGCAACAGGGATCAATTTAAAATATTGTCTATATTTCTACATTTAGTCTTTATTTAAAATGTCAGAATTAAGAGGTCAGAACACAAAAATTATAATCTATTTATTATCTGGGTAAATTCTACTGGTTGACATTATTTAGCCTTCTTTAGGTTTCTTGGGTTTTGTGGGTTTTTTTGCTGTTAGGTTCTGAGTGTTTTTAAGGGGGAGGGAGAGGCATTGTGTTTGGTTTTTTGTTTGGGGGTTTCTTAATTGGCTTTTATGTGTGTGGTTAAAGCTATCCCATTTTGGCTTTTATGTGTGTGGTTAAAACTATCCCAGCTTAGAGTTTGTGTTTGTGAGTGTCAAATAAAATTGCTTCTCTAAAAAAAGGGATCTGAAAAATTCAATGTAAATATTCAAGAGCATCCATACAATTCCATTTTTTACAGACACGCACAATAAGCTGAGTTGGAAGGGACCCAGAAGGATCATCAAATCCAACTCCTGGCTCCACACAGGACACCCCAAGAGCCACAGCACCTACCTGAGAACATTGTCCAAATGCTTTTTGGACTCTGGCTAGTGCTGTCACCACTCCCTTGGGAAGCCTGTTCTGATGTCTGACTGCCCTCTGGGTGAACAATATTCAGCCCAAACTTATCCTGGCACAACTTCAGGCCATTCCCTCAGATCCTGTCATGTCACTACAGAGAAGAGATCAGTGTCTGCCCCTCCTCTTCCCCTCAGGAGGAGTTGTATTTTTGCCTTACAAGGTCATTGCATTCATATCTTCTGGATACTTCCTGGACCATACTGTGCTTTTTTGTCTTGAAATAAATCTCCACTTGAAGCTGTAGCTACGTGCTCCCTTTTCTTCAGGGAGCCACCCAGGAAATTGCAGTGTTATGATTGAAAGGACAGGACAAGAGACATTCTCAACATCATGGTCAGCTTAAACCAAAGCTTACACTGAAAATCCACTAAAATGCTGTTTCTGAGTTTCTAAAAGTAGAGATAATGACTAAAAATGACATTTAAGTTTAGAAAGCAGAGAGGTGATGGTTTCACTGTCAACATACAGAAGTCAATTAGGACACAGAAAGAGGTGTGGTGAAAACACATTTACAGATACTTTTAAAGATGTGTATCTGAACCAAGTTCTAATATATAATTTTGATGGTTTAAATTCAAACTTAAGTCTAATTCATCAGATAGTTCATTAAATATAGGCTTTGAATCAAGATTATATATTGAACAAAATATTATTGGCCAGGTACATTAAAATAAATACACTGGATGTTGGGTTTTTTCTAGCTATTGGTTGATTACTTTTTGTGTCTCATTACTATGTATTCTACTGTTAATGTAGTTTTACTCATTTTGTGCAGTACTTGCAGCTCAAAATTCCCTGAAGATACCTGTCAGGAAATACCACTTAGCTTTCACTCAGCTGAATATTTGCATGAGTGAAGAGAGACCATGGTGGTTTGCCTTTAAAGTTAGATTAATGTGAATTGGAGGAGGGGAAGGGACATGGGGGTTTTTAATGCTTACATTGCATAACCAGTTATGCTATATCCTGTTTCACACTTCATTAACCTTAAAATAGCGATTTCAGATTACTAAATTGGTGGAGTTTTAAATTTTTTTTCCTTAATTTCCAAAGTTGCCTTTCATGGTTATTATGCAGTGCTCATCCTTGGTCAGACATCATGCCACATCCAGAAGATTTCCTGCCAGCTTTTAGCAGGAGATGTACAGCACTATATTTACTTTGCATTAAATTAAATATCCTTATGAAAGAAAGAATCTCTTAAGGGTGCTGTGAAATACTGCAAAAACATTTTGTGTTTTATTTCAGCATATCCACAAACTCCTATTTAAGCCCATGTATGCTTCACCAAAACATAAATGCAAAAGCACATGTTTAAGTAAGCATCTTGTTAGTAATTTATCAACACTATGAATGCTCATATTTTTATTATTTGTCTTCTTATTATCAGTGTTAAACATGTTAATGATAAGCATTGTTTTGTATGTTAATTAGGGTAGTACTGTAACTCATGTTTCCTCTCCTTCCCTTTTCCCCCACTATCAGGGCCTCACAGTGAGATTAATTTCACCAAACTTGTACCTTAGGTGACAAGTTTCTTTTGTAATCAACACAAGGTAAAACAGATCTCTACATCACAAATCATCTGATGTGTTGAAGCTGAAGAATTTTACTCATTTTAGGAGGTCTTGCACTCTCTGTATATTTAAGGTCACATTTGGGTCTTTTGATTCTCATTGCCCTATGTTTGCACAGCACATCTCCAGGTTAAGTTAAAATGGGGATATTTCAGTAGCTTGACTGAATATGAGTTATAATTATGGATCTCTAATAGAAGTTACCGATAGTCCTCAAATCTATCAAACTAATGTAAAAACTAATGCCTCTTTAATTACCAATCCCCAGAAAAATCACTTTCTGCCTAAAATATCTTTGTAGGGTGGAATTTCTACAGAATAAAAGCATAAATGTCAAGGATGAAGGCATAAGAAGTTTTGACTGTTAAATTTAAATATAACTTTGAGTAGTGAGAGAAGCATTAATCAATAAAGTTTAGTGACCCAACTCCCATATTTAAAGCTCAGCTTGCGTTTTTTGGGGTAGTCCAAGGGGTACAAAACAATGTGTTCATCAAGGTGAACTCACAAAACAAATTTTTGCAAATGGTCATTGGACCTGTTCTGAGGAAAAGAGGTCAGTTTCTTACTCTATTTATTGGCATGATATTGTAATCCTACAAGTGTTTACTATGATTTGTTTCTAAATTCAGTACCAGTTTTTCTCACAGTACTTATTATCACATACAGACAAGGCATTAGATTTTTTGAATAGGAAAATTGATTGTATATATTGTTCATGGGCACGAAAACTAAGTTACAGGTTTCTAGTAGGATCAAGGTAAATAAGTAGAGAACAAAGTCACAATGAGGAGGGAGAGCAATGTCCTTAGTTAAACAGCCTGCATTTTGTTAGTGTTGCATGCACTGTTGATCTCTAGTGATTTTTTCCATTGAGCCAGTTCGCTACCTATTGCAACTACAGAAACTGCAGTAAATTTTTTTTATTTCTGGAGGAGGATGGTAAGAATTTTGGCCTTAGCTCCCTTGAAATGTGAGAGGAATATGTAAAACCTGACTCTTTCACAAATAGAAAGAACTTTAGAATAGAAAAGACACAAATGTCATTATCACATAAACAAATGCATCTTATCTGAAGGTCAATCACATCTTTTCTATGTACTCTAATTCAGGCAGGAAAAGTTAATAAAAGACTATGAATATTAGCAATGGCACGAGAGAGGGAAGCAGTTCTAAAATACATGTAAAATAGCATGTAGATATTAATGCCTCTCCATGGTATCAGAAGAACACTATGTTGCTTACATTAAACGCACAAATTTCAGCTTAAAAAAGCTGCCAAATTTACTCATAAAATCAATGATAAACTGCTTTGCAAACATTTGATCAATTCTGCAAACATTTACTTTGATCATAGTGAAAATCACAAAACTCCAGGGGATCTATCTACATTTTCCTAGGAAACATCACATTATGCCTCCTGTGCTTTTCAGTTCTGAAGTAATGTTGCTTCCCTCTCATCATGGATATGTGCCAAGAGAAGGAGTTCAGGGAGGTGAGAGACTCTAACAGAACAGCTCTAGCAGCACACCCAGGCTGCTCTGCCTCGTCATCCTTATCTGCTCTTACGCAGAAGAGGAATGAGGTTGGCCTTTTTATCAAGCCAGTGGCCTCGTGCTGAGAAATAGCACAGGGCCACAGACAGTGCAGGCTGAAGTGGTTTTCCAGAAGTGCCCATTAGAGAACATGCTGACATTTTTTGGAGGTTATGAGAAATGCGCGAACTGTGAACAGTAAATGTCGACAGAGCCATTATAGAGGAGCTTCTGCATTGTCTTAGGAGAGACAAGCAAGGAAGTCTTTGCTTTTATTCTTACTTGACCTCAAGATTAGTGGTCTTCTAAATAGGCATGCCAGATACAAATTAAACATTTATTTAACTGGGGAAGAAATGCAAAACAAAACAAACAAAAAAAAACCCAACCATCCTTCAAAGATTCCCATCCAACTTTATGAGAAGTTCCACTAATATGTATAAACATATTGTTTGGAAATTTCAGTTCATTTATGAAGGTAACAGATTGTGAATTTTAAGCAGACCATATATCAGCCCAAAATCATTCTAGGAAAATCAGATCTCCATTCAGTTTAGGAGTTGCTCCCAAAGTAATTTTTGAGTTTTAGATTCTGTATGAAAAATTATATGCAAATTTTTAGGAGAAAATACATCCATTTTAGCTTTGCTGGGAAATATTAGGAGCACTGTAAATTTGTATTCATTTTTTAACTATGAACAGACTAAAAAATCACACGAAGTAAATACTAAGATACATAATAAATATTTTTTTTAAAAAAAAATGTTAAATTTGCGATGACATTGTCTCACATAGAACAATAGTATTTAAAATATCATTACAGGGTCAAATGCAAAGGGCCACCAAGGATAAGCTGCATGCTAACCTAACCTTAATTCTGCCATTTAGGCAAATTGTTTGTGTTATTAAGTAATAGATTTTAAACGTTACTTGTGACCTAATGCCATTCTCAAAAGTCACTTCATTAGGAAACATAAGATTAATAAGAAACTAATGATGTGTGGATTTTTAACTCAGTTGTTAAGCTGTATTCCTCGGGGATTTTAACTACATCATTGTCAGCAAACAAAGTACTCTAAGTTCAAGTTGAACTTCAGCTTCAACTGGATGGTGAAGTTATTTACACACATGCTTTTTTTTATTTGCTGCAGCTTTCATCCCATATAAAATCATTGATAAAATGATTTTATATGGGACACATTCTTCCCCAAGCCAAGGAAAAAACAATAAACTTCAGAGCTAAACTTGATTTAGTGGCAAAACTTATTACCCGACAGTTGGTACAAACTCAGTTAAAATTTACATTAAAGGAAATACATCACAGAAGGTACAAAATCTCACAAAAACAAAATTTCAACTCACATGAGCAGGTGCGTTCAAATTTGCAGAAGAAAGGCAGGAAGCAGCAGTGGCAGAGCACTCTGTCTGGATAAATGCCAAGTTCTTGCTGCTATACATAGGAAAGTTTGGAACTGTAAATTGAATGAATGTTGAAGGAAGTAGCCATTCTACAGTGAGTAAACCAGTTGTACCAGAAAAAAACACCCCAGTAAAATTTAAAAATCATCATTATTGCCACTAGAGCACAAAAGGAATAGTTGTGAGTAGACCCTGGCTGGTTGCCAGGCACCCACAAAAGACTCTCTGTACTCCCCTCCACAGCTGGACAGGGAGAGAAAATATAATGAAGTGTTCATGAGTTGAGATAGGGACCAGGAGGGATCACTCACTGAATCCTACCACAGGCAAAATGGATTCAAATTAGAGATAGTACTTGAATATACTTTTGTTACTAACAAAATCAGATCAGGGCAATAAGTAAAATAATATCTTAAAACCACCTTCCCTCCCCCCACCCCTTCCTCCTTCCTAGTTCTACCCCTTACCCCTGTGTGATGCAGGGGGACAGGAGTGGAAGTTTTGGTCAGTTCATGACAAGATGTTCCTGCCACTGCTCAGGGACAGGAGCCCTTGTCCTGCCCCAGTGTGGGGTCCCTCCCACAGGAGACAGTTCTCCATGAACTTCTCCAATGTGAGTCTATCCCACAGCAGCAGTTCTCCACAAATTGCTACAACATGAGAAACTCTCCCACACGATGCAGTTCTTCAAGGACAGGCTGCTCCAAGGTGGGTGCCCCACAGGGTCACAAGTCCTACCGAAAAACCTGGTCCAGCGTGGGCTCCTCTCTCCACGGGTCTGCAGGGCCCTGCCCACAGCCTGTTCCAGCAGTTTGAAGTAATTTAAATAGAATTTATGCAAAGAGTCTTTGATTAAGGGAGGTTATAATATGAGAAAACTATTATCTGTATTTTGTACACCTATACACAGTAACACTTTACAGCCTTTTCATGAAAGGTGACAATCTACAGGGAAGTTCAGATTGAATTACTCCTTTTAAAAGGAGCAGGAAGAAAAAAATGAAAGGGTGTGAGAGGGTATCTGGTATGAGCTTCCTACCCTCCTCAATGTCAGTGCTGCGGGCAGTAAAATGCTGCAACCATGTTCAGCTCTGCTGAAAGAACTGGCAAGAGGGGCCTCACTGTGCAGTGAGGTGGATCTAGGTAATCTGATATTAGTTCTCTCATTGGCAAAATTTTCCCCATACAAAAAGCAAGAAAGTGAAAAGAAATAAAGGGAGAAAACATGAGATAGTGGGAACAACAGTCAGAATGGAGTACTCAGAAGAGCGAGAGGGACACTAAACACTCCAATACAGAAATATCAGAGCATAACTTCCACCACTTTTTAGCAATTCTCTATGGTCACACATGCCACGTCCTTCTTTAGTGCAATGAACTATATATTCACTTTTGGGTCATCTCCCCCTCTGAACTACTTATCATCCTAAAGAATGAGACAGGATGGCTCCTGAGATAAATTAATGTCTTGCAACCACTCCACCTGGCAATTAAAAGGCAATTTAAACGGCTTCAGCTGCAGCCAAGTAAAGCTCACACATCTGCAGGCCATGGGGTGGTCAGTCAGGATGTATTCGACTTCAGCAGAGAGAGGCACTCACGCTTGGCCAGCCCTGCACACGCAGTGTGCCAGCCCTGACAGAACCTGTTTGAACTTCCCTCCTGGCTGATTTGGCCTGAATGAAAACTTTGTTTGCAAAGGCAACCAAGCCAGCTGTGAACAGCTCTGCTGTAATAATCCTCTTTATAAGAAGAAAAATAGTCTCTAAAAGTAATAAGACAACCAGTAGCATTTGAAAACCTCTATAAATAATGCATACAAATAATATCCCATAAATGTAAATTGCATTGCTTCTTGGGGTGAAACTGGAGTTGATTTTACTCATTCCTTATCACCTGCTAACTCCAATGTTTATGAGCAATTTTGAATGTCAATATGTAAAGTATATGACATTTATTATATTATTCATTAAATGACATTTACAGACATCTGCTTCTGATTTTTGATTCAAGAAGGTGGATTCTGTCAATGTGAGTTTACTTTAATACCTACGAGATTAATATTCAATGTAATTGGGTGATTTTGTAATGTTATTATTCTGTGTTTCTGCCAGCCCTGAAGTCTGGCTTCTGTTACAAAATGTGAGTGCAGAAGCATACAAAAATTTCTTCATGAGTTTTAGTGAAAATACAGACAGGGCTAATACTAAGGTCAAACTCACAGTCAAGGAACAAATACTGTGCATGAATATATTAATTGTCTCCAAAGTTGCCATCATGCATCTGTTTTTATCATGAATGCTGCCAGTGATGTAACAACCTTTTTCAAGGATGCTCTGGAATCATTTCAGCCCTTCCTGGCTAATCACTTCTAGGCAGTAATGATACAAATTTGCTTGATTGCTTCTCCTAAGAGGTCATTGCCTCACCATATTGTCTATGTTTAGGTGCTAAGAAAGAACTGGGGATTCTAGTTTTGGTATGAATAGCTTAGCTAAATTTTGAGTTAATTTTCTAACATTATAAGTGACACTACAGTTAAGCAGAAGTTGTGGATGAACTGTTCAAGGCCAGGCTAGACAGAGCTCTTAGCAGCTGTGTGTAGGCGGTGACATGCCTGCCTGTGGCAGGGGGATTAGAACCAAATAATCTTTAAAATCCCAACCCAAGCCCAGCCATTCTATGACTTTATGATACTCAAGGCTGAAATGTCTCACCTACCTTTAGCTATTCAGTTGTGAGGAGACTCGCTTATGGTGATGAGTCAGGGTCCATCTGCAGACAATGCAGAGAAATGGGCAGTTTGGCTCCCACACAGTAAATGTCATCATGCCTGTTTAGTTCTGCCCTGAGAGAAGCTTTCTCGCCAATGTCTGTAACATGGCCTAGATTATTGGCTTAGGCTAATGCCTAATCCTTGAATGTCCATAAACACTTAAGGCAGATTACATCCTGGATGCTAAAACTTAGTCAGGTAGGACATCCTTTAGGAATCACCTACCTCTCTCTCTATTATGCAGGGAATGGGATCTATTGTACTAGGTCAAGTGTGTCCTTTGGCACCTAACACAGTGTTTCAAGTCAGGAAGTTAAAACTTAATATTTTTGGAGCTGCAAATCTATACTCAAATGCACGATGGTTGTGCTGCGTTTCTTATGTTTTGCTGAGCATAGCTTCATTTCAATTTCACTGATAATTCCAGTATGACTCCTCCCTTCTGAAGTTGTTGAAAAGTAAATTCAATTGCATTTTTCTCTTAGAGTTTTCCCTTCAAGCTTCCTTGTTGTAGGCTTAGATTAGAAACAAATAATTTGAAAATATACCCCAGACATCTGTGTCATACTATCTGATGTATCAACTTTTAAAGTGTATAATTATAAACTAGATCATCCAGGACTGTGTTCCTCACAAAATCTCCTTAAATACAATTCCAGCACAGATTCTATGATCAGCATGTTATCCCCTTTGTAGGTCTATATTAAGTCAAGCATGTTTACTTCTCTCTGTCCCTTTCTCTTTCTTCTATCCAACATTCAGTATTTCTTTTTCTGATCACACAGCAAGAGTGCACACCCATTTAGTGCTTCAGTTTACCACTGTACATGGTCAGGGTGCAAATCGTCTGATTAAATGTAGACATCTACACTTTAAGTAATCACTTCAAGTCCATTTTCTGGTCAAGAACAAGTAATAGGTATGGTTAGTACATGATTCTCTCAATATGCCTGTTTCTTTCCTTTGATTGTCATGAGAAATTAGGGTGACATGCTCAAAGGCAGACAACATCTATTTATTTAGATCAGTGTGTTTCCCAAAATGGACCTCACACACAAAACCTCTTGAGAGGAAAGAAAGGTTTACTCTGTCTCTCAATGTCATACAAACTTCAAAAGAGTCTTTATCCTGGTGGTGTGGGTTACCTTCAACCAGCAGCTCAGCTCCACCAGCCACTTGGTCATCTTTATCATTCTAAACTCTTCCTGTCACTCGACTGTCAGACACACCAATTGGGGGTGATTCCTTTATTTCTTAACACATAAAAGCCAAATAGACTTCTGCTCTAAAAAGTCAGCAAATGTACTAATCTGTTCCTTTCCAGAAAAATAAACAGCAAATTTGTATTCTCTTGCATCCTTGGTCACACTTTTTTTCCTTCTTGCATTTTAACTTCTTTAGAAAGGAAAATGAGGAAGAAAAATACATGGAGAGAGAAAAGAGTAGGAAATATAGCCCTAGAAAATACCAAAATGAAATGCTGATCTTTTTGCATAAAGAACTGCCACATTTCTGAACTGTCCAGGTCAGTTTTAATTTCAGCTTTTCTTACTTCATTTTATTTTCAGTTAAAGTCAGCTCCCCAGATAATTGTTTAATGATTGATGTAAAAAATAAATTAAAAAGCATGACAGTGAAGTAAGACAGATGAACAGATTGAATATTACACCTATTATCATCAGGAGCTACACTAAAAACTTAAAACCTCATGTGAATATTGTTCTAGTTTTTGGTTTGAATCTCACTTTGTGGCTAAAAGTTCATGCCCTTTTACTAATTATGCTTTGTTCTCAACTATATGAGGATTGAATACAAATGAACTGTAAATAAATACAGAACGATCAGGAATTATTCTAACCGTAATCTGTGCAATAATCCATATGTCCATTACATAAAAAATTTTAAATTGATATCTGTTTGAATGATATATAATGAGTAGGTAATCTTTCCTTTGAAGCAATAATTTGGAAAAGAGAATATTTTTTGGTCAATCTATCAAACTATATATTTTATTTTTTATTAAATTTAATATGACATCAGTTTCAGGCACCAAACAAAGACTGCATACTTTGATTTTCTACAGGTAAATGTGAAAGGAACCCATGTAGCATCTAATCTCTGTCATCTGTTTATCCTTTTGTCAGTGGTTAAAAGTATTGTTTGTGGACATAATCTCTTGGAAGAAATCAAGCATAGACTTTTCATTGTTTCATCTGAAAATATTTTACACAGTCACAGAAATATTATCATTCCCACATAAGTTTCCATACTGACATGACTTTAACCATACACTGACATATGTATTAGGATAGGTAGTAGTCAATGACATAGCTCCAGGCTCATTTTGGTATTTCTGCTCATTAGTTTAGCTCAAAGATTAAAAAGGCAAGAAAATAAATATGGGGTTCTAGACCAACCCATAACTGCACTACAATAAGACTGTTTATAGGTTTTTTTAGTGTTCTAAAATCAAGGGAATGAATGTGGTCTAAGTGTCACAAAATATATTTTGAACAAAATCAAGTCTCTAATTAGGATGTGATTTATTTTTGCTTGAGTTGTGATTTAAAGCAGATCATTCAGCCAAATATGAAGAACATGATGAATGGCACAATTTGGGCATATATAAATTAGATAGCAGTCATTACCTCTATGATATGAATTCGAATAGATCTTCTTCTGCAAATTTTTAATCTACATTAATTTCTCTGAGAGATGGGCCTAGATGATGCATTTTGGATGTGAATTTGGACACAGTTTCTCCTGGATTTTTGGACTGACATCTGTGTCTGAGAATGGGATGACTTTTCATGGTAATTCTGAACTTTCCACTTTTACCTTCTCTTTGTTTATTCCTTTGTTACTGCACAAGTCTACTTACCAAATGATGCTATATTTTTAACATTATTTACTGTCCACTGTGCCTTTGAGACTATTTTTGGTTATTTTCTTTCCTCCCTACTCCAGTCTGTGAACTATAGGAGGTTTGATTGCTCTGTCTTAAGAAATTCTTTCATAATCTGTCCTATTTTGTCTGAACCCAAACAAGGGGCTTTTATAATATACTCCTTATATAATAAAATTAAGAGGTATTAAGGAAAACTTCAAATTCTACTGCTTATAATGTCTACTGACTCTCTTCTTTCCTACCTACCAGTTTTTATTCTTTCATCAATGTAATTTTGTCAACTCAGCGATGCATTGCCTGTGTGATCTGCAGTAAGTAGATTTAACGTTGTTGCAGTATTTTAGCTTGCTTATCTCATCTATTGATATTTTCTCTGTCTTACTTTTACGATGAAGTCAATCTTTTGTAGAATTCTGATGTTATGCTTGATAGAAGACACGCGAAGACTGATTCTCAGATAAACTGTTGATAGCAAAAAAGTCTCTAAGAGTCTTTTTTTGGACAAAGAGATCAGAATATGTCTGAAAAATGTGACTGAAATAATTATTTCAAGAAAGGCTGGAAGCATGAAGACTCTTGAAAGAGTAGAAATCACACTTTCCTTTTGATTAGTTGTTTTTCTTTTTTGCAAAGTGAAAGAAAATTTATCTAAATATAACTTAAAGTAGTTTAGAAATAGCATTAAAATCAAGTAACTGTTTCCTCTTAGATGGTAACAGATGGTAACATTTTCAGAGTGTTAAGTGGATCTTCATCTCTACAGCCTGAACCAGATGAACCTCAGGTAAATAAATTCAGCCCTGACTTCTTGAAGAATAATTCCCCTTTTTTGCCTAGCCCAAAATATTTAATAATAATTTCCTTAGATATTTTATTTCTGTCTATTGTACAGCCTCTCAGTTATGACAACACATGGCATTAAGTGGAAAAGTTTTGTAGGGAGGTTTTCAGTACTGACTTCTATGACAAAACAAAAGAAGCCATCCCCATGTCAGACAGAGCCAGTTCCAGATGGCTCCAAAATTAACCTACCAGTAGCCAATTCTGAGGCCACCAGCAACATGGTAACATATTCGAGAGGGTTTAAAAAGGTTGCGCAGCAGCTGTGAGAGGGAGGACTGAGGAAATGCGTGAGGAAACCATCCTGCAGATGCCAGGGACAAAGAGCAAGAAGTGCTCAGGTGCCAGAGCAGATTCCCCTGCAGCATGTGGTTCAGACCATGATGAGGCAGCTGTGCTCCAGAAACCTGTGAAGGACCCCATATTTAAGCAAGTGGATAATCCCTGAACAGAGCTGTAGAACCAGGAGAATCCATGTAGAAGCAGGTTCCTGTCAGGACCTGCGGCTCATGGGGAGCCCATTCTTGAGCATGAAGTACTGCATCCTAAGGAAAGGATCCATTCTGGACTAGTTCTGGAAGAACTGAAGCCCATGGAAAGGACCCATGCTGGAGTGCTCGTGAAATATCTCATGAAGTCCTCCCAAGGAAAGGACTCCACAGTGGGGCAGGGTAAAAGCTCTGTTGGAAAAGAAGGACAAACATAGATGTGTTATGAACTGACTGCAACCTCTATTGCTGTACTACTTGTGGGGAGGAAGTAAAAAAATTAGGAAAGATGTTGAGCCAGGGAAGAACCCTGGAGGGGTAGGGGGAAGTTGGTTCCAACTTTAATTTCTCCCTATACTACTCTTTTGCAATTTATTGGCAATAAATTAAATTCCCCAAGTTCAAGTCTGGATTTGCCTGTGATGGTAATTGGTAAGAAACCTCCCTACCCTTATCCAAAGTAATGAGCTTTTCCATAGCTTTTCCTTCTGACCATTTTTTTGATAAAAGGGAAGTGATAGAGCATCTTGGTAGATGTCTGGCAGTTAATCAAGTTCAATCCACCACCAATGGCAATACAGTACCTGTCTCATTCCCAAACATCCCACATGGCTAAAAGTGAATAGCCACATCTCACATTTGCTGAGTACAAGAAGAATCCAATTTGGGGCTCCTAAGATAAATGACAAATATATGTCCCCATTGTGGACACAACCACTTTTTAAAACAAAGTCAGTCCAGATTTGCAATTGTTCTTATTTCTTGTAAAGGTAAAAAATCTAATTCTCACATACCCATTCTTTCACTATTTTTTCAAAATTACTTTGGGGCATGGATGTTAGTATTAGTGCCTTAAATGGTTTCACAACCCTCTGAGAAGTCTGAAAAATGTGTGCTATGTAGCACCAAATCTCTATGGCACACAAACAATTTAAACTGCACTCAGAACACATTGGAAAAGTGGGCCACTTTTCTGCCTGTCTAAGAGAAAAGTATCTCTGAAGTACAGTGAAGTTCAAAAAAGAAATTTACTCAGAGGCCTATATTTTAGCAATTTTATTTTACAATGAACAATTTTAGCATCTCTATGAAGTACAATGAGGATGCATTTGTCTTAAACAAAAAATGTGGGTTGAGAATCTGATATTATAAGGTGGTAACTGGGAAAGATGTTTCTCACTCTGTGCACTTTCAGGCCACTCTGCTGAACAAAACAGATAGTGTTTGTTTTAGAGTAAATGAGTGTAACAAAATTGCCTGAGACTTTAATTTGGTCTTAGATTAAGTGCTTAGATTAAGTCTTAGATTAAGTACTTAGATTAAGTCTTAGATTAAATATTTTGAATGACACTGAAAAGTGGAAAGGGTTATTAAGGTTGTTTGGGAAACAATGCTATAACAGATGTTTGTTCTCATTTTATGTATCTTAGTCTGTCACATAAATAGAGATTATGCATTTTATTTGTGCCTCCTCAGCTTTCCTCACATACAGATTTCTAGTTCATATACAGGATAGGAACTGAAATGTTAGATAGAAAGAGGGCTTGTATAGACTATATCCAAATTTACTCTTAGTATGGGAAAGCACTTAAATTTGAGGGTGGGAGACAGCTGGAACAGGTTGCTCAGAGAAGTTGTGGAGTCTCCTTCTTTGGAGAAAATTAAAACCCATCTGGACAAGATCCTGAAAACCTGCTCTAGGTGAACCTGCTTTAGTGAAAAGGTTGGACTAGATGATCTCCAGATGGCTCTTCCAACCACAACCATTCTGTGATTCTCTGATTCATGTTAGATCTAATTTGCAAAATCTTCATAGGAGTAAAGCATAAAATTAATATAAAAATGTTTTGCCCAATAAGATCAGAGAATTATTTTCTTTTGCCTTTGCATCAATGGAATACAGAAAGGACATGAACAAAGAAACAGGTGCTTAAAACAATGTGATCTTGGATAATGTTCGGGGAAGTAGAGCAGAATAAGGGTTTTGAATTAGAGTTTAAAAGAAAAGATGAATGTTACAGTGAAAAGTGTTGTGACATTTTTATTTGTAGGAAAAAAAGTCCTTAAAATGTGCTCTAGATTGTACAGCTGAACCACATCGATTCTGAACACTTTTGCATGTTCCTAAATTGGCCAAATTTCAGAGTAACTATAGGGGCTTTAAACAACAACAATTCTTCCACTTATTTTGGCTTAGATAGAGAGAAGATTATCTTCTACTGATCTTAATCAGCAATAAATTAGCTTAACATCAAGGCCTTTCTGATCCATCTGTACCACAGTCAAAAAAATAAATATTGGTTAGTGTCTGCACTCTGCATGACAAAGTCCAAGTAAAATATTTTTACAAAAGATTTCTACTGCCTTTGGTATTCTTGCATCCATTTACAGTCCAAGTCTAGTCCTCAGACTGAGCAGAAATTCTCTTCTTTGTTGACAATGCATTTATCATCCTAATAATGAACAGTTATACAGATAAAACTGATCAAAAGGACCTTGGAATGATGAGAATTACATTATTCCATTTTTACAAAAACCATGCTCTTGTCAACATAAAAGGGGAAAAAATAACATTAATAAGACCACTTTCACTGTAATTAGAAGGTAGGTGGTGCCACATCTGGTACTGAACAGAATTATTCAGTGCAAATATTAGGTCCTCATCTGCTGGTGGTCCTATACAAAAGCAGGAAATCAAAGATGAAATAGATAAATACAGCTAAGCATAAATATATAGATAATATGTACTATGTTCTAATATTTGTTGACATAGATACAGTCAATATGGTCATTTCAACTTTCCTGATTTAGGACCTCACAGTTCTGATCTCTATACAATCCCCTAATCCAATTTCCAAAAAATATCCGATGCAAGAACAATAATCTTCCCTTTCTCTTTGTACTTAGACCACATAATCCACTCACACTTTGGCTGCACTGTCACACCCTGTTGTGATAAACCTCTTTGTGATAGTTTTTGCTTCCCTGCTTTTGAAAATAGTAACTGTAAAGTGAAAGAGATAGAACACCACTGATGGTTAACAGTATTGAAAAGCCCAATCAAAACTCCCCAAATTTTTCAGTAATGGAAAGAGTAAATGAAAATAAACTTTTAAAATAATAGTATGAAGATTGACATACCTGAAATTCATTATTATTGCTTATCTTCCAACCTTGTGTTAATGTAAAAATACCTTATTCATGGAGACATGGATGTTTTATTGTAAGTAAATAACTATTTTGTCTACCCGATTCCAAAATAATATTTTACTGTAAAATGAAACTGAGTAGGTAAATCTGTAAGAGCTTTCAGAAATATGAAAATCTTTGATTTACCAAAATAGGCCTGTTTATTACTGGCATGTCCCTCTGCATCATTCTAAAATTTGTATAATCATTTTCCTCTCCTTCCAATGTCTACACCCTAGCTCCTTGAATGAAGATATATTACCAATATGAAAATAAAGTCACATATACCTTTTCCCATGAATTATTCAAAACAAAATCTCATGAAAGCTGTCAATATCCACAAACTTCAGGTAATTGGAATGAAGTTTTGATTGATCTCTTGGACTGAGATTAAGGGAAACAAAGTCCTTGTAATTCAATTATGTGGGACTGAAAATTTTATTGTAGACCTTTGGCATTTAACATGTTACGTGACGATTTTTTTCCTTTATATGCAGTGTTCAATACTGACCTTTCTCAGAACATGAAAGTATCTGACTGCTAGATCTGACTTCATCTTCACTCAGTATGTTTACCTATATCCATATAGACAAATCCATATGTATTTATATTTATCTTTGTATTGATGTGGAAGAGTACATGAAAATGGATAGAAACATATTGAGGGGCAAGCAGAATATAAATCAATTTAAATTAGATGACCAGGCAACATCTCTTTTAGAGGGGAAACTGGTCATAAACAGGCACTGATTTTGTAATGAGATTATGGAACAAAATTTAAAGTGGATTCTAGATAAAAGCAAGTTTTAGAAATAATTTGAAAAGGAATAGATTAACTCAGAAGTGTTTCAAGAAAAACACAAGTTCTAAATATTTTTTTTTCACAACAATGAATATAATCCTGAGGAAATTTGTGAAATACATAAAGACTGTTCCACAAAAATTTAAGTCATATCAGAAAAGATATGGTGGGTTCTGCATGACGTTAAAAGCACCCTTCTCAGTAGCCTTCACTTTCTGACAGAAAAA
This sequence comes from Onychostruthus taczanowskii, assembly GCF_017590055.1. NCBI lineage: Eukaryota > Metazoa > Chordata > Aves > Passeriformes > Passeridae > Onychostruthus > Onychostruthus taczanowskii. The sequence continues at coordinate 7,367,402 of NW_024497629.1, forward strand.
TGTCAAAGGAAGGGTGAATTTGTAAGTCATTGGATGTTTAATATTCTTATTTTCATAGATATTTTTATGGATTTTGTTCGGATTTGTTTAGGAGAGAAGGGTTTGAGTTTTTTTTAATTGTAAAAGAGTGGTAAAAGGAACTTTACTGGCTGTTCATAAAGTACAGCATTCAATCTTAGATATTGTTACATGTCCCAGTTTACAAAAATAACATAAATTTTCTCACAAAGAACAATATTACTTGGATTGCTCAATATCACAGACATTAATTGGCTATTGGTATCAAGATCCTTAGAGAGCAGGGTAAAAATCAAGATGATTGAGCTCGATTTTAGAAGACCAGAAACTGTAGGCTGCAGGCATGTGATTGGAAAAGTCCCAGGGGATTAGACCCTGGAGGGAAGAGGGGCTAAAGAAAGCTGGTATTCAAGGATCACCTTGTCTGAGCTGAAGAACTGTCCTTCTCAATGAACAGGAAATCAACCAAAAATGCCAGGAGGTCCACACTAATGACCAAGTACTTCCTGACAAAACCCAAATGCAAAAAGGAAGCGTGGAGAGGGTGGAAGCTGAAGCAGGCAATCTGGAAGGAATATAGAAACAGCATAGGCGTGTGTGGTTGGGAAATCCTTGGCCCACACCCAGAGCTGAGTCTGCGAAGGGATGTCAAAGACAAGATAGGTTTCTGCAAGTACGTGAGTGACTGAAGGAAGACTAGAGCAAATGGGGCAGGACATCTGGTTACCCAGGACATGGAGCCAAGGTACTGAATGCCTTGTTTGCCTCATTCTCAACTAGCAAGACTAGCTTTTAGGAACACAAGGTCCAAAGACCCAGGGGGACAGTCTGGAGGAGGAGGTCAGGGAATGCTAAAGTAAACGGGACATAAGCAAGTCTACGGGCTCTGATGCATCCGTATGTGCTAAGGGAGTGCTGGTGCCACTGTGAGACCACTTTTGACTGTCTTTGAGTGATTTTGATGACTAGGAAAAGTGCCTGAAGACTGGAGGAATGTAAGTCACCAGTCTTCAGAAAGAGTAAGAAGTCCTGCACCTGAGAAGGATTAACCCCATCCACTATCTCATACTGACGGCTTCCCTGCTGGAGAATAGTTTGGCAGAAAGGGACTTGGGAGTCCTGGTGAACAGCAGAGGGGACATAAGCCAGCAGTGTGCCCTTGTGACACAAGGGGTGAGTGGTATGTTGGGCTCTATTAGGCAAAGGATTGCCAGCAGTTTGAGGAAGAGACTGAAAGACCTCTTATAAAGCAGGGCTGAGAGAGCCTCCAGTACTGAGCCTCCAGGATATGTCTCAGGTGTGTATAGGTACCTGCTGCTACCTATATATACCTGTATATACCTGCTGGTATATAGGAAGAGCAAAGGCAAATCTAGGTTCTCTTCAGTGGTGCCTGGGGACAGAGCGATAGGAAATGGGCATAAAGATGTCCCAAATGAACATCAGGAAACACTTTTTTACTGTGAAGGTGACTGGAACAGGTTGCACAGAATTGTTGTGAGGTATTCAAAAGCCATCTGGGCATAGTGTTGGACAACCAGCTCTCGGTGGCCCTGATTGGGGAGGGAGGGTAGACAAGATGATCTCCAGAAGTCCCTTTCAGCCTGAACCATTCCGTGATTCTGTGATCTGACCTACTTGTTTCCATTAGTACCTCTTAAACACTGAACTTTTCTTAATTGTATTACTGCTGAAAACCAGTAATTATTGTACTTCGGGGATACCAGACATCCCTCATTGAATATGATAAGCAAAAGTAGGAATATAGAAAGGAAAGTAGGAAAATATGTATTTTCGAGTTCATCTCTAGAGTTAGACATACATAGCTCCTTTTATCTGCATCAAAGAATTCAACTTCTTCAAATAATAACACTGAATCCCATCTGCTCTGTATGAATACAGGGTCATTGACTTCAAACCAATTATTCCAGTATACAATAACAAAATATTTTCCTATCAAGTTAAGAACATCCATCTTGCCAATATGTATGTCAGAGGTACTACTGAAAAAGTAGTAACAAAGAACCAGAGTTCATGGAGGTTTGCTACAGAGATGCAGTAGAGAGGTAAGATTGCTTTGATAAGCTCTCAGCTAATATTGCTATGTCAGCAATTACTGATTCTGAAATAATGGAACTATTCCAGAAAATATAAATTCCTTATCTTGAGGCTATAGTTCCACAAGAGTCATAGAAATGTCTTATAGCCACCACAGTTTGTGTAGAAGACGTGAAGCAGAAACATCTCTGAACACTAAAAGGTCATTGGTGGATATTTTCTGACCAGATTCAGTATTGCTTGCTCTAGCAAAATGTAATAGCCAAGTAGAACACTTTGGACTGTAAGATTTAATACATTAGAAATTAAAGAACTTATTTATTAATTTTAAATTATATGCCTCTGATACTTAAGGATTGTGCAGCATAGGTAAATAAAAATTAGATGGTGTGAAATAAGAAAGCAAACTACAGGAGACAAGAATGCCTAATTTTGAACACAGCCCCCAGAATGGACTAAACAGTTTGTGCAGCAGACAGGACCCTGCAGAATAAAGGAAATCCCTACACATCAAAACTAATGCTAACTGACCAGTGCATAAGCCAGCTAATTTTGGGCAAGTCTCAGAGATTTTCTTTGGATTTCAAAACATTTTCTAAGCATATACAGGGGCACATATTCCAAAAAGTGCAGCCAATAAATTTTTCATTTCATTGACCTCTGAAGTCATACAGTGCCAAAGTTTGCATAACGCCTAAATTATGGTGCTGAGTTTTTCATAGAATCCTTACAGTTATTTACATTTTTTTCATGGTCAAAAGTCTTCTGGGACAGTGGCTAACCACCTGACCACGTTGCTTCTGAGAGTACTCAGAATACTGACCTTGGAGCTGTGCTGGGACCTATATCTAATACATAACAGTCACAGTGAACGCAGGAAAATTAGACCTATACTCATATAGAAAACAGCCTCCTCCTGCATAGCTAAGGGTTTCAGACTTGGACTTACTTTTCTCTTCAAAGACTAAAATTTAGTTCCAAGGTTGAACAATTAATTTATCAGTGTCTTTTACTTACAATGGTCTTGCTAAGATAAACATGGAAAGTTTTACTTGTTGCTCTTTATGACTTTCAATAAGGTGTAGATCTCTGCTATAATTACTTCCAAAGAAGACTCCAGCTCTTAGCATTTTTCTAGCTAGAAAGCTTTACAAGAATCCTGGCAGCCTAGGATCCTTCAGCCGCTCTATTTCTCCTGCTGCTGACATACCCCAAAGCCATAGATCACAAAGGCATGTGGAGGTGTCACACAGAAGAAGAAATAGACATTATTCAATTCCTTTGTTTCTGTCTGCCATTAAATCAACATACAAAGATAATAATGCTCAGCAATACTAGATAGCATTTCACTGTCACCTGCTTTGACTCAGCTAATAATGTCCCTGTAGCTACTTCAGACTATGATTCATGATGAAACGTCTTTCCCCAACACTGTTAAGGAACCATTTAAGCTACTGTCAATGGCAGATTTAAGGCCTGTCATTACTGCAGACAGGCTGTGGAAAGAAAATAAGGGTTTCTTTTGATGAAGGTTTTAGGACAATTTTATGATCAGATTTTTAAAGATCTTGCTTTGAAAAACACGAGAAGTTGATTATGCAATTTTTTAAATTTCATCTTGATGGGTTTTTGGTCATAATTGCTCCTAATATACCTTTCTGATAATCTACATATTTTAATTTTTTTTTCTTATCCCCCACATTACTAGGGTTTTTTAATGTATGAAGGATATCTTTGTACTACCCAATTATACTGCAGCAGAACATTGAAAATATACAGCACATAGAAATTAATTTCTCATGTTCTAATTTTTTGGTATTTTTTCCCTGGTTTCTGGATTTGTCATATATCTGGGAAGGGTATTTGAGTTCTCTGCTGAAGACTATATGGTCTTTTTGTAATAATACCTAAGGCCTTTATTCTGGTCCTTTTTTGATGGTATATTACTTTTTCCAGACACATTCTTTTTTAGGTGTTTGGTTCCTTACTTTATTGCCTTCCTTTTTGTACACTAAATCAAATAAACTAGTTATTTGCTCATGCTGTTAGTCTATTTTCATCTTTCTGACTCTGGTTGCCCTTCTTTATGGTGACCTTATCTGCCCTTCAAACACTTTGCTTTCCTTTCAATTTAGTTCTTTTATAGCTTAATCTTTTCTTGAGGCAAAACAGCTTCAATTATAAGCCTTGAACTTAATTTGATTTTATCTACAATAAAGACTTTTTCTTTTATGCTTTCAGAACACGTCTTGTTTATTTAAGATAGATCAGAGCATATTACATTCATAATGGTTTATTAGATTAGTATTTTCCATGGTAGAGAAAAAAAAAACCAGAGAGACAACTACATTCTTGGCAGCTTCCTGTGTTTGCATAAATACCACCAGACCTAATAGGTTAGAAAATACTTTTCCATAGCATTTTCCTCTTCTATTCCATTCATATCCTAGGGAAGACACTTGTTAATTATTTTAGCCTTAATGAAGAGTACTTAACTCTTTTGATAGCTTACTGTTATTTCAGAAATTCTAGCTGAGGAGAAAGAGTGGTCCAAGTTGAAGCTGGAACTGAATCTGGCAAAGGACACAGAATAAAAAGAAAGGCTTCTACAGATATGTTAACCCATGAAGAAAGGTCAAAGAAGGGATACTTCCCAATAAGTAGTGCTGGAAAATGGGTAACAACAGAGGAGAAGGCTGAGGTACTCACCAACATTTTTGACTTAGTCTTCAATGACCATCTCTCTTCCCACACATCTTCAGCAGGTGGACAGCAGGAGGGCTGGGGAGAAAAGTTCATGAGCACCTGAGGAACCTGAATGTACATTAAGTCTATGCATCCCAGGGTCCTGAGGAAAATTGGCTGATGTCAATTCCAAGGCACTTTCCATGCTATTTGAAAAGTCATGACAGTGACAGGAAAAAGGAAAACATTTTATCCTTCCTTAAAAAGGGTAGAAAGGAGGATCCTGTCAGCCTTGCCTCTATGCATAGGAAGATCATGGGACAGATCCTCTGAGAAGCTGTGCTAAGGCATGTGAAGGACAGGGAAGTGATTTGGGACAGCCAGCACAGCTTCATGTAGGGCAAGATCTGCCTGACCAACTCAGTAGCCTTCTATGATGGTGTGAGTAAATGATTGGACAAGGGAAGGGCTGCAGAGTTTTTTTTTTTTTTTTATCTGGGCTTCTATAAAGCCTTTGATACAGTCCCCTGCAACATTCTTCTCTCTAAATTGGAGAGAGATGTATTTTACGGGTGTACTATTGTATGGTTGAGAAAGTCGTTGGATGATCTGATCCAGAGGGCAGTAGTCAATAGCTCAGAGTCCCCAGGAAGACCAGTGACAAGTGTTATCCTTCAGGGCCCATATTCAGACCACTGTCATTTAATATCTTCATTAATTATATAGAAAAATGGATCAAGAGCATGCTCAGCAAACTTGCATATGGCAACCAGCTGTGGTGGGGTTGACAAATCTGAGGGATGGGATGCTATCCAGAGGGACCTGGAAAAGCTGAAGAAGAGGGGAAGTATAGATTTAGCAAGACCAAGTCTGGTGCTGCACCTGGATCTGGACAACCCCTGGTATCACTCCAGGCTCAGGGATGATCAGATCCCGAGTAACCCTGTTAAGAAGGACTTGGGGGTGCTGTGGGTAAGAGGCTGGACAAGACCCAGCCATGTGCCCTTGCAGCCCAGAAAGACAAATGTGCCCTGGGCTGCATCCAAAGCAGTGTGGGCAGCAGGGGAGGGAGGGGATTCTGCCCCTCTGCTCTGCTCTGCTCTGGTGAGACCCCACCTGCAGTGCTGCATCCAGCTCTGGAGTCTCCATGAGCAGAAGGCTATCAGCCTGTTGGAGTGAGTACAGAGGAGGTCACCAAGATAATTTGAGGGATGGAGCACCTCTGCTATGAGGAAAGGGTGAGAGAGTGGGGATTGTTCAGCCTAGAAAAGAGAAAGTTTCAGGATGACCTAACTGCAGCCTTCCTGTACCTGAAGGGACCCTACAAGTAACATGGAGAGAAATTATTTACAGGGTTAAATTAAATACTTGGAAGAAATTCTTTGCTGTGAGGGTGGTGAGGCACTGGAACAGGGTGCCCAGAGAAGTTGTGGATTCCCTGGAAGTGTTTAAGGCCATGTTGGATGGGGCTCTGAGCAACTTGATCTACTGAAAGGTACCCCTGCCAATGGCAGTGGGGTTAGAACTAGATGATCTTTAAGGCCTATTCCAACCAAAGCCATTCTGTGATTCTATGACTCTATGATTCTATGAAAAAGTTTATATGGGCGCAGTTTATAATGTAAGAGTAACCATGCAGAAGCAGTTTGAGGAACACAAAAAATAAATGCTGCACAAATAATTTATGCTGTCCTTGCTACAACATTAAGGAAGAAGGCCATTCCTGAAAGAAGAAAGTATTATAATGCAGATTACATTTATTTTCTCCTGTTTGCTGCTACAGAACAGAACATTCTGACAGATCTTCCCACATGCATTACTCAAAATATGTAGCTTCTTATTAGTTCATCTAAATTATAACATTTGAAATGAAAAATATGGGAAAATAATTCTGCTTTACAACATAGTGTCAGACCTGCAAAACTATTAAGATTAGTCTATTCTCTCTTATTTTTCCTCTTTGTGTCATCAGGCAGTAATAAAAATAATTCCCAGTACCCTGCATCCTGTGAAATTTTCTTTCTGGTCCACTGAATACAGTGCTAGTTTTTCAGCCATAACTTCTCCCCTTTAACTTCACGGGACCAGATGGCACTGGATCAGTTTCTATCTATTTCACTTCAGTAGGGTCACTCCCCGTACATCAGTATGAGGTTTTCTTTTACCGTACACATTTCTTGGAGCTACCATAACTTCATTCTTGAAATTTACATTTGATTAAATGTTACTAATGTTTGCCCTCTGGAGCAACTGATCTGTGTGCTGAAGCCCTGCATGCTGGGAAATGTCTGAACATCCCTTGCTGATGAAAAGTAGAGATTAATTTCTCCCTTTGCTCATATAAACTTTTCCTTTAATTTTTTTTTATTTTAGTAAACTGTCTTATCTCAATCTATGGGTTGTTTTCCATCTTATTCTCTCTCCCCTGTCCTGCTGGGAAGGGAAGTGATAGAGGGGCTTGGTAGGCACCAAGGTCAAACCACTACAATCCCACAGGGTTTTTTTACTGATTACTGCTCAGTGCTTACACAGGGTTAAGGCTTTTCTGTCCCTCACCCACCCCTGCAGAGAGCAGGCTGGCAGTGCACAGGGAGTTGGAAGGGACACAACAGCTGACCCAATGACTGTCCCATACCACATGGTGTCATGCTCAGCATGTGGAGCTGGAGGAAGAAGAAGAAGAAAGTGGGAACGTTTTGAGAGATGGTTTTGTCTTTCTAAGTCACCAGCCTGTGTGATGAAGCCGCTCCCATCTTGGGATGGATGAACAACTTCCTGCCCATGGGAAGTGGTGAATTAATTCCTTGTTTTGCTTGTGCACACAGATTTTGCTTTACCTGTTAATTGTCTTTATCTCAATCCACAAGTTTTGCCCATTTAACACTTCCAATTTTCTCCCACATCCCACCAGAGGAAAGTAAGCAAGCAGCTGTGTGGGACTGAGCTGTCCATTTGGGTTAACCTACAATAAACCCTTACCTCGGGAGCAACATTGTGTCTCAACACAAGTCTCACACTGCTGCTTGGAGTATTATTTACAGCAGTAGAACAGCTCTAAGTAAAGGAAACTATGGAACTGAGCTGTCACCTTTCCCTTTAGCATGTTATCACTGCTTCTAGAAACTCCTGGGGCTCAAATCATCCATTTTATAGTTAGACAAAGAGACTGTGATCCTGACAAGATTTATTTAAGCTTCTTAGAGAAGGCACTGTATAATTTTCACTAGCACAGAAAATATTCTTACTTAAATACATATATGTATTCCAATGCATAAGCAGACTTAGGTAGTCAACTTGCAAGTGCAAATTGGCACTACTAGCTTGAATTTATTTTCAGTCAATAAGTCAAACAGGACTATTTTTATTTTTTTATGGTAACATTTGAATCTTGACTACTTGAGTGAAAACCCACACTACTTGTGTGAACTGTGATAGAGGTATACTTTCTTAGATAAGTAGTGACCTATTTATCTCTTCCCTGTGTACAGCTTCATGCAGCTGATTCCCCATTCAGTTGCACTTAGGTCATAGAAGATTTGTAACAGAATCAGCAATGAGAGAATTGCAGGGCTGATTTTTTAGCAGTTTTTGGGTTGGGTTTGTTTTTCGGGGCTTTGCTGATTTTGGCTTTTTTTTGGTTTTTTTTTTGTTTTTTTGTTTTGTTTGGTTTTTTTTTTTTGTTTGTTTTTTGGTTTTTTTTTTTTTTTACATGTAAGAGAAAAGTGGTCGTTTTTTTCTCCAAAAGGGAAGGAAAAAAACTGGAAAAAATAAGCAAGCTAAAATTAAAGATGTTTTTGTAGCACCAACAAAGCATCAAAAACAGAGATTAGACTCTTCAGTACCTCAATTTCTTCCAGTGGAAAATCAAATTATTTTAATTAATCCTTATGGATTATTCAAATACCACATGGCAGATGCATTTATTCAAAGTGACATACCATGCTGGCTTAGCAAATTATTTTTTGTCCCTGGAATAAGAAACATATTCCTGATCCAGATGCATCTAGATGTTGAAAATTACAGAAAAATTAACTGTTCATAAATTGATTGTTCACACTGTTTTCTCCTGAGAGGACACAGGAAAACATATTAGTTCTCCATGTCTGCATTATGCAGGCTCTGGAGGACGCACTGCACATTTTTCTGTTATAACTTTCTTTGGCTGAAAAGGGTTGGCATATGCAATTGGGAATGTAGTGGAAAGAAGACAAGGGGAGAATATGGATAGCAAACAGGAGCTAAAATCAGAGGTTTTCCAGTCAGCACCAAGTAGTAGGTGAGATGCGTATATTCAATACACTGAATCCATTACTATCTGTTTAACTAATTTACCTGGAATTGATGTTCTTCTGTAAGTGTGTTCATGAGTCTTCATAATTTCAATAGTTAAAAAGATCATCCCCATATGGAAATTGACTGTGATTCCCTGAGCACGTGGCTAGGAGGCAGCATGCTGAAAGTATCTCAGAGATCTAATTTCAAGGAGGAAATTTCGTCTGCTTTATGTATGCATAAATATTTTGCTTTCTAGTTTGGCTTCTTATTGACAGTAGGCTTGACAGCTGTGCTTGCTCCTCATCCCTTCTTTCCCTTCTTTCCATAGAAAATTTGTAACGTTACAGTCAATATCAATGAAATTCAGTGACGTGCTAAATGCCAAAAAAGAGATAGTGAATGGATACATGCGTCATGACAATCAGCAGCTCTGGGATCTCAAATGTGCTCTCTGTCATGAAAGGTGATAATAGTTCAGCTGCTGTCCTTCCAGAATGGGGGAGGGTGGTTTCCACTTAACTTGGCTACAGCCCCAGAAATACTTGTCCCACTGAAAATCCAAATCAAATTATAATTGTAGGGATGGGTGGAAACTTGAGAGATTGAGGTCATGAAATGGCAAAAAGGGAGATAAATTCCATTAGTTCCATTCCTCACAAAATAACTTCCATATCTCTTTGTTTGTTTATTTGCTTACTTGTCCTTCTTACTCAAATGTGTAGCTGTCACCTAAACTTCTAAGGAAAATAATACATAATAGCTTTAAACTGCAACATAGGAATATAAAAAGAAAAGAAAAGGTATTCTTGGAAGGAAGTAGGTGCATTAATCAGTCACTTAATTTTGCCGTAGAATTTAAAAATTCACCTAAATCATTCTTCTCTTTACTTCTCCCACAATTGAAAATTATTAACAATTAGCATGTCTGTAAGGTGTTGAGAGGTTTTGTTCTTTGGCATTTGGGGAGCAATTAAAGAATCTCTGTAAGGAATAGTGCTTTGTGAGTGCTATATTTATGGAGTTAACCTGTATACATGATATACACATGGACACACACACTGGCCTGTCAATACATCAAGACATAATGGGACTGTAAAAAAGTATATTTGGAGCATTGTTGTACAGAATATAGGAAAGGTACTTTACAAAAATAGTTCAATGTTTTAAGATAATGGTGCACTGAGCCATGTAGTCAAGGGAGAATAATAAAAAGGAATAATGAAAAACAATTAAACAAGGACATGGAATAGTACTGCAAAGTCCATTTGGAGGTAACAGAAAGAGAATTTGTTCTTTATCTCTAGGAGTAAGGCTAGGGATAGTGATCCAGATTAGAGAATGAAAAGCAAACTTTGCACAATTTACTCAAGGATACATAATATGATATTACTATAACCCAGAAATGCAAGCTTTTTCCATTTTTCTACAATAAACATGTAGTCTCAAGAATACCAATAGTGAAAAATGCAGTGAGAATTTTTTGAACTTATTAATATGTCAAATATTTCTTGACTGAGTGTCTCACTAAGTTTTAAAATCAGGTCCTCTGTACATTTTTTTTCCTCTGAAGCAGTTACCACAAACTCCCACAATGGCTCTTTTCCTCCACTGTGTCAAGCACAAACATGGCATACCATTTCCAGGTCCTCTGGCAATAGCTATGCCATGGGATATTCTTGGTTTCATCTGGCCTTCCCTATACTTTCTCCACAGACAAGCAGTCTAGAGAAAATTATTGTATGAGCCTGACATGGCTCTAATAAAAGTCTCCCATTTATGAGGTGGAAAAGACTGCAGTAAGGTTTACACTGATGACAAATAGTAATTAAATTCAGCAGGGTACTGCTGGATGATAGACCCTTATATGCAGAATTATAGGTATTTTTTCCTCTTTTGCACCTTCTACCAAAGCCCATCCCAGGAAAAGCCTCGCTGAATTGTCCTGTGCTGAGTTCTGCATTGCAATACCAGGAATTCAACCACGATTCCAAAATTTTCCTTTTAAGGCAAACTTGAATACTCCAAATCATTGCCTGTGCATAGCCTAGAGAACACTTCCAAGATGATCCTTTAGGGGTTAAACAGAGAGGATAACAGTTTTCTAATATATTTTCAAGACCTTTAACAGTTCCGAAAACTCTGTGACTGCTAAATTGAAGACATTGTGTACCTCATCCAAAATACTCTTTTAAGGATTCCTGTGAAAACAAAGAATGGTTTTATATACCTCTACAGGGAAACAGGAGTTCAAATCCCTTTGAATATCTGACTCTCTACATCCATAAAAAGGAATCAACTGTTATATGGTCCTCCATGTTTTTTATTTATCCCCTTATGACTTTATGTAAATATCAAATTTTCTATTCCATTATTTTGAAATCCTGACTTGCTCCTTCCTAACTTTGTGGAGAGCAGCCCACTTCTGAGCATGAGTGACTGTTCAGCTGCTGTGTTCTTCCACACATTTTCCCTTTTTACAGCTGCACTTATTAATCCTCACTTCCCTCTCTTTAATCTTCCAGCATCATGTTGCCTATCTAGGCTGCTCTTCTACATAATCTAGAAAGCCTCTTTGTACTTAATATGCTTGTACAACAGCAGAAAATAACATTCCCTCTCTTCTTTGCCAATTAGAAGCAGCACAATAACAAATTGTATAAGATTCCTTGGTATTCTACAACTTGTAGAGCTTTTAGGACATAATATCTTTGCTAACGAGTTCAAAACTACCTAGTACTTCTCTAAGCATGTTATAAATTTTAAATTGATATAAAGCTAACTTAAACAAAGGAGATATCAGCGGTTGAGCAGATCACTGCTTTCCTCGCTTAGATGTAAATCCACACCTTCGGAAACCCCATCACAGAAAATGATTAAATTTTTAGCATCATTAGACAGAGCTTTTTGTACGTATTCATAGTACTGAAAGACAGAACACAAATGAAGAAGCTGCTATTAAAAGAAAAAAATACACATTTTTAAAAGAATCATTACCCTAGTGCAGTTTTCTTAGAAAGGTAACTTGCATATAAGTTCTTTGCAATTATTTGCTGAGATTTTAAACACCATATTCCTTAAATTTCTGTCTTCCTCTCTATGATTTCTCTAAAACTAAATAATACATAATTCACTGAGTTATCATCAAAGCCACTAGCTAGATATTTGATCATTGAAACCTAAGACCTTACATTTACTTATATAGTACTTGAGGGATCAGGATAAGTCAACACTTTGAACCTCACTCTTCAGACTCCATAAATCTTATAACTAAATTTTTATCTTTTATAAAAGTAATTGTTCATGGGTTGGTTATTTTAAGTGGAGATGCACAGCACTTCTCTAATCTAATGAGGAAAGATAGAATATGTTAATCAATTTATTTCTGTGTGTGTCACATGACTGAGGTGGTGTTGGGAAGCAAAGAATGAGATTGGCTGTGGTTTTGCAATAGCACATACAATTCAGACCTTTTTTGGCCTTTAAATAATAAAATAGTGGAATCTAATTTTTCACCTAAAATAGTTTCCATGAGCAGCAGTGTTAGATAAGGAGTTGCAAGTTTCATCTACCAATATTGAGCTCTACCAATTGAATCATCACTGCTCCAAAAGACTTCCTTAAATTCCATATTTATAGCTGTCTCTACCCAACTTGAACATTACATTTATTACAGTTATAAGATCAATTGAATCATCACTGCTCCAAAAGGCTTCCATATTCATAGCTGTCTCTACCCAACTTGAACATTACATTTATTACAGTTATAAGATATATATTTTTAAATATATATCAATTCCTCTCTTATTCTGCCAGTCTTTGCATACTTTCCTTTTTAACCCTCTTTATGCTTAGTCCAAGCTGATGATGATCCTACTAAAAATTTCACTTAATTGCCAGTTTTCTCTTTATTAGCCAAATAGACATTAGCATATCCTGTCCTTGTGCAGTATTTGGATTTTTCTTTTCCCGAAAGATCTCTGCCTTTAAACTCTCGCTATGAAATATGAAGGGGGAAAAGCATAGCAAGGTTAAAATGAAGAATTAGCAAAATTAGTGTGGCTAAAGGATCCTACAGACAATTTATTTCCTCTGTCCTCAGGACTGGCCAGCATCAAATGCTACCAGTCACAGAAATTTGAGAAAGATATAGTGCAGAATCTTAAAGAACAGTGCTAATTAGACAAGTTTGTAATTTTTTTTATTAATAGAGAGATTACCAAAATAATTAAAAATATTTTAAAATCATACACAAAAATAGTTCATTATCCTGATTAATTTACATATTTCTCCCAAATATTTTTTTTTTTTTTTTTGTTTAGGATGAAATTCAAATGCACCTTTCTTAAGAGAAGTATACTTTCTTATGCTGAATGTTCAGCTCTTTGCCTTATACTCCTTTTCTCTCTCAGCAACTGAAAGCCTTCAGCTACATTAAGTTTTGCTCTAGAAAGACAGGGCTGCAGAATGTTGCTTTCCCTGTATGACTCACAGTCCAAACACATTCAGATATTAAAAGAGATAGATGGAACTGAGAAGCCATGTGAAAAAGAAGGGATGAAAACATTTTAAGAAAGGGTAGAGAAATAAATTTCTTCTAAGGAAAAGGATGCATCAACTGAATAGGACATATAAAACCAGAAAGTGGTGGTAACTGTCTGGGTGAAAAAACAAGTTCCTTTTTTCTCTTCTTCCTTCTGGCAGTTGCTATGCCTTTCTGGTTTGGTTTTATTTTATTTTTTTTTCTGCTTCTATGATGATTCATTAGTAGAAATATCATTGTGGTATAGTGGTAGCTCCAGAATGATTATACAAGCACTGAAGTTAGTTACCAACATTGCCCAGTGTAACTAAGAGGTTTCACAAAAGACTTCAGTAAAATTAACTTTATCTCAAAGATTTTTTGTCTTTATCTGTTGTGCTGTCAACATGTTGTGACTCTGCACAGTTTCAAGCTCAGTTGTAAAATTAAATGCAAGAGGGAAAAAAAGAAAAAAAAAGTGTTTTAAAGAAGGAGCATTCTGACATTTGTTTAACAGAACTATGGCAAAGTTTCCATCTTTAGTTTTTCCAAGCTGGCTTAAAAAAAGATATCTATGATTACTGATTATAAAAATAAAATGAAATTCTGAATGTGTCCTGGAGTTGTCATCACTTTAGGGAATACTGCAACTAAAACAGATGCCACTCCTCATAAATACAGTACATTAATCCTTCTTTCTTTAAGTAGAAGTAGACTTATAGACAGTGCAGGGACACTCAGTCAATGAGTTAAGTGATTTCCTTCTGCAGTATTTAAGTGAATGAACTTTTGCATAGGACTTCAATTTCCTGAGATAAATCGAAGCTGTTTCAGCCATTATGAAAGAGAAGGTAAAGGACTCAACAAACTCACTAAATACTGGCTACTGTTTGTGGCAGGACATGATGGACAAGTTCTGAACAGGTACCTGGAATGGCAGTCTGCAATAAAACCTAATTATATTTAACCATTCATCTTTCAGTCTTCCAGTATTTTTACACTCTTTGGATTTGATTGCATTCAGCATGTACATCTTGTAATATTTACTTCCAAAGCCAGCAGATTAGACATACTCTTTGATAAGATCTAAAGCGTTTTCGGGGGGGATAATCACATTCTTTTCTGCCAGATATTAAGTGATAATACAAACTGACGAAATTGCTTAGCATTTTTAGGAGCAATAGCACATTTACTGCAGTGACTTTCCCCAGATGTTGGGTCCAACAGGAATCTGGAGACTAGAATCGATGCTATTTTTTACTTTAAGAAAATGGCAGGGCTTATGTATAATATTTTAATTGCAAAGATGATAACACTCCTCCATATAGCAATTTAGCTAAATTTTACTAACCACCAAGAAAGTTTTTATACATTTCTCAGTCATCTATATAGAACTTACAGAGTTAGTCTCCTGTATTCCAAATTTAAAAGGTGCTAGGTGCTCAAATGAGTTAGTATTTTCATGTTCATATTGAAGATCTTTCTTCACAGGAGCTCCATTTTCATAATAAGAAAAATTTGTAAATTGTAATGTGTTTATTTGAAATAATTTTGGGGATGGCAGAGGCTATACTTCTCACTATGACAGCATCAAAAGGAAGTCCTGGCAGATGTTCCTTCAGAAATGCTGAGTTAACTACTGCTGACAATTAACAGGTTTAGTTACTTAATGGGTACTTAAACTGAAAGATTTTATTTTATTTCTTTATAAATGAAATTTATGAAAAATCTGTAAAAATATTTACAATTTAAGCACTACACGAGTAGACAAGTAAATTCATTTATTGTATGTATTTTATATGTTATCACTTTTAACCAATGACATCAGCCAAACTACAATTACCCAACTCAGAAAGTCTCTCCAAACACAACTTCCAGGTCAGAAAAAGCTACTTCATAAATAGGTTCAGTTATGGAGACAAGAACACTGATTGCAACAGTATTGCCTTAGAAAATGACACCAAGCTAAGTGGTGACACACTTGAGGGACAGGATGCCATCCAGAGGGACCTAGACAAGCTTGAGAATTGGGTCCAAGGGAATCTCCTGAGGTTCAACAAGGCCAAGTGCTGGTGCTGCACCTGGATCAGGGCAGCCCAGGGCCCGGGTGCAATGCACAGAGGCAGAGGAGCTCTGTGGGGATGGAGACCTGGGGGTGCTGTGGGTGAGAGGCTGGACAAGACCCAGCCATGAGCCCTTGCAGGCCAGAAAGCCAAACGTGTCCTGGGCTGCATCAAAGCAGGGTGGGCAGCAGGGGAGGGAGGGGATTCTGCCCCTCTGCTCTGATGAAAGCCCACCTGCAGTGCTGTGCCCAGCCCTGGGTCCCCAGCACAAGAAGGACATGGACCTGTTGGAGCAGTCCTGAGGAAGTCACAGAGATGATCAGATGGATGAAACACATCTCCTGTGGAGAAAATCTGAGGGTTGTTCAGCCTGGATAAGGTTCCAGGGAGACCTTATTGCAGCCTTTCTATGCATAACTGGGGCCTCTAAGAAAGATGGAGACAAACTTTTTAGCAGTACCTCTTTTGACTGGACAAGGTGAAATGGTCTTATATTAAAAGACAATAGATACAGACCAGATATGAGGAAGAAATTTTTGTCATGAGGGTGGAGTAAGTTGGCCAGGAAGGTGGTAGATGCACCACCCTTGGAAACACTCAAGGTTAAGTTGGACAGGACTCTGAGAAACTTGGTTTATTTGAAGATGTCCCTGATTATGGCAGTGGGATAGGACTAGATGATCTTTAAAGGTCACTCCCAACACAAACCATTCTATAATGTTCTGATTCTATGAAAATTAAATGTTCACTAAGTCAGTCTTTCTGTAATCCTACCACCTTAATAGAAAACAGGCAGTCCCTTGGAGGCTATACGAATTTTAAGATCATGTAAGTTAGACTTGATTTATAGGAATTACCACCACTGAGGCTATAAAATTACTCTTATGGGTGTTTTTTTGTGTATTCAGCTGCTCAGAACAACAGCATAGGACAATATGGAAGCCCAATGAAAGCTACTGAAAATGTATATGAAAGCCTTTTCTGTATTTGGGCTCACATTTACCCATGAATGTGAAATAGAAAGGTTTTCTTGATTCAGATAAATCTGTCGTATTAATATTAATAAAGACAGACAAATTTTGATACAAAGCTCTCTGTAGACAGCTCATGGATTTTCAGAGTTCCACAGCCACCCCTTCTGAGTCACTGTGTAGAAAGAAAAAAAATAAGTCATTGGGGGAAAAAAATTGAAAAAAATTGAAAAAAAAGTTTTCTGAATTTAGTTCTTTCTTGGCATTTGCACACATGTGTATTCTAAGGATAGGGAAAGATTGCTTCATATGAAAAATCTCACCTTTTCTGTAGACACTTTCCCCCATCCTGCCATTTCCAAGACAAACTAGTGACATCCCTGATCATCAGTTTTCCCAAATCTCAGCCCACTGACCTATAATGTGCATGCACAGCAGAAAGAGGTCTATTTTTATTTTAATTTAGACAAAACTGAGCCTATAAGCCTTTTAGAAAATAAAACTGAAAGGGAGAATGCTGTGCTGCTGTCCGAGTTTCTCTACTCCCCACCACAACAGGAGAATATGGCCCTATGCCAAGGAGAGTGCCTAAGCCTGCAGACAGCTTCCTGCTAAGGCTGAAGAACAGCTGATGTCCAACTGCATATCTACCACAAAAAGCTTGGTGAAGAGCCACTGTTTTCTCTTGATCAAGTCTGCATCACATTTAGGGCTCAGAGCCTGCATTCATGCCTTGCATCATTATATAGAGATTTACAGGCACACAATCTGTAGCAGAACTGCTCCTGAGAGATGGAGGTGGAACAGCAGCAGAAAAGAAATCTGAGGCATTACAGTAGATAACTCCTACAAATATCATGAGTGAGAGAATTAGTGGCACCATTATTTGAAAAGCTGAAAATAGGTGAAATAAACCCTAAATATTCACATGGTCTACATATATAAATATTGTCCAAGAGAAGCTTTATTCTGAATCTCAAATCTTGTGCCCTGTGCTCCTTCCTGCTACCACAGGGACTTAATCCTAAATTCCGTTCTCTTCACTACAATCTTAAAATCCATTTACACCCTTGGGAATGGTTATTCCTGTCTAAAGAAGGGAAACGCAAAACAGGTCAGCATCTCCTCATCCACTGGCACTGCAGCCTGTGTGCTCACCCGGCACATCGGGATATCTGAACGGATCTCTCTGACTGCAGGACATAAATCACAATAGCAGCAAGCCAGCTGAATAACGGTGTGGTTGTCTTGGAGCATTTTTTCCAAAACACTTCACAGATGAAGAGAATGTTTTGGTCCTGCATGAAACCAACCAATTCACTCTTTGCAGTGCTTTACAGTGCTTCCAATGAGGTCAGCCTAAAGAGTAACAGCAAGATCTTGTGCCTAGGGCTTGAGAAGTGAGTTAAAATAAGTTATTGATCATTTTTCCATGTATTTATAACATGTTGTTAAAAAATAAAGCTCAAATATGTCACTCCAACTCTAACTGCTGATGCGTCATTATGCAGCCACAGAAATAGTCGTATTTTTAGCGGCGTACAGAACACACGTGACAAACAAGAACAGGAGTGGGTTTTTTAACATAGACAGGGGCCTGGCTTACAATGCAAAACTTGTTTTGCATTATCCACCTACATGATAGCAGTTTCTTAATGCCAGTTCAATGGAAATCCTTTTCTGAGATAGACCAAGATGCTGAACTGTCCTTTAAAATGTCGCATTTGACCACACATTAAGTGATCTAGAAAGAAACCTATAAGACTCTAGCAAATTTTGGACAAATACTAAGTCTGTGAGTATAAATCTCCTTTATCCAGCAGTTGTAGCCAGAAAATTTTACATAAACAACTTTGCTTTGTTTTACCTTTAAATATCACTATATAACAGATGCATTATAATGTACTATAGAAAAACGATTTTTAAAAATTCAGAGGCAATGGAGAGAAATAAGATTTCTTTGCAGTATACATTTAAAAAAGTTTATGCACAACTTTCCACACAGGGTTTAACTACAAGGTCAATGTTAGTATCTTAACATTTCACTAGAACACTGGGAAATAAATATATTGCTCTGAGGAGGGAAAAATGTGCAAAATTTTTCATTGTAAGGGATCTTCTCATGTCTCTTTAAGTAGGATTTGTAGAGTAAAATAAAAAAAAATATCCCCCACTGGCAGTGAAAAGGAGAGAGATTTGACTTACTGTAAAAGGCTCATTTAATGGCTTTTGCATTGTAAAGAAAACAGCAATTCCCAGGGAGAAGGAGCAGCCTTTTGCTTGTCAGGCTTAAAGAAGTGCACTCAGTACATGGCTTCAATAAAGATAGATATCAATAATAAGGTAGGCAAAACTGATGAGTTTGGGACCTATTTGCATAAACTGGTACTTATGATTCTGAAATGCTCACATTACAAACACTGAAACCATACAGATTTCATTCTAACAGATTTAACACATTGAAAGAGTGCTTTTATTTATCTACATAAATAAAATTTCTGTGCCAGTGCTTCAGGGATTTACAAATTTTTCAACTATCCTACTTATAGCAAGACAACCAGATACTTTATGAACACAGCAATATTAATCACTGGACTTAGCTGTAATTTTGGGAGGGGGGGTATTTATTTTGATTTTTTCTAGAAAGAAAAGAAATGGAGATACAAGATTTTGGGTGATAAAATACACTGGAAAGACATTAGTACTAAATTGTTGTGGTTGTTTGGTTTTGTGGGGCTGTATCAAGGGGGTTTAGACTCTCAACAGAACTATATTCCTATCTGTTAATGCGTGGCAAGAGCACCTATTTGAATCACAAATGGATTTTTTTTTTCCCCATGCATCTTCTGCAAGGATTCATCTGCAGCATCATTAATCTACTGTGCTTTGATGCACACAGTGACATCCACTGGTGCAGAGTGTTTTTGCTACAAGAATCCCAGAAATGCCCTGCGTTGTGATTGATTCAGGTTTTGAAACTAATTTCATTCACTTCTACACTATCTAATGCAGCACAGCATTTAATACTGCTTAACTTTAGGCATGCAAATACTCCCACAAGGAAATAAGTTTCAGAGTTTTGTTCATTGGAGTCAGGGCACCTTGCAAGACTCAAACTCAAAAAATATACAAAGTTCCATACTGGAAGGATTCCCATCTCTTGTATCTGGTTTGTCTCTCAACTTACCAAGAGAGCATAGAGCACAATTTATGAGTATCTGCAGGTTAAACAGAGGTTTCTCTTTTCCTTTTCTTCTCTCCTCTCCACCTTCCACAGCTGGCCCAGAGCTCATGCAGCTGAAGAAGAAGCTGAGAATGCAGGACAAAATGTATTGTGTTCCACAATCTTGTGTCACTTTCTGCCTACATGACAAAGGCCAGCAATCTGGAGAGTAAAAATCACCTTCCCCAGGATCCAGTGTGTGTGGGCTTTATGGACCCAAGAAGATGAACACCAACAGATAAACCAAAGCCTTCTTGGACTGCACTTATTTTCCAGCCTCCTGGAAAAAACACAGTTTAACAACACTGTTCAGTGCTTCTCAGATGTGTTGGAGTCATTTCACGCATTCAGTGCAGCACCTGCAAAAATTTCATAAAAACACAGGCAGAAATGCAGGTGTTCTGCATATAACAGACTAATCTCTCTCTATCCTTTGAGATTATGGTGATATGCAAAACTGTATTGTTTCAGGGAGCAAAATCACAGATGACTGGATTTAGGGCAAACTAGGAATCATATATAATATCTCTAAACTAAATAACAGGCAATTAATAGGATTTCTTTTTGTGCAACTGTAAGATAAGGAAGGGATTACTGTTGGATGCATTTTCAGTTAAATAACTGTTTTCTCAAAAATGTAAAAGAATTTAAAAAGTGGGGTTTTTTTAAATTGGAGGGTTCAAAGTAATTTTTCTTGGTCCCACCTATGATTTAAAGATTGCAGTGATATATACTGAAGAGTCTTTCAAATTATAACACATTTTGAACTGAAGATATTAAAAAAAATGAAAAATTTGGACATTTTTGAGGTTCAAAAGAAGTGAAAATGTGTTCTTCCTAATAATATTTCATATTTTGTATTTTATGAAATTTATTTTTGAATCAGCAATTATGATAGTAATATATGCTGATATATCACCAAACTCTAGAATCCATTTCAGTTTTCCATGACCAAATATTTGCAATCATTTTAAAGCAGCTTTGAATACTAAGACTGATTTTTTTCAATGAGCCTGCTCCAAAACCCTGGACCTGTCAAAAATTGCCAGAATACCTCTAGCTGACTGCTCTGTAAAGTTGGTGTGTTACAACTACAGAGATCCTCCTTTTCCTTCATATCATGTTATGCACCATTACCAAGTCTGTCAGCTGAATCCCAAATCTGTAGTCTCTGATTCTAGTGACAGCTTGCAAAGTAAAAAGAACAGAGTCTTGCTCTTCAGACAATAGATTTTATCCTCTTTTCAGAGCATACAGTTTAGGAAAAAAGCCTTTTTTAGACCTTTAAACTGGGCAAATTTGATTTGGAAGAAACAATTAACAGGTGTTGATGATCAATTCTTTCAACTTACTTTTTAAGTAAATTTATACTTTTCAGATCACATATTACCAAATATACAAATGTTGATTTATTTTTTTTAAACTCTTCCAACTACGAAAACCACTGAAAACCAAGCAGATACAGATCCTGTGAAATCCAGAGTTCAACTAAAACAAGCAATCTTACTGAAAAAATACAAATTGTCATTTGTTTAGGGGTTAATTCCTAAAGTAAGGGGAAGCATACATCACTTGCATCTCATTATTTGTTTCTTTTAAAACCTAAGATATTGCCTGATTATTTAGGTAAATACCACATTCACTCCACCCTACTGTGCTCTTTTGGTTTGGTTTTTTTTTTTTTTTTTTCATTTAAGGAAAAATGAGTGCTGATGTAGTGCTGGTGTAGTTTCTAACCACCCTACATATTCTACTGGACATATTCGTTTTGCTCTTTAAATATTTTGGTCCTTTATTTAACGAAGCTGCTATTTATATTGCTTTTAACAACACAAAGTATAACAGAAGACACTATTTTAGTACTCAAAGATTCAATTCCCTGGTGCAGCTCAGTGTCTATTCCAATAAGCTTGTGCAACTGCTATTTCTCCATGGGTGTAGAAAAGCAGCTGTGCATTCTGTAGCAGATTTCCAGTGCCATGGAAAAGTCATAGCGTGTGTAAAGCTTTTGTCTTGTTTTCCCCTGAAGCCCATAAAAAAAAAAATACAATCAAGTAGTGATCCTGGAGCAAAGCTGAAGGACTGGCAAAGGTCACACCTGAGGAAGAGGAAAACACAGCTGCTTTCATAATATTCAGCACGTTCAACCATTCAGTGCATGTTAATTTAATACACATCCTTGGATTTCAACAATCTCACTCATTTTATCAGGGTAGATCTTACTAAGAACTGAAACCCCCTCTATCTTTATTCATCTCTGCCATCCCCCAATCATAATTTTATATATTTTCTCAAACCACTCTTCTCTATCAATTTTAATACCAACTTTACTGTAATGTCCTTACAAGTTCCATAACATTTCTGGTGGTTACATTATAGTACAGAGCTGTCATTAGCAGAGCCAAGGCCCTTTCTGCTCCTCACCTCGCCCTACACACCAGTAAGGAGGGTGGGGGTGCACAAGGAGTTGGAGGGGACAGCTGGGACAGTGACCCTACCTGACCCAAGAGATATCCCTGACCATGTGGTCTCATGCTCAGCATGCAGATCTGGGGTCAGGAGGAAGAGTGGGGGACATTCAGAGTGATGGTGTTTTTCTCCCCAAGCCACTGTTATGTGTCATGGAGCCCTGCTCTCCCCGGATGGCTGAACACGGGAAGTCGTGATTGAATTCCTTGTTTTGCTTTGCTTGTGCAGGCAGCATTTTGCTTGACCTATTAAACTATCTGTCTTTATCTCAACCCTTGAGGTTTTTTTTCCCCTTTTACCCTTCCAATTCTCTCCCTCATCCCAGCAGGGGAGAGTGAGTGAGCAGCTGCATGGGGCTTAGTTGTCAGCTGGGCTTTAACCACGACAGAGACATGTAATTAGAAGACAAAAAAAGAAAGTTATTTTGGCTTGGTCTTACTGCATTTGCTATCTATGCAGATCGATCAATGTTTAAAAAAAACTTCTTGGTAAAAAAGGGCTTTATAATTTGGGCTATGTAATTCCACATGTTTATAACACATTGCCATCTATTGGCAAAAGGGAGAAAATGCCAGCTTTTTGGTATGAACCTTTGCATTGGAAGTAAAAATCCTTCAAACAATCACACATAACTATTCCTTGTATGTGTACAGAACTGGTATATAATAAATAATGGTAAATAATAAATGGTAAATAATAAAGCTTTATATGTTGTTTCTGTAAGAGATGTTTTAAAATTGAGTCCACTCACTCTTCAAAAGTGAGAAATATAATATTCAATATAATGCTTAGAAGGATTTACCTTAAAACATTATTAGTATTACACGTAAAATGTTTATGTCCTTTATATCCATTGAAGGGTGTTACAGGTAGCATGTTTCTGTGCCAGAGGTCTAAAAACATTAAAAAATAACTGCCAACTCACAACACAAAACCCAAAAGAGATTAACTTTGCAGTTCTGTATGATTATCTCTGCTATGCCAAATTTGTAATGAAAATCTCCACTAGCTGCTACTTGTTCCTTCCTCCCCACATACATAAAAATAATCCACTGCTTTGTGAGCAGAGGGTCAGCTGGTGAAAGTCCAGAGGGAAGTGTTTTGATCCAGCATGAGGAGACCCTAAATCAGTGAACTAACACAATACATGTCTTTCTTACCACGACAGAAGTACATTAAGGATGAATTTTCACTCATGATGACAGCTAAGTAAGTGTAGTAGGTATCTTTGAGAATATGTATGAATTTAAGTTAGTTAAATAAAATTAAAACCAAAACCAGCCCTTTTCTTTCTGGTATTTTGGAGATGCAAAAGTAATTATTTCAACAGAGCCAAAAGCCAAAAGTGTTGTTTTTCTGCCAGACTCCCCCTTGAAAGTTAATTTAATTATTTGACTTACCTGCCCAGTAATTTCAAGACACCCATAGTAATTTAGCTGCATGGACTGTAAAATGTCACACAAACTAATAACATTCTGAAATATTAACTGACTGTTACAAAAATCAATACAAGTCAAAGGTAGAGGAAGAGGGAAACAAGTGAAAATTAAACAACGGATATACCGCATGGATCTAGAGGATGATGGATAGGCTGAGGGTTCAGATTAAAAAATGAAAGTTCTAGAACATATTGAAAATGAAAGAAAACCAACTGACAAATAATTATTGAACCTAAACCTGCAAAGACATGCATCAGAGGAATAAATTACACTGTTCAATATTTAGTTCACTAAGCCTTTTTCTTTTTCCCTAGGCAGGCCAACTTTTGATTTCATCTAAATGGCCGGATGGGGATGTTCAAAGATTTAAAATATTTCTCACTCCCACTTGGTTGCCTGCCAGTGCCACAGAATGGACAGTGGAGGAAGGACCTTTTCCTTCCTCCACAGGGATGGTAAAGAACAGGAAAAGGTCACATCCAAACTTTATTTCACTTATAACCTTAGTAGACAGCTATGCCAGGGATGTGTGTGGAGCTTTCTCAAGGACATTTCCTCCCCGAATAATAGAATCTGGCACACAGATCAACCCCTGTTCAATCCAGCTGCTAGCTCAATGCCTCCTGAAGCACTTTCCTGTCCTCAGCAAAGCTACATTTCCACTGTTCTTATTCCCAAAAAAATGAAGTTGATAGGCAGCTTCAAATAAAAAAGTCTAATACTAATTAAACCCAAGCCCTGTTATGAACTCTTTGATATTATATATATATATATATATATATATATATATAATTTTGATATAACTGTGTCCCCATGTCCCCATCCCAGGATGATCAGCCCTGGGAAGAGTAATGTAGAACAGGAAACTTGTTTTCCTGCTCTGGAGAACATGCTGAGGTCACAAAAACATCCTCTGCTCCAGGCTGGAGCAAACCCAAGAATTTTGACTCCTTTTAATGAGATAAAGACAGTAAAGTATTTCTGAAACTCATCTGGGATGTTCTGACTTTTTCTGAATTTGAACAAAACTGCCAAACCAAATTCTCCCACCTCCCAAGACTACAATCTGCCCACCAACAAACCTTCTTCTGTGTATTTCTCTTAGGGAAAATCTCCCCTGAAAGTTTTACTGCAGCTAGTATAGTCCCACAGGAAGCTTTATTCCATAAAAAAAACATTCACTTCTGTCAGCTGGGAATAAAGTTATAGGCTGTAAGGCTAAAGATAGTGTTGTATTCTTAGTTCTGCTCCCCTGCTCAAACTGTGACCTCCCATTAAGTCACTTAAAGATGTCTCTAAAGCATATGAATAATTCAGAAGGCTAATTTTCTTCAAGCTTTCATTCAATCAACTACATTTAAAAATGTGCTTCCTTTCTTACTTTGCAGCTCTGTTTTCCCCTCTTCCCAGCAGTGCATTGCCATTTCTGTGTATACTTTAGAGTTCTAAGTATGACAAATAGTGTTAATGAGCTATTATCAAAAGCTGGTCACCTCCCTGTGACTTTTTCAGCTTTCTGCCAGAGTATGCTGAAACTCCTTTTAATATATGTACACTTGGAATGCATTGAAAATGGAGTACATACCTCACTCAGGCCTTTTATTCTCGAGGGCAACGGCTCCCCTTAATCCATCACTGTAGCCCAATGAGGTTAATGCAATATTCTACTTCAAACTGTTATGAACATACTTTTCATTCTATAATGTCTTTCATCCAACAGAGATGGACCCCAAGGTGTTTTAGAGATTGCGTTGTATGGTGTGATAATAACAGTACATGGATCACTGCACTCATGCTGAAATATAGACTCCTCTGGGTGGGAAGGCAGCAGACATCTCCCACTGCCAGGAGCACTGTGCAGTATATTAAGGCAGAAATGAAGGCTACTTTATCCTCTTGTGCCCACAGGTGAATGCAGGTAGGCTGGACTATATTTTCTCGTGATATAATTTAGCCAGGAAATGAGAACCAACAGTGTCAGAAATACAGCCTGAATTTTAATCACTTCTGAGAACATGTTGTTCTCTTGTGTTAGAGCTGAAAGAGAGTTTAAACTGTACAAACCCAAGGCCAGCTCTACTTTAATCTCAACCTCAACAGAGCCCAGGACAACCTGAGGATCACCTGCTCCCTGTCAAGGGAACCTCCTACTGTTAGAAATACCACTGTGGTCCTGCTCTGATCATCCAGGTGCTCCTGGAAGGGACAACATTAGGACACAGCAGCCAGCTGTGTCTTCCTTCTGAAGAGAGGCTGATAATTTCCATTGCCTTGCTGGTGCTGGAGACCACTGGCCCCTTTATTTCATGTGCTTACTTGTACTCTTTGCATTGCTAGGTAATTTTCCTACATTTCAGATGTGCAAACATCAGGCAGGTAGCATCTTTATGTATACCGTGTGCACTAGCATTGATCCAGTTGGAGGAACTCCAATAGGATCAGTGCTAGTGCACACTGTATACACAAAGATGCTACCTCCGAAGCCCTATTTGACATATATAAGCCAGAACCAGGAGAAAAGGAGAAAAATACATTCAGTATATGCACTTGATTTTTCAGTTTTATTGACTTCTTAAACTAAGGGCTGCAGGTTAAAAATGCCATTTTACAGTTATTATACCCTATCTCAGGGCACCTTAGTACTGGAAGTAAGATTCTCTTCAGAATTAAGTATTAATTTGTAGCTAAAGGGAATGCTGTTACAGAGCAAAACCGTGAGCTCAGCCACTAGTTAGTAACTGTGTGTGTGTGTGTGTGTGTGTGTGTGTGTTTTCAAAATCCTCCCATGCGGCATGCTAAAGAGCTCAGCTTTACTTCCTCAGAGTACAAAACAGTCAGACAAGACTCTCCTCACCGTATTTCTGTCATAACTGAGAAACAGTCACTTCTTCAAGCCTCATAAGAATGGAGAAACCACCCCTCTGATTTAATGCAGAGGCCTATCTCTTAGACTGACCATATCCAGACATTCTAGAAATTATGGAAAGCCTTTTTAGTGGGTAGTTAGGGGCTAACCTGGATCTGAGAGTTTTGAAAGAAAAAATTTCACAGGACACCACAATAAAATAGGTACCACCTTTTAATGGGTTCATGGCTTTCTGACTGACCTGATCCACTGCTCCCCATGACTGCTGGATCTCAGTGAGCCTGCTGCAAATACCCCAGGAATATCCTTAAACAAGAATAACTGTGGAAGGGATCCAAATGAAGACTTATTAGAATTCCTACATCTACTGAACTAAGTGGGTAAAAGAATAACAGCTGGCTAAAAATTCCATGTATACTTGCAGTGGAGAATTACTTTTTTTTCCAGGACTTTTCATGTGTTTCTTTGCTTGAAACTCTTGTTTTTGTGAAAATGACATACAACATGTCATAAAGATTTAAAAATCTTTCCGGATTTTTTAATTTCAAATATCTGCTAATTCTGCTGTAAGTGAGTTGTTAGGAATGTACTTAGTAATTCGTGGAAATAAATGCTTATAGCGAAGTTCATTTTTCACGATTTCAGAACACAAAGCATTTAATTCAACTTTCCTCTTTATTTTTTTTTCTCATGAACACCACAACAATACCTTATTCTGAGGCGAAAATGTTCAAAAAATTAATTAAAATTGTATGCAGAAAAACACTCCTATATTAACAGTTCTCCTTTAATTATTTTTCAGTGTATTCTAAAATTCCAAAATCGAAAAATGGGTTTCGGAAAGAGAAAGGTTGATATAGAGAGCACAGAAATAATTTATTACCATCTAGTTACAAAATCTGTAAGAAAATTATTCACCACAGATAAATTGGTGTGCAATTTGAAAAAAAAAAAATACCTTAGATCAACATTCAACAGCACAAACAACATAAAAAGAAATAGACCAAGTCCAACAAGGACTTAAAAACGTCCAGGAACTTAGAGGGAACAGACCTCTCCAAGACTTGAAAACCATTCAGTGGCTGAAGACCAACAGTTCTCACCACTCTGGAGCCCAGACCTTCTAGATGGAATAATGCAAACAAATGTGAATTTAACATCTTGATAAAGTACCAAACTACAAACTGAAGAACAAAGTTTTTCAGGTCTTTCAGGTTGTGGTTTTGTAGTTTCCCAAAACTAACAGACTTTTCTGATTATTATTACTATTTATACTACTGCAGACAATGACAGCTGTACTTCTCTTGTTGAGTAATAAGTGCCCCAAATTATTCTGTCCTGGCAATAGCATGCAACAGTCTTTGCTTTTGGAAGCCTCTTGGGCCTTGACCTTGCAAACATTTGTGGTTTTGTTTAACTTTAAGCACCCAGTGATTCTGCTGAGCTCAGTGGCTGAACAAAGGAGAGCCATTGACAGCTGGAGGCTCCTGCAGCCCTGATGGGAGGCCACAGCTCTGCATGTGTTCCCTTTGTTTGGAAGTGAGGAATCATCCTCGCCCAATCAGAGCAGCTGCTCTAAAGAGAAAGGATCCTTTCCCTGGGGAACTAAAGCAGACAGAAATGAAGAACAATATACATTCAGAAAAATTTCTTCTGGGGCAAAACTGAAGAATTAATATGTTTTATGTTACAATCCTCCTCTTGTTTTCTCTAATTTATTATGAAGATCATAAACTTCAGCTTGCTACGTGAGTTCATATACCTGTGGTGATGAGGACCAGGCAATAAATATCAGTTTTCAGTATTACACCTGACAGAAATCTTGATTTTTTTTTTCTGTTTTCATTGATTTTTACACTGGTTCTTCTGTTCCTCAATCCTTAGGTAATCAGACAGTACCGTAAAGATTCTACACTATGAACAAAATAAAATATACTACTGAGTCTAGACTTCTCTTACTAATTTGAAAATTATAGCAGCAAACCAATTAGACAGTTTGGCAAACAGTTCCAATGTATATTATAGAGCAGAGCTCCACCAAACAAGCATCACCACAGGTAGTGACCTTGTAGCAGAGGTGACAAGGGCAGCATTTAAAGAATTTCCATTGGTGTGCTGCATGCCTGGAGGTTGGAAGTAACACTGCTTTTGCAAATTTGGCTTTGTGTGGGAACTCTTGGAGAGTGGGAGACTCTTCCAGAGGTGACCAGCACCTTCGTCTGACACAAAGGTATCAGTGGTGTCCCAGCTCTCACTGGGAGCCAGGAAATCCCTGCTTTGCAAGATAAAACTACCTGATCTCCTGTATCTCCCTTCTATGAAAAATGTCATCTCCAAACTGACCTTGCTGCGACTGGGACCATTTACCTTAAAGCTTTTCTTTCCCTAACTTCACGGCAAACCAGAGAGAAGAACATGTAACATGAAATACGCCATGTTACTCACTGCATACATATTTATTTTAGGAAATGCATTCAAATCTAACATTTAATACCACAAAGGTGGTACACTCCAGAAGTGGGTACTTTATGCAAGAACTAAAGAACCTATACAGAGAGAGTACAGTGGAAATATGGATCCTGGACAAGAATATGTAATGTATAGTGACTACTTCTGTTGGACAAAATAACCTTTTCACTCAGTGTTGCACAGAAAGAAAGACAGACCTCCAAACAAGCAACTCTTAACACCCTGTGTAGGCCAGATTCTGCCATGCAGTCCACAAATCACCAAATATCCTAGCCAGAAGTTCTCAGAATGGTCTACAGCCATTCAGACACTGATAATTGTCAAGGCCAAAAGTGGAACAAGGCTGACGTTCAAATGGAGTCCTTGTGCCTTTTCTCAGTAGATACATACTGAGAACAGAGGGGGTGGAGAGGAAAGGGAAGAAAGTAATTTTAGCCATTCCTGGTATAGTAAATCTTGGGATCTGCATTACAAGCAACAAATATATTAATTCAGTGTGGGACTTTTCTAACTTTGGAACTGTTTTAATTTATTTATCTTATATTGAGATGAATCACTCTCAGGAAGTGTTTCTGAAGGGAATGAAGCCCAGCTAGCCCCAAGTGAGACAACTAATACATGTCTTTGCTAAGATAGAAGAATTTCCTATATTTTATCTCTACTGTCTCCTATAATAGTACTTTAAATGTAACATCTCCTCAGAGCAGATAAAAATTCTTCTGCTAACCAGGTACCCTGGAAGCCACCACTCTATATATGTATAAAAAAATGAAGAAGTTGGGAGACTCTTAAACCCATCAGAGAATTGTCTGTTCAGATAAAGCAAAACCAGAAGATTAGTCATGCTGCTTTAATGCAAATAATTGCAGTCCTTGCTTACATTTTCCATGGCAATGCCCATCTTTTGTGAGATAATACCTTTAAACACTACCCAGCACAAGCTTTACTGAGTCTTAGCCGACTCCCTCACTCCCAGCAGTGTTAATCCATGATTAACTCCTAGATCTGTTCACAGGTCTGTTCTTTAAACCTCAGAAAATGTAATTCCTCTTGACTGCTCCTTAATAACTTGTTCTCCTGCTCCCCTTCCTTCACAATTTAAGGCATTGCTCTGCTCTCATTCCTTGCTGCCTCCTGATGAATCAGTACCCAACACAAAAGTAGGAACACCGTCTCTGTACTGCTGTCAGTCAGAAAAAGAACCAACATTTATGAGACACCCACGTTACAATCTACCAGAAGCAGGATAAGAAATAGGAGTGTCTATGCACCTTAGTCAGGATGATGGACAGACTATAAAATTTTAGGAAAAAAAAAAGTTTTTATGGTATATTGAATTACTATTACTTTTTATTATACAACCACAGCTTCTGCACCACCATAGCAACAACTAGTAACAGTAACTTCCTAGAGAATTCAGTGGCAAAAACTTATTTCCAAAATGCAGAGATTTGAGAATAGTCTGCTCATTAATATGTACTTATATAAAGTGTCATTCTAGAGAATTCAGTGGGAAAGACCTATTTCTGAAATGCAGAGATGTGAGAAAAGTATGTTCATTAATATGTACTTACATAAAGTGTCTAAAGTTTTAGTACACATCACAGAACTGGGAAAAACAAAGGAACAGAAGATAAGGTTGAATAGAACTGTTGGATGATTCTGTTTTTTTGTGAAGCTGACAGGTTTGAAAACATTTACAAATGTCATAACCACATGGCAACGTTGAAAAAAAAAAGTGTTTATTTTGGTATTTTACTGTTAAAATAATAAACTGTGTCATGAAAAAATCAATTTTGTTTTAAATGGCCTCTCTAAGTGTACAATATTAGATATATTTTAGGGGGGGAAAAAGCCTATATATTTCATACAAACAAAAACTGCCTGAAAATACTTCAGATTTCACATGAAGTAGGTATGTAGGAACTGAATAATCTCATACTGGTAGGGACAGGCATAGCAAACACAGGTATATTTCAATATTTGTTATAGAATTCTCTGCATAAAAATATTTTAAATATTTGTTGGCTCCCTCATAATACAGAAATGTCATCTACTTTTTCCTTTTAAATTTACTCTGATGTAAAGTTATTTAAGCATGAAGTTAACATTTGAATAGAAGAGAGATATTTCACATAGACAGCTGGGGGAAAAAGAATAAGGCCTTGGTTCTTATCACAATGAGCAGCAGGGAAAAAATATTACAGTACAAAAGCCAGGGAGACATAAAGATCAGGGAAACAATAGAAAGAGAGAGCAAAGTAGGATGAGGTAGAATAAATAAGTTCTAAGAGAAAGAGACTTTACACAAATCAATATGGAAAGTTCCAGCCCAGGTCTCATTACACAGAATGGTTGACTGAGGAATTGAATTAAAGTTTGCAAAGGTGAATAGGGATAAAAAAAAAGAATTGCTCTGCAGTCAGGAGCCTTTGCTTTTCAACTTTTTCAGCCATCTTCGGCAGAGATTTTGCTGTAGTAAATTCAGTGTGTACCCAGAATAAACCAGGTGGGAGTAACAAAATTCAAATTCAGGTGTAATTTTCATTTTAAGTGCTGCTACCTTGCCACCTCATTGAAACAAAATGCAAAGATAGAGGAATATTAAACCTCACTTTCTTCTGTCTTCTTCATATTATTGTATGTGCAATCTTTCTGTATGAAATACAATAGAACTGCATCCAGTTTAACAATGAGAAACAAGGGCAGAAGAATGCATTAAAAAAGCACGTCATACATTGGAAAAAGAGTAAAAAAAAGACAAAAATAACAGTTATGATTAATATGAGAAAAGATTAACATCATGTGTAGGCTCAATAAAAAATACTTATCAAAAGATAAGTAGGATCATGTGTTAAATAAAGGTACTATACAATCTTATTTGTCTTAAAAATAGATTTCCATTTCCATCACTTGTTAGTCTTGGCATAACTGCAGAATTTTGTTCCCATTGCATATTTAGACCTGACAACTTGTACGTTACTTTTTCTTCCTGGAAAGTTCAAGCTAATTATTGATGCAGTGACCCTCTTTACCTGAGCATGGATAGCTTTGGGAATCAAGAGTTGGCAGAACAATCTGTACATCATTCCAACAACCTCTGTCATGATTTTGTTCTAACCCAAGCTGCCAAAAGTCAAATGTGACCTTGAAGTGTAGACAAATGTTAACTCCTTGGAATTATGACTAAAATCCTTTATCAGAATAAATTCCTCTAGGATTCACTGGTAGTTTAACAAAACAATTCCTCCAGATGTTCCCTTGTTGTAGATACCTTTACATGTTCCTCTTATTTTGCAGGTCCAAACCAAGATGAATTTGGTAATGTTTTTGGAATACTTATAATTCATATTATTGCAGATTATGCATATATTTATGAATTCTGTTATTAAAATAAAGTGCTATTTCATATTCAATTAATTCTTCCTACTGGAGTCAAAGTAAAAAATATTGAACTCAAGGAGGAAGGTGTTTGCACATCTTTTAGTACTGGAGCAATATACTCTGCATTTTGTGGAATGAGAAACCATAGGTTTACTTAACATATTCCCTTAAAATCCTTGGCAGTAAAGAAAACACAAGAACCATCATTAGGCTTTTTGACTGTTACATTGCCATGGAATAAAAGTGGCAAATATGGCAATAGACACTTACAATGTACTCAGGTTCCAGATACTTGGATAATGAAAATAACATACATAAACCTATATAGTAAGGAGTCATGAGACTTGTTCCTGAATCACAACACTGTCTTGCAGTCATGTTAGTGCTTATGAATAAAATGAGACAGAATACAAGACGTTGGAGGCTAACATTAGGAGTGTTGTTCTATCAATGTTATGCTCATTTTCTTTCCCCGCTCTATAAAAGTTGGATCATAATCATTTCCAGAGCACTGGAAGTCAAACTAAGACTTCCCTTGTCCCTGAGAGATTTATGTTCACATTGGAATGTATGTTAAGAGATAGAATATATTTCTTCTCAAAATATTACAATAAATCACATCACAAAGGTCAGAGCTGTGATTGCATGAAAAGACATCATTATGTCAAATCTTGATTTTTGGACTTAGTGATGTAAGCTCAGCATAGTGACTAACAGAAGGAATTCTAAAAAGAATTTTATGTTTGGGGTTTGGTTTTTTTATCAGCTAAAGGTAGCTTTCACTGCTTTAATTATCAAAAGACTTCTTTACTTCTCCAAAGAATACTCATCTTACCTACAATTTGTCTTCCACAAATGCTCTTAGTCCCCTTCTCTAACATTCCCAGCATTCCTACATCTCCTGTCCTTTCTAACACAATTTTCAAATGATAACCGGAGTATCTCCATGTTAAAACTACTTTTGACCTTTCCACAAAGTTTAAGCAAGCTAGATCTCTCTTTTTTTCATATTCCCCCACAATCTTTTACCTCTTGCAGGTCTAATTTTTTTCATCTTGATGACCACTTAGAGCACTTGCCTTGTTTGTCTTTGTGTGGATAACAAGTTCAGGAAGGTTTCTCAGGAAAATGGAGAAGGAGATAAAAAAATAAGTTTATTTTAAAGAAAATCAGTAACAAGGACAAGCATGATCGAAATGCATGTGTTCCATGAGAAGAGAGGAGACCAAGACACAAACAACTTTCAGAAAGAGCAAGCTGAGCTGAAGATATATTTAGAAGAAAGTTCATTCCTTCCACAGTCATGTCTTTTCTACTGCCCCCATTGCTTAGGGCATTAATAAGGAGAATACATAAACCTGGAAAAGTGCTAAGACTTGGATGTTGATTTTGTCTGTGTGATTGATGCACTACTTCATGTTCTTTTGTCTTTCCAGGATGCACACCAACATCACAGAAATTGTGTTACAATTCCATAATGCAAACTGAAATCAAGTTTCCTTAATTTTATAACTTTGACAACAGCACATAATACTGCAGCCACTGCTGGCCATCATTATGAATGGAGTCTGAAAACATTGCTTCTAAGTTTCTTACACCTCTGGAACGTTCTGAATTCGTTCTGGCAGGTACAAGTGACAGAAATGGATCACAGCCTGTTAATTGGTGGGAAAATTAAGGACTTTTTTTCCCCCAACGAAATATCAGTAGTCCATACCACTTAAAAAGAAAACAAACAAACAACAACAAAAAAAAATTAAAAAAAAAAACCAAAAAAAAACCTCACTAAAACAAAACTATTTCAACTTTACCAGCCCAGATAATTCTCTAATGGTAGAATCAGGGTAAAAGAGCACTGCCTAGTAAGGATAAAAGACCAGGCTAAGGAACAGCAGCTTTCCTCTCTCACCATTCCCTTCTTTGTTGTGATTCCTCCCAGAAGACTCCCTTATCTTCACTTCTTTTTCCATTTTTAGGGATGATGAAGTCAACATCACTACTTTCCCTTTCCACATACCACATTCAGAAAATGAAGGTGGAAGCAAAAAAGTTTATCTTCTCTACATTTACTAACATAAACTAGAAGTTCTGTTAACTTTGTCAAGTGACTTTATGAACCAATTTCTGTTCTATGCGAAAACTTACCCAGTTTATACAAAGGCTATATAGAACACCAACCAGAACTTCAAAACATCATAAAACAATTAGAGTTGAATGGGTGTGTCCAGAAAACAATAAGCAAACAATATTATATCCCTATAATTTTGCACAGTTACCTCCTCTTATGATATACTTTACACATTTATCTGTTGCAATATGTTTCTAAATGTTGTGGTATCCATTGTCCCACTAATGTGGCAAGGATTGAGAAAGTCCTTAGAAATTGCCAAGGTATTTCTAATAGGCATAATTTCCTCTTTACTGTTAGATTCAACCCAAAAAACACAAGAGAACAAAGCCAGTATCACTATAACAAAAGAGCAATTTTTTCACCTGATAATAGACTTCTACGGTTCGATACTGTTTTTCTCATATATTTCATTTCTTAAATTTAGTGCCATAAGCCAGATGGTAGGAATTTTTATATCATAGGTTGCAAAGTGGCAGCAAACATCAGCCAATGAACTTGTATGATGTAAAGCAAAGGACTTATGAAAATTATAACCTTTGTCCTTCATTGTGCCCCAGGCCCGCTAATGGCCTCTGCCAGCAATTCAGCACATGCAGGGCTGAAGCATCCGGCCCTTCCTGCCCAAGGCCCATTTATAGGTGGAGTTTAACTCCGTCTTCCTTTGCACTTCTTGCACTTCCCTTTCTTATCAAACAATCATTTAACTATTTCAGTCTCTGCTTTCCTGTGCAGAGTAGGTGTACTCCAGCAGGCTGGACTAGAGATCCTGCCGGCTCTACGACCTGTGACTGCACTGAAGCAGAGGACTTGTTTAAAGGAAAACCAGCGTGCTCTAACCCGTGAGGGAGAGCCCGTTCCGGCCCGGGGGCTGCAGCCATCCTGGCCTGCCAGAGAGCTCCGCTTCCCGGCAGCACCACGAGGTGTCAGGGCACACCCGCGGCTGCGGCGCTGCGGGAGCGCTGCGGACCCTCACAGCGCGGCAGCCCGGCCCGGCCCGGCCCACACGGCCCTAACAGCCCGGCAGCCCGGCCCGGCCCGGCCGGCACAGCCCGACCCTCGCAGCCCGGCCCGGCCCGCACGGCCCGGTCCACACGGCCCGGCTCGGCTGCTCGGCCCGGCCAGCAGCTTCACTGGCGACAGGAGGAGAATGAGGCATCCCAAGCCCTTAAGCACGCACCTGCGCTTCAGCAGAGAACTTCTCTATTCTTTCTCTTTCACTAACACTCAATCATTTTTTTCATAACAATCTTTTTTTTTTTTTTTCCAATTTATTAGTAACATTTAACACAAGATTTTTAAGGGCAATGTGGGATAAACAAGATAGCTACAGGATTAGCAGAAAACTGTTTGTTTTTTAACTGATATTTCACAAGCTCTTTTTAAAGAAAGTTACACTTCTCTCATCTCCAAAACTAGCAGGCAGAAGGTAGAAGGGGCTGGTTCCCAGAAAAACAATCTTACTTCCTACTCTTCTTCCATTTCTTCCAGCAGAGTCCATCTCTGCTCCTACTAGACTGAATCTGTTTAAAACATTAAATAATACTTTATGCCTGCTTCCCTCTAACAAAGCAGGCAGAGCACTTTTCTCATGGTTTTAAAGTACCCATATGCTTTGTTACAATTTGATAACCTTAGTGGTACTTAAGTCCAGGGTGATGAAATAACCTTATAATGGGAACAGATTAATTGCCTAAAGCCATCTGTGGTCAACTCCTAACCTTTTCCCTCAGGAAAGACTTGTTGGAAGTTCTTGTTGAAAGACAGAATTCCTTCATTTGCAGCATTGCCCAAAATAGAATTTCCTGCTGAATTTTCACTGAAGAAGTTAATTATTTCAAAACTACTGATTTCTTTCCTGTGATCTATAGTGGTCTGTCACCAGTGCACACTCAGTTACCTCCTTTATGTGCAAAATATATGTATTTTCACTTTTTTTTTTAATAGATCATTTAGAGAATTAAATTCTTTCTAAATTGCTTCCAAAGAAGAATCAAGTTTAGGTGTTGTACAAAGTACATACACAGCTACTTATGAAGGCAGAATAATTTAGCTTTATCTAATATGAGCCCAGGTAATTTCACAACTTGAACTTCCACAGTTATCCTTTAAGAAATATCTTTTGGTGCACTGAGCCCTTTTCTGATGAGATACATTGCTCAGGAAATGACCTAGAGGCATTTAAGTGGAAGAAGATTCCAATACAAGTATGGAAATATATCACAAAACAGGCAGATAGGTCTTTTGGCATTCTGGTCTTTTTGAAGATGATGATTACAGGCCAGAAACATCAAGAAATCATTTTCTGCAGAAGACTGTGCACATCAGGTTTAGCAAAGCTACTCAGCTTCTTTGTTCAAGCAGAATAAGAACAGCACCCAGGATCCAAGGTGCAGATTGATTAAGCAATCAGTTGCAAATCTGACTCATATACATTCAATAGTAGCACAAGAGTTTTCAAGCATTGTGCAAATTGTTTAGCAGGACAGTCTATTTTATCATTGTGGGTCAGAAATGACAGATTGCAGGTGACTAATTTACAGTGTGACATCCCTTCCCAGAGCACAAGGAAGCTGTTCACAAAAGGGATATACATGACTAATTGTTTCCCCCATCTGCATTCCACTGAATATAAAGGATAATTTGCCCAGCCTTGTTTTGTTACTGGCTAATTGTGACCTGAATGATGTAATCTGAGTGAGTAAATGCCCCAACAGCAGTACAGAGCTTGGGGGAGGCTGCATATTTTCTATATGTGGCCTTTGCAAAGTGAGGCCACATAAAAACTTCGAGTTACTGAGTAATGATGGAGCTAATAAATCTTCGCTGTTTTTGTTTAACACCAGTTAAGCTTTTTTTTTTTCCCACTTGTTTTTTAATTTTTGTCCTTTCATTCAGACCTTTCCAAAACAGATATTTGTCCCATACTGAGCACTTTCTCTGTTCCTCAGGAGAAACATAAGAAAAACTAAGTAATTTTCAAAATATGAGTCCCATTTTATCAGTAGCCTAAGCTTTCCTGCCAAAAGAGTAAGAGGGTAGCCACATACTTTTTTTGCCATCCTTTGGGAAAAGTGATCTAAACATGGTGAGATCACGATACCTCAAAAGTTTCAGCTTGTGAACACCAAAGAAACATAGATATGTCCATTTAACAGCAAATGGGAATGACTGTTTTCTCTGCAAAGAGCACACTGCACTTTTGAGGCCAAATGGACTGTTTGCTCTCCTTTCTACTTTGTCTCTCATCAAGGGAATTGAAACTATGGATACCACTGTCTGCCAGTGCATCACTTCTTAATTAGAAATTCAGGGCTGTAAAGAGTGAGTATAGGTGACATTATGTCTTAGCAGGGAAGCTGCAGGAGACCACAGGGATGGAGATACACAAATAGGTATGGCAAGCATGACTAGGTTTTAGCAGAGCAGAAAAGCAGGAAACTAGATGAATCCAGAAAAACTGCCTACTCAAAGCTGTCTATAAGTCACTACAAGACACATTTTAATCTGGATCCTGGTAGTCTGAAAAACTGAAGTGTCCTTCCACTGCTGTAAAATATCTGGACCACTGCAAACGTAATGAAAGGTTTTCTCCTCTAGAGGGAAGAACTACCTACTAACGCCAACAGTCTGTTTACTCAAGTGAGTAGTTTAGTTAGTAAATTCTACTTATGCAAGTGACACTGTTCCGGGCTGCCAGAACAACTTCAGGTAAGCTATTTTCTAACAGAAAATACAATTCTGTCAAAATCCAAACACTTTAAAATTCAATCACTTTTGTCTGCTCTTTCTTCTGAAGGAAAAAAAAAAAGCTCACTAATATCAAAGTATCTGATTGATCAATGTAAAAATAAAATTTCATTCCAATATACAAGGTTTTTCCCTTGAATTTAAAATAGAGACATTTCAGTCTTACAGAATTTAAATGCCATGTACATCTGCAACAAATTTATTAGACATCTATTATCTATTTCAGGAATAATATTTTTTTACTTTGTTTGAAACTGAAATAAAAATAAGCTTCAACACTGTGATGAAAAAAAAAAAAAAAAGAAATATCATGTTCTTTCCCTAACTCTGTGATGCATACTATTTAATGTGTGGAGTTGTTTATTTTCTTTCAAAGGATCCTCACTTAATTCAATATATAGAACATGGTAGAAAATGCATCATGGTCTTTCCTCTCTGCTTTATATTTGTATCTTTTTCAGTGGCTGCTCTGTAGAAGCAGTGACAAAGGTGGAAAATACTTTCTCCCTTTTTCAGGGGGGCCCTTTAGGGATCAGGCTAAATCACAGCTCTGTCCCCCTGTGAGAGCAGGAAAGAGAGGTAGCCATGATTTAGCCTTCTCCACCCTCTGTTCTACATCAGCAGCTGGGGTACATCCTCCTGCTTTTAGAATTGCTTTTAGAAAACATAGCTACAGCATTCCTAGCAGTTCACAAAGAAAGATCTGTGTTCCTCCTCAAGGTGCATGCCTGTCCACCAGCCATTCCAAAAGCTCTGCCAAAATGTCCCCGCAGCCCTTTGATCACTATTTCCCCTCCAAAAAGCCCTTTAGGTAAAGAGCTCACATGCTGCAATCTATAGGCTTTCCCTAGCCTGCACAGTATATGTTGGTTCATATGATAGTAGCTCTCCTGGTTCCACCTTCCAAATTCTATTAAAAGGTAGCTAAAATATGTGATGATTATTATTCAGGATATTGCTTTTCAATCCAAACTATTCCAGAAGCTGCCACAATTTTCTCAGTCTCAGAATGGACTGACAGAAAAGAAAAGCCATGGTCTAAGAAACTACTAATAGGACGAAGATGGGCAAACATCTTTATCAAGATAAAGAAAAAACTTGGGAGCTCGATTATGGGAAATGTATGTTTTCCCTTAGCAGGAACAGCCAGGGAGGCAGAAGACAGCAATTTCCTTCATTTGTGTGAGTTCATCTGTTGTTGAACTTTGCTTTCCAGAAATTACTTCTTTCCCCTAGGAGAATAAGTGTGAGTCTAAGCCACACTTCCCTTCTCTCTGAATGATAGTCAGGGGCAGGCATTTCCAATAAATTTCTCTGTTGAAACTTATGCTCTTTCATGCTGTCTGTTTAGCACCTTGAAGCTCATGTTCACTCTGCTTTATACTAGGAAAGCTCACACAACAGAGAGCTCAAGGAAAAAGCACAAACTTTTCCAGACACTTGAACTTGATAGAAGTTTATTTCTCCATAGCAATCACTTCCTTCTCAAATGCATTTATGAAAGTGTTTGTGAGAAGATGGCAAAGTAAACACATTTTTGCTGCTGTTACTCCATGTATTTTCTCTGCAAATACATTTTGCCTTCCCTAAGGATACTGGAAGGGGCCTTCCTTTTGTTTCCTTCTGTGTAAGCTGAAACTCACTTTACTGAAGAATTATGAAGCAATGCCAAAATAAGAAAAAGAAATCACAGGCAACTCTGTGCTGTGGTGGAGGAGCTTGTAGAGGCTTTACATGCAGCAGGAAAAATGACAGAGTTAGTGCTTCACTCAGCTAAGTAGATTACCAAATGTTCTGAATTTACAATTTAAATGAATCAATCATTATGGCTATTACTCTAGATAAGAAAAAAATCTGTCCATTGTTTTTAAGTCAGCTGTTAGATATATGAAACATTAAAACAGGCTTCCTAATGCAAAAAAAATACCCCAACAACCAAACAAAAAACCCTAACACCCACCGATACATCCCACCACTGCTAGTGAAAGTACATTAGAAAACTCAAGATCATTATAGAGGCAAAAATTACCATAGACCTCTTGTAATCTGCAGGGTGACACCAACTTGATTACTTTACAAAGCAATTAATTTGTCGAATTGTTTGATAAACTGTCTTTGGAAAGACAGGAAAAGAACGGGTTCAGACAAAGGCTTTCAAAAACTGAAGACAGGTAGCCACCTAAATCTCATCATCTTCAGTGCAGATGGTACACTGAAGCTTCCATTTATTTTATTTGGAATCGTCATCACACTTTGATTTTCTTTTCACACTAAATCATTTCTTAGTTCTTCAGTTTCCCTTGACAAATCTGATATGAGCATAATTAGAGTGAAGAAATAATCAGATCCTTATCCTAGTCTGGATAAGATGAGTGGCTTTTCAGTTGTTTTTGTTAGATGTTTTTGCCTGCATGCAAACGCTTTACTGTCACTTTAAGAAGGATGGACAAACTGTGCCATGGTTAACAAAGAAACTGCAGACATTTATGAGAATGCACAGTCTCATCTGGGAAACATTATGCAGTGATTAAATTCAAAGTAATTTCAACCTAGGACTTACTATTTTTTCTTGTTTGTTTGATTTGGCAACCAAGATTGATCACCGTGGAGAAACGAATCACAACAGTGGCAAATCCTAGGACAGACCATTTAATTAGTCCTGTTGCTTTCATTAAGAGTTAGTTTTACCTTACAACAGAAGACACTGAACTATTTAATATAGCTAAACATTAGCAAATTGAATAATACAAGACATCTGTAGAGTAAATCAAGCTACTGATCTATACTGAAATCATTGATCAGCAAGTGTCCTTACAGCTATAGGATGGTAGCATGTTAATGACCTGGTTGAATGTGAATAATGAGAAATACTCTTCCGGCCCCTGCTTCCCACTGCTCATTCTTCATGAGCATCATCCATATCATTCATCTCTCTTTCATCTCCTACTTCAATTTTCATTTATGTTCATACTCCTCATCACTTCCAATGCTCTGACTTGGGAGAAGAGTTTTCTCTTTGTCTTTTACAGCTATCCTTTTTCTTTGTCCTTTGAATACTCCTGACTCCATATGGCTTTAACAAAAGTCCCTAGTTACTGTGGTTTATAGTGGGTGGACATCAGAGTTTACACTGAGCTCCACGTGTTTGAGGACAACTCTGTAGTCACAAGTTCCCTAAAAATGCCACTTGTAGGTGGCTCTGAGCACCTCCGGAGGGCACTGTAAGGACACCTAAAGGAGGCTCTGTCTTTGACAAAAGTCTGAGGAACCAGCAAACAACGCTGAGCATCCTGCCAGAACCTAGAGCAACACGCAGGTAACTGTGACCCTTTACAAAGGGAAAAGTGTGGGTGCTGGGGATTTTTGTTCCGTCCTATTAGTCACTGTCTTCTATAATTGACTTTGTTTTGCTGATTTGACTGAGAAACAGAAGCTTTGGGCTCATTGGTCTCCTGCACTCAGTCTGAGAACTTACAGAAGAGAGCCCTCGGCCCAAATCTACTTTGTGGCTGTTGAAGAGGGAGTAGCATCTAATGATGAGTTCTAAGGCAGACCAGGGAAAAGTCTGCTACAAGTAGGGTTTTATACCTTATTCCTTACAATATGTACAGACATTGAGTCTTAGACCATAACTGATCCCAGTTTTATACAGTCCTGGGAATAAGAACCTAAATATGAGACCATTGCTTATCAAATGTGCACTCAGACTGTTGTGGGAGAGAGTGGGGCCGGAGAATCCCTTCCCTTTTCTGAATAGTTCACCCTTTATGCTATTATGCAAAAAGATGAAGTTTCCCCACATCCTTCCTCAGAGTGCAGTAGTCTGAACTCTGGTGTGGGTACCTAGTTCAAGGCACACAATCCAACTAGCATTCCACGTGCAAAACAAGACAGGGACAGCAAACAGATGTTCTGGATGCTGACTGAGAATCAGCAGGGTGGAACCTATGTGTCAAAATCTCAGTATAAACAAGACTTCAGAAAGCTTGTTCCTGTCCCTTTTTACATTGACTGTTCTATAATCAGGACTCAGAAAGTGAAACCATGGCTGCTATTCTCATTACATTGATAATATTTTCCCTTCCTTCTTCTTCTGTTTAATAAAAGATATTACTTCCTAAGCACAGACTTGCTCAGCCTTTATTGTCACATCTTCCTGGCTAATACAATAGAGTTGATAGGTGTTAAAATGAAGAATCTGTACAATGGTGTATCATAAAAAGGGTCACTGTACCAAATCAAAATTTTGGCTGATAAACTTCTCTCAAGATACTTTTTAATGCTTGCTACTCCTGCTGAATATCTTTAACAGTGTAACCGTGTTTACCACTCAAGGTAAATTAATTTGCTCTCCTTAGTTCTAATTTTAGCAAACACAGCCATGCCATATTGGTTTAGCAATAATAATAATAAAAAACCCAACCTAAAGTGATTAGATGCTTTCTGATGGAGCAAGAAATCCAGCAAATTAATCCTCAGTGTAACTCAGTTGAACTGCTGTAGTCAGTAAAAACAGTGACTGAAATTAAGGCATCTGATGATCTACATCTGAAAGAGACGCCATGAGAATCCACAAGTTAGTGTAATCCTCTAGTATCTGATCTGGAAGCAAGTGATTGGAAGGTAATTTTCCATGTGATCATTTCTGCAGCTTGTGTATCATGACATAACCCATTCTTTAACCGCACATTAGAACAAAACATTACATCAGTACACTTAAATAATTCTGATTTTTTCTTTTTTTTTCTTTTTTTTTTTTTTAACATTGTGTTAATCCATGTTTCCTGACTTATTGACAGAACAAAATAAAACCCTATAGACAGCTGGATGTCATATTTCAGTCTGCAAAACTATAACTTTGCAAACCACATTTGATTCATTCCAAAGCTTCAGGAAGAGTTTAACCTCAGCAGGCACAACCCATCACATATTTACATATGTAAGAAAATATATTTAAAGTCTGACAGATCATCTGTTGTCAAAACAAGTAAAATCTATAAAACTCCTATAAAGCTCTGGTAGCAGTTTCTCTCTTTTGTTTTTACTGGGTATATAACCATGCCGATACAGATGTCTTTATGCTACCTCAATTCATTTCAGATGAAATGCAGAATTTTTGTTCTTCCCATAGCTTTTTTTCTTTTAGAACAATTAGTAGGTATTACCAGTAGTAATCATACTGTAAAATGGTATAAAGTTTCAGGCACCAATGAGTGCATTGTGCTGAGGCACTTTAGAATCACAGCAGAGATATGGTCTCACCTCCCAGTAATTTTAAAGCACATGTGAATCATCTCAAGGCTACAGATTTATGATTTATTATTTTTTACTGCTAGATATCATTGCTACTTCTAAATCTATTATCTTACCAGTCTGTTTCATTGGCAGTGAAAGCAGTGGTTTAGAAATTACACCATATTCTCTGTATAAGTAACCCTGTAGTTCCTTGCCTAATTATAAAAAGTCATGATTTCCTAAATAGCTTTTTAAGACTTTGCAACATAAATTTTGCTTTCAAACATCTTCCAACATTTTGTATCTTTTGAAATGTCTCTTAGAACAGTCTAGGATCACTAGCACCACACAGGTGACAGGAAAATCATTGGGTTTTACTAAAACGACTAATAAACAAGTCCTCCTACCTTTAAAGTGAATGGAAAGTCTGACTTTGTCTTCTGTGGGCGTTAAATAGAACTCAAAAAACTCTGTAAATTCGTGCAGCCAAAGGTAAAAAGTAGCAAAAAACAATATATAGCATTTAAATTCTTTTTATTTTACTGTCCATTTGTTAACATATTAGAAGGGAAGATCAACTATAACTTGTGCCTAACTTGAAATATTTTTATCCTCATAAGTCAGGTCATAAATCTCTTCAGCTGATAGAATCCAGTAACAAATATTTAGCTCTTCCATATTTTACTGTATTTTGAAAATGTAGCCATTTGCATGTGGCTCAGGATGTATCTGAAAATCTCATAACTATTGCTTTTATTTCAAATACAGTAGTTAAGCATCCGTGTAACTCTATGAGAAACACCATTACTATGTCAATTTGTATTTTTTTTTTTTTAACCAGGCAGGGGTTTTAACCAGCCTTATCTTTGTAGTTTGTTGTTTTCAAGGAAATGTTATCACAGGACAGCATATTTTTCAAACAGCTAATATTATCACTTCTATCACTGCAAATGAAAACTGAGATTTAAGACAAAATTGCAAAAAAATAAAGAGAGAAAGAATAGAGGTAAACTCATCCAAAACTGAGCCTCTGTGTCTCTTTTGCCTTATCCTGAAGATACCATAAGTACACATATATACCTAAGGAAGAAAAAGAGTTGTTCTTATGCTTTTTCACACAATCCCAAGCACTGACATCATTGCAAGGTCTTACCTTGATCTAGTCATATCAGGTTGCATCTCTTTTGCCTTACCCTGAAGATACCATAAGTACACATATACCTAAGGAAGAAAAAGAGTTGTTCTTATGCTTTTTCA
The DNA here is from genome assembly GCF_017590055.1 of Onychostruthus taczanowskii. Classification (NCBI taxonomy): domain Eukaryota; kingdom Metazoa; phylum Chordata; class Aves; order Passeriformes; family Passeridae; genus Onychostruthus; species Onychostruthus taczanowskii. The sequence continues at coordinate 7,412,211 of NW_024497629.1, forward strand.
CACAATCCCAAGCACTGACATCATTGCAAGGTCTTACCTTGATCTAGTCATATCAGGTTGCATGCAAAACACATTAGTCAATACTTCATTTGAAATAATGTTGGTATTGGCAACAGCTAGACTCCCCTTTAACAGAGTAGCCCACCAACCACTTGAGAATTCATGCAAAAATCAGGAGGCTAGGAAAGGACTCCAAGTTACGGATCTCAGGTAAAGATGTCTTCCTAATGCATACAGGCTCCAGGGAATTTTAGACTGAGAATCTTTTTCTGTCCACTTTAACTCTTATGCGACTTGCTGGTGTTTGGACACTCATTTTTAGGAGCATAATCTTCTGAATTTCTTGTGCAGGGGCACAGTGGAAAAATCTGAGTTTCAAATGAGGACAAAATGCTATGTTAAGAGTTGCAGTCCCTCGCCTTTTATCTGAGGCTTCATCTACACCAAGTTGAAAAATAAGGGAAAACAATTAGAGTTAAGAAGTTTCTATGTGCCAGTGAATGCCATCTGTTTAAAACCTCATTCCACCTGTACTGTGCCACTGCATTGGCTGTTACCACTAAAACCAAGAAGCAGAACCTCCACAAGCCAATAATAGACATTAGTGACATACATCATGCAAATCACCAGTTATTAGTAATACAGAGAAAAGCAAAAAAGGTTGACAAACACTGCTCTTCCTTTGTCCCTACTACTTAATCCAAATTTCACTTTTTTGTACAGATGATTTATGGTTACCTTATTTTTCATATAAGCAAAAAGTGATGTCACTACATAACAAGTTGTGATGTTGACACGTTTTTGCTATTACACCAGAGAAAATCTTTTGCTGAGTTGATACTGATCTGGGATTATCGAATGCAGGGTGTCCCCAACATGAGGAATGACTGGCATTTGACTCCATTGATTCAGAAGGCTGAAGAATTGCTTTATCAAACTATACTATATTACATTAATACTATACTATATTAAAGAGATATTATACTAAAGAGATACTGAAAGGATACTAAAGAAAACCTGTGACTGTCTCTGACAGTCAACACAATTTTGACCCAATAAGTCAATTAATATAAACAATTAGCACTAGAATTCAATTAAGAATTCCCTTCAGGTAAACAATTTTTCTAATACATTCTACATGTGTAAAATGACACGAGCAGAGAATAGAGATAAGAATTGTTTTCTCTTTCTCTGAGTTACCTCACTGCAATTCCCAGGAAATATCCTTGGGAAGTTGTGTCTGCCTGCTCTCCATGAAGAGAGCTGCAGCTACATGGGAGTACTAGAAGACCTTCAATCTTACTCTGAATACAGCCAAACCCTTTATAATATTCAGACCAGTTTTCAATTCTACCACTTTTGAATAATTTCTAGAGATTTAGATATGTTGAGTATCAGCAAGCCAATACAAAGGTGACATGGCAAGTTTTTCCTTCTTGTGTATTTCCATAGCCATGAAAGAATGAATTAATAATCTAAGGAGAAGAATTCAGAAAGATTAAAAATAATATCTGCTTTCACAAGATTAACTGATTTGACACTGTTGTTTTAATCCTGCATGTATCCCAGGTATAATAGCTGCTGTGGTAGTTTAGGCATGGATTTAAAAGGAAAAATGCCTATATTTGGTTTATTTTTTCCTACTTTTCTTATATCTGTAAAAAAATATGCCAGTTACAACACTGGTTTTATTCTGACTAGAAGTAACTTAATTTTTTATTTGAAATGAAGACTACACATGAAGATAAATTATCCAAAATAACAACTGATTTAAAAAAAGACATTCCTTTTACCTATAAATATTGTTCCTTTTATATTGTCCTGTGTCAGAGTAAATACTGAATAAGGTAGTTTGCCATGGCATTCACCACAGATGGCAAAGGGTGGCTAGATCAGGTACAGAGTTTTTCTTCTCACAGGCACACACATGACACTGCACTGCAAACTGACATGGAAACCAGCCAAAGATGTTGAAACCTTCTCTACACCTTGAGATTGCTACCCTGTGTATTTACAAAAGGAATGAATCAAATTGTGGTATAAGAATCTAAAAGGAAGTGTGGTTTATTTAGGGAGAATTTTGTGGGGACCTGGCTCTGAGTATACTTGTCTGCACGTATTCCATGTGAGGCAGCGGGAGAGAGTGTGCACTGGTGCACATAACAAGATATGGGTGCATAGAGTCAAGGTGGAGAAAGGCTCTAAGGACTTCCACATCCACTTTCTGTCCCAGAGTACAGAGAAATGTGTGGAGGGTGTCCTATATCCTACACAAAATGTTGTGACTCAGTCTAGTGCATGCACACCAGAAGAAGCAGAAGGTTTTCAGGTGCTCTGTTATTGCCTTCTAAATCAAGTTAGTGTTGACAGTTAGCTTAAGCTGACGTGAGACCATATGACCAACAGAAGCTGACAAAGGCCATTGCCAAAACAAGTATCTTGCCTTTTTCCATTCTCTTTCCCCAAATCCTCATGCTAAATGCTTGTTCCTGCCACAAGGGAAGACCAAAGAGACTAAAATGTAATCTGACAAAACCAAAATACTATCAATTTCCACCTGGATCATTTTCTTGACAAGCAAAGCCAGAGTCACATAGGTAATTGCTACTACAGACAGGGAACACAGCAGCACACATGGGCAGAGTCTGGGGGTAGAACAGCACCTAATGCTTTCATCAGTTTAAAATGTTTCTCAAACCACCAATAATTCTCTTTCAATGGAGAAACAATAGTTTATGTGTGCTATTGCGTGCCCCGCCCTACTCTTTAATTCAGTCAGATTTTGCTAATCACATCCCTGAGAAAATGGCGTGTCTAGAGGACTTTTGCCAGGAGCATGAAAAAATATCAAGTGCCTTTATTCTATTATAATTTTATGCAATGATTAGTGTCTATTTACAAATCTTGGTACATTTTGTAAGTGTATCCCAACAGCATGATTTCTCAAGGCTTAATATTAGTTGAGTAGGTAGTGACCTGGAAGAAGTGAACGTGGAAATTGAAGTTAAGCTACGACCTTCTTTTACTACTGCTGAAAAACAGATCTCGGATCCAAAACTGTCTTAGACCCCACAGCACCAAAATACACACACATGGACTGTAAAATCCTCTTTCCCCCTTCAAAAGCCTGTGCCATGTTCACAGTACCCTTTTAACCCATGCTCTGGGAATCACACTTATATCACTAATTCTTGTGATGGGATGACACCTGCTGGCATTATTTGTGAGCACAAACCAATAATCAATAAATTAGTAGGTAGTATTTATTTTATTTGTAAGGACAAACTTACATTAATTCACCTGAAAAAGCATTGTTGTGACCAAAGGGCCAGCTGGAGTTTTAAGAAGGAAATTTCACTATTCTCTTATGCTAAAACAACCAAAAGGGTTTTTGATGGAACTTCCCTATCCACTTCCTTCTTGCAGGTGAGCTCTCCCACTAGGTTTCACCTGAACCAGCACCTTGACAGTTTTCTGTACTGCAACAAACTCCATAGAGCCTCTCTAAAGGCTCTACAAAGCCTGCTTCCATCCTGTCAGCAGCACAACTGCAGATAAACATCACAATCTTTTCCAAAGTCTCCCAAACTCTGGTGTGCTCCATCTTCTTGCTCCCTGTGTTTTCATATATCCTCTTCTTTCTGATATGCTTCCTTTTTGTCTTCAAAAGCTCTCAAGGAACACATCCTCCCTCAAAAATCTGTCTCATCCTGATGAGGGAAACATCAGTCACCTTCTCAAAGGTCCACCACCTTTATGAAGGAAAAAAAAAAAACATAAATTGTTGATAAAATAGTTATTGCCCATTGCACCCTACAGACTAAAACTAAATTGTGCTAAATTTAAAAATTCATACAGCATTGTCACAGCATGAAGAATAAAGTGATGACCCCAGCAGGGATGAAAAAAGTCTTGACTAAAACTTGAAAATTAATCAAAAATCTATTTACTTTTCTTAATAATATGCACAGACATACATTCTTTATCATGACAAATATTTACCAATAGGAAACTTCTAAAGGAATCTATCCCTTTTTAAATGAAAAAAAAATCAGAGAGATGTTAGTATATCATTGCTTGCAACCCAAACACTGATCTGCAAGACTAAATACAAGATAAGTATATTAAATACCAGATAAAAAATGAAACTGTTTTTCTTCCACAGTGTTTTCAGTTAACTTGGTGGGTCCTCATATGGCAGTGTACCAAGCTGTTATAAACTGTGAGGACAAGAGCAGAAACAGTAGGCTGAGGACAGGGCTGATATAAACACTGTGATCCACACAAGAGAGGAGCAAATCTATAGTTCTATATTATGTTTTCAGAACAGGAGGACCTCTATGAATTCATTTGTATCAGTATTTAAGGCCATTCTCACGTGTCACTCATGTTTGACATCTCATGCCACAGACATTCCTTACACTTGTAAAGGAATCTTATTCTGCGTCCTCTGACAGAAGTTTCCATTTCTGGTTGCTGCAAGATGCTGAGCTAACTCATTGTGGATAATATTTTGTATCTCTGCTTATAGAGATTTTTACATGACTGAGTCTTTAAATGATAGCCAGTCAGTCATTTTCTCTCAAAAATTGTTTAGAACTAACTGTGTAAGGGATACAGGAAATTACTTTGTCAAACATGACCTTTATTTAGTCTATGAAAATAGAGAGTTTATGCCGATAGATCCCAATGATGAATTAAAATTAATAAAACCCTTATATTTTCTATTTGGATAGCCTTCTTAAAACAAACGATACAACAGAAGAAAAGAAAAGAAAAGAAAAGAAAAGAAGACAAGAAAAGAAAAGAAAAGAAAAGAAAAGAAGACAAGAAAAGAAAAGAAAAGAAAAGAAAAGAAGACAAGAAAAGAAAAGAAAAGAAAAGAAAAGAAGAAAAGAAAAGAAAAGAAAAGAAAAGAGAAAAGAAAAGAAAAGAAAAGAAAGAAAAGAGAGAGAAAAAAGATCTAAAAAGCTGGAAAAATACCCCAGCATCAGTATAATCAAAATTTAATTTTTTATAGTGAAATATTTAGTCTGCCGTACATTTTACTTTAGTTCAGTAACTGTATATATTAAAATGCAGATAAAAATGATCGATCCTTATTTCATATCATTTATATAATTCATATTCTTAAGAAAAGTTAGTGTCTGAGATAATGGAAGACAGAAACTCCTGAATCTACAATCGCTGGTCACTCCAAAGTAAAGATCAATCACATTAAGTGTTGTGAATAATGATTCACAAAAGATTCGCATGACATATAAGCTCACTTTAGGGAAAATCAAGCAGTAAAATTGCTATCTATACTTTAAGCCATTCTTTTTCTCATCTAGAATATTAATATCAGTAGATATTACTCTCTTTAGAAATATATAAACCACTTTATAACACTCTGCTCTGTACAGGTCATCTTGCATGTTTCCCGAAGAATCTCTGTCCAAAGGTTACAGCAGTATAGTGACTACATTAGAAAAATCAAGGAAGGGGCATAAGATAAGGATATATAAATTATAATAAGAACAGGTTGCTTTTATATCCTTTCCAATTTAATTACACTCACTGTCATAAAAATGGATTAGATACTGCTGTTTTCTCTTCCCATTACCATCTTTGTCATAAGGATGAGAAATCCAAACTTCAATGCTTGTCAGCTTTAGTCGGACACTGTGTAGTTCTTTAACCTTTCCACAGCTATGTCATTTTATTGGCTGGCTTTTCCACTTCTTTCATGTTCAAACCAAAGTGGCTCGAGGTAATGAACTGGAATGGATAACCAATCCCATAACAGCACATTGAAAAGGCCAAAGCAGTTCATCATTGTGTAATCAATATAATAAATTAGACAACACAAATCTTATTCCCATGAAAAAGGCTAACAAAACATGCTAACAATTATTTATAGTGATAAAGAAAGTATATGTGGAGAACAAAGGCTCATCTTCTTACAGTTTGATATTTTTTATACTCTGGCCTTAAGCTGAAATTCACCATTAAGGGCAATGTAATACTTCAGACCTATGCATACTTCCCATATATTTAAACAATTTTGTCAATTTCCTTATTTCATTTCAATGTTAATGTATGAATTTAAAATTCAGTGTTATCTTTTAGGAGAATGGACTATGGTAAAGTCATAAAAATAAAATTCAGTAACTTTTGACATAATTTTCAATCTGTAATGCCTAAAGTTTCTGGCAAAGTTTATGCCCTGATGCAAGAACACCATTGAGGCATGCACAGGAAAACATCCATCATCCACCATGGGCAGCTACAGACCCCCTGGGAGCCCAGGGTGTCCACTGCCAGGACATCCAGGGGAGAGCCAGGTCCCATTTCCCTCAGGAGCCTGCAGAAGTGTGCTGAGGAACAGGCAAGATGAAATCTCCTGAGCCCCACTCTCAGCTCTACCAACTGAGCAATCCCACCCAAAATCAAGAGGATTTTCACAATACAGAGCAAGCACCCATGAAATACCAAACATGGATCCAGCTTTGCAATGAATGTTAAACTTCATGGTAAAATGTATCATGATACTGTTGCACTGCAAAATCCTATTTTCATCCTAAATACTGAATAATGAGACGTCCACTATTTCTTGGAACTTATTCTTTGTTTAGTTGTGTTTTTATTGGGGACTTGATAATCCAGATAATCCAAACTCTGCAATGCAGACAAATATCCTGCATACCACCTTGCATTTAAGTGTGGGCACTTTATCCACTTATTTTTAATGTACCAATTTAAGACGAGGTCGCAATACAATTTTAGAAAAAACAACTAAGCAGACAAAGATTGAGACATAATAGTTTCTTTTCTGTGAGGACCAGAAGCATCTTTGGTAGAGATGAACCCTTTGAAGATAATAGCTGCCAATTGCTTGAGGATAAATCTAAGTGCATGGAGTGCCTGGATTTTTTTTTCCCTACCTTCATTAAGAATTTTACTGAAGTAGCTTTTAGTAGATTTTGCATTCATATTTACCTGTTGTGTCCTAGTGCACTGCAGACAAGTATTTCTCTCTATACAGTAGATTAGTAAGGGAGACAAACATCTATATTGTATATGGGAGTAGGTGGTATTAACTTGAATAGTCAATCATTTTTACTGTGCAAGTACCAAATTAGATGAGGAATATGCCTGCAGAAGAAAAAAAAAAAAAAGTCAATATGTTTCTACCTGTTACTTATTTTGGTCATGATAATACCCTAATTTCAGATTCCAAGCATAGGGATTAACATGATAAATATGCAAACTTCCACAGCTAAGGTAAGATGCAGTGCACAGTAAATATTTTGCCAGCAGCTAAGTGATGGGCCCACATATTGCAAGTGACAGCTTTACTGGAAGCAGAAAGGGAGCCCAGGCAACAAAGAGTTTGAACCTGGCAGTAAAAGACAATATATATTGTATTTTAACAAAGATTCAGTAAGTCTTTTTTAACATAAATGTTGCCTTAGCCAAACAGATTTCTAAACTGTGGGTTTGTTTTTCTAGGCTGCTAGGTGAATAGAGATGAACAAGCTCCTTGGACGCCATTTAAAAACAATATCTTTGTTAGACTGCACTGCTGAGAGTTGGGAATGAATATTGAAAAATAAGTGTTTTATATTTCTCTGGGTCATGTTCCTCTGTGGATATTTGCATTATGAAATATATAACAAAAAAAGCATTAGTCACCAGACATCAGAGCCTGACCTAGCAGCCACTTAAGAGCACTGACTTCAGTGGAATTCGGATCAGACCCACAAGACTTTTGTCCAAAGTATACATTTTTTGCCAAACGTTGATAGTGGAACAAAGCTTCTGACAGCAAAAGCCATTGCTACATTGCCTTTTACCCATGGCAAACACCTGGGAGGAGCAGTGAGCTGTGTAGGACTGGAGGAGGGCTGCTTGCACAACAAAGGACATCTACACCAGACAAAGGGAAGGAGCCAGATGAGACAGAAAGGAGAGAGAGGAGCCAAAGGAGAGTGATTACGGAGGAAGACATTGGTCTGACTTGTAAATTAGAAGTGGGGAAACTGGGACAGACTCCGAGGAAAGCTGGACAGGAGCTGCTGGCCAGCAGTGCTGCAGGGTCAGAGGGAAGTTTCCATGGCAAAGTCTGGAATAGTTGGAAGAAGGCAGGCAAGAAGCTACCGAGAAATCAAAAGAAATAACAGAGAGAAAGCTCAGCAAGAAACAGCAGCTGCTGTGGCCACAGTCTCCAAAACACAGGAAGGAGTTTGTCTGGTGAAGGCTGGGCTGCAGCTGCTCAGCACTGCCGAGTGACCATTGCAGACAGTGATGGGCACAAGGTTCAGTGTGAGAGGAGGGTGCTAATGAAAGGGATGGGCTACAGACACTCATAAACAAGTGTACTTTCCTTCAAAGATGCCTTTGTCAAGGCTTGTGAAGAACTGAGAACTAAATCACTATTAGAAAACATGGAAAATAGTTGAAGCTGTTAAGGCAAACCAAATAAAAATAAAAAACACAATAAATGAAGGCAAACAATTTTGATAGTTTATACACTTTATTGCTTCTGTTCTCTCAAAACTTATAAAACTCAATAGCTGCATTTCATTCCTTTATTTGAATTAAACTAAAACAGATAAAACCTGGAGTCATTGTACATAATTAATAGAATATAAAGAGATAACCTGAGGGTGGTTTTAATGGTTTACATTCTATATTGTTTTCCTGAATCTTTGAATAAATATTTCTCAGCACAATAAATTTTAAATTAGGTTCTATTTAAGAGGAGGATGAAATTACAGAACTGTTCCAGTGTATCATTCTTCCTAGAAAACAAAAACCATGGCTGAATGGTTTTCTGATGAATTTCAGATGCTTGTGTTCATCTGGCCTGTGTAGCATTTGCAATATTGTACATTTGGTAGAGAATTTCAGTTCTCAGTTACTCTGTCCTGTGACAGCAAAAATCCAAATAATACATTTGAAATGCAACACTACCAGAGAAAAGTTGTTATTTATTTTAATTATTCACATCAGTGATATTGTAGCAATGCCTAAGAAACTTAAAAATATTCCTGTCTTGATGAAAGCTCCTCTTAGAAATAATTAAAAAGTCTTGACTGACTGGAGAAATAAATTGTTGAAAATGGGAAAAAAAAATAAAGTAATATCCTCATTTTTCAGCTAGGAAGCAACACACAAGAAGCCTCTGTGGCAAACAGAGGTTTAAAACCAGTCTGGTGATTCGTCCAGAAGTTAAAACAACTGTTTTTCTCAAATTACTTGCCAAAGGGAATAGCACTATACCCATGAATAAGAGTTTTAGGTTGTGGTCCTTTAATCTTTAACATGGAAAAAATCATTGTCTCTCTCAGTAATGCATAAAAATTTCTTTTCAGGTCGTAAGCCACTTTGTCCACTTAAGTAAAAACAAACAAACAAGCAAACAAACAAACATCAAAAAATGTGGTTTTAAAAGATGTTGTGAATTATAAAAAAGGATGAACCCTTAAAAAAAATTTAGGCAGCAGTTTTGCATGAATTAGGTGGCTGGTGTATTCTATTAATGTCACCTGTCACTAGAGAGATTTAACAAGAGTCCTTCAGAACTGGAAACAACAGCATTTGTTACAAGAAGGGTGCAATAGCAATTAGTAGCTCATATTATTTTCTTTTTTCAAGACTACATTAGTAATATTTTTATGTGTCTTTGGCCAACAATCAAATTTGTCACTTTCTGACACTGTATCTCTGCATGGCACGTATACCAGAAATGGAATAAATACATGTATTTACTACCTGGTCATTTTTACTGCTCCATCAGCAAACCCTTTCCCCTGCTCCATTGCTAGGAACACATGTGGCTGGTTCCTCAGCCTTATAGACCACATGTAAAGGAGCTGAAGTCAAACCTTAGGGGTGTTCTACTCCAGCACTGATACAGGTGAACAAGGAAAGAGAGTTGCTTAACTACTCACTGGGGAGCTTCAGGTGGGGGGATGACTTCATCATGTGAACATTAATTGAACATATCTTATATGTATTTTTTGGACAGCAGGGGAAAACAATAAGAAAAACATTATGTTGTCTTTAACAAGAGTGAAAAAAATGCAAATCTGAAAACCATAAATCTTAAAAATCTTTATTTTCTGGTGACTGTGGTATTAAAGAAGTCTTATCAGGCTTCAACCTGATAAGTAATGTAGATAAGTAATTGCAAGCTGGAGCTTCCCACTCTTCAAAGCAGACAGTGTGATCAACTTGGAACAACACAAGTAATGAGGCCTCAGATAGCAAAGACATGGCAGACAGTTATCTGACATGGCCCTTAATAGCATTGTTTTAATTGCCAGAAATCTCTAAAACCTGATGCTGGGCTGCAGACAAAGTGTCGTCTGAAGGCATTTAGATTACTGTTAAGGAGCTACTTCCTTCCATTGCATTGCTGGGATTTTTTCTGTCTATTGGGAACCTTTCAGAGCCTAGGATGATAAAATAAAGGTGGAGCAACAGACTTAGCATGAAATTAAATGCTTAGTGTAAGAACAGGTTGAGACCAGCTGCTTTTGCTGTAGCACATGGAGGTTTCAGAGGAAGGTAGGAAATAAAGGTGCTGAGGCAGCAAGGGTTAACCATGGTTGGAAAAAATTATTAAGTCAGAATTAAATACCATAGATGTTATGAAAGCAGTGAGAATTGATTTTATAATTATAGAGGTCATCCAGTACACTCTAATTAGTTGCATATTGCTGCTTACTATGAAATGTGTGAAATTAGAAGCCTTGCAATACACCAAAATACTACATTAGGCCAAACCAGCAGCTTCAGCTAGAGGAGAATTGTGTTTTACATTGTTTCTCCATGACAGCCTGTTCTCATTTGTTGTACACTTGTCAAATTCAGCATTTCAAACTCAACTTTTTAAGCTAGATATCTGTGAATTCTTGGAGGAAGACATGGCTGAAATAGTTCAGCTCTTGTTAAAAAATGACACTAGGGAAAGAATGTTTCAGAAAACAAATTGGTCTGTGAGCTGAGAAAAAGTAACTGCTGCAAGAGAGACTGCTGTGTCTAGGACCATAACTTTGCTTTCATGAAAAGCTAAAAATCTAGAGAAAATTAAGTACTAAGGATAGAGAACAGCCCCTCTATTACTTTAGCACTGAGAAGGGCAGGGCTCAATAGAGTATCAATAGATACCTTTGTCAGGTATCTGTGCAGCTCTGAGAAGAAAGATTCACAGGGTGCAGGCAGTGCTAAGCAGGAATGATCATGCCAGCTCTTTGTTTGGTGTTTCTCCAGAACAGTGCAGCGCTCAGGTGCACCAACCTGAACTCTAAAAACAACAGGTCTGTGTTAGCATGAAGCTGCACAGAGACTAACCCTTTTATTCTTGGCCAGTCTCAGGGAAAGAGGAAGGCAGATTAGGTTAAGCAAAGCTGTTGCTTCCAGCATCAGATCTGATTTCTGTAGTTGTAGCTCTACTGTACTTGTTCTCACAATAAGAATGAGACAACTAGTCACAACTAGAGTGGTTGATAAACCAAATAAACCAGAGACATTTGACACAGAAAAACCTACCTCCTATTTATTAAATTGGGAGTAATCCCAGCTGCAGTTGCTTGGAACTGGAGTTGTACAAATTATAAACATTGTGCTACCTTTCTTGTTCTCCTTAGGTACTAATTCCAGTGGACTAAACCCTCCAGTGGACGGCCCTATAGAACTATCTACATTTCATAGGGAGCAAAGCTTACATGTCTGAACTTCATGACATGTAAGCTTCAGGTGAGAGTTTTCCAACTTTATCCTCTGATAATCATTAATTTAAAAGAGTGGACTAACCCTGCCTTGTCTTTAAGGTAGGCAGGCTTTTGGTGAAGCAGAGCCTTTCATGAGTCCCATTAGCTCATGACTTAAAAATCTATTTTTAATTTCAGTAGCTCAGTATTACTTTAAGATTTCAGTAGTTTGATATCTTCTTTTCACACAGAAATTGAACAAGTATGTAGCTTCATATTTAGTTAATACCAGTAAGACCTGAAATACTACTTTTAAAATTCAGCTAATATAAACACTTCATAGATTGACAAGTACTAAATTCCATCTCTTTTTGGCAAAAACTTCTGTTGCCTTCATAACTAAGTCTGTCCAGGGTTGCTTTTGGATAAATACTTTCACTCAGAAATTATTCACTCTCTGTTCCATGTAAAATACATGCATATGCAAGGTTAAAACTAAGCACAGAAACCAGCACAAATATTAATGGACTGCTGTAAAACTGCTTTTAATTATTCTTTTTCAGTGTTATATACAGTCCAGATTTTGAGATAATTTAAGATAATTTCTATAGGAGTTTAAGATTAGAAAGCACCTTTAGTAGTATTGATGTACTGAGACGCTTAAGAAACTTTGTAAAAGTCAGTGATTTTTCATTCTTGATGATCAATTTTTGTCTTTATGTGTGTAGAAATTACAGTACAAACCCAGAATCCATCAGTTGTGTTGCCCAAATTTTGTTTGAAGGCATTCTGTGGAAAAGCCATCTTTCCTAACTTTTACAATTCAGCATCCCAGTTACCTACTGAACTAGGTACGAGCTTCTTATACAGAATCCCGAAACTCTTGAGTCTGGCAGGGACCTCTGAAGATCACCTAGTCCAAGCTTCCTAGTCACTGCAGGGTCATATATGACACATTGCCCAGGACTGTTATTAGTCAGGTTTGAATATCTTCACTAAAAGAGACTCTGCAACCTCTCCAGTCTGTTTCAGTACTCAGCCCTTCTCAAAGTGACAAAAAATCTTTCTGACATTTAGAGAGAATCCCAAACAATTTCCCTGAGTCTCCTCTGGCCTCAGCCTTTCAGTGTATGAAAGGTATACTAGTCCCCTAATAATGTCAGGTGCCCTTTACTGGATACTCTCTGTACCTGCATGATGTACTGGGGAGCCCATTGCTGGACACAGGACTCCATGTGTGACCTCACCAGTCCTGAGCAGAAAAGAAAGATCACCTCCCTTGGACCTGCTGGCCAGAGTCTGCCAAATGCAGTCCAGGATGATGTTTGGCTTCTTCACCATGAAGACCACATTTTTCATCTTGTTGCTCACCAATACTCCTGGGTCAAAGCTGCTTTCGAGATTATCTGTCCCAGTGAGTTTGGCACATGAGTTTGCTCTTCCCTAGGTGCAGGACTTTGCATTTCTTTAGGTTCCTCTCTCCAAACCTTCCAGGTCCCTCTGAATGGCAACACACCCATCTGGTATATCAGCCAGTGGTAAGAAACAGGCACCTACAAACGCATCAGGTCCTTTTAGCAGCCTTAAATGCTGTATTCTCCTTTAGCTGTAGAGGCAAACTAGAGACCTGATAGTCCCTAATATCTAGGTGGCTGAAGTTAAGGAATTTATACCCTACTCTTTTGCTAACTCAGCAGATTCTTTCTTGGCTATTCTCTACCAAGTAATGTTCATCATTAAATGAACACAATGTAGATTATTAGTACCGGTCATCTGCAGTTATATGATCTTCCCTGCAATACTTATGGAAGAAAACACTTCCCTTTTGCATGCACCAAAATCTCAGTTGCTTTCTGGACATATCCCTGTTCAGTGTACATTAATAACCGTGTCATGAAAGAATAGATTAAAATCTTAGGATCGCAGAATGGTTTAGGTTGGAAGGGATATTGAAGATCATCCAGTTCCAACCCCATTGCAATGGGCAGGGGCACCTTTTACTAAACCAGGTTGTTCAGAGCCCTATCCAACCTGGCCTTGAATAACTCCAGTAATGGGACATCCACAACTTCAGGTAACTTATTCCAGCAGCTCTCTACTCTCCTCGTGAAGAAAGTTTTCTGTATACCTAATCTAAATCAACCCCCTTTTAGTTTAAGGACATTCTCCCTTGTTCTAACACTACAAACTGTGTAAAAAGTCCCTCTTCAACTGTCTTGTAAGCACATTCTATGTTTTAACTTGATTTTGTTTTTCCCTTTTAACAAAGAATCCATGTTAACAATTTATTGTCAGCTATGCAACAGCTTCTGTTTTTCCCATGAGCTCCACTCTCATCTGTAAGCTGGTGACACTGAAATCTGCTGGCACTATGCTTATATCACAGTGACTGAGCTTTTTGTGACCTGCACATCTTCTAGGAGCCCTGAATTCTTGCATATTCCAAAATATTTATCACAGAACTGACAGCAGTTAAAATCATGAGATTATTTCAAAAAATCTAAGGACTTGATCTTTGACAGCGCTCCAAGCTATGCTTTTTCTTTGATGCCCAGTGGCTCCCACACAGACTTCACACCGTTATTGCAGCACTAACATGTTCGATATCTTTCTAACACTAAAGACATTCACTTTCAGTTTGAGTAAAGCAGTGGATGCAGAAAAAATCTTCACTCAGTGGTAGAACAGAAAAGTAGTTATTCCATATTTTAAAAATTACAGGAAATTCCACATCTGCTAATTAATGGGAGCCATTCTGCTGTACATTTTTAGCCTCATAATTATCAGTGAAGGTTAGTTAGTCTTTCTCAAAGCAACAGGCCAGATTTTGAACACAAATGTTCTGCCAAACATCCAGGCCCTGCTCCTTCTTTCCCCCTGCTAAGGAGACATTATTGCAACAACAATGCCTATTGCTGCAGGCTGCAGTTATATTTTCACTTCCAGGAGGTCTCCAAGGACACTGCATTCCTGGTGTATGTGCTTCCCATCATCACTGAATGTTGTGTCTTTCCTCTCTCAGCAAGTGAGCATGAGGGGAAACTAGACAGATACAGCCAGATAATTGACTTTATCAGCAACACAAGGTTTAGCTACTTAGAGCCCCACTGCTCCATCCAGGCTCCAATGGCTTACAAAGTAACAGCAGGAGGATTGATAAAGCACTTCTTAACTGTTTTGAGGGATAACATAAAAATTATCCAGATTATTCCTTCTATTCCTGGAAAGTGCCTTGTTTTGCAACCTGTTCCTGCTAACAGCCACGTGCACCTAGTACTAGGCAAACCATGGAGGTTTGTCTTACATCCCAGAATGTCCCTATATACAAGCTTAAGCTGCACTGACTTACAGAATGAAAAAAATAAAATTCAGCCTCCAGGTTAATATTTTTGATCAAGAGATGGGATGTTTTTAAAGAAACACAGCTGAAGATTTACATAAATATCCTTAAAGGATATTTTAAAAAAAAATGTTTTGGTTTTCTTCACATTAGACTTTTTGTAAAAGTTACACAGGCTATTTTTGGAGTTGATGTTACAAATTTTGGCTCAATCAATGGAGAAAACAGAGGCTTAAAATTGCTAAAGTGAGAGAAGGGCCGCCTGATGCTTTCTTTGCTCTATGTCCAATGCATTAGGAAATATTGCTGCCTTAGAAATCAAAGAGCTTTCAGAAAACTGAATTCCCTGTATAGTTAGAAGATTAAACCTACTTGGAACAAGAAGGAAATGGACTTTGTGATATCACTGTAGTATTTCTAGCAAAGATGAGTCATGGGACTTGACCAAATATAGTGTTGCTTTAGAGAAGTTAGCCTTTAATTGACACTTTTAATTTTTTTTCTGTCTCCGGGAAAACAGGCTCAGGTTTCTCTTGTAGAAAATCTGGTGAAAAAAACACTCTTTTTCAAATGAATCCAGGAAATTTCATGAAATAATCTAATTGGGATGCAGGGTACAGAATATAAGACACAGAACATGCATTTCAAACCTCCGATTTGAAAGCCACTTACAGTCGTGGATGTTTCTCAACACAAAAGTTGCTCCACTGGAAATGTACTGGCACTCAGGAAACCATCTTCAAATCAGTGTAATTGCTCATGTAATTCAGTACCTTGTTGGTGCAAATGTCACACTACAGTTTTTCCATCTCTTTTTTTTCAATGCTCAGAGTGACATGATCCAACAGAATATCAAAAGTAAAAGTAGAGTTTACCAGAGTCTTACAGAGATTTAGTTCTTTTATGTGTTATTATTAAATACCCACCCCTTTGTGAAAAGTGCAAGGAACAAAGAAATCTGTTAAAATTCAACATTGGAATGAATATAGAATCTCCTTCCAGTACCTAGGGGAAACCTACAAGAAAGGTGGAGAGTAATGGTGTACAAGAACAGGTAGTGGCAGGATAGGGAGGAATGGATTCAAACTAAAAGTGAGTAGGTTTGGATTAGATGTTAGAAGGAAATCCATTACTGTGAGGGTGGTGAGGCACTGGGACAGGTTGCCCAGAGAAGCTGTGGATGTTCCAGTCCTGGCAGTGTTCAAGGCCAGTTTGAATGGGGCTCTGAGCAACCCGGTCTACTGGAAGGTATCCCTGTCAAGAGCAGGAGGGTGGAAGTTAGTGTATCACTCTGAACTTCATATAGAGTGTTAGCAAGTTCTCCTCACCGTTTAGTCAGACAAAACAATCCTTTTCCAGCCAAGAACCAAGGACACCGTTACAGCTGCAGGCCCAAAAAGTGTAAGGAGCGAATTGAGGAGAGCAAACTGGGAGGATGTGACTTCATAACCTGAAGCTGTAATTGGACCATTAACCCCAGTATGTAAATGAACCAAAATTTATAAAAATGTAAAACTCATGGCTTGCCATCTCTCTTGGGTGGAGCCTTGCGTGGAGCCGGGCTCTTGTATTGCCCAAGGTGTATCCTTTGAAGGCTTTTTAATAAATACCTACTTTATTCCTTTAGCACTGTCTAGCCTCTTTTCTAGGTAACCTCTTAAGGCATCATTACTTTGATGACAACCTCATTTAAGCAATTTTCACACCTCTGTATTATTATTCTTGATTTATACCAACATAAATCAAGATAGAATTGGGAAAAGCTATTTAAAAATTCAGCGAGTAACTGCAGGGACCATTTATATTATCTTGGTAGACACATTTAAAACCAACATTTAATGAGTATGTGACTCATCAAGTTAAAATTGTTTTTAACAGAGCCTGATATTGAACACTAGATTGCCACTAAGTCACAAAAAAAGACTGAGATATTAAAGGGCAATTTGTAGCTTTGCTGGATAAGTTAGCATAGACTTACTTGGAAAGGGTTTGACTCAGTAATTTATTCTAAATCATCTAGGTTTTTGTTTGTTTCGGTTTTTTCCCCTAAAAGCATTTTCCGCTTAGATTTTGGGATTCTATTTTGATTTTTTTCCCAACAAGTAAGTCTCAATGTAGAAGTGCTACTTTAAAATCTTAACTATAATATACCCAGCTGATGTAAATTGCTATAGCATCTCATAGATGATCATTGATTCACATGTATGTTAGTTATCAAAGGCACTGAAGATGCAAGAACTTACAGAAGTATTACCTCTTTTGTTTTATTACTGTAATTAATCCTAAAGGAGTTCTTTCCAGTAAAGCCAGTTGCTTTAAGAATATTGACAACACTAACTCATCTGGCCAGCATGTTCTTTCATTCCCATTGGGACTAAAACAACCTTAAAGTGAAATTACTATCAGCTGTAAAGATAATATATGCATTTACAAAAAGGAAGCAGTTAAATACAAACATTTCACAAACACCTGACAAATTTACATAGTATAGCATTCACACTTTGAGAAAACTAAAGGAAAACATTGTTGAAAAATGCTTTTTTTGTTGAAGTACTATGGCCCTATAGAGTCTTGCCAAACTTTTCAAATAACAAGATTTTTGGTTAGGTTTGTCATTGGAAAAAATGGACAAATGAAAAAAGAATTATGCTATGATTTAAAAACTACCGTCCCACAAGATGAAACTCCAAAAACACATTCGCTTCTGACAGGATAATTTCTTAGCTAGTTCTAATCTTCAAAGGCATATTCTGAGGTGATTTTTGCCACATGCAACTGATTTTGGTTTTTGTTTTTCTGGTGTTTTTCCAGAGGAAGGGACTTTTCAAATGTTCTGTCTCTTTCTTTAAAAACACTAAGTAATCTCAGATAGGTGCAACATTGAGGCTGCAGCCAAGGTGTTATATCCAAGTTGGAGGGTGTTTAATATCCTGCAAGCGATGTCTTATCAGCTGAAGGAAGAAGAAAACAGGAGTCTATAGGCAGAAATTCTGGAATTCTTCTGATTTGTGAACTGTTACAGTTAGCCCAATATTGTTCATTTGAAACTCACATGAGTGCTGAAATCTCTAAGTTCTCCCAACCTTTTTATCACTAGAGTCTTTCAGAAGTCAGAAAAAAATACACAGTGAAAATGTAGGAAATATGATTCTGTGAACCGAGCAGGACATTTTACTGCATGTGGCATTGATATGTTTCATCTGAATATAAAAGTACTTGGGATGTTCCCACTGTTTGCCTAATGGCCAAAAGAAATCCAGAATTCTCCTCACTCCTCTCTAACAAAATGACGCAAATCCCATTCTTCTACAAAGCAGTGTGGTGCTTATTCTGTAAGTTCCTTTTAAAGGAGAGTTGTATCTATGCTCTATCATGAACAATTCTTGGAATCTCCTAAGCATACAAAAAGTTAAAAACTAGAGCTTTCTACTGATTTCAGCAAGACACAATAATTCTCTGAAGACAGGAGTCAGCTGTTTCTTCTTTGAAAAACTGAAGCTTTGGAAAGTGGTTAAAAATTCCAGTACTCCTATATTTTTTTTGGTTGCGTTTACTGCTGTTACCAAAAGACTCTTGCTGTGGCCTGATAATGTCTAGTACAGGTGCCTGAATAGAGGGTGTATCAGAGCTCTGAGCACCAAGTGACATCCTGCTGAGGCATTATTTCTGGACTGTCAATGAAGTTGAAAGCTCCTGAGGGATTCCAAAATGGGCCACTACCAAAGACTGATCAAAAGGAGTCAGAAATCAAGCAATTTCCTCTAATTGGATCCTTGCAGCACTTACAGAGAGAATTATTTCAGAAACCCACTTTTAGAAGGCGGCATGTAGGAAGGTTCAAATGCTGTATAGATAGAGTACCAGTAATTAAAATTGGACTCCCATTCATTGTATAATTTAGAGATAACTGATTCCCTGAACACTCAGAAAACCCTTTTCATCCTTACCAAATAAAACCCAAGCCTGGCACAACCTACCCTCTCTATTTTCAGACTCAGTTCTACTATTCTTATCTTCTCTATATTAGCAAACCCTGCTCAGGAATAGTGTGAAATATTTAGTTCATGTTTAGAGCATATAGTTCTTCTAAGGGCTGTGAGGAAAAAAAGGGATGCCTTGAATTTAAAACTCCCTCAGCAGTGAGCTGAAACGGGTGATAGGTTAGTGCATTTGGAATGTTACTTTTGGATGGCACCTGCACCATTGAAGGTGTTTGCCCTGCTATAGAGAGGTTTGGTGTGACACTTAGAGGCACATATCAATTAGCTGAAGTCAGGGTGCTTATTCTCATGCAAATTATGCATTGTGAACATGAGAAGCAAACTCAGACTAACATCTGTCATATACCACCTACAAAAGATTTCTGCTTTCATGTCTCAAGGCTGTCTTGGTTTAGCCATAAATCGTATTTTGACAGGGTTTAATAAAATACAAATTATGGAACTAGTGAGTCATACTCAGTATTTCCATCAGACAAATTCAAATGGGTGTACATTTTAACTGAGCTGTAAATAGATTAAATTGTAAACATAATCCTTGGAAGTTTTGCAGCTTTACAGATTTTAAAGGAATATGATTTCTCATTCAGAATTCATTCCTAAATTAATGCTGAGCATGACTGTGTAATTTGTTTGTTATGAGGCAGGATTAAAGGGATTTACCCGACATTATATCAGATACTGTATATGTTTTAGACATTCACGTAAGCACTGCTTTTCTTACATTTATTAACCAGAAGGTTTCTATAAATAAAAGGAATCAAAATGTTCTTTAACTCCTTTGAAGTGTGCTGCTGTTAGGCTCAGATTCATACTGGTGAACCACAAATGCACAGCCAAGGGGTTTACATTAGGAGAGTGGCTGCTCCCTCTTCTTTTGGGGTCAAGAGCACCTGGAGCTCCAGCCCATGGCCCACCCAGCCCTGCCCTGCCCTGCCCTTAGGAAGCTGCAGCCATGGAGAGGGAGCTCCATCTCCCTGCTTTGAGAAGGCCTCAAAGCAAATTCCCTTGCCTGCTTGGCACTTGATATAAATGCTTTATTCTTTCCTGATGTGCTGTGATTCTCCTCTCCTTTCTATTTCGTAGAACTGATTTTGCTGTCAAAAACATGATTGTATTTTTACAGCACATGTTAGGTAAATACAGTGTGAAACATCAAGCGGTAAAAAAGAAAGGATTAAAAGAGAAAAAAAAAAGTTGATATGTCCAAATATTTTGATTAAACACTTGTAAGAAATAGGACAAAATAGAACAGACATTTAGACTGAATGACATTTTTTCTGAAATGTCATTCAGTGGTGAGTGAATCTGGAAGGAACCTTTTATTTGCTTTCTGTTTTTCTTTTTCTGTTTCTTTTTACTTTTTTGTTGTTTTTAGTTCCCTCATGGGGTGCCTACTACATATTGCTCATGCAATGAAGTACTATGGAACTAAGAGAGGAATATATTAAAGCAAAGACTAGTTCAACTAAATGGTCTGTGTTGTTTACTTTTGTCAGAAATCACCTTTGCATCATGAACTGCTTCCTGAAAATTGTAGAAGTACCCAGATAGCCAAGCGCCTTAATGTGCCAATGTACATAAGAATGACATTATGTTACTACTATCCCTCTTTGCTTAGACTTTGCTGTACCCTAATCTTTGAAGGTTGACCTAATTCCCTTTAAATGGGTTTTTCAGGCAACTTTTTAGGTATCATAGAATCATAGAATGGCCTGGATTGGCAGTGACATTAAAGATCATCTAATCCCAATCCCCTTGCCATGGGGATGTTCATGTTCAGTAGAACAGGGTGCTCTGAGCCTGGTCCAACCTGAATTTAAACTCTTCTAGGGATGGGGTAGCCACAGCTTTTTGAGCAAAGCTGAAAAAAAGGAGGTATAATGGTTTTAAAAGTGAAGTCCTAGAGCAAGTGATATGCATGATTTATTACTTATTTCCAGAAGTAAGAGGTATGTCTGGGCTGCAGTTTACACACACATCCCATATTCATCCTGACAAGTCAATGGAAAATGGCCTCCATTTCATGGGTTCATCATAAGCAATGCTTTGCCTCTTTTTAGCATTCCATTTAATTGATTCTGAAGAGATTATTAGCAGGCTGAAATATTTCCTTTAACCCACAGAATGTATATGTCTGCAGAAGACTGAGCTGCTTTGGATCTAGTTCTCTGTAGCAAGAAAACTCTCAATAAACTTAATCTACACAAATATAAATTCAAACTAACTTTTTTTTTGTTTCAAACTAACAATTGTTTTCAGAATTAATCATCCTCATTTCATTTTTTAAAGTTTTTTAAACACTTCGCATAATTTGTTAAACAATGAGTACCAATTTAGGTTTTGTTATTTTTTATTGACAAATTGTGAGCAGAGCTGCATTAGTGAACTATTGCAGAAAGAACATCTGCATCCTTTCTTAAGGCAGAATAAAATATGTCTGTAAAGTTTTTATATTTTGGAATTTACTGCCATTGTATTTATTTCATTTTACAATACAGAGAAAAATAATAAAAAAATATATTAGAAAAAGCTGTTGCAGAACATAAGTTTTCTGCTTTGGGATAAATGAGTAATGGCTACATAACTGTCATCACACAATCAATTTTAAGCCTTCTTTCATGGTATAAAGCTCTGGGCTTGGGCAATGCAACTAATTAGAGAGTGAAATCAAAGCCATATATCTTTCTTCTCTTGTGAATTTTTACTCCTTGTCTTTAAGTGGCTATCATGCCCTTCTAACTGTATGAAATAAAATTAAATTGCATTTTTCCTACCAACATTTCCATATTCCTGTCAAATAATGTACATGTGCTAAAAGAAAAACATATTAGTAAGTGAAAGGTACTGCTGTCAGTTGTAGATAAGAGAAAAGAAGTCCTTAAGAAACTGCTGCTCTTCATGGTCTGGAGTATAGCCATGAGCACTGCTGCTGTTCTAGGGAAAGGAGGGATACAGTCAGAGCGTTCATGATTTAGCATCAGGTTTCAGTGGCCAGCAGCATCTCAGTTTAGGGGTGCTATGTTAAAAATAGCTTAACTTATATTCACACAAATGTGAAAATTTGGTTGTTCTAATTTTACATTAAAGAAAGTTTTTATTTTTGTTCTTCTAGTGCTTTTCTTGATAGTGTGGCTTTATCAAATTTGCAGAGATTTGCTTAACCAATTCTTCTAAGTCCAAAGTCAAATTGTACACTTGGTACCCTAATTCTGAAATGAACTTTTACATGTTTTGTGACTATGACCAAGAGAGTCAAAGACAATATTCCAGGAGCAGGTTGAACAAAAGGTAATGATGATCCTCTGGGCAGATCTGCTGATATATACTTTGAATTAATTATGAGAGCCCTGAAAAAGTTTGAAAGGCAAAAGACAATTCATGTATTTAATATTTGAGCATTGTTCACACCTGTTTTGATACCCACAAATTTTGCATATGTTCACAGACCCAACTATAAACTTCTGTCTCAGCCAGAACTCCAAAGCAATAAAAGAAAATTCAGCAAAATATATGTTTACTGAATTTCAAAAAATACTACTAGACTTACAAAGACTGATTGTGTTTTCTACTCTACCTAGTAGAATAAAAGGTGTATGTGTAAAATACATAAGTTTCTAAAGGAAAATTATTTTAGTAATGAAATTATTCCTTGTGTATTCAGCTCTACAAAAAGTACTAGTTTATGTGTTCCCAAGAAGGTCAGAAAATTTAGTTTCTTTAAGAGCTTGTTTTCTCATTGTCCAGTTAGTAAATTTCTAATAGTCCTAATCTAATCACAGGACGATTTCTCAAAAGCTTTCCATCAGTACCACGATCACCATTGTCATGAGATCAGAAGCCGATACTCAAAATCTTATTTCAATTTCTATCTGAGGCATCAGCCCCACAGTGGTACCTCATTTCTCCTAGAGCCCTGCCTTCCACATGCAAACTGTATGAGCTCATTGAGGCAGAAACCCCTGAACCCATCTGTGTCCCATCACATCAAAGTTCTTGCTTTCTTGAAAGAAGTGATGCATCTCATTCTAAAACTGATCAGAATTTTGCCTCTCAGTGCCTCTCTTTTCTCCAATAAGTATGAAGAAAACCACAATAAATGGCTGAAATGCAGACATCTGCGTAGCAAACAATTAAATCTACATGAAATGAAATCTCACCCGAAGGGTCTATAATTAAAGTGCTATTATATTCCCAAGTTACATGAAGAGGATCCCACCCATTGTCTTTAAACTACTGTTGCTAATATCTATTTGCAGTAAGCTAAAAACAAGCAGATTTGGATCAAGTTTGACATTTCATTATACTTTATCTCATACAACTACTGTCTCAAAGCATGAGACTTTCAGTTTGAATGTGAATGGGTAAGGAAAAGGCAAAGAGAAACAATACAACAGCAACATTATGTGCCTACATATATTAACTAATAATTGGTGTATTAATTAAAAGTCACTATTTATTTTCTACACAATGAATCATCAAAAATCATAAATCCATAAATTCAGAGATACTCCAATCTCCATTGAATCTTATCTGGACAAGATGTACTTCTGGCATGATAGAAAAATTATTTCAAATAACTTTTGGGAGAAGAATATACAAACTTTACACAAGAAAAGAGGTGAGAATATTAATGATGAAGAGCACAAGAGGCATTTTACAAAAAATCAAATTATAGTGTTTAAATTTGATTCAAAATCCTTCCTTTATATATTTTTTTTCTTTTCTCCCTGGCTTGCTTTTGTAATTTTTGGTATCAAACAATAAGAATATAAATATTTGAAATTGTATCTCTTTTTGTCACAATATATTGTAAAATAGCGTTTGTTGTTTACACATAAACCAGTAATAGTATTCTTGTAACTGCAAAATGTTTTTAATTGTACCTCTTGAATTGAAATTTGTCCTCTCTCCTACCTACCAGATATGGAGAGGGAAAGGTGAAGTGGCCCAATGGTAGAGAAGTACTCCTTGCTATCTAACAATACCTATTGCAATTTTAAAAACCCTGAATGGAAACAATAACAAAATGAACAAGAAAACAGACTTCCAAACAGGAAGGCATGAAAGCAGAACATATTACAGATTGACCAAAGAACAGGAGGCCCCCCAGGCAGCCTTCTGGGTGTGCTATAAAAAAAACAAAACACCTATCAGGAAATATGTGATAGCATATGGAGGAGTGGAGGATAAAACCTTTCAAACACAAAATCTGCAAGGGGTGAGATACTAAAATCTGCTGGAAGGTACTGGAGGTGCAGCCACAGACCATGTTTGGAAAGCACTGTATGTACCTTACAAGCTTACAAGCTCTTTTAAATAATGTACTTGTGTGGTTTTCATTTAGTCCCTTTTGTTTCTTCCAAAGGATGATTATTTCCTAAGCATTAACAAAGTGTGCAAAAGTATTATGTGCATGCAAAGACATTACTAAGTGTTGTACATGAAGAAATCTGTCTTCAATTATATTTGAAGCAATTACTTTGATATCATCTTTTGTTTACAGTAAGCTACCATGAACAAGGATATCCCTCAGGAAAAAGGATTTGAGGAGGACAGAGGAATAAAAGGCTCAGAAAACAATGTTAGTTTTGAAGTTTTTTCTACGGAGAAAAAAAAAAAATCATGTGCAAAGTCTGTGCAACAAAAGAAATCTTCACTTACCAAAAAGAGTTTGATAAAAGGAAACAGCAGGGAAATAGTTGGGATCCAAGGGATTTTAAGAAGTAAAAATCAAAAAATGTCTACAGATTTTGAGGTAGCTTTGCCTAACATGTTTTTGGGGTTTTGTTCTTCAGTGGATATGTTTGTCTTATGTAGCTGATAAAGAACTAATTGCTTCCATGTTCAGCAATGCTTCGGCTTTAGCTTCATTTCTTGAATGCAAGGAAAAAGGAATGTAGTTGACAGTCATGCTTTTATTTTTTTTTCTTTTTTTTTTAGGTAACAATCTGTAAAATGGAAACATGATTCATTTCATAACTAGAAAATCATGCTGCAGCTACATGTAGAGAGCAGGAGTTCTTGAAATGCACTTGTTTTCTTCCACAATGAACTGTTGAGGAGGAGCACACCCACACCAGGAGAACTTCAGTGTCTGTGCCATGCTGGGGGAGCAGAGATGCAGGGACAGGAACCAGGCTGGGGAAGGGAGCTAGACTGCAGCACTGTCTTTGACCTCAGATCCCTGGCCAAATTATCCTCTGGAGAGAGCTGAAATGTGTGGTGTAAAAACAAGTGAGCAATGCTGCAGCCTGGGACCAGACTGACGCCTCTTAGACGTGAGGAGACCTGGGCAGGCTGTGTGATGGCAGCAGTGCTTTCTCCCAGATATCCAGCATGATCGACCAGGCCTCCCCAGCAGACATGGCTGTGTGACTGTGTTAAACCAGGCTTCCAGGCTTCTGGAATAGCATTAGGTGATATACAGCCTTAAAACAATCACTACAGACCGGCTCAGACACAGGAGTCTCTGTGCTTATCAAGAACTCAGAACAGCCCAGTGACATTCTGGCACATCTAAGACACATTTTGTGATATATCTCAAGGATAAGCAACACTGGTATATCAAATTTTGCAAGCTTTAAAATCAATCCTTAAAATTACAAGACATGGGCTTATTCTGCCCATAAAACTCACATGAATAATTTTTGAGTTGGCCCACCCAGCCATCCACAGCAAAATTATACTAATTCTGTTGGATCTATGTACACCAAACTTGCCTAGGGATAAACCAGCTTTCTTAGGGTTTTTTGTATGACAGTGGTATTTCACGAAAATTAGGACTTAAGGATTTGACCAGAGTGTTAGGGCTTCCTCCTGCCTCTACGTAGTGGCAGACCCTGAAAAGACAGAATCAGACCTCTAATATATAGCCCGTCTGTAAGAGCAGCATACAAAAAATCCTTGAGAAAGTAGAAGGCATAGTACCTTGTTTAATGTGCAAACATACTAGCATGTGAATGGGAGCTGATATCTTTGAGTCCTACAGAAACAGCTTGCAAGTTAAAACCAAACTGAAACAAAATTTTAATACATTTGAAAATGTATAGTGAACAATGAGAAGCTTTCCCTTATCAAAATCCTTTTATATTGCCTTTTTGCTTTGTCTAGTCACAGGAAATGCCTTTGTGTGTGTTTTCATCATCCAAATGTGTTTTCTTGCCTTAATTATGAAATCAGAAGTTAGGAAAACAATATTCTATGTGCTTTGCAGGTTTCCCCTATGAGGAATGCAGGTTACTGCAGTATGTTTGTGTAAGTGCCACGCTTACAACTGTAGCTCCCATGTGACTCACTAGCTCAGTTTTCATCATTGCCCCTGGCTCTCTCTTATTATTTACCTTGTTTCTGAAGCTCCTCGTAAGGTGAAAAGAAGCCATTGCTGAAAAATACAGTAAAATGTAGATTTTACCCTGAAAAGAAAGGTGAATAATATGTTGACTGACTCATAGACTCATTTAGGTTGGAAGAAACCTTTAAGATCATCAAGTACAACAGTTGAGCACTTTTGCCAGTTGCCCCAGTATCCTTGAATGGGTCCCATCTGGCCCCATGGACTTTTGTGTTTCCAAGTGGTGTAGCAGGCCACTGACCATTTCCCCTCAGATTATGAAGATTTCCTTTTGCTTCCCATCCCTGTTTTCTAGCTCAGGGGTCCTGGTACTCCAACAACTGCTTTTGCTATTAAAGGCTGAGGCAAAGAAGGTATTGAGTACCTCAGACTTTTTTTCATCCTTTGTCACTATGTTTGCCCCTAACAAGCAATAAAGGATGGAGTTTTTCTTTGGCCCTCCTTTTATTGTGAAAGTGTATATAGAAAACTTTTTTATTGTGTTTTACATCTGTAGCCAGAAAAAAATTCTAGTTGAGTTTTGGGTCTTCAAATTTTCCTCCTGAAAAACCTTGCAAAATCCTTGTAGTCCTCCTGAGTTCCCCACCACTTCTTCCAAAGGTCATGAACACATGGGGGCTTTTTACTGAGTTCTAGCCAAATTCTCTATTCAGTCAGGTCAGTCTTCTTCCCCACTGGATCATCCTTTGGCACATGGGAACAGCCTGCTCCTGTACCATTAAGATCTCCTTCTTGAAGAATGTACAATCCTCCTGGACTTCTTTGCTCTTCAGGACTGTTCCCCATGGGACTCTCTCAACCACTCTCCACAAACTAAAGTTGGCCTCTGGGAATATAAACTGGTAGCAGTTTTTCTGGCCTTACTTACTTCTGGCCTTTACTCATCCTTACTTCTCTGGGAATTGAGCATTCTTATCATTTCATGATCACGGTGCCCAAGATGACCTCCAACATCACATCAGTCACAAGTCCTTGTCTGTTTATGAAACCCAGGCCAGGTGGGACACCTTCCTCAGTCAGCTGAGTCACAAAACTGACTTTAATGCCTTCTTCTGACTGTGACCAGGTCTATAAGGGGCCACAACAGGCACATGGACCATCTTACACATGGAAGAGAACAGAGGCAGAACAGGAAGGCAGTGGAGGAGATGGGAAAGAAGCGTGGTGAGCAGGAAAGCAGCTGAGGCATTTGAGACTGACTGTAGAGGGATTATGAAATGAATCTACAGCCTTGAGCAGGATCCGGAAACTACTGAGGAACCTGAGACATGACTGAGGGTAGCAATAAAAATCTTTCAGCCACTGACATGATGTGAGGGGACATCTGCCAGCTCAGGAGGGAGTCCAAAGCCCAGAAAGATAATCAAAGCAGTAATAAAATCTTATTCAGTAACTCATTTTAAGTTAACACTTTCCACTGCATCTACATTTTAGAGCAAAATCTGTCTTTAGCACATTTCAATTTGCAGATGCCTTCCCTTAAACCCCCTTTACAGCATTCTAAGCAAAATAGGCAGGTGGAGTCTTTTCAGCTAATGATAGACCCAAATCATCTTCTAGCAACTGGTGGTGCCTAACAGATGCCTGCAGATGCCTAATTAACATTCATGAAGCACTTGAATCCCTCAGATGAAGGCAGTATACAGTAAAAGCATAAATTATTACTATGGGTACTAACTGCTTCAGAAAAAAATTGTGTCTATTCTAAAAAAAATGGCTTATTATTCCTTTTTCTAAGAAAGAATTGAGTAATGACCAACTGAAAAAGCTTTTTTTTCGCCTAATGATTTTACTGACATGTAAATAGCAACAAATATTAAAAGCTGCTCAGGTGTTTCAGGAGTCTGGATTTCTTACAAAACCTAAGATTCCAGCTAAATATGACAGAAAGCTGGACAATCAACAATCATTAACGTGATTGAAATTTTAAAGCAGACTACTCAATCATGCTACAGAGCTGCTAAGAGCATTCTGTGTCCTTTCCTTGTCCCTGACCCTTAAGCTGCTTTGCATCTGGATATTTAAATACTTTGCACAGCTGTGTCTTGCAGACTTCGCCTTCTCCATCTGCTTGTTTGTTTTCCTGGTTTTATTTTTCAGGCTGCTATTTTGTATAAGCAAAATTATCCTTTTATGCCTCCTCTGCCTCTGTTATTTCTTCTAGATATTGTAAACTACAGCATCTGTGGTACTTCTCCTGTTATAGATTTATATTCTTCTAGGTAGTGTGGGATGAAGATAAGAAGCCTCAGTTGAACATGAAGCTGATGCCCTAGTCTGACATTTAAATCCCCAAAGCTTTTTATTTCTGAAATTTTCTACAGAGTATCCCCTTGGTGTATAAATGAACTATTTTGATTCTTTACAAGTATGTATCACAGGTCAATAGAAAAAGTAGACAAGCTACTGGGCATTTGAAAGACTACAGTTACCCTCTACATTAGCAAGACTGGCACTTTTTTTTTTTTTGGTCAGATAATCTGAATATTCTGACAGTAAATGTTACTAAAAAAGAGTTCATTACCTAAGAAGAGTAGGAATTCAGATTTGATTTTTAAAGCATTTCTCCGTCTTGGGATCAGCATGTTTGCAGAATGAAAGGATGTTTCCTGACCTTTTTATCTCTGAAGGGTGGGAAGTAACTTTAGGTTCAGACATTTATCTCATATCCTAGAAACAAATTGAGCCAAGTTTTCAAGTTCTATCTCCCAGTTATTTCTGGATTACTGAGGTTTGTTTACTCTGAACTGTTTCATAAAGGAAGTTAAAAATTAATGCTGCTGCTTAGCTATATACTTAAATATGAGCTCAGCTTTCAGCACAAACAGATGTTCTTTGCTTAGTTGGGATGGTCTGGAAAAAAAAACAATTACAAAATTGTTTTGATGTGTTCAATTCTAGGAATCTGTTAATGGCTTATGGACAGAACACACGGATGGCTTTGTTAGGTCAGGATCGTGGCTTTCGCACCAGATATCAGAAACGGATATAATGGGACAAAAGGTAGGGTCACATACTGAAAACCCACATGGATTATAACATCCTACAGCTTTCTTATGCATTAATGCATCCCTGATTATTCGTTTCCTGTCTTATCCTGTACCAAGCCCTATCAATGTGAAACAAATTGCAAGATCAGAATCTTTCCTGCTTAAAGAAATCTCTCAGATTACCTTAAAAATTTCATTTGTTTCATTTTGGTTTTGTAATAGCTGTTATATTCTGCTGAATTATTGTGAAATGTCAAGAGCAAGATAGCAAAACATGCCCTACTGAACAGAAATTTAGGAAACATGAATCACTGCAATATAATTCTGCAGGACCTTGGGGAGAGGGAGCGGAAAGAAGGTAAGGTCAAATTTATAAGAGTAACTTCTGATCGTGAGCTTTGCTCTTGGACACAGTTTACATTCAGTTCATGGGTGGTGCACTTCCAGCTCCCTTTTGCTTCATGGAAGTTTTCAAAATGTCTGGAATTGCTGTTTGGGCCTTACAGAGAAATCAAATCATATCCAGGTAAATTCTCGTTAGTTCTATAAATAATTACCACA
Source organism: Onychostruthus taczanowskii (assembly GCF_017590055.1). Lineage (NCBI taxonomy): Eukaryota > Metazoa > Chordata > Aves > Passeriformes > Passeridae > Onychostruthus > Onychostruthus taczanowskii. The sequence continues at coordinate 7,442,156 of NW_024497629.1, forward strand.
TATCATCTTGAATAAAACACAAACTTTTAACACAGCATGAAGCTAAGGGGAATCCATTTCACATCCTCTTTACTCACAAGGTCTTCTAGAATCACAGACTTTAGAGGAAAGACTGTTAAACTACCTAATCTTCATCTCCTGTTTATCACAGATGCCTAACATTTCTCCAGGTTACTCCTGAACTGAGCACAGTAGTTCATATTTGATGGAAAAAGGTGATTAAGTTGCCATTCATCAGCTCTTCCAATGTCAGCACAGCAGCCTACTGTGTACTGACTCTGATTAGGCCATGACTGAAATAAAAGTTGTTGCTGATTTGTAATTTTGTGGTTGTGATTAAGAACACAGTTGCAGACCATTTTACGTTCAGCATTCAGAAGTGCAACAGGAATTTATTCCCTGTTTCCCATAGATTACTGGCTAGAATAATTCACTTGGGAAAAGTGAACAGCCCTTGATTCCTCACAGCACTCCAAAGGCCAAAGCTTTGGTTAGAAAAGTATTAATGGTTTATTATTGCTAATGCTAATTAAAGAAAAAGGAACAACTCAACACAATTTTTCAGACAACACTTAGCAAAATGAAGAGCTAGGTGTCTTTCTTACCCATTTAGGTTTTGAGCCCTACTTCAGCTGCGAAAGGAGGAAATGTAATAAACTCACTGACTGCCTCAAGGCTGAGGGACCTGAAAGATTTTCAGCAAGTGTCAATAGCAACCCCGAGTATGACTCTTGTTATGTTTACCTGCAAGTTTTTCACTTATTCTTAAGTGCACTGATTGAGGGGGACTTTAGGAACTCTGTGTTTTATTACTTGAGGCTATAGGTATGTAAGGCAGAGAATGTCACCTTTAGAGCTTCTGATACTGGTCCAAAACATGAAAGTCATATGATGTAAAAGGCTGGTTCTATATTATTTCATTTAGCTGGCTCACTTTTTTTTTTTCTTTATTTCTTTCCCCCAAAATAACTGAAGGGTTGAATTTGTACAAATATTTTTTACTGGAGTAGGTATTGCTCATCTTCACCATTTTGTTTGATACCAGAACTGATGATATTTGTTCTCCTGTCTTTGGAAAAATACATAATGCCAAAACAAACTCTGTTGCTGTGTAGTCTGGCCAATATGATAGAAATAGAGTTATCTGATCACAGCCAAGCTGGATCACACTTGTTCCATGCAGGATTGATTTTGCTATTGATCACTAACAAAGACAGTATCTGTGACAGCAGGATTGCAGTGAAACTTGCCTCACTTGAAGGAAGGCTTTATGAATAGTCTTTTATACTATCTCTTGGTATAGCATCTTTTGTCCCAATTAGTACTGATATGAGCAAGTCCAAGGTGTGGAGAAATCTTTCCTGGCCCAACTGAAATACCCTCTTCTTCAAGGCTGCAGCTGTTAGTGTCCTCCACCCAAACTACCAAGGCATATACTCAAACTGAAAAAGGAAATAGTTTCATACCTGACATGGGGGTAGTTTTTCATTTCCCCCACCCAGATACCACATGGGAAATTTGTTAGGTGGGTAGAGCTAATACACACCCCAAATAATCCCATAGTTCTTTAGCAGCCAAAACATCTTACATTGTGTTTAGACCATGTCCTCCTGGTGATCGTGTCCTGGGTGAGGCTCTGTGGCTGGCTTTATTTTCGACATTCTGAAGTTATTTGTGTGTCATTTTCACAGAACTATATGAAAATGCTTTCAAGTTTTAACAGACTTCTTTGGAAGGAACTACTTTTATCTTCAACAAAAGAACAGTTTTGTTTCTTAACAGCACTCAGGATAAGCCAAAAAGCACTAATTTCTCCTCACTTGTAAAACATTTAACATATCACTACCCACACCCTGTAATTTCAAGACTCCTAGGATTTATAGTTTAAAAGCATAATTGAAACTTCTTGGCAAAGGCCCTATGACTTCCAGTCAAAATGGTTATAGAAGAAAAATTCTCTGTCTTAATGTAAAAGAAATCCTGCCTAAATTAAAAGCAGCTGATATTAGCTCTTTTTCCCCTATAATAATATCTACCATTAAGATGACAGCTAAAATATAAGGTGTTCTTGCATTTCAAGAGACTATGAGAGGAAAAAGGATTGGTGGGACTATTTTAGTGATGCCACGTGGAACTCATAATATATTTTGTCAAAGCAACTGTTTATTCATATACATAGGGAAATGTATTTTTAATTTAGAATTCATTCAAAATCTCATGCCTCAACTCGTTGAATCATAATAGCTCAATGCCTAAACTAGCACAGGAAAGAGTACAAAGGTTCATCTTGAGTGTTATATTGCAACCATAGCTTTCTTAACATTTGAGAATAATTTAAATAAATTCATCTTATTGCTACTTTCTGGAAGAGTTGGGTGCAGGGGCATTGTTGAAGTTCAGCCTATTTTTCTTCACTACACAAAAGCTTTGTAAAAGTTCTGGAGAGAGCAGATCTCCAGGTCATACAAACATAGGTCATACCAACATAGGAGGCACACTCAGCCTCCCATAGAATGCAGATTCTCACACACTGTCAGTGAAGAATAACGTAAAAATAGCAAAATGGATCCCATGACAGCAAGATAGGACAAACCCTTTGAGTAACTATCTAACACCATAACCTGAGCCTAAAAGCCTATCTACAGCTTTCTGGGCTGTTAACCCTTCATTTTTCTGAAGAGCTCCTAGAAACTCCCCATACCTATATTGCACTGTTTATTTTTCCTCCAGTTTATGCCAGGCAGAAGACATCAACCCCAGTCCAAAATTCCTGTCCTCCAATGACACGGGTCTGGGGCAGCAGCAACTGTCTTTTCTCTTTGGAATCACAGGATTCTACAGTCATTTCTTGGCCCAGCATTTCTCTACAGAACAATAATAATGCAGGAGTTGGACTCAATGATCCTTGTGGGTCTCTTCCAAATTATGATATTCTGTCCTACTCTGCCAGCAAATGTCTTTCTATAATAATACCTGACCCATAGTAATCCCTATTTTATACTACACAGACAACAAATTGTTTTGATTTTTCTTGTAAGACTATGTTTTGCTTTTTTCATGTCCCATTAGCTTACATGGAGAATATTAAAAAAAAAAGTTTTGTGTTGACAGTAGTTCATTTCCTGCTCAGCACTGTTGCCCGTAGGCCAGAGTCTGATGACATGTCTACAATACTAGATCAAAATGAAAGGCCAGCTCTGAATTTCAGTTATTAAAAGTGGTGTTTAAAAATGCTCTCTCCCAGCTACAATCTGCACTAGGAATTGTATAGTGACACTGATGCAATGGTAACTATAAACTAAAAATGTGAGATTCATGAAGGGGACAACATTTACTCACCAGTTTGCTCTGAGTTAGGAAATGCTGTTGAAAAGGGGATGAGAATGATCACTAATCTTGGTGTGTCTGTAACAATTTGCTTATATTAGCAGTCACTTATTGTAGGAAAATAAGAGATGGCCTTATGGGAGATTTGAAAAAATGTTAAAATCATGCTAATGAAAAGCCAAACGTAGTGCTGTGATTATTGTTATGATCTTTTCTTTTTATGCTTTTCACACCTCTGTAGTCTTGTCTGTAGTTGAACTCTAAGACCCTTAGGGCAAGGAAGCTGTTAATTCATCAGAGAAAGAGCTCTTTGTTGTAGATCCTTATAATACTCACCAAATCAGCCTTAATCCCTTTAACATAAATAAAAACAAAGGTATCACAGTTGTGTAGTATTAGAAGAGACTTCAAAGGTACAGAAGTCTATCTGCTTTCTTTGAGGAAAAAATAAATGTACCTAGGCTATCCATGACAAGTCTGTCTAACCCATTCCTAAAATAGATTTCTCCTTTCAGAAGAGGCATGGATACTTTGGTTACTTTCTGAAGTCTGCTTCACTCCTTATATCTTCTTATATTTAGAGATTGTTTTCAGTAGTTCCATGGATGGAAAAGCAAGAGGAAATTTTGATTATGAGTAAATAGTTTGGTTTTTTGGTCAGGTACGTACACATGACACACACGGATAAGAGAGCAAAAGTCCTAAGTTTCAGCAGTACAGTTTTAGAGAAAAAAAACCCATATTTTATCTGTACCATCAAAATGCTTCTGATGTCAGTGCCTAGTTTCATAAGTGGCTATCAAATACTAAGTTGTTTTCAAGTAGCTTCGAAGCAAAAACCCATGAAACATATGTTTGTCAGGAAAGCAGTAAAAATTACTAGTATTATCTCTCCTACTCTTTCACAAAGTTTTAACAGCATTAAGGACTACCTTGTTCCCTGAGGACATCTGAGTGATTTTCATAATAAAGACAACCTCTTATTTTTCTAATATACATAGTGTGTCCTGGTCCATCATGGTTCCTAACATCTGCTCTTGAAACTCTAACATGAAAAATATCATGATTTAAAGGGTTTTTTAAGGTGTTTTTTACTTTATTTACTTTATTTACTTAATTTACTTAATTTACTTTTGTATGTATATTTATTGAAAACATTCTGTGAAATAATCTATTGCAGAATAATATTTTGCTTTGGTTTTTTTGCAGTTCATTGAACATAGACATAAATGTCCTACCATTACACTTTGAAAGATATTCTACATAAATTCAGGTTATTAACAACCAACAGTGTGTTGACAGAAACAACTGACACAATTGAAGGCTGCACCTAGCCTTCAATTAGGATACAGGTTTGCATGTGTAGGTATAACTGGGCTAGTTTTATATTCTGATCATCTGCTTTGCTCCTCTAAGGATGGCACAAAAACGGCCCTCCCAGAATGTTGTTTTTTTCTGTGGGCCAAGTGTGCTTGCAGACAAACTTGAATACTTGGCAGCTGTATCCTATGGTATGCAGTTTCAGATAAAAACTAGTTTGGTATGTGCTGCATGTGTTACAATCATACTTCAGTCTGAAGCCCCCATATACCCTAAATTGAAACAGTAATGAATATTTGAGACTCAGAAATTATCTTCTGTCTCTGGCCATCTGTGGGGCAGATGTGCAACACTATTCTCACAGCTTTACCAAAACCCGTTTCAAACTCACCTTCCTGTTGTGCTTCTTCTAATCAACCCATTTCCAGACCTTGCTGCTGGCAGCAGTCATATTGCATGTTTGGTTTAATAGCTTTGCACCCCTGATATAATCCATCCCTTATGTGTGCACACATTCTCCCAGGCTCTCTTGGCAAACTTCCTGAGGTGTGCACAAGTGAACAGTGAGGAAGATGACAACTGTGGCACTGAAATGAAAGTGCACCTACTGAAAAGAGAAAGTGATGCAAACTGGGAAAATACATGGTAAATTCGGGCACTGAAGCTAATGGAGCACAAATGCTGGACTCTCAACATAATTTAGGAGCATGTGGGCAGATGTAAAAAAAATAAAAACAACATGGTCCCTTCCACCACTATGGTAACACAAATACATCCCCTATGGCACCAGTAATCTACAAGTGACTGCATGTTCATTGTAAGTAAGACATAAGGGTCTCTAGTGCACTTTACTCTGTGTGCTTGCTTAACCACGTTCTTCCCCAAAACACTATGATTATATACAGTATATTATTATATAATATTAATTTAATTATTATATAAATATTTTATAGAAAAAAGCCTATCAGGGTGCTACCATCATACAAAATGTGAGTTTTTAAGTGAAAAATTTCTTTGTCACTTTTTACCACCTCATCAAACAAGTCATCCAGTGCTCCACAGAGCAGACTTCAGTCAGACACAGGATGCTCCTGAATGGCGATGACTCCCAGACAAACCAGTGCCCCTTCATGCAAACCATGTGTTCTACATAGTGCCCAGTGACAGCACACACTAAAAAAGAGAGGAGGGCATGGGCAGGATGAAGCAGGAGACACTCAATCTGCTACCATTCGACAGCAGAAAGTGGGCTGGTTTTGTCTGATAACATTTGAGCCACAGCACTGCGCATCACTGACCTACAAACTACCCTGCTGCTTCTTCTGTGGCAGCAAAAGGAAATGGAAACACATGGAGAAGGGGTCTAATTTATCACTTCACAGTTAAGTGAATTTTACTTGACACATATCTTCAGATCTCCTGGTGAAAGTAATTATAAAAGTGAAATATGTGGTAGTATATGATAGCAACTGCTTGTTTTCTTGCTCAGTATCTAGTACATCTCTAGTCTGGGAATGTTGGGTACCATTTTCATGTGAATATCTTGTTGCTTTGTCACTGCTGCACAATAATTTTTAAAAAATGTTTTTGGTTAATATTCATAAAACATTTGAAGAGTTTTTAGGGTTTTTTTCCTGAAGAAATAATATTTAATGAAAAAGAAAAGTCTTTATGGTAATCTTCTGCTAACCTGACGTTGATTTTGTTATCTGTAATAAGCTTGTCATCCTAGTTTGAATAAATATTCTTTTCCTTCATTTATTGTCTCATGAAGGAACGACTAGGACCTGTAGATTCAATAAACAAGAATAATTCCTGTCATTGTATAGATATCATTACAGCCCAGCTAACATAAGCATTTTGTATTCTGTTTGATACTACCCAGAACAGAGTTATTTGCTAATGTTATTAATCCTATAAAAGCAAAATGGGTCACGATTTGGGAACTGTAACCATAGTTATGGGTAGCAGGATCCCAGCATTTAAAGGAGAACCGCTAAATGTTGATGATTGAAAATGGGAAAGTTATGTATAGATATATATGTAGAACATAAAGGATCACTGCCTGCCAGTAATGCTAAAGGCCCAAACCTGCTCCTAATAAATTTACACAAGCTCCTTGAAAGGAGCCCATTGGAAAGAACAGAGCCTAGTCTAGCAATGAATCACCTTTCCTTATGAATTAAAATTGCTGGAGACGATGCTCCTGCACTTGGCAATCCAAGAGTCTCAGCCAGGATGAGCAGCTCCATTCCCCAGTTCTGCCCTTTCCATATGCAAGAACAGAAGGATGCACACTCTATTTCAAACAGTTAAATACAGCCTTTGCCAAATGCAATAAGGCTGTTTGCAGATTGAAACTTTGAGAATTTCAGCATGCATTTTTTTTTCTTTTTTTTTACCAATGAGTAAACATTGCGTAACCCTTGAAAAAAAAGCCATGTTCCAGATTTTGCAAGAATTTTGAAAGTCACGTAGTTGAAATCTATTTTATTCCCATCATATGAGTTTCTAGGTAATGAAAGGATATGATCTCACACCACACTACATGAGATTCAAATTCTGTTTTCACACCTATGTAGTGCTCTTAACTTCAGTAATGTTATGTGAATACAGTTAAGAGCAGGGTTTGATCCAAGAGGCAAAGATTTCTCTAAATTTCAGACAGCCAGACAGTGAGTCTCAATTTCTTTCTGGTGTTTATAATTATTTTATCTCTTATATTATTTGTTTACTTATTAACTGAATTGAAATTATCCCTGTCTTTCTTTAATCTGCATTAGAAAATAATTTATTAGCTTGGGTTTTTTTGCTTGAACAATGGTACCTGTATTCTACAACCTTATTTTCATCATGTTTTCTTACCTTCTCTGTAAGCATTCACTGATTAGTATGGATGAAATTTCTTTCTATGGGTTTTCTGCATCAGAAAGTTGGACAGTTAGTCAAAATTGTTCATCTAAACTCTCCCTATCAGTGAAGAGAGGCAGTAAGGGCAATTGGCCTGTCTTTCCTCACTGAATACAGGAGGACTCTAGACAAAAAAGCTTAAAATAGGCAGTTATCTTAGGTAAATTAGCTAATTATCTTGGATGAAATAATTAGAAAATAATGAAAATAAATAATTGCTAGCCCCTCCAGGATGTTGCATATGTTAACTAAAGAACAAAAGTGCTTTGAGAATCCTGAAATATTTGGATAGTACTGCTTGGCCATTTCTGTTTCTTCTGACTCTTATAAATAACTGTTTCATTCACTGTTCTTCAAAATTTAGTATGACTGTGTGGTGGTTCTTTCCTGCCTGTGGGAAAAATCCCACAACTTGAAAATTTGGCTTTCTAGAAAATTTCTGGCTTTTGCCCGAAATATGAGATTTCTAGTCTTCCAAGAGTGTCAGAGGTGATTGGCCTGTCCATCTCTGCCTTACTTTAATATCTTCAAACTCATTTTTGCTGGGTTTGTTCTTAAATAGCCCTCTTGGTTGGCTCTGTGTACATGATTATTCTCCTCACCGGTAAATTAAAATTTATTTGACTTTTCTGCGCCCATAGTTGTAGCTACTTGAATCCCTTCCTCTGTACGACCTTCAGCCTGTCCAAGCCTGACACCATCCCTTGTGGCCCTGAGGTGCTCCAGAGACTCATCACCTCTCTGCAATATAGTGTCTCATGTGCAATCTCCAAAAATCCTAATATTCAATCCATATGGCTCTCTTTATATCCATTACATCCTCTTGCCTCTTCAGCTTCCCCTCCAGTGCTGCAGGAGAAAGAAACAAGCCAGGAACAAAAGGGGAACTACTCAGAAGAGAAGGGAATTCTATTTCTGCAGAGAAAAGAGAGGCTTACTGGTCTTAAATGTTCTAACAGCTGAAGTGAGAGAGCTCGTGCTTTATGATATGAAAAAACCTGAACCCCAATCAGCCAGATGCAATATGTGGCTGTGGCTTGGCAAGGTACTTTATATGCCAACTGCCTTTGTTCACACAGGAGGGTAAACCAAAATGTATGGATGGTCTTTCAGAAAGCTTAATCTAGCACTAAAATGTACCTCCCTCTGCAACACCTTATAGTCAATCAACAGCCAGTCCTGTGCAGGAGGTAAAACTGATTAAAGGGAGATCTCAAACAGACCAAGTGTGTGCTCATGTGCACAAACCCACCACACCCACACACACACAGTGGCTGGCCTTGCAGAAGCCTGTAGTCAGAGCTTCATTTCTCAGAAGGACATAGAGTGACAGCTGCAAACTATTATTTTAGATTTTCTTAGAGCTCCCTTTGTAAATCATGATTGATTGAAATAAACTCTCAAGTGCAATTTGTTAATTTTATGTGATTTATTCCCAATGTCTGAATGTGAAAACCTGCTAGAAAAAAAATGTTTTATAAAACATTGGTGGTTTTTATCACCATTAGTATTCTAGAAAAGCAATTTTTCTGTACTCAATCGTCCTAAATGCTTGTGATGAGCAGTGAAGAAACTGACTGCCACATGCCATACAGTAATGAGGACAGTAAATCAAATACTAAGAAACTGCTAGCCTGTTTGAGACTCAGAAAATTTTCTAAAGTGGGAAAAAGAGCCTTGATAATCACTGCCATACTGGAGTTTAAAAAGATGTCACATTTGTATTTACTGATTACACAGAGAGCACTGCATTCAAAATAACTGCAACAATTTGTACAATGTTTACTATCACACGAGATTCCCATCATCAGATGAATATTTCTCTTTAATGTAAATGCACTATAGAACACAATATTGTTTGAAAATAACATTACAAATTTAAGAGGAAAAGGACTATATTTGCCTCAAAAGACCAAGTTCAAATTTTAATCACGTGGCCAGAGATTTGAGCAGAAATCCATTATTTGATGTCCTCAACAAATCAGGATGTGTTCGTTAAAAGGTTTAATAGACTTTAGAGAGAATGTAAGTGTATACTGAGAGCATCAAGAGACTGAGAGTGGGAATGGAATGATATCACCACCATAAGCAGCACTATCAGCACTGGGGTGGGTAATGCACTAATGTGGATTTCTGATGGGACGAGCCAGAGCAAACATCCTGCAATACAATATGTAGGAACACAGAATTCAGATCCCGAAAATATCCACAGCACTTAGAAAATGTGTAGGCCTTTTCTTTAATCAGATAAAGAATGTTGGGGTAACATGCTGCGTTAAGCCAACACCTAATATCCTGAAATATTGCCTTAAATACTTGTCAATATTTAAGGGGTTTTTCTGTTTGTTTTTTGGTGTTTTTTGTTGGGTTTTTTTTGGGGGGGTTGGGGTTGGGTTTTTTTGTTTGTTTGTTTGGTTTTGTTTTTTGTTTTTTGGGGGTTTTTTTCCCCCTCTGGAAAGAGACTGGATCTTACAAGTGACACTTTTGCAAGGAATGTCAGTTTGAATCTTCCTATGACCCCAACACAGAGATATTCAGATTTACTAATGGACTCCTGGGAACAGCTATGAAAATAACTGTTACCCTCTTGAGAAGAGTAAGGAGAAAGAGCATGCCCTGCACTTATTTTGAAACTACAAATCTGCATCTGTCTGTACTGACAGCTTCAACTTAAAAGCAGAAAAGGTGGCATTGCTTGTAACAGTCTTGAAGAATATCTGTTCCACCTATATCTGGCTGAGAGCTAGCCCTGACATGAGCTGCACAGTATGTCAACAATAGCAGAAGGTCAAGCAAAATGGGACTGGGGAATTTTCCTGGAATTTAGGATTCCATACTAATGAGGTTGGAGAATTTGCAGGCTGATAAACTCTCTGCAAAGGAAGCCATATAGACACAGAGCATTGCCATCAACTTAGATTTATTTCTGTATTTCCTGCTGGCTGGTTATTAAAGTTCTTAATTTGTTTTTTTCCCATGATTTCAGTGAAGAGTGAGCTTACCAGAATAAATTATAGAACCTCATCTTGAAAAGTCTTTTTGTGCTCTGAATTCACAAAATATTGCATTCTGCAATGCCAAATGTTTACTAGATATTTAGGATGAGGTAAGGTTTCTTCAATTATTTTGTTTACATAATTAGATATCAGGTCATTAACAGAAAGCTCTCTTCTGAATGATAGAAGGTATATCAACAGTTCAACAATTGCACTCTAAAGATTTTAGTTTGCCTTTATTCTTGATTAACCATTTTCACAGCAGTCTGTGTGATTTTAACAATTTCACTTTAGAATGTGAGGATTTATGTATGATTTCTGAAAACAACAAAAAAAAAAGTCTGTGAGTACCCTTCCAAAAATAATGGTGGACAGAATATTGCACTTGACCTACGCCCTAAAATTTCTGTTGACCTTTCTTTGAAAAATTCCAGTACCCTATTACTTGAAACACAGATTTGAAAATAGATGGGAAAAAAAGTCTTTTATAAGATATATCTCCTTCGTTGCTCCTGCAAAAAAAAAAAAAAAAAAATCAGAAACATGCCACACCATGTTGTCTTTGATAAAAGTCAAGCTTCTCTCCAGGAAACAGGGCAGCTCCCTTTCCTATGCCTTTGGCACTCTCTGGTGCTGGAGCCAAACCCTGTGAAAGAAGAATCTGCTGCATGGGAAGATATGTTGATATTAGGGACAGAGAGACAGACTGGAGATAAGGATATTAGGACAGAGGACGAGGAGGAAGACAAGCTGGACTTTTACATGGAGCCACAACAGAAAATTGATTGATCATAATTAGCCACCTACGGAGGCTGAATGTGCAAGCCAAAATCTTATTTTTTAATTTAAAAAAACAAACCTGCCAAGCACCCATGAAGAAACTTCTGCAGTCCCACGGTGGAGCAAGTATCAGAGGGAACATGAACTGTACTTGCTGCACATCTTCCCTTCTCATGTTGTACAACCAGGGTGCACAATCCACCCTAGGCTGTGACCAGAGTTTGCTGACATCACCAAATAATCCTAAACTGAAAATACTGATGCTGATAGAAGAAGCTTTCCTGTAAAAAACTATGTGTCAAGCCACGATATTATGTCTAAGCCAGACACAGAGGTGCTGCACAGAAGGACAGAACACAGTTCCTTCTCTGTCATAATCCCATCCTTGTCCTATTTTACTAAAATGGAAGAAAAGTTAATGGCAGTGGCAACGGTGGTGTTTTTGTTGTTTGTTTGAAGTGGTCAGTGCTTCCTAGGGATGGATCTGAGAGCACAGCCTTCACTTTACACAGGCCAATGAGCTCACCACATTTACAATAAATTCTTAGGGGGCTGAAGATGAAATGCCAGAAGCATCTCCCTCTGTGTCTCACATGTACTGAAATTTAAGTGGATGCTGATTTGTGCTGACATTCCTATTTACTTTCCAAGGCTGTAATGACTAATAATTAAGCAGATACTATACTAAAAGCTTCCACTTTCTCCAACAATAAAATTTAAGGATTCATTCAAATTAGAAACCTCCTCTGGCCAATTATTTTGATACATAAGGATGTTGTAAAGTAAAGATTACAGAAAAATAATTTCCATTAGTTATGCTTATCTGATTTTTCCTTCTAAGCTTTCTCTATAGCTATTGATGGACTGTAATTTTTAATTTGTAGTAAAAGAACTAGAAAGAAGATAAAGTAGATTCTACTGTCAAATTTAGGTTTCATCCTAGCAGGACACAAAATTGTAAATTAAATCCCCATGCTCAGCAACTGAAATCTAACACCTTGGAAATTATTTTTGGATTTGTGTTCTAGGGTTTTTTCTTTTTCTCAGAAGAAACAGAGGATCATCTGGAAAATATTCCACCCTTTGATCCAATACACATCAATTTTAGACCTACCTTAACAGCTTTAAGGGTGGAATTCCTTATTTCCAGCCTTCCCTCTGTTATCAGAACAAATAGAAGGTTCTGTTTACCAGCAGTCAAATGATTTGCAGATGACAGTCAAAAAGGAATTTATAAAGTCTCTGTTCCAAGGAAAGCCATGATCCCCTTAGCTTAAAAAAAGCTCCAAACTGACATTTCCAATATTTTCAAGAATGCCTAAAAATCTAAAGCTCCACCCTGAAGCTTTTCCTTTTTTTTCTTCTCTCCTTTTGTTCCCAAATATGTTAAAAATATTCCTATCCCTTGATTCTATTGTAAATATGAATTCACATTTCATATACAGAGCCAGAGCTCTTTGCAATTTATGCGTATTTTCAGGTAAACTTGTTGTTAAGAGAACACCTTTTCTTCCCTTTAAACTACTGTCAAGAACAGAGCCAACTGTGAATACCAGGCTCTTGGCCTCTGTAATATTCCTCCTTGCGTGCGTGTGTTTTTATGGTCTGCTCTTGCAAACCTTGCTTGCTTTGGGTAATCCGCCCTTACATCAGTATTTAAACAGCAGTGAATGGAACTTCTTACATAAGACACTACTTGACGTGAGCAGTGAATGATAAAGCCAGGCTCTTTGTAGGTATTGCAGGATGTGATTTTTTCCCTTGCAACAATAGCGTACTTCAAAAGAAAGGGCTGGAAAGGAAGTGTCCTTTGAGCACCAGTGTTTTTGAAGCCACACGCTCAAGTTTCAAATCCTAAATCAGTTTGCACACCCTTGATGCAGAGCACAGATCATCTTTTACCATCATGCAACACTGCATTCATTTGTCACTCCTTTGGGTCAGCCATACTTGTGAATAGGGATTTCTTCTGCCTTTTATTTGTCATCATTCGTTTGCAAAAGAAACTGGCCCGGGTTATTAGGTAGTGTGAAGTGGTATAACTCTACATATGTCAAAAAACTGTGGGTATCTGATGTTACACATGCAAAATCTTAACTGCTGTATTAAAAGAAGGTTGCTCTGTGCAGCCTGCAAATTTCAGCATGTGGTACAGTAACAATGTCCAGATTTTCCAGCTTTTAGGTATTTTGTATGTGAAAATTCATATGAAAAATGGACAGGACACAGGATCTTTTCAGTATTACTTGTATTTGAGAAGCATTAAACACAAACAAGTGTTAACCTGTAAGGACGTTTCTTAGCATCTGAAGAATATTGTTGCCCCAAAATTCTATAAAGTCCAGAGACTGATGGTTCTACAACCTTCACATAACTCCCCAGCAAAAAAAAAAAAAAAAAAAGTATTTATTTTCTTAATTTCTTGCATGTTGACTTGAGATTCAAGGAGACATGACTGATCTTGATGGCCAAGAATTTCATAAACCACATGAAAGAAAAAATACCACGTATCTAGCAAAGGAAGCATACTTAGAAAAGGTGACAATTCTTCACATTCCCTACTTCCTCCTTCTTCCCCATTAACACCAGTATCATTTTGTCACTTATATTTCAAACCAAAATAGATTGCTCTTTTTCCCCCCATGGATAAACAGTATAAAATAATAATAATAATAATAATAATAATAATAATAATAATAATAATAATAATAGCAAGTATGTATACACACATCCAGCTATCTCAAAAATCAGGTTTTGAATGTGTGCCATAAACCTGGGGAAAAGAGCTAGGGCTTGCCCTGAAAGTAGGAATACTCTTTCCAGAGGTGTTTGTTTCTAATTTGCGTGGCCAACGAGGTGCAGAGGGACATGTGGCAGCCAGCCAAATAGATATGAGACAGCTTCCAGCAGAGGATGGATAGATGTGTGAAGTAAAACTACTTGTCTTTATGAGCCTCCAGGGAAAAAGAACTCCAGGCTCTGACTGTACAACTCAGCACTTCTATACACAGTGAGGTCCCCTTGGAGAGTCACGCAGCCCCTTCTGTGCCACATAAATGAGAACTGAACAACAAAGATTCCATCCCACCATTTTATTCATATGACACTGTGAACCAGTCTGCAAGGATTAGAAAATGTTAGAACCAGGAATAGCTCCAGGTGAAGGCCTTTGGTTGCCACAGTAGGCTGCAAATCATAACAGGCAAGCACGAGAGATCCCATAACCTTACAAAACATTCCAGGACAGTTACATGGAACACTTCCCTTGCACAATTTGAGAAAAGTTCATCTCTAAAGCATGACATGAAAACTCTTGCTCAATACTGTTGTTTTCATTTTAGCTCAAAATGAATAAACAGACCCAAAGGAGTCTGGCTTTAGGGCAGATTGCCTGCATAGGTACTCAAGTGATACAGATAGCTCTGTAATGAAAGGCAACCTGGCCAGCTCCTTCAGAGTACAGCATTCATTTCTGTGATACCTAAAGAAAAAAGATTCCTCATTAATTGCCTTATGAAGATGCAGTTCACTCTCTTCTTACAGGTAGCATCTGAGTACAGCACTAACTCCCACGCATGAGCATTGTCTTCAGAGCTGTAGCAGTAGGAATCATTACACAGTGACAACACAACGGATCGGGTAATATCAGAAGACACCTCAATGTTGTATATTCTTGAAAAAAATACACTAAGCAAGAAACAGGCCTTTATTTTTCTAGTAAAAGAAGCTTTTTGTTATATTTTATACTTATACTACATCTCAAGGAAAATTTTATAGAGAAAATTATGTATATTATATAAAGTTCATAGTTCTTTTCTATAGCAGGGTCCCTACGTCTTGATTGAAAAATTTTCCCAGAAATCCATAATGTCTGTTATCCTTTGAATTCCTCACTGAATTGCCAACACAGATACCATGGGAATTAACAGTCAGAAAAAGAGATATTGTCTAGTAGACATAACACTGTAAGCAGAGGACATCTTACTTGTTTATCTCTTCCTCCATCATCAAACACTATTTAAAGTGGGAAGTATTATTTTCAGGGAGTTATATTAATGTGAGTATTTTATTAATTCTCAGGTAAATATTCTGACTTTGATGTGTTATAGCTAAGTCATCTCTATACTTGAATGCAAACCTCTCTCATTGAGACACTTGACACCAAACACTGTTTTTTGTCAGAATTACTGAACATTATACTACTGTAATCCTAATAACTTGTGCTTTAATTGCAATAGTTTAAGGTAGCTTAATTTCATTTCAGACCTTGCCAACAGGGACATGAAAATCAGAAGTAAAAAGAAACACAGATATAGTATAAGGGTGTACAATGGAAGATGTCTGTGAATTTGGTAGCTGCATCTGAGTCCTTCATACTCTGAATCTGCTGTCTTTTGGATTATGTTACACTTTACCAATCTGTGCTATGAGTTATACTTATTATAAGGTGGTTTTGTAAATCAGTCCAAAAAAACATTTTTGCAGGACATCTGGTGGCAGATACAAAACTAAGCTAAAAAAGAAAAAAATTAAATCTGAATTATCACTTTTACTCCAGATAGTTGTATTTAAAAATTAAAATTACAAACTCCTGAAATTGTTATTAAAAAGGATGGGGTTCGAGTAGCAGGAGGAGAATTTTTCTTTAACTAAAAGCAAAAACATGCTTGGATTAGTTTAAGGTTCAATCCTGCAAGTTGCCAAGCTTTCTGGTCCCAATTCAGTAAATTGCTTAAGCATGAGCTTAAGTTTTAGGCACATCATCAATTCCAAAGAAATTATCTGACTCACACATCCCTAATAAATGTCTGGCTAGAGCCAGAGATCTCAACACTTACTATTATTAAGACCTTTGTTTCCTAATTGAACTAATAGCGATAGGTAGATTGCATAGAGAATAAAACCTCCTGCAAAGCTCCTTGCAAGCTGGGAATCACAGCTGGCTCTGCTGTAACCCACACACCTCACAGTGTGACTCGACTCTACCATGGTACAAAGCTGGCCACAGTGTTCCTGCCCTCCCAACATTCCCCGTGCCCAGGGTGAATCATAATCAGTGTTGCTGAAATTCCTAGTTATCCAAACAAGCAATAATAGAAACATTTGAACAGAAAGAATTGTTTGAGTCATGTGGGTGGTTTTCTTGTGTGGGAAACTACCCACTTTGTATCTATGTGATTAGGAAAGTCAGCTTCATTGGCCTCTGGCTGCCTAAGGCAGGCAACAAAAAGCACATTCATCTCGTATTCCTTCCTCTTCTCAGCAACACAGAAGAGGGAAAAGATTATTAACATTTATGCTATAGGTTAAGAGAACACATTCCTGATTTTTAAGGCATCACTTCTTACCAGTGGGAACTTATTCCAGAATTTTACACTGCCCACCCTGAACTCACCCATCCAGCAAGATGAAGAAAGTGCTACCCAAATACATGCTGCCCAGTGCAGAAAGAATCATGCTAGGATACCAGAAATATTGTTCTGTTGGTGTTCAGCAGCACACCAAACCCTCCTCAGACATGGTGTCTGCCTAAAACTGACTAGGCTGACCAAATAAAACTACTGAGTAGAGGTGAGGAAGATAGTACGATAAGACTGTACCGTTCACTGTTTGTGCCCTTCTGGTGTCTGGCAAGCTGGACAGAAATCTTAAAACAGAAGAGTTTTCATGAAAGACCAGAAAAGAACAATTCACTTTGGAGAGCTTTACAAAGCAAACATGAGGAGCAGCATGGGCTGTAGTCCAAAAGGGTTTCTTCAAAAAATTTTTAAAAAAACAGATAAGAGACCTGAGTGCCACGGGCAGAGAAAAGACAGCAGACAGTAGCTTCTCATAGCAGTGTGAAAATTATGTGATTGGGAAAAAAAAACAAGACAGGATGAGGTTTTAGTTGAGGCAGATCTGGAGTAAAACATCAGATCTGGAACCTATCAAGCAACAAGGAGGGAGAATGAGGACAGCAATCCCTCAGACATGTTGAAAGCCTAGGGAGGACACAATCTCAAAACAGCAGGCTGTGAACATGGCTGTGTTGAACATAGCTGATGAGCCAAAACCCTGGTCAGAGGAGTGTTGGCTGAGCAGGAGGGGAGCAGAAGGAGAGAACTCGGCTGGGACAGAGGATCTCTACAATCCAACATTAGCCCCAGTATAGCAACGGGAAGGTTTTTCATGCCAGAGAAGGAGACAGACTTGCATGGGAAGCATTACTATGCAAAAAAAAAAAAAAAAAATTATTCCTTTGACAATGGATGTACTGGATATTAGGAATAGAATTTAAACCATTCCCAGCCCTGCTCAGCTTTGACACCATGCTGACAATGGCACTTTTCAACAGGTATTTCAGGGGGAACTTCATCCAGCAACCAAAAGATTTTATTAAAGTCAATATGACAAACTGTGACATCTTTCCAGAAGAGAACATAACAAAAGGTTTGCATCAGTTTTGTGAGCAGCCCTTGGGCTGCATTTTCAATCTAAGTATGCAGAATGATGTCTGTTGAAAGTACCCTGCTGAAACTGGTGACATCACCAGTGGCAAAGGATGGGAACTGCCTGCATGCTGCTCTCAGCAGCCTTAATAGAAAAATGATTAATCATAAGTGCAAAAAAAAAAGCTGTCATACTGTCTCACCTCTTTTTCCTTTAAATTGTACTGCCTATTTTACTTATTTGTTCTGGACTGACTTTTCTATTTTTAATATAAACAAAGGGCATGTAATTATAAGTGACATCTACATATATGCTTCCAAAGTGTGGATAAAACCCTTCAACACACTGAAATATACTCATTAGAGCATGCATTTAGATCCTGTCAGATAATAAGAAGGAAATTTCTAGAGAAAGATAAAAAAGGAAATTATTTATGGTATCACTGGTCACCTCCTTATTGGCATTTTAGATAAGAGATAATTAGTCCAAGGATATCTGTCTGTACTGTCCTGTATGTAGACAGGCTGCCTCTATTGCACACAAATAGATCTATAGGCTACTGTGGTGTCGATGACAGAGATAGGCAGTTGTTAAAAATTTCAGAGAAGACAGCAGAAAGCTGAAAGGTAGAATCACAACAAATCCATTTGTAAGCAAACATCTACGCAGAGCAGGAGTGAAGGCTCACAAATTATTTTTGGTGGTCAATTCTGAACAGAATAATGTGCAGATTAAATGACCATGATAATAGAAATGTTCTCATAAATAATGTACAATTTGCATCAAGAAAAGTCATCATTGAAAAATTAAGCACTGATAAAAAATACTTGGATTGCACAGATGTACAGACAGGTGCTCACTTGGTATCCATAAGAAGTAAATGAAGAAATGCTCTAAAGGTCTGGCTTATTCACACCAACCTCAGTGAAGATTGTTCAAAACTGCAGCTGAAATAGTGTATTTTAAAGTTTTTATGTTTAAAAAACTAGAATATTTATGTCTTTAAACAGAAAGTTCCTTCCTTCCTTCCTTCCTTCCTTCCTTCCTTCCTTCTGCCACTTCCTTCCTTTTATCTTCTGTAGTGTGGAAATACAGATTTGGAAACCATTCCTGAAAACTACTTTTTCTCTAAACTACTTAATATTTTCCTTGTTTGAGTATAAGCTACTTTTGTTTGTGTTTTCTCCAGCAGAGAATAGTACAGTCTATTACCTTCCTTTCTGCCATTAAATATTACATTCTTAAGAATTATCAAGACTAAAAGCTATTGATTTCTTCAGTGTTTCCTCCAAATAAAAAGATCCTGTTTACTAGGTCTCGGATCATTGCTTCTGAATTTCTTCTCAAATCGGTCCATTGTTCATATGTTTCTTGAACTCCTGCTTTTATTTCTCAGCATTTTTACTATCTTTTATTGAAGTAGCCTCTTACTTTTGCAAAAGATATTTTACGGCTCAGAAAGTACTGTGAGGAAAAATACAATGTTAATTGTATCCCTACCTCAGAGATTTTAGAAGAAAGGATATTCAGTACATGCAGAAAAAAAAACCATATAAAAATAATATATTTCACATCACAATTATGTACTTAGTTACAATCACCATGACAGTCCCTCACACATTTTAGTACATCCTGCATCCCCTGTGAGAGAAGAAAGTACTATTATTGCCTTCCTACCATCAGGGACATATGAACAATTATATATATAATATATATATATATATATATATATATACATATACACACAGGCATCAACAATTATAGACACAAATCCACACACAATTATGTAATTATGTGTCGTCATTTTATATATTTATAGAAATAATATATTGATACATATTTATATCTCTTATTCTCATGTTACCATGTGGAAATTGCTAAATTACCTCTGAAAGAGCTAGTGAGGGTACCAGAAGCAGAATACCTACATTCAGATGAGCTCCATCCACTCAGACAATTTGCTCAACAAGGAAGCAAGATTTATTAGCTTGTGTTAATATGGGTATTCTGTTTCTGATGCACAACGAGCTTCGGACACTCCAGACAACCCAGACTTGTGTCCTGACAAAATTCTTAAGAGCTGTTATCACCAGATCTGCAGTAAATTCAGCATGTCTCCCAGATTATACTTTTTGCATGCCCAAATCACCCGCAGTCCATTCCTCTTCACTTACCTTGGGTTTGAGGTGGTTTTTTTTAGGAAGTTAAACAACACGAGAGATAAAGCAGAAATACAGAAGACATGCCACCTCAAGCTGAGGTTCTTCCCACACTCCAAGCACAGCTCTTTCATCAGAGAGCAGGGACCCACCTCCTCTTCTGGGTAAGAGCAAAGTCAACTAGCTGGGACTCGGGTCACACAAATATGCACCAAATGCTCCAAATAGGCCTAACGACTATAAAAACCACTCCTTTTGAGAAGGGGAAATAAGTCTAGTGACACGTAATGTATGAACACAATTTAACCTTGCCCATCTAGACAATTTTGGAGTTATCCATCTAGTCAATTACCCATGTAGACAACTTCTGAGTTTTCAGGCCTTTAGCTCAGCCAGTCCTGATGCATGAGCTCTGGTCTTAGGAACTGCAGGTGAAACTAGGAAAGGAAAGGAGGGAGAGGGCCAGAAAGGGCAGGGGGAGATAACTGAGGAAAGAAGGAAAAAAGAAAGTAAAAGGCTAGAAAAAAAGAAGTAGAAGGAAGAATAGTTGAAATTTGAAGACTCTGATTTATCTCTTTATATATTTCTTTTGTTATCTTATCATCAAGCAGTCTGCCAGTGCAGAGACCAGAACTTTGGCGAAGTTTTTCAGTCAGCATTTACAAAAGGAAAACAGAAAACATTTTGAAGTCTGTTGCCCTTAGCAGTAAATTTTACTTTTGTACTCTTGAAATGTGGAAGGTTGATCACCTTGTTGGTTTACACACTGTCTGTTGCCTGACAGGAGCCAGCTGACTTCTCAGAAAGGGAAATCTGGGGGCAATAAATCAGGAATGACTCAGATGTGCATTCTGCCCCGTGGTATTAAAACATGTAGCTGAAGCTGTGTGCAGTTGCTGAAAACTCAAGGTTATGTTTGGGGCATCACTGAAACACACTTAGCAAATTTGCCTCTTAGCTGTCAGAATTTTTTTTTACTAATTTATGCTAATTTATAATAGGTATATTTCATTGTTATTTTTTATTGTTACCATGTTCTTACACTTGAGAAGTAAATATTAAAATGTTTTCTGGTTTTCCTTTTTTTTCCTCCATAAAATAACGAGATGATTTGCCTTTGTCTTGTACTCAGCACTTGGAAATCTTCTAAATCAATCAATCTGTCAGCTCCCACAGGTACTTTAGCTGTTTTAACAATTTAGCTCCAATCCTGCAAATTTGTATGCACAAAGATGGCCAAGAATAGGACTTATCTCACCTAATCTAAGAGATAGGAATCTAATCTACACAGTTGTCTAGGCTACACTTTTGTTGTCAATTGAGAGAGGCAGAAGTCTGAGATGGGAGGTATGAATCACCCCTCCGGAGGCGAAAATTTGTCTCTATTGACTCTAGAGGGAACCTAGAAAGGTTGGTTATACTAGACATCTAACATTTAAATGATCAAAACTAAGTGATCTAAATCACATTTGAAGTGCATGAAGGGCATGCTGAAATCAGTGCAATTCCTCTGAAAAATAGTTGTACGGATGTTAAAATATTTGTATAATAAAGGTTCCACACTATTGAGTTTTTAATGGAAAAGATTTTTCTATGTGTTTAGGGGAATACAGCTTTGATCCTTGACTGGTATATATTTTTTTTGTAAAATTAGAGAGGGATGCAAATCAGAAAGTTCAGATGTAGGAAGAAAATTATTTAATGGTATATTACAAAGTATTTTAAAGGGTAATTATTGCTATCCTACCTGATCCTTCACTCATTTCTAGAGCTGGTCAGTCTGCCTCTGAGAGGCAGTCTTCACAAAGAGAAAAAAAAATCGTATGGTAAAAAGGACAGTATAGAGGTGTTTGGGAACACTGAATTTAAGAAGAAATTTTTATTTTCGTATATCAGCAAAAATGAATGATGATACCTCCGCTCCCTTGGAAGTTCAGGAATGGGCAGCTGTCATGTTGCCAGACTTCCAGGATACTATTCAAACAGTTGATTATTGACAGGAACCTGTGTCAAGTACATCAAGAGGTAAAACAATTGCTTGAGAATACACTGGTAAACTTTATCAACCAACGATAAGGATGTGGTGGTCTCGTAGGCCTGGTTAACATGGATCCAGAAATGAACATTCAAAGGTACATTTTTCTCTACAATACCAAATCACAGCATGTTGGGTTTTTTTCCTTTGTGGAAAAAAATTGCTTTAATTTTGCAGGGATGGAAGGAAGCAAATGCCACCCACCTTGAGGCCTCTGATTTCAAGGCACTTCCCTTCCCCTTGCATGTGTTTGTGGGGAGCAGAGGTTTTGTGTGTGCACAGCTATAAGCTTGCCAAACCCTTCCAGCGGCTGCTGCTGCCCCACCGGCGCAGCTGAGCGGTTGACTGCCATGCTGAGGTACTGAGTCAAACTGGAATCTGTCCCCACACACAGCCCAGAAACTTGGAAATTTCAGTGCCAGATGCAGGGTGGTTGGGAAATCCACCCCCATAACCCTTGGACAGGGTGCACAGCTGGAGCACAGATGCGGAAAGGGCCCTGCCGGCGTGGCCGAGGGCTGTGTGGGATCAGAGATGGCCCAAGAGGCTGCGGTGTGCCTGGGCTCACAGCAGGTGATGGATGCGTAAGGAACACGCGCCGTTCAGCCGAGGGATCTCCACATGCCACTCAGCCGCCAGCTTTGCTCCGGCTGCCTGGGTTCAGGTGGATTTCACTCGCTGCTGCAGGGAGACAGACTTTACCGCTTTGTGACTCACGCTCCATCGGGGGGAGGGGGAGCAGCAATCATTTGTGACTCACTATATTGTATAAGGCTGTGGAAAATCATTTGCCTGCATACTGTACAAATACATACTGGAAGTATATTAAATATGTTGAAGTAATTGGAACACAATTAAAATGTTCTGAAGCAAAAGAGAGAAAGGTTACTCATTACCAGTCTCTTCACAGAGATAACCTATTAGAAGAAATTTGCAGTATTTTCCTTCTGAAGTAGTCAAGGCTTTAAAATTCTGTCTAGAAATAGAACTGTGTGAATAATTTGGGGTGGGGGTTATATTCAAAGAAAAACTAGCTGTTTTTTGTCCTCTTGACAGTGTTTTTTTCTTCTTTTCTTGAAGCAACTGTTCCTAGGATAAGAAAAATGTAAGTTCTTCTGAAACAGTAGGAATAAATATATTTTGCAACTTTCCTTCTAAAAGCAAAGTTGTGCAAAAGCCTACTTGAAGCAGCATTTGAATAAAACAGAGTGCAAAGGATATTGTTACACCAGAGAGAAAGAAACCATAGCCTGCAGGTTGGGGTGCTGTCTCTGCAAAGGTCTTTGCTTTGCCAGAATTTAAATGAGGACCTTAGGAAAAAAAAAATATCTCTGGCCTAAATCTGAGAAAAAAAAAATCTGAGGCTCCTTTATCCTGGAGAATTTAGAACCTGGGGTTAGATGCCTTGAATGGGGCAAGTGATGGCAATATCAAGGAGCCTGTGTTTGAGCTGTGTTTGAACACTCCCCTTTCCTTCAGATTAAAGCCATAAGAAGCAATACTAATAAAAGCATTTATACTGGAAAGGAAAAAAGTCCTATCACAAATTGATATTTTGAGACAATTAGTTCACAGAATTGCAGAATACGCCAAGTTGGAAAGGACCCACAAGGATCACTGAGTCCAACTCCTGGTCCTTCTCAGGACCATCCCCAAAAGTCACACCATGTTCCTCAGCAGAGTGAAATGTGGGATCAGACAAACCCTGTGGGTGCCCTGTGGGCATGATGGGTGGTGGGAAGATGAGAGTGGGATCCAATGCTTCAATCCATGCTTTAATTTTGAGTTACAGTCAGGTCAGTCTACAGAGGGGAACTTCACCTGAAACTAAAGCAAGCAACTAAAGACGTGCAGGGAATGGTTAGCTGATTGCTAGGCAATGGCTATCACAGCAAACACAAGCTAAAATCAGCTCAGGCCAAGACAAGCCCAGGCACGTTTTTAATCCCTGCACTGCCAGGTCAACAGAAAGTCCCTGACCTTTTACATGTAGGGACAAGAAATCACATACACTGAGCTACAAAATGAGGAGAAGGAAACAGAGAGGAAAAGAATGATGGTCTTTCCCCACCAGAAAAAACAGATATGTGCAATGCCTTAAAACTGTGTGATGTGATTAAAATGAGGCACTCTGTATCCTGAGGTTGGGCACCAAAAATTTCCTTTTAAGATAATTCTTGTTAAAATAGATAAATTACTCTGTTGTGTCAGAAAACAGACAGGATACCTGGAGAAACTCTTTCCCAAACTATAACCTTCCAGTATCTTCAAAGTTTCATGCGTGTGTATTGCTTTTTTTTTTTTTTTTTTTTTTTTTTTTTTTTTGTTTTTTTTTTTCTTTCCTGCGTGTGCAGACAAAAATGCCAGATGCCAGATTTTTGGGGGAGGCAGAAAGAAAAAACAAGAAGCAGCAAAGGGACAGCCTGGGAGTCTGAGGACTCATCTGGAGGGGCAAAATCTGTGTTTATATTAAATGTAGGCAAAACAGTAAAACAAATACAGGCTCACTTCCAAATATCTGACATTCGGTCAGAACTTTGCCAAGAGGTTGGGATCCTGCTTTCCTGCTCATTGGCTTCTCCTAAAAAAAATACTAGCTCTGTGCACATTTTTTCACCCCCCCCCCTCCTTGTCACATGGACCATTGACATGCCTCTCTCCCCTGCACAGGGCACCCTACTCCTGTGAGAGGACATCTCTCAGTGCAGCCTCTTTGGGGCATTTCTGCTCTAACATCGTGCGAGCTCCCTGGGCCCCTGGTGACATCCCAGTGTCACCCAGCCCAGTGTAACTCCATTCAGTCAAACCAATCTAGTGCTGACTTCTACTCCTAGCCAGTGAGAGATGGCCCTCAGTCAACGAAGTGGCAAGTAAAAGACACAGTGACTCTCACAGAAGAATTTACGGTAAAACTATTCCGTGTCGTCCATTTGTCTGTCTTATTATCTCCTAGGCACTAGCCCAACTGATATCCCAGTGTAGCTGATGATAGGACTTTAGATTTTGGAACAATGTCAGCATCTTATTCTGTTGATATGCAGAAACTAATCTAGTGTAATCAGAAGGTTGTTGGTTTTTTTTAAACCTCCTAATACCACAGGCAGAGCCATGCACTTGTAGCTCAGTAAAGTGCCCAGAGCAATATTGAGACAGATCAAAATGCAGTATTTTACAGGAGACAGAAGATCTTTCTGAATACCTCAGACTCAAAATGTGACTTGTGTACAATATGATCAGGTGAAAAATAGGAGAATTAATGTCTTAATCTTATAGAATATCCCGAAATGGCTAGTATAAAGAGCTAAAGCCACTATATTAAATTAATTACTGCATTAAATTTAAAAGGTCACTCAAAATGCTGGATTTGAATAGACAGAAAGTGGTAAAAATATTATCCACTTGCCTAGTGTTTTCTAGTGGTTTTAAAGAATTCAAAAGACAAATAAGGTACATGTTATTGCAAAAATCATTGTGATTACTACAGAACAGGTCCATAGGAGACCAAAGAGCAGTACCATAACAACAAAATTGCACTAAATAAAATAACAAGGAAAGGAAAATAGTTATTGAAAACTCTGTAGATTTCAAGCAAAATGACAATATTGATTTGTAGCCCAGAAGTCAGAGTAATAAATATCATGGGAAAAATGTATTCATTGTCCCTGATTTGGGGCAAACCATCCAGTCCCAAAGGAGGCTTTTAATTTTTACTAAAAGGAGAGAAATATGTGAAGAAAAGAGGACAGTTTAATTTTTTTTTTTCATCTGGGACAGTTGCATATAAATTATTTTTGGATACAGAAAAATACATAAAGGCTTTGCATCAGAAAAGAGGAGCAAAAATTTCCAGTGCTGAATTTTTAACAACAAGATAACTAGACATGGAATCTGAGGGGTGGGCAACGAACAGTCTTCACTTTTAGGGGGGAAGGCAGAGGCTAACCACCACACTGACTAACTGAGATTCACAGAATATTCTGAGTTGGAAGGGACCCACAAGGATCATCAAGTCCCACTCTTAAGTAAATGGCCCATATGAGGATTGTCTCTACACCCTAGGTGTTACTAACACCATGCTCCAAACAACTGAGCTCACGTCCTCCTTCTGTTATGAGAATAATTTGACATGATATGAGGACATTTGAATTGACCCATATGTATGTGAGAGGGCTAAAGAGACTTCTCTTATTTCTTAAGGTTTGGAGAAAAGTGAAAATTATTGATTTTTTTTCTTCAACCCCAAATTTAATCCCTTATACACTATAGATGAGGCACAAAATAGTTTAGCAAAGAAAGAGATTAAAAATGTAGCTGGTTGTTTTTCACACAGATGAACAAAGACCTCTCTGTTCTATTATCAGTGCTCATATCTGTTCTGGTACAGGATGTGTCATTGCTCCCTGTACCAAAGTGTTACTGCATGTTGTAATGTTCATTGAGAAAAATAATTAAAAGGAAAGCTCAGGATGTGGTTAAATCCTACCCATGTCAGTCTGGGCTTTACATGCATAAATCACATCCAGTGTTATGGAAAAAACCCGAGACACCAAATTAATATTCTGTTACATCCCTGGAAACTTCTGAAGACTTTGGCAAATTCTTGTTGACTTTATTCAAATGTTGCCTTAATATTCAAATTCATGAAGCGCATGAAGATGCATTATTTGTACTCAACATCTTTGAAAGTCAGGTCACTTCGTTACTATATATAAAGAAGCTCAGTAGCCTGGCCTGATTTTTGGAAGTGCCAAGTTGCCACAGTTTTTACTAAAGTCAGAGAAAAATGTAAGTTCTCAGTAACTGGAAATCCAGTAGGCTTTTCCTCAATTTTTTAGCTGTACATGAAAGACTCTGGCTACCTAAAAATGAAAAACCGAGGCTTGATCTTGTAACTTCATAACAGAACAGAAAATTGGGTCATTATATTAAAAGAAGGAAAGAGCAATTGGGTCATTGAGACTGAGGTAGGAAAGCAAGTTCATCTTCAGTTTGCTGAATTTATCTAGGGTCTTTAACATTAGGAATATTTCAATTTTCAGGATTTTTCCTGAGGTTTCATTTCAAATGTAATTTAAAAAATACATACTGTCCCATGGGTATTTCAGACAGTGGTGAGATCTGGTGTCATATTTAAATACTTCTCAGAACAGAAAATTTGGAGGGGGCATGAGGATACAGGGTGAACATTTCACTTGGGAAGCACTCTAATTTCCACTGAAGTCAATGACAGCATTCCTACTGACTTTTAAAGACAGCAAAAGCAAGTCAGCACAAAAAAAGTGCATAAATGGAAGCATCCCAAGCCTGCTGAGACTTCATTACATAATTTTTTTAAGTGTGAAGGATAAATCTAGGCATCTAAATGGCATATACATGTGTTATGCACCATTAATAAGTTATGAGAAATAAATAAATTAAACTGAACATGCCCAGTGCACTGCTAGTCTTCCCAGAGATGAGAGCTAGAGAACCTAAAAATAGAAAAGATGATTTTATGTGCAAGTGCCGTGAAGGAGTAGTGGTTCAGCAGGAGAAGATGTAAACAGAGAACCAACGCAGTCCCGGTGGGGATGTACAAATGTGAGGAAGGGCACAGCTTCTGTCTCTGTGCATAACATGAAGAGGTCCAGGTAAGGCACACACTGCACAGATCTAAAACATAAGCAGTAAAAGCCCTCCCACAGCGAATTATAGCCGAATTTTTTTCTGCAATTTTTATTTTTCTCTTCTCCCTGAAAAGTTGCTTTTGGCTTCTGGCTATATAAGTGTCTTTTATATGTCCATTTGATTCCTATTTTCTGTGTCTTGCATGTCTGCTGAATAATTTATGCCATGAAAAACAAGTTAAGCAAGCAAGCTTCTTCTGTGCTTCACTCAGGAAGCAGTGATGTTAGTGGTCACTGACTAGGGAAGGAAAGACAGTCGAAGCAACGATTCGAGCCAAACACTTTGAAGATCAAGACCAGATCCTTAACTTAATTACATGATAATAAAGGACAGTTGTTAACTTCCTCCATTTGAGAATGATATGTTCATTCTGTTTCTAATTGGCAGCTGCTGTAGGGACCCATGGCTCTGCAGTGATGTCAGTACAACAGCTCCAAGCAAGAACAAACAAAGCACCACCAAATGTATATGCACAGAGCACAACTGTTTCCTCTTAGCTGATGATTTGCCTACAAAAATAAATCCCACTTGTTTTAAGACCCTGACACAACAACAAAGCACAAGTGATATCAAGCACCTTCACCATTTCTAGAGTAGCCATGGGAGCCTTCCAACAGCCCCCTGTGACTGGCTGGTGGGTGCCAAAATAGACATGGGGATGAACATGTGGTAGCTGTGGTTATTCCCTCTGGGCAGTATGTGTAGATTCTGTTCTTTAGGGAAAATACCATAAAGAATAAATCAGATTATCCTGAAGAGCATTGTCTGTTGTGATTATAAGCTTAATTTCTTTTGGACTTCCACGTTGCAGGGTATGGAGGATCCCATTTCTAAACACAACAAAGAACACCAATTGCTGGAAGCTGCTTGAAGCAGAATGTGCAATACAGACCCTTCTGTTTACAGTAGAATCCAAAATAATTAAAAATAAACACAGAGGTTAAAAAATAAACATGGAACTTATTCCTTAGTAATGACACTTAACAACACCAATTTCCTTGCAGGTCTTACATGTAGCTGGATTCTTCCTGTGGAGAAACATCTTCCCAGGTTAGGTCAGTTGTGTGCCCTCACCAGATCTCCCCATTCACTCAGTTTTCAAGGTGCTGTGGAATAAATGCATACCTCGCGTCAGTGTTTTATTTGAGATGTAAAAATTGGGAAAAAATGTTTGAATGTCTATTTCAAAGGCCAGTGTGAGAATCAAAACCAAAGCTTGAGCACAGGCAAAGGCTATGGGAATGAGGCAAAACTCAATTCCAAAGAAAGATATAATAAAGGCCAAACCTACATTTAGAAAGAAAAAGTTAAAAAGCACATGATGGGCAGCTGATATGAAATGTGCTTTGGAGGAAAGCTGAAAAACCAGAGGGTCCTCTTCTCAAGATGCTGAAACTAACTGTGAAAGCTAACCAGAAAATATGACTAGAACTAGAGTCCAGCAGATAAGGGAAAGTTAGTGCTGTGAAAACATGGCCCCTACTTGTTCCAGGGTACATCATCAATCATCACTAGCTCCTAGTGGTGATTGTGCTTATCCCTTCCATCTCCAGTTGTGGCAGTGTGGAAGTCATGAATGATATGGAAAAGTCTAAAGGGTCTCACATACAAGGGCTGCAAAGACTGGGACTTTGGGTTAAAACTCACTGTTTAAAATGAAAAGCAAAATTTTTGCTTTACATTTAGGAAATGTAAAGTAGAACTCAAGTCATAAGTCAAGAACACAGTGCACACCTACCCTAATGCCTACTGAGAGATCCAAGGGCTAAACTCTGCACATGATAACCTTGCACCAGAAAATTTTGGGAACTGTCATACCAAAACACATAGCTGAGAACATACTCAGCATTGAAGCATGGCAGCAACATTTGCCATATCCTGCAGCTGAATAAAGCTTATTGATTTACCTGGTTTTGCAGAGACCAAGGTTATTCTGATTATGAAGCTCAGAATACCAGTCTGTGAATGGAGTATACTATATCATGTGAATTTACTGCCACAATCTTACCCCTTTTCAGTGGTTTCTGCACCACTCCTCATTTTGCAGCATTGATGTGTTCTCAGAATGCAGAAAACAGCAGAGATCTGTTTTGAGTTGAGGCAGCTATGCAGATTTGTACCATCTGAAAATCTGGACTATGCTATCCCCACATTCCTTTCCTCCATGCAACATAATACTGCTAGGCTGCAGACAGCTGTTGGAACTGACATGTGGCAGCTAAGGGCAACCAAATTTCTTCTAATGAAACAAAACCTTATCACACAGAATGGGCAGTTACTTGAGATTTCGCCCTGTCTCCTCTGGAAAAACAGGTAACATCATACAAGGAAGATAGGTTGCATCAAAAAAATTGATTTTAAACCAATAATGTTCTGCTGATAATTGATGCATTGTCTTATCAAACAAAGAACCAGTATCTGCAACAGTGAACACACTTGTTGCTTCTATAATTAGAAAAACCCACTCAAAAAGAGTGCATTGATGGAAATGCAAGTAGGAGCCATCATGTTCTCCCATGCAATGCAAATGTTATAGCCAATATTCCTTTCTACACAAAGTTATTAGGCAATAAGAGCTCATGTATGTGAGGAGACCTTGCATCAAAGTTCACTTTCAATTCAGAATATTCCTAAAGTCTGGAGTAGGTAAAATAGCTATACCTCTGCTCATCACTATTGCTGTAATTCTTTTGTTTGACAAGCTGTTTTTTAAGTGGTAAAAGCCTTTCAGCCTGTGCAGCTTAGATGCTAAAGCTTCTCAGAAGCAGAACACCTTAGTTCATGTGAAAGATTTCTTTGTTCCAGCTAGAAAGCAGAAAAGTCTGCACTAAATAGTCTGAGAAATAATTGCAATCTTGATACTTCTTCATGACTCCCACATTGAAAACCTCTCTTCCATGGAAAGGGGGTTGGGTGAAGTAGATATATATCTATTCTTAACTTGCAGTGATCCAACTTCACTGAATTTCTGTACTGACCTGATCCAAAGCCATAAAGCTGACAGAAAATTTAGGGTGGAATATATACTCTAACAACAAATGACAACAAATCATTTGCAGTGGGAATGCTGCTTGTCTGTCTGAATGGCTACAGAGACCAGAACATGGACAATTTACCTAGCTAGCTGAGACTTCCACCTTCAACACAACACCAGAGTCAAATCTTGCAAACAATTTATGAGTGTATTAGAGGTTTCATGAAAGGCAATGATGGTTAAATGCCATCACTGAAGGATTCAGCAGACAGACTGAGAAGGAAGGTAAAGCTGTAAATCAAAAACAACAGTTGGCATTTACAGGTTTTAGAGCCTTTCTAAGTACACATGATCCTTCAGAGAAGGAGACTATAATCATACTCATCTGAGTGGTAAGTGATGCTAACAAGTTGCAAAGTGGAAGCTAAAGGTCAACAAGGCCAGACAGTCACCCTTTCTAATAAAGCTGCACTTAATGGCTCAGGTTTTCTTGGCAGTCCTCAAAAACACTTCTTAACAACCCTCTTCTTTGAGTACCTCAGCATAAAGCAGAGGAGTTTTTTGATAGATCAGACTTAAGAAGGTATTCTGGTGAGGACAGTCTGGCAGTAAAGGCAGCAGATAAACTGAGGATCTCAGGTTGGCTCTACCAACAGAGCATGATGCACAGTGTCTGTTCACTCATTATTGTGATGATCTGCAAAGTATTTCATTTGAACACAGGAAATGTGAAAGTAGTCATGGAGGCACCTAAATTCTCAAGAAGCAGGGCTGATTACAGGCCTCAAGAAATAGCCTTGCTTTAAAAATCTCTACTAAATCAGAAGGTAAACAAAGAGAAGCAATATCTCTGCAATCACAAGATACCTTGCAATCACCACAAAAGTTTCCCTTTAATTTATTTACAGCATTCTAGCAGAATTGCAACAGATGTCAGTGAGAGGTGATGTTACATACTGTCTTTCCAAATCATGGGAATTATCCTAGCATGTGGAGTAAGATTTAATTAGGAAAACAAGCTGAAGAATTAGTTTGGGTTATGTAAACACTGGGAAAGAAGCAAGAAAATTTTTTTCCTTGATTTTAATGTCTAATAAGGGCTATCAAGAATTGTAGTCAAAGAATCACTCTTCGATAATTGTCCAATTTTCATGCAGATATATGTATTCACATCCATATGTATATTTCCTGTAGTCTGTTTGACAACTTGTTTCAGAATCAGTGTAGTGAGCACATCTAAAATAATCTCAGTTAAAGAACAGAATTTCAGAGGCTTTACCTGTCACCCCTACAGTGTTCTGTTTTATGAAGGTTTCAAGTCCTATGTTACGTACTTTTGACATTGCTCTCTGACCTGTTTAACATGGATTATATGTTAGCATGTGAACCAGTGAAAGAGTTTCAATTTTGTAATACTGCTCTGTGGAGTAAAGCTCTGAGTATTTGCATACTGAAGTATTCATGGAACACAAAAAAATGTAAAAATTTTGTTCTACATCTGGAAAATTGCTGCCCGGAAAGTTAAATTGTTGAATTTAACTGAGGTGGGATTAAATTTCCAAGTAACTAATTTAGCAACAGTAACTAATTTAGGTTATGCAAGTTAAAGCATCTGAACACTAGAAGTACAACAGGTCCAGTGTCAAATACCTCCTCTGACCTTGTTCCAGACTATTTTTTCTCGCTATGCTTCTAATTTCTGGATCTGCTTCACTATATATAAATAGTTGACCCATTAGTTGTCTTTTCCTGACCCAATACAGTGTCCAATTATTTTCTTTTTTTCTCTTGACCCAGAAGAAATCTTTTCCAGGGCTGCACACTGCTTATTCAGGGAGGGAAGATGCATGTATCGAATCTTGCCAAAGTGATTAGATTTCACAAAGCTGACATGGGTATTGAAAAATAAAATAAATTAATGTAGAATGCAAAAAGGAAAAGTTAATTCACAGCTCAATATGAGAGTATGAGACTATTTTCAGAGAGTTTTGGTGGGCAAATAATGGCCTTAAAGCGTATCAACTTCTACTGTGTATTTGTTCTAAAAGAGCAGATTTCCTGAAGCTGAACTTAAAACTTATGCTATTTTAGTACACAAGGGTCAATACCACTTGACCATTTCTACTGAGTATGAATGGTTGGGAAGCACAGGACATTACGTACAGGGGATGGTATGCTACTCAGGCAGGGAGTTTATGAAACAACCCCTAATCAAGTCTTTAAAAGCAAATTAAAGAAGGGTTGAACAAGAACATAGCTCATTTTGCAATAACCTTTGCAGAATGTTTAGGAAAAAATCCATTTTATTATTAGCCTTTATTCCCATTATAACTTCCCATAAATTACTTCAAGGATTGGAAGGTGAGATAATAACAAAATATAGTAAACTAAATATCCTACCAAGTTTTTACTCCATTCTTTACACCAAGTCTTTGCTCCATTCACTCCAGTTCTAATGCTGCTGCTGTTACCACAGTGTCTCAGTGCCTTCTAGTAATGCTCTAAACAACATGTCCAACATCTGTCAAATGTTTGTGCTCTCTGTTTCTCTGCTCAGGGGAAGATGTGTGTTCAGCAGAATGTTTTCTTTTCAAATTTATTTTTAATAAAATCTAAATGGCTGTGCTCTTTGTTTGTTAGGCAAGTCAAAGAAATATGACTTGCACTCAGGACAGTGGGTACACAAGATGCTGCAGCCCACAGATACCACTGCCAGAAGAAGTGCAATTTATGCCCAGGAGTGGGAAGAAGCTGTGGGTGGGTCCTGAGGGTGAAAAGGTGGGGAGTGCTTAAAAGGAGCTGTGACAAGGGGTTACTCATGCAAACTGTGAATTCAGGAAGGAGAGGGTGAGACTTTATTTTTGCATCTTTTATTGCTTGCATTCAAATTTTATGTTGTAAATGCAAATGCAGAAAAAAAGCTCAGCTGAATTCCCTCATACTGTCATCAGAGCCATTCATTACTCACTTTGCTTCTGCTGCTGCTCCTGAGCACCCCAGATTTGAAGCAAGAAGGCTGTGACAGTGATGCCTGTGGAAGACTTGGGAGGGTATGTCTGCACATTTGCTGCCTACACTCTTTTAATATCCAGCTCAGGACAACCTTAAGAAATTCAAATATATCAAATATATATGTGTATCAAAAATACACATGTATTTTAAAAGGAGAGTAAGAGAAAGAGGAAAACAACTGCCAGGACCTTGCAGCCAGTGAGAACAGAGATCCAAAGTTCTGTCTATTGAGAATTAAAACACAATGGAATTAGAAGGTAAACTTAGATGGCTTTCAACACAGTGATGTGCTCCATTAGGAGGGATTCTAAGAGACTTATGAAAAGCCAGGAGGGGCTAGCTGCATCCTCCTCCCAGCAGTAATGAGTGAATTTACCTTTGACTGGAGTACCTATGTTAAAGGCAAATAAGTAATTGCAGTAATTTATTCAGTGGGTTCTTCTATTCTTCTGAAATATGATTTTGTGTGACTGTTTCTCTCTTAAGCTTTAAGCCCCTATACCAGCTTTCATATAAATAATGTATCTAGTAAATTGTCCTTCCACTGTTGTAAAAAGACTTTAACTACAGCCCTGTAGCTAAACCAACCCAATTCACAAGGAATATTCTTAAAATAAACACTGCAGATAAAACATTAAGTTGTCTTCAGGTGATATTTTACTATCCTCTCTATCACAATCATCACTTTTATTCATTTTATTGTTAGCTTTTTAACAGCTAAAACCAGCATGATTTAGAAACTGAGACATCTCTTGAGCTGGATAAAAGCAGAGTTACCAAACAAAGCTTTAAAAATATCATTGTTCTCTGGCTGCAGAGACACATGTGCATTTCCCTTGTTACAGACAAATGTTGTCCATAAAGGAGGATTTATTTTTCATTGTTCTAAAATATAAATTTAATCTCAGTGCTCTGGTCCCCAAAACTCCCACACATTTCATTGGTAAATATACCTGAACAAAGACAGCAAGTTCTGTCCTTGGGGAGGCCAAGAGTAGATTTTTGTCTTAGATTTATACCAGCAGCATGTGGAGACAGAAAATATGCAATAAGTCAAAGAGATTTTACTTATCAGAGATTTAGACAACCATTTGTCAGTACTTAACTGTATTGCTGGATGACTCATTCCCATTTCTAATACCTAGGAATACAGGGCATGTGTGGGAACACAATGTCTGCATTGATTTTAATCTGGTCTCTTTTTGTACTGTCTACAAATAGCTCAAAACGAACCCAATCAGATAAGCAGAGCAGAAAATGATTGCAAAAACACATATAGTAAGCTGCTCACAGAGGCCTCAGAGAGGCCAAGGAACACACAAAACAGAAAACACCAAGGTAGCAAAGAACAGCTCATGAAAGGATGCAGTTTCTCTATGCCATGGATGAATAATTTAGGTAGGGAAAGTGATCAGGCAGGGAAAAGAAAGATTTTCTTTTTAGGTGCAGGACCAGCAGCTGCTCTACTCGAAGCCTAGTGCTAGCAACACATCCTTTTTAAGCTCTTCAGTTTTGGATTCCAAGCTTCATGTCAGAGTAGGAATCCATTATTTACACTAGACAGGTTGGAGAAGGCAGGCTCTCCTGCTACTTCACTAACAGTATTTAAAACATTCTATATGTTCTGGTCCTCGCTGAACTCCCTTTCACAGATGCCTGCTGCAATCCTTGGCTCCAGGAGAGTGGGTGTGGTAGACTTCTGGAAAAGAATCTTCCTGTTATGGGAGAAATTTTCAGTTTTTGAATTTATTTCTGATACAAAATGAAACAAAAAATTGAAATTTTGTTATTGTTTTGCAAGCTGTTTCTCTGAAAATTAATCAGGGCAATTCAGAATTTTTTCAATAATGAGCTCTTTGTTTTCATTCTTGACATTTGCTTTTTTGGTCCACCTTTTAGTGAAGATCAAGATTAAACACTCAAATACAAGCATTAAGCAAACAAATAATTCTGTTTCAAAATTTTCCAAATAGATTCTGTCAATAAATTCAAAGGCTTCTGATATTGGAATATTCATCACAGATACATGCCTCCAGAGTATTGTCATAGCCTTGACAAGTCAAGGATGTCCAACAAAAATTCCTTTCTGGTCTAGCCCCTTAACACATATTTCTTCTGCCATTCTGAGGGTACCCTTTTGGGACCCAGAGTGGAAGGGGAGAAACAAACACAGGTTGTGGGATAACAGGCTCACCCCTAATCCAGAAGGGATGATAGGAGGAAGAAGCAGTCATAGAAGCTTATACAAGGCAGAGATGACAATCTATCTGATGTTAAATAGTCAAAGAGTCAGAGTAGCATCTTTGACTACTCATATACAACATCAATTCCTTTTTCCGCATCAGAAGAAACTCTAATCCCCCTAAGGGTACTGCAATTACACTGATTTTACATCAAAATAAATCAGAGAACTGCCAAAATTGCTATAACAACAAGGATCAGAATTTCATCTTGCCTTATCCATGTGGCCATGTGTCTGCCCTTCATTCTTTCTGATAGGCAACTTTCCTTGTGAACCATTTCTCTGAACACAATTATGTGGAAAAATGGAGAGGCTCACAGAAGTTCCTGAGGCAGTGCAGCTGAAGGAGGCATACATTCCCATAGCTCAGAGGAGTCCTTAGCTACTGCAGCGAGCCAGAGCTACTGCATTTCCCTTTCCTGATCCTGGAGCAAGTTCTGCTTAGGACAATGCAGGGCCCTCTCTGCTACATCCCAGGGCAGAGCACATGTCTGCATTTTGCCATCCTGGGACAAGTCTCATCTAATCCCATGTAGTTCACAGCAGGAGGACCGCAGTCTGCAGAGAACAGCCACATAATCTGTGTGTGTAGCTGCCCCCTGCATACATTTTCTGAGATCATCCTAGCAGAGAGCTATGAGTTTCCTCCAATTTGCCAAACCAGATATGCAATATGCTCAAAACTGGGAAGAGCAGTGTTTTAGTGTTATATCACAAAGACCTTCCCAAAAAGAACACAGGAACAATAAGAAATATTAGGTCTCCAAAAGCAAGTGGGAGAGCAATTAAATATTTGGAACTGCGGCAAGCCGAAGTAAAAGTCAACTGCATTTTCCATCTAGGATGGAATCAGGTTTTTAAAAAGCTATTCTGAAGAGAGCGTAGGGTTTCACAGCCTGAAGGCTTTATGTCACCCTGTGTCCTGTGATGATGACTACCTCCCTGTTTACTTTGAACTGAATGGAAAGTTGCTTATGTACCTCCTACACTTTTGCTAGCATCTTGATCCTTGTCTTCCAGCAGCCACAGGGAAGGATTATGAGAGATAAAGAATTCTCAAAAAGACAGAAAGAGGGCTTCCCACCCCTATTCCTTGGAATAGCTTGTTCTACAAGCGCAATTTATTTCCTTGATGGCAGAAAAGTGTTGTGGAATGCCTATGAGGAAATGGTTTCAAAACTCTAGTCCAAATTCTTTGCAGATACCCCAAAGCTTTGTGTAATACCAGGGAAGCTCAGGGATTTCCCAGAGCCTACTGGGTTTACTGGCAGACTTGTATCTTCCTCTGCCAAGTGTGGATCTGTTGAAGCCGCAATGATGGAGAAACACCTTAATCTTCTCTTTACAGGATAGTCATTGAACAGAAAACAATAATCCCACCTTGGACCACATTATAATCCTCTCATTAATTTATTCAGGTTAGGCACGTAACAGCAAGCTTTTCCTTCCTGCAAAGCACAGGGCAGGGAAGACACTGAAAGCCATCAGAATCTCATCTTCTGCACAGAGGGGTTCATTTGAGTCTGTGGAAACCCCATTGTACCCAGATCTCAAGGACAGGAAGGCCTGAGGGCCAGCAGGATGTCAGAAGAAGAAATTCAATAAGAAGCCACTTAAAACCCAATAATTCAAGAGGATAATCACCTTAGAAATCAACTAAATAAATGGAGCATATTGCTTGCCAAATAAAGAAAAAATGGGTTATTTATTGTTTCAGCAAGGATTTTTTATTAAAGCAAATGCAAAGTTTACTTTATTCAAGTAATAAAGATAAGCAACAAGGAAACATCTGAGATTAAATAATCATCTTCTCCAAGAATTAATTTGCTGTTTTACTGAGTCTTTTCTTTAATTTTTAAAATGAAAGTTTAGTTGTAATTAATCAATTGAGTATTGGACCTCACATTTATTTGAACAGGCTGCTAGAAATTGGTGTTTTTTTTGCTGTTAGCTGTCATCTGGAATAAGTATCCTAAGAATACCAAAGAAAAAGATATAAACGCCTCTGACTTCAATCTGTACAATTTAAACTCAGGTTAGATAACTGCAAATGTGAGGCTTATATTCCCCAACTCTGCACACATACTCAAGTTTGCTAAAAATAAAAATTTTCTCTGATTTACATCTGTTTGGGTTTTTTTTCTGTTGAGCTAAGGGTTGATTCTCCACCCACACATGTAACAGCAGCTAACTCCCAATTAATTTTAAAAGAACTTTAGTAAAAAAAAATATGCTGGAGAGGGAGTGAAGTTACTGGAAATTAAGCGTCTGGACTTCTCTAAGTATAAGGGTTTTTCCATCATGCTGGAAGGTAATTTGACTTCAGGAAAAAATATACAGCACTTGACTGGTTGATAGATTCTGGTGATTCATCTTGCATGTAGAAACATGCCCACTCTTGCCATTTGAACCAAACACTAGTTTGTTTTGTTTCTTAAACAGTGTGAAATGGCAGGAATTATAAATCTATAATTGTTGCCAAAACTAGATTAAGGTCAACCTAGCACAGATGTAATATGACTTTCCATGGATGTAAGATCTCCGAATGACAGGAGACTTTCCTTTTAAGTGCTCAAATACAAGAAACTGAAAAATCCGGAAATGGGGTTGGGAATAGTTCTGTTATACAACAATACATGAAATCATGGAGAGACTAAACAAGCAGACTGGCCCCCCTTAAAGCCTCACGACAGAGACATTGGTGCAGGGCATGTTGCTGGTGTCCCATCTGGCTTTCATAGTCCTTGCTCCAGCAGATGCATCCCTTTTTGCAAGTGCAGAGTGTCCCCATCTCATGGGGACTTTCCTCAGCTGTTTAGCAGTGAGAGGGACTTGAAGTAATTCTAAAAGGAAGCAGTAGTTAAACAGAGCAACCCTGAGGGAGAGATGTCATAAGCTGCATTAAAATTCAAAAAAGGTTTCAAGGAGATGATCCTGAAGCATTCACACTGAGCTCAGCTTCAGTGCAGGAGGAGAGCATTACCTCAGGCCTCTCTGTCACACCTAAGCAACTGAGATGAAGCACATCTTTAGCTTTAAGCATTTAAAGTTAAGTGTCTGCATTAAACCAGTAATGGTAAAGAGTGAGGCTTAGCCCAGGGATCCCTTATCTCACTGGAACCAGAGTCCCAAATGCATGGATGGCTCTTCTGCACTGGCCACAACCTGGCTCCTTTCCTGGCACCTCACACACACAACAGCACATACCTCCTTGGGGTAAAGGCATGCAATCCTAATGCTTAGCCTTCATCTGCCCTGTCTTTGTATCAGAAAGAAATTATAGTTTTATTCCATACATTTATTTTTAAACCATGTCACTTTTAACATACCAGGGCTAAATGGAGAGATCAAAACAATTTGTAGGGATGGTGTTCAGTCAAGACAGCATCCATGGTGCTGCAGCAGAACAAAGGGAAGCATGCAGGGAGACAGTGCAGAGAAAAGCCTCAGAAAACCTGCAGTGCAGCAGGATGAGTAAACTAGCTAACGAAATACTTGATATCTTTGTACAGCAAGCCACAGCAAATGAGGCATGAAAGAGTAATCTGGACATGCACTTAGTGAAAGGAACAGACTGAAAAAGAAAAAAACAGTCATATAGCTTCAAGCTGTGATATTGAAAAAGAAATAATAAATTAAACAGTTCAGGGTTAAAGAAAAAAATTATGTCTATTTGGAAAATGTGAAAAAAACTGAAGTATGACTCGCTGCTTCTTTATTTCATGGAACTTAAAGACAGAAGAGACCTTTGTGTCATCTATTTTGACTTCCTGAATAATACAGGCTTTTATATTTCTCTCCTCTTTTAATACTTAGGTTACCTTTTCAGGCACAGTTAAACCACTGCAATGCTCAGGTGCATGAAAACAGGTACCCCTGATTTGCTGTGTCATTGAACTACACTGTTAGGCTAAAGGACAGAAGGATTATTTCTGTCCTTCAGGGAATAAACAGTTCCACTCCACAGGCAGAGGACAGGGAAGACAATTCAGCTCATAACTGAGACCATGCCAAGAAGATAATAATCCACACCACTGACTGAAAAACAAAACCAAAACCTATCAAAACAGCAGGTTTTCCCAGTTGCAAAATTTGTATTTTTCCCCAAAGCTGACTAGACTTTAAGTACACAAAGACAGCTCATCAGTATATGTACCTCCAGAGCAGGCTTCCCATTTTTATCCTAACCTCTGCTTGCTCTTTCCATTTTCCTTCTCAACAAATGGCCCCCCTCATCAGTTTTGGAGAAGTCAGGAGACAAGCTAAGCAAGAGTCTAAAATTAAAATGGCCAATTGTTCTTAATGAAACAGGAGAGGGAGAAAAAAGAAAGAAAATATTCTTCTCCATTCTTACAGTCATAAAAGCCCTGAAGCATAAGATTTGATTAAAACCATATCTTTATTTAGAGCTGCAAGTGCTGTGGGCATACCTAAGGCAATGCTTAACCCTCTACTCCCTAAACGAGGCTCAGTGATTTCCACAGGGCCGCTTGAGTGCTGCAGCAAAACTCCAGTGTGAAATATTACTGTGGAGAAAGAGCTGCAAATCCTGTAGTTACAGAGGGAGAAAACAGTGAATAGGCTAAGTAAAGGTTTCAAAGTAAAAGAAGGAAAGAACAGGGGAATGTAAGGCACCTAAATACACAAAAAGCTATCTGGTTTAATACTTAACGTAAAAGATGACAGGAATTTGCCCAAAGTTGAATTCAAAGCCAGACATGCATGTAAATCTCATTTTAACAATGTCAAACAGAGAATCCAATACTGTCTCAGATTCTCTATTTATTCACCCTCAGCTGACATCTGGATTGAACACCAGTTCCCTGTGTTCAGTATTCCTTTGGCACATACAAAGTTCACTACAGACAAGGTCATTTTCCTCTTACTTAATACTCTCACATATCCTAACACAACAGCAGTCTTTCATGATAAGCCTTTAACACAGTTCTGATAGAGGTGGTTATCCTGCTTACTGACAAACAGGGGAAAAAAAAAGAAAGAAAAAGTGAAAAAGAATGTAAAGAACATCAACATCTACCGTGGATACAGTCTGATTATAGGACCTTCATATCTACCAAGTGTACTACCCTGCCTGTCAGACTACCAACTTCTAAGCTGGTACCTCACACCACTGTGTATCATTAGACTATTCTCATTATTTACTACAACTTTTTATGTCTTCCTCAGACTTGCTATTAATTATTTAAATAACAGTTACAGTTCTTGTGAGATATATATAACAAGTTTATCTATTCTGAGGTAGATGTATCTCACAATGGATTTCTTTCCTGATATGTTTTGTTGGTTTTTGTTTATTTTTTTTAAGTGTCATGTCATTGACTTCAAGTATGTCAGGGTTTTCATTTGTCTTTTGAATGTCTTATTATTAAAGCAACCAGTTTTCTAGATTTTAAGGAGTCATCACTTCTCACTTTCTTGGAAGGAAGGCTGTAAAATATCCCATCTTTTTTTAGTACTGCCTACAAGAAGGTGATGATTTCACTAGACCAACAATCATTTCAACTTTGAGGAAAATGGCAATTCTTAAAGCTCTAGATACATTCATAAAATTTTGTGCCATATTCTACTCACATAAACAAACAGAAAACACATGAGAAAAAAAGGTGATTTGTACAAAAGCAAACATCATGTATTTAGGCCAGAGACACCTTTTTTGTCCATTAAAATAAAGTCTCATACTTATGATCTTGTGCAAAATCATGGATCTTGCATGAAGGAAAGATACTATATTAGTATAAAGTTTGCTCTGGGTCACATTGAACCTGCAGCAAATACAATCCAGGCTGGAATTATCATTTGAAATTATTGTGCCTATATGCTTGTAGCTGCCATATGCAGGCAAAGGCCACTTTTATGTTTATTTACAGTTTGCATCATCTTACCTCACCATTATCTGCATTGTTCTGCCCTGGCACAGGTTCACTGCCTCTACCTGAAACACTCCAGGTGTATACAGGGGTGATCATAGGAGAATCAGCTTTACAAGGCTGCTGAGAAAAGAATGTAACAACAGCACTTGCTGCCACATAAAGAAACTTTATGTGGAAAAAGAACTTACCTGAAATACTACAACAGATACAAGGAAAGAGAAAAGAGAAAAGAGAACAGAAGAGAAAAGATCCATTGCAGTGACTTGAGAACTAGCACAAAGACAAGGATTGAGCAGTGGTTTCCTAGCAAAAATAAGCAAAGGGCATAAACTGCTTAACCTAATCCCATGACATAAAAAGGAAACAATGGCCAACCGACAAAGAACAAAAAAGGGGAAAGAGAAAACAAGGGTTTCTTTCTTTTCCTGCATGTCTGTGGTTTATCAGATGCAACACACCTTGAAGAGCAGTTTAATTGGATGAAGAGCTCTCTGTTATTGTCCAACCACATAATCACATTAAAGTTTGACTTATTCTCTTCAACCAGAACAAGTAGGTAGCAAAGGGCTAGGGAATTATGAAAATTGAAGCATGCATTTCTCCATGAACCCTGAAAGACTGACTTAAACTACACTAAATGTTTTTAATCTTCTTAAAACACATTTTCCAAAAGTAAAACTCCAAAAGAGATGTAATCAAACATGTGTTGACTGTCCTCTCTTAAACAAATCAGCAAGTGATGTATGTCACCACAAAGCATGTTAGCTATTTTCAGTTGCTTTTCATGTGTGTTATGAAGTGATCTGTGGCTTATTTTAACTATATGTAACAGCAGCTGTGGGGTAAAGAATTTGAGATGTCAACGCCCAACAGAAAATGGTTTCCTGTGGCTTTTGTGTATGTCATGCAATGGCTACTCTGGACTGTAATTCTTCCCAATAAACATCTAATTCCGTCCAGTGTGCAGGCACAGAAAGGGGATGAAGCCATGGTGAGAAGGGGAGATATACACTTACCTGCAAAGTGGCAGTGAAGAGGAAGGAGACAGGAGGACAACTGAGAAGCAAGATGTACAGAAGAATGCCTAGTTCTTTCCACAAAATCTACCTAGACACCAAATTATGATATCTTCACATTCATAATTTATTTTCTGTGCTTTTTTTTGGCTGAACCCACACTTTAGTCAAGAGTTATTTAATATGAGCATGACATTAACACCTCATTTCATCTTTACTTATGTGGCCACCAATTGCATTATTCACAATGCAGATCAGATTGATGATCCTAGCCAGGCATGCCTTTGTCACATTTTTAACTTATTTCATGCAACTCAGAAGATCCCAAAACCAAATCAGAGTAGTGTGAGAACCTTTTTGTTGTTTCAGTGTGCAGTAACCGAAACTTGATATGCAGTAGTGAAAAGTGGAACATAATTGCAGTTGAAAATTTTGATCCTTTCCCTGTGTTAAACCACCAGACTTCCTTACTAAATTTGAAAGTTTTGTTAGAGATGAAGTTGTCTTTCTGCTATTGTTTTGGTGTTTACTGCCAGAATTATATATGAAGACCTGAATGAGCTCAGTGAGATAGAGCTTTTTCATTTTATTTTAAACTTCCTGCAATTCACCATTAAGATAGATATTTTCACTGTTTAATAGGAAATTATCAAAGGGTCTGGGAATTCTCTCTATTCAGCAAAGGGCTGAATCTTCATTCACACTGGAGATACCAAGTAGCACTTCCACAGGAGTAGGGAAAGGACTGAAGTTAAGATGACTCACATTAAAGAGCTCTCACTGTTTCTCTCTACTCCCTTCCCTTCTCTCCTCCCCTCTCCCCAGTTTGGCAGACAAGAAGGTAGGCAAGTTGGAAGCTTTCAGTTCTGCCTGATAGTCTAACAAAATACCTAGTACAGATGCAGGGAGCCAGCATAAAAGTGTGGTGTCTGATTAGATGAGATACCAGGAGCCAAGTAAAAAGATTGCGGTGCCTGCTGAGTTGAAATGGAAGTCAGGTTGAAAGGAGGTGTTCCTCGCTCAGGCAGGCAGCACAGGCACTGGGGAAGAGCAGGAAGTGAAAGATGAAAAAATGTAGGGAATGCTAATGTTTTAAAAGAAAACCTGAAGCAGATAGCAATTAGGAAAAAAAAAAAAAACCAAACAAACAAAAAAAAAAAACCCTATCAATCACACATTCCAATCTTAT
Organism: Onychostruthus taczanowskii; assembly: GCF_017590055.1. Lineage (NCBI taxonomy): Eukaryota > Metazoa > Chordata > Aves > Passeriformes > Passeridae > Onychostruthus > Onychostruthus taczanowskii. The sequence goes on from NW_024497629.1 coordinate 7,486,106, forward strand.
CACTAGGGGTATCAGTATTACTTCAGGATGTGTGGAAGTAGCAAACTCCACTGAAGGCCAAAGAGGAATTTCAGATACACACTGCCAGCAACAAGGCTGTACACATGGTTTAAAATATATACATCTATGCTTGAACCCCTCCCTGAACAAAGCTATTGCATTACCAAGCTCAACTTTCCTGTCATCTGTAGAATAGACCAGAACAAAACAGAAAGAATAGTTCAGTTGGAAAGGACCTACAACAAACATATAGTCTGATTACAAGGTACATCAGCTTTTGCATGAGTTATATAATATGACAAAGGTATTAATAAGCCTAGAATTTTACCCAGCTTGCTGTAGTGTCTTCCTTCCTCCCTGACACACAAAAATAGCTGGGGATACTAAAACCAGAAAATGGGTGAGCAAGAAAGGTAGGACTGAAAATGTCACTGGGTTAGCAGAGAGAGTGAATTCTTTAAATAGAAAAAGGTATACACAGTCAAAGAGAAGTTCTTAATCAAAAAAGAACTAAGCAGACTACCCCCCGCCCCCCCCCCCGAAGTGATTTGTCTTTGTTCCTCAATGCTATTACTAGCACTGGCTGTTCCATTTAATTATGATTAGCACTTGTGGGAGCCAGAAGTGGCTGGTGGGCAGGAAGACACAGGAGTGCCTGTAATGCAGCAAGTGACTGATCATTTCAGGATCCTCCATGACCTCCTCTGTCCCTCTTAAGTGGGAGGGTGAAAGCAAGCAATAAAAGCACAAGCCATTTTTTCTCTTTTTCAGTATTATGCATTCCACATTTCTAACTTCCTTTAACTCCCACTAGACTCTTGAAAAAATCACAATCCTAAACACCAGGCTTTAAGAAATTTTAATTTAATTTTCTTTAAAAATAAATATTTGAAAAATAATTCAAAAATGTTTGCAATCATGCAGATGAATCTTGATCAAATCACTGTTCAATTCCTAGTCCCTGTGTAATTACTTGCGTAAAACACCTCTTGTGAATAGCAAGTAAATCATTAGTGATTAGATTTTTTGGATTGTTTTGAAGAGACCCAGCTGCTGTCTTTATGTCAAAGAACATCCATAAGGCACCAGTGATTAAACAGCATGGTATTTTTGCATGTCAGACATCACATGCTTGGATATTAATCACACTTAGTGCTTTTCAGATGTGAATTGTGAAGCATCTCAGTGAAAAACAGTTATAGTCCCTCTTCCCAGACTGGGAAGCTGAGGCACAGGCCAAGTGACTTGCTCATCTTGTACACCAGATCTGAGGTCACAGCCCAGATTCCAGCAGGGGAAAATTTCCCTTTTTTCTTGACTTTTCAACCACCTTTCATTTTCCAATTCAAGTGCCAAGACAAAGAAAAAATCTGGATCATTTGATGATAAAGAAGACAAAAAACTCAAATGACAATGCAAAAAAAAACCTCAACACCCTAAGAAAAGGGCAAGAATATTGGCAGGATTAGAACCAAATTCAAATTAGAAAAAACTACTAACCTTGTGTAATCTTATTTTTCTTTTCCAAAAGGAAATATAGCAAAGTTTTTTTCAGAATAAACAGCTCTTCATTCACCCTAAATCAACAACTGAAAAATAGCTCTCCTGTCCAAAAATTGTCACATTGAAGCATAGTTCTGTCATCGTTACTGAGATATATATGTAGAAAGAGAAAGGGAAGCATGAGGATTTCTTTGCTTAATTGTGATAGCAGCAAGAACTGTTTAGTATATCTGCAAGACATGTTTTCTGCATAAAGTATGGTGGCTTTGCAAGTGACTCTCAGAAGTAATTTTTCATTGTTTATATATAAAAATATACATATGAAACATTCATTGAAGCACATACGTAATGTTTCATAAGCCAAATGGAACAGCTGTATATCATTACCAAAGTGAGAAATTAAAACATTCTTTTGTGTCAGCTGTGTAGAGGGCAGAGTTATTTATAAGACACCCTAAATATACAGTTGAGTTTCCTACTGAACTCAAAAAAAGGTACAGAAGCTACTCATAAAGCTGAGTCAGTGACTGTAAAAAGATGAGTTTGTGGAACAGTGCTGAGCTGGACCAGAGAGATCATGGTGACATTTAGTGGTTACAATACCACTGGAACAGCAACCAACTCCTCCAGAGGAAGTGGTAATGTGCTTACTCAAATTTTCTGCCCTCCCTCAGGTTCCTGAATTCACAATCTGAAAGTCTTCAGCAGGCTTAAATCCGGAGACAATAATGCTCCTCCACTTCCTTGCGCAGGAAGCTTTAAATTACAAGGATGGATTATTTTAATTGCTACTCTTTGGCTTCTCTGCTTGAGCTATTGGTAAGCATCTATGGCAAAACATATGCATGCTGAAGTAATAGCTGTATCAGACCATGGTTTTGCAGTCACTGCATTATAAACTTTGCACCCAGCATAATCAATGAAGACTGTAAGTCTTCATCAAGAACTTGTAGGCAGCAGTAGCTTTAAGTCCTAACATTAGTAAATTGTCTACTAAATTAACCAGCACATGTCATCAGCAAGCAAGTCTTGAAGATATGGGACAAGCTCTGAATTGCTGCAAATGGAAGTCAGGGACCCCATGATGCTAAAAACCTGTTTCAATGACTTCTATTTCTGCATCCTTCTGACAGTCAAATCCTAATGTGAGTGCTCCTATAAATTAATAAATAGAGAAAAGTTCAAGCTCAAATTCTGGATCCAAGTGTGTTTGGATTATGATTTTTTTCAAGCTCCTTAAATGAGAATTTGGGTCAACACTGATGTTATCAAGAAATATTTAATAGAATTTAAAGGCACCATTCCTTACTATGGGGATAACAAGTCATATCCTCCAGTGCAGAAGGAGAGGTGCATAATAGGGAATAAAATGTCCTGCAATCATCTCTGAGTCTTTCAGGGCCCTTTGCTCATGGCAACCCTTTTCCAGGCTACTGACTTTCCCACGCAGCGCAGAAGGGAACAGGGCATTTACTCCATCCCCATCTTCACCAGCAATTAGCATGGCTGCCTGCAGGCACTCTTCCAGTATTGAGATACTTGTGCTACCACATCTGATGCCATACAGCATGTGTTCCCTTTTTAATCTTAAACTACCACAGCCTCCATGGGCAATCCTGAGAAGACACAAAGGACAAGAGAGGAAAGAGGAGGTGAGAGCTCCTGTAGCCCAAGAGGAAGTCAGAATCAGTAAAAGCTTCCCCATTATTTTCAGCAGATGATGCAGCTGATTCTTATTTGCCTCCCTTCTCTGAGAGATTGCACCTCACTTCCTCAAGCTCTCGGCATCCAACTCCCTTTCAGACCTGGGCTCCCTAGGCCTTCTTTCATTGGGGGGTAAGGAGTCAGCCCTACCTTGAAGTTCATGCTCCCAAGCCATAGCTTGTAATAGTAAACAGCACCAAGCTCCTCCATAAAACATTTTAGTCCCTTAAGGATGGAAAGAATGGCAGGTTTCACTGTTTCTCTTTTACAGAGGGAAAAAATTAGGTTCTAAAAGAGTCATCCAGTGAACAGGAACAGAGATTCTTGGGGTCTTACTGACCACAGCTGAGGTGTCTTAGGGTCCTATTTCACTTTCAGTTTGCCTTTACAGCAAGGCATGCATGCAGCACATAGCTACACATCTGAGTGAACACTTATTTGTTCCACCTCATGATTTTATGTCAGTTAAATTTCCAACAGTGTGATGCTGCATACAGGGATGCTGATCAAGGGCTGTATAAATTGCAATGCTCTTCCACCCACCTTAACATGCAAACTGCTGTGTGAAGGCAAGAGGATTGCAGTGCACACGTGCACAAGTCCCAGTAGAAAACGGAGTGCAAACACAGCAGATGGTGACAAGGCAGTAGCAGCAAAGAGGTAAAACTTTCAAATTTAAAGCTAAGCCTAAAGGCATCTCTATCATGCTTTTATTATCAGTGGTGCTGAATTCCCCAAAGTTCTAAGATAAAGAGGGCAAAGAAGGAAATACTGGCTCTTTGTTAAGTGGTGGGGTTCAGAGTTTGCTCTAGCTGGACAGCAGCTGTCCCCTCTGAGCCAGCCACTGTGAGTGTGCCAGTGCCATGGTGTGCTGGGACCACAGGCTCATGGGAGGAAGGATTTAATTGTGCTTCCCCCTCCTCAGCCACTCTTCAGACCAGAAGCTGGACAGACCCAGAGCTTTATAAGGGAGGGGAACATACTCAGGATAGGTGTAAAACACAGCTGATACCCCCATTGACCAGAACAGTGGGCAAACAGCTACTTGGTTAGCGGTTTATGCAGGTATGAAACACCACATGGAAAATCAGGGTGTTCCAGATAGTCCTGTGCTAAATAAAATACAAACCCAGATAAAAGAAACAGGGAAATGTGTATAATTTCAGTTATCTTCATCCATTTTCCAGGTAACCACTTAATCACTAAACTAAATAGTTGAAACTAAATAGTTGAAATTTATGGATTTGTTGTAAGAGGAGGCTGTCACAGACAAATTGTCTTCAGCCTCATTACCAAATATTCTGGAAAAGACAGGAAGCAAGTCCTAATCTAATTGTGCTGTTGCCTGATGCCAATAATTATGTACCCAATATGAGAGCTAAATTACTGGGATTTATCTGTCTTATCAGAAAAATATTAGATTAGCTTGTGTTTTCAGCTAAGCAACATTGCTTTTAATTTTTATAATCTTGTTCAATCTCTTTGGTAATTTTGCAAAGGATTAAAACAATTTGCTTGGCTAAACTAGTTCTGGTTTCATTACTCTCCCAAATTAGCAGATTTCCCTCTTGTTTTGGTCTAGTAACTGCTTCCAGGGTAAGAGAACTTGCTCATGGGAACTCCTGGGTGAAGAGCCAATATGACCAACCCTCAGATCCCTTCCCCAAGCACTACATGTGTAAGGTTTAACAGCTTTTTCTATTCCTTTCTTCTTCACAAGGCCTGACAGTGAGCTTGGGTTTGAACAGCTCATAACCCCGGTTGCACCCACATTGCCTGTAAGGACTGAGTTTGAACTTACACAAGAAGTTTTCCCAGTCTATGCCTGAAGAATCAGTTACCTCACCCCAACGCTCAGCCAGGGTGGAAGGCAGCACACAGGCTGTGGAGACACAGAGGAGATAACATGACAGCACAGGCATTCCCACTGGCAGGGTAATATGCTTCCTTCAAGCTATTAACACAGGATTCAAGCCATGAGTCAGCCCCTTTCCCCCCTAATCTCCTCCCCTTAAAAGGTAGCTTAAAAGGTGTAAATATATACTTATGCACACACACACATATATATAGACACAGAAATTTTTGAACAATAGAATTATCTTCTTAAACTACTACCTTTTAGAACTATTGAGCTTTTCCTTATGTTTTCCTAACTAAAAGGGGTCTATTCCACTTTGGAAAAAAAACAAATGAGCATTTTTGCATAAATACCTGAATCCAGAATTTGAGCAAAATTAATATGCTACAATTTAAAAAAAACAAAAAACAAACTACATATAGGTTTATGTGCTATATTGGACTGTGTTCAGCCTGGTGTGAATGCAAACCATCAGTGTCATACCTTCCAAAATAGAGAAGACACAGGGGCCCATCCTGTAAAGACAATAAAGGAATTTTTGCACCACAAGCTGGAGTTAAAACAAATTCCGGTGAAGAAATCCTGGCCATTAGAAGTCAGTGAGGAATCTGCCATCACCTGTCCAGACAGAACGTCACTTTTGCAGTTAAATGTAGTCACCTTGATGTATTTTATTATCATTTATCATTTAAAAACTTTTACACTGGTAGTTCATTAATCTAAGATGAGAATTAAGGGTTTTCAGTTAAGGGAAATAAAAATATTAGCACTATTTTAAATCACTATAGAAAAACAATGAAAAGTTATTAAAAAGCATATTAAAGAAAATAGTTTAAAATTAAGATCGTAGATGTTTTGCATGTTAAAGTTGCCTTATTAGAAGCCAGAAAAAAAATGACACTATCCTTCCTGCTTATCTATATCTATTCATTTTCATAGCACAAATCCCTTTGTAACACATTTTTCCCTCTAGTGGCCCAACTGCTTTAGAGTCTTTAGTAGTCATTATTTTCTAAAAACACTGCAGTAATTTTAATCCTCCAGACATGTAAGACTTCACATAAAAGAGTAGAATGTCCTACAGAACACAAACAAGTCACTTTTATATAAAAGCAGCCCTGACTAGATTAAATCTCTGGCACAAGAAGCTGAGTATATAACTATTCAAGTAAACATCCATTTAGGTTATATATTAAGCCTTTATATCACTTGCTGTATTATAAGAAACAACAAACTATTACAGCATGATTGCTACAGTCCTGTTCTCTGGGAAGTAGTTTAAGGCCTCTTTCCTCCCCACTGCAATTTTAAACCAAATGATACACTCATTTCCTCAATGGCAAGGTTCTTGTAGGAAACTCAGTAGCAATTTTAAATCTTATGCATATGATTCAAAGTAAATTTACAAGTAGAGCACATGCATAGAATATTTAAAAGTATTTATCTTGATAACCACCAGGAACTTCTCTTTGACTTTTTACTTAAAGTGCAATTAAGAGCCTGCATAATCTCTACAATTTTTTAACTGGAATTCTTAAAGTCTTAAAGTTTCAAGGACAGAATTCTGGAGGAAAAATATTTTTTACTTTCACATATCACAATCTGGACACTCACACTGACTGGTGGTGTCATCCCAACTTTGGAAAGTTTGTATTTTTGTCTATCATACAGACCTACTGATCTTTCTGGAACCACTCAGTCTCTGAAGAAATGAACAGAACTGTTTGTCTGAAATTCCAGACTTAGAAAAACGCACATCTGATGTGTTGCTCCAGTACTTTTAGTAATGAAGTTAAGGATGACAATGTGCATAAGCATTCACAGCACCAAACTCTGTAAGATCAAAAGTGGAAAAGCTTGACTTTGCTGGACATAATACACACTTGTGCTATCTTGCAGGAACAAAAAAGATGCAAAAAAGAGTGTACAACAAATGGCATCTTTTGTCAGTGCTTAAGCTTGCCACAATCCATGCTGAGAACTGGGGCAATTCTTGTAGAGCATCACTGTTAATTGTTGCCAAGATCTTTCTGAATTAACTGGTGCCTTCACTCACTAGATTTACTTCAGTTTAAAGTTATAGATGAGCCCCAAGTTTCTGCCTTTGCATTGTCCTGGCCTTCCAAGGAGAATGATTCCCAGGGCTCAAAGAATGCACTGGATGGAAGATGGAAGTGTTGTCACAGGAAATGCTAGGATGGATCAGCCCTTTCTCTGTGACGTTAACTAATAAAATGTACAAACACCTGCTTTCCAAAGAGCGCAACAGGCATGAAGTGAGCTCATGCCATACAACTTGCATTCCCAGAGCTTGCCCATCACTTACTGTGAACCAAAAGCCAAACCTCTTACCTTTTTACCAGGTGGAGAAAATTAATTGTTTCTTTCACAGACCGTTCTCCTTAAGGGCATATAATGCACTTCCATTACAACACTATTGGCTCGTCTGTGTGACAATAAACTTTTGGATCTGAAGGACAAACTCTGAAGGAACAAAAACTTGTTCTTCCTGAAGGAACTAAATGGCCCTGAGAGTCTAACCTTCGGCTGTAATGGCTGTTTCCAGGCCACATGTCATGTTATCAGCTAGTGAGGGTGATGTAGGACTGACTCCTGGCACAAATCAGGGATTGTGAGTAGCTGAAGGAAGAGACCACGTTCTGATGGTGTCTCTTCACCTGGATCAGTGTCAGTTACTTCAGACACTTGATCTGGAGGTTCAGTTTTCCTCTGGAGTCAACAGAGAGAAACAGGGAGCTTCCCAAGGAAAATCAAAGCTTCCCAGCTCCTAAGCCTCTTCATCCCTTCTAAAAGGGTATGATATTCAGATGTAACAAGGCATTACTGGGTAAAACAACCTCTACAAGTGCTTTTGGGTGTGGTGCACATTTGAATGTGCCAAGAGGCATCCATCTCAAAATGCTTCTGAATTGCACTTCCTTTTTGACACACTGTAAATCAAAATCTTTTCAGGGAGTGCTCCTTAGATGGCATATTTATGTGGCTGGTTTTTAATTCTTAATTGTAGCATTTTGCCCACATCCCTCTTGAGTCATATCTTCTTTGTTATGGACTATCTTTGTTTTTTTGCAAGATGACAAAAGACAGACTGCAAGTCAATGATGAGACAATCTTATTCCATAATGTGAAGGTGGAGCAGGTGATGCACCTATTTTAAGCAGAAGAGAGTTCCCTGCTGGCTCCTGCCCTGCTGCATTACAGATTCCCCATAAGGAAACAGCTCAGAGGAACAGAAGAGACGCTGCAGAATTAATCACACTGCTCCTTCCTGATGAGAACACCAAACTATTAGCTGACTTCAGATAGAAAGCCCTGGGATTTGCTGCAGAAGAGGCTGGGGGTGAAGAAATAGCTCAGGGATAGAGAGCCTCAAGTTAAAGAAAATTATACTCTTTGAAAGCCTTGTCAGAGGCAAGGGAGAAGCCCCTGCAGCAAAGACTGAGACAGCTACTGGTATCTCAGGCAACATTTTAATAAGCTGAAATCTCAGTAAACTGAACTCTGAAAAAAATAAATTGATGTTCATTTCAGTACTGAAAGAACCTGAAGGAAAATTTAGCAGGGAATCTCCATGGGAACATTCTTTCCAGAACTATATGCTTTCCCCAGAGCAGTATGACCCTCCACATACTCCTGCCACAGAGACTTCTCTCAGGAAGCCTCTTTCCTGGTAATCAGAAAGATGCTGACTCAGATCACACAGGAGGAAGATGCATTGGGCATGGCAAGTAACATGGTAGAAGAATGGCAGATTTGAGCCTTTTGGTGAGGGAAGGCAATGGGAAGGCAAATCTTCTCTTCCATGAGAAGATTTTGAGCCACAGTTTCACACCCTGTGACTGTAGACAGGCTGAAGTGGTTGCATCACATTACAGATCAGGGAGACCAGCTGGGCCACCACAGAGGATCAGAGACCAGCAGAGATATCATGGCCACTAAAGGCTTGCTGGGTGGGAAGGAAACATGAGAAGAGAGAAAAGTGTGAGAGCAGAAAAGAGTTGACAGGTCTGGCTGGTGGGAACCAGGGGACAGCATCTTTAAAGGCTTTTCAGAGCTATGGTGCAATGATGGTGTTAGAGGCAATGTCCCAATTGCCCAAAAAACTGAACTCAGCCAGATTTCCCAGCTCTTAGTGATTCCTGAATGCATACCTGCATGCTGGTCTTCTTCAGGGCTCTTCCAACAGCTGAAACACTCCAGAGGATTAGGTCACTCTGAGTGCTGGTGCTCACATGAGCCCATCACACCAGATTTCTATCTGTCCTAGATGAGATGTTGTGTTGAAAACTTTTCTAAATCCCAACCTCTCTAACTGCCTCCTGCTCCTTATAACTGCATGTATTCAGGTTTGTAAGTTAGCAGGTGTACCTAAAAAGAAAAGTCAAAACAGACTTTCTATGGATTCTTGAGACTAGGTTTTGGGAGCTGTTTTATCTCTCTGCCCTTATCACCTGACAGTGTCTCCTCCTTAATTCTGTTCATTATTCCTTCAAAGAGGGCTCTTGCCCATGATATCCCTTTATGAAAGCAAATTCACCTTTCACATGAGGATGTAAACACATGATTGTATCCCTAGAAAAAGCACAGAGAGATGAGAAGCAGGGTATTTTAGGAAACCCAAAAGGTGATGAACATTTCATGACTTAAATTAGATATGTTATTTGTATGTATCCCAGCAGGAAAAGACAGTGCAGTCGCAAAGGGACTGACCCCTTCCTTGCTCTCATTGTGACACCATGACAAAAAAAAAAAATCAGAATCATATGGGTCCACTGAGAACACAAGGACATGACCTGCAGTCCTGCAGTTTCCAAACAGCCATGACTCAACTTCCTGTACTTGAAGGAGAGTCAGAACAAAACTATCTTGGAGTCATGTTTCTGAACTTAGAGAGAAATGATTATATGTTCACTGCAAGTCTCTGAGGTGAATGCAGTACATATGGCACCAGGTCTGATGTGATCATGTGTATTCTCAAGAATTTGAGAGCCCCAAGTGTCAGTGAAGAGGCAGCAAATGCTCTGAGCTCATGATGCCAGGGAGCTCTGAACATGCAGTGATGCATGCACTCACTTTGTCCTCTTAAAATACAAAGCCACTCTGCTTGGATAAAATGTCTTAATGGCACACAAAGAAAAAAAAGAGATTTTTTGACCTGACATAACATTAAAAGAAAAGTTTAGCAAATCTGATGCAAAAGTTATTTGGGAAATTTGCCATAGAACATAGTCAGTCCAACCTCTCTTTACTCTCCCCTCCAAGAAAATGTCTCTTTTCTTTTGGCCCCCTTTTTTAGTTTGCTTTATATTTGTAATTTAAAATAGGAAACGATTGCTTGACAAAGGATTTCTTGATGCATTATGAAGAACACTATTACAAATGCTAGTCAGGAAACTGTCAATAACTGTCTTATTGAAAAGATAGCAATGGGAAAGAAAATATTTACCCCACATATTCTTGCCTCTTACCCAGAAGAGAAAAATGTCATGGCTAGAAACTTCCTGCAGTCCAGGAAGAAAATCATGTTATGTACTGCATGGAAAAACAAAACTGAGCTTTCTAATCTCATATTCTGAGCCAGGTCAATTCTTCAGGCTGAATGGGGTGATCTTGGAGTAGTGACAGGCAATGAGCAACATCCTTTGATGAAAAAAAAATAAAAAAACAGAGAAGAAAAAAATAATTAGAGAAGAGTAAGCATTCTGCAGATATGGAGAAACATTTGACCCATCATCCAGTTAAGTCAATTGATCGGCTATACACCATGAATGAACACTAGATCATTCATGCGCTGACCCAAAACCTCTCAGAGACTGCCCTCCTATTAACTTCACCTGGCTTTCAGGCACAATGCTGTGCAATGAGATGCACTATGCAGCTAAGTAAGCACATATTTAACCTTCTCCATGATAATAGTTCCACTGTACTCCCAGGATTACCCCATTGCTTGCACACTTGTTTATGTGCTTTGCTTCAGTCATTGATGAGAATTTCAATAGTATTGCTCCAAACATTAATTTGGTTTAATTTTTAATGAAATACTGCAGATATTGGAAGATGTTTGAACAAAATTTATCACTAGTTTCACTGCAACAGTAGACATAGAATAGCAAGCAGTAATTATGTCTTTTAAAATTGTTTTGTTGAAGAAGGCTAGGAAAAGGTCTCTACCCAAAGCATTACAGTCCATCACTGTAATCATGTCTGACATAATGGGAATTTCAAAGCAGGACTTAAAAGTGGCAAACAGAGATCTAGTGCTTGCCAACTCCCTCCTGTAAATCTTACCTGAAAGTGTTTCATTTAATGTAGGGGAAAATTTGCAGTGGAACTGTCTTTTCCTTCTATTTTTCCTCTTCTTTTTAATAATTCCCAAGGAAATACTTCTTTAGGATGACTGTTATTTTTTCATGAATAGGATTGTAAATACGTAATGGAACATAAATATTTTGTATTTAGAGTAATAAAAAATTTAGTTCAATAAAAGATTTATCCCCACTAAAAAATAATTTGGCCTCACATAGGAGTCAGTGGCAGTAACATATGAGGCAAATGTTCCTTCTGTAAGAAAAACAGGGAAGCTAAGCAAATACTCCCAAACATGTTTGGCAGGGATTTGCACAAATGTAAAAATGAGTTTGTGTTAGATGCACTTGCACCTTAGACAACAGGGAAGAGTCCTTAAAATCCTAAGACCCTCCCTTAAGGGGAGGTACACTCAGATAATAAGATAGTGTCCTACAGAAGTATTCATTAGGGAAAATTACACCTCCCACACAAAGATAATTATTTTATGGAAACAGAGCTACAGAAAAAATACATGTACCCTCAGTCTGGTCCTGTCTTCCTTTTATACTATTAAAGCCCATGTCTTCCAGAGGATCTGTAAAGACCCCCTTCTACCCCAAACCATTCTCTGGTTTTATTATTCCTGCACACAAAAGATTTTTTAGAAACTAAAATAATTCCGTGTATGCAGTTCATCAGCCCATCCCAGACAGAGTTCTTCCCAAGGCAATGTTTCCTGCTCTCAACTGCCTTCACTTCTGTTGTACTCCTGCCATCTCCTGTAACTACCTATGAGCAACCACCATTAACTAACACAGCTCAGATTTTCAGCTCAAGTTCTTGAAGCAAATTCTGTGTGATATCCTCTAAGTATAGAAAAAAAAATTCAGGAGAACACCTGGCAAACTAAGGTAATAAATAAATGTCTGGAAATTGCAACCAACCTGCAGACTTTCCATTAACAGAGAAACAGACTAGCTTTGGCAGGTCCATCTTTCATAGCGAATTATTCACCCCTCTCTTAACCTCTCTACTTTAATTATTTTTGATTTCATTGTTGGGCAGAAGTGTGAAACCACAATAGTAAAATGAAAGTCGCCTGAGGAATTTCTCTATATGAATCAAACTGAGGGAAAATGCCTTAAGAAGTACTGACCTGGATGTTTCCGGTATTTTGTCTTTTCTAAACTGAAGAAGGGTACTTCACCCACACATGCATGGCTGGTGTATGTGCACTGGCAGCAATTACACTGCAAAAAGACTGGACAGGTAAGAAAGGAACTAGGAAAGGTATCAGGGCTCCAGCCCGGAACACAGCCCATTCCTGCAGTCCTTGCTGGGCAGTCCTCCACTAACCATGAACAGCTGATGTACATTACAGAGCTGCTTCATATCCTTAAGGAGTGATGAACTCCAGAGGAAATGTGTAGCTACAGCACCTCACTCTCTGGAAGCAGCTGGGTCTAACTTCAAGCATCCTGTGCTAACTTCAAGATTTCCTCTGAGGACTGACTGGCTAATTTACCAGTTAAGTATATTCTGCTGCAAACAAACTGGCAGCTTGTGACCCAGCTGAGTGAATTGCTTGGGTCAAGCTCCTCAAAAGCAAATGGGTTAGAAGTGCTTGAAAGGCATCCAGTACCCATTGGTAAAATGAGGGTCATAATCCAAGTAGATATTGCCCCCCACAGCAGACCATGAGAATCAGAACAATGCTGCTCCCTTAAAGCTCTGTAACACTCCTGTGCCCACGAGAATTTGTTTGACAAGGGCTGAAGTTCCCTGTCTCAGAAGCAACTCATTGAAATGCCAAGTCCTGTTTAAAAGAGAACACTCCAACCAAACACAACCTGTCTTCAGGTTTTGCTCAGCGCTGCGATGATCTCTTGGAAGGAAACACATCATATTTGGAAAGAGCAGGATAGACTTTCAGCTTTAGAGTAACCAAAAGGCACTTTTTCAAAAAACCAAAAAAACAAGATATGTTAATTATAGTATATTTTTTATGATAGCTAAAAATTGAGGAAGCATTAGAGTGGAACTTATGGAAACAGCTAGACATTAATCAAATCCTTACATGAACTAATTCCTATACTCCCACATTGGATTGTCACATGTTGTTCAGGCTGCAAGACAGTGTGACATGAGAGATTTCTGATAAGGATGAAAAATAATTCCTACAGATTTCTTCTTCATTATATTTACAAATGAAAATGTTATTTTCCTCTGGAAGATCATAAGAATATTTATAATAGGTGCCTTTTTAGCACTAGAGCTGATATACTTCAGAAAGGAAAATGTAGTTTTCCATTGAAGATTCCGTCCATCCTGCCCAAAATCCCAAAAAGTACAATCCAAAGTAATGAAAATGTCTATAGCACTGAAATTAATAAAAAAAAATCTGAATAAATTATAGATTCTTAAAGCGCCTGACTTTGTTGTAAAAAAATTTGCTGAAAGTAGGGCTTAAATGCTGCTTTTTAATGAGGCATCTAAAAAAAATGAAGATAAAATAATAATTTCATGTTGATATCCTACATATTTGAAGCCTAAAGCAGAATACTAATATTCCAGTCACAAGCTAAATCAGTTCCGAATAACATCCGCTTAATATTCACAGATTTTACTTGGACATATCTACTTACATAAATCCAAGAATTTTTTGATATCTACAACTCATCAGTGCCATATGCAAACTTATCAGGCTGAGGACAACATCTGTCTAGCACATGCTTTTGGGTCTGTAAAGAATCAACTTGCAGTCACAAGCTGCAAAACTATTCTAGCTATGCTTCTGCATTCTGAGTCAAGGCTGTGACAGAAAGTTTAAGAAATGCTGTCTGGTTTTACTGGTTTTGTGAGCAACTCATGGCTCTCTGAGGGTGTGATGTTCTCACTGTGATGTCATTTTACTGAGTTGCTATTCTGAGATAATTCCTGTATCCCAGATGCTCTGGCCCACAATTTCACAACAGAATTAATAGATTTCATTTAATGCATGGTATTCCTGAGAGTGGGCAGCCAAGAAAGCAATGAATTTCACTGACATCCCTTGCATAAGCACTAGGTAAAATACATGAAATATGAATATGTTTCTGAAAGCAGCATGTAGAGGGGAAGGCACCTGATTGCTCAGTGAGTATTTAAGCATTGGCTGTACTTTGCTAGAATTGCATTTGTCCAAAATTATGCTTTTCCTGCTAATGGAATTTCATACTTTTGTCAGTGACTGTCAGCTCCAACATTTTCTATTTCCTCCAAGTCCACATGTCCCTAAAGAGGTACAAGACTAAGAAGGGGGAAAGGAAGTGGACAAAAGGTAGATTCAGCATTTCTAAATTTGTTTTCTTTTAGGTCAAACTGACTAAATTTCCAATTGGAGCCTGAAAGAATGAGAGGAAGAAGGAGATCCCTCTCCAACTGAGTTTAGAATAAATGAGGGTTCAAGCCAGTGGGTCACTCATCACCAGCAGTTTAAACTGGCATTAATCAGGTGTTAGTACCACAAAGGCTCAGACCATTGGCGAAGAAAACACACTGGTTTGATTTCCATAAAACAGGCAAGTTGCATATGCAAATGCAAGTTGTATGCAAAAACATACAAAATTCTCTTCAGATACAGGAAGGACATGGAAAAGGACATTCAGGAAACAGCCCCTTTGAAAATGTGCACTCCCCTCCTGCCCCCCCACCCAGCCAGATAATGTAAGTTGTCTTCTTTTCTAGAAAATTACTGCTCTTTTCCACACCTAGAATCACATCTGTGAAAGTCCATATTAAGGTGTGGCTTCAGTTGCTCCTGAAAGGAAGGAGGAGGCTATAGCCTAGATCTAGCATTCACTGATTGGTCATGGATGGAATGCAGTTATTCCAAACAGATATGTGACAGAAACAGTTATCTGTCTGTGCTTTGTTAGGAGGAACAGTTTATTTTTGAGACACAAAGCTTTCCAGCTTTCTGTTACCTATTAAGGTTCAAGGTTATGTTGGTACTGAAAGCAGACACTAGGTTCCTCACAGAGCTTTATCAGTGTATTTCTGCAGTGCATTACAATACCCTTTCTGTGCTTCTAGCAGTCTTTTTATGAAATGGGACTGTTCTGCAACTTGGACAAACAACTACAGATTTGTTTCATTCACAATTTAATCCAGACATGACCATATCAAGTCAGTGCAAAAGATTTCTATTTTGATTATTTTTTTTCTTTTTGTTTCAATTGCTCATCATACATGGAAAATCCAAAGACAGAAACAGAAATAGTCAGAGATCACCCATAAATATCTTTCCAATGTATCCCAACCACAAAAAAAAAAAAAAAAAAAAAAAAAAAAAAAAAAAAAAAAGTTAGGAAATTGTTACCTGGGCAAACAAGAAGATAACTATGCAAACACCCTAAAGCACCCCTAAATTTCAGTATGGATCATGTGCCCATGTCTATTACCTCAGTTACACAGTCTCCTATTCATAAATACTTTTTATAACTCTGCATATTGTCCTCTGGGTCAAAACTACTCTTGGAACCAAGCAGAGCAGATCCCAAGGGAGCTGAGCCTGTATGGTTATGAGCATCAAGTAACCTGGTCAGATGGTGTCACCTGACTGTTCCTGACCTCCCATGGCAAATGCAATCACAAGTCTCTTCTGCCAAGAACAGAAGTTGCAGAAAGTTGTTATTCCTCATTGGCAAAAGAACTTCTAACCTTCAGTATTTTTATCACATGGTTTATTAGTATTCCAGTGTAGGTTTTATTTTACTTTTGGGATTGCACCACCCTATTTCTGATTACTTTGTTTTTCTAATGTGTTAGCTGCTAAGCTATGTGTTTAAGTACTGAGGAAAATATTAGCTCCTATCCTCGGTGATAAGGAAGGGCAAAATAAGCCCCCAGTAAAAACATTGTCATCTCCAGGGCACTGCCTAGCATTGCATCATATCACTGAAAAATGAGTGTGCAATATTGGAAAGCTCCATGTGGTCTTTGCATGTGACAGTAGCCTCTTAATTTATGTAAACTAATGATAATAGTTGCCTTTGAAAAACTTTCCAGCTGTAACTTATATTTACCTCAGTATCTATAATTACCATACTTAGTGTACTGTTAAATTCAGCCAACTGAGCAGACTGTTAAAGTTTACAGAGGCTGATAGCGACAGAGATATTTTACAAGGGATGTACAATTTCAAAAATGAGACTTGTCTCCCAGCTGGTGACCATCTGGCATCCATGACTGTATGTTTGAGTATTAGTCTAAGTCATTATTGTGTCAGTCTCACACACACAGACCACCCAGCACCTTACTGGCCCTTCTGCTCATGCCATAACAGCACCTTTGTTTCTCCCTCAGGAGTGTCATTTGTGCACTGCAGACTACCTAAGAGCTGTTTCCTGCCCATGTGTTCTTCAGCCTTCTGCAAAAACACAGTCCCTCCAGGGAGAAGAGTGAGGTTTAATATTGCTGGAAAAAAAAAAAAACACTTTAGGAAATATATTCAGAGCTATAATTAATTACATCAATATATATTTCCAGTCCCTTTTGGAATCTAATTATATTCTTACCCTTGACTCTCTGTAGCTGTGACTTCCACAAGCTAATTACAGGTTGGCTGAAAAAGCATTTCCTCCTATCTCTATCTCTAGCTGCTTTGCACATTTTTTTCACATCAATCTCCTGCTATGAGTGGTCTGTTTCCAAGTCTCTTGAGCACTTTCAATTTGTTTTGAATAGCTCCTCAGAATACTTTCTTCAGAAGACAATAATTTTATTTCACATAAATTACAGATGAAGACATTTCTGATTTACAGAAGAGTACATTAGTGGTGTCTATTTAGATTATACAAAAAAATTAGCTAACTGTGTTTCTGATCTTGATTTCAATTTGAGATAAATGTCAGGGCTGAACTATCACTGAAGAGGTCCAGTTTATTCTCGTGAGTCATACTGATCCAGCATCACTCCTAGATGACATGTTTTTGTGTTATAGCAATTTCAGTGGCCAGTAATCAGAACAAAGTTCTGCATAAGTGTTAGAGATCTACACTTTAATTCAGACAGAGGCAGTCCTTGGCCACTGGTAGGACACTTGCTGGCCTCTAGAATGAAGGAATCTTTTTAGACTGATTTAGTACCTACTAAAAGTCAAGGCAAAAATACCTAACCTCTGTCATGTACATGTTTCTCTAGCTACAGCTCTATCCCTCCAAGAGCAAACTCTCTCCATTCTGGTGCAAATTTCTTTATTATTCAAGTTGAGAGATAAAGCATTTACTTAAAAATGTATTCCCATATCCAGGCACATTAAAATAAAATTGCTTTCCATATCCTTACATGCTTTTCCCATACAGACTTAGAAGACTTGGCATCACCCACATCTTTACATATTTGATTTATTTTGATAACATTCATTTCTCCCTAGTTCCTCATCACCAAATAATATGAGAGTTCATTTAATAGAAAACAATCAGAAGCTAAAAGCAAGGAAAGGGGGCCTTAGTTCTTGCCTATAAAATAAAGAAAAAGGTTTAATTAGGAGTGTATTTAAAATACATACACAACATTAGAGCTATCTATTAGAAACAGATATACATATATAAACTATGTTCTTCTTGTACCTTATTTATATCTTCTCATTTACCATGCATGAAACTGGTGACATCCAAATTTCTAACATCTAAGGTAGAATTGCTACAGATTTAAACACCATACTGAAGAAAATTTTACTTTTGGCTGAGACCTCCATCAAGTGGAAGGCCCACCAGTGCTGGCCAACACACCAGGAAATTTCCTTGAAAGCACATAGAAGTCAGTAAGGGGCTGCCAAGGTGCTGACAGACTGTCCCCAATTTGTGTTGGATCTGTTCTGTAGGATTTTTACAAGAATCCCTTATGATTGCCATCCAAATCTCAAAAGGAAAAGAAGCAAACAGTGGCATCTGTCTCACATCAGGTGTGGAAATTATTTATAACAAAATAAACCACTACGCAGAGGAATAAAAAAGGATTTGAACCTGGCCACAAAGGCCTTGGGCAAGCACTGTGCAAATAGCAAAGTTTGCAAACAATAAACACATCTTTATGGTGTCAGAGCCAGTTAGATATCTAATGGCATGTTGGGACCTTATTTATCAAGCAGCATGTGTGGTCATCGTCTTTTGTCTTCCTCTTTTTGGAGGAAGATCAATGAGACTCTGCCACATTTCTTTTTCCCTGTCTCAAAAAATCACACCAAGTTTTCTAGAGCAGAAAACCAGGCTAAAGAGCCTCCGGTCTCAGGAATACTAACTCTCACACAGTAAAGGTGAAACCACAAGCAGATATCACTTTAGATATTTCCTCTCTCCTGTTTTCTGTCATAAAACTACAACCTCCCTCTCTCTCCTAGTTCCTCCATAATCCCATCAAGACTGCTTCATTTGTGGGAAACAACAGCAGAACTACCCTCTGCAAAAGCCCAAGACCTGCCTGAGTTTTATGATGGTCCCCTTCATTCCAAACTAACTGTACATCAACACCCCTCAGCCTACCAAAAAAACCCAACCTTCCCCTATCACTCTCCACCCATGCTAAAGAACATGCAAGAGCACAGCTCACTCTTTTAGAGATGAGAGAGCCTTGGGCCAGTCAGTTCCACATGCTTATAAGGGTCAGCTGTTGTTTACTGAAAGAAGTATTAGAAATGGGATTGCAAAAGACAAACAGGCTCATAACACAGGCCCTGAAGTACAGTGGTCTGAGGGAGGCTTTCATAATAAATAGTAGCATTTCATCAGGGCACTTCCCTAATTTTCATGGATCAGAAAAAAATCCCTTTGAAAGGGATGTGATAACAGGTGCTCCTGGTGCTGGATAAATAATTGATTGCTCCAAAGGTAGAAGAGGCTGCCCTTTGTTCAGTGAGAGACATGACAAATCCTTGGTCCCAGCTGAGAGGGAAGGGATTCAACTGGACCTGACCTCTTCAGACAGAACATTCTGTGACAACACAGTCAATGTTTTACCTACTCTGGTCCCCATGTCTAAGTAACATGTATGTTCTTAATTTCTGCACTCTTACAGGGACCCTATTCCTATTTACTGTGTGCAATTTTTTTTTCCACACAGGGGCTTCATATGCTCTCCATCCTCTAGCTTTCTTACTCCTCCGAAGTAGATAATGGGTCATTTTTTAACATCTTCAGCTCCTCTATTTCTCAAAGTCCACTGCTGTGTGAAGTGACATCAAAACAGAGAAAAATGCTGGTGTATCTGTGTAGGAAACCAAGAAAGAGTGCTCCAAACTGCTCACATCTCTTATTATACACTTCCATAATCCTCCAAAAGGTCAGAGACTGTGTCAGTACACTGAAGAATTTCTGATGACTCCCTGGTACTCTCTGCACGAGGTGGGGAAGGGGAAGGCAAGCACAATGACGGGATTTTCTCACAATATTTTTTAAATCCAAGGAAGGATGTAGCCTTTTCCTGTTGGGGTAATTTCCAGCAGCAGGACTCGAAATCTCATTTCTGGTGTGTATAATCTCTTGAGTCAATAATATCTTACCAAAGCAGATAGAAAATTGGTTTTGTTTCTTTTCTGGCTGCATGTAAGCTCTCTAGTTTTACTTTGTTAGCATATTCAGTGGGCATTTCCCACAGCTTCCAGGCATTTCAAAACAGGTTAATACACTTTGGGACTGACCTGAAAACAGGGCCTGAGAGGTCCTTTAAGTCTCTCTTAATGGACCAAATTTAGTAGGTCAAATTACTCACGTTGCACAAATACTTGGGCTTAGTATGTTTATGAAGATACTGGTTTTTTGCACCATGATTTTGCCAGAAACGCATGAATATTAGATGGCAAACAGCACAAATGGGATTCTGTGGGAAAGGGTGTATTGCAGAAGCAAAATAAGGTTGAAGAAAATTACACCCTCTCAATTCTTCCCACCGGAAATGGAGAATTAGTAGTCTCAGCATATTAAACAAGAAAGGTGGTGGCCTGCAGGACTTAGCAAATCAGACTAATGCAGCTCAAAGATGAATTTGGTTTTAGTATTGTAATAAAAAATTAATCTTCCTTTTATATGACAATTTTGTGTTGGTTATCTAACATAAGCAAAGTAACAGCTCTCATCTCAGGTGCTATAATTATGGAGCTGAGCTAATCCACAGCCACTGAAATCTTTTCCAGCCTTCTATTCCAGGACCAAGAGGCATAACAGCTTGAATATAGCTACAAATAGCTATAGGCTTTGTCCTGTTTTCATGCCTTTATGATTTCATCTTAAAGTCAACGCTGTTATAACATTGTTTACTGAATGTTTAATTTGCTGAACACACAGAATTCCAGCTGAAGCTAATGTGAATTGCAGGTGCTCCATCTGCTGAAAAGTAAACTGCCCCTTTTGTATTTAAATATATGTTAATAAAGATCCATCAGGTTGCTGTGCTTCCACAGTGATTAAAACATCAAAGAAGTCAATAAATACATTCATAAATAAAAAATTACTTGGGGAAAAAACCCACCTCACATTACATTGTACTTCTTGTCCTTCATCCCAGCTCTTCCCAAAGGACTTGAACACAACTTCCTGAAGTCAGTTAAAAGTCTTTCTTTTGCATGTAGCAGACTTTGAGCCAGGCTCTGCATGCCTGAGAAGAGACATGACCCTGCATGACCTGTACAATGCCAGTCTGGGCCACCACGCCGCAGTGCAGGGGGAGCACCAAGGGTGGCATGTGGCACCAAGTGTGGCTTTCTCAGCCAAAGTGTTCCAGCAGCAAACAGATCCTGGCACGCTGTACAAGCTGTGGTACACAGCAAACCATGACAGGGCTGCAAAAACACATTGGTAGGCAGGGTCTTGTTCACCCTGCCAGCTCTGCAAAGCAGAGTTCTTGGGCTAAGCACGAGGCTATGTTAACAGGATGTCAGGGGAGATTATGTATCATTTCTACCATTCATTTCCTTTCCTGGACTTCAGCCTAACTCTTCAGTTCTTTTCAGGACATTTCAGAAAGCATTACATAAAGTGAAAACCTCAGGCTTGCATCTAAAATCCAAAATTAAGCTGTTATTCATATCTCCTGGTCACCTTTGGATAAAGAACAAACAATGCCACTGGCCAATACATTTGCCAACTTTTGGGGGTCATCTGGCCTTGGATGTGTGACTGAGAAACTGCTCAGGCATTGGGACCACAAGCAAGGGAGGACTTAGAAAAAAAAATCTCCCCTACCCATCATGTTTAGTGTAGCAATGCTATGGAGTAAATTTGTAGTTTACACAGTAACTTTACAGCCTTGTCTGTGGCAATACATCCTTCAGCCCTGCCCTTTGGCTCACTCCCCTCACCATACAGCATGGAGAGAGCTGCAGGACACGTGGGTAAAGAGGTGGATGCTTGGAAGCAGGTTGGTTATTTTAAGGTTTAAAGCTGTAGGAATAGGATCAGCTATTATCCTTTAATAATTTTTAAGCAGATATTTCTATAACTGTGAAGGAAACAGTAAATTAATGTAAATTGTGGCCTTTCTTGAGAACTTTCCAGCATGTTCATTTCTTGGCCTTTCTAAGCATGAAATCTCAGCTGCTGTGCTGTGTACAACCTAGGACCAAGTGTTCACTATGCCTCTCTACTGATGCAAAATTGCAGGCTTCTGAGAAGAAATTTTATTTATTGAACAAGTAAGAACGTATTGAGTGAGTCACTGTGTTTTTCTGCTGTCTGCATTAAACTGGAGTGAAATTGAAATCATACTTCAGTCCTTATTTAAATGCCTTTTCTTGGCAGGAAGAATTAAAGTTTGGCCTCCACACTCCGATTGGCAGCATGCTGCTTGGTTGGTAGCTAACACTCAGCCTTACTGGGTCCTCCCTGTTGTCAACAGGACGGATCTTTTCCAACAAAAGCAACATCCTGTCAGCTACTCCTTCTTCCAGGAACCTGTCTGTCCCTCCCCTGACAATGCTCTCTTGCTCCAGGTTCAGGCAAGAAAACAGTACTGCGTGAAAGTGAGAGCTACAGAAGGAATAGCCATCAGACTTTAAATTCATGCTTCCTATGGGCTGGATAATGTTCTTCCCCATTCATAAGGTCATAAAGAGTGAACAAAATGCAGCCTTTGTCTTTAACTGTTAAGGAGAATTAGTTAAAGGGGGGGAAGTAGTTTTCATGTGAGGAAGTCATAAGGAAAGAAGGGGGTATATTCCTAGGAATCTCTCCAAATACCCTAGGAATATGGTCTTGGGGGTGCAGCTACAGGAATCCCAGAAAGGAAAGCTGAATTTTTTTGGGACAAGGAGAACAACCAGGCAGGTAGTACAAAGACAATGTTTGGCTTCTTTCCAGCATCCTGCCACTGAGACAAAATCCCACACTTAGAGGCTCTTCTTAAGGGCATATGATGATATGTTTCCAGATGTTAAAAAACAGCCGTGTAAAAGTGGATCATTCTAGGAAGAATGAGAAAAGGAGAAGAGAACAAGGATGGCTGCAGATGATGTGTCAGTTTCTCATTGCAGGCTGGACAGGCAATAGTCCTTTCTTTGATGATCTCTTCTCTGAGATTCTACATTCTTTACAGTCTTTAGCCCAGATTTGGAAAGACATCAGAGAGACACGGTTCATGGAAAAGAGGGGGAAACAGCTGCTCATGGGATGACAGAACTATCAGAGTAATACAAAAATCCTTCCATTAGCTCCAAGGGAGGGAGAAGACCAGGTGCTGGCAGCCAGGACATGCAAATGTCTCTTCACAAATGAGATGTATGGGAGAGAAATCGCTTTCTCTCGCAAGGGGAAAGGAAAAGTCTGAAAAGCTGACCTAGAAAGAGGGGATAACACACACAATGGGGAACTTGCAAGAGAGATGATGACAGCCTTAGGCATGACTTCAATATAGCCTAATAATTTAAAGGAATGGATTAGCTGAGAACATCCCATAAAGAGTGTACAGTGTTTTCAATTAATACTTAGGTATATTCCATAATTATAAAGTACCTTTGGGCTATCCATTTTTCAGTGATGTGTCTATATTAATCCTGTATATTTTTTTCACTAAATGATGGCTGCTACTGACTGCTAAGAATGTTCTGCTTCAGTAAACTTTGATTTCACTTGCAGTTGTGCATTTATTAGGCAAGATTATCATCATCCAAGTTTCCAGGGTTGGGAATTCATTTGAAAAATATGGTCTATTTGCATTTAATTATCACATATTTACTGAGGAAAAATATAAACACGCCTGTTTTAGGCAAGGAATGGAGCCAGTAATGTACTGCAGACTTGGGATTGTGCTTTTTAATATAATCAAACTACTGTTATAAATAATTCACAGTTTCCACTGTGGAAAAAAACTGAATATGGATTTCCTGATAGGTTGTTGTGGAGGTTTTTTAATTTAAAAAATTGACAATTTACAAAATACTAAAAATACTATGATTGTTGTAGCACATGAGATATTATTAAAATTCACCTTGAAAGAGGATGTAAAGGAGAAAATAATCCCCTCTATGAGAAGTTACTACCAGCTCCAGCAGCAAGGAGAAGAAAAAAGAAGAAATAATTTTTTTCAAGACACCAAAGCAACACAATCAGACAAGAAGAGGAAATGTCAAATTAACTTCTGGGAAACAAATACTTTGTTCAAAGTTTACATAGTTGCAGTTACTGCACAGACATTTCATGTTACCACCAGTATAATTGACTCACAAATTGCAGATGAGGGATTCCAACCTTGCAACGGAAAGGCAGAATTATTGAACAGGTATTAGAGAAGAGAAAGAAATCTCATGGCATTTCAGAATTCCTGCATGAGCTACTTTCTTGTCCATCTGCTGTGGTGTCCTCTGTACAGACTTGGGTGGACTCTAACAGAAAGAACAACTAGCTTCCTTTCAGCAGCATATCCTCCTCCTTCCCCAGTGAGCTAGAGGACTGTCACTGACACTGGCCAAGCTGTTAGTCAACACCAGCACTCCAGCTGCACTGGGCTGGAACAGAGAGACCCTGCAGTGTGCTGGGGGCCCATGGGTGGGTGCGTGCTCCTGAGCTAAGGAGCAGGCAGCCTGGGGGCACGGCTGTGGGGCTGAGGTGGGGGGCTATAAACTGCTGAAAAGTAAAGCTGAAGATGTCAACAGGCTTTGTGAGGCACCTCAGGGACCATATGGACATGCCTAGAACAGGATGAGCAGCTCTTTGAACTTCACTGGTAGCCCAGATACCAAGCTCACAGGTAAAACACTGACAGAGGCCTAAGCAAGTATCTTAATAACACCCGAGATGCACAAGGTGCTGCTGTGAGAGGTCTTAAAGAACACCTGCATTCTCTCCACCAGCAGCTGAAGGCTGGGCAGGGCAGCCCAAAGTGTCTCAAGCAGTGCTGGCCACCTGCGTTTAAGTAACTGAATCCCACCTTAAGTGGGGAGCACAGGTTTTTCTTGGTGGCCCCAGAGAGGAATCCTGCAGCCCAGAAGAACTCATATTAGGTGAGAAGAAAGGAAACATGCTGCATATTAAACAAGGTGGGGGAGCATGCCATGTAGTGACTGCTGTGGGAGTGGCAGAAGACCTTCATGACAGTAAATTCAGAAGTCTGCACATGACCCTTCCTCAGATACCAGTCATTTCAAGCTGATGGTCCCCTGACATGGTCTTGTTGAATTACAATAATTGCCTGAAACTTCTACATTAAGCAAGTTCAAAGTGGGATTCTCCCATTTTAGCTTGATTTTGAGACTATCTGAATGTTTGCTTTGAACACATTGTATATTTCTATGGGTTTCATCTTTTAATATAATTTCCTGTTCCTGCTACTGCAAGTATAACGTTCTTTTTCATTATATTGCTCTGTAATAACTAGTTTTTACTTTTCAGCTTCTTTCCTCCACTTTAGATGGTGTCATTGTCAAATTTGTCATGTCTGTCTTCCCCAGTCTTGAACTTAAGAGTTTGGTATATCAAGTAAGACAAAAATCTCTCTGTTCTTTCAGTGAAATCAATACTCAATGAGATTTTAATAGCATGAGACAGAACCAATTTTATATTTTTATTAAACATATCAAGAGCCTCTATCTTTTCCCTAAACATATCATCCCTTGCTTTTGAAATTACTTGCAAAACAATTTGCTACTTCTGAATTTGATTTCTTCTATCTGCCTTTTTAAAAAATAAAAATTGTGTAGGGGTGCATACATTGCCAAAAGAAAGTAAATTTATGCCATCAGCTAATGATTTCTGACAGGTAGAACTTCAGTCTAGATGTAAAAGACGTTGCACAACCTTGGGTTTTTTCCTACCTTCAATTCACCACTACTGTCAATAGGCCCACTTAGGTGTGTAACACTCATTTGTATGAATAAGTGCTTGTAGTTATGTCCCATGAAGAAAACAAAAAAGGCTTCAGGCAACTGGCCAGCTGATTGTTGATGACTTGACATTTATGCAACTCATTCTCCCCATGAACAATAACATTTATTGTATTGAGAGTTCAGGAACTGGGTATAACAGGAACCAGCAAAAGATGACTAAAATTAAAGCTAAGCAGAAAGGAAGGCTATAATGTAGAGCCATGACTGTTATTTAATTTCCCTTCAGAAATGAGAGGAAAAACCAGGACCATTCTTTTACCCATTCTTCTTCTCTAAACAGAAAGAAAACCAAAACAACAACAACAACAACATTAACCCAAACAAACAAAAGCATACAAACAAATAACAAAACTAAACAAAGAAAAAGGAAAAAAAAAACCAAAAAAACAAAAGCCCACCAAAACAAACCAAAAATTCCCCACTGTTACAGACCACAGAAACTCCAGACCCAAGGTTCTGGTTTGCAGAGATTCAGCTTTTGCCAAATGGAAATAATTAACAGTGCAGACTCCAAAATGAAAGCAAAACTGAAGCTGAAAATGAAATATCCCAGTATCCACTAAAGAGAATGGTATCCTGAAGACAGAAACAACCCCCCCCCCCCCCAACATCCATACCCCAGGATTCAGCGGGAATTAGTTACAACTTCCAGGCAGAAAGACAGCAAGGAAAAAAAAAAAGAAAAAAGAAAAAAGAAAAAAAAATCAGCCTATTTTCTTTTTGCCTGAAAAAGCACCTAAAAGGTTAATTCCTATCATCTTGCTCAACAAGGAGCCAAATCCTAAGAGAGCAGATGGTCATTACTTTCGAACTCACTGTGTACATTACTGATGTACATCACTGTGTAAGCATTTTTAAAGTTTTTTTTTTTTTAATCTTTAGATTTTAATTTAGAAATCAGAAAGAAAAATAATTCAGTGGCCCTATAGAACATCTAAAATGGAAATCTGGTCCCAATGAGGTCAGTGCCTGGGCTTTGGTTCTCTTTAGCTGGTCCAAAATTTCTACCACAGAGCTTTTAAGAAATCTATGTAGAACCTAGGCTTAGTTTTTCTCAGTACTGATGAATGTTTGAATAATTTGCTTGTGATATTCAATGAAAACAGTTCTCAGAAAATAACTAACTGGTTAGAAATGACAAGGAGTAAAAATCAGAACATACGCCTCCAGCTTATGGTAGCAAATTAATTATTCTGATTGTAATAGCAGAGTATGTAAACCCCAAAATGGTAAGCAATGGACAATAGTCCCAAAAATAGAGGAATCAGTCTCATTTTAGTCTGGAATGGCTTGGATATTTTGTTGCTGGTTTAAGAAGGATCTTTGTGCCAAAGATAGTTTCTCCTTCAGCTCCTTACAGTGTCTGGTCTGCAATATAGGGAAGAGAAACGAGACTGAGAAAATCAACATACAAAAGGTTAAAGTCAGCAAACCTCTTCCTCCACCTGGAAAGTATCTTGGATATGTGTGGTTTCCTATTTAATCCCTTTCCTGATGGTGATTGGTAATTAGCAACATCCTATTCAGTTAACCACACAGAGAAGTTAGCACATAATTATATTGTCCAGAAAAGATCAAAAGAATCCTTCCTGTGGGATTTCTGGTTCATTCTTAGCTAGAAAAATTATGTGAGAATTCCCTTTTCACAGTCGTGTTTTCAGATGTTCTTGGGGGAAAAAAGGCCCAAGACAAACAATTAAATACCTGTGAAAAAAAAAAATAAGCTACAAGAAACCCACCCCAAACAAATAAGCTAAAATTACCTGATGTCTTTTCATCTCATTAGACTGAGGTTGAGTAGTTTGGGTCAATTCTTCTTTTATCAGTACGGTTAAAAGGTTGCTACCAAACATGATTTAATATAGTATATTTACAAATTCTCTCTCTCATAAACAGAAAGCAAAGAAAAGCTGTTAGAATGAGCTTATTCTTACTGAATAAGAATGGCACACCAGTCCCACTTCAGAAAAAAAAAGCCCTATTGTTTAACAGATTGAGACATGCTAAAGCAAAATCAAGTGACTTGCTGTCTGTTGGACAAACTATTGACTGGAACATTATAATTTATGCTGATTTCAAAAGGCCAAATCTTACAAAATCTAAATGAAATTCTGCTACAGTGCATTCAAGTGTGATTGAATGTAATAAGAGTTGGGGACAGTGGTTGTGCTACAACTTAAAGCCTCATCTGCCTTGGTGCAATTACGAAAATCTAAAATTGCCCACTCTTTTCAGTTTCTGTGAGACTCTCCAAACATGTGGGGAATGGAAGAGGGGATATTTCCCTTTCAGACTGTGGATTTTGAAGGGGACAAACTGTACAATAGAGTTTCTTCTCTAACAATAATTTATTTCATCAGATCACTGCACTCCTCAATTCATGATTCAGGAGACTCAGCACCATTAACAGGACAGGGGGAAGTCCAAAGGGAGCAAATGTGGGGAAGGGAAGGGAAGGGAAAGGAAGGGAAGGGAAGGGAAGGGAAGGGAAGGGAAGGGAAGGGAACTGCAAATTTAATAGATTCAGATCAGGAAGACGCTGGATGACTATGGAGATTTGAGTTCTTTCAATCAGTTTGCTGCATTCCTTCCACCTTAACTTTTCCTATTTCCTATAGACATTGGTACCATCAGCCACCTGAGTCATTCTGCCCTAGAAGCTCCTCAGAATGAAAGCAAAATCTGTGCAATGAGGCATCTGCAACCTGCTCCTTTGTCACCAGTGGTTCTGCTTAGCCCTGTTTGTATGAAAGGAATGACAGAGCAGCCTGATGAAATAGGTCTTTGTCATGCAGCATGAGAACTTGTTCCTTTACCTAGTTGAAGAGAAGACACCACAAAATGGCCTTTGGTTTTGTCTACATATAAATGCATAGATGTAAAGATGCAAATATTTTCAAATTACACTCATACAGAAATCTATTTTGTTACACTAAATAATTTTAATATATAATATGTATCATATGGTATTAATTATAGGCTATATTTAGATAGATGTTATATATTTTTAAAATACCTAATTAATAAAAATAAAAAATGATACAAAATACTTTTTGTATACTGAAACTCAGCTTCAGACAGTTATTTCTGAACACAGGTCTGGAATCTGTAAACTGCCTCCAACATGTCATGGCCCAGAAATGGGATCAAAACAGTATTACTCCTGAAAGTTCCTGGTGTGAAATGGCCATCTAAGTGCTTTACTGTTTTATCCGTTTCTCTGATAATGTGCATTATTCTTATTATATTTTATTTCTGATATTTGAGATATTTTGCAGAGGAATACTGAGTTGCAAAACAATTATGTATATTATAAAACCACTAAATGACAAAACTTTTAAAATTCACTGCTCTTAAAGAATATAATTTCTGAGAAGTCTAGAAATTACACATAACTTCAGTTCCCTCCTCTCTCCTTTTGTATCTTACCTGGGGTGATCAGTGAAAGTTGACTTTGAACATAGGTACACAAGAAAATGGTGATGGCATGGAACAAATTAACATTTTTTCACTGGAAAAGTACTCAGCCAAGACTGCATTCCTTTCAGTGGCCATATAAGCCCTCAGCAGCTGAATGAAATAAAATTACAACACAGTAGTTAGAGCTGTGCTTACAACATTTCTTGGCTTTTGTAGTTTGGTTCAACTTCAGCACCAAAAATAATAAACAAGTCAGGCCTCCAAAACACACACAGGTTGTTTAAAAACTCTGAACTTCAAAAAAACAAAAAACCACATCTGAAAATACTTTATTGCATTTCTGTCATTTTAGTTTCACTGTACAGTCATAAGAGACATAAATACAAAATTTAAATCAGGGGCAGAAGAAAACACTCCAGAAGATGAGGTCTTAAAAAAAACCCTAAAACTACAACAAGTCTGTTAAAATATGAGAGCAGAGAGCACTACAGAACAAGTTGGAAAGATGTCTGTGTGAATGTATGAAATGCTTGACTGCATTGACTGGGGATTATGCATTGCAATGGGAGGTGGGACTTGTGACAGTAGCAATAAAAAAAGGAACCATGGAATGTATCCAGATGTGAGAAGAGATGAGAGAGTGCTCTGCATTCCTCTCTCTTTGTCTAATTTCACTCTTTTTTAAAAATAAATTAATCTTTCTCTTCCCATTTCACAACCTGCCCTTCATGAAGGCTGTTCATTCTGAGTAAGGAAGAGGGATTTGCTATAATTAACCTACCATAATTAATAGATCAGTAAATCTGTGTTGCAATGACCTCCAGCAAGCACTAAGTACACATAATTTGCAATATTCCTTTACAACAGCATTTCCTTTTGCAAGAAACACCACACTAGGTTATAAACAAGGGGACATCATACCTCCACCTCAGGAAGGTACTGAGTTTTCCCTTGCAGCACTCCTTTTTGTGTGAAACCATCTGAAGGCTGGGCTGGGGGTGTGTAGCAAAACCAAGCTGCAGCGCCTCCTCTTAGGACTCTCCTAAACTCCACATCCCTTCACACAGGGGTGCCCACCTGGGTCTGCCAGTGCTGGCCTCAGGTAAGAAGATGCTTTGGAACCCCAAACAGAGGCTTTGCAGACTGACTGCAGCCTGAGGAGCCTTGAAGAGAGAATTCTTGCTCTGGAGTACTTGAAATCAGGTCCAGACACTGGAGATGGATCAATGTGGGCAGCTCACTAGAGTGGCACAGGCACCTCCCTAAGAGAAGTTCAAGGCTATGACTATCAACACAAAAGCCTTGTTCCCAGCAGTTCGCTTGTTCCCAGCAGTTCCCTGGCAAACTACTTGTCAGGAATGAGCATAAATAAATAAATGAATAAATATATTCATAAAATGAACAAGAGCAATAAACCAAACAGGACTGTACAAAACATCAGTGCAGAACAGAAAGGACCACTGTTGACTGTTATAAACCAGTAAACCATACTTATCAAACCTGTAAATTTGAACTTTTAAACTTCAAACTTCTATCTCTTTTCTATCTCATAAATCTGATATGATTGCTTACTCTGAAGTGTAGTTATACAGCATGTAATGCACTGTTTGATATAACTAAAAATCTAATTGCTTTAAAGAAAGCCTTCAGAAAACATATTGTATGTTTTTTCTTGAACTGATCTTTGAAGGTATACAGAGAGCATCTAAAATGACAAACAATACCTCAGTTTAAGAGATTTTTATGTGACCTTTCATCAGAGAAATACAATGGAAGGAAAATTGCCCTTAATAGATTGTTTTTTGAGTCCAGTTACTGAAGTAGATTATTATATTTTGCTTTCCTTTCAAAAGCTGGGTTAAAACCTGCTTAGGTTCTGTGAGAAATGGGTTTTACAATATTAGGTCAGTTGCAGATAAAGTTCATAGATAAAATTTGTACAAAAAAATCCACAGAGAATTCAATTAGAAAAGAGCAGAGGCCTTGTCTGAAGAATACCAGGAGGCTGCTGATCTCATAAGATAGGACATATTGTACTTGATCCTAAAACTATTCAACCATTCTAATATATTAATTTTACTTCAGTAGTCAGAAAGACCTAGACATATCCAGACTTTATTGTGTTCTTATATACAAATATAGAGAAAAAAACCTCCTGTCCTCATCCCAAAGAACTTGTAATACGAGTTTACATTTTAATAGGATTAGCATATGAATAGATATATTTTACCTTATTATCTTCAAATGTGTACTTTTGAATGTAAAAAATATCTGTTTGCACACATGCTTCTTTTATTTCTTACTATTAATGTCCTTGTTCAAGGCCCATGCAAACCAATGGGAATGTAAATTATTACATTTATTTTCTTAGCCTTTGTGTCAGGCTAAAAGTAGGATACAGCTCTCCTGATTTCTGGTGACGATAACTTTGCCTTCTATATTTGAGCTACGTGTTTTGGTTACTGTTTTAAAAACCAAATAGGTCTCAGGCAATGGGTGTAGGGCACCACTAATTTGATAAAATATCAGTGTCTGCTTTGGGATGACATAAATCAGTCTCTGGGCTCCACAGGCTGGGCAGACACAGGCTCCTTGAAATGCCAGGAACGGAGACATTGTTCCTGCAGAAACCTAAAGCTCTGCGCGCCGAAACCCACCTGTGGGTATTTAAAGAATCTAAGAATTGAACTGGTTTCTTTCTCTGTTACTCTTCTATATATGCACAAGGTGACAAAAATTTTCAGTTACAAAACCTGTATATCTGTATGGACAAGGATTTCCTGAAAAGGTGTAGGCCAGGATGCTGTCACCTCCCATCAGCTCCTTCCCTTTCCAGATGCCAGCGCTGCTTGTTGGAAATCTCCAGCTTACAGAAGCACCAAACCTTTCCCAGCTCCTCTTGCTGGAGAGATAAGCTATGTTGCTCTGAAGCAGCTGAGGAACGTGTCATAATTTCCTGTTTCAGCTTCTTACCCAGCTTGGTGCACAGAAGCAGAATGGTGCATGCCCACTGCCTCTCCCATTTGGGACTGCTCATTTATGCAGGTGCACACACAGCCTCATGCTCACATGCCAGCACACAGACCTGTTCATTTCCATCCCACCTAAGATCCTGTTTGCTGAAGAAAGACAGGGATAAAATTCCAAGCCTTTATTTATTCAGAATACAATTTTGCAAGAGTTGCATGTGTAATTTGTCATGGCTGATGGGGTTGCAACATCAGGCATGAACCAGTCAACCTATAGAGGGCCAGCTTGAAGGAATTCGTGTACTGCTACACTGCTGGCCACAGAGGAACAGGCTGCAGGGATTTTGAGGCTACTTTTGTGGGAGGAGAGAGTGAAATATGTAATTTCTAGGGCACTATACGTATCAAAGCTGAATCTTACAGATGTAGTCTTTGATATTCTGCTGGTATGATTAGCTGTGCCAGGGCAACACGGAGATGTATGTGCACAAAACACTTGAGTTGCAATGATACTGAATGGATTTTTTCCAGGCATTATTTTAAACCTAACATTATGCTGCTTTTCATTGCTTATAAAGATGCATCTCCACAACCACCCTGAAAAAAAAAAAAAAAAAGGAAAAAGACCATCTCAAACCCTACACACTCTTGAGATAGGTATGTGATTGCTCAAGCTGGAAATCCAGTTCTGGTCTTCAGCTGGAAGCCAGATATCATTTGTTGTGTCCTTGAAATCCCATGAAGCAAACACATTTCTAGCTACCATCATGACACTGTTTTCATTTTTGCTTTGCATATTAAAGAAATTAGTGTAAGATGCTTAGTAAAACTGTAACACCAAATAAATATTATGTAAGGGCAGTACATAAATGGGTTCTAGAAGGGCAGGATAACATCATAAAGGAAAAGTATTTGTGACTCATTTTTTCTAATTCTTTTAGTTTTCCTAATGTGCAGTGCACAATTGAAATAAATGGAAACTTTAAGAAATATTCTACATAAGGCAGAGTCCAAAAATGTAGAAGGTTATGCAAGGCTAACTGTAAAAATAAGCAGACGAGTCCTCTAAAATAATATTGCAACATTTTTTGGCTTCCATTTATTGGTTGCCATAGGATTTTTAGTCAGTGAGCAACTGCTAAACACAAGGCTGCCTCATACCATAGCTTGGCTTTTAAGAGAAGAAAAACATTAACATTGTTTAATGAACACCCTTGTCTGGAGAAGTTCTAGCAAATGCTAGGAACTCATTTTCCTACTGCCTAAAAACTGGAGAGATTCGCAAGAGTTGTGTTTATGATGCTGTGCCCAATTTAAATCTTCCTCTCTGACAACACTCAAATCTCCCTCCCAAATAAAAAGCAACTTGTTTTTGAGGGAAGTTGTTAGAGGACAAAGTCCAAGAGCAAACAGGTTAAAGTGCCATGTACACAACAGAAAGGATCACAAGGCACTTTTAATGAGCTGTTTGAGTTACACCAGCTGCTTCTGGGGCCGGAGAGAACATCTACTGGTGGACACTAAAGGAAAAAAAATGGAAAATGCTTTTCTAAAGCATTTAATTTCCCTACTGAACAGGTGGTTAAGTCTGTTCTATGTAGCACCTCCTACATGGAGGGGTAACAAGAGGAAAATAAAATAGTGACATGCTATAAAAAGTAAATAAATGCATTTGCTCTTGATCTTGTATTCAGTCTCCCAGTACATCTTGATGTATCAATGTTCATCATTACTATTTTTTATGATGCTGATTTATGCTCTCTCTGCATTTGGGTTTATTTCTGCATTTTGTCCAATGACTGCTAGACATAGAAAGCTTAAAGCAGCCATGTGTATCCATGGCTGAGCATTTTCTCATGTGTTATAGAAGGGTCAGGCTCCTTTTGCCTGAAACCCTTCTGAGCCAATAACATTTGCAAGCTTCTTTTCACAAGTGACCATTTCCAAAGAGGGAAGGAAAGCATTTTTCCATATAAATTATACATGTATTTACATTTTTTTAAATACCCAAGGGCTAACACCTAGGAAACTCTCAAGCTAACAAGAGAATCCTGTTCTGAGGCTTGAGTTTATAGAACTGTTAGGTTTTTAAATCTTCTGGACCACTCTACATAAATGTCCACATAGATGTGTCTACTGACTGCCATTTGAGATGCCTGAGGGTACTCCACCACATCTCCATCTCTCTCTACACATGAGGTTCCTGTTCTATAGCCTCTGTCTCTCATCTGCAAGTCTTGTGCAGATGTCTTGGATACCTGGTGTATCTCAAAGGGAACAAGACTTTTCTGTGTATGCAAACAAATGGGGCTCTGGCAAGCAGGGAGGATTACTCCCATTTAACTTGAGACATCTATGCCTGAGCTGGTCATGCTGAGCTCCTTTTATAGTCAGCAGAGAGAAATATAGTTGTCAACATTTAGCTGGACAAATCCTACCCCCAAATTCCACTTGTGTAAGCCCATTACTTCCAGCTTCAATAGCATTAGATAGTCTGAATCTTGTCTTTGTCCTTCCTTTACATGTAAAGCTGGCAGTGGGTTTCTTTTCTCTGCCCCTCTGCGAGGAACTTGATTTAAGAGCTGAGGCAGAACAAAGCTTGGGCTTGACGATACTGACTTCAGAAGTGCGGTCAATCTCCCCTGCTGTGGTCTGACAGGGTAACCTTTTCTTGTGAAAATAATCTTGGAACAAGCTTTAAAACTGCCCTAAATATCAGTCTTTGGTCTAGTTCTGCAGCAAGAGCAGGATGATTCCACCCCAGACAATGAAGCCTATCTAGCCTATCTACTAACCTCCTGAAAGCAGGTCTTTCCCAGGTCTCTGGGGATTATATCTGTTATTGATTCAGCTGACTGGAGCACACAGTAAATTGATGGTGTCAAAAAAGTTGCAAAGTATAGAAATATGCAGTTTAGACACTTCTTTCCACTTCTCTGAACAATTGGCATCCAACAGCTACAATGTTGGAAATATTACTTATGGATGGGAGCAGCAACATTCAGAATCTCTTAACCCATCTACTATTAGAAATAAGATGAGAAGCCTTCTACCCTTTAGAAAAGTCTGGTGTTTCTGAGGTAGCCTTTGGATATAACACACAACACATACATTTCTCCCTTACTTCTATGGTGTGCTCACCATGGTGGCCTCCAAATGCACTCTGAGTGACCTGGCAGCACAAACCCCATGGTAGCAAGTGTCACTTACAATTGCATTTGTCCTAGATAAAAGCAAAGTGTATTGGCAGGGTGAAAAGAGTCAGAAGACAAAACTGTTTAAACAGAATCACCACAGGATTTTCATTTTTTTTCTGTAATTTTAGAAAACAGATTACCAAAAGTCTATGATTGCTTGCACAAAATACCCTGTATTTGCTACGGTTTTTATCTTCCAGACTTATTTATAGGCAAGAATATCTGAAACCTAAAAACTTAATTTCCCCAAAAATTACTAACTACAGAAAATTGTGATGATGCTGTTTAAAATGCACTGTGCAAGAAGGAGCAGAACTTGTTAAATCATGTAATTTTTCAAAATCAGTTGTACAGTCCCAGCATGCTTGATGGAAAAAATAAGGTACACCCCTCTCCCTTGCTCAAATGGCAAATAAGTGGAGCTCAAAATACCACTTGGCCCTTGACAGGTTGGTGCGAGTATTATTCTGGAACAGATAGTAATGTTGCTACTACAAAAGGGGCAAAGGGCACTATCTTCCCTACATTTACCTATGCAGAAAGTCCACTCGTAAGGGGGGGAAATAAAGGAGGAAGGGCAAAATCACCCTGCATCTCCTCTGAGGATATAAATGCAACCTTGACCTTGTCCTTGCTTTCTACACAAAGCTAAATTTATCCAGGAAAAATGTCATCCTGCAGTAAAATGTGGGTTATCCTCATGGCCTGATCAATCAGCAGGCATGAAATCAGGGAACATTGACTACTCCAGCTTTATCAGCCGCAGACAATAGCAAAATGTCACTGGATTTCTCTGAATCATACATTTCATGTTGCTGATGTTCCTTTTTTAAATTACAGACAGCACATTGCGAACTTTCTGACAAATCTCACTGCTGTCCTGAGGTTACATGAGATCACTGGTTATTCATGTTAGCAGCTCCTCAGACAAGGCAGAGACTCGATAATCTACACAGTACTAAGAAAATGGATTTGTCAACATTTCTTGTCAAGTTGAATAGAAAAAAAAAGAAAAAAAACCCGATTTTTTTGTTCTCTGCCATGAATTCTCTGTTGTAATCAAGCTATTGCTCTTCCAAAATATGTTCCTTTGACTGAATTAGAGAGTTTCTAAAAAGTAACAACTGGTAAAATATGCATGTACTTACTCATCTTGAGCATCTTGATTTGATTGGCCTTGATCAAATCAAGGAGAGTAGGCATGTTATGTAATTTTTTTAAGCAACGTTTATTCTAATAAAAAGTTTGTATGTAGTAAAATCCTTTTACCCTAATGCAGCTGGAGCCCTGTCAGAAACTCAGTACCCAGAAGAGCTTCAATTTTTACCCACAGCTACATTCCATCTTACAGCAGATCTAAAGGCTGTTTGCATGGATCAGACATGTTTCTTGCTAATGTGAAATCTAAAATTAGCAATTAAAAACACGTAGAAATTACCAATAAACTGCTGTTGTGGTGATCGCACATAGGAGAAAGTAGAAATCAACACAATATGAAGGAATAAAATGCCCATTAATGACCTGTAAGCCAGAACTCTCCTCTTCTTGCAGGCTGATATGGAGCTTTTAAAATTAAACCTCAAGTGCATGGAATTTGACACCTTTTTCAAATTATGATATTATAATTCTGACTAATTCTAATTCTGTCTAAATTTTTTTCCTTATTTCCAGGGACTGAATTAGACCAAATTTTAGCCACACCCTGTTATGAGAGAAACAATGAACCCATGTGGAATTTATAAAGAGTCAGGTCTCAGCATGAGTAGAAATCAGACACTTAGCCTGCTCTGCCCCATACCTTGAAGAATTTGGCTTGATCCACAGACCACACTATTGCTAGGTGCTCCTCTTGGTCTGCTCAGCCTGGAGGAGACTGAGGGCAGACCTCACTGCAGTCACAGCTTCCTTGTGAGGGGAAGAGGAGGGGCAAGCACTGATCTCTGCTCTGTGGTGACAGGGACAGCACCCGAGGGAATGGCCTGAAGTTGTGCCAGGGTAAGTTTGGGTTGGATAATTGGAAAAGGTTCTTACCCAGAGAGTGGTTTGTCACTGGAGCAGGCTCCCCAGGGAAGTGGTCACAGCACCAGCCTGGCAGAGCTCAAGAACTGCTAGGACAATGTTCTCAAGCACACGGTGTGCCCCTTGGGGACAGTGCTGTGCAGGGCCAGGCATTGGACTCAATGATCCTTGTGGTCCCTTCCAACTCATTTTATTCTGTGATTTGCAGTTACAGGTGGAAGTCTCTCTTTATAAGGGCACATTTGGTCACAGATGAAGGAAGATAGTCGTGTTCTGCTGCTTTACTCCACATCTCCAGCACATTCCTGCAGATGGGGGAAGCAGAGGCGATGTGGCTCGGCCTGCCATGGCAGCAGCTGGCACTGACGTGTTCTGCAGGGTCAGCAGAGGACGCTGCTGCTGGGGTGGGGGCTGCAGGCTGGGCAGTGGGCAGAGCCAGCAGCCTCCCACCAGCCAGCCAGCAGCAATTCTCTGCTGACCAATGACAGGTGAGCAGGCAGGAATGTTTGTGTCATAGCATCCCTTCTTATTTTGTCACTTTGAGAAGGCCAGAAGTTCAGACTTGGACTCCCCTTCAAGGAGGGGCTGCCTAACACACACCTGCAATGAATTGTGTGCCTAACATTCATTCTTAGTGATTTAGATGGGAAAAAGTCCAGCCCAATGGCAGCACCACAGATTTTCTCAGAAGCCTTATCAACATGTTTCAGTCTTTCCAGGACTGACTCTGATGTCAGGGCAAGTGGGAAGCAGGGACAAATAGTTTCCTTCTTTGTGTGCTGCTTTCCCAGTACACATTTTGCCAGCCTAATCAGATGGAGATAAACACCTTGCAATAGACTGTGCAACTGACGTCAGCTTTTTGTGTGCTTGGAATGATGTCAGCACCAGCTTTGCAATGCTTTAACCTCCTGAGCAGAAATAAGCAGAGCAGCAGCTAACCTGCTACTTTGCACAAGCTGGCACACCAAGATTACTTCCTTTTTGCCCTGATGGCTACAGATGCTGGGTGAAGGAGGCAGGAGAATCAGAACAATAGGATCCATTCCTGTACTCAGCCAGTTTTTAAGAGGAGTCTAAACAAATTTGAGTTATATAAAAAAAAAAATGACACCTCTCAGCACAGTAGTGAGGCCTTTAAGAGACGGATTCTACTCATTTACATCAGTGCAAATAATATCAAATTAATTTCTCAGAATTTACACTAACATCACTGGTAGTAATGTATTTTTCCACATATTTGCATACACTCACCAATATACATAAAAATTTACAAGTTAAATACAGCCTAGAGTTTCCAACTTGTATAGAGGCCTCTGGTGAGGCATTTCTAGAGGATCAAAATTTCACGCTAATAGCAATTTAATTCAGATGTCAAAAAAGCAATATGGAGGCACAGAAACTGGTACCAAGAGCACAAGTGTCAAGAACATTAGGAAATACAAGAGACAGTGGCAGAACCTGCCTGATTTAAGGGGTCTTTTGATTTCTTGTTTCAGTTTTCTTTATAAATTTTCCTCAGCAGTTTCTCCTCTTCCAGGGGAATTACACCATATTACTACAGGTCATTTATACCCCATTTTACTTACACTTTGATTTCAATTTGCCTCATCATGTTACCAATTTTCAACATTTGCTTCTACTGAAAGAATAGGAAAGTTACAAGCTAGTTGTTAGCTGGACTGTCACTTATTAAATTAGCAAGTTTTTCATAGAAATCTTAGCCAAAACTTAAAGAATAAAGAACTGATTATTACTAATTCTTTTGGTATTCATTATGCTATTAGTCACAGAGCTCACTCATACATTTCCAAATTTCAACACAATCATTTCAGGATGAAGAGTATTATTTTTTTCCCTTCTTAATAATTTTTCCTTGGCATCAAGTTTCATGCCCTTCCTCTCCAATTGCCAGGAAAGCAGAGTTTGGGATTCAACAGTCTTGGGCTAGGCTTTTTTAGTTTTTTTTTTTCTTTCTAGAAACACAAGTTTACCAAGGTTATTTCATCTACAAGAGAATGCATTTTTAATTGACTTGTTTATCTCCATAACACATGCACACCTCAGCAAGACTAAGGGATCAGGTTATATGACATCATGGTGCCAAAGGAATAATTGTCTCTTGTTTGTGCAGTCCTGAAGAAAAGCCTGTAGCCTGAAATCACACGGAGTGCTGCACCGACAGAATACATATATTGTAATAAAAAAGAAGTACAACTTTTTTCTTTTTTTTGTTTTTTTTTTAACATTAGGGAGGGGTAGAGAAGAAGGGGCTGGAGAGCTTCCAAAGTCTGCCATGGGGTCATATTCTGTGAAATGGTTTTATGGTTTTGTTTGTAGACATGGCTTTTCACCCTGCACATTTGATCATCCTTTTCCCCAGGACTGAGAGACAGCTAAGTCTGAGTGACAGTCTGCTCAGCAATATCCCAAATCCCACTGCAGTTGCTACCCAAATTGAAGGTGGAGCAGCACTTCTTAAGAAAGCTGTCTCAAGCATTTCTGCAGCAAGCAGCACTATACCTGTGTACTCAACTAGCAGTGCCCATGAAGCAGTAATAAAAAAAAAAAAAAAAAAAAAGGGAAAACAAAAGTAATCACAAATCCCCCTCTTGGTTTAGCTTTAGGAACAAGGAAGCTCCAAAAACAAGACACCCCTTCAGCATTTCATAAAACTGACTTCAGCTGCCAAAGGATTCCTCTGCAGCTTTATCCTCAAATAAAAAATTCACTGCAAACGAGCAATCATTAGTCAGCTGCATTTTTCGTATAATTACTGGCAGTGAAAAAGCAAGCATGCAGGTTGCTGGAAAATAAGGTCTAACTACTTCCACCCAAACAGAACAGAAGCTGTTCACATAAGTTTTAGTGGGGGAGAGGGAAATCCTCAGTGCTCCCCTTCTCTCTATGACTGATTACAATCTGTTTTTTTTCTATAAAGCACATTTATTGTGGGAGTTTGATTTGAAAGAATTTCAAGTAATTTAAACTTTGGCTGCAGGCATACAGATCATTTAAAAAACTGATCTTCAAATGTTTCTACATGTTAATAACATTTCTGGTGAGTGCTATAATAGAGTTTTAATTCTCAATCTACCAACTGAAACACATGCCAAGAATTACCTAAGAAGAAATCATGTAGTTCCAAGTTAGCCAGGCTGACAGTAAACCCTGTGCTAGCAGTTTTACTGCAATAATCTTTATTTTGCAATGGGGACTTTTGAGGCTGGGGGGTTTCTTTAGGGGTGACTGTCAACCACCTATAGCTTTTTAAAACCACAGAGGTGCTGAAAACAGCCTGCAGTATGGCTGTTAAACCAAAGCCCAGTTCCAACTCTCTTTTCTTAATAGACCAGGATTCAACTATCCCGTCTCACGTTCTCAAAGCATCTTATTACCCTACATGCTCTTATATATGTCACTACCTGCATCTGTTAATTATTGAAGTGAATGACAAACAGAATCTGGCCTTAAATAGAAGACATTAAATTAGGAGATGCTAATTCAGAACCATCCTTTCTGGAATAGAGGTGCAAATGCAAGACGCACATTGCCCAAGGATTTTGGAAAGTGCAAATACCAGCTCACTCCACTTTGGTACCTCTCTTCATCAAAGGGTCTCCCAGCACCAAAGTTCTCACCACATTTCAATATCCTTCTTGAAAAAGGTAAATGGGCTTGGTAAGACTTAGGGACAAGCCAAAAGAAAAGAAAAGCCAGTTTTATTCATAGCAAATGGTAAAATTTTTGATGAAAAGGCTTACAGTGTTACCTTGTAAATAAATATAAGTGCTAAGTTTTCTCAGCTCATGGGACTAGGCAAGAGGTTGTCAGCAACACAAAAAATACCAGCTGAATGATCCTAACAGAGCAAACTCTTGCAGCACCTCAGACATTCAGTAAGAACACTTTTCACCACTGAAGTTTAGTTAAATATGCACAATTTTATTTATTGAAGAGATTAGGACAAAAACATTAAACCAAATACATGACAAAGCACCAGAGGCAGTAAAACCCCACCATGCACATCACCAATCTTTCCTCCTATAAGGTACTTATAAAATAAAAAAAAAGTCCTTCTTGACACAGCACCATCTTCAGAGTGTAAAAACATTACTCCTTTATATTCTTAGTTACCAAAATAGAACCAAGGCAGGTCAGCTGCAGCTAGCTTTGTCTCTTGATAAAGAACTGTGAAACATCCTCTTGAGAGTGGGACCATAACTTTCCTGCAAGGCAGGCAAATAGCATCCATACGTCAAATGCCAAGTAGCTGTACGCACATGCCACATACTATAATTAAGCACAAATTCAAGTAACATTTACATACTACAGAGTCCACATGTACCTACCCAAAAAACATGACCACTTCACAAAACGTATACAGGCAGTAATATCAGAACAACTGAGGTACTGGAAACACAAATATTTATGCCAAGAGATTTCAATATCATACAGCAATATAAAAGCAGTAATAAAAACATTTGCCAGTCTAAATCAAATAAAGCTATCTAGAAAAAAAAAAAAAAAAAAAAAGAAAAAAAAAAAGAAGCTAAATAAAAAGTTATTTAGGGACAGAAATACCTGAACAGAAAAGAAGTGTGTTAACTACAGCATGTAACATGTCATCCCAAGTCAACCCGTAATTGAAGTACTGGCTTAATACATCACTACTGTGACATTTTCTTCAATAAATAGAATAAGTCTTGACAATACAAAAGGTGCATATTACTGTGTATGTTTCAAGAGGAATATCTGTAATATAAATGTTCAGCTTATTAATACCCTCTTATTTCTTAGTCTGGACATAAACAAAAATGAAAATCAAACAATTCTTTTCCCAAGTTTAAAGGAATTCAAAGAAAAAAACCCACAATACTCTTCCTCAATAATAAAGAGCCCTCTATTTACACATGGGCTAGTCAGTAAAGAAGAGATTGGTTCTCAGATGAAGACACCATTAAGGGCTTTCTGCCCTTGCTAGTCATATACGTGCAGCATGGCAGATATGGAAGCCAGTATCTCATATCTTTAAAAAAAATTATACAGTTTTATTCTTTTTTTTCTCCTATTATAGCAGTAACGCAGTTGAAAGTTCGAGTTATAATAGCTTCCTGCAACAAACCATTTGACACAAAACAGAACAGCCTGTTAAATGACAGTTACTTCCCCTTAAGGGAACAACGCATTAAAATGTCATTTCCTGACAAGAATATTAAGTAGTTTATTTAGAAGAAATGACTTGAAAATAGCTATCAAGAGACATGAACTGAAATTTTGCTTTTTTTTAGCACCCACTTTTCATGTCCGTCTTTGTGCACCTAATTTTTTTCTTGTATTAATCCCATTAATTATTAGACATCTGATTAAAAAAGTTAGCCAATTGTATTTTCCCTGAATAATGGCTGAAGTTAAATATCTAACAGTGCGATGCCAAGATGTGAGCTGAGGCAAAAAAGTTTCTATTTGTTGTGAGTTATCACTGTTTTTAATGGAACAGAAACAGGAGTGATACAGCTGCACCAGAATTGGCATGTGCAGTCTCCTTGGCTCCAAAAAGGTGAAGCTACAATTGCTCCATGCTGCCTTTTCTCCTCCAAATCAATCTAACCTGATAGCAAGCTCCCCCCGCCCCCCCAGTCTGTCCCCATGCTACATTTGTTATATTAGCTCCTTGTGGAGGTTCCTTCTCAACGCGAGGACCTCTGAGTGTCTTTTGCTACCAAGCTAGGCTGATGCAGGATGTGATTGAACGCGGTCAGGAAGGGCTCCTTCATGTGTCCATCTCCAGGTTGTGTACCTTCTGAACACCAGTCTTTGTGCTCAGTTAAAGAATGGGTCCAAGTCTTCTTCCATGTTGACATCAGGCACCAGCTGATCTGATACTTCCTTAGCACCATATCCTGAATTTGATACATTAAAATCTGTAGAAAACCATGGATGGTCCAGAATTTCCTGTGAAGTCAGCCTTTCTGATGGCTCTCGACGCAGTATGCTACGTATGAGGCATTTTGCCTTAGGGGATAGAGTTTCTGGAATGTTAAACTGCCCACGACGGATCTTGCTGAAGAGGGAACTAGGCTCAATGTCATGGAAAGGATAGCGTCCAACGAGCATGGTGTAAAGCATGACACCTAGACTCCATACGTCCGCTGCTTTGCCAGAGTAGCTGCCATTTGTGTTCAAGATCTCTGGACTCACATAGGCTGGGCATCCATGCTTATCAGAAAGAGAGTCATCATTTCCTCTTAAAATATAAGCATCTTCTAGGCTTTCCAATTTCACTCTAGTCCTGTGGGGGGGGGAAAAAAAAACAAAACACACCATCAAGGTAAGCAAACATCAAACACAAATTCTGGCTGTTGCAATTGCACGGTTATAATAGTCATACTCTACAAAATTTGACAATTGCAGAAATGCATCAGTTTAAAATCCCACTCACAGCAGACGTTACAGGTAAATTGATATTGTCTCTTCCATACTGTTTAGAGATATGAGATACATATAGGGAATACTGCCACACATACAGTTATCAGATTTCAAATAGTCATGTCCAGTAAACTCATTAATAAGTTTAATTAATAATTCATTAATAAGTTCTCTTAAAAAGAAAAAAAGGAACTGCCATATTCATGCTTTTGGTTAATTTTTCATAGACGTGATTCCCAAAAGGGGACATAAACCTCAAGAGCTCTTCTGAGCTGGATGCGCTCTAACCTACCCATGTAGGATTCATGCTCAAATACAAACCCAGTCCTAACTACAAAAGGTTGTTTTGATACCTTCATGCTGGCAAAGCCACTCTGTACACCTGTAATTCCACAAGGTTTACCTTGTGTACTAAAATGGTCACTCTGACCCTAAATGATCCCTCTGACCAACCAACATTTTCCTTTACCCCAGCAATTTTAAAACAAATTAAGAAAGAGCACTTTTAACAGATTTCAGTCTTCCCAAACAGAAGAAGAATTTTGGGCAAA
Organism: Onychostruthus taczanowskii; assembly: GCF_017590055.1. Taxonomy (NCBI): domain Eukaryota; kingdom Metazoa; phylum Chordata; class Aves; order Passeriformes; family Passeridae; genus Onychostruthus; species Onychostruthus taczanowskii. The sequence continues at coordinate 7,530,415 of NW_024497629.1, forward strand.
GGGAGATCAGGTGAGCTGAAGGCCAAGATTAACAGCAAGCTTATCTACCCAGCTAAGCCAGAGGAGCTCCTCGCACTGGAATGAACAGAAAAGCTGGCAAAGGACTTGCAGAGATGACAGGAATGCCTTATCTAGATTGCAAACTCCTGCTGCCTGCAAAGCACTGTGAACTTGTCATTGTGCTGCAGTAATTACCTCTGCAAGAGAATTTTCTTCCCTTATGGATATCACACAGGAACAGAAAGAACTGATGCAGAGCTGCTTGTCATAGCACTAGATGAATATAACCTTTCTTTCCTTTCTCACTGCTAGGCTTTGTATCTATATTTAAAAATCTGTCCCTGTTGGAAGCATCCAAAGGATACTACCAAGTAGCCTTTACACTATTTGCCAGCAAAGGGTGGTTTTGAGCACAGTCACTACAATGCAACAGGGCTTGTCCAGTGCCTTGGGATGGCAGAGGGACCTAGCAGTAGTGCAGATTTCCCTTTCAACAATTTTTCAAGTCATAAATCAACTTTGAGTTTTAGTGCCCTTATCCCTCAACCCCACAGGTCTGTTACCATCACTCTTAGTCCTGTGTCATGGCCCTGCTCTCATACCACAGACGTTCACAGGCAGGGACTGGACTTCATCCCAGAAGGCAGAACTTGCGTCTCTTGACTAAACCACGTAATTTAACAGGCATTAAAATAGACAAGGAGAGCCTTGTTTCTTAAATGTTTACTGAAGACAACACTGATTGAGCTTGAGCTGCGAAAGACATCTGGGCCAGCTTTGGCTTAGACTTAGTTCCAGGGCCGTTCAGCCCTATCTTTTTTGAACCAACAGAAGAGCATTTTACTCCGTGGAGTACTCCAGAGGCAACTGTGCCATAAACTTTCATGACACTTGGACCTTTTCAACAGCTAAATACGTTTACTAGCAGAGGTGAAAGCCCCTCTGGCAACATGCCTCAAACGAGGAAGTCATAAATACAGAATTCCAAATACCTGGCTCCCAAGCACAGTGTGTCAGGGCAGCTCCTTCTCTCCTGAAACAGGCCAGTGTTTGCTCCTGCAGTTCGGTGCTGATGGGCATTGCTCAATACACCTGCTTCCTCATTAATTACCGCTGCCATCCTAACAGTACTTCTGGCCATGGACAACCCCCTCATTAGCACTCAAACAATACTTTACAGCAGCAATGCGCCACACAGGAAACGGGCTGCAAGGAAAAACTTAACTACCATTACCAAGACCACAGAAATTTCTCTCTGTACACAAAGCAGAGGGTCCACAACAGGAGAGTGACTTGAGGAGAGTCCTTTCACAGTGCTCAGCTTTGACACATTCCTGCACCTGCACAGCATAGGAAGAGAACTAAGGAGAAACGCCCAGAGGAAAAAAAAACATGCCAAAGAGGGCAGAGAACAGAGAAGAGGAAATGAAAGGGAAGGCAGGGACATGAGTTGTGGTTCCATTTGCATTGCCCACCTCAGTTTTTCCATAGAAAAGCATGTGTAGCAATAAAACAGTGGGGCCAGATACTCAAACATGCATTAAGTCACTGAACTGCCAGACAGGAAAGCAGCGACTCACTCCTGCTAGCTAACAGAAGCAGAACACACACACAGGGAGTGGGGCAGAGCAGGCTATTTATAAACAACTTCCAGGAGGGAATTCACCCCCCCCCACACACACTCGCCTGCCATCCCAGTGTCAAACAACACAGGGAAATGTTGTTTACTTTCCTGTCCTATTTTACATTTCTGGGAGTTGCCAAAGACTTTAGAAAAACAGTTCAATAAGAAGCTTTTATATTACATAAAATTATTGGCATTCCCTAATCTCTCATTTCCTACAACGGACACAGTACAAAACCACAGAGAACAGACTGCCAGGTGTGTCAAAAACTCTTATTTTTTTTTCCCAAGAGAAGAAATAATTTCTTGATAATAAAACAGAAGCAGCACACAAAGGCCATATCCCCATTTTGCTTTCCTTGCAAGATGCTGCAGCCTCCACATGAAACAGCGAGTTTTGTTTAAGCAAGCAAATGGAACAACAGCTGGCCCTTATCTGCCTGTGCCTCTGTAAGCTGTGGGCAAATTAAAACACTCAGGTTTTTCATCCTGCTGAGCTGACAGGCTTTGAGGAAACAAAAGGTCCCAAATTAAACGAAAACACAACCTTCAGTCCTCTTCCTCCTGGTCAGTTCCAAGCCCTCAGCCTGAGACTCCCTTGTGTGCAAGGTGCAAGCGGTGAAATGGCTCCTCGGCAAGCAGGCAGTGCTCCCGCAGCACCGGGCATGCATTTCCCTGGCAGCCTGCAAGCCCTGCATCCCCTGAGCACACACTGCCAGCTTCATGGCCTCAGCACGGCTTTCTCCTCTCCCAGGTGCACCCAGGCACAACCTGGGTGTTCCCAGTTTCATCTGTAAAGTCCGGTGTCCTCGCAGTAGATGACAACATAGAGTTTCCATCCATGCAGCAATGAGAGCACTGGAGGACGGGAAGGGCTGTCTGACTTGACACAGCTGGCAACAGGAAGAGCTCACAGGGTGGTTCTGCCAGCACCCCTCATCACCAGCCAGAACTGGGGCTGGGCACACCCACTGCAGCCCATTTTCAGTGACAGATGACTTCACCCACCTCAGCCTCACAGATGGAACACAGTCTGTGCAGTGCTTCCACACAGGTATGTGCGCACAGCAGCTTCAGATCCCTTTAACAGTCCTTTCACATCTTTTCAGGTAATCAAAAAGCAGCAGCCTGGCTCAGAAGCTGCTATTTCCCAGTGCACAGCACCCCATCTCTGTGAGAAACAACTTCCAGCTCTGCTGGTGTTCCCTTACTCTGCATTTCAAGCATTGGCTAAAATAGCTCTGTTTTCTGCAATCCAGTGAGGTTTTAGGGTTTGGTTTTTGGGTTGTTTTTGGAAGGGGAAAGCAGGCAGGGAGTATGGAGGGGAATGGGAAAAAGGGGAGTCAAAGTCTAAATACAGAGAAATGCAGAGACCTGCTGAATGAGAAGCAATCTCTATCCCTCACATGCCTCTCTCAGAAAGCACTGAAATCAAATAGCCATGAACAGGAATAAAAGCCATCAACAACAAACAGACCCTGAAAACTACAAGTCAATTCTGAGAAAACAGAACCTCCACAGAAAAGGGTGGTGGTTAATCTTCAAAAGGGTGGGGTTAATCTGCAACTGCAGATTAACTGGACAACCCAAAATTTGACATTTGTTAAGGCAAAGGACAGAAAAAACCAAACATGAAGGTGTGAAATCACAATTAACTTTTAAGTGCTTCCCATCACAGAGAAGAAAAAGGACAAATAAAAATAGCTCTCTAAAAGCCTCTCACTCTCTAAATAATTAACTCTTATCAGTCCCCACAAGAGAAAAAGGATCCTCACAAGGGATCCCCACAAGAGAAAAGTTTTCCAAAAGCATCAGCATTTGAGCTTGACAAACAGTTGCAACAAAATTAATCCCCGAAGTTCAAATGTAAGCTACTGCCACAGCCGGATGAGAATCACTTTGTACACATACTCTGCAGGGCAACAAAGACTTTTGCCAACGCTTACGTAATTACAAAACATAATTTCAACTTTTAATGCAGACCCCGAATAAGCACTTGGAAAAGGAGCATTATGCATCTATCAGATCATTGATAAAACACTGCATTAGTTTAATGCATAAAAAAAAAATACAACCCTGAATCATGGCTATTTAAAAAGGGGAAGCTATTCTGCCTATGAATGCTTTCCCATTACTGGTGAATGAAACCACAGAAGTGCAATCAGAGGGCAGCAGCAGCACTCGGACGGGAAATGCGTCTGTGTCCCCATAGAAACCGTCAGGGAAACCCATGAAAAACAATACCACTCTGAATTTCTTATCAATATGCCATTCATTACTTGACTGCATTCAGACTTTGCTCTTCAGTAATGTAACAAAACATAATCAATTTAACGTCTTCCAGAAGGTTCTCTGATGCAACCTTCGGAGCACTCACCTCTGCCTTTATTGCACATCCCACACTTTTTTTCCAACAGATTCACATTATTCTTCCCTGCAGAGCTTTGGGACTACCAGCAAATCTATCCTGCCTTTTGACACTGAAACCAGGACGTAAGAATCCAACATTCACACTTGCTTTCCAAAAGCAAACAATTTCCATATCAAAATCAGTTGGATTATTCAGAGGGCTCTAAACTCATAAGGCAGGAGAAAAAAAATCTTTAATATTTAAAGCAGACATAACAACTGATTGTCTGAGTGTGAATAAGCAGTAAAGGAGCCTGCACCTGAATCAATGAAAGCAGTTGCCTCAGTCTGAGTGTGAATAAGCAGTCAGTAGTAAAGGAGCCTGCACCTGAATCAATGAAAGCAGTTGCCTCTAGTCTGTCCCCAAAGCCGTCTGTATGAGAAATAATACCTGAGCAACAGCTGAGCCAACCTTCCCATTTTGGGAACACTAACTGCAGACCGGGCCCACAATTTTTGCACAGCAACACTCCCCGTATGACAGCCAAATCAGCTGCTTTTGGAAGAGACTGAAGGAGACATCCTGCTATGGACACTCCAGATACACCATCCAATTGTTATTTAGGCTGGGTAAAATTAAAAGGTCCAGATTTACACACTCTATGCAGCAGACTCTGGAGATCAGGAAACAAACATCCTTGCCATCTGAATTACCATTTTTTAAATACAATTGCAGGTAAATAAAAATTGGCAATTTCAAAAGGTGCTTCACAATATTCCTCCAACAGTAAAAAGCTAAAAGCACCCAAGCAATGTTATCTCATAATTCAATATTGTTCTGACTGAGACCAGGAAAGCCTTTCCCTAGGTAGAGGCATTCAAGCCATTGACTGCCCAGTGCACCAGGGATTGCTCCTAGGTGGCCAATAATTTACAGGTCATTTAATCGAGGTCAGTTGCCCACACCTCGTCATAATGACGAGAAGAGCATGCATGCAATTAGAGGTGCAAGGAGGCAAAAAAAAAAAAAATTAAATTAAATAAAAGGGAAGTTCAACACTGGGAGCAGTTATCTTTTGCTAATCGATTTTTTTTTTTTGTTAAACCAAGGGAATCTCTCCTAAATAATGCAGAAGTAGGTATTCTTCATCAGGGAGCCAGTGAGACAGGGAAGGTGGTAATGAAAGCCCTGGCAGATGATTTGCAGCTTTGGTGGAAAGACTCATTCTGAACTCACAACTACCCAGTCTCCTTGGGGGCAGAGAGGCACACAGGAGCAGGGGGAAATGTTATGCCATCAGTTTAAATTCTGCTCCTTTCATCAATAGATCCCTTTCCAATTTGTAACAGCACAGAGCATGGGTATTTACCACACAACATCCTACACAATTTCAGAGAAGAAAAAAAACAAACTCTGCACAAAGGCTGTTAGACAGTGTCTTGCATAATGAAACAGGCTCAAGGATATGTTTCAAAAGACAACTGGGACTTTCAGGCAGTACAGGTTTACAGGATGAACCCTGTTCCTAAGGGAAGATTCCTTCACTCGTACTTCCACACAATAAGGAAGCCTCTAAAAATTACATCTCCCCCACCCTTCCTCTGCAGGGATGCTAACAGCACAGTCAGCCTTGCCTGCACCCCTCTGACATGCAGTATCCAGCAACTTAAGAGCTTTTAACTTGTTTTAAGCTGGTCTGGGATTTTTCCCTACAGAATTCCATTTCCAAATGCTCTGACTCACCTCCAGTAAGGACTGGTGCCCCAAAGACCTCAGTTTTACAACACTTAAATAGGATTACTGGGAACAGCCTGTCCTGTATGCCATATACTTTGTTTCTTCCATGTCCTTATTGCCTGAACACAAAACATGCTCCCCAGAGAGCTGGTATGCAGTGATGCATGTGTTGGGGCGCAGGCTGTGAAATCCATTGCAGACCCTTCCACAGAGGAGCTCGGTTACAATACCCTGACCAATACATTTTTTTCTAAGAATCTGACTCAGGGCAGCTACTTCACCACCTCATTTTTATCTTGTTAGATCACATTGAAGATCAGAGTTTTAAAAGGCTGTGCTGTCAACCATATGCTGTATTTCCCATCTTTTCTAGGTCTTTTGATACAATGCATGATGAAGCTCTATGGGGAAAGAAGACCACAATTTTCTTTTTAACATAACTGCATGCTGTGAAAGCAGCCCTGCACTTTCTGAGACTACAATGGGTGCTCAACATCTTTAAGGCCATGCCATTATTTCACAACCTTACTGAAAATTTTTTGCTTAGATGTCTGCAATCCTGTCTCCAAGCAATACACATCTACCAAAAAAGCAGGTGCTCAAGACTAAATATGCCCCAGGTTGGCTCTTCTTTACAATCCCCACCTTCCCTCTCCCTCCCAAGCCTGAAGTAATCTCCCAGTGTGATAATAAGGACAATTAAAAGAGAAGGCAGCAGAAGAATTTCGCTCTGAAAATCGACTGCAGCTGTGGCTAGTTGGGCTCCTGTCTCCCTTTCTCACTCACCCCCAGCACAGACATCCAGATACCCTCAGCCTCCACTCCTAATTCAACATGGACCATCCTGCAGTAAGTCTATGGATGGAGGTTTCCAAGTCTTCGAAAGGGCCAGCTGTTGAGGTGAATTTGAGATGTCCTAAGACACACCTACTCCCAGGGAGTACAAAGCACATTTTGTCAGAGAGATCAATCCCATGATGGGCATCTCAGGAGAGGCACCACCCATGACTGACATGACAGCCAACACATACCACAGCACCCTGCCTGAACAGGGAGAGTGAAGAAGACAAGGCCCTACTATGAACCACAGATAGTCCAGGGGTAAAACCTCCTGCAAACTCCAGCACTGGGTACAACTGCAAAGGCTCTTGACACTCCTGGTCTCACTGAAAGGCCTTGAGGTGACTCAAGGTCCATTTGAGTTCCCATCATCATCCCAGGGCCAGACAGCAGCCAAATCTTCCCCGGCTTTTGCATTAATTTATAACCTTTGGCACAACAATTAACCTGTATGACTATCTATGCCCTCAGGGGGAGATTTATGAACTTCACAGGGTGGCTGTGATGTTTACCACCTGCAGCCAGCCTTCCCTCTTCCCTCCTGCTGGAAAGGGCACCAAACACAAAACAAATTCAGTGTTGCTCCCAGGAACTGGGTGAGAGAAGAGACTTTGTAACCAAACCACACAAAGGCAAAGGGGACACGAACCCTTCTGTGAAAAACAGTTGTGCAACCACTTCATCTTCTACCCTAAGCCTCACAGCAGATTTGCTGTCCATTAAGAAATTCACCTTCCTCCCCTAGTCTAAGAATAATTTCTGGTTTGAAATCTGACCTGTGAGTCTCCTGAAGAACTTGTGCTCTTTGGTCCTGTGGCCTCATTCAGGGTAGTGCAAAATGCTTAAATGACAAAACAGATTAAGACTGTTTTTATTTCTAAATTTTCAAGTATTTTAAGAGCACTCCCATTTTGTTTGATTTTCTCCCACTTTAGGACTCCCTTTCTAGAACTAAGGGAAAGCATTAACTTACATGTTCTCTATGGAATTGTAAGGGTAACAGCAAATTCTAACACATTGATGAAAAAGCTGCTAACCACATTATAATCTGACAAATGCTGGGCAGAAAAGCTTATTACTAACTATAAGAAAATGAAAGGTCTACATGCAGAAAGGTTGGTATATGCATTTGTATTTTTTGTGGAATCAGGTTTGTATCATGAGGATTGGAAACAACATAACTAGGTCATGTTAAACATCATCCCCTCAAAGCTGAGAAATTAAAGAGGAAAAAATATTCTAAGAGCACCAAGTCAATACGTTATGCTAACACAGGCTTTCTAAATTAGTGTATTGTACTGGCTGCATTCCCCTGGCATAGAGCAAAAAGTGTCAAATCCTGTTTATTTTTATTGAATCCCACCTGCCTCATATTTACTCAAAGAATAGAGGAAAATTACAATATCTAAATACCAAAATTATTTTAATTTTCCCTTCAACAAGTATGATGAATGTACAAGGTCTTTAAGCTTCAAATATTACGACAGCTAATATTTTAATATAATTAAAGGCTTAAAAATGCACTAAAGAAATTAATAATTCCCTGACAGCAGAAATGTTCTTGTATTAAGCAAACCATTGAAACAACCAACACAGAAATGCTTCATTTAATTCTGAGATCTTTCAGATGGCTCTTTCTCAAAGCATCTGCTATGTATCAGACTGATGAACTGCTTTATTAGCTATATACTGTCTATGGCACTATTTTTAGCACAACCCAAAAAAAAACCTGCCTGTTCTGCAGCATCATTATGGGACACCAGCTAGGAGAAGGGCATGGTTGTTCTGCCCAAGGGCCTACTATGAGGACAGGCTGTACATGGAAAACAGTAAATACCATGACATGAACACATATAAAATTCTCAAAAGCAAGGGGCTCACCACATCGATACCAACCTGGCTTCATACCCAGGACAAAAAATATTTAACAACACGGATAGAAGGAGAAAACATACAAGAACACAGGTTTTCTCATAGGTCATTCACTGTTTTGGATTCAAGTTTCATTCTGAAGTGTAAGGACACAGTTTTTGAAGTGTTCAAGTATCTTAGAGGTACTTTAGAAAGTCTGTTGAGACTCAGCCTGGCAAGTCAGTGTTGTTTTCCATATTTTCAGTGTCCTGGAAGCCACTACAATCATTTAATAGATGTGCTGCTGCTTGCTAACCCAGTCTTACAAAACATTTCCAGCCATGCTGTAATGTCTTAGAACTTCTGCTTCATCAAAATCAGCTGCAGGTTTATGGAGTTTAACTCTGAAATTTCAATACTACAAGACTGGCTATTTCATTTATAGTTCACCAAGGGATCTACAGCTACATCCCCCTAAAAAACACAACTGCACTAACTTTTATACAAAACAAAAAACCCATGTAGCAACAGCACAGATCATTTTTATGGAATGCAATTTACCCTATCTTCAAAATTCCTACAGTTCAGGACTTAAATAAACTATAAATTACCTTGAAACACAGACAATTTTTTTCTATTTGTTTCCACAGTGGAATTCTGAGTTTCATTTTAAGTGCTAATGTATTTACACACATGCAATATTGTAAGACATGATCAGAGTCTTTCACGGATTTACCACATTAAGGAGAACATCTCTAGTACAGTTAGGACCCCTACAAAATGCTCAGTACTACCAGCCTACAACACTTTATTCCACCTTCTTATCTCCCAGTTCATTAGAAATATCCCAAGGCACTGTGATTTGCAACATCCAAATAACACACATTTTTAGTGGAGACATTAAGTTGAAGCTAAGAGCACTTGTGGTGCTGCTGGATCAGAAGCCCAAATCTTTGCAAATTCCAGCTGTAATTTAGATAATGGGAATGGAGTAGAAGAGTTTCAACACTGTATGCACCACCTGCAAAACTTCAGGAGCCCTGTTTTTCTATTGAACTACCAGGATCTCATTAGGATCAATGAAAGATGATGTAGTAAGAAATGCTTTAAAATTGATTTTCTTTTTTAAACAACTACTTCCATATAACCTTCACATTCCCTCTGGCTCCTCCAGTCTGGCAGCTCTCAGCTAACAGCAGACAAGCATCTTACTTTAAAAAAAAATAAAAGCAACAAGTTTTCCATTCATGTGTTGCCTGCATGCTGGATTTCACATCTACCAAAATTAAGGCCATGAGAGTCTTCAGGAAGTTCCGAAGTGGTAGGAACTTAAAATGAACTGCAGAAAAACAGCCTTGAAGAAATAAGAAAAGAACTGCTAAGAAAGATCTGCACTGAAGAGCAGGTGACACACAGCAGCAGGGTTCACACACATTTCTCAAAACATCATTCTTATCTTTTCTCTCCCTCTTTGGTTCATAATGAGCACCAGAGAGCAAGGGATGGTGCAGCACCCATCTGCCAGGCACGGCTGCTGACGGCAGCTCCTCAAGCACTGCTCAGCACATGGGCATCCTCAGCAGCAGCCTCAGACACATGGGAGCTCGGAGGGGTGCAAGCAACACACCAACACCTCTGTGAACTCAGGAGGACCAGGAAGATTTTTCATTTCTAAATATAGCAGGAGATTGAAAGTGATGACTGATTACAGTATGATGATCAGAGGATGTGAAAAAAGGCAGACACTGCTGTTTGGTTCTATTTCTATCTCACATTATTTCATCTCTGTTTATTTAGCAGAGAAAGGATTACAATACCTTCCTACTTACAAACCAACATTACATCCAGAAGAAAACCGCATTATGATTATCTTAAAAATAACCAGCAAGTCCTATTTGACCTTTAAAGTGAATTATTGTATAATTAGAAGACAATGCTCAAAACTGAGTAACAGTGTCATTTTGCAGACAACAGCTAAGTTAAAAACATTCATAAAAGCCAACACTGCTATTACAGTACACACCACTTTTCTTGGGTGGCTGAAGGATTTGGCCCTGTGCCTCCTATGTTGCACTCTGTTCCTAGTAAGCAGCAGAGTAGGAGTTCAAGAGCATTCAGCACAGGCCTACGTCTGCTCCTACTGCACTGCTCTGAGCTCATGCTGCCTTCCCTTGGAGGAGCTCTTTCAAGTTCTGTACTTCATGCAAAACCATACAGGTTTAGATATACCCCTAGGAAAAAAAAATCCACTTAAACATTAGGATGTTGTCAGCTACAAGAGAGAATAATTCCTCTCTCAACTATTTTTCACAAGTTTCCTTCTTATCTGCGTCAGAGGTTCTAGAATGGTGCTTAGTTATTAAGCTGGGAGTGAAAGTTGTGGAAGTGGCTTATATCTCTACAAATGAACATTAACCTCGTTTAATTTTATGCTTTTTTATTTGAAAAAGATGAGGAATCAGACCTTGGGGCTGCAGTAGAAAAATGCTTTGCAGACAACCATCAGAACGAAATTAAGAAGTGAAAATATATATTATTTTTCAGTCTGTATATAGATTAAAAGGAGAAGCCTATTTTGCAAAACTCAGCTTGCAATAAAATAAAAGTAGAGAATATTTAAATGGGATAGATTGTCATTTTTATGATGTCATTTTATTTAAAGGTCAGGAACTTTTCTTCCCTGAATGAACTGTTTTATTAGTTTTTTCTAATTTTTAGATCACCACCTTCCTGAGCTTGTGGAGAACTTAGAGAATTTGGCTGTTGCTTGTAATTTCCCCAAACAGAATTAATATGCACTGGTTATTTTCAACAAAGCTCTCCAGAACATCCATTTCACTCTGCAGCAGTTTGAACAAGTTTTCAGAAAATTTTTAGCATTCAATTAAAAAGGCAAAACATCTTCCCATTCTCTACTAAGACCAGAAGAAGCACAAAGGCAGGCTCTGCTCCTGTTTAGATGTTTGGAATTTTTTTTAATGGTCATCTTATCACTATGTGAAAGATTGACATTATTCTGACAGTATTTATTGCTCTGATACCTTATGTGGAAGTTGCAAATAAATTCACCATTCAAGACAAAGAAGACTGGTAAAGAAAGAGATAGGAAATTTCCACAGGTACAACAGTACAGCTATTGCTCCACATCTGAAAGAGCACTTCAACAACATACCCAGAGCATCTAGTTCTATTTCTTTCCCTGTCTTCCTATACTCCTTCCCCAAATCATTTACACAGGATGGTGTCTGGGGAGGAGATATCATTAAAAAATAACAAAACAGTAGTTCCCCAAGTACTACAACAGCTGATACTACAAACAAGCACCCCCAGTGCAAGGCAGTTTCAGTCTTAGTATGATTAGTGACTGCATAATACTCTTACAGGCAGCCTCCAGACCCTCCCAGCAGGGAAAACTAGATGTCCTCAGAACAGTCCTACAGAAAACACTGGACTGCTCTTCCTCTTTACACCTCTTCACTGGAACGAGCCATTTCAGTCCCCAGTCCTCTTCAACAGCCTCTTTTAATGCCAGCAGCCTTTACGATAGTGCAACTCTTACACCAGAGCTTTCAGAGCTTTCCTGCTGGAGACAGCTCCCCAATAGGAATCAGCAAACTCCTCTAGGTGGAGATGCAGAGGCCAAGCATGGATGCAAACAGCTCTCTATACTTACTTTACTCCAAAACCTAAGCCAGAAGATAAAATGGAACATCCATCCCACGATGAGGTTGCAGAGGAAAATAAAGTATACTACAAACAAAGGCTACAATATCCTCCAACTCCAACTATCTGACCTCAGGCATCCCCAGCCATAACGAGCGACACTTACCTTTCTTCATCCTTAAAAATAAACTTCCGCAGCTTGAGATCTCGCAGTACCAGTCCACCATCATGGCAGTGTGCAACAGCAGAAGCTATTTGATAGAAGAGTTTGGCTGCCTCCTCTTCTTTAAGCTTCTTGCAGGTACGAACAAATGAATGCATGTCCCCATAGCTCCTTTCAAAGAACACATACGCTTTTGTCTCCCCAAGAATTATTTCAGTAATTTGGTTGATATTTTTATGCGCAGGCAGACAAAAACATGGTGCTAATAACTCCTGGTAGCAGCCAATATCAAACACCTGCAGGAACAATGACAGTAAAGCCAGGGTTAGTGACATGAAGGACAGTGAAGTCATGGTAAATCTGATTCTGCTAACAAAACCATCTCTAAGTACAATTTATGTCGCTGCTGAAAGCTGCACCAATGTAAACAGGATGTCACAAACTCACAGCACTGAGGACAAGACAAAGCAGACTGTACAACCCCACACAGAAGACACGTAACCTTGACAGGAAAGGCTAGTCTTCAAAACTAGTAGCAAGCATAGCTACATCAGCTAACACCTGATCAAATCCAGAATGCAATCTAAATTAAGCTGTGAAGACCAGTGATGTATAAGGGCAGTACCCAGAAGGAAGCGTGTTTCTTTTCTATTTTCCATCTAAATAAACTCATAAAAAATACAGCCAGTAGCTTTGTATTGAGAGAAGCTGTCACATTAAATCCACCCTGATACACATGCCTGGCTCTTTTGATTTTATTAACCCATTAAAGCCTTAAGGATTTTCAGGCTTAAAGTATCATCTATTGCTATTCCTATTTACTTCCTGCCTTTCTTTCATCTCTGAAAAACAGCAAAGTCACTTTCACTTTCCAAGTCTCAGTTCCACAATGGCTGTTTATAAGATCAGAAGAACAACCCGGGAAATAGCTCTGCCTGTTGGATCACAGACAAACACCCTTCAAAAGGCAAAGACAAAACCACCCTGAACTCTCTGCATTTCAATCAAGTGCTCCATTAAAAGCAAAGTGTCCCTTTACTACTAAGTATGTTATCACTGATCTTATGAATGAGCTGTAAGAACTAAAAAAGCTGCTGGGAAACCCAAATATAAAAAGTTACTATAATCTAGTGATGACGAATGAATCAGTATTTGAGTCAATTGAGAAAAGACCACATTACAAGAAAATGAAAGACTTCATTGAGAATAACAAAAGTCAGTGTGCTGAAAGAGACTGAGCAAAGTATTGATAGGAGTGATTTTTATTTTTAATTATACTTGCTGCAGAGGACTGCAAAGCAAGTATTAGCATTTCCACCAGCATAAAAATTTGATTAATATGTAACTTACTGGTGTTTTGTTATTTTAGTAAAAAGAATTTAAGGTAGTCATGTATCCTTCAAATGAAATATAAAAATGAAGAACTGGTCTAATTCTCTAACCACTGTTTTAAACTGCAATTGTTTTCTTCTTTTCTGTATTCTAGCACTTGTGTTCTGATAGTAGGTATTTGTACCCTCTCTGAGAAGCAAATATCTTCCTGTTTTCACTAAAGCTTTAAAAACCTTTAAAAATTTAGTGAGAAAGATACAGTTCGGTCAAAATTTACCTGAGGCTTCAAAACCTGCACTGTTTAATGCTTCAGAGCACAATCCTAATAAACTCCTTCCACAGAAGAGGACCCAAATCCCAAGAAACTGGGACACCCCATCCTCACAGACCTCCTTTTCCTGTCGCCTCATACCTGCCCTGCCTTACCCCAGCACAGGGAAAAACAACCTTAAAGGCAGTCTGCCAAACAGAGCCAGCACATTTTACGGGGGGAGGATTAGCACCGAGGCATTCTGGTGACATGGTGCACCAGGGAAGCAGAACCAGGGCGGGGAGGGGGTGTTGCTAAAATCCCTGGTGTGCAATTCATTCCAGAGGAGAATTCATTGACATTTGGATCTCAAAACTCGTAACTACTACATTATAAGTGAATGGCTCTTCTACAAAGCAGCTGCTATAAAATAAAATTTAAGCAGGAATATTCATGTAGCTCAAACCCTTCATGTGAAAAGACGTCTTTCCAGAATTCTGTCCTAAACCAGATTATCATAATGTAAATTAGTTACATTTTGTGGTTCTCAGACTATGTTAAATAAGTAGCCCTGGATATGTACCAGTACTGTGTTTGAACGGGGGTAGATAGGAAGCACTATCATACTGCTACAGTGTCAAATACCTTCTATAAAGGGCTTCTTTGTATCCCAGCTTTTAAGAACCCTGGCCTCAATTCAGCAAATGTCCAATAAGCTGCAGTTTGATTTAGGTCTCGCTGGGAATTAGAAGTGAGAAGTTACCATTGTTTGGATGCCACAGAGCCTTGAAGCAAATAACGGCATCTGTACAGTCGGTGGGTGCAGCCAAATGAATCTTGAGAATCATCAGTATGTGTCTGTTATCCAACCCAGCGTTTCTGCAAGCAATCTCCAAGAGCATCTTCAGTAAGATACCAGAGAGCACCTCTCTTTGCCGGAAGGCTACTTGACAAATAGTTGTCATGATACCGCAGGCATTTTAAAGCACACATTAAATTAAGCCGAGTTCAGGACTGACAACTGCTTACTCAGAAACTAGCAAGCCAGGCTAAGATCGTATTCTTGGAGCACAGCTAGTAGTGCCTCGCACATATGGAAAAACTGATACTATTCAAATGTCAGGATCAGCTCAAAAACATACAGCTTAAATGGAAGGGAAAAAATAACGGCCCAGTCTTTGTGAGCTGCAGTTATGCTGTTCATACTGTTATCAACAGTGCCTTAATCCTGCAAACCAAACAGGAAACAAAGAAGCGCATAGCCCCCGCTTTACTACTTGCTATGCAAGTTCACCTAGAATTTCATGCAGAGCAGCAGCTTTGTGAGATCTGTTTATTTCATGAAAGGATGCCAATGTCCTAGAGTGCAGCACTGTACTACTGCATCGAGCTGGGCTTTCATTCTCGAAATTCTCATGTGCTATTTCAGTTTAGTAACAAAGCATCCACTTCAGCATGCAATATTAGTTCTTAGCAAAGCCATGGGCCTTTTTCCCCCTAAATAATCACATAAAGTCCTAGGCTGCCTTAACATCAGGTTTTACAACTCAATCAGTAAGCATATTTAAATTGCCCTCTGAACTCCAATCTTCACAAATAGCAAGGAGGAGCAATTATTCTCACTTCTCTGCTACAGCCTAGTCCATAACTTTTTATGAATCAAGTATGCAAAAGTATGAAACAGTCAGCAACACTATTATTAATCCCTGGAATACTAGAAAGCTATAATACATTTACTTTTCCATCTAGAAATTTGCCAAATGGCATTAATTCCGTGTTTTGGGAATAATACAAACACTGCAGCATGTGCTGCAAGGTTGCAATTTGCTATGTAGTTATAAAAACTACTACTGGGTACTGCTTCAGTTTGCTGGACAGAAGTCTGTTTCACTACAGACAATAAGAATCACAATTTGGGAACAAAGGATAATATTCCCTCAGCTCAAAAAGAGAAAAACACCCCTCCACAGATGTGCATGCATGCGGATTTCTTTTTCCCACAGCTCACCTTTTAATAGTAGGACCAAATTGGGAGGCGGAAGAGAAAAGCCGGCAGGCTACAAAGAGTGGGATAGCTATTCTGTCTGCACTTCTAAAAACCGTAGGTGTGCAGGTTTTATTCTTGCTCAGTTGGGCAGAGGGGGAGGATGCTGTTTGCAAACAACCTCCACCGTGAGGGAGCTCAGGCTGATTAATTAGATGTGGTTCTTCTTTTTTTTAAATCACTTTTAAGATAAAGCTCATGGCAATCTGCCCCCAGGTCCCCCGCTTCTCCATCCTCTTCCATAGCCAAAGCACAGAATTGGGGGCAGTAAAAATCGAGGAAAGCAGCAAGTCCCAACACCTTAAAATTAGCTGGGGATTCCCTACTCCATTTTGAAAAGTGAGTGTGGGGAAGATGAGGTTTTCTCCTGGTCTGAACTCACGTTAAAACCTACTTCAAGAACGGCTCTTTCCAGAACAATATCCCTCTGCCAATAGAAAGCAGACCTGGCTCCGGGCCACCGCTATAACGTGGCCATTGTGTGGAGAGAGGGAAAAGTTACAGGATTCGCCTTTAATCCTGTCTCCCTGCCTTTTGTTTCTCCACTGTTCAATAAGTGAGGTACACGGCCATGCTCGCCCTCCCGCAAGGCACGGGAAACCCAAGCGCGACAGGGGAGAACCGGGGGAGGGGGAGAACAAGGAGACGCATTACCTTGCAAACCAGCTCCTCGCCGCTGTGCAGATGTACGGCTCGGAAAACGTGGTCTCCCTCGAGAGGCTCCAACAATAAGTATTTCCCGATGCAAGAAACGCAATGCGACAAGTTCGGGGTCTCCGGCGGGCTCGGCGAGCCTAGATTCGGACTAAAACTCTGGCTTGGCTCGATAGACCGTATGGACGAGAGCTCTTCAAAATCCTGGGTTTTATTCCGCGGTCTCCCATATCGTGCTATCGTGATAGGGGTTGACCTTTGTATGTTCATGAGTATGGAGAAGACCAGCCGAGACGCTGCACCCGAGCCCTGGCGTGGAGCGCGGTCCCTCGCCCGTCCAGCTGCGGCTGCCTTTGTGTGGCGGGGGGGGGCGGGAGCGGGAGCGCGGCGGCGGCGGGCGACCAGCCTCAGCGCCGCGTCCTGGGCACAGGGAGAGAGCGCTCAGCCCGCGGCCCTTTGTTCCCGCCGCCGGCCGGGCGCGCAGCGGCGCGGAGCAGCGCTGGGCGGCCGCCGCTCCCGCGGGGCGCGCAGCGCGGGCGGCAACAAAAGGTCGGTAACGCGGTGTGCGCAGCGGGACCGTCCTTCCGCTCCCCTACGGCCCGGCAGCGCCGCGCTGCCGCGGCTCGGCTGTAGATGGCGCGGGAGCCTCGCCGCTAGCGCCCGGGGCGCTCCGAGAATGCCCCGCGAAACAGCGAGGGAGCATTTAACTTGGGCCGACAAAGGAGCGAGACCGCGGCGGGGCGGCTGGGGAGAACCGCACCGGCACCACGGGAGCGCGGCGGAGCGCGGGGCAGCGCGCACCGCTCCGCGCTGCCGGAAGGGAACGGGCTGTCGTTGTCGCGACAGAACAAAAAAGTGCAACCAGAGAATAGAGAGCGCTCCCACGCTCCCCCTGCACAGCGGATTTGTGAGCGGGGGCTCGCTGCCTTCGCCGCGTTTAATGGAGTTCACGCACAAAGAAAAGAAAAGCCGGCGCGGCGAGAAGGGGCAGAGTTCTTAGCGCAGGGGCTGGGAGGGCGATAAGCGAAAGGCCAAAAGGGGCAATTAAACAGAATCGCTTAAAAAATAAATGCAGAGAGCAAATTTTGTTTGGCGGTTTTCTTTTTTTTTCTCTTGGGGATAGAACATGGGGAGGAGAGGGTAGCCGCGCCGCTCCCCTCCACCGAGGCACCGTCTCCCCCCGGTGTATCAGTAACTACTTACGTGGCGGGGACGCTGGCTGCCTCCGTGCTCGCTGCCGGCCGCCGCACGCCCGCACGGTGCCCAGCGCGCAGCCCGACTGCCCTGCCGCCGCCGCCCGGCCCGCCCCGCAGCCTCCCCCCGCGCCGGCCGCGCTCGGGGTAAACAAGGTGAGACGTCCTTCCGCAGCCCTGCCGAGGAGCGCCGGGGGCTCGGGGGCGGCCCGCCGGCTCGGGGCCCCGGGGCTGTGCCGGTGTATCCCGGTGTGTCCACCAGCGTGAGCAGCGCTGTGCGGCAGTGGGATGCTGACCGCGGCTCCCCCGCTGACAGAGCTCGGCAGGTCCAGCCTTTCCGGGGATTGCCCTTGCGGCTGGGGTCGAGATGTTGGTATTAATTTTAATATGAAATAAAATAATAACAACAATAATGGTAGTGGCTTAAGCTGCCCTAAAAGCAGAGTCCGCTGCGCTGCCGGGCGCGGGGGCTGATGCGGTATCTCGTGTGCTGGCCGATTTTTTTCTCAATGAAGCAATCGTTTTTTTTTTTTCCGGGCAGCGCGGGGCCCTGCATACTTAGGGGAGCACAGGCGCTTGTACCCTGGTGCTGCCGGGTGGGAGGAGTTCTACCGACTCCAGACTTGTCTTAATCCGTCCCAAAATTAAAACGGAGGGGAGGAGGGAGTGCGGGGGAAGGGAAGACGGGGAAAACGTAAACCTTTTCACAGAGAAAGCCATGAATGAGGTCGGTCTGTCTCCGCCCAGCACCACTGCGGGCTGTCGGTTTGGTGGGGTTTTATTTATTTTGTTTTGTTTCGTGGTTTTTTTTTTTTTGTTTGTTTGTTTGGGTTTTTTTTTTTTTTTTTTGTCTTTTTGTTTGGGGTTTTTTTGTTGCTTTGCTTTATTTTGGTTTTTTTAGTTTTTTGTCTTTTTTTTTAATCTGTCTCCTTTTGTTTAAATAACAGGAGTTTAGCTATATATTGAAATTTGATGAGCAGTTTCCTGAACTCCTAATGAGCCTGATATGTACTCCTACCTGGTTATTGGTGGTGATTTTCTTTGAAACAACGACCAAAAAAAAAAGCCCAAACCAAATACTCAAACCTCTTCCCCCAATCCCCTCCTGCCCCCCAAAAATGGGGGGGAAAGTATACAAGCTAACAGTAAGAAGAGAACAGGTCTGTGAGATGAGCACAGCTCTGTCCCAGAGCTGCAGCCTTTGCAGGGCAGTGCCAAGTGACTCTCTGTGTCTTGAGTGTCCTTTCCCCATATCAGCACAGGGGAGGATCAGAAATGGGAGAAGGGTTGTTTTGGGGTGAACACCTGCGAGTTTGGGTGATGCCTGATTTCAAAGGGTAGAAAGAAGTGAGTATGACAATAATGAAATAACTAACAGAGGAGTCAGTCACAGAGGTGTCTGCTTTGAGGTGGAGAACAGGGCTCCAAAGAAGATAGGGTTGCTGCAGGGTCCAGTCTTGACAGAGGAAGCTTTGGAAATGGCTCTCTGCAGCATTGCACCTGCCTCATGTCTTGTCACTAGGAGCTGTAAATGCCCTGGTTTACAGTTATAAGATAAATACCATGAGAAAATGGTTGTCATGATTTTAAATTTGGTATGGAGAAGACGAGCTTCTGGCAACAGAGATTTAACCTGGTGAATGCCACTTGGGTAGTGGGAAGGGCTCAGATGCAGTGATCTGCAACAACCCGTAGGATGACCTGCATACTCAGTGTTTGCTATTTCCTGTAAAATGAAAAGGTGGTTTTCCTGCCTTTCCTCACTTATTCCCATCACCTCTGAATAGTTTGTAACTTTTCAATACCATTTTTAGAAATGAGATGAGCAGTGCCGGATACTGAATCATTGCAAATAAGGACAAGCCATAAAGTTATGCAATACATTCTCCAGTATCACATCCTGTGATCCAAATCAAACATTCTTTTCTTAGTAGATGGCTTTTTACACAATTTCTCCCTTTCTCTCCCCCTGCATACTCCTTCTGACTATGACAAAGACCTAGGCTTTGCATCAACCTTTGTTCTGTAAATAAATGTTTTCTGTTTAACTTTCTTAGTTACCTAGCATCAGCAGGAGCCACAGTCCCTAGCAACTCTGGAAAGGCTACCCAGAGCCTCTAAGGAGAAAGGAGTGAAAGGAGGAAGGGATGAAAAGTCTCATTCATCCTAAGCCCCTGGTTGGAAACTCCTGATTTTATCATAATTGGGATCTAAATCTGAAGAAGGGATTCCATATTCAAGTTTGGAATGAAGAGATTATAAATTTTGAGTTCTGAATTAAATCTACACTGTACAGCATAGAAGGATGCATACAGTGTGTAATGATACAGTTACCTATCTATCAAATGAGTTTTACTCTTTCAGAATGTTTTAATTATTTCATTCCCTTTGCTATGCAATCCCTCTCCAGACCTAATACTTTGTAAACTTTGCTTTTGCTCTCAGTTATGCCAATGAAGATACTGCAATTTCAGTCCAGTGTTAAAGTAATAAGATCTGAATGAGCTTATGAAACCCCTTTACCTGCCTCATAGAGACATTAGGTGTACATAAGTCTGTGCCCATTGTTTCAGTCTGTGTCAGTCAGCTGAAGTTGTAGAGGAAGATCAACATATAACATGTGAGATGGGAAAATGAATGAGATCATAAAAGTCTGATCAAAGTCTGAAAACCAAGTCAGCATTGAAGCTTTGCCTAACTGCATCCAGTCTCCCATAGCTGTTGTAGTTAACCAAATGGGAGAGATGTAACTTGAAACACATCAGCCAGAATGTCAGGGCTAAGGGGCTGCCATTGTCTGGTCCAAGTTTAAATGTCATGTTCATAACTCTTAGAAACTCCTGTTTGAAGTAAACTGTGTTGGTAGTGGCAAATATTGTTTCATTGTATTTTCTCATTCAATTGAATGAGAGAAATTTTCTGAGTATGTATGATAAAACAGTTAGTGAATCAATGGTACCTACCAAAGAAGTAGCTAGCAGATTGGCATATGAGAAAATTAACATATCTCCCCATGATCTTTCTGAAGACACTTCAGAATGAAGTTAGGAAGGATTCCTTTTAGGACTGCTTACTGACCAGCTGTTGCTTTTTGGACTTCATTGTGCTGATCTACCTTGCCTGGAAACAAAAGAGACAATCCAATTAGAAGTTTCTTTATCTTTAAAACAGATCCTACAATTATCTACTTCTTTGATGATATTGTCCAGTAGTGCTGAGTTCTTGCTCTGAAATTGCTCTTTCTGCAGGAAGTGCAGATGCAGGAGTGGAAGGGGGGAAAGGGGGAGGCGAGGGTGTGTATGTGTGTGATGTTCTCCCTGGAGCATTTTCCTATTCTTAAGTATCCCAGAAGAGTCTATGGAGAAGGCCTTATTTTCATGCTACGGAAATCATCCATCAGACTCTCCCCTATTCTGTATCCAAGGTTTATCAGCAGGTAAACAGCAAAAACAGGTGTAGAAATTGGAGTTTCCTGTTTCAGGGACTGAGAAAAAAATACTAAATGAAAAATGTGTCATAAATCTGACATTGTGAAAAGAAAAGCATCTTTTTCTGTAACTCTGATTTTCAGTCTGTTTTATCTTTTAACATCTGCTTTTGCAAATATGGACTCTGTGTGGACAGGAGCCAACCCTCCCTCCAAGCCAATAGCAGTCTTTCTTCCATTGATGTCAATGAGCTTAGATCAGAGTACAAGTCTTGTGAGTGATCAAAGACAGTCCTACATTTAAAAGACTTCCTTTTCCAGATCAGTCTGCTCCTTGTCCCTTTACAGAAAATATATTATCAGTGTACAAACACAAGCTAGAGCAAAAAGGATAATAATTTTTGAAGTGGTAAAAGAAAGACCCTAATTTTATTTTTTTGCTGATTTACAATGTGCAGAGCTGAGCCTACTGGGAACATTAAACAGCTATTAAGTGCCGAGAACTGTCAAAGTGAGAAGACAGTCTTATTTCAGCAAAATTAATCCAAGTAGCTAGCTCAAAATATGCTTGAAAAATACCTCCCCATCAGTTGTCAAGGCTAGATCCCCATGCCAATTTGAACATGTTTTTTCTACTTTTTGTATTTGTTTTTACTTATCATTTATGCTATAACTCTAGTATGTTAGTAAGGAAGACTGAGGAAAATGATAAAATCATGGGACAGCAAAGGGACAAGTCTTTTCACCATACATCAAAAAGGCAATTCAAACTCATGGAGACAAGCATCTCTTCTTTAAAAAAATCTTATGATTTTGACTTTTGGTATGTGCATCCATTTTTTTTTTTTTTTAATGAACTGCTGTCAAGAGGTAACTTGACAAGAAATGTACCCATTTGCATGAATTGCATGTGTGGGGCTTAAGTGTGTGTGAAATAAGGATACAATAAAGTATGTAAAGATAAATACCTATGTGCCATATCTGCAATTAGAATCAAGCCTTAGGCTTCATTCTTCACGCAGACAACAAAAAGAAAAGGTGTTGCTAAATAACTCAGTGCAAGATTTACAACTAACTACAGTGCAATAAAAAAATAAAACCTTTAAAATATAATTTATGTACAGAAGCCAGTTAAATGAGGTAGAGAGAAGCAAGACCAACATTTCTGTGAGCTGCCTTCTTGCTATATTGTACATTAATTGCAAAGAAAAAAGCAATTAACGAAAGTTCTTTGAGGTTTGTCATTATATGTTTGTTAATATGGGACCCAAAAAGTGTCTTTGTTGTCCTCAGAAAAAAATTTCTGTGTATGAAAGAATAGTCTGCCCAGGAAGCAAAGTCCTCAGCTCAAGAGTCAGTGATCTTTCTCTCTGGTTGTGGATCTCACTTAAGTATTATGTATTTCCAAGCCATAGTATTACATCCCAGGTCCTAGCTATGGCTACGACCACAGTATGTTCCCAGCCTAATCATTCCCAGCAGTTTACAAGTCTCCATATGTATGTTGAATGCGTTGCTGATGGGTTTCAGCATTAGCAAAAGGAAATTGACCTTCTAAATCACAACACTGCCCTCCAAATGTGACTGTCAAGGCTGTGGGCTGTTGGCTCCCACAGCTAAACCTTACATTTCTCTGTTACCACTAACTCTCATTATTCACAGATGGCACCATTCCCAGAAATTAAAAAGTGGTTGTGTTATGTATATCCATATCAATCCTATCCCTTGCTAATTTAAATCAATCTTACATGGTGGAATTCTCTTCTGAACATCCCTCTCTTTTAGCTTTATGAAATAACCTGAGGAAAAACACTCCCTCATTGCTCAGATATAAGTACAATTTCTTTTGTATTTTCCACGTTTGAAGTTATACTGGTATTGCTAAGAGAAGAAAAAAGGGGGGGTGGGGCTTATTTATTTTTATTTCTTTTGTAATGGGCCAGGTGAGTAGAGTAAAGCCATGGGTGTAAGATCAGGAAGAAAAGTGCTGTACTTGCACATCCCAGGGAAACCCTTACAGACGAGAGAATATATGAAATGCTATGACTAGTTATTCCTAACCTTTTAAGATTGAACACAATCCAACCAGTTTCCATTAAGGTCTCTTTTCTTTTAGGGACGTATAACACTCATTTTTCACTTGAGGTTTTCTTTGGGAGTTGTTTTACAGACAATTGCATGACCTGAACCAAATCCCTTAAAGCAGGTTTTGCTTCCTTGGTTGCACCCATCAGCATGATGCTGGTGGAGGCGAATGTGAGATGAAACATGACAACTGGATGTGCTTCTAGGAGCTGTTCTCCAAAACCTCATTGTAATCCTTTGTCGTGCCAGGTTTTTGGGTAGCACTGAAAAATAAGCAGGCTCCCAAAGCAGAGCTAGAAGGAAACATCACCCCCATCATTCACAAAGCCCCTTTTGATGTGCAGAAGACACTCTCATCAGCTAAATTTGTATCCTATTCTTCACTGAGATAAATATTTTTTATTTACTTTAAAATGTATGTTACAGCTGCATTCACAGATATAAAAGGTGTAAACCACCTCAAGACCATTTCTGACTCTTCAGCATGAGTAATTAACTTACCCAGAATTGATTCCAATTGAACAAGAGAAGGACTTGAGAAGGACTAGATAGAAAAGACATCCAGCTTTAGCACAGGAAACGGAATGTTTGCAGTAGTTGGCTATCCTTAGTGTAACAGAAATGATGTGTCTTCAACTTTCCATTGGACTTCCTTGTATATTTTTATACCAGAGCAAAAACTCCCCTATTAGGCAGTGTCTGTTGCACATGAAAGAACTTACAAACTGTAATCAAGTTACTCCTTAGCCTTTGCTTTGATATACTAAATCTAAATAGACTTACCCTGTGGAGTCATTCCATTTTACTGCCAATTTTTTTATTCATATTCTTGTGGTTCTTCTCTGAACTACCTCCAATTTGCCATCATCCCTCCTGAGCTGCTGATATCAGGACCAACATTATTCCAACACTTTTATTGATGCAAGGGTCAACCTGCTTCAATGTCAAATGCAGAAGTAACAGAAGCCCTTTACTGCCCTTTGATGGATAGCATCTTTGCACACCAAAAAAGATTGCACAGGCCTTCTTGGGAACACGATTTTAGAGGGCTCTGGGGCTCAGCTGGGGGTCTATCAGGACCCACAATTCATTCTTTAGTCTCAGCTTCCCAAAGAAAACTTCTTATGTGAAGTAAGGCCTGAGGTACTTGTTCTTAAATAGGTTCTTTATGTTGGGTGACATAGGAACACCTGGTATTTCTTTTGCACCTGCTCCTCAAACAATGACAAAAAGTCATTGTCCGCTCATGCCCACTTTCAAATTTTGGTTCCTTGAAAAGTAGTAATAAAGCAAAGGCATTGCTTCCTTCTGTATTGCTGGAATCATCATTAACACAGGGCTGATAAGCAGTGCCTGCAGAACCCACTCTCTGAGCCCCACTTTAGGTTCAGGTTGGATCCCATGCTAGCCAGCTTTAAAACAGGTTAGTTGCTTTGGAGAGTTCATCATGTTAGTTCTGATTTCCATCAGAATCACTCATAGTGATACAGTTGTGGCAAATGCATCCAAAGTCAAAGTATAAAATATTACCACAATTCCTTTTATCCACCAAATTTGTAGTCTTATAAAAATAGCACATTAATTTGATAAGATCTTTCTTCCATTAATCTGTGTTGATTGCCATTAATTAAATTGCACTGTTTTAATACTTTATTAATTGACTTTCCTATCAGCAACTCCATCACTCTGCCTGGAATAGACATCAAACTGACAGGCCTATAATTACCTGGTTGCCCTATTTTGTCTACAGAAGTATTGGCAAAATATTAACTTTCTTCAAGTCCTTCCTCAGATGACTGGTTTTAGCCAGTGTGTGCATCTTTCTCAGTTGTGGCTTTTTGAAGATCTAATTAAATTTTTATGAGTTGCTGTAAATTATTATTCACATTTTTGTTGGTTTAAATTTTATCGTCCAGGCTGGTTGATACATCTCTTAATTTTTTTTGAGTTTTGTAGAACAGGATCTTTCAGGACAGTGATATAAATTTTACTGGTTAGGACTTTATCCTGTTTGCATGTAAAACATAAAATGCATTTTAAAAGCACAGAAAGCAAAGTCGTTGCAACAAAATCATTATGACTTCCACCTAAACAAACTCTAAATTTTGTGATTAATACTTCCCTGTCAGGATGAGGTCTAATGTACAAGTTTCCCATGCCAGATACAGCTCTCTTTGAGTCAGGAAGTTGTTTTGTGTATTTTTTCTTGAAAATCCAAGAATGCCTTAGTACTTGCATCATGAGACATCCCTTTGCTCCCCCTTCAGATTTATCTTGCCAAGACTGAAAGTGCCATATATAGTGAAAGGCTTTTAAAAGGCTAATCGTGAAGGTCACCCTACAGCCAGAGGTAGGGCTGGTTGGATGAGCCAGTTCTGTGTTGTTTGGAACAAAGCCTTGCTTCATGCTACACTTCCAGTGTAGCATGTTGCTGGCACTGAAGACTGAAGTCCGTGAGAGCACGAAAATCTGAGAGTTTTCCTGGAGTGCTGGCCTGGCTATCATCAGAACATTAGCCAGAAAGAGTTACTGTCATGATTCTGGCAGTTCTGTGCTGCTGCTGCCCAGGTGTGTCACAGTCTTCAAATGATAAGCATCAGGTCTGCCCCTATCTGGAGAGGAAAAAAAAAAAAAGAATAATGTCATGCTGAATGTAGCAGAGGTCCCTTTCAGGTCCCATGGAGCATGAAGAGTAGCAACTCTGCAGGCACCAGCCTGTACCTCTTTGTTTGCAAAGTGCTTCCTGTTTGGATTTCCATGAGCATTTTTTTCCCCTCCATTTACTTAAGTGATGACATTGACCAGACAAAAAAGATATATAATCTTACTTAAAATGAGCCTTTCTCCTCTTCAAGCATAGGAGTTTTGTAGGGACACTAAAACCATAAAATGACTTTACAAAGTCAGAACAGTCATCCATCTCACTCAGTGTCTTCTTTCACACACAGGGCAACAGTAAATGTCCATGGCAGAGGACAAGAACAGTGCAAGCACATAATGGCACAGCCTCAGAGTGGTCTCTCTGACTTCTCTCCCAGTGATTTGCAGCCCCTTGCTGAACCAGTAGCAGTTCCTTTCTATTTGATGTCCATCAGTGGATTTTTCTACAGCAAATCCTTCTGATTTGCTTTTGAGCCCTGATGTGCTCTTAGCAACTGCAGCATCCTGTGGCCAGGATTCCATAACTTAATTGTATATATGAAGAAGTAACTCTTTGTTTGAACTTGTGTCATTTAAACCTCCTAATTTCACTTGATACCCCCTTGTTGCTGTGTTAGAAGAAGCAGCAAACAGTAATTCTGCGCTTACTTTCTCCCTGTCATTCATGATTTTTTAGGCTCTGTATTATATCCCATCTCTTTTCCTAGCTGAAAAATGTCCATCTATTTGATAATTCCTTTTGTAAAAGATCTCATTTCACTGTTCCTTTTCTGCTTCTGCTATACCCTTTGGGATGGGGAACTGGAAACCTACTCAATATTCAGGATATAGCAACTGTATGGACTTATAGTGGCACACTGTTCTGTATTTCTTTATAACAGTTGTTGATACTGACTTGCATTTCTGATCACTACTAATTGCTATGCTGAATGTGACAGTCTGTGGCTATGGTTGTATTAATGACTCCAATGTTTCTGTATCCCCTCCATGATCCGAGTGCACTGTCGGGTCATGCAGTTCAGGTTATTTTCTCTGTTGTGAGCTGTTTTGCATTTATCAATGTTGGATTTCCACTGCCATTTTATTACAGTTGTTCTGTAGCATAAGGCCCCTGTGTAGGTCCTCAGAGTCAGTTTTCCTTTTCATTACCCCGCATGAGCAAACATTGCAGGCACATTATTTTCACCCACTTCCTGATTACCTTGAATATTACCTACAGGACAATGTATGTATTAGGTGTTCAGTGTTGGAAGCAGCTGGCACCACAGAGTAATGCCAGAGCCCACCTCCAAAGGGATGCAGTCTATGGAAAAAAGGCCAGACTAGAATGAGTGAACTCAGCCTTCCTGCAAGCTTTTTGTGGGGTCAGAAGTAGCCTTGTCACCTTTTCTTCTTGAAAATGAGGTATGTACCTGAAGAACCCGAGAGGAAATCAGTCACCTTGGGCTCTGTCAGTAGCCAGCAATCACTCTCCTTAAGGATAAGTTGAATACTAGATGAGCTAAAAGGGAGTTTTCTGTCTCTACATCAACAGTAGGTGAAAATTCTCTGTTATTAAGCACCTGTTTTGAGTATCTCCAGTGAGATGAGATAATTCCAGAATTCAGTTTGTAGGCCTTTTTTTTTTTTTTTTTTTTTTTTTTTTTTTTTTTTTTTTGTGTGTGTGTGTGAATTGTAGACTGTGCAGTTTTGCAGAGGAAAAGCAGAGTTATATAGTATCACCTAGGCTGGAACACTGGCTATTTGAAGCATGTTATAGCTGATCTATAATTCACATGCTTATTTTGACAGGCTGGCTCTTGTTAGTTTTCAATGGGTGTGGGAGGAAATAGCAGTGCATAAAACTTGCACATTACTAATACCATTGCCATATAAAACAAATATTTGAATAGGAAGTTTCAGAAATGATTCAGTGCTCTAACTACAGAATATCCTACAGGAATTTTTTATAGTAACAGAATTAATGAAAAGCAAATCCTATTTCTCCACCATGGGCATAGGGTGGTCCCGATGCAGCAGAGCCAATGTGATACTCCATCTCAGGGATAGAAAAAGCAGCCTCTACAGATTGCTGGCCCCCTGGGTGACTGAAGCTTGCTTTGAAAGGACTCCTTGAGCTGAGAGGTTGCTATTCTTTTTAAGTATCTATACCAGATCGTGTGTGGGTGCAGCAGACAGGGGCTAAAAGCCCTGAGCTGCAATACAGAAGCAATTGAAAGACATTCTGTTGTTGCTGCTCTACCAACTGCAAAGGAAAACTCTCTTCCCACCCCTGCAGACTATTCTAACCACATCCTTTGAAGGTACTGAAGTTATTTCACTCACTTAGCCCACAGTTTTCTCAACATTAAGTCATACCTTGAAAGCTATGGGGTGAGGAGATAATTGTTACGTCAGTAACAACATTTCATTCAGACACTGTAATAAGTGAAGGATTTCTAGGTGCTGAAAACGTCATATGATCACCAAACAGAGAAGCCAAAATATAACTTTAAAAATAACCACCTTTGCACCATGGATTTGTAGCTCACTGAGAACAATTTGCACGAAGCTTAGTCTCAGATCTCTTTCTTATCTGCAGTATGGCTGTTCATCTGTAGTTAGAAACAGCCTGCAAAGTTTGACACAGATGCTGTGTCTTCTCATATTTTGTGCTGACTTTATCACAAAATAACTTGAAGCTTTCTCAGTTTGTGTCTCAGATCTCTATTGGAAAAGGAGGGAAAAGCACTTTGTTAACTCCTGGAGAACTGTGGTTGTTTCAGGTGCAACAGTAAAAAAGGGACACATGAATTTGTGAAGCTGAAACAAATTTGTTGCAACCCTGACACCACTTTGGCAACCCTTACTATGTGCAGTGACACAACATCGTCTGTGAACTTCAACAGCTTGGTCAAGGAAAATTTCTTTTTTTAAAAAAATTTCCAGTAACTTTTGCAATGTTGATGAGCATATGATAGGTTTTTGACTTTGGAAAATCCACCTCAGAGAATCCCCTTTATCTTTTTGAAAGAAGAAAAGCGTGCTAGTTATGTCTGCTTTGTTCCTAGAATCACTATTAGATTGAAATGTATACTATTGTTTTTTACTTGTGTCTATTTTAATGATCACATATATATGATACTGCAACAGGTGGGGTTATTTATACACATGGAAAAAGATGTTAGATCTCTAAGTTGTTCAAGATCTTAAAATAACATGTACGAAAGGAATCCTTTCTGTTAACCTTAGAACCCTTAGAAAAGGGTGGAGGTGTGGGGAGGAAATGAATGTAGAGTTGTTTTGTCTCACAAGGCATGAATGAATAACTGTTGCCGTCTAATCTTTCTATGTGTGCCTTCAGTCTGTTACTTCCTGGGATTCCATGTTGTTTTATTGGGGTTTTTTCCCCTCTGGCTTCTTCAGCTAAGATGGACAAATGGTTGTTGAACAGAGAAGTTTTACATTTTCAAAGTGCAGTAGACCTGAGAAGTGAATATTTTTTCCCAGTCTTAGGTATGTGGAAATTATTGAAAACAATACTAAGACTAAAGCAAAGAGCTGTCCCTTAAGCTGAAAAGCTTGTAACATCCTGCAGTAGTGATGCAACAGTTCACAAGTCTGAGTGAATAGCCAAGTGTAATTCTGATCCCTCTACTTTGCCAGGCTGTGACACTGGCAGACTTCCAGAATAAGCCAATTTCAGAAGAGTGGAGCCTCCAAATACGATCTTCTGTCAGTCAGAGATTTCAGCTCCCGGAAAGGAAAGATTCATCTGGAAGATTATAATCACTACTGTAGGAGATGGTGAAAGAAGTGATCTTTCCCTAAATGGGATGCCAGCTACTCCAGGACCAGTCAACACCTTGAACTGTGCTGGGAAGTGGTGGTGACTTAGCTCAAGTATCACTATGTCTCATCCCACTCTTGTGATACAAACCACTGTTTTTTCAATAGGTGCTGCAACGGCAACTCCCAACCTGTGCTGAAACAATCAAAATGCTTCAGAGTTTCCAGAGCCATCCCCGTTCTGGGCTTTCATAGAGAGAAATCAGCAGTGGGGCTGAGAGTCACACCTAATTTTTGGGCTCTTACTGTAGGACAGACCAGCCATCCCCAGAGAAGTTCTTGGGGGATGCTCTGCTCCATCCATCCTGTTCTAGGGTAACAGCTACAGGTTTCCATGGCTCAGCCTGGACAGTGTGTTTGCAGTATGTGAAGGCTTCAGCTTGCAAAGCCATGGTCAGAGGGAAAGTTTATAACCAAGATGTGCAGTAGCATCTCACAGCTCCCCTAGGGTTTCTATCTCCATAGGATCCAGTGCCAGCTTGCAGAAAGAGGGGAGTTTGGGAAAAGATTAGTTGTGAATTACGAGTTCCTCAACATAAGGTGTGGGACCCAAAACCAGAACATCTGCATGTAATCAAATAACCCAGATATACTGGCTAGCTGTGATAATAAATAGACCTGAATGTATTTCAAAACAACTAAAAGACTGGGTTTTTTTTTAGGTAGAGTGATCTTCATAATCTTTTTCTAACCTGACTAATCAACACCCCAAGTTTTCTTTCCTTTCTAATTCTACAAAATCATATAAAGGAGTATACTGTGTCTATGACAAACCTAAGTCATTTGGGTGATCCTGATAATGGAATACTTCATTAGATATGAGCTTTAGTTTTGGTGCATTCTGTGGCTCCTGCCAACACCTTAAGAAGATTACCATTTCTGGTAAGGGCTCAAAACATTAAAGGGAAACTAAAAAGAGAGTGAGTTCTTTCAAGAGAATAAAGCTGATGCTGTGGGCAATTGGAATGAACTACATCAGCTTTCAAGATTAAAGAGAAAAACTGCAAAGAAGATTTACCAGTTGAAATTCTGTGTCATTAGAGATCCCCTTTTTTTGCCATCAATATAAAATTAATTTAAAAAATGAAGCTGTATATGTGTTTACTTAGGAGTAGGAAAAAGCAACCATTCCTCCACCTACCGCTCAGCTGCTGCTTTATATAATGAATGACTACTCCTTTTTAACATTTTTGGTATCTTACCTAAATAAAAAAAAAAAAAAAGAAAGGGCAATATTCATTCAAAGAAAGAGCTGCCCATCTTGATACCTGTAATTATCTATTATAACTTAATATTATGGGCAAAAATTTAATAGTCTGGCAGTCAGTAGCTCCTTATTACAATTATGAGCAAAGTTAGTTGGCTTTCTGATGCTAAGGTTGACTAACTGTTGCTCAAGGGAAACACTGTTTTTGTTCTTTATAACTTTGTCAGTCTCCAACAAACTGAATTGAAAATACCTGTGCCAGACATCTGTCTCAGCCTCATTTTATGTGTTTCCTTTTGGAAAAATTCTGCTTAAATGGTGCTTTGGACAAAAAGAAAAAAAAAAAAAAAAAAACCAAAAGAGAGAAATCTTGTTTTCCTACCACTGGAGAAATATTTGGTGGCCCCATGAAACAAACCCACCTGGTCTACCCTAGTACTACCAAAATATGAGACCTAAGCTCACTTAAGAGGCCTCTGCAGTGACCACGTTCTGCCAAGAGCTACTGAGGCTGAGCAGGATTTTCTGCACATTACAGGGGATGTTTTAGAAATGTCAAACAGGAACCATTTCCACTTCTCCCTTATGGACTCTGCTGTCATTCTATATTATCAGATAGGTATAAAATGACAGTAAAGGTGCATATTTCTCTTGCTTTAATAAAGTGTTCAAGTTACTGAAGCATTTATCTTCCTCTGCATTTTTCTCAATGTCTCTTGCATGATTATCTATGAAGAGATAATTACAAAGAGGTCAAAATGAGTTTACTATAAATTCTATACAAAGAACAGATTTAAGGTAATTTGTTAATAAAACTGAAGTCCTTACTTTGAACAAAAGGGCTAAAAAAAACCTGCACAGCTAGCATCTGTTACAAAAAGGAATTACTAAGGATGAAAAAAGCTAAAAACTAGTAGAATTAATATTAAAATTGCTAACACTTATATGTGATATAACAGTATTCTTAAAAGATTTATCTCTTGGAAATTTTAGCATGTAGCAAAGTTATCTGTGGGTGTGACTAGCCTGGCTCACTGTGGAGAGTGTTCAGCTTCATGCCCTTAAAGAAGAGGTCACTGTGTCAGTGATAAAGAAACTATACCATGTACTAAAAGTTCAAAATATTTATTGTATTTACCAGTGGGTTGGAGGAAAATAGTACATATAGCAGTTAGACACAAAATGTCCCCTTCGAATTTAATGACACACATCTCTCAAATTAAAGGGTTGTATAGCAGACTACATGGCAGGAAAAGTTTGGATAAAAGATCAAATCTAGAGTAGATTGCTCATGAGTAGTAAGGAGCTTGAATGAAAATTGCAGTGCTTTAACAACTGAAAGGCTACTTGGGGAATAAGGTATATATTCTGAAATGGCTTTTTTTTTTTCATAAGGGAATAAAGGAGAGTTTGAAAGTTAAATCTCTCAGCTTTCTTATTACATCGTGTTTACATAATCATATCCAGATGCTTTAGGCAGTTGTCGCTTCCTGTGCTTACAGTTTGCTGTTGTCTCATCATTCCTTTATTAATCTTTGTGAGGATTAACAATACAAACGAGATAACTGTGAAGCTGAAAACAATTTCATGCTGCTTCTTATAAGAAATTGTTTCCAAGGAGTAGTGTTATCTTTTTACATAATCTGGATTTCCTCACAAAATGTGTTGTGACTTTTTTGCTATAGGTATACCTTTCAGGTAGCAAGGCACTCCTCTTTCTTCACTCTCAAGTGCAAGTAGGATTCTGTGTGCCCACGGCTCACAGCAGGAACAAGGCATTGGCTTTTTCAAGTCTCCCATCCAGCCTTTGTATGCAAGACCATGCACTCCCACAGTGGCCTGTAAAGAACAGCACATTTCACGTTATTGTCTAGCTAAAAATAGGCCATCCACTTACTATAACACAGCATTTACCAAACAGCTATTTCCTCTGCCTGTCAGCAGAATAAAATATACATAAATAAAGTATCTTCTACACACTGAAAATAGCACTCTATAATCATCCCAGTGCACAGGATGGAGTTATTGTGCAATGACAGCACACCTTGTTGAGTGATAGCACAGAGCTTTTGCCCTTTGCCTAGCAACATACCAAAGCATGGGATGAGAGTCTACACCCTGCCTTATTGCTCAATTAGGACCTGGCAAATGTCCCTCGATGTTACCCTGGCCTATATCCACATATTTTGCTAACATATGTAACTTCACATTGATGTTGATAAGGACAGACATGGTTATGTGTCTTCAGGGTCTGAGGCTGTTTGTATCTCGGGTTCTCTTGCAGGAATCAGAGCCATGGAAGGAAGAGAGACTTTCTTGAGCAGCACAGGTAGCTTTTAACAGAAAATCTTAAAGGTTGAATCAAATTAATTAAGTTGTATATTGCCCCAAAGAGTTGCAAAGTGAAAAGGAAGTTGCAATAACCCCTGCAATATCCTTGATAAAGTATCCTAAATATTATGTACGTAAAATTACAGTTTAAATTGAAAATATGTATTCAAAGCATAATAGTATAATCTTTAGAAAAACCTGCCTTTGTCATTTTACTGTAAGTGTATGCAAATGAAAGGCAGTGCTTTTAAAGCACTCTCATCCCAAGACTATATTTATTTAGGATTAGGTGGTCACTCAGAGTCCCAGGGAAGTAGGATCACTGCCTTTCTTCTTGTCATGGGAGCCACCATCTCATTTCATTTGAGTCAGAGGAATGACAGCCTTGAATTCAACCTGTGTGTTAAACTTGCAGCTGCTGGGAAATTTCTCTGCTTTAAGGCCAGTTCAACAGTAAAGCATGTCTCGTTTTTGTGAAACAGTAGTCACACAGAGTAAGGAGTGGCAAAATATCTAAAAACACTTTAATATATAAAAACACTAAATTGCCACTTCTTCTAGGTTTATCCTTTATTTTCTCTAATTAGTGCTTCTAAAATTGGCTTGAAATAATTTTTATATAGACAACCTACCTGAGTACTGAAAAAAGTTGAGGTTTTCTGAACACACACTGATGCAGGAGACCCTAAATTCCTTAAAAAAGGTCTGCCACATTCATGAGACAGAAATCTGTAACAGAAAAAGTTGTACACAATCCAAATGGACTTAAAATTTGCATATTTACAAAATTAAGGAAATATTTTCTAACAAAAACCAGGAAATAGAAGAAGACTTTTCAAATGAGTTCCACTAAAATTTCAGCCCTTGCTACAGCCCAGTGAAACCATGCCAGTGAACTGACAAATAGATTCTCTAGCATCAACTAAGGCACAATCTCCTAGTGAAATTTTTGCAACGATTGTGACACTTTGGTTCTGTTTTGTGGATGCTCTGTTGTGTAATCAGGATGGAGTTCATATTTCATCCTTACTCCCACTGGGGACAGCTAACATCCTAGCTCTGTCCTATGCAGTTTCATATTTTCAAAACACTTCTAGCAAGATGGTAACTATGAAATTTCTATTTCTCTGAATTTTTTCAAGGAATCCAAAATGTCTTTTTGATTTGAATGCTTTGGGGATTTGAATGCTTAGGTGTTTATATTCCACAAGACCATCACTCTCATGGAGGTACCTTTAATTCAGCTTGTGGAAGATGGATCTCCTACACTTGTCCTGTCAAGGGGATTGCGAAAAATTGGTGATGTACAGAGAAGGAAATTGTAACTGCATCCAAAAAAGTTGGGACCATAAAAATTATCTTCCTATGTTCCAATTAGTTTGTCGCTTGAGACCTGAAAAAAAAAAAAAATTACAGGCTTACACATACACTCATTAGAGTGGTGCATGACAGTCAAAAAGCCTTTCCTAGTCTCATTAGAGTACAACAGAGAGTGTTGTGGCCAGACCTTTCAAAGCAAGGTTTTCAAATGCAAATTACCCAAGTCATTGAGAAACCTGATCCTCAGAAGCTCTAAGCACCTCTGACTTTCATCAAAACATTGAAACTGCCAGATATGAAGATTGTAGAGCTTTGCAGCACAGGGTTTTCCAGTAAATCTAAGCAATTTCAGAGTCAGCATTAGTTGCACCACCATTACCACTGCTGTCATCAGTGTACTGCTAATCAAGCCTCTTACACCAGAGTAGACATAATATCCTTGTTTGAAAATCTTCAGAAAAAGAAGCAAGAACAAAAGGATTAGCATCTTATGAGAGATAACAGGCCCTGCAAATAGCTGTACCCCTTTGCTGTGTGCTAGAGGATGTGCAGCTGGGACACTGCCCTAGAATTCGCACACACATCTCCTAAGAGCCCATGTTTGTTTAAGTGTCAGAGTTCATCTGGCCTCACACTGCGTGCATGAGTGCCAGTTCAGGGTCCATTGGCTTAATTCATAATATTCTAGAAAGAAACTGTGGCGCAACACCTGGTTTTGCAGACCCAGGTATAATTGTACCGAAAAGGAGTGTATTCCATATAGGCTACTTTCTCACACACTTCACCAGCATAAACAAGACATCTGAGTGCCATTATTTGCCCCTACAAGGAGATGTTTGCTCTGTGTGTTGAGGCAAAGTCTAGAACTGCTTTGTGCATCTTATTAATGGAAGAGTCTTACTCTAGCAAGGAATATTCCATGTTATGATAGCTCTAGTTCCAGTTCCATCCTTTAGACAGGTGCAGATTTAGCTGTAAGACTGATGCCTTAAGTTTTAGCTTTTCTATTTTTCAGATCAGTACTGCTTTAATGTATAACTCTAAGATTCCGTAGCCTCTCAGCTACTGTTCTCCTGTTTTATTCAGACAAAAACATTTCCCCCTAGGCCTGAAACTCAAAGACACCTTACTGTCTCAGGCCCTGAAAAATGTAAACATTGGTGAATTGTGGAAAAACTTGGAGTAAATGACTTCATTACCTGAAGTTGTAATTGGACAATTAACCTCTGACATGCAAATAGGCCAAACTTATATTTGTATGCAAAATTTGTCACCATTGTCCATCTTGGGTGTAGCCTCTGTGAAGCTCTTGCACTGGCCAAGGTGTTCCCTTTGAAGGCCTTTCAATATTTTTGAATATTATTGTATTTTTAATATTATTATTCTTTTTCTAATTCTGTCTAGCCTCTGTGCTAGATAGCCCTCCAAGGCAACAGGATATCTGTGTGCAGGTAGGCTTGCCATTGGCTTTACATGTTTCTGCATCATGTTGTCATGGTTTCACTGCCCCCATCTTCCTCTGAGTTTGCATCTGTGTCTTCTAATAAATATTGAATATTTACAATACCACTCAGTTAAGTCTGTTAAGAATGACATATAAATTCTGTAGCCAGCTGAACGTGGAGGTTACCACTATTGTAAGTCATTCCTCTGAGTTCAGTGCTACTATTCACTTTTGTGAATAATCCCTCTGTGTGTACACATTTGCACTATCATGGCTTTAAATAGGATCTATGTCACCTATTAAAGACAGCAAACTCTTTCAACCTTTATACTTACCTCGATTTTAAAAGAATAGAGTGCTGCAAAGGAAAATATTACTTAACACCAGACATTCAATGTTTGAGGACTGCTGCATGCTGTTGAAGTGTGGACGTGGATAAAGGGGTGGTGGTGTTTTTCCATTTCATTGTAAGTACAAACTCCTTCTGAAGGCGTGTTGCAGTTGTTTATGCTCTGAAGAGAGCAATATTTTTAGCTTTACCACTTACAGTACTGGGATGTATTGCAAACTTTTTGATTAAGCATCATAGGCTACAAGAAAAGCTTGGAGCTGTAATGCCTCTAGCACATTTTTAGGCAGTTACCATGCCAACCATAAAAATTATGAGCAGAATGAATACAAGAAATCTTTTTGAAAATAAAATAGTGCAAAGTTAGTGCAGAACCCAAAGTTTTGGAACATGGTATTATATTGCTGGAGGATTTATCATGATCCATATATAAACCTACTGGTTGTATCAGGAACTCATCAACTGTTGCTAACTTAGTCTGCAGACCTGCGGAGCTTTCACTCAAAGAATAAAGCATCTGTTTTAGCCTTTGCAGAGTTTGGAATTACTGCAGAAGCATGAGCAAACCTTCAAGCAAAGAATCACTTCAAACTTGAAAACTGTATGTTTAGATGCATGTTAAGTAGTGCATGGGAATCATAGGATTCCATTGAAATTCCTAGATAAGATCTCCATTATGCTGGATGAAAGTTAGTATGCACAGAGAAGCACAAATGCAAGCTGTAAGGTCAGGACACGGGGAGGTCATTCCCCAGTTACCTTCATGGACAAAACAGACTCCACTTGGGGAAATTAGTTTGATTTATTGCCAGTGAGATCAGAGTAAGATAATGAGAAATAAAACCAAACCTTAAAACACCCCTCCCTTCCTTTATCACAGTTTCAGTGTTACTCCTAATCTTATTTTCCTCCTCCCCTCAAAAGGCACCATGGGACAGAGAGCAAGGATTGCAGACAGTTCATCCCATGTTGTCTCTGCTGCTTCTTCCTTTTCTGGGACAAGGAGGGCTCCTCAAGCACTTTCCCTGCTCCAGCTTGCGGTCCTCCAGGAGCTGCAAGTGGATGTCCGGTCCCACATGGACCTGCCTGGGCTGCAGGGGCGCAGCTGCCTCACCATGGGCTGCACCAGGGGCTGCAGGGGAATCTCTGCTCCAGCAGGTGGAACATCTCCTGCCCCTCTTTCTGAACTAACCTTGGGGTCTGCAGGGCTGTTGTTTTCACATGTTCTCAGTCCTCTTTCCCACTGTGGCTGATGTGTGGTTGGTTTTTCTTCCTTTTGCTATCTATGCTATCCCAGAGGTCCTACCACCGCCATTGGTGAGCTTGACCTTGCTCAGGTCTGTCCTGGAGCCATCTGGCATTGGCTCTATCAGACACGAGGGAAGCTTCTGGCAGCTTCTCAAAAGTCAACCTGGAGCCTCACTGCTACAAAAACTTGCCACCCAAACCCAAAACACTGGGCTACCATATTTTCCAAGTGAGCTGTTTTCAGAAATTTGGGATAGAAGGGTGAAAAAGAATCTTTTTCAAATAATGTTTGCTAATGGCACATGTGCAACTTCATTCCCTTGGAAAACAGTGAGTTTTGAATAAATAATTTGAAAAAAAAAAAGAAGCTATTTGTGGAATTCTCAGTGAAAGCACAATCAGCTCCAAGTTCCTGTTATTGAGGGACACAAATGTGTACATATACATATATATACATATATATATATATATATATGTATATGTATATAAAGAAGACATTAATATAATAGGATTTATATAATATTACATTATGAAGACTGAAATAATTACTAATTTCAGGAAAAAGTAATTCAGCTCCTAGTTTTTCCACATCCCTTGTTGGCAGCTGAGAGTGAGTTTTGGCTTTGCTAGTGGTTCAGAGCAGTTGGATGTCCACCCTTCTGGTTAGTGCAATCCACATACCTTCATCTGGAGACTAGAAATGAATTTGACAATTAATGAAATTAATATAAATGAATACTAGTTCTTCTCATGAACCAGAAATTGATCTAGGCAAAGAGGAGAGAAGCAGAAGAAATGTATTGTGATATTTTGCCCTGTTTCCTGCATTTCTATTTCAGGGTCAGTTTCAGCTAAAGGTGACAGTTTGGTGTTTGTTAAGACCCTGACTAAGGATTGGAAAGGGAGAATCAGGGATCTGTCTGCTGTATTGCTTTGGCAAACTGGACCCAATCCTCAGGCTTGGGTTTGATATTCCTCTCACAAACTCTCTTACAAAAATACTTTAAAAAGAAAGATATAAAGACTGTAGTTCTTAAAAAGCTGCATTTGAAAATTAATTTAAACTTACGCATATACTGATTTGCCTATATGTTCTCAGGCATTTCAATCTGAGTCAAAGACAAAAGTAGAAATGCTGTACTTTCAACATATTTTCATAGTGTGTTGTTCAAAAATCTGTTATATTCATGCTTTAAGACAAATCTTTTGGAAATCTCTGAAGGAGCTCCTATAATAGATCTAGAAATCTTTGAATGTTGACTAAAATTATTTTTATAGATTTTTTTTCTTCAACATCCTGTTCCAAAGACGCAATTTCCTAAGCAGTTTAAGTATAACTCTTCCCCACAATGGTAAGAAACAAGAACTTCAAGTATTCTGCTGTGTTTACTTCAAAACAAGGACTTCAGCTCCTATTAAACAGAAAGGCACTTTTCATGTTGCTTTATCTTTTCCGTTTTGATGGGGGATATTTGATTTTGGATACTGGACAATGAGATTACTTAAGATTCCTTCTACATGATCAGTTCCAGGCCACTGATGAGGTCTGGCCTTGGGAGGGTGGTTTTAGAGTAAATTTAAATAGTTTTTAAATATGTAAAGTGGCAGAAAATCTAGCTGCCTTTCTTTATTCATGGTTTGAGGTGGAAGTGGAGGAAGAGGAGGCAGTGGTAGTAAGTGCAGGACACTGAATTTTGCAATAGGTTTAGGAAGATAGCCAACATAAAGAGGAAAAAAATGTGAGCAGCAGCCAACACACAGGCTACTTTACTCAAGTTAGATGAATGTTGATCTGTGTCTTGCACCAGGTCATGTAAAGCAAGAACAAGGGTAACATTTCCAACTATACTCTAATGTAAAATAATTGTGGTTTAACAA
Organism: Onychostruthus taczanowskii; assembly: GCF_017590055.1. Lineage (NCBI taxonomy): Eukaryota > Metazoa > Chordata > Aves > Passeriformes > Passeridae > Onychostruthus > Onychostruthus taczanowskii. The sequence continues at coordinate 7,569,894 of NW_024497629.1, forward strand.
TCCACACAACATATGTGACAATAATTAATTAACAGTTAGCCCTTTGTAGCACACACAACACAGTGCTTCTACGTATGGGCTTGGAGCCCTCTGTGCATTCATTTACCAAAGCCTCTGCACTTGAAATTCAAAATAATCAGTTTACCCTTTGATAAGTTAATCCTCCTGCTCCCTCCCACATCCTCTCTCCCAGACCCCACAAAGCCTCAGAAATCTGGGTTATGGAAAATTGCCAAATTGAACCCATTTAGGCCTCAATTACTGAAGTGATTGTATCCTAGGATTATACTGGAGTATGAGCTGCTCCCCTCTTGTCACACCACATTGCACCTACTGTGAATCTGTGGGTCCATTGGTTTAAGCTAAATTTTACTCGCTGACATAGCTCACTAGAAATGAGAGGAGATTCTGGCCCTGGTTTTAAATATTTGAACAGGGTAAAAGCCAAGAAGGGTTGGAAATTATTTAGCCTGCTATTAGGAGATATAATTAGACATACTTGGGTATAATTAGACTTGGATTAAATAAAGGGGGAAAAAAAGCAGAATTCAAAAACAGCCTCGCTAACAGTAAAATCCCTTATACATGGAAATAGGGTGAAAATGTGTGAAAACCACAGTGGAAATTAAGTAGGTGACAGCATAGATCTTTTATCTTCAGTATTATAGAGGATCAGTTTATACCCTTTGTTTGCTGAGTGAGGAAGAAAGAGTGACCCTGGTAAGCCACAAGCATAGACCATGGTTTGTGCTCAGGGCTGCCTTCATACCTGAGGTACCCCCATCTGGCCAGGGGTTGTTGAACAGGATGTGTCATCTCTCTCCAGACCCATGTGGGTTTCCTTGTGTAAGGCACAGTGTTATATTAGGTAAGACCTACAATGAGCCTTTTTCACTCCTTCAGCAAAGGTGGGGTTGTTTCTCAGAAGGCTCCATGAAGAGAATGGCATAGGAAAGAATGATGCTGCTGCATCAAGCAATGACCCAGCAGAGAAAATCCTGAGACTCTTATGGGGATATGCTGAGAATTAAGACTTTTTAGCTCCACACAGAAACCATTCACAACTTAAGCCACAATTTTGCAGTTCTAGTAACTGAGGTTTACAAAGATCCACCGCAGATATTTTCTCAGATTAGCAAAAATAAAAACAAAACTGCATAGAGAAGATTACTAAGGTGGAAAAATCAAGCACACAAAATTTAGTGAATTCAAGTAACTTAAATTCAACTGTGTGCAATCCTAATTCTACCCTTTTGTGTGTTTTGATACAGTCTTTAATTGCATAATCACATACTATTTGGTGAATAATTCCAGACCCAGGGCTGATTTGGGATTGTGTGAAGTAAATAAGGCATGAGACCACACACAGTGAATGAAGTGGATAAAAAGGAATATTGAACAGCTGCCTTGTTTACTGAGTACCACCCACTAAATGAGGCAGCAATTCTGCAGAATTAAAAAAAAAAAATTGTACATGATCAATATAATTAAATACTCAATCATAATGCTTAAGTACAAGGAAGACCAGAGAGGCTATATGGGCAAATCAAGCCCCCTTCCCTAAATCTGTCATTTAGTCAAAGCACACTTGTTTTGCTGTTTTTCACAGGTTCCAAGAATGCCTGTTCTCATTCTTTCCTCCCAGTAACCACAGTACACTTCTGATTCAGTAAAACTAAATCCAACCTACCCTCATTATAAAAGTTGGAATTGCTTTCTCAGCCTGTTTTCCTTTCATACGGTGTTATAGCAAGGGTGAAGTTCCATGACTGCATGACTTAGGGTATATATATGCCATATGAAGAACAAAGTGCATTTGATCTGACATTCAGATAGTGAATGTCACTCAGCATAAGTAGCTTTTGTATTAGAATGTTGGCATGTCATTTATTGTCAAACCATTTATTTTTCCATGCTCTAAAATAACATAGATCTCCATAGATAGTATGATGTATCACTCAAACATATCATAGGAAATTTTCATGATTCCATTTGCACAGGGATGTTTTGGGAGGATCTGGAAAAGTTAGCAAACTTCCTACCAAAGGTGTGGGGTGTCTGAGAGTCTTCCACTTCAAAAGCATAGAAACATAAACACACACACACGCACAAAAAAAAATCACTCCCGAATAATCAAATTATGTTTGAATCTACTTGTTTACAATTTTTAAAATCCTTGTTCCACGTCTGATGACTTTTTAAAAAATAAAAAATAAATCTTAGATCAGAGTGTCCAGCATTAAGATTAATGCATGTCTGACTAGATTCAAAAGGGAATGCATAATTCTCTCTAAAATGTTTATGAAAGAAAGTATAACCCAGTGGCAGAAGTGGGGGCCAGAAGCCAGCAAGGTCTTTCTGTTTGTGTCAGGCTTTTTTTTTTATTTTTTGTCAACCTTTGGAAATCACATCATCTGTTTTTGCATAACATCCTCCCTTGCAGCACAGAACTAATGTGCTTCATAACTTTTATGATGCATTTTGAACTATGATGAAAGTTGTTGCAAAATTACAATGTATTCTTAAAATTTGTCTGGAGCTGAAAACCCATCCATGTTGTCTGGTATTTTCTTCAGATATCACTGGGAGAGAAGAATCCACTGATCCTGATTTCCTAAAATATTTTGTTCTTCAAGGTATAGAAGTGAAACTTTTAATCACCTGTCATTTTAAGAACATGTAACTTCAACAAATGTACACATCTAATTTAAGCACAAATATTGAGTATTTTTCTTGGCCTGTTGTGCAGCTCCTTTCCAGATCAATGTGTTATGCTGTTTCAGAGTAATCTGGAGGTACATTGCTTCTCAGAAATTACTGCCCTCTGCTTCAGAGATTCATACACCTTCTAGTACATGAAAAAAAAATCTCTGGGTACTTCTTGCCTTCCTCACAGAGGTGTTGTGAGCCTTAATGTGGTATTCTTTGAGCTGCTTGGATGAAAGATATTCAGTGAAGGTAATTTTATGTTTCATTAAGCATGAAAAGAAGGATAAAGTGAAACTAGAAAACAAATAAAAAAGAAGAAAATACAGCTTTAAAGGGTATATGAGTCAGCAGTGTCAGTCATGCAAGTTTGTTGGGTAACTGAGTCTCTTCATGTTCTAGAGCTTTGCTACACAGCAGGGAGATGCTTAAACAGGTACTGTACGTATCATAAGAGTACACATGGTGCTTAAAATCCCCTGTCTTTGCTCAGTACCATCACATACAATACATACAACACATCTTCGAACTGTTGCTGAATGGATAATCTATATTTCATAATTCAAACTGTCAGTATTTCCTTTGCATAATTATAACAGCAGGAAATATATAAGGCCTTTGTGGAACTTGAAAACTCTATTGCCTTGGGCCATATTTAATGTGTAATAAATTATTCAGCAACAAAGCACTCTTCATTCTATTTACAGTAAGTTAGAGCTAAGTGTGTGAGGTATACATAACTAACATGAAACAGAATTCACTGTCGCTGCCAAGGCTGAAGTTTTTTCTGAAGCCATTAGTCTCGTATTCAGTGAGCCAAATCCCCATCAGGTGAAAACTAACATAACCTCATTGAATTTACCTTGGAAGTGTGAAGAGTGACCTCTCTGATCTCATCTGAGGGGAATCTCACATTTACGTAGATTATAGGATATTCCTTGTGTTTCCTTCTCTGCTCATCTACATATAGTGCTCTTGAATGGCAGTCTGTCAACAGCATTGCTGGAAAAGTGGTACTAGTTTTTCTGACTGGATCCACCAGTCTTTTTCAGCATATGCCTCAGCTCTGTTTATGGATAGTACCAGAACAGGTGATGCACCATATCCAGACTTTGCTACTGATAAAAAGATTTCTATGCTCCATGGAAGTTTTGTTTGTCAAGATCTACATTTAAGAGACCCATTTGATCCACGTAGGTTTTCACATGCTCAGACTGGACCCAAAACAACTTTTATGCATATATGTATGTATATATATATAAAATTTTTTTCTACTAATGAACAAGCCATCATCTCCAGGCATCTGAATGTTGCTCTAGATACAGCTAGTAAGGTACATGTACTACAAACCAGTGATGTAACAGGTGATATTTGCCTTATTGAGTAAGAGTTCAAGGTAAAATTACAGAAGTCAGAATTAAATTGAGGTGTGCACATATCAGCAGTTTTAAGAAGGGGAAGGTTTTTGTGGCAGATCAAAGGGAAAATAAGGGAAAATAAGGCAATTTTTTTTTCTTAAATATACCAAATATTTGCTGATTGCTTTGTTCCCAGAGTCTCATAAAATAAGAAAATAAAAGTTATCCTTGTATATGTTTGTAGATTCACAGTTTCCATCAATTCACTTCTGACACCCAGCATTGTTCCTGTATTTGCAGTCTGAATTTCTGCAGAAAAATAGCAGTCTATTTTACCTCCAACTCCTGCCAGGAGTAGAGTAAAACTTTCTTAGCAGAAATCACATTTCCTTTCCATTTTCAGGATATTATTGCACCTGACTCTCTTCACTAGTGGGCATAGGCAGCACTCAGCCTTGCCAGGAGAGCTCCTGCAGGCGTTCTACTCAAACTCTTGTGCTTTATGAGGCAACTTGATGTTCCTGATCATTGAAAAGATTTGAATTATAAGAAAAACTGTTGGCTCGTGGAAGGAAAAAGAGGCATGTTTAATGTCTGAAATGGTCACTTCCTAGAGGTTTCAATGGACCATGAAGTAACTTGATTTTTGCTGGATCCTGAATAAGAAAAGGTGGAAGTCAGCTTAGGTGAGAAAAAACAATCATCTACTTGTGTTCAGTGGAGTCAGCTTTTCCATGTGTATGGTCAATAGTCTGGGTTCCTTAGAAGATGGAGGCAGTCTGGGTTGTACTCCTTGCTCAAAGCACAATCTCATGTTTTTGTAATAAAAACTAAGTTCATATCTTCACACTAGAAAGTAACTTTACTCCATTGTCTTTAATGGATACTCCCATTGGAGTATCAGGGAGGAGGAGAGAGGAGTCTGCCACGCACCCCTACCATGGCAGTCTGCAGGTGGGTGTTGAGTGTTCTTCCCTAGAAAGCAAAGGTGTGGATTTCAGTTCCTTCTGTAAGCAAAGGAACTCTGCTTATTTAGTTAAAGAATAAGCCACTGAGGAAAAATGAAGCCTCTGCCTCTGATGGAAGGAAACAGAAATCCCTTGGGAGATAGAAAAGGGTTTGTGTAATTCAAAATATCACTGTAGGCTGAGTCCTGAGCTAGGTATTGAGATGCTTAGCACTTGGAGAAAGAGATGTGGCTGAGCATGGATAGAAACATAACTGGCCACAGCTGAATTTATCACTGGCTCATACCTCAGCAAGTACAGTCTTGTGTTTTCTGCTTAAGTCAAACTTCTGGATCTTTGTCTCTGAAGCAGCTTAAACCAGCATTCCATGAGCCCTTTTTTGCAGACCATCTGCTTTCTCAGAGCTTATGTGGCATGAAGAGGCAAGTCTTAGGCCAAGTTCACTTCTTAAAACTTGATTTGAAAAACTCCAAATTAAAGATTTTGTTTTCCATGGAATTCTGATGGTGTGGAACTTGACTGTCAGCAGAAAGGGGCCATTCAGTGTAACTCAGCTTTGATTCTGCAGCTTAAATTCTTGTAAAACTTTTATTACTAAAGAAGGATTTGCTCATGTAATATGTGTAGGAGCAGATACACTAAAATTACAATAGAAAGCATATATTTTATTTGGTCTTACAAATATATATAAGCTTCATGGAATCAGGTCAGCAAGTTTTAAACTGTACTTACAGCAAGAAAAGTCTCTGCCTACCAAGTTCATGGTGGAAAATAAGAATCCTTTGCAGCTGTTGCTGTGTTATTTATAATACAAGTTTGGATCAAAAGATGGGTTTTAAATAATTCCTAATGCTTTACTCTGCTGCCAAATATGTTCAGCTTTTAACAATGTTGAAACAGGCATTTCTACAGTGGCAGTTCCTGTAGGGTGATAAATCCCAGTTTATGTTTTACAGACGGAAGGTCTCCATGATCACTCTGCCTGTGTTCAAAAGCCAGGATTCAAAAAAATCACATAAACACAAAGTCTAAAATCATACATAGTATTTGCCTTCATCCCCTTCTACTCTCTCTAATTAAAAGATAGGCATTCTTTCATTAAATATCTTGTATTAAGAATTTAATTTTCATTACATTAAATGTTCCTTTCCACTCATGTGCTTGGCATTGATGATAGCTGTAGCCAGTCATTATGGTCCATGTTTCTCATGATTTTTTGCACACTGAATCCTTTATTGCACTTCTAAATTGCTGAGAATTTGTTTCTGTCCGACTTTGACTGTGCTTTGCAAGAAGTTCATGTGCTGGACAGTATGACTGCTAAGCTGAGATTTTGTATGCAGCTCTCTGAGCTGTTAAAGTGCCACTTTCTAATTCAAATAGAAACACATCAAAGTGCTTTGTAGTATTGTTTTTCTTCTCTACAGCTAATCCCTGTGTCTCAGTGGTGCCTTTCTATTACACTGATTACAAAACAGAGTTTTAAGTCAAACAAGATTAAAAAACGTAGTACTGTGACTCCCAATTTAATTCCTGAAAAATTGGTGATGCACCAGATGCTCCTTCCCTCGGGATGAAATGATACATGGCTCTCTTTGGTTTATCACTGCACAGACATGTTTACTCCACCCAAGTTGCTCACATGGGGTAGAAGAAAAGGCTGTTAAGGGAGGCGTGCTTTCCAACGCCTTTGGGAATGAAAAGGGGAGAAGTCAGGTTTCTTACTTCACCTTTTGGTGCCCTTGTTCACATCTACTTTATTTCAGTAGTTTGGAGGAAGGAAGGAAGTGGTATGTTGAGGTTTGAGCTGTTAAATTGTGGGAGCTAATGCTCATTCTGTGAGCCAGTCAGGAGAGTCTTCCCTGCACATAAAAGAAGGCCAAGAGCTGTCAAATATCATGATCTAAAAATATGATGAAAACTTCAGCTTTTGTGCTGTGAACTTCTTAAAGAAGCCAGGAAGAAAGCAAGTATAATTTCAGAACAAAAGTAAAATCCTTCCCAAGCTACCTTTTGAACTCCAATTGCAGGAAATTGTAATTATTTATGGACTTCATTCAGTTAGAGTCTGTGAAGTCTCTTAACCTTTGGTAAGCTAAAGCAGATCAGGAGTGCCAAGGTGATTTCTTTTCCACATAAACAGCTCCTGAAGGGACAGGAATTGGCAGGGACATCATGTGGCATTCTGCAACTCATGGTCTAGCTAATATTTCAGGAAACATGACACCAGTGAGCTACAGGCCCGGTCCTGCACCTATCAGTGTAAGTGGCAACATTCCTAATGATTTCATTAGGAGCAGGACCAAGCCTGCTTTCAGCACTAGACATTCTCCGTGCTTTAAAGGTGTGCAGAGGAATTGTGAAGGAGATTGAAACTCAAGAGGCAGATTTAGATCAACAGGAAGAGTGATACGGTTTGGGTGTCTGTCCCTGTTTGTACTGGGGGGTTGTCATTTGCCTCTCTGTGGACGCAGGGACCCAGAGAGACCCGCTACATACAAGCAGTGATTTGCCCTTTCTGCCTGCAGCAGTGTGAGCCACCTTTGCCCACAGCCCAGTGCTGCCTGTCGAGCCTGAGGTCAGTGTTGGTGAAGCAGCTCCATGGGATGTTCCCAGTGACTGATAAAAGAATAAACTCCACTGCAGATATGGCCCGAGGCTGTTTGTGTGACCTGCAAGGATGATCTTTAATAGTTATTGCTGACTGTAAACTAGGTAGGCACCAGAACCCTAGCAGAGGTTTGCTCACCCATTCTACCTGTTACAGCTCCACAGCCTGGGGCTCTTTCAGTAAAAGCCTGAGCCTGAACATCACTAAATGGAGCCATCATACAAATGAGCTCTTTTACACCACCCCCCCCCCCCCCCATTAGTTAGGAAAAAAAAGCTGCAGCAAAACTTTCTTCAGTGCAAGCTCCTCTACAACCTCACGCTTCATTCAGTCAACACTGAACACAGAAGAAAATATTTAAGATTGAGAATAATGGTCTTTAAGACTTTAAGCTCCACCATGATTTCATCAGTAAAATAATCTTTAACACTAAGCATAAAAAAAATAGGAGAGGAGTCTCTGTTAGGCTGTTGTTGAAGCCTAAGTGCTATACATGAAGGTTCAAAACTGGTTAAAATGCCAGTATTGAATTCTCCTCCTCCTGGGGTAACCCCTCATCCTTTTCCTTTTTTTGACTATATATGGTTATTATACATGTTTTAAGTTACAGCTAAAAGAATCCTTTTGTTTAAAAAGAATGTTTATTTTATACTCGTGAGGTAAAATAATCCCTAAAATTATATAATTTTCTTTGTGCTGATTGCTATTTTTTTACTTAATTTCAGGTCCTAATCTCAATCTAGCAATTGTCTCCTAGGTCTTTGCTGAAAAGTGGTTGAAAATTCAAGATCCCCTGAATCAGCAGCAGTAGAAGGTACTTCAGTTAATTTAGCCAACATAATTGCTTCAGCAAAGGTCATGAAAAGTCTGCCTCTGGAACATTATATTGAGCCAAAACCTAAATGTATTCATGTCTACAAATACTGGCGGAAGAAAAACAATATTCCTCTTCATATAGTAATGACATATCCCAGGACTAAACAGCAACTTGATCATTTGGAATCATCAAAACAATGGCAAGGGAGCTAAAAAAGAAAAATACTTAAGATCTTTAGAAAGAAAGTTAGAATTTAATATGAATTAGTGTTGCGTTGCACAGAATAATATGGTGACAGCAAGATAGAAAGGCAGAAAAAGTGAAAGAAAGCAGTGCTTTTGCACTGCTGTTCTGTATTCCTGGTATATCCTTTCTTAACATAAGTGTTAACACTAAATAGAATGCAACATGGTGCCAAATGCTTCAGAGTTGATATGGACTGTGAGTAGGCTCTGTATGTAAATGTATCATTGCAAGGATATGTGAGAAGAAACCACTCCGCCTACAGAGAGAGGTGTAAATAGATGCATATACTCCACACAGGACCTGATGATACCATGATTTTCATCTATAATCATTAAATGTTCTTAGTCCTGATTTCAAATGGACTTGTCCATTCTTTCTGAATTTTCAGTAAAGATATTGAAAGTGCCTGTGCAGACTGCCTGAGACAATTTTGCAAAATGTGAACACAACACTTTAAATCTTCCTTGTATGACATGTTCGGGGGAGTATAGCACAGAGTTTGAATAAACCTTCAGATTCACTGATGACACATAATGGTAGGAAGGGATGGATTGCATTATAGGTTAAACAAGTGAATTTCAATTGGAAAAAACCCAGCAATTAGAAAACACCTTCCTTCACATTATTGAAAATGTGTGTCTGCCTGCCTTTTAATTACAGTGTGTGGAGACACTCTGCTGAATCACCCAACTTGGTATGTTCTAGAGAGCTTATTGTCATCATCTTCCTCCATGGACTCCATCTCTCTCCTGATAAGAGAGAACAAAAACAAGAGCTATGATCTGAGGCTGACTCATTAAAAATTTCACAGACAGACAATGCATTATAGATTTTCAAATCATTAGCCTAAGCAAATATTAGGTTGCACACCAAAACAAATAACAAAATAGACCTACCATCAAATAGTTGATCTCAGCTTTAAGTCAAGCCCTTGGAAATCATAGTCAAACAAAACTCTGTCCCCTTTGTTGAAGAACCATTATTCTGTCCACTCATATAAGAGGTTAAAACAGGATACCATTTGGTAGGAGTTTGTCTATAATGCATGCAAAATTAAGTGGGTTTGGAATGTGACCTTCTGTGAACAAAGTCACAGGCAAACTCTTCCGTTCATGAAAGATAGCAAGTGTGATGTTAAACTAGATTTACAGCATTGATTTGGAGAGCATAATGTGACTGTGTTGTATCTATGCTGCAAGATGAATAATGCTTTACATGAGGAAAAAACAGTTCTGGTATTTTTACTAAAAAAAGTGATTAGCAATAATGGTGTTTGAATTCTGTCTGCTCAAGAACTGCTTTCTGTCTGTCTTTGAAATTTCACCTTCCTATGTTCTTGTTCACTCATGGCCATCTCTAAAATTTCAGTGGCAAATGAATGAGTTGTTACTAATATGGCCAGAACTGTAATTTCATAAATGTAGCCTCTCTAATCTGCTTTATTTCTTAATGTTAAGAACTTTGAAGACATAGACAAATTCCAATGCACACTAAGAAGTCTGATAAACATGCCAAAATTAAAGAGAACTGAGACAAATTTTGCAATTACTAGAAGTGAATAGCATAAGTAGCAACATGCTATTTAAAACAATGGGTGCCTCCTTTCCATAAGTCAACATATTTGTGAAAATATGTTTCATTTGTGAAAATGCAAGTGGTATGGGACTGATCCTTTTGAAAAACTGGAAATTATCCATACACTGATATTTTTCCTTTTGGATCAAGATTCAAAAATGCATACAGAGCATTCTGGTTTGCAAATTTTTGATATTGTGTTGTTTGCCTAGAGTTTTTGAGAGTTTCTTGTGCCCTTGGGACCTTCTTGGGAGTTTTCACTGTTATACTTCTTTAAAAATATACAGTTGGCATTTTTAGTTTTGGAAATAAAGTATTTTTTGTCCTTGAACATCCTGGACTGTACACAATGGAAGTGATCTCTGCAATGTATAGAAGGTGTATACAATACCTTGTCTATACAAGGTGTATACCTGTACTACCTTGCTACTATTACTTCAGTTTGGAAGTGATCCAGTACTTGATTCAAATACATTTTTGAGTGCTGAAAGAACATGATCATACCTGTTGACTCCACTGAATTTCCTAGCAACCATTGTTCCTTGTTTTTCCCCATTTATTTTTTACATATCATGTTTCCCCCAGTTTCCAGTAAACTGAAAAACTTTCCTTTCTTGGGAACTAAGGACATCTCAAAGCATTAAATCAGAGTGGTGGCACAGATGCCACTCTTCTGACTTGTATCAGTGAGATGCAAGTCACAGAATGGATAGACTGTGGGGAGGAACTAGTCAGATACAAAGCACATTAGTTGGTTATGTTGCTCATTCACATTATATAATCCTGATTTTGATATTATGTTATACCACCCTTTAAGTTTACTGTCTAAAGAGAACAATTATGTAAACAGGATCAGCTAAACCAAAGAAAGCAAAAATGTGAAGACATGGAATTCAGATCTAGATAAGTACTAGTACAGAAATATAAACTGCTGCTCAAAAATTTCACTGAAGGACTAGTTTATTACCGTGCTAAAAATGCTTTCCATTTAAAGAGATCCTCCAATATAGTTCCTTTTAGTCTTCTGTGTTAACAAAATAACTTACTTATTTTGTTAGAGATACTAAATGGTCCGTGACTCCATGTGGATGTGAGAACAGATGGGCAGAGGCATGTATTAGTGCTTTGTTTCCTTTTTTAAATTTACTTTAAATACCAGCAGGTGTAATATGCTTTTAAGTAGAGCAGGCCCTGATTAGCTGAAAATAGCTAATGCTATTTAAAAACATGGCCCTTCAAAGAGCAGGTAGTTCTGGAAGGGCTCCTGGGGTAGAGTGGGAAAGAGGTCTAGGCACAGCTGAAGAGCTGGCTCTGAAACCAGATAAGATTAGACTGGGGTGGGTCCGAGATTTTGTAGTTGTTGAGTATGTTCCTAAAAAGTTCTTTATGCAATGACTGCAAGAGGAAGAGGACTGAAGACAGGAAATAGGTGTGGAGGTGGTTGTCAGATCTAGTTGAATACCGAATAGTCCTCCTTTTTACAGGAGAAGTCAAGAGGCAGAATGGTGTGGAACCACAGCAAAGGTAGCCCGTGTCACCTGAGAGCAGTCATGGGGAATCTGCATTGTCCTTCTCTCCTTATCAAGTTTGTTTTCATCTTCCAAAGGGTCATTATCTCAAATAACTCAAACTCTCTAAAATGTACTTTTTCTTCCTTGTTTTTCAATCCTGTTTTCAACTACCAGCTACTTGATTTTTTTTTTTCCATTGCTGTGCAGTGTTTTTAGGTTAAAATCTTTAGGATAAGAGTGATTTGAGTCTTAATGGGCTGAAAGACACCTATCAGTGAAGCTATGGTGGGAGATCAAGTGCTGCTGAGGGAATTCAAGGCTGTCTCCACAGCCTGTCTCCTGGAACTAGCTGTACACAAACTACACAGTCTGCTTCAGGACATCACCCTGGAAAGCTGCCACCCAGCTAGCTGTAGAGCTTAGCTGACTTTGCCTTGCTAGGAATCACTTTTTTGGCTCCTAGTTTATTTGCTTTTTTTCCATCTTGGACAATTCTGTGCTGCAACTCAAGCTTAGAACAGAGGCTCCTCACTGAGGAAAAAGGAGGTCAGAGGTCTGATTCCAGGGGGTTCAAAATTTCACCCAGATGGATTTTTACTACCATATGCAATTAAGTAGAATTTATTTTTTCTGAAGAAGAATGTAAAGGGATTTGAAGTGTCCTTTCTGCAAGAGAAACCTAAGCTGTGACAGACAAGCTTCCATGAGTACTCAAGACTATGAAGAACTCTTAGGCTTTTGTTTTGCCATTTGAGTTATAAAGGTCAGGCCTTGGGAAAGAGGAATGAACACGCAGTGCATGTTCTACTCCAAGAAGAGTGGGTACTTGGGCACTTGTTTACATCTTCTCTCCCTAGCTTCCTTTTGAATAGTAAGCAGTGTGCTTCAGAGACCATCTCTTGGACTTCATTTGGAATTTTGCTCTCTGGAAAGAGGGCAGTAGTTTAAAAGCCATTTGTTTATTTTGGTTTTTTTATTTAGAGAATTCAAATTTAACACTGGACTAATGCCCAAGAACTGGGAAAGGAAGAAGCTTTGAATTAGTATTGAACACTAGACAGAAGTGGTAATAAATGTAATGGTTTTGTGTTGTATCATAGAAGCCAGTTGTTGCCATTCAGCAGCAGTGCAAGTAGTGTGCGTTGTGGATATTCTTGTACCCTCTACTCTTTCCCAGCCTCAGCAAGGATCTACTCCATAAGTCCTCATTTATAGTGCAGTTTGTGTAGCTTAAACATGCTAGCATTTTTAGAATAGACTGAAAAAAATACAGTCTAATGTTGTACCTAGATAATTTTGGCTACATATCTCTTCTACTTGGTATTTTGCGCCATTTTCCTTGTTTTGCATTTGATGTGCTATCAACTGCCTTGACTTGCAGATATGCTTCACTACCCATTGATTTTATCTAATGTTTTCCCTGTTCTTTTCCACTGTTTCTATTTTTCCACTTCATAGTCCGTTCCTCCATTTACTTGATTCTTGTCTTCAGACCTTACGTCCTTCCTGATATCATCAGATTGCTTTTCTACTGAAGGATTGAAGCTGTCAGGGACTTACAGATTATCTCACTGCTTAAAAAAAAAAAAAAAAAAAAAAAAAAAAAAACAAGAAAAAAAAGAGAAGAAGGATTTGCTTGTAGCTCTTGCTCAGTTCTTTTGTCTACACATCAGTCACGGATCAACAAAGTCAACGTGATGAGCTAGTAATGTTATTTTTTTTTTTTTTACTTTCAAATCAAACCTTCTTGTCTAGATCCTTCAGAGTTTCCATCTCTAACGTCGTGTTTTGCTCAGCTGCTTGTTGTGACTCCTCTGTAGACATTTATAAGAGTTAAAACATCAGGTATTTTTTCCTGAAACAAAAACTTGCTTACATGCCAAGGAAAAAAACCATTAAGGCTACATGTAACAATGCCATCTGGTGACTCCTGCCATAACAAGCTTCTTCCTCTGTCTTTGTCTCCCACTGCTTCCCCCCTCCCATTACCATTCATGTCATCACTCACCTCCCTAACTCTTCTTTTCCTTGTCTTTCCTCCTCCTCCTCATTCACAGTATTTTTGAGAGCTGTAATCACCTTTTACTGTAATAATGGGATCATACAATCACAGAATGGCCTGATTGGAAGGCACCTTAAGGATCAAACGGTTTTGACCCCCTGCCATAATGCCTCCTTTTTACTCATGGCATCTTTCTATGATGCCATTCTACCACCACCACCACAATATAGGCTCAATGCTAGATCCTCCCTCTCATTTTAGTCTGTATTTGCTCTCTCAGTTTGAAAAAAAACTTTCCCAAGATTTTTTGTACTCAGTGTTCATCTCTAATGTGGCTTGTAGCCTGTCTACGGACAGGACAAATCTATGTATTGACTTCTATTGCTGTTTATAACAGAACCACTTTCTACTGCTTCTCCTTTCCCATTACTCATGTCCTCTGGAGTCCAATGCAGAAGATACCTTATTACTAGGAAATAAAAATAGCAAGAAAATGGTATTGGTACAATACTGGAGACAGTGATTCATCAGCATCTCAAAACTTATGCTTAACCAGAAAAAAATAAAAAAGACATATAAACTTTTTTTACGCATATGAAAGTTGTCCACAATGGAGGAGTTAGATCTCTTACCTGCCTCATTTTAAAATATATATTTAAAAGTTTCTTCACTGTGTCTTATGAGGACCTATTTGAAAGAATTTTCTGGCAATAGATGACTGAGAAAAAAATGGCAAGTTCAGGCTACAAAAACATAGGAAAGTTTTATTCATGAAGAAAAGCTGCCAATGGAATAACTGAAGCTAGGGGATTGAAGGCCTTTATTATCGCTTCTGACAAAGTAAGATACAGTTGAAAGTTCAGGCCTGTAGTGCTGAGAATGTATTCCTGATAGAAGTCAAACGAATTATGGTCTACCTGGTCCACTCTAGCCCTGAACCTGTCCTAGAACTAAGAGGTCTTGATGTAGTCATGGCATGTATAGACAGAAGCTGCATCTCAATGAAAATTCAGTTGCAGAAATTGAGAAAGGGAAAAGGATCTTTTAAGAAAGGGTCTTGTAAGACAAAGTGTGAAAGAAATCAAAATGTGAAATTATGAGTGAAGTCTTTAGCTTAAAAAACATGAATGTGAGAACACTCATGTCTTGGGATTTCTCTCTACTCCGTGGAGCACTTTCTAACTCAATAACTGCTTTCCCCCCAATGATATCCTTAGTGAATCTGATTATTGATGTCTTCTAAGGGCTCTACCAAATAGTAATTCCGTCACCATGCCTTTGTTCCTCTCTCCTATTCAAATCTTTTCTACTTGTGTGATTCTGTTCTGTAGTGGTACCTCTGAAACAGGCTTCTTCATGTCTTTGAAGCCTTCTGTTTTTCTTTTCATTCTAACTCTTCACTCAACTTACCATCCCTCACTCTGTCATCATAACAAGGTGAAGTGGATGGAACTAAATACAACTTTCTTCCACATTCCCTTCCAAACTTCTTTGGATGAGATCATTATCTAGTGAAAGTCATCATAGTTCCAAAATTACAAAATAAAAAATTAAAAATTGGTTATAAATGTTAGAACTGAAGGTCTAATAATTCCCTCACTATCTTTCTTTTCCCACCTGTCTGCCTCCATGCCTGAAAGCATTGCCATTCTTTTCACTGCTCAGCGCCCAACTTCCCTTTCCCTTGTTGGAAGTGGAAGTGCAATAGAAACAGACTGTGCAATGTTAAGGAGGTGAAAGTCCTGTTCATTTTTTTGGCAGGTCCCAAATCAACACTCTCAGGCACACTATATTATTCTTGGGGCCATCCAGTGCAGGGTCAGGAGTTTCACTTCAATGATGCTTGAGGGTCCCTTTAAACTCAGGATATGGAGTCTATGATTCTTTGTAATAGAGCTCCCTTTAAAGGATGACCAACCACCCACTTTGCAGATTGATAACAAAGCCCTGCTGTGCTTGGCTTTGTTTTGCAATTTAACTTAACTGCTCTGCATCATAAATGCTTAAAAGCATAAAAGACAAGAGGGTATTACAAGTATCCAACACTATACATTACATTTGTATGCATACCAGGGTATAAATATGCAGGGCACGTGCCTGGACTATTAATCAAATTCTTTATTAAGGTCTTAAAACAGTATGCATCTATGAATAATGCATTATTTCATAGCATATTGTTCACCTTATTTAAAAACATGGAGCTATCCTGCATATGTAGAATTTTATCCCTTGCATGTAGAATTTTGGGGGTGGTTTTCACAGGAGATTTATTAGAGTGTCTGAAACAATTCTAATAAGCAGTAAGGCATTGAATCTGCCACTTCATGAATAGAACTGGTAGTAAAGCATCCGCACAGCTGCAGGATCTATCTACTGCAATAATTTTAGATCAAGTGTTTTGTATTTGCTTACAAAGCACCCTCTGCTGTTTGAGCTGCTACATGCTTTGTAGATAAAGCTGCTTTTTGGAAAGATCAAAAACCTTTTTGTGGGACACTATAAGAGCTACAAAAATATCCTGAGAGAATCTTATCAATCTTGCACCTATAATATACCTTGTTTGACTCACATTTAGAAGTGTCAAGGGGCTAGGAAACACGTTGTCATAGCAGTAACCTGTCTTCTTATCCAAGTAAAAACAAAGTTGAAACACATCTAACAGTAAGGTTAACAAATTCATTAGATGGGACAAATTCTTCCATGTTTGCTAGATTGGGCAGAAGGACAATGGAATCTCCCTCACTGTAAATGCAATTCCTCATTTGACACTTGTATCTCACATGAGAAGACAATATAGCATGGACATCAGCTGCTTAACATAATTATTTCATGGTTATGGCTTGAGGGTTTAAGATTTGCATGGATCTTTCTTTGGAACAGGAGTCTGGAGATGGGCTATAGCAGAGGTTTTTCTGTACCTTGTCAAGGGATGTAATTGCTTGTGTGTACAGCTTTTTTAAAAGCCTCCATGAAGTACTGTGCTGTGCACCTTGATTCGTCTATCTATTCTTGTGACTGTCAGGAGAATCAGTGGGACACTGTACTAGAGCACAGGTTCCAAATGAGAACAAAACCCAAGATATTTTACACATAGGAGGCCGGGGTTGGATTAGTCCATTTACACTGAATGCAAATGAAGTGCAAAGTCCAGCTGAAAACTGAAAGAGTAAATCTGCAAAAACTGGGAAGAGGAGATCTGCTATGGCTGGATAACATGCAGGGAACGAATCATAACATCCTCTGAAGCTGGCAACTATCTGGTATATGTTGAATGCCCCTGCAATGAAAGGAGCAAAACATTTACTTGCTTTAAGAATAACTTATTCTTCCTGTGCACTTCAAAGGCATTTGCAATACATGCTGATATTCCTTGCCATGACTGAGCATGTCTAATTAATAAAGTTGCTTGGGAGTTTTTCTAAGAAAAAATCACTTCAAAAGAAAAACCAATGTCTGCAGAAATTGTAATATTCCATGAAAGAAATGAAACAATTGAAATACATTGTTAAAGGACATTGAAAATCAAATCATTTCAGTTCCTTGAACTGAACACAAAAATAACTTTAGTTTATCTCAGACACTGGGCAATACCATAGCAAATAGTTTGCTAAGGTTTAACTGCTCAAATATGATTTGTGACTTTTGGCTACGAGCATCATACTGTACCTGGTAATCTCCAGGTTGAACATCTGTCCCAGAAGATAGACCTTATTATGGAGCCTTATGCTGGATGCCTGAAACCACAAATGATTCCTGACAAATTGGGTCAGCACATATTAGAGATTGGGTTGTCAGAAATACTCAGTACTGATCTAGCTCTGCTCCCATTGACGTCACTGGGAGCGAGTCAATTTGACTTCAATTGGAACAAAGTCAGGCTGATGCTGAGTTGTTTTGAGATCTCCACCCTATATCTTCCTCATTGCATTAATTAATTATTGCTCAAGTTGCAGCTTAATTTAATAATGTCTCCGAAAACATGATGAGCTTTGCTATATTTCCTTCTTTACCATCTCTCTGTCAGTTTGGCAGCAATGTGAAACACAGTGGTGTCAGAGTAACAATTTTCCATATTTTTTTCCTCTAGAATTCACTTTTGTGAAATGCAGTGTCAGCTGTGTATATGAGAAACATTGAAATAACCTTATGTGTATCTCATTTAGTCTACAGGTGTCTCCCCGTAGGTCACTTTCTGTGTGTTTTGAACAACCTGAATAATCACATAACTTGGATGTTAACAATACTGTGTTTCTGATTCAAGCAGTGTTCTATAGGTAGAATAAAAAAGAAAGCGAGATAAAGAAAAAATGTGAAAGGACAATATTAACAGAGACTTCCTTACCAATGTGCATCTGTTTGCTTGAAAAAAAACCAAACCACACATAGACAACAAATTACCAGAGATGCCCATGTCAGTTTTGTGTGGTGGGTGAGCTTTTTTCCCCCTGAGCACTGTTTACAGTAGATGTCTCTCTCTTTCAAGCAGTAAAATGAAAGCCTCATCCTTCCTTGCCCAACTTAGAGAAGTCAAGTTTTTAAAAATTGATCGAGTTTAAGACACAGGTGATGGGAAATGGTCATTTCTGCTATTGTTATCTTGACTCTTGCACAGTTTTTGCAGAGGCCAAGTTGTACTCAGTCAAACAACTCCCAGACATGACTCAGGAGGCAGCACGAGCCAAAAGTTGACAAAGGGATGTATAGGTGGCATCAGCCAGTTCTGGAGGCTAAGAGATCTATAGTGTGGCTGCCAAGTACAGAGCTGGGCTCAGGGACAGAGCATGGCCTGCAACTGCTTAGTTACATGGTTCAGGTGTGGACTAAGATATGTAAATAGGTGAAAGGATGGAAAGTATAACACAAATCAGCATGGGAGAGACAGTGTAATACAGTCTTGTGAAAGGCCCTGAGCTGTAATTAATTTTTGTGATGCGAAAAGACCACATTATCATGGCAATAAAACACAACAATTTATGTGGCAATTACAGCATCATAAAGGCTGGGAGGGAGGGACCCTGGGCCACTCTGATTTCTTGTTCCTACCAAGTTCAACACAGCAGGGTCCTTAGGGTCCCATCTACCTAAGGTGGGGTTACTTCCAAGGATGGGGTTCCCACAGCCTCTCTGAGCAGCCTGCTCCAATATTTGACTATCCTCATTTTAAGTTTCCCTTCCATCAGGTAGGAATTTCCTGTATTATAGCTACTAACTGCTGCCTCTCCTCCTCCCAGTCTGCACCTCTGGCTCTGTCCCTTCTACATGCTCCTAATAGATTGTTGCAGACAGCAAAAGATCCCCCTTGGCCATCTCTTCCTAAGGCTAAACAAACCCCATTCCCTCAGCTCTTCTGCTGTACTCTGTGTTCCAGCTTGATAGTCTGTCACTGCAATTGATACAACATGGCAACCATCTTCTCTGCAAAAAGGAGCTGCAAAAAGGACAAAATATCCAAATGTGGTCTCACATATGCCAAACAGCAGGGCAGGATCACTGCTGTCGAGCTGCTGGCCCTGCCCTGATGCAGACCAGGATGTAGATGGCTTCCCTTGCTACAAAGTCACCCTGCTGATTCCTGCACAGTTTGCTGACCAGGGCTCACAGGACTTTTTTCTGCAAAGCTGCTTTCTTTAGAAATCTTCTTTCTTAAGAGAAACAACTTATAAGGGTGACACTAAAATCTGCCTTCCCCAGAGTCTGTACAGTGCTGCTGGTTTCCCCAAAGCTTTGGGTTTTAGTGACCACATCCTGTTTCACTGGGATACCCAGTACACAGAAATACCACACCCGGTGAGTCTGCAAATTGCAGTAAACAAAAGCACTCTGATATACAGCCAACCATCTTACCATTCTTTCCCTTCACTCAAGCAGTCCTTGAATGAATGAGGTGAATCATCCCTGTGCTACAACATATGGAGCAATTCTCAGAGTAAGCATTCATTGATGTGGTCCATCATTCATAAAGCTTCCCAGTAGAGAAGATGCTTGGTCAGTGAAATCAAAATTGATGATCTGTGTTCTGCAGCAGAGATTAGATTGATCTCAGCCCCAGCGTAATCAAATTACCATTGCACTGGGTTTAAAATGGGTAGAATAGAGCCTAGTATAATAAGGCTTTTCTTGTACACTTCAGGCTATTGATCATGCTACTGCAAAGAGAGAAGAAGATTGGTGTAAAATGTTAGTAAATCAGAATAGTGGTGTTTTCCTCAAGTTTTGGTAACACAAGATTCTCTACAACTAAGGCTGGACTCCTTACATTTTATTTGTTAAGGTAGAAATAACTGACAGGAACTGATTTTCCAGTTTCCTACTAAACTAAAGAATTAAAGCCTTAAAAAAATAGTAAAGTCAGTAAAATATGTGATTTTATGTATGAGGGAAGGCTAGTCTTGAAATCGCATGAATATAGGTATGAATATCGCATGGCTAAACATTACCCTTTGTTGCCTTCCCCACAAAAAAAAGGAAACCCAGACTTTCACCACAAAGTATTTTACCCAGGCATCTCAAAGATGCTTTGTTTGCTTTCTATCTCCCTGGGAACAGCTGGTTTCTCTGGGACACCCAACTAAAAATAACACTGATAATATTTTTTATTTCAGGAATAATAGTATGTAGGCTTCTTGAATTTTACATTGCTGTCTTGTGAAAGGATGAATTAAATTTCTTAGGACTGTGGATGTTGGGAATATTAGAAACATTGGTGAGCTTAGCTAGAAAATAGTACTAGCTAATCATAACCCAGAATCCTGACTGCAATCAGCAGAAAGCAGCTTCTTTGTCATAAGGCCAAATTTTGAGGACCTTATTTAGATCAGTGTTGGATTAAGTCCCATTTTCTTACCTAAAAATTTGGCAGTTTAAGGGCATCAGGATTTACATCCTTGGTTCAAAGGATATAGTGTCAAGTATACTCTATGACCCTCAATAGGCAAAATGAATCAATCATTCACACCTACATATCCTAAACATGCAGCAAAGTTTTTATCTGACTCCCTAAGCAATCCCACTTGATTCCCAAGATAAAAGGATGGGTGGTTCATAGGATGGATGCAAAGAAATTTTTTTTGCTCTTGGAAGGAAGTCAGAAATAACCTCAGGCTAGATCAGCAGGATGGTAGCACAGTTTCCAAACAATAACAGATATGCCTAAAATTGCTGACTGTTGACACTGAGAAAAGTGGCTTTAGATCTTCAATATGACTTGTAAGAATCTTTTATAGAGGGAAGCTGCTGAAGGAACCTACTTTTGCAGTTCTAAGACACCATCAGAGAAGAGAAGATGAAGGGCTCTTCCCAGGCAGGGTCAGCACCAGCTGGCACAGCCACCCAGAGATGGAGGGACCGTGTGGTACTCCTGTCCAAGAGGGAGAGTCCTGCCCAGCTGTCATGCTCTTGCTGTTAACTAGTGATGTAAAGGGAAGGCCATCCTAGTATTTCGATTTTCTTTTCCATTATTGGATATCCAGCAGCTGAGAGAGAGATATTCTGGTCTTAAGCATGCTATGGTATAAAAAAAGCTGCCAAAAGACATCATGGTTACACTGAGTTTGATTGAACAATCCAAAATATTTGCAGTTCACTATT
The DNA here is from genome assembly GCF_017590055.1 of Onychostruthus taczanowskii. Classification (NCBI taxonomy): domain Eukaryota; kingdom Metazoa; phylum Chordata; class Aves; order Passeriformes; family Passeridae; genus Onychostruthus; species Onychostruthus taczanowskii. Next base: position 7,591,275 of record NW_024497629.1, read on the forward strand.
GCCAATTAAAAATACTTGCCAATTATCAACTGCTTGTAGCAGGGAAAATGTTCATTAGCTTACAAATCAAATTGTGTGTTATATACAAATAAGGTTGTATTAACAGATTAGAAGCAAGTGATTCTCCTCCCTACCTTTGGCAGAGTTTGCTTAAAATTGTATCGATAACAATAAAAACTCATAAAGAACTGCAAATATTTGGCACATGGTAAGTAGAAATCATGATGTGTTCTCCCACTTTCTTACACTTGCCAAAACCTCCAGGGTAAGTGTTTACTAGCAAACAATAAAACATAACACATATAGACAAGGTAGAATGATTTAATTTCATTAGTCTAAACCCAAGGGGGTTTGTTACAGTGATAAAATCTTCAATGAGATGATGTTATATTTCTGTTACTTCATATTTGCACAAGCACCAAGAGTGAAATTTTGTTCACTGTTCTGTTTTTCAAAATGGATTTTTAAATCTTTAGATTTCTGTTGCAATTGAAACAGGAAAGAATACAGCAAAACTATCAAACAGAACAACAAGCCATTATCACCACAAATAGATCATTTTAGTTGCCATGGGTAACCAGTGCCAGTAAGGTATTCAGGCACTGTAGCCACCAGCACTGATACCCTGCTCTGAAAGTGCTGACTGTGCGTAACATTGCAAACTTCAATAATTATTATGTGTGGGAGGGTGGTGGCACCAACAGGATATATACTTGTAATGAGTCATTCTTTAAATAGTTTAATTTATCATCGTCAAATAAAGGGGGAGGGATTTATCCTGTACAACGTAGTTTGAAAAGCCTGAATTATTAATAAACTGAAATGGCAGCAAGGCAGGAAAAACTGGACAAATACATACACACATGCACACAATATAAAAGCTTAATGATAACAAGATTGAAGCAACGTGCTTCTGCAACAGCACAAAGCATTAATCAAGTAACATACAGAAGTATTGTCACAAGTTTGCAGCCATAATCCAGGTACTCATGAATGTGTAAATGTACATAGCCAGCAGATAAAGTGTCAGTAACTGCAACTCAAGGACATCCAGACTTTCACAGACCACTGGCTGTGGATGTGCTCAGCACAGTAGTTTCAAATAGAAACTACTGTTTGATTTTCTTTCACAGGAAAAAACACAACATCACGAAGACTAAGGAGAGTCACGATGTGAATAGAAAGCATGAGGAAACTTTCATCATCTGGTGGGAAATGTTGATAACTCAGTGTATAATACTCCTTATTCTGTGGCAAAATTGAATAATGCATGATGTTGTCCCGTCACACACAAGAACACAAGGTAACAAAAGGTGGATGTGCACTGTGGGGAATGGTCAGCCATTCATTGAGGGCGTTGCACAGTTCTTGTTACTTTGATTTCAAAGCAGATTTATAGCAGGAATCATGGATTCTCAGGATGAAAGGGTCCTTCCAAACTGGGGACCCGAAGACATCAAACAAGGACGGAGAGCGGGTGACCAACAGTCCCCCTGCCATCTCCTGATGAGGTGCAGGGGAGGAGAATCAGAGGCAAGAAGAGAAGGGAACAACTGAGACCTTGTTCCAGGCTCCCAGCTGAAGTTGTAAAATACTGAAGGCCTTGGGGTGCAATGTGCTTTATATGCATGTCTATGAGTAGGTATCTATATCTAAAAAAAACGCAAACAAAACAAAAAATACCTAATTCACCACATTGAGGCAGATCAACACAGGAGGACAAGAAAACACAAACAATTTTCAACAGACATCCATATCCACTGATGAAGTGTCTATAGACCACTTGCTTACCAGGGCCTCTCAAAAGGACCAAGAGCAAATTACCAGAAATGGATGTCTTTTTGCCAGGAATGGATGTCTTTTTCCCCATTATGCTTCCTTTGTTTTCTCTGCTGAACATACCTTCTTAGTCTCTCCATAGGGCCACATAAAACAAAAGATTTCTATCCCCTTGCCAGCTCCCTTTATGGCTGAAGTCTTTCCTTCCATATTGCTCATCAGGCTCTTCTAGAGACTCAGTTCCCTCTCCCACAAACTTTTCTTTGTCTGTTTTCTAAGCTTTTGTTTGTTGCAGTTCTTTCAGACATCTCTGTGCTGCATTTGCATGCATTTGTGAATGTCCAGTGCTGGATGTGGTGTTTAAGCAGCTGCATCACTGGCATCCCTGAGTGCATCACACAGAACAACTCTCTCATATGCAACATTCGACATTCTTAACATATGGAGAAGAGTCACCTTTTAATACCATGACATTGTGTTGATTTATGTTTTGTTTGCGAGCAACAGCTCATAAGTCTCTATATTGCTATGCTGCGAAAAGTACAAAGTTGTAAGTACGTGCTCTTTGTACTTGTCTTAATTTCAAATTGTTATTTACTGAGGCAATCTCCTTTTTCTTTTTGTCTCCTGGAACCTTCTATCCTTTTAAACAATTCTTTTTTTTGAATGTCACACTCAAATTTTATATGCGGATTCTTTTTTTCCAAAATCTAGTTGACAGCATTGATTACAACTTATGTAAAATAGATTATCCAGTGACCTCCCCTGCTCACACATACACCAACCCAAGCTGGTTTATGGTAAATTATAAATGCACCTGATAGACATTAAGTGTAAAACAGAACTCTTTACCTTGTATGGGGATGATTCATAAGACAAAATGAAAAGGCTTTTTATATTGAGATGTGTTCAACCTGTGCCTTCCATCATTCCAGTTAGGCCAGAACATACTAAATAAAAACAGGAAATAAAAAAAAAAAAATAAAAAAATCTACTTGTGCGATCTATTTCTGCTACATCAGTACTGGCTGCTTTAGTCACTTTGCTGCCTTCTAGGTAAACCTGCCCGTAGCTTCCAACACTTACTTTTAAAAATTCTCAGAGGTTTTAAATTACACCAATCTAGAATTTCTGAGGGTTACCATGATCACACTTCTAAGGCCAGGGATATTGTTTGCCTTTCTCCTTCCCTACCTTATCCTCTCCTTGAAAAGGTCACTATCTCAGAAACTGCTCCAAGGCCATCCCAAAATTGTTCTCCAATGACACATTAGGACCTGTTAAGTCTATCTTATCAAAAATATCTTAATTTTGGTCATCTCTAGCCCATAGTATCAATATTGAGGAAGGAGCGTGCTGTGGAAACACAATAATTTGTTCTCATTTGCCTCAGTTTTATCTATTTTATCTAATTTTATCAAAAATTACCATAGATGGAATGCTTTGTGGTCAAGAAATTTTGCCACAAATTATGGAATGGAAAACAATTATTTAATCTTTTCTTTTTGAACTCTTGACCGGACTCCTCTCTTCTGAAATGGCAGTAGGTATATAATTTATCTAATTAAGATTTAACCTGATTTTTAATTTCTGTTATTATTATTTCTAAATGATCCTTGTAAGGAGTTGAGTATTGTAGCTTTCTCTGAATAACACAGTTTTATAATTTTCCATGTCAAACAGGATAGTAATTTTCTCTTTGTTATTTTCTTATTTCTGGTACTGTTCTACTCTTAAAGCAGAATGAGAAAATAATTCTTCTTTTCTTGGGTTTTTTTTTTTTGGTTTGGTTTTTATTGTTGTTGTTTTGTTTTGGGGATTTTTTGTGTGGGTTTTTTTTTTTTTTGTTTGGTTGGAATGTTTGGTATTTTGTTTTGTTTCTTTTTTGTAATTTTACATATTTTCCCCATTTTACACTTGCCCTTCATGATATTTGTTTCTACATTTCAGATTATGCCTTTAAAAACCTTTCAGATAAGTAGTGAGCAGCTAATGCAGCTTTATAAGTCTGCTCTTATGATTCTCTCTCTTATTTGTTTATTTTGGGACAGTTCACCATTACACAGCAATAGCCTGATCTCATATGGTTTACTAATTTTCACATTACCTTATTAAGAAGCCCTACCTGCAAGTCCTGTGGTTTTGGGGTTTTCTCTTCTTGTATCATTAATTTTATCTTCCAACATTTAATTTTCCTAAACATAATTATTTCTCCATTATAAGTTTTAGCAAAACTGTTTCTCCTCAGTTCCCATTCTGGCCAATTATCTCATCACAAGCCTGTATCTAGGCTTTTGTACTTACGTGAAGGGGAATTCAGCAGTCCCTGCAGACACTACCGAGAGATGAACCTCAGAGGTGAAGGGATTGTTCCAGAGTTAGACCCAGTCATTTCAAACACTCATATTCACCAGGCATGCTTTTTCCTGAATAAAATTCTTGAACTGAAATTATAAAGACCCACATATACATACACATATAAACTTCTTTTCTCAGTGGACACCACAGAGTATAAAAATACCTCAAAATTTTTCCGATTTAAACACAGCAATTACTTTAATGAGGCTATTGAATGACTGTTATCTGTTGCATTATTTACCTTTGATATCTACAGATACTTTTGAAATGCAAACTATTCAGAGATAGGCATTGAAGTTCAATATATTTTCTTTGCAATATAATTTGAGAAGTGCGCACTGTAAGCACACACAGGCAAGAAAAATGTATCCGATTTCTATCTGGAGACATATCAAATGGAAATGCAGCCCAACATACACTGGGGCAGTTGCATGTCCTGCTTGCCCTACTGGCCAGTACCTCCATTGTTTTTTCTGCATAAGGAGGAGAAATTCTCCCCCCATTCCTCTCCATTTCCCTCCATTGTGACCCTGTTAAGATATTACAACTTTGAAAGAGATTTTATCTCTTTTTTTCTAAGAGTTTGAAGAATGCTTTTTCTCCTTCTATACTTTCTTTGCTATTAACCAGTGTGACACAGCTTTCCATTTCTTCCAGTTATGATACTTAATGCGCTTTAAAAAAAAAAGGGATTTTTGATTAGGTGATCCATGGTGGACATTTAGCTTGGTAACTCTCCTTTTTTAAGCATTTGTCTTTATGGAAAGATTTTCAGCAAATCCTCTTCTTGTATCCTCTTGAGCTTCTTAATGACTATATATAATCTTAATTAGATGACACGACATTTCATCCCGTTTCTTCTATCTGTATTTATTAAGCACACCAAGCTTTCCTGTAACAGTTCTAGTGTTCTGTATCACCATGTCCTGGTGTCATGTATATCATAGCTTTACAGATGCTCTAAATCTTGTAGTTCTTTCTGTTAGCTTTCATGCTTCTGACATTTCTGCATAAATGTAGTAGTTTTCCCAATTATTCTTCCTCTCAGTTATTACTGCTGTAGTCTCCTAGGTCCTCCCTTTCCCACTCCAAGTCTGTGCATAGGAATCTACCTTTTAATTTCCCATGCATATTTATTCCCAGTCCTCTCCAAACTAAATTTATAGCTTTCTTTCATTTGATTAGAATTGCTGTCTAAGCATGGTTTGAGTTTCATCTCATCTTTCATATGATTGATACCTATTTTACAGCTCTCAAACAGTGAGTTGGTTTGGGTCAAGTACTCAAAAATTGTTTTGTGTTGAACTTATTTTCTTACTGTCATTATGCCCACACTTTTTTATTAATTTAAGCCCATATTCAGTTCAAATCACTCTCAGTGTTTTCTTGATTGTCTTTATAATTAAGGAAGACTGTTTGGAAACTTGTTACTGAGTCTGTGTGAGGAAGTAGGTTTAAAGTCCAAAGAATAAAAGGATTTTAATAAGAAATGGCAGTTGCCATTTAACACAGAACAGAGCAAATGTACAGTATCAAGGAAGAAAGAAATATATATTAGAGTCACAGCTGACAAATTAAGCAAAAAATAATTGTTTCAACATATTTAACAAATGAAAGAATTGCAAGGCTCTGGGCTGGTAAATTATGGCAGCTAGCTATTGAGGCAAAATGGTAAATAGCTTCATAGACTCTTGGGAAATCATTTGTTTTAATTGTGTGCAGTCATATTCAAATCAATATCTGAAAATACCATTGGGATGCAGAGAACTGGAGTAAATCAGAATTTCAGAGCAACTCAGATAATAGATTATTCTTTAGGGCTGACAGGAGATAAGACTCACATTTACACACATTTTTGTTTCTTCTGTTATAAAATTTGCTCATATTAAATCAGTTTGGTTTACTATAATGATGAAAAGGCACTTAACATTTAAAATAGATACAAGAAAAGACTATTAATATTGGTGCTTGTGCTTTGTCTAAGTAATCTTTACTATTGCCATAGGCAATGGTCATCAGAATTTCATTATACCCCACTCTCTATATCTATATCTTCAATTGAAATTCCTTGCAAAAAAAAAAAAAAAAAAAAAAAAAAAAAGTATTGGCCAGAAATTATGAACCTAAATAGAATAACTTTTACCAACACAGTAAACCTGGAGAAGAGCAATGAGAACACTGGAAAAATTTTCTTACATTTTGACAGATGTACGGGCTAGATAGAGATTTGCTTAACATACATTAAATCATTATTTGAAGAATACATGTGTGTGCACCTCACAAGCAGCACTGGAGGAAGAATTTTAAGAGCATATTGACATTTAACTTCAAGCAAGCACCAACCAGAAAGCTCCAACTAAGCACCCTTGGGTTTGGGGTGCCCACATGTGTTTTGTAAATAAGATATCTAGGGGAGAGATGGCTAAACTTTTCTTTCATAGCTAATGAACTTGTAGAGTATATTTGTGAAATATGCTACTCAAGTTTCTGATTAAGGAATCTATTAAGATGATGGTATATAATTTTGCATGGGCCATTTGATTTATTCAATAAAATGTTTTACACAACTTAAAGTATTATTTGTGAAATACTTTCCCAAGACTTAATTTTCAGTATTTTATGCATTTCCTGTAGGCACGAATGTGAATTAAATTTAGCATGAAAATATATTTGGCAATCAGAATTGTGTGCCCTTATTTCATTGGTAAGTTGCTTGTCCTATCTACACTTCTGATATCTATCTCCCAGATAGGGATAAGGAAATATCTCCTGTCATGTAGGACTATTTCCAGGCTTAATTAAATGCTTATAAAGTAACATATAATTAGCAGGTATCATTAAAGACAGTCAGAATACAGGTAAACAAAACACAGTTCATTGAGCTGTTAGCAAGGAGGAACAAGGTCCTGACTTGATAAAAACACTTCATAAATATTAGGAGAAAGACAATCTGTTTGTAAATGGACAAATAGTGCCAAGTGTTCTATCTAATTTCAGTCACCATTATAATTTAATTCACAAATATTTGATTTAGGTACTCTTATGTATACAACACCGACCTGGTTAGGAAGTAAAAATGGGGAAAGACCAGGGACAATTAAAGTGCTTTTGTCCTGTTCTGCCAAGTTTCACCAATCACAAAGCTACTTTTGCCCTCACAGAGCAATTTACAGGGAACTTGGTGTAGACTTTATTGAATAAAGCCATTTGAATAAAATTCAGATGAGAACTTTTTAAATGTTAATGCTTTGCCTACCAAGAGAAAGACTGAAGAGAGTTAGGCTGTTTGCTCCAGCTGCATTCAGACTGGCTTGCCAGCCCTTTATGGTATAACATTTGTGAAGGACTTCACATTACATGGAGAACCTTTTGCCCAGAACCCCCTGGTTAATTTAATATCAGGAGATCTGGCTAAAAAAAACTCATTATAATAATTGGCAAGCAGATGGAAAAGACTGTGAATGCTAAAAGATATTCTAGTACACTTAAATTATGGGGAGGGGGGGGGAAATTATGGGGGAAGGCTGTTGTGCCTATTTACCTTTTCTAAGTTTATTTTTATCATGATTGCCGTTAGAGAAACTGAGCATGTAACTTAACAAAGTCATCTTCCAGCCTTCTGGCTGTAGTTTGTCAAAGATGAGCTATTTTCTCAAGATTCTATCAACCAAATCCATGTACTAGCAATTAAAGAATCCACATAAATGATACCTGTGAATTCCAGGCACAACATTTGCCATGCAGTTGGAACTGAAACAATGGCATGATATTAAAAGGGTGTTTCATTATAAACAGAGTATCTTTTGAAGTCTCCCTAGACTGTCAAGTGGTGAGTGCAGGATCATGAAGGGCAATGCTTTTCTGTTGCTGATTTCTCCACCTGTCTTTACCTGGCGATTATCAGGCCCAAAATTCACAAAATCCCCAAAACTCCTTCAAAATATTTTCAACTGCATGTTGCCCTAAATATGCTTGCATGCCCACACCTTTTAAATACCTGCCTGATAACACTGCCTTATTTTTATTGAGTAAATACTTATTAATCTATTTTTGTGGTGCTCCTAGTTACAAGTTCTGGGGTTTTTTTGTTTGTTGGTTTGGGGTTTTTAAAAAAATTTAAATAAGAATGAAAAATCCCAAGTAGAAATAAGTATCCAAGAGATAGCTGAACATTCCATTAATCTCAAGAGACTAATTATAGAACCTTTATCCTAGTTGTGTATTAATGAAAGTATGCTTTCATAATGTACATATTATTTTCAATAATGTACATATTAATACCCTGTGTTTCCAGAAATATTTTTCCAAAGCTTTAATTTGTTTTTCATTAATTATAATGTGGCTCCATTTTCTTTTTTCATATTCAGATACTTTTAGTATTTTAACAAAATAAGCATAGGTGCCACACTTCCCTTTTTTCTGCGTGAGTTTTTCATCTGTCCAGGTATCAGCTTATGCTGAAGTCACTAAGTTTTCTCATTATTCACTGGACAGATTGTTTGGAAAAGGGTCTTTTATTTTCCTTCCTTTGTACAGTTCAAAATCAACTGCAAGCACAGACTACTTTCCAGACAAAAACAAATGCATGTACATTTCTCCATTATAATTTTAAATGGTATAGACCTCTTATTTTACATCTAGATGAATCTTTTTGACATGTACACTTAAGAATGTACATTTATTTTTTAAACTGTTCACCACTGTGGCAATGTGAAACTGTCTCTCAGTGTGGTAATTAGTCCCTGGTCTTTCACAGCGTCTTGCACTGCTAGTTTTCTGAAACATTCATTTTGTCTCTGGGTTTCCCATCGTGAGTATTTATCTGTAGGGGTATTTTCACCATGGCCTTCATTATTATGGTATCTCTGCACCTGCATCCCACACTGGGCTCCAAACCATAGGTCAAACATTGTAATTTATCCTTTAAAAGAGCATGAGGCACTAATGCATTCATATGAAAGGAGGAGCACAATATACATTCCTTTTAGATTATTTTTATTTTCGATTGTGGAAACTAACCAGCAAGGAGAGAAGACAAAACACACAGAATTTGATCTGTGAGTTAATGAGTACCACCTGTCTCTTGTGCTGTAATTTCAGCACCTTTCAAGAACTCGAGATTCTATCTATGGCTTATGCTCTCTCCCTTAATTTTGTCAATGTGTAGCACTTTTTCTCAGAGATAGATAGGCTTTTTGGACCACGGATGCAGTATTATGATTTAAGAAAACTTAGAAATCAGAAAAGTTTCAAAAAGGTCACAGGATTACACTTCATGACACTTTTGTTGGTTTAATCTCGTTAATTGATAATGCTATGAAAAAAATTACTGGAAGAAAATGCCTTGTGAAAGCCAAATTCTTTAGGGTTGTTTTTGGGGAGCTGTGCTGCAGCCAGTAATCACCCTGCTGCTCCCTGGCTGCTCGAGGGGAGCCAAGTGCTTCCGTGCATTTCCCTGCTGGCAGCTCCTGCACCACTTCTCAGGCCCAGCGCTTCTCCTTGGCAGCACTGGCTGCTCTCTCAGTAGCATGAATGAACACACCCGTGAAAAAATGGTTTGGGGACTGTCCTCTGCTAAAGACTGGACTGATCAGCTCTTTTGCATTCAATAAAGACCATGTACCTTTTACAGGTGATGTCAACCAAAACACCACAATACAGCAAGTTTGGGTAAATGTTTAACCAGACAGACCAGGCAGTTTCTGTGACAGGCGAAAAAACAAGGCTGAGGAGTGTAAATACAAGGCAGAGAAACACACTGAAGCATACTGAGGGCTCTTGGAGCAGTTAGCAAAGAAAGTTTACTCTCTTGGTCTGCCTGTGCCCAGAGGTGTGGAGCTTTTCACATCAAAAATGTCAGGCTTCATGATCTGTTTTTCTTTCTAAGGAAGGAAGACTACTGACCCCAGCTTCTCATTAACCAAGTGGTTCAAGAAAGGGTAGCAGTGTTTTAGGGGCTATTTAGAAAGAAGCAAGCTGGCATGCTGTTGCCTCACTTGAGGCAACTACATTATATCCATTGTGAAACTAAAACTAACACATAAATCCCTTTAGAATATGTTTGTTTGCTTTTTCCATGAAGAAACAGTGGAGGCTCAGGAACAACGAGTTCCTTTATGGACTTTTAACAAACAAAATTATTGAAGTTAAATGGGAAAAAACCCCAGTTTCTGAAAAAGAACACTATATTATTCCTTCTTATTCATGTAGGATCACTCATGCTTTTCCCAATTTGTCTAATAAATGCATAAAAATAAAAAAGTCCTTTAGTGTTCTGGTTTGCTACAGATTTGTTCAATGTTGCTTTCAACTCATGAGCAATTTCAAGGCTGTAATGGAAAAGCTGAATCAGCTGTGAAATGTAACTTTTGACTTAATTATATTAATTGACATACCTAGGTATAATTTTTTGAGTATTTGGTATAATTGCTTCAAATGACATTTAATTTGTCACTTGAAGTACAATAATTAGAAACAGTTCATGAAAGAAAGTAATTTCAACTTCAAATGAAGTATTTCAAAGGTATAATTATTTTGAATGTTATAATACTGAATAGCTACACTCACAGGGCTGGGGAGCCAACACTCTCAATGTTAAAGTCCATGGACCAGTGGGTCTCCTTTGCTACACAGGCCACATACTCACTTATTTGCAAGATTTGGGGGAATAACCCTATGTGAAAAGGAGAAACCACATGTTAGTTTCTCCTCCCCGTAGGCAAGAGACAGGGCCTCTCTGCAGAAATGCTTGTCATCCAGATCTCATTAGAAATCAATGGAAAACATTCCATCAAACTCAGTGGGAGCTGAATTGATCCACAGGTTTATTTTTGGCTCCACTGGAGACGTTCAAGAGGCGAGTAGCTGGCTGAGTGAACAGCTGCCTGATGCGAATAGTCGCCACTGAAACACTCCAGTGCAGAGCTGGGGTGGCTCCCAGCGCCCTGCACGGCACCAGTCTCTGCTCCTGGGGAAAGCCTCCACCCCCACCTCACCTCACAAAGACACAGGAATGCAAGACAGAGGGAAGAAATTAGCAGCAGGCTTAATAATGTCAACTGGCAAGAACAGTGACATAGCTAAGAAGGTATTGCTCAACATTGCACAATACATCTCACATAAAAATAAATAAATCAAAACCACGGAAAATTAAAGCAAGAAAAAGGAAGGTGAATTTCCTCTTCTGCTCCAGCCAAAAGATTATGCAGCTATTCCACAGCTGCAGGCTCCACTCATTTGTAAGAAAAGCGACTGTAGCCCATGCCATGCCAGTTGGGAAACAGTTCCCCAGGCACTGGCAGGGAATTGTCTTCTTAAAACACTTGGTCAGACCTCTGAATGGAGCCTGTCCTGTGTGAGGAGTGGCTTTCTCTTCTTCTCAGCCTCAAGTAACAAGATCAGGTGCTGAAATGTGATGGGGAAGTTCAAGGGGTCCTCTGGCCAAGCTCCTCTGCAAGCTCCTGAAGCCAGTGAGCGTCGGAGACACAATTGGAGTAAGTGAGGAATTTCAGCACTGGGAACAAACAAACAATTTAAAGTTTATTGAATTGCTGAGCACATCATTTTTGTGAAGTTTATGCTTTAGCTGGGGGTACAAGAAAGAGAACTCTTAAAAAATATAAATCAGGTATAGCCGTGTTTTAATGTTATCAGTGAACGTTGACCTAAAAGCTTTAAAGAAACTCCTATCATTGAAACGAAACCTAGAGACTTGAAAACCCTAAATATACCCAGGATGAATTTTAAAACTATATGCATTCATTTTCTGAGAGAGAGTTTTTTTTGGTTGATAAATCAAGTCAGGAGCTGTGTAGCAGGCAGGAGAGTTAGTTTCCAGGAGCCAGAAAACACAGGCCAGGTCTCAGGCTTCTCCTATCAGTCTTATTTAAAGTTACCCCTTTTCTCTGTCCCTAGCAGTCACCTTCAGTTCTTTACTGAAGATATGAGTTGTTAGCACAGGGAAGGAGGAGTGAAGGGGTCCTCTGTTACTCCTCTGACTAATGCTGCACTCTAAAGGAGTGTGTTTGTTCCCTCACCTCTCGCAGCTGTGGCTAAGGCCACTGATATCCCATTAGATCCCTAACAGATCCAGACTGACAAGTAAATACAGTTCTGTTCCCAAACACAGCTACATGTCTTGTTTCCTTCAATGAATTTGCAATAAGAATCAAGGTTAATGCTATATGTCATGTGCAGTTTGCTACATATTTTTTGCATCGTATATATTTGACAATATTATTTTTGTTTTGGTATCTGCACCAAACTTTCCCTATTAATCTTGTTTTCAGTGGAGCAGGCTCCTGCTGGGTGACAAAAGGAAAACAGGAACAACAAATTTGGGGAGCTTTTGCTTCTGAATAGCCTAGTAATCACTGAAAAGCCTAGTAACAGGACCTTCATCAGAACGGCTCACATAAAAGCCAGCACTGGACTGCAGAAGTAAAGCGCAGTTCAGTTATAGCTAAAGGCCAAAGTAGCCAGGCAAGCTCAGATTTACATCACTGCGTTCCAACAGCACAGCTGCATCAAATTGCTCTCTTCAGAACAGGAAGGACTGGAAGCTTGATTACAAGTGCTAGAGAGACAGGGAAACACAACCTCATCTGTACATTGTGTATGAGATCTCTTTTTCCCCTCAGAGAAATTATTAGTGGAAGGAACTGCTGCACACAGGAGAGGTCCTAGTCCTTTGCAAACAGGTCTGGCTGTTTGTTTGCCAATATGATTTTGGAAAATAAACTGTGTTTTCAGAAAATGGAGAGCTAGAGGCAAAACAGTTTTATTTTTGTCCATGAAGGATCAAGTGTGTCAATTACATTTCAGACAACAAATGGGAATAACCTAAGCATAATGCTTCAGGATCTCATCCCTCCAGCCTCTGACCTGCCTGAGCTGATTCCTATATTTGCATATTGATGAAATAACTTTAATTGATCCTTGTACAGGCAGATGTCCTAGCCAGCAGGACAACAGGTTCAGGGCCTTTGTGTTTTTCTTCTCTAACAAATTAAGCCTCTACCTCACATACATTTTTTAAATTAGTTTTTTCATTAATTCGTTTTTTCCCATTGATTTTCCATTCTAAGGGTGTATCACAAAGGACTTTCAAAACTACTGAGCTAAATATTATTTAGCTATGTTAGTTTAAATGCAAAATGTTACACTGGCATAATCAATTTGGGTAGTTGAATCTGACTTTATTTTCATTAGCCATTGTTTTTTTGGATTGCTATTATATTTTTGTTAGATTTTTGAGTAGTTGCCTAAGATTTCATTGTTTGTGCAGCATCCAAGCATGAATGAACAGAAGGTTAAAAATGAACTTTAGAAAATTAAACAACCCAAAAAATATAGTTAAAATGGGCGGTCTCAGAAGTGGTTTTTCCTTTTTATACCTATCAGGTATCTGATAATTTCAAATGTTTCTTTTCTTTTCTTTTCTTTTCTTTCTTTTCTTTTCTTTTCTTCCTCTTTTCTTTTTCTTTTTTTTTTCCTTTTCTTTTTCTTTCTTTTTCTTTTTTATTTTCTTTTCCACTTCCCTTTCCCTTCCCCAAGAAGGATGTGACATCAGTTAACAGGGAAGCCTGTGGAGCTCCAGTTAGGTCATGACTAAACACAAAAGCTCAGACAAAGACATCTCAGTTTTGTGATTGGAGTGGGGACATAAGCAAAGTGCCATGCCAGAACACCAGGACTAGCACCTTGTTTTACTCAGTATTGATCTTACAGGCTGTGATATTTGCTCTCATACAGCTAATGAATATTTGAATTAGCTTACTTTTTAACAATTCATACTGAAAGTATTTTGCAATCATTCAACACTCTTTCTCACTCTCCTTTTTTTTTTTAATCTCATGGTTTTACTATGTCCTGATAGTATTTCTCCTGTACAGATGCAGAATTTGCCAAGGCAAAGGAGTTTACTGCTGTGAGTTGGCTATGTTCAGCAGATGTCTGCACAGTACACCACTGTATTTCATGTACTATAAGCCTTTTAGAGTGGAAATTTACTGTGGTATCTCACCTTGAGAAGAGAACCAAAACAAACTTACTAGAACAGTAATTTAAAGACTGAACTTTAAAAAGAAGGGAGAGAAATAAACCTCCTACCACTCCTTCTCTTAAATGGCCAGGATCACATGAAAATCAATAGGCTGACCCCTTTCTTCCTTTTGTTCTTAACACTATAAAAAGTCCAGCTGCAACTTTGTGCAATTGCTTTTAGCCAGGAGCTGTTTTAGGGAGAGGGAGCATCCCAGTGTGTGCTGGGATGGGCTCGGTGGGCAGAGCCACCCTGCAGGGCAGCGAGCTGCACCCAGCAGCTCTGAGTGGCACAGCCACTGTCAGGGCAGGGCTCCTGAGGCCACCAGGGTCCCTGCCCTCTCCAGGTGCCTATCTGCTGGCACTCTCCTCTCTTACCTGAGCATGGGCAGGCTAAGCTGGAGCTCCCTCGCTAGCCCTGTGGAGCAATTCTGAGCAAGCGAAACACGATCTGCAAGGTGGAATTTCCTGCCTGCTGCACAGACTTGCTTTATACATAGATTTCAGTTCAATGTTGAATAAAATTTCCTAAAGCCTCTGTTTTCTGATCTCTTCTTTAAAAATTATATACGTAAGAAGAAATCCAATATATCCAGGAAATCCCACTGCAAGATTTGGAGCTTGTCTCTATTACAATAAGTACCAATAGCCTATCCAAAAAGCAACGTGGAGCTGCTGCCTTCAAAAAGTCTGGAGCGTTTGTCAAAGAACAGATCAGAGCTGGCCCTGCTATGGAGTTAAAGCAAAAGTGCTCTCCTAACAAGAGATATTGTAATGGGGTTAGTGGTTCAGGTAAGAAAACTGCAGAGTCCAGGAGCAGCCTGGCCAACTGAGTACACCTAAAATAAGCTTGTCACTTGGGAAGGGGACTGTGCTGCACTGGTCCCTGTGTGGAAAAAGAGGTTTCCCTGAGCTTGCATGATCTTGAACAGGGTTATTTATTCATGGCTGAGTGTGTGTGACCAGACCTGTACATTTGCCAGCAACTGTTTTTAAACCAATTTTCTTAATAAATAATTCACTGACATTGAAACTCTCCTCAAGAACATAGCAATAGTAATGCAAGTCATTAGGAGTCATGTGCCAGTTTTGGGATAGTATTTCTGGATAAAATTTTAGGGTCTGAGACTCCTGAATATGGCTAGCCAGTGTAAAGAATGTTTTCTGAGATATATAAAAACAAGACCACCAAATCCGAAGGAATTTGGTGGTCTTCAAGGAAGCTTGAAGTTAACCTTCTTTGTTGCGGAAAATTGAAATATTTGCCAATATGGGAATTACTCCCTTGAGGAAAAATTGTGCAGAAGTGGTTTTTGATCCAGTCTAAACCAGGACATTAAAAAATTCCAAGATTGGGACAGATAGGGAGTTGTTTTACTGCTCAGTTCAGCTGTATGTAGGTATCACTGATGCACTGCAAGCACACGCTGTGCAGGTTGAATGTGAAAAGCATCCTTCTACCAGTCTTACCAAATAAACAGAAGCCAATTATGAGATTTCATATTTTCCAAAAACTTTGAGGATTGTTTCTTTATTCTTTCTTTCCCCCTAGAAGTCATTAAAGCCTAAAGCATTAGATCTGGGCAGAACACTGTGGCTCAGTCCCATGAGTACCTCCTTGATATGCTCCAAGTTCTATGCAAGGCTGTCAGAAATACCTTTTGAATCCCTCTGTAGCTTGTATAGCACCCAAGCACATTTTTTTTCATTGCAAGATTGATAGAAACTGTTTTGATTAAACAAACACTTGTGCAAGAGAGAGCTGGAAAGCTGCTATTTAAGAGGAAAATGAATGGCCTATAAAGGTTTCTATTGAAATGTATGTTACTGTGGCTCTGGGTATTACTTTTTTAAAAGGAAAGGTGAAATAAAATTTTATGCATATTTTTAGCTGCTCCCATGAATTAATGTCCAAGTGTAAGACCAAGGTGTTAACAGTCACAAAACAGAGGAGCTGTTTGCACCTTTGGGAAGCTGACATGGCCTATGGTACCTTTGTGGGAACAAAGATGTGGGTTTGGGTTTTTAAATGCTTTTATTCAGAAGCCTAAATGAGTGAACATTTTAAAAGAAATCCACTGAGCAAAATAGCAAACTAACTTTCCTCACAGGGCAACAGGAAAATGGTTGCTTTAATAAGAAGCAAACATAAACCACTTATTATGTTCTTTCATGTCTTTATATTGTTTCTGAATGCCAAAAATTACTTAAAAACTGTTTCCTGAAGTAAAAGAAAATGTGACATCAGAAGCATCATTCTCATTTTTGCTAAACACAGCAGCTGCTGGCATGCTGTTGGCACTTCTCAAATTTATGTTCAGTTCTGTTGATAGCACTGAGGAAAAGGATTATTTTCAAATAGTAAGGGAGAAGATGTTAGTGCTACTGTTGTTTATGAGTCTCGCAGTGGTTAGTGTAAGTAGTCTGTGTGCTGCCTTGGCTTGTTATTGCCACTGGGAGGCTGTGGTATAACTGTGTGTTGGGAGAAGGATTGCTCCAAACCATAATGGATCCCTGGTGGACAGTTGGACATTATGTAAGGAATGAGAATTGGGCTCCAAATATGTAACAGAGAGAGCTTAGATTATAAACAGTATATAACCAGTGCAAACATTAGAAATGAAAGAATATAAAAAAAATTCCATTTGTATAAAGCTGAGCTCAATAATAGTAGTAAGAAGGTGTTCTTTATTAGAGCATTTTATACACTGGTGGTTGTACAGAGGATTTACTTGTTTGTTCTCTGGTTAGTTCTTCTGGATGTTTGGTTAGCTTAATTTGATTCTTTAGCACAGGGTTTTTGGGATTTATTGCCCCAGAATCTGAATTCCCTGGAGACGAAGAAAGGGACACTGAATCCCCTGTTAGAGCTGGGAGGATTGTTAATATCATCCACTTCCTATTGGTACTGCTTCTGCCTGCCAGACAAGGGATCCTCTAAGTCATGCCTTTGGATAAGACAGTAAAAGGTGGAGAAATAATAGTTTTGTTTTAGCTCTGGATCCTGGAGCATCACTGTGCTGTTGTGCTCCCCAGCGACTGCTGTGGAGCAGAGCAATGTCATGCAACCATCAGCCTCCACTGCTGCAGGAGGACTGCTCACCTACCAATCATCAGGAACTGCTTTTTCCTCAGCTTATTTCCTTAGAAAATTAAATTGTAATTGTGGTTTACAGATGGATGGCAGCACTTATATTTGCCTGCTTGCATTCATAACTCTGCATTGGTTCAGCTATGGGGCTGTGGCTGGGCAGCAAGCAAGAAACTGCCTTCCTTCTGTATCCTGGATGCTTGTTCTGGGAAAGGTGGAACCTCTGCAATAGGGACTGGGTTAACCAAAGGCATATGAACCTGAACAGCAGGGAGAAGCCTGCAATAATGGGGAATGTCCCTGTCCTTTGACCTGCCTGCAGTGCAACTGGAAATTCCTGAGAAGAACAAGAAGAAATGTCTTCACTGCAGAGGTGACAGAGAGAACCCATTCCTATGGACCAGGAAGGGACTGGGTAATTTATTGCAAATTTGGAAACTACCAGAAACTGATGGATCAAACAAAGACTGGAGAGAAGAACTCCTCTCCAGACACTTATTTTTCAGTCTTGCAATTTTACTAAATATCCCATGTCTCAAGGGTTGTTTGTGGTCTTTAAACATATTTGTAGTAACCAGATGTCCTCTTGGGTGCCCTCTGGCAAGTCCAACAAGAGGACACACCACAGCGTCACTAACACAAGAGTCACTTCCAGCATATCATCCAGCAGAGAGAGGCATCCCCTGTTAGATGTAGGACCTATAATGGAGGAGTGTGCTCCTGTCCTGTTATAGCATCAACAAGCCTTCTCTGAAGTCTCTTTAAAGGTAGATTTAGACTATTTATAAGAATATTAACACAAAAACACAGGGTCAGGTGACTTTAAGACTCTGCTGCTGTTCTGAAAAAAAGGTCATGGAGAAAATATCAGAGGGAAGGAAGTAGTTAAATATGTGAGCTGATATTTATCTTATTTAATAAAACTAAGCCTAGAAAAAAGTGGGAAGTAACTACTAGAAACAGGAAGATTTGGTGAGGAAGGAAATCACCTTCCCCTTGGGAAAGATAGCTGTTGGTTTATGCATTGTGTTTTATTTTGGACTTTGTTGATTCCACTGTTATGTAGTGTCTGAATGAAGACCTTGAAAGGATTAAAGCAGTGATGTTTAACCTTTCCAGGGAGATTCAGAGCAGCTAGCACACTAGCCAGACCATTCCTGCAGTAGCAGGAACTCTGTTACCCTTCAAAAACTGAATTTATGCCCAGAAAGAACAGAAAACTGTGGCTTGGAGAGATCAATAGAAAATAAGGTCACAGTGAATAAAGTTCTCAAAAGTTTCCAGCACTGACTTGCTCGAACCTCTCAGTTGCCTGAGGCCTACTCCATCAGCATTTTCTCAGGATGGAGAAGCTACGAGCAGCACACAGTAAGACAGTTCTGCTGTGATTAGATGGAAGGAAATGTAGGGCTGTCAGTTGTCAAGGCACTGCTGGTATTTTAATTTGAAGTGTCACTCAGACTCCTTGAGTGGCTTTGCATTGATATTGAATAAATTGGAGAGGAATAAGTTTTAAGAACAGAAAGAAATTGCTCAGTGGGCTGGAAGAGGAAAGAATTCAGAGGCAGGCATTGAGTTTAGAGGACCCAACCTGGCCTTGCTACCCTGAGCAGATTTACCTATCTGCCATGTCCCTCCACCCCCACCTCCCTAAAACTATCCTTGTTGCACCAATGCAATTGCCTGTGCAAGGACTGGCACAGTTTGATTCCCAATGAATCACATAAAAACTGATTTAATGAAGTGTCCCCTGATCTTACATGTATTACTGAGGCAGGGTTTTTCCACTTGCCTGGGGCTTTCTGAAAAGGCTCAATTGCTTTTCCACCCGAATTCTTTTCTAGCTTATTCTCCTAGCATTGGTTTCTAATGAACCTTTGACATTTATCCTCATATCTTTCCACTCTCAAATTCCTAACTTCCTCTCTTTCCCGAGGTGAAATTTTATAATTTTCTTTATGAGGTAGAAGATAAAAAAAAACCAAAAACCTAGAGAAATGCTCCAAGAGCTAGCAGCGTCTTCTAATTCTTTCTATTATGACAATATGACAGATTCTTGCACTTCCCTGGCTCCCAGTGGAAATATCAGGCTCTGAGGAGACAGGAAGAGGGGTATAAAGACAGAAGGCATTTACTCTTAGCAGTGATTTTTCTAATGAGAGTATTTTGTGGTGACATTAACAAACTGTTCTCCTGAAGAATTTCCTGGGGGCTTCAGTGTCACTACATGCAGCATCAGCTAGGTGACAAGCTCTCACTGCCACCCCAGTCACTGCAGAAACAGCATCCTCAGCAGGAGTGGTTCTGCACTCTCATTTTTGGCAGAGAGACAGTGAATGCTGAGTGAAGTGAGCAGCACAACAGCTTTCTCATAGGTGTTTTTTTACATATTTTACTTGTTATTTTCAGTGCAGGGGATGATATAAAAGAAAGAAAGAAAAAAAGAAAAAGAACATATTAAGGGATTTAAACATTTTTGCAGAGCTTAATTAAACTTCTAAATCTGTACTCTAGACAGTTAAGCCTTGCAATAGGTAAGATGAAGTGTAGAGAAGTCAAAGGATTAATCCAAGGTCAGTGACAGAGTCAGAAGCAGCCCCCAGGGGGTTCACTCCACTCCTCTGCTGGTGGTAAATCATTGACAGTAATTCCAGTCTGCCCAGCAGATTTCCCAGTCTGAGACCAGGGAGAATACGAAACTGGCTTTGAATCTCAGCTATCTGTGTCTGGTCAGCAGAAAACCTTTAGCTTCTGATGATAACTGCTTTATATATTTCATTATCATAACCCTTTTTTATCACAGCAGCTAGGATAATGCTGATTTGGTTGAGGAAACACAAAGAGAAGCAAGAAAAGTCAGAGCATATAAAGAATAGCTGGCTGTGGAAATGGGCCAACAAAGTGTCAATCTACTTGCCTGAACTACTTTGTATGAGCTGCATCAGGAAAACAAATATCGAAATAAAAAGCTACCAAGTTCAGATACTTGGAAAACCTGTTTGCAAAAACTGAGGGCCCCATGAATTTGTCATAAATCCTCTCACAACAGTCTGTGGTCTGTCCATTTGTGAAATCAGCTAAACAGCCTACATCCTTACACAGGTGCATAGATCTTGTACAGCCCCACTGCAGGAGTAGCCCCACAAGTGTGTCCCAGCCTGCCCTGGGGACTGGGGCACAGGCACACACCGAAGTCCTGCAGGAGACGATGTTGTGGCTACTCCTTGGCACTCGAATTTTAGGAGCTATGTACAACTTGTATTGTGGTATGTTTTTTGGGGTTTTTTTGTGGTTTTTTGTTTGTTTGTTTGTTTGTTTGTTTTGTTGTTGTTGTTGTTTTTGGGGTTTTTTTTGTTTTTGTTTTTTTTTGTTTTTTTGGTTTTTTTAAAGGGCTTCCAAGTTCTATTTTGATTTCTACCCCAATCTTGGAGGTATCAGATCTTCAGAGTCTGAGAAACCCATTTTCCATCTTGCTTGCTCGTGATACTTATTATAAACCATACATTAACAAGTGATTAAAATTGCACTACAGCAAGTATGTAAGTGTAAATCTGAATGATGCATGATTACTGTGAGCCAGCAGACATGTAGAAATAATTGGCCTTTAAAGTTCATTAGTCAGTTTTATTACAAATAGTGCATTTGCATGATGTTTGTAAATTTATGCACCAGCGGCCAAAAGTGATGACAGCATTCCACTGACAAGGCAAAGCAATTACAAAAAGCACATTCATTATTTGAAATGTCTATGCAAAACACTTGTTTTAGTAATTGGTCATAGTGTTTCAATCCTTGGAGTGAGAGCTGCTAAACTCTTTAGTTACAGCAAGCAGCATAGCCAGACAAAGTGCCCCAACATGCTGAACAATTGCTTCTAAGTTGTTTTTATTGTTGATTCACCCCCACTCTCACTATGTCTGAATTAGAAGTACAGAGCTTCTGAATGGGATGCTGTTAGATTTACCTTTTTCTTTGGTGGCTGAAAAGCCTCTCTTAACTGTCACAGAGGATTTACCTATATACTGCTGTTCTCCATATGTGAATCCAATGAAAACTGAAAGATAACTTGGAGATTGTAGAGGTTATAATGTCATTAGTAGTGATCTGTTCCTCTGTGGGCTTGATGAGAAGAGTAGTAGTGGAGATAAAAAGGAAAACAGTTTAAGAAATAACATGCATTAGTTAGTGAGAGACGCTAAACCCCATCTCCCACATATTTTCTTAGCCATTACTGCTATTTTTAATGTAGCACATGTACTTTTGAAATTCTAGAAAGTGACCAGAAATTTCTGGATCACTTAAAGAAGAGATTAAGGCCTACATGTGATTACACTGAAGTGCTGCATGTCCGAGCTGCCTCCAGATAAGGACGGCTTCAGCATCTTTCCCATTTCCAGGTTATCTGTGATTCCCATTTAAGGAGCCACATACCTTGGGATACCAGAAATGATACATTTCTGTCATTTGGAATGTGTTTCCTAATCACTTGCTCATCTCATCTCCAGTGTGAGACAATTAACACACCATATGCTGCGCTCTCCATTAGCCAGTGCGTTTGACAGTGCTTCTGAGTGCTGTGCCAGCCACAGCCCTCAGTGTGCTTCTGCACAGCTGCATTAACAAACCCCAAAGAGACAGGTGTGTGTGTGTGTGTGTGTGTGTGTGTGTGTGTGTGTGTGTGTTCTCTGTGTGCTCGTGCACAGCTGCATTAACAAGTCCTGAGGAGGAGGCAGGTGTGTGGGTGTGTGTGTGTGTGTGCACGTATAGATGATAAAAGGAGTGCCTGGCAGCTCAGCTATAGAAACTGTAAACGCTTACATCAGGAACAAACCCATGATGGGTGAACCATAAATGGTTCCGTTGAGAGAAACCTAAAGACTTGAAGGGTACTTTGAAAGTGGATTATATGCTTCTAAGATTTCCATTATTTCACTGCAATGGAAAAAAAATCTTGCATTAGGTTAAAGATCTAGCAACATTCTGCTCTGTAAAGAGAATATCTCGCATTATCAAACAGAGTCCTTCCAGTGAAATTGCTTCATTGCTTATATTCATTAAAATTTGAACTTTAACACAGAAAATTTCCAACAGCTGGAAACCTGAGCTTCAAGAGCAAGTTGCTAAGTTTGTGATAGTGGGAGAAGTATGGGAGCTACTGCTCTGTGCTACATTTTGTTCCCGTCTTGCATTGCAGTCCATGGTTGAATTGTCAGGTAGACTGTAACAGGTAACAGTCATGCCAGGCATAAATGCCACATCTTTGGCATGGACACTTCTCTATCTTGTCACCTTCTGAGCTGTGTTTTATGTTTCTGTATGCCCTATAAAGAACTAGTGGGATTTTTTTGTCTTCTGAGCAAACATGTTAGAAGTATCTGATATCAAAGTTGCTTTTAGTTTTTCAAATTAGCCAAAACTAAGCTTACTTGAAGTTAAGGATTGTATATTAAAAAAAAAAATAAAACAAAAACTCCCTTCAGGATATCCCATGGGAAGTCAGTAAAAGGGTGAACTTTCTGTCTAGGAGTCATCCTGATCTTCTCAAGTGAAATCTGATCTTCTCAAGTCTCCTTCCTAGCCCAACTAGTGCTCAGTCACAAATGCTGCAAGTGACAAATGGGGTCTCAGTGCCCCATGTATAGAAGTGATGGCAGCATCCTGGGCTGAATGATCCAGTAGTGACAGATCACAGTGTGGGCAGCTGCACTGTGCTGCCTGCAGTGCCTTTTGGATAAGCAGGCTTGATAAACGGATGCTTAAACTTGATGACCATTCATTTAATAACTAGGTGGGGTACAGAAAATGAATGCTGTCTCTTTTGCAAAAGGAAACACTTTACTTGGGCATAAGCCATGACTGTTGTGGCTAAAGGATGACATTACATATTACTGTACATTTTGTGTTTTCACCACAAGGGAACAGATGAGTATCTGAGGAAACACAAACACAGCTGAAAAATGCAGGCTCTCATTTCAGATGCTTTGAGTGTATTCACTGGGTAATCATCACAAGCAAGGAAAATCTTCTGCCTTTTCTACCTTACAAGGTTTTCCAGAAGCATGGCGTTGTTTTAATTGCATGGAAGCTCTTATCATAGGAAAAGATTGATATAGATACAGTGAATCATTTTAGGCTGATGTTGAAGTCATCATCTCTTAAGTTACTAACAAAATTGCCCTTGCAAAATTGCTATGGCTATTTGTCTTTTTGTCTCACTTTTATAATAGGCTGCTGTTCTCACTTAATTCTTTCATGTAATAGGTGTTTTCTAATCTCGGCTTTTCAGTAGGGGGAAAAGACTGTTCTCCAGGTGTAGATTTTGTCTTGTGAAAGCACAATGCGCATCATAAACTCATTTTTTTGCATAGATAATTTTTTATCAGGCTAGAATTGAATTGATTTTCTGTTGTGTAGATGATTGTTTGGGTATTCTTTGCTTTTCTTTTTTTTTTTTTAATTTGATTTTTTTATGATACACATTCTCTGAAAATTATCTTCTGGTAATACAAAAGATATAAGAAGCAAAGAGAGATTAAAGGGACATGCTTTATTATCCAAAGGTTAGACTGAATTTAGGATGATTTGTGAAGGCTGCATTTCATGGAAACCTTTTACACTGATGTATTTAAGGTTTTTCATGAAATAGGTAATACAGTTTAGGAATAGCATTCCCCTACTTGGTGATCCCCCCTTCCCAACTCTCTAAAACCACACACCACCCACTTGCTCCCCCTGCTTTCTCCTTCCCCTTCACACTCCGGGTCTGGAGTTGTGAACTGGAGACACAGAAAGGTGTAAATTAGAGGTTGAGATAAGAACAATTTACTGGAAACTGCAACAAAGTAAGAAAACAAGCACTGACAACAGCAATATTGATAACAAAAGTGTACCAAAAAAAGATGGTCACCGAGCTTGACCAGACCTGACATGACGTGGCCACAGCTGGTGGCACCTACTCTGATGGTTTAAACCACTCCTGTTCCCAAGTGGAAACCATTTCCATTCTCAGAAATTACAATGAGTCCTTTTCCCCTTCCTCTGGTTGTGACATAAGATGATATCAAGTAACAGAACACCCCCTCCTGCTGATCTGGGTCTGAACCAGGACAATAGCTCACACACTATGTCAGTAATAACCAGGTTTTGGTAGGATGTCCAGAAGGCAAAGCTGATACTTGTTAGTAGAAATATGAAGAGTGAAGTAACCCATTAAATTCTATTTTCTGTGAAATTTCTGTTTAGACCACTAGTTGTAGCATTCCTGATAGATTTGGATTGTGCATTTGCTGTTCAGGAGAAAAGCTTTTTCTCTTCATGTACTCTTCAGCATACTTTATTTCCTGCCATGTAATAATGACACCCTAAAATACCTCATTAATCTGGACTGATACTAATCGTTCTCAGAGAACCATCTATCTTCCAACCACAAACAGCAAAGACCTTCATTTACTGCTATCATCCCAGTTTAAAGGAGCTTTTAATGTCTTCACAGTTGCTGTGTGAAGGCTGTCAGGAATTTTCAAAGCTGTAATCTGCTTTACCTTTACTTGTCAAATTGGTAATAAACACACAAATCTATTTTAATGAATTTGTTGTCGTTGGGCAGGCAGTCACTGTGTGCTCTTGCCTGCAGCCTTTTTGGAGCATCACACTGTGTGTCAGTTCACCATGTCCTGGCCAAGGCCGTTAGGTCAATTGATGGGACTGCCAGATCTAAAATAAAACAGCCACCCTGCAACTTGGCTTTTGCGGAGAAAACCAAAGCAAAGGCAATTTGATATTTCCAAAACCAAAGCAAAGTCTAATGATATTTCAAGCTCACACCACAGTACTTCATCCCAATGTTATGCAGAATCTTTTTTTTTTCTTTTGTTGTAAATGACCTTTGTTTATAGTGATTGCACACACACACAAACCTCATTATTATTTCGGAGTTTTTATTTTTAAATTCCTGTACTGTTGTCCAGAAAACCGTATAGGAACATATGCAAACCTCTGGGCCTTGCTGGCAGCCTGCTTATAAAAGGGAGAAGGAAAGGGTTTTTAAAATCTCCACTAAACAGTTACTTTAGTTAATAGTCTAAGTCTTGATTATTGACCCCGCTGTGACTTCCACTGTTTTTTGGGAGGGTTTTACTATATCCAGTTTGAAGGCAGGAGGTTATGTTTCTGCTGAGCTCAACAAAAGGTGGATTGTGCATTTGTAGTACAGTTGCTTTGAATAGAATCTGGACCCATATGTTGAAACTGTTCTGGTCTCTAATTAAAGACTAGTATCTCTGCACTGCACACTGAGTTATTTTGAGGCAGTGAGAATGCCACAGCAGGGAGTGTACTTGGAGAGTTAGTATTGAAGGCCTTGTTACACCCTGCATTAAAGATATGTGAGTTACTGTGAAAGCTTCAACTTCACCTGAAAGTGTTCCTTTCTGCTCCTTTATTTTTTTTTTCTTAAGACAAAAGAAACCCCCACAAAACCAGTCAAAAAAAACACTAACAAAACCCCCCACACACACAAAAAAAACCAAACCAAAACAAAACAAAACAAAAAACCCAAACAAAAAACTCACAAAAAAACCACACACACACAAAAAAGCAAAACCTAAACCCCAAAGATTCTCCGTAATTAAATCTTGTGTTGGGTTTGAAACCTCTCTAGCTTCTCACTGAAATCAAACAAATAAAATGTAGGAACAAGACTTTTAAGGATATTTATGTGCTGCTTACAGAAAAGAAAAGAAACTAATTGTGCTAAAGCAGAAGGTGACATTGGTTTGTATTTTCTGTCTTCCAGAAAATTCTTTACCTTTCCTGATTTCCCTATTACTGCAATCACTTGCACTTGTCTTTTATGTAAATCATTTGTAAATAGGACCAGTGTTAGAACAAAAATCTTCTGGTCTGACTTCCTTACTCTCACAGGCTACTTCAAGTCTTTAGGTCTCTAACAGGCCAAATAAAAGACTTTCATAGTTACATCCTCCAGAATATTTTTAGTTTGCATCATGTGGAAATTGAACTTGTTTCCCCCTAGGCAGTGAAAGAGAGTCCAGTCAAATCCAGTGTCAAATGCAGAGACCACAGTGTACTTCATCTCATGTAACAAACATGATAAAGTTTTTGGGTCTCTTTATCAGATGGCTAATGCTACTTTAGATAAATACAAAGGGATCAAATAACTTGTTTCAACAGTGATGATTATGAAAAAATACTGCATTTAATTTTAAATTTGTACTTATCATGATTAAATTAGCAGTCTCTGGCTATAATCAAGCCTTTTGTTGAATAGATTAAAGCATATTTCATTATTTAGCTTTCTAAGAGCAAAATATCCTTTTTACAATATGTCTGGCCTTGTTTCCATCTTCGTTTTGAAAAGTTCAGTCAAAATCTTTATATAAGGCAAGTTGTTCCGTACTTGAAGTACTTTGGCTGTTTAGGTTAGGAGCAACCTGCCATTTTTGGAGGCAGCCCCCCAGTCAATGGTGCTTGCTGTGTAGGCTCAAAGAGCAGTGGTGATGTGTGCCAGATCACCCATCAACAAGTTCAAGAGATCTGTTCCAGTTGCAGATGAAATATATCCTACCTCCTTATGGGGACATCAGGTTCAGACTAATCCTTCAGACACCTTCAAATCACATGAGAGCTAAGGATAATTTAGGAAATCTTGAATTTATTCATGAGTAGATTATGACAGATAGTGACACTAGTAAGAACTACTTTGATCTACTGACCTACTACTGTTGTGCTGAATTTCTCACCACTGTAGCCATTGCCTTTGTGACTCTCCTGTACATCTTCTTCAGCTTTCAGAGCACTTCTTAGCCTGCAGTCTTTTAGGAAGCAAGGCCAGCTGAAACATAGAAATGATATATAGGCTTACTTCATATTTGAAACCAGGATTGGCCATACCTGTACGAAAGTGTCAATGGTTCTTCAATCATTTTGATCTGCATTTTTTTAGTTGTTTTGTTTTTGTTTTTTTTTTTTAACTTGAACAGTGAGAAAGTTTCCACAATCTCATGCAGATAAGAAGCAAGCACACTAGAACTGTGTTTTGCATTCCTGTACTTGTCCTTCTAATCCTACTTCTTTCTCCTTCTTTCATTATTCAGGACATTACACAGTCCTATTAATTATACTTGTCACTGTATTGTTCTAAGAGCTTGTGATGAATTTTTATCCACTGCCTCACCAGGCTTCACTTTGTTTATCCCATTCTGCAAGTAGAGCCTGCATAATGGGTATTTTATTAAAAGGGATCAAAGTTACCCCACTGTGCAGGTACCTACATTTTCACTTTGTTCCCATTCCTGTTCTACACCTGATGTTGTACTGTCAACACACTTTTCCTGAAGAAACCATTTTTACCAGCCACTAGATGCTTGATAAAAAGTCCATACAGCTTAAAGACACACAGTCAAGGAGTATCTACTCAATACAGTCTTTAGGTTTCTTGGTTTAGAAAATTACATTTCTTATGAAAGAACTAGCAGAAGAGTGCTTATTTTCATAGGTGTTTTTCTGTGTATCAAAGTTTACGAATTATCCTTAGGAGGCTATGAGAGGTCTGCTCCTGCTTGGAAACATCAGCGAGGAGAAATCTCTCATCTTTAGACAGCCTGAGTTACCTCAATCCTACATATGAATTAAAACCTATATACAGGAGAAAATACATTTGAAATTAAAATACATTTTTCTTCTTCTGGTTAAAAGGACTAAAGCTTAATCATCCACCTTTGTAAGGATGTTTTTGTCCTTGTGAAAGAGAAATCTGGACTCTACTGTAGTAAAAGTGCTCCATCTCTCAACTTCATCATTGCATCTCTAGGTATGCTAATCTGCCAGGAATAATATTGTTGTTTTGGGAGGGGTTTTGTTTTTGGTTTTGGGGTTTTTCTTTGTTTGTTTTTGGTTTTTTTTTTTTTTGTTTTGTTTTTTGTTTTTTGTGGGTTGTTTGTTTTTTTTTTTTTTTTAAATTTTGAATTCTGTAGATTATTTACTAGTGTTCTGCACTTCAGGGTTTTTCAGGCCTACCCTGTGTGTCTCCATCTGCCAACAGCAAGAAATGAAGAAGAGTCTATGTTCAGGGATACAAATTTATTTTGTTTCATTTATGCAAGCTTATTTTGTTCTCTGCATTTTCATCAGAACTGTTCTAGTTTGAATGCTGTGCTTCTGGGTCAGTTGCAAGATTGATTTAGATAGACAAATCAAAGCTGAAGTCCATGATTTTGTAATGTTTTGCTTTATCCTTCTCTCTTTTGCCATATAACTGAAAAATTTGAACCTGGAAATAGGCAATCTCCTGAAATACTCAGATTTGGGTTTATCGTTTCATAGAACTCTTCTGGTTTTCCATGACATTACAATAATCACTGAAAGTGATACTGAATCATTACTGCCTAAGTCTACAGTAAGGAAATAAAATTTAATTACAGGCAGCCATTCATACATCTGTGGCTTCTTAACTGTATACATTTCCCACAACAGTAAATTGTATCTTTCATGACCCAATATTCTTTTAAATGGTTCTGGTTTTGCTTGGCTTGAAAATATTACTTGTGTACACAGAAGGTACCGTGGTCCCATTTCAGCAAGCTGAAAGTCCCACTTCAGCTCTAGGCGTGTGGTAGCTATCAGAGAAATGGATGGCATTTCTCGGAATAAGGCTGCGTGCTGATGCATACTTAAATGTGTTGCTGAATTAGGGCCTCAGGAGACAAGGTCATGCTTAAAGGATTTTCCATTGCAACCTAAATAGTTGATAAACACAATGGTGAGGGAGGAATGTGACTCATGAACAGCCATCTGGGCAGATAACTTGAATGCTTAGGAAGAGGAGGGATGGAACTAATAAGCTAATTTGCTAAAAGCTCTTCTTAGGTATCTTCTGTTTGTGAATCATATGTGGGGATTTGAGCTTTGAAAAGATGATTCAGAGAAGATGGTAGATTTGATGTACCATGGATGAACTGCCTGGAAATATTTCAAGTTCCGGTTCATGGATTGTGTTAGCGGTAGGTCTATGCATGAAGAGCAGGGCTAAGTAGTAGCCTGACACAAGTTATAATGAGATTTGTGGAAAGAATACAGCTTTCTTACAGATAGAAGGTAGGAAAAGGAGAGTCAAGATCCCAAAGTAAAAAATATAGAACCATAGGAACCAAATGTTGAATGACTTAAAAGTCAACACTGGGCAGCACATCCTTTAGAGCACCCTACCTTGAAAGGTATCCCAGGAGCCTTTGGATACTGCCCAAACAGGGCTCAACAGGGCTGGGATTCTTCTTAGAAAGCTTCCCTCTCCTGACACTGTCCCAACTGTCCCAACTTTGGCTGCAGCCAAGGGCAGGTCAACCAGGACTCTCTACCTCCTGGGATCAGGTGCTGAGTTAGAGGACAACTTGACTGGATCCAGTGTAAGAGTTCCTCTTTTTGCACTCTTCACAGCCCTGTGAGAGCATCCTCTGACCTGCCAAGGGCACAAGGTGCAGTGCAAAGGCAGCTGCTTTCAAAGACCCTCCAGGAAATAAGCAACTTTCTCCCTGTGCTATTTAGGAGAGCACAACTTGCAATTTGTAGGACACAAATTTGCAGGACACAGGCTGCAGGACTATTTTTAATACTTCTATATGTCTTGAGCATCAAAAACATAGTGAAGTGCTAAGATGACAATACAGCTAGCAGGAACAGTAGAGGTCTCTTTATAATACTGAAAAAAACCGTAAAATATAATCATATAAAAATATTCTAGCCTTTTTCTTTTCCTCTATCTTGTCACATCTGCCCCAAAGTCTGGATATTCAAAAGAGAATCTAAAAATGGCAGAATTTTTGCAAGCATTTGCAATCCAGAAGAACTTTGCTTTTAGGGATGATTAGTTCCACCAGTGCTTCCCTGAAGACACAGTACTAACACCTGGACTGTTTGTTTTATTTTGGTTTGGGTTTTTTTGGGTTTTTTTTGGTGGTTTTTTTTTGTTTTGTTTTGTTGGGGTTTTTTTGTTTTGTTTTGTTTTGTTTAACTATGCTGGTAAAATAATGATTCAGATATACTTGGATGTTTATATAATTTTGCATGTATGTAAAATGCACAGACCTTTACTGGAAAATATTGCAAATGAGATTCTAGATGTTAAATAGGAGAGGCCAAGCTGAAATGTGAAATGCAGCTTGCATTTACTAGCTTTTCTTGGAAGCACCTGGGACCTCCCAGAGTGAAAGAGTTAGTTAAACATTAGCCATTCAGATACTAAGGACAGTTAAAAATATCCTGACTGTAATAACTGATGAAGAAACAGCACATTTCAACTGTTGACATATTGCATAACATGTTAAATAGAGTATTTCATTTTCACAGGTAACTGGAATCACCACTTTTTAATTAAGAACTTATCTGTTAAACTACTTACTGTGAATATATTTCTGTTTCAGTGTACTTTGCTGCTCACATGGTAAATGCATTATACATAATTCTCCTCATTTCTATACCAGTTCTATTTGAAACTACCATTATAATTTCTTGTAAAAAGCTAGACTGTTCCCCTTACAGAGCTATAGATTCTTCTGTCTTGTTTTGTCAGAGTGTTCTTAAAATCTTGAAATTTTATAATGCTTAATTTGTGAAGGTTAGTTCAACCTGTGCAGACAAGTAAATAAATTTATGGTCATAATCTGTTTCACCTCCTTGTCTTCAAGTACAGGCGATTCCAGTAGATAGGTTTAAAAAAGTAGGGAAAATAAATGAGAGTGCTAAATTTTGCTGGCATTTCTTGTCCTCCATTGTAGAACAGTCTTCAACCTTATTGTTTCTTTGAGCAAGAAATCACCTTTCAACCCAACACAAAGAAGGATAATAGAGATCTCTGAAAACTTGTCATGATTTTATAGGTAAGGAACTTTAAATTTAGTCTTATGCAAATTCTTGTGATAAAAAGGTCACCAGGTGGCAAATGTCTGGTCTGGGGACATATTAGTTTGAGGAGAAGAAAAGTTATGTCCCTGAAAACTTACACTGCCTTGTAATGACTCCAGCTATTTTTAGCTTCCTTAGCTAGTTTTATCTCAGGAAAAACATCTACAATAAGAGCTTATATATTATGTAAGGTACCATGAGGATTTGAATGAGCCAGTCCTAATAAACACTTCCATGGGACTTCGCATGCTGCTTAACCTGAGTTGCAGCATTTCTCATCAGAAGCAGCTTGATTTTAGACAAGAATAGGGTGATTCTCTAATGTAAGACCCTTGAGAAAGAACCCATCCTTTCCGTTTCAAATGTGTCACATTTTGCACTCTGCATGAATAAAACTAGAGTTTTTTTTACTATGTGAATTGCTGAAAAAAAGAAAGGGGGTGGGAGTTCAGAAGACAGTAAAAATAAGAAGTAAATTACTTTCTGTGTGCTAAACCAAATTTTATACTTGAAGTCTACTTCTTTCTTTGTAATACTACAAAGGCTCTATTGAAATTGTTGTAGAAGCCTGCAGTTCAGGGTTGTTTTCAAATGGGTTTGGTTTGGTTTTTTTCAGTGCAAATGCTTCCAAGCATGCTGCTTCTATCTCAGTGCTGATGCTAGCTCCACACAAATAACTTACTGTCTTTCTGCTCTGCCTTTGATCTGAAGAAAGGGTTGTTTCACACCGAAAGATGCTGACTTCCGTTCTTGGTAATCAGAGTGGAACAGGTGTTCCTTCTTCCCACAGATTGCAGGTGTTCTCCTGGGTAGCTTTTTAAAATCATTTTGATGTCTCGCTGAGTGATGTTCAGACAGCTAAAGTGAGTAATTTTGCAGTAGACTCTGTGTTAACTGGACTGGACTATACCTTGGTTAAGCCTGTGTAAATGAAAACATTGATATATTACCAGGCCTAAATTTTGTTTTTAATACTGCCAAAATCCCTGACTTAAGACACTGTCCTTAAATTATATCAGTTGACACTTTCCCAAGAGCTTTGCTATGGCAGTGACTTTTTTCTTCTCTGCCTCTACAGAGAGAATTAAAAGGAGTTTAAAGGCATTAGTCCAGATTTAGCACTTTCTGTCGAAGGTCTAGCAAGCGGAGCAGAAAACAGGCCTTCAGCTTGGCATATTAAGAAATATTACTAGGACAGTAATTCTATTTTTGATTTAACAAATTTTTACTATTCTGTGTGTCTGTGAGAGGTTATACATTTACCACACATTGAATATTATTTTACAATCTACTATATGAAACATGCATCCAAACACACAGAGAAAAGTTTAACAATAAAGCAAGTTAAACCATTTACTTTGTATCCTTCCTTGATAGCAAATTTTTATGAGAAAATAAGTACATATATTCTGTTAATAAAAAAAGGTATTTACTTGGCAACATACATTAAAGAAAGAATATGTGACAGTGCAAGATTCAATGGGGAGTGGAGCTTTGTTTTGAGGGATTGTTGCAAATAGATGTACAATCAGAAGCAAATCAGAGATCATAAATAGATACTGATAGATCTTAAGAATTTTCTTAATTTATTTTTAGATGGCATGTGTTGAAGGATGCTGTAAGAATGCACAAAATAATAAACATTTTTGGGACTATTTAGTAAAATTGAATAATTCTCTTGTAAACGTAGTATTTATAATTTAAAATATCTCATACAAGGATTAAAGATTTTATAAAGAACAGTAAAATGCAGTAAATGTGACCAAATAATAAAAATCTTATCAGGACAGAAATGTATAGGAAAATCTAATATTGCTGGGTTTTTACCTCAGAACATTGCACTTGAAAATCTGGCTGCATAACAGACTGTGTTACATGCTCTGGTCAGCTGACATCTCCATTCCTCTTCCCCTCTCCTCTCCCTAGCAATGCAAACTGCAGAAAATCTAATCATAACTACCCTCAATTTTAACCTGTTTCTCACTTCCCCCAAAATTCTAACAACTTTGAGACTCACTGCAGCTGAGGCCTCCTCGAGACCCATGAACTGGGTGCTGGCATCTTATTTTGCTTCCCGACCTGGTTGGGAAGGTGTTCAGTGATTGTCCACACCGTGCTGGTCTCCACAAATGCACAAGGAGGAGCAAGTGGTGGGAGCTCCTCTTTAACCACAAGGTGAGAAAAACCAGGGCAGGGATTTGAAAGGCTGCACATACAGAACAGGACACAGAGACTTTCTGCAGGTGAGGTTACTCACTATCTCAGATTGTGTTATACACAGCAAAGTCTAAATCGGTCTTCAGCTTACCAGGATAGGTGTCTGCTTCAGCGGGATGGAAATTTCTCTCTAAACATTATTGATTACATCAGAAGTTCAGAAACAGGTTCAAGTGTAGACATTTGAGCCACCAAAATTTGGAATTGATTTACCGTCCCAGAATTTACATGTTCTATAGGGTCCAGAGCTGAGAGTCAGCCTTTGTCTTCCCATGGCTGTCCTTATAAGGTAATTTTTGAGTCCTTTTTGTCACTGTCCAGTGTCTTTTGCTTCAATATTTTGCTGTTCAACCCAAGGACAACCTACTGAAACAAGTGTTCCCCTCACCCAGCTTTCCTACACCTCTTGAACAAAAATGCAGTTTTCCATGTGGGGGTTTCATAGCTACCTCTAAGGCAGAAAGAACCTTAACCTAGACCACTCACACAACAGAGAAAAAAAGAGGATCATCTTTCCTTTGGGAAATGTCCTACATGGAGTCTGATCCAGCTGGCATTATCTAAACTTGGGGCTGCACCTATCTGGAACAATATGTATACAGTAGGTGATAAACGGCTAAGGACTGAGACAATCTCAGCCACAGATGTTAAGGTAATGTGGATGCAACAACACAAATGTGCTTCCTACCCTTTGGTTTTTTTTGAATTGCAAAGGCCATCATTTGGACAGACTGGCAAGGAATCAGGAAGATGAAGAATAATTTTGTTGCTCTAGTGGGTTTTTATAGCTTAAATTTGGTAAATAGACCAGTGGAGGTCTCCTGATTTTTTTTTTTCCTCTATTAGTCAAAGGATGTCAAATGTTATCAGTGGTTGCCAAACCAGGTAGAGATAAAAAATATTATAATAGAAGAATCTGTTATCAATTTAGATAGTGCTTTTCACAGTGCACTGAGCAGAAACAGAGTTCATAAACATGAAAAATATGCAGAATTTCCTTTTATTGTGATGTTAAATCCATCTTTCCAGTGCTAAGATTCTTCACAGAATGCTAGTTTAAGGTCAATGAAAAAATGTTACTCATTCTACTCTGGACCACAGGTTGTAATACGCTGGTCAGATCATAGAGTTCTGTGAATAACAATTTTGTCATCAGTGATTGTCTTAAATTAAGATAGCATGCCTATAAAACTGATAACTATCTGATTATACTGAACTTAGTGATGACTCTTCAGCAGAAAAATGCATTTTTTGTAATAGGCCTTTTCTATACAGACGCTATTTGTAAGAACTACTTAAACTGTCAAGGCATGTGCACAGATTCTGCCAGTGACATCTTTACCTCCTTTGCCCTCCCTAGTGGTGTGCATCATGTGGGGGGCATGAGATTCCTCCACAGTTTTTAAGAAAAATGCATTAGTAGTAGAGAAATATGGAGAACCCAGGCTGTGACTCTTGAACAGCTAGTCCTGTTACAGCTGAGATATCAGAGTGGTTTTTGTCTTTCTGTACTCCATAGGGTTATTTCAGGTTTCCACTGGTGTAGAAAGAATCTGGGTCACAGCTCAACCATCTGTCTGTAGATGACTTTTCCTCAGAAATGCTTTCTGCCTCATTTTAGTCTGTACCTATGATAAGAAAAGCAGATAGAGCTGGGTAGGATATTTCCACAAAATTTGTTTTCATTCAAAAAATACTGAGGAGTTGAAAGTTTTTGT
The DNA here is from genome assembly GCF_017590055.1 of Onychostruthus taczanowskii. Lineage (NCBI taxonomy): Eukaryota > Metazoa > Chordata > Aves > Passeriformes > Passeridae > Onychostruthus > Onychostruthus taczanowskii. The sequence continues at coordinate 7,626,396 of NW_024497629.1, forward strand.
GGCCATTTGTTTTGAGAAATATTTTTTAATATTTCTTTGTTCTAAGGAGAGCTTTCTTGAGGTTTCTTTTCCAACCTGGCTAGTCCACAGTAGCCTAGTGATTTGAGTGCTTCCCTGAGGCCATGGTCAGATCCCTGCTTGATGTGATTTGAAGCACAGACCTGAGGTCAGGTTAATTGGGAAGGCTTCATAAACTAGATCCTTCTGCTCTCCCCCTAGAACAGTGTAGTCTCTGGGTGTTGTTTCATGCTTATTGCAAATTAAGACTAAAGGTTAAATGCGCTGATTTCTTCTACTAATATAAAGGTCAAACAACAGGTTACAGAATATGGAAATAGGTTTACAGAGTAGAATTGATAGACTCATAACTCCTTTCCAAGCTTCTGCTTCAGGAACTCGAGGAGTGCTGATCACATTTGATGCTGAACTTGTCTGTGTTGTTATGGCAATTATTATCCCCAGCTGGACAGAGCTTCCCAGAGACGAACTTCGCTTTGGTTTGAGGCTCCAAGTTATGCTTCTGCCTTGGCAGTCCTAAATGGCTCCAATAAAAGGTCCCTGTGAAGGCTTTATATCTGCTTTGGAGGTTCTTTGGGCATGCTTTGAAATTTCCTTTTCCCCTGATAACATAGAGATCTTCTGTTCCAATGGATGTGACTTTGTCCATTTGACATATATGACTGCTACTGGAATTTTCTTAAGTTTATTCAAGAAGGGTTTTTTTAGTCCAGAAGTGTTCTGTGGAGTATTGCTTCCATGTGTCTGTTATTTCCTTTTCCTAGATGTAGGTTTAAATAGTCTTAAACCTCCCAAATATAATTTACATACAAAATGCCCTATGGAATTCTTTTGTTTTCTTGCAGCAGTTTGCATTTGGGCTCATCGCTCCAATATTGCATGATTTGTAATTTGAATATCTTCATACATTCATGATAAAATTTAACTTGCCACATTAAAAAAACCAACCAACCAACCAAACAAACAAAAAAACCCAAAAAACATTATCTGCAAAGTATCTCTAGCCTGTTTTACAACAGATGTTAAAGACTTTTTCCATAGGGTCTCCACATAGCCTGTCAAGGTAAGATACATGGCTGATTTGACAATTAGAATGCCTCTGTTTTTCCTTTTTTGTAGAAAAAATACCAGCACTAACATTCAGTTAGCCTCAGTAATGGACAGACATTCCTACAAAATTTTCTTAGAATTGTCTTCCTGAGGTGAGTCAATGCTCCTTTCCAAGTCAGTCTGAAAATCATGACTGCCTGGCAGTTTTGGAAGAGTGATATTGACTTTGCATTGTCCATCTTAAAATTACATCTCTTTTTATATAGTATAATTTCATTTTCTATTTCAGTCTCTTGAGACATTTGTCAAGCTTTTCTTTTAATCCTTGGAAAAGCAGGTTTTTGCAATATTTCTTTTCTGATGTTGATTCTGATGTTTTGGAAGAAAGTGTGAGAATTCCTGCAAAGAACCAATTATCTTGAAACTTGCCCAAAGGAAAATTTCTTTATAACATTAGGCATAATTATTTGGAATTTGTCCCAAAATATAAAGAATATATATTTTATTATCTTGGTATTATCAAAAATTACCATAGATATAAGTGCTGGGTCATATGAACATGTAATTTTCTATGTAAGACTTTAGTTTTGAGTAAGGACATAGGAAGATGACTTTGATGGCCTGAAAACAAAGACCAAAATCATTCTGATCCCCAAAGGACACTGGAGGAGTGAGAAACACAGGTTTTACACTCATTACAAAGTAAAAAGCACACTGAAATAGAACCTAAAATAAGATTGGGATATACAGTGAGAGCAGTTCTTCAGAGGTCAGCTGGCAAAAGGATGGCCATGGGTTGGGGCCAATCAGTTCCCCTGACCCTGACCAGGCAGGTACATCAGAACAGCAGAAGAATACAGTGATACTTCCCTAAATTGTTCTTTCCTGATACTGAAGCCTGGGCATGCAACCAGTGTTTAACACCACACAATACCCAGTGTCAAGAGATTTCCACAATATAACCATGTGTTTTGCAGGAGGAAAATACCTCTATTTGCATGGGGATTTGTGAACCTTCACCTGAAAACATCAGCTGAAATTAAAAAATTTAAAGATTTAAAGTAATCTTCAGATGTGTGTGTGTGTGTGTGTGTGTGTGTGTGTGTGTGTGTGTGTGTACATGTTTTGAGGTGACAGTTGTTTTGTCTGAGAGATGCTAATGGAATCAGAATGACAGAATGAATATTTTAGTTTAGTTTAGTTTAATTTTCATTTGACAAATCTGTGAAGTAGTTCACTGCTAATGAACACCCCTGGTATACCACATATTTAAAGAATTTGTCAGAGCTTAAATTTGGCTACCTGTGACATTGTGCTCTAGATTTTAATTCAGTCTACACATATATATTAATGGCATTTTGGAGCAACTGCAGCACATATCAGAAAAAATAATGAAAGAAAAGGCAGTCATATTTAGATCTCTTTTCTTCTTGCCATTACCATTTCAAAATTTTCTGCTTTCAAGCGATGAAAGAAACGGCAATAACTTTCTCTGCAAGTATAAAACCCCTTTAGAAATATCATATACAGATCAGTCTTGTCTGGTAGAAGATTTTTCTAGTGTAGTTCTTGCTGTTCTTGCTCTTTTTATTTTGAGATTTATGCCGTTTTACATGGAAGTTTTAGAGTATGTGAATACTGCAGTCATAGCTGACAATACCCCTACTACCAACCTGAAAGGGTTAAAACTGCCCAACCAAGACAGTTTTGCATGGAAAACAGAGCTTAAAGTAGGATAAACACCCGTTAGCTACAAGGCATCTTTTTCCCCCCAGACTGTAATCGGTGTTGTTGCCATGAATATCCCAGGTAGGTGGAAATACCCTGTGCTGGCTCCATCCATATCCCAGGTAGGTGGAAATACCCTATGCTGGCTCCATCCATATCCCAGGTAGGTGGAAATACCCTGTGCTGGCTCCATCCGGACCCAGGCGAGGAGCGCGGTGCTGGGGCGACTGCACAATGCCCCAGATGCTCCTGCAGAGAGCACAGCACCAGCCACTTCCCCTGGAGTCTTGCCTTGGGTCCAAATCCTGTGACGTGAATATTAAAAACAAGCAAACAAAACCTGTCTAGAGACCGGAGCAGCCTCCAGTTTTGGGCTGGTCTGAAAAGATTATAGGCAGGACCTCAACCTGGTACTGCAAACCTGTGAGGCTGAGCACAGGAAGGTGGGGGGGGCAGCTCTCCGTGTGACATAGCCGGCAGGATTTTTGCTGGATTGCCTTCCCACCGCTGTGATTCCCGGCTGGGGCGCTGCGTTGTGCCCACGCTCCGGTCACCAGACCCGACAGCCCGGCGGTCCCAGGCTCGGGGCTGTCCGGATGAGCGCGGCCAAAAGCCCATCCGAGAGGAAGGGGTGTAGTCTGATGTACGTGTCCCATGGCCTGCAAATGGCTCTGCCACCCCATTGTTTCGAGTGTCTCGGTGGAAGTGGATCAGGAAGCTTATCTGGAGCCATCCCCACCCTTTCACCGGCAGCCCTTGTTTGAAAGAGACGCCGCACGTTTCCCTCCCTCTCGCTCTCCCCTCCACCCTGGCTTAGAGCAGCCCCAGTTGTTCCTGCAGCGCCCTGCTTACAGCCCTCGACGTGCGGTGTAAAGAAATCTCATTTTAATTCCTCGAGCACTGTCTGTTTCCTTCGCTTGGGGCTCATGACAGGTGCCCTTTGTTCTCTGGTTTGATATTATCTCAAATAGCCTTGGAGCTTCAGCCGGGCTAAAAAACTCGCACTAGCAGCAAACTGCCTAAATTAGCATTTTTGCTAATTCCAGAGAAACGCAAACTTGCTGAAGCCCTGCCAGAAACCTGTCAAATTAATTTGCAGTGGGAGAAGTGGATATGGGGTGAGGAAAAGGTTCAGTTGAATATTACACAGAAAGCAGCCTTTATAGACTTTCCTATTCCTGCTTTTACAGATAGAATCTTGAATCTGAAAATCAGGTGAAATAGTTTAAGACAGACCTTTATTTATAACATGGTTGAAAGCCCTATGTTTTTCTGAGATCCCTATTAAATGTCATTTTCATTTTGTAAGTAAACCTTATGTTTTGTCTGTAAAGCACTGAAAATCCCAATATTTTGGGGCTTTCTAATCTGAATAATTTAATGTTTTTTCAAACAGATTTATATTTTCTCACTTTTTGAGAACATGGTTCTATATTCATTTATCTGTACTCTGAAGCTCAGAGTCATTGGGCTTTTTTTTCTGTCTGCCCTGTTAAATATGATTTATTCTCCACACCCCTTACTTAATTTGAGTACCATTTTTAGCCTTGTCTGAAAAATGTATGCCCAGCTTTTATCTAGGTAACTACCTGGCTATTGTTCTAGACAGAGAGAAGTAAATTAAGTCCTTGGTTTTGCTTTCCTGTCCTCTGCTTTTGTAACATATCTGGAAAATACAGGCACAGTGAAGGGTTATATAAACATTAGATGAGCCATTGCAGGGTGGGTCATATTTTACAACTGAAGTAGCTCAGGAGTGAAATAGTATGTGCCAGAAGCAAGGAGGAATTGAGGAAAGGTCTGTACATCTGAGTCACAGAGTCACTCCCAGTATAGTGTTCATGCCACACCTTTGCTGGAAGCATAAAATTTCAACCCAGTCCTTTATGATTTTCACTAGCACTGCCACTGAGTGTTCATTACTCATTCTGAGTAATTAACTACACTATTAAGTTTTGATTACCAGTACTTTTTTTCTGGTATTCAAGAAAGCAAAAGCAAGTTTTCACATAAACAGGACTAAGCATTTTCAGTGAGGGGAAAATCAAGGAAGGGGATACAATTTCTGTTAATTAAACTGCTTCCTCTTTTACATTGCCAGACCACTGCATTCCCCCATTACACTGCATGTCTCACTGTGGTGTGTGTGAAGTATAAACTAACAAATCACTATTATAGGTAGGAAAAAGTTTTAAAATACTGGGCTGGAGAGGAAGTGGGAAAAATTACACTGTGATGATTTCCAAATTGAGAGGCTTTGTTCTGGCTATGGCTTGCTTGCTTCCAGTTGCAGCAGACTACCAGTGAACAGTGGTAAACCCTGTCTGAGTTCAGGTGTCCAGCTCCCAGTGTTCTCCTGTCTTCATTCATGACCTACATTGCAAGAAGAAAGGTTGCAGAAACAGAGGATGAAGCTATAAATGATAAACTGTGTGTCACAGTGAGAAATGCTCTTACTTTGCAAACCAGTTTTGAATAACAAAGAATATACAAGAACCTAAGATTCAATTATGGATTTTAGCTGAATATGTGTTACTGTTACCTGTTATTTCTATTATTTTGTTGTATAAAAGCTAGGTAGCCTCTCTATCTCTGCTGTCAGTGTATTGAGCAACCTGGACTAGCTTTGAAGGTAGTTCTGCTCTGAGCAGGAGGTTGGTCTGGATGACCTCCAGGGGTCCCTCCCAATATGCTGGAGATTTTTTTATTACTTTATCAGCCTTTACAGAAACTTTGTCATCTGATGCACTGACACACGAATGGGATCACCCCTGTGTCCTCCCACCCTTGTCTCTCAGCAGAAAACCCTCTCCCTTTTTCTTGGCCATGCCTCTGTTGTGTCTGTGCAGGCTGGAGTCCAGGTGATGCAGGTGCACGGCAGTCAGAGCCTCCCAGTACCCTGCTCATGGCACCTGTGCTGACTTCACAAGGCAGGGTGCCTTTCCCGGGCAAAGTGCTCAGTAACATGGCTTTGCAGCATTGGCTGCACACTCAGTAATCTGTGCCTCAGCGCTTTATCACACTGAGACATAGCATGGAGGGCAAACAGGTATGGTCCTCTTTGCCAATGCCTCAGCAAAGATACCCATCATTATGGGTGTGCTGGTACCTTTGTTGGGCACTGAGAGTTTCTCTTTTAAATAAAACAACTAGTCCACATTTTAGAGACAATACTAAGGGACACTAAATTAGTGTCCCTTAGTCATATTTTAGCAGATTGGTATTTTTGGTGTTTTCCCATAACACTGATGCATTCTTCTGCTTGTTTTCTTAAGTATCATGCATCTGTGAGCTGACACCCCAAATCTGGCAGCCTATTAATTTGCCTATAAGACACATTGTAGGACATAAACTCTTTGGTGGCTATATTCCCTGCTTTATTTATTAGAAACAACTCTAGGGTGAGACATTGCACTGGATAAGTTGGCCCAGAAAAATTTCTAGAAAAGATGAAGGAAAAAAAAAAGGCACTTTGCTTTCACAAGACTAAACACTAGTTAAGAAAGAGTGGCTGAAACCTCATCCACAGTCAGTGCAGTTAAGGGGACCCTTATTTTCAGTGTCCTGTACCTTCTTTGTTAGATATAAATACAAGTGCATTTTGTAGGACACCTTATTTATAAATGTGTATTTCCTTCTTGGTGCTGTTTTTTTTTTTTCTTTTTTTTTTCTTCTTTTAGACAATAACTGTCATGTTTATTGTATCGTATAATACACAAAACTTTTTGGAATGTCCATAGAACTGAGGGTTGCAATAACAGCCATTATTAAGATTTGGTGCATACACACTCCTGCACTTTTTATGTGTTCTTAGCATTTCTCAACAACTGCATGTGATGTCTTTACACTCGTTACTAGTCTAGATGAGAAGCTCATCAAAGAAAAACCTACTCTGCTTGAATGGCCTCTGAAGATCCAATGTTTTCAGTTCTCTAAGCAGCTGTTGCCTTTTGGGTGTTCTTTTGTCATGGGGATTTATGAATTTTAAGTCATTTTCTTCCCACCTCCTTCATGCTCCCAGCCAGAAAAAAAATCAGTTAGAAAAGAGGCAATTAACTAGCACTCAATTTGCTGCAATGCCATAATAGTAATAATAATGGTGTTTGGTCTGGATGCCCTTAGGGACACAAGAAATTCCTTATCTTGTGCAGTTACTGGAGTTTTAATTTTCTTGTTTTCACTTCATTTTCTTTTGCATGAAAAGGAAAACCAGAAAAGCCAAGCACGCTTGGGGCATTCTAACAGTCTAATAATAAATTCTGTGCGCTTGTGGTGAAGTTCTGTTTGGAATTCTGTAAAATAAAAAATATTTGGAACATTTGTATCTTCAAAGCAACAGTAAAACTGTTAATAAGAATTATTTTCAGAATTTTATTAGCTGAATTTCAATAGCATGAGTTACTGGAAGGTGATTGCACCTTCATCCTATAGGATGCCAAATGGTCCAAATACATGATCTGCTTAGAGAGAAGATAAATATGAATAGGCTCATTCAGTGAAACAAATATTAGCTTTATATTCTTAAAAGTAATAAAATTTTTCATTAACCTCTTGATACCAAGAAAAAATTAGTTGATTTTCTTGAGTATCAGCACCATTTTCAAACTCAAAACAATCAAATACATTTATTGGAATAATAGTTGGAAAACTACCTTGAGATGGTCTGGCTTTTCCTATCAAAAGTGCATCAATGGTGGCAAACTTACTGAACTGGCAAAATTAAACCAAGTGAAAATTTCCACTTCATCAACAAGTTGAATCATGTCATGCCTTATAAAGCATGAAGTTTAAAAATAAAGAGTGACTTATGTTCATAACAACTCCCGGCTGTGATGCCACTTCTGCTTTTATTTTCAGCATAGTCAGCTTCTGCAGCTTGGAGTTCTTTTGCCTTGTACAGTACAGTTAATTTCTTTCTTAAAACATGCCTAACAGAAACCAGAGATTTAAATCTCCTCTTTCCTGCTGTGGCTAAACCACTCAAATAAATGGAAATGGAAGTACCATGTGTAAATAAGGAGAATTATATCCTGTGATGAATTATTAACGCAACTGGGTCATCACCTGTTTAGGTGATCCAGGGGTGTGGGTTTCTTTTCATGGACATTAATCTGGATCTTGTAGAACACCCCATTCCATTTCCTGTTCTGTCCAGTTACTATTAAGAACATGACTATGCCTGGAAAGATTGAGAAAAATGCTGCTTTTTTTGAGAATCACAATAGCATACAGAGGGAGTAAATTATCCTCAGACAGGCACCATTCAAATTCCCAAAAGCAGTGTAAGTGCCAAGAAAACCCCAGAAAGTTCAGCGGCTTTGTTTGGCTTGGAAAAACACTCACTCAAAAATTTGGCTTTTCATTTATCCATGATCCCTACAGCATGCTTCAGCTGGAGCCTGGCTGAAGTCACGATGTGTTTCCTTGACCAAGTATACCACTGGAGCCACATTCAGGCACGGGACTTCTAAATGCATTTCAGACCTGGGTTTCAGGCACAGGGAGCTTTACTGACTTCAGGGTTTTCAACTGAGCTCTGTTTGGACTGTGATTTCCTGCCAAGTTAAAGTACAGTTCTCATAAGGTTTACAGATCATCCTGTTACTAGGTGGGCACAACAACCCCAGTGGAATAGTTGCTTGGAATCTGATGAGTCTTCTGGACTGGAAGCAGGAACAATCAAACACAAAGAAAGGCTTGGAGAGGAGACAGAATATACGTTTCAAGGCTGTGAGCAGAGCCAGTTTCAGCTGACTACTGGCAAAATTCCACGTGTCCTTATTTTCTATAGACAGGTTTGTCTGCTCCCATATGTTAGGCCCTGCTTCAGTTCCAGATTCATCCACTTTCTTTCTTTTGAATGCATCTGTCCTGTTAGTGTTCTGCTTTGGGAATTAAAAGGCATTAAACTGCAACCTGTTATTTCCATGATTTCTCACTCTTAGAATGTGACAAACTTGCTACAAAGCTTTTTCTGTGCTTTGCATGTGTGTACCAAATGTATGGAAGCCAAAGCAAAGAGGCAGCGCATGTCCTAGAAGGATTTCTTGGCTTCCAGAGTGGTTATGACTTTTCAGAATGAAAGATTATTGAATGTTTCCCAAAGCAGCAGCTGTACAAATGGCTCCCACACCAGGAGGAGGAAATATATGCGCTAATCCTTGAATTGATGATTCATGCCAAGACATCCTGGGGACAAACTGAAACCCCAGAGGGAAATACCTGTTAGATTTCAGAACCATTGAAATGCTAAAACCTCCTCTGGGTTTTCAAAGTTTCTCTATTTTCCTTTCAGTTTTGTTTGCAAAGCCCATTTGTTGTCCAGGGGCAAGTGTGCTGCTAACAGTTTACTGACCTCCAGTAAGCATAAACTGACCTTTGAATTCAGTAGTACCCTGCCAGACTGATGCACCCCAGACTGGAGTTTAATATACTACCATATGTTAAGAGCCTTTATCTTCTCCCCATTCTGCAATGTTAAGCTTTTCCTGAAAATTCACACGCTTGGATAAGTATATGGTAAAAATTGTGGGGAAATGGGAAAAAGCGAAATTATGCAGTTGCTTCATTGTCAGCATTATGTCAGCTGATCTTTCAGCACTGTCAGCTCAGGTTTGGATTTCTTCTCAAATGTCTGCCAATGCTTTTCCATCCCTGACTCAAGGGAATGCCAGGAGCAGTGTGCCTTTCTCAGCCTTCCCCAAAAGTGCATGATCTTTTATCCAGCTCCATGGGGGAGGCTGTGCAGCAATCTAATCCACTTTTCCATTCGTCTTGGAGGAATACAGCACCTGATCACCTGGGCCTTAGGTCTATATCCTGCCAGGCAAAATAGGGTCTATATATAGGTCCTCATTTTCTAGCGGGTTCTGTGGAAGATCAGAGCTGCTATTATATGTGCATAGTTGATTTAACATCAGGTGGTCTGACATATTTGTACTCTTGAATTATGAATGAAAATTTCTAAAACTTAAATATATCATTAGAAAATTACTAAGAGCAATTTCCTCCCTTTTACATTTGCATAATGAAATTCACCATGAAGCTGTACTCTCTCTAAATATATAGATCCTATAGAAAGGTCAGAAGGTGTCTGAAAGTTGCATAAAAGGAGCAGGATGCACATGCAGATTTACAGGAGGGGAACAGAGCAGGAGCACTTTGCCTTCCAGATTACCACTTCTGAATTATGAGCATTCACTGAAGATTTCAAATATCTTTATAAAAAACCCAGGTAACTCACAAGCAGACATTGTCCTGAAGCATCTGAAATATTTTTTATTTGAAGTCATAGAAATTGTCCATGAACATCAGAACTTAACTGGAAATACAATATCTTGAGTTTATATTTGCCTTTGAAACACTCAACTAAGTCAAGAATCTAAAAATAATACCTGTGCTTTAATTTCTGCAATCGGCAGGAATTGCTCTGTCCATTACCCTTTCATTTCCACCCCAGTTCTGGCACTGTTGTTACTGCAAGGAGGCATCACTGACATCTAAGCAGAGCTGATACAAGATCCTAAACCATTAACACTAAGGCCTTGTTTTTGTAACTTGATTCCTCTTTCTAAAGGCAGGTGCCTTGCATCTCCTGCTCCCTTTTCCCTGGACACAATTTTTTTGTTCCTCAGTGACAGGTAAACCTCTGCTGATCTTTTCACTTTCATCCCTGGGTTTTTTGTGTCTTTTCCTCCCCTTCCTCTGCCCACTGAATAAGAGAAAGAAAGTATCTGGGTGGCTGGGATATCTCCCTCAGTAATTATAAAAAAGCATGTCTGAGGGATCATGTAGGATTTGATGATCTTGTCAGTGGCCCAGCTAGACTGCTGAGGTCCCATCTAAACCTACATCTGTGGGTTTCAATGAAGCTTAGAGCATTCAGTAAATATTCAAAGGATCAAGTTGATTTATGTAACCTCTTTTTATGAAAGACATAACATTTTTTAAAGGTGATCAAATATGGCATCTATAAAATATGAAGAGTCACTTTTTACTGCTAAGTTTGTTAACACAGCAGAAAACACACTTAAGGCATAGCAGTTGTTCTTCCTATCTAAGTAATAGGGACTCTGGTAGAACTGTCAGTATTGGTTGAAATGTTTTATAGTTGCTGTCCTGTATAATTTGATCTATAAGTTATTACACAACTGTAATAGTCACAAAAGAATCCTGTGATTTACAGGGTATTCTGTTACATTGTTATTCAAATGTGAACTGAATGCTTTAAACAAAAATACTGTCCTTATGTTATTAAAAAAATCTTTTGTCATTCTCATCAAATAACTATGAGTGCAATGTTTGATATTATTTTATATTATCTTTATAAACAAACTTTGAAATCAGATGGAGAGTGAAAAATACTTCTGCTGTAAATATAGCAAATTATTTCATTTTGTTCTGTCATTCTAATTGTTCTTTATCCCTCTAAAATACACTGTGGTGAGTTAACCTTGGCTGCCTGCTTCCCCACTCCCTCTCCTCAGCAAGACAGTGGGAGAAAATAAGACGAGTAGAGGTCACAGGTTGAGATAAGGACAGGGCAATCATTCACCAATTACTGTTATGGGAAAACAGACTTGACTCAGGGAAGATTAATTTAACTAATTTCCAATTAGAAATAGACTAAACCGATGATTAAAAAAATCAAAACTAAAGCCACCTTCCTGCACACCCCCTTTCTTTCCAGGCTCAAGTTCACTCCTTTTTTGCTGACTCTTCTATCTCTTCCTCCCCTTCCCCAAGTGCCACAGGATAATGTGGATGGCAGATTGTGGAGTTTGTAACAATTTGTCTTTGTCAGTCCTTCCTTCTTATGCCATTCCCCTACTCCAGCATGGGAACCCTCCCACCGGAGATGGTCCTTCATGAACTGCTCTGATGTGGGTCCTTTCCATGGGCTGCAATTCTCCAAGAATTGTTCTAGTGTGAGTCCCTTCCCATGGGGTTCAGCCCTTCAGGAACAAACTGCACCCACGTGGGTCACCCACCGGTGCTGCGGAGACCTGGTCCTGTCAGCACGCTGCTAATCCTGCCTGGAGGGTGCTCCACCATGGAGTCTCCTTGAGCTACAATTTCCTTCAGGAAATATCCAGTGCTGTGGCATGCAGCCCATCTTGATGGACTGCAGGGTCTGTATCTACTCCACTGTGGAGCTCCATGGGACAGCTTGCCTTGCAGACAGCTTTGCCATAGACTGCATGGGGATCTCCTCTCCAACCCCTGAAGCACCTCCTTGCCCTCCTTCTGCACTGACCTTGAGCCTTGCAGGGTTGCTTCTCTCACATATTTTCTCACTCCTCTGTCCCTCACAGCATTTTTACTGTGTCTGCAATATGTTATCAGAGCATTGCTGCCAGCATTGCTGAAGGGTTCAGCTTTGCCCAGTGGTGGATCTGTTTTGGAGTCATGCAGAACTAGCTCTGTCTGACATGGGGCTGACTTGGACTCTTTTCAAGAAAGCCCCTCCTGTAGTGCTGCCCCTGGCTTACCAAAACCTTGCCATGTAAATGCAATTCATAAGCATATATGGAAGCTACTTCTACTTTCTCCCAATATTGTCTGTAGATTCATCAGGAAAGTATGAAAGTTTAAGCACATTTATTTGTTTCCAGGCAACTTGCAGTTCTATAAGTGTTTTTCATTACTGATGTTGGCATTCCTTTTATTTCTGTGGTGAAAACAGGCTGCAGATCATTTTTCCTGTATGTTATAAGATACTTTGTACATTATCTACTGAGAATATGTTTTTGTGTTCTAAAAAGGCCTGATAAGTTTAAGTCCTACCCTTGTTTTCAAAAACTCTTATTGTCCTTGAAGGCACCAATGGTTCCAACAGTTTACAGCATGGCTGTATTGCAAGTCTGGTTTTGCAGTGATGAGAAAGGATTTTTCAAAAAAAAATCACGAAACAGTTTAGACTGTAATAATTCACATTTGCTCTGACTGCTGAAATAAAGACTGAACTGTTTAACTTTTGTGGTTGTGTGCAATAACCCCGTGGACCAATTAACTTCAAGGACCTGGTGGTAATGAATCTGATTCATGTTTTTTCACTGAGCCTGGATTTCTTTGATGACACTTTTGTTCGAAGAGAGAAGGCTAAAGTGTGCTCACATCTTCTCTGTTTTTTCCCCTCAAAATATATACGTTAACACTGATGAAAATGATGATAGAAGATGGAGTTCTTTTGGAGGAAACATAGCATCCTTTGAATTTTCTCCTGCCTTGAAGCCTGAGTACAGAATAAAAACATGGTGTTCTGCCCATTTTATTCAGCACAACCAGCAGAAAAAATTCCTCCTGCTGTGGCAGAAGATTAGACTAATATTTGCTTGTGGGAAGGAAGTTCTGAGAACTGTTTCTGACCATGCCAAAAAACAATTTTGAATTTACACTATTCTTCAAACTTAATTATTTCTGCTTCAAGGGGTCTGCTTCATTACATAGCTTATATTCTCAGATAGAATTTTTGTGGGGTTTCTGTGTTTTTTTTAAACTTTCTGTCTTTACCTAACTTGATAAATGACATTCATTAGAGCTGCAAGATTTTAAGTTTTTGAAATTGAATTAAGAGACACAACTGCAAGATTATTGTAACTAAATAACGTATATTCACGTATAATTATTAATATGGAAGTTACTTTAATGGAAATTAAGTATTCGATAGTTGATGTAAAATAAATATTGTGATCCCACAGGTATCATCAGCTCTTGTGTGAACAAGACATTGATAAGAGCTTTTCTCTCTTTCATTTAATTAGTCCTACACAACATCTTGAAGATAATGTTCGCTCTTCCTATAGGATTATAACGTCAGATTTTCCCCTTTGTTTTTAGAATATCCTTATCTGGAAGGGACCCAAAGGGTCATCAAAGTCCAGTGCCTGGCTCTGCACAAGACAGCCTTAGTAATGATACCATGTGCCTGAGAGCATTGTTAAAATACTTCTTGAGTTCTGTCAGGCTTTGTGCTGTGGCCACTTCCCTGGGGAGCTGTTCCAGTTCCCAGCATCTGGGTGAAGAACCTTTTCCTAATATTGAATCTAAAACTCCTCTGACAGAGCTTCATGACATCCCTAGAGCCCTATCACTGGTCAAAGGAGAGAAGAGGTCAGTACCTTCTGCTCCACTTCCCCTCACAAGGAAGCTGTAGCTGGTACGAAGTCTTCCCTCAGTCTCACTCAGGCTAAACAGTACAAGTGACCTCAGCTGCTCACCATATGTCTTCCCATCCAGAGCCTTCACCATCTTGTTTCCCACCTTTCAACATTTTGTAATAGTTTAATGTCTTTCTCGTATTGTGGCACCCAAAACTGCCCCAGTGCAGAGCAGAGTGGGACAACCCCCTCCCTTGCCCAGCTGGTGATGCTGTCCCTGATGTCCCCAGGACATGGGTGGCTGTCCTAGCTGCCAGGACACTGCTGGCTCATGGTCACCTTGTCACTGACCAGGACCCCAGTTCCTTTTCTGAGGCCTTGCTTTCCAGCATCGCATTCCCCAGTCTGTCTGTACGTCCTGGGTTGCCTCGTTCCAGGTGCAGGATCCAGCGCTTGCTTTGTTGCTTTGTATCTGATTAAATTGCACTGAGGAAGCTAACACTTTGCTTGAAAGTAAAGTGAGGAATTTTAGTTGAACAGGATTTCAGCACTTCCAGGACAGAGCTGTACCTTGTTTAAAATTCCTCTCTTCAGTCTCTCTGCTTTTTCCCTTGCCAAGTACCTGAGACCTTTTCCAGCCTCCTCTTGGCTCTTTCCTTTCTATGGCCCTAAAGCCCATGCTGTCTGTGGCTTCTGGGAAAGAACAGTGCAGATAAAGCAACAGCAAAATTACCCAACGAGTCAAAACCCTATTAGTCTATCTCAATACTCTTTTTCACCTCACTGTTTCTCACTATCTGTCTTAAATCATGATGTAAATGCCAGATCAAGGATAAGCATACTGAATGTTAGAAAAGAGAATGTCCTGAGAAAGAGAAAGGAAGCAATGCTAGGTAGATGGGAAGGCAGAAATGAACAAGCACTCAGTGTTGATGGAGGTAGGGGAAAAAGGAGCTAAGGAACAAGAAGTGTAAGAAAAGTTGGACAGGGGGAAAGGCTGCTAATAGATGAGAAAGGCCACTAATAGACAATATATGTATTGCAGAAGATACCCAATTTTGCTATTTGTTTCCTTTAAAAGTTAAAAGATGAAAGTCAAGCCCAGTTTTTTTAATTTGAAAAGCTGATATGATTGTTAATCATGATTATAGTTTTTAAAATTAGTTTATATCTGTAATTTTAATCTTTCTGAAGAGTATCTAATTTCAGAAATATCTCCACTGATGTCATGGTATTTTACTTCTATATGAAGTAAAGTGCTATTTGAGATGAGTAACTCTATTACTATCTCGTACCTTTCACAAGTCCATTTCACGAGACTGCCTGCTCTGTCTCTTATAAGCTGGCTTGTACTACATAACTCTATTAGGCTCTCCTTATGACTTCCTATTTATAACAATCTAAGTTTAGAAATATCTGATCACATATTAGCAGTGGTATAATGTGAGAAGCTATTTGTATTTCTGTATCAGCAGATTAGACATCAGCTATTTTCTCTCCTACATGGCACAGTAAGCTGCAGTGCTGCAGTACTTTGTCAGGAAGTACTGATATCTTGGAGGAGATATATTGGGTGTACAACCATAACTGCATCTAAAGGACAGATTAGAGCACAGATTTAGACTGTTGTACAGTGTACTTTGTGCTGACAAAAAAAGGACACCACAAACAGGTGTCCTTTCATTTTCCAGCAGGACACATAAATTATTTTACAAGTTCCTTGCCTTATTAGAAGTACTGTGCAGGTTTAAGAAGGATCACATAAAACATATAGTGATTTATTATATTTAGCATAGCAGGTAGATGTGGTAGCATTTAAAGCTCACTGCTCTAAACAAAGGCTCTCAATCTATTGTCCAACTTCGTTCTTCTTACAGTGTTATGGGAAGGGTATAGATTGCAAGATGTGATGGGAAGAAATCTTTCCCCTTTGCATGTACAGCTATTGCTCTCATTAGGTTTCGGTGTGGAATCACTGGGCTTTGTTTGGCTGAACACATCTGATATTTTCCCTCTCATTTGAATAGAGATATGGTCAGACTTCAGTGACTGCATACACTGCAGTAGAGGCAAAATAATTCAGTCTTCGATCTGCAGATTTCCGGAGGCAGCAAGGCAAGTAGAAACATTTTTTTCTCTCCCACTCTTGATCAGTCTTTCTATCAGCCATGTGGAACCACTTTTGTTTGCTCAGCCACAGTTAGACTGAGGTACATTTTAATAAGATCCATGTGTTAGAAGGATTTTTAAGCCAAATACTGGAGACTCTTCTCATTCCATGTTGGAACACAATATAAATCCTGCACATATATATCTGCATATGATACATGTGCATGTGTTTGCATGCATACTGTTTTGTAGATATGCTTTCTTTTCCAGTTCTTTGGAGATTATTGCCTCCACCATTGCAATTTCTAATTGTCTTCCTAAGAGGACTGAAGTTAGATACTCTAAACTGTTTGATATGGGTAGAATTAACAATTTTTCTGTCTGGTGAGGAAATAATCAAGGACATATTATTATCCTATTTAGGGGTGGATTGGGTACAGTAGTATTGTGGAAATGTAAGGGAATACGTGTTTCAAAAGTGAATGTGACCTCAAAATATGACACATTAATCCACTTTGCCAAATGTGTCCTAGGGAAAATAGTAAAGATGTGCAACTATTTTTCCATGTTTCTGCAGTTCAGACAACAAGATGAAATACGATAAAAACACAATACTAAAAAGAATGAAATATGTTTTTATACAGAGAAGGATCCTCTCAGTATTTTAGTACTTCCAGGATTTTCCAGGACTGTTTCTATGTACAGAGGAACAGTTTTGTGGTGGTGTAACAGCCTCTCGGTAGCATCAGCCCAGCAAAGGACATTATAATGAAGAGAAGAATGAGGCCCATTGTTCTCAAAAGGAAGACAGTTTTTTGACTTATATGATCAGAATAACTGAGTGATTGCCTTGTTTCTTCTCTGAAAGAGAAGACACAGCTCGAGATAGAGGAGCACATTCACAGCATGTGGCTACCTTGGTGCTGAGGCTAACAGCTTTACTGAGAGGACTGGCATAGACAATATCTCCAAATAAAGTCAATTGCTGGGAAAATATTGCAAGTCAATCCATGGTGAGGAAAGTCATCACTGTTCACTGCACTACCACAAATGTAAAAAGCAGTAGCTTTGAAAACTAAGCCAATCCATAATTTTCTGTACAAGGAACTGTCTCATAGCTGAAAGAGGAATAAGTACCAAAGAAAAGTGAATGGAAGTGGAGGCAATTTACTGCTGTAGATACAGAGCTAGTGGAATTGCCATTTGTCAAGAGCTGAACTTTTCCTCTTCAGTGGATCTACTTCCATGTTGACCTATCTTGAAATCTAAGTAATTGTTGTCCACTCTGTTTTACCTTGGGATTAGAACTTATTGTGCCTGACTGCTATGTATTTCAGCTACTGTTCACAGTCTGGAAAGTAAACAAATTCAGTTTTAGACTAATTGACTCAGTTGTTTCAATGAAAGGAGTGAAAAGAAAGACATTTTCCTTGACTGTACTCTCCTTTTTTACTTACTGAAGAGTTTTCCTTGGTTACTTCTCTGGAAATGACATCAGCAAACCAAATAGAATTTGATAGCATTTTTTAATTAAAGTTTGAAAAACAGAGGAGGAAAATGCTTCTTGAAAGGCGAAGGGAGTGGTGTTTTTCTTCTGTGGGACTGAAGGAACTTGATTTCTAGATAAACACAATTTTTGGAAATTTCATTCATTCTACAGCTGTAGGCAGGACTGTACATTTATGTTGTGTGTTCCCTGAACTGATTCCTACAATACAGGAGTTTCAAATGATACCTCATGCAGAGTAATGCAAAACCAACTGAATAGGGTCCTTAATATGCTTGACAGCAGCCAATTTATGTCAACAATGGAGTGAGCCTGTTTTGGCTGATATTTAAGAGTTAAAAATAAGGTCTTCACAAATATTTTGTTTGCAACAACATATCTCCCTGCTCTGAATGTCCATGGTGACTGAAGTGCATTGCATTCCTGTTTTTGTCTAGTATAATACTTAGCAATCTCAAAGTCCAGGATATGAAGTTCAAGGCCATCCTCTGGTATGAGTCAGGAAACTTTGGACAGCCCTCGATCTACTAAATTTAAATCTTAAAGGATATGAGGCTTTAAATTTTTTCTTTCTCAGTCCTCCTACCATGCTCTGCTGGTATCAAGAGATTCAGGCTTCCTTTTCAATGCAGTGAATGTTTCAGACTATCTTCAGTTTTCTGCAATTAGATGATCTCATGGTCCCCAGTTTCCAGGGACCACCTAAGTTGTTGTTCAGAATCAGTCTCCAGCAGTTCATTCTTCTCAAAGCAATTTTTACCCTATGGAACCTCACTTTACACAGAGTTCAGAAAAAGATCAGCCTTCAGTTTTAGCTGGAGATTGCCATTCCCTATCCCCTCATCCCCAAATGTCAGCATTTCCTGTGGAAATCATTTTTCTTTTGCTTCAACCAGGTTTTAACAAAGAATCTAGCTGCCACCAAACTTGGTCATAGTAAACTACAAGCCAAATTGGAAACTCTTCATGCCAGTGCTCAAAGTAACCCAAACCACAGTCATCCTGCCTAGAAATTAATCAAAACAGCAAAGACAACACTGAATATAATTTTCAGCCAGAGTTTTACCCACCTCCTGGAAATGAAGCACACATTGGAACCAAATGTTGTTTAAATCAAATGAGTGATTATAGCAGGCGGTAAGACAAGAGGCATGTTCACTCATTAGTGATCTACTGGAATGTATTTGTGGCTTGGACATCCTCCTGACTCCTGAGAATCTTCATCCTGTTGCATTTCCCACTATCATTTCTTTTTCCTTTCTTGACAGAAGAGCCACAGACAGTTTAGTTAGCTATCTTTATATGGCTTAAACAGATTTTGTCTGGCCCAAATGCATGAAATGCTAAACCAAATTAATTATTATGAAGTTTGTCTGCTCCTCCTGACTGAGAAGAAGTGTATTAAATCACACTAAAAGGGTCTATTTCAGAATACCCATTTTATTGGTTACTTGAGAGGGGAAAAACCTGTCAGAAACAAAGCCTGCCCAATTATACTGAAAGCTGCTTTCTTTAGCATTTATTTTGTCAAAGAATCACAGAATTGTTAGTGTTGGGAGAGACCTGTGGGGATCCTCCAGCCCAGCTTCCCTGCCAAGGCTGGGCCACCTAGAACAGGTCACAAAGGAACGGGTCCAGGTGGGTTTTGAATGTCTCCAGCAGGGGAGACTTCACACCCTCCCTTACATAATGTGTCCTGCTTGGAAAGCCCTGCTGCTGTCTCTCATATTGTAGCTAATTGAAATTTACATTTCACAAAGAAAGATAGTCTGTGTGATCAGCTAAGACAAAATCTCATCACTGTGGTCTAGAATTTTCCTTAAAGGATGGCAGGCAGCCCCACATCTCGCAGCAAGAATTTTACTGCAAACTAGGCAAGACTGGATATACTCCTTTCATATAACAATAGTTAAGCAAACTGGCAGTGGATATAGCACTAAATAGGAAGAGCTTTAAGGTCCTGCAGTTGGGAATGACAGATCTTATTTCTGATTACCTCTTTGTAAATTTATGGAATACTAGTTGAATTATCTCTACATAATTTGAGAAGGTTACTGGCCACTCACAATGTATTGGAGAAGTTCCCTAAATTATCTATAGCTTTTTATTGTTTTCTGCACATTTTCATACAGTCAGATATGTTGAAAATTTGTTTTGCTGTTAAAAAACCCCAAATCTCCACCCTGTCTCGTATCATAAATTGGGTAGTCCTGAAATGCATTCATGAAAGGTGAATTTAAAAAAAAAAAGGATAAAATAAAATCGCAAAAATGTCAGTGTTTAGATTTATATATAAAACTGTAAGGTTTTTGGTTTTTTTTCTTCAGAATTTCAGAAAAAATCAAGTCATCCAGCAGTTCTGAGGTAAAATCAGTTCATTGCAGATTGGAATAAATGTTGATGTGTAAAAACATTTATTATAAACATTTGCTTATGGAACAACCACTTTTTTGACATTGCTGTGCTCAGAAGTATTCAAGAGCAATTGAGAAATTAGTCCAGTGAATATTTGGTGTTTGGCAGCTTAACACTCTTTTAGGAAAAGAAACTTCACTGGTGTTATCTCATTTTCTATATTTCTGCATAAATGAAACACAGAAGAGCTCTGCTGTTTGCCATGCATTTTCTCTAAATGACTCAAACAAGGATTTCTGTTACCATAAATCCATATATATATATATATATACTGGTGTTATCTCATTTTCTATATTTCTGCATAAATGAAACACAGAAGTGCTCTGCTGTTTGCCATGATATATATATATATTTAGGAATACGATTCACGCATAACTTCATTTTGCACTGTCCCAGATACAATCCCAGAATTTAATATAAATAGGAGCTCATTGTGAACTCTTTGAGAGATATCTTTTCTCATTTGTTTCTCATTAAAGCTAGCAGTGTAAATTCAACTTTTGTAAATTATGTAACTTTTTCAAGACTGTTTTACAGCAAATTTATAAAGCAAAAGAGAATGTTTGACCTTGAAAATACAAAGTTTATTTTTCATCAAAATTTCAAAAATTAATGAACAGGAAACAGTCTGTCCATTTTCCCATCTGTACTCCCACACGGGAAAAATTTTGAAACATCACAAAAGAAAAAAATTGGGAAAGGGATAAACAATTCTTAATATCTTCATGTCCATAGTGTTAATAGCTTAAAAAAAAAAGCTGAAATTAAAAATTCAATTTAGTTATTTTAGATCTCATTTGCAATTTTTGTAATTAAGAAAACCAACAAAATTAGTGCAATATTTTGTTTAAAAATATAATGCTTTCAGAACGTCTTACAGCTTGATATATTTTGGGTTTCAGTTGTAATTTGACAAAGACATTCTAGTAAGGCCTTTCGGTGTCCTTATCTCTTGAGAAAAGGTACAGGACATTTCATTACCTCTGATGTTCTCAGCTACTGCATGCCCAGGAAAGGAAAATCAATATGGAATATACAACAACAGGAAACCAATGTATGTGTTAGTGCAGTGTTAGGTAGTGCAGTCTTGACTATAAAAATCTTGTTCAGGATGGACATCACATTCTTGGAACATTCTTGGAGATCTCTGGTGTCTTTTTGGCACTTCAGATCCAGACGAATCAAGAAAACGTTATTAATCATCTACCAAACCCAGAAGTGTCCTCCTCAGGTCCAAAAGATTGTAGGAAAAATACAGCCAAAATGTGTACTTACAGAATTATATTGTGTCCCTTTCTCAGTAATTCTTGTCAATGCTAGTACTGTGGTGAAGGGTCCTTTATAAGCAGTTGCCTCAAAATTTTCTGCATCTATTTCTTTCAGAATTGGACTTGTGTGGTGAAAGTTGCTTAGTGTGTTGAGGTCTTTTCATCAGCTTGCACAGTAGTTCCCATTCCATGTATTTGAATGCACTTTAGAAGAGCACTGCCCTCATTGATTACTTAAAGAGGATTCATATTTCATATTGCAGGAGTTACACTGGCAAAAAACAAATCCTGCCTAGCTCAAATGATGCCCAGCTGGGTTTGCTGTGAACACCACTCTCTCTTTGCCTCTTGGCGTGGCTGACCTTGGCTCAGGCAGTTGTTGGCATGGCCACTTAGCAGGAATTTGTTGCAGGTGGAATGAGAAGGCTTACTCACAACAGTGTTAAAAATTAAGTTAATAAAATACAGTTTTAGTGGAGAAAAAAATAATAGTTTATAGTTGCAGCAAATATCTCCTACTCTTACTAATCTGTGAACATTTGTATCTTTAAATATTCAGTATTTGAAAGGAAAATTCAGTTTGCTAGGTAATAACAGCAGCTGATACTAATCATTACAGCAATGCCACAAAACTTCATTGAAGTACTTTTGTCTTGACCAGTTGTCAGACTAGCTTTTCTTATTTTGGGGTATAATTTGATGAATGCAAAAAGCAATACTTAAAAAAGGACTAAAATTGCAAATGGAAGTCCGACAGCAAGGTACAAACCTACATAAAAATGTTCTTACACTTCTGAGATGGCACAGCATTAGACTTTTATGTTTTAACGTTTTGATGTAAATTGTTGCTGACCCAAGTGATTATTTAAAATTTGGGACAGGGCCAGTTGCAGCCAGGATGAGAAACTGGAGAAAGATGCTCTCCAGTTAATTTGCAAAAGACATACAAAATTCCATTTCCCGTATAACAAGACTCCAGCAGCAGACAGTTTATTTGCTCACAGCTTCAAGTCCCTTTAACAGAACCAGAGAAAAGCATATCCATATCTGTCTTTTGGTTTTCCTTATGGCTGTGCTGCCAGCCCTTAATTAGGTAGTCTATTTGGCATTCTGCTCCTCTTCTCCAGCTTTCTTCATCTTTCATCTCTTCACATAAACATACAAAACCCCATTAAAACTATAAAAAAGGCTATAAAGCTGTTCCATTCAGATAGAAATTGTACAAGCCTTCTTTCTTTCATACTGCATAGCAATGTATTTCAATGTTTGGGATATGTGTCTAGGACAATTTGAAGAACTCCTAATTCCTTTTTCTTGTTACTCATTACATTCATCAAACTTTCTGTGATTTGATATCAAGCATAGCAGATGTGCCATGTGGTTCTCCTTAGCTGGCTGTATGCAAACATAAGTGCACATTGCTTCTGAGTGTTCATGGGGTGGGCTGGGTAGAGAATTACTTGTCTCTAACAATAAGCAGCAATTAAATTGAAGTAGAAATACTTTATCTAAACCTGTGATCAGGACAAGATATCAAAACTTGTGATCAGGACAGTAGCTCTCTCTCTTTCATCCAATGCACAAATACATTTCCCTCTTTTCAGTGCTGTATCTTTACCTCTAATGTGATGAATTTGGTGTCAACCCAGCTGAACTGGTTTATCAGTTGGAAAAAAATCCTTACTCAGCATATGCCTCTTCTGATTTTGATTTCCAAATCTACTGTTGGCTTGAAAAGAGACAAAGAAATTGAAAAAATAAGCTTCTTGGGAAAAAGCATCTAGCTTGGACAACATCTTGCTGTTCTGAAAAGGTAATTTAAGAAACTAGGAGTTTGCACCAGGATAAGAAATAGCTGTTTTTGTTTTGGGACCTAGAAAAGCCTGTGTGGGTTAGCTGAGGACTTAAAATAACTTTATTCTGACAGAGATGATGATTTAATTTGATGCTTTCTTAAAAACCCAAAATAATTCATCAAAAGCCCTTCGTAAGATTTAATAACCATCATTGGATGTGATTATATACTCATAGAAGAAATATATTCAATCTGTTGTCTTACAACAGTGTCCCGTTCTGATCTAAAGGAGCCAGAGTTCAAGCCAATCAGTGATGCTGTTTCCTCCTTGTCAAAAGTAAACTCTTTGCATTTACATCTGCACACATCCAAGATTTACCTCAATCCAGAATGCATAACTTTCCAACTTAATTGCCTTCCTTTGTGGCAGCGTAATTTTTAGCCTTTGATTTATAATGTTTACATATTTATATATAGGCACACACACCTTGAGCACAATTGTATGTGTATTTGTATGTATATTTAAACATGCATTTTTACAAAAGCACACAGCGCAGAGAACACTTTAATTACCAGTATCCACTTCTAGAACCTAAATTAAGCTGAAAATGAAAGAAAGTAATCATTACTCTGTTTCACTGGCAGTTCATGTTCACATTTCACAAGATTCTCTGTGTAATGTCATTATCATTGATCCCATTATAATTTACAACTTATTTGAATTCTTTTGAGGCCATCAAGTCCAAATTCATACTCAGAGAAAGTTCATGAGATCAGTGACAAAGTAGTAAAAGGAAAAAAGCATTCCAAGGCTTGAAATTGATGTTAGTCTTTAAAACTCTGGGCTGTGTGTTGTCCCAATAGAAGCTGCTACCACAGGAACTCTTCTTTTAACAGGAATTAAAACTTAATCTCTTTTGTAATGTAAATCACAAAGTAAAAAGGCCAGTGACCAATGTAAATACTTCAGTTACATTATTCTAATCAAGAAATGCTTATTGCTGTTTTATTACAAGCTACACTTAAAAATTCATATTAATAATAGGAACTCTAGGGCACATTTCAAAACTTTAATTTATTAAAATGCATCAAAGGAAAATAATTTTTTGGCTTTAAATGTATATTGTTTGGCACATAATAATGGAAGAATGCATGAGATATTAACAGCAGATTAAAGAAATCAAAGGACAAAATATTCAGAATAAATTGCTCCGCTGCAGCTTGCTATTTATCTCTTTCTAGAACAATCCAGCTTATTTTTGTAGTGGTAGAGAAAGCAGCTTTGGAAATAAAAGCCACCAGCTCATCCAGAAGTTTCTGCACACACAGAGCATGTTTAGCTGCAGTGTTATCTATGCCTTCATGCTGCTGCTGTCTTGATTACTTATGCTGTTTTCAAAGGGCACATCTGTTTCCAGGTAGCAAATAAAGTAAACATTTCAGACCATTCTAAGTTTTTAAAAAGCATACATATTAAGAAAAGCTAATGCTCCTTTTTTTCTTCTGCCTTCTTGTTGTGCTCTTGGCACTCATCTGGTCAGGTCTTTGGCACTCTGTTCTCTTCAGCCACTCTGTTCTGTCCTTGCAGACAGAAATCTGTGTAGGATGCAGGAAAAACCCACTGAATGATTTTATTCATAATAAGAACACTACCATACATCTGATGAACATATGGACCCCAATGGTTCAAGGAAAGGGTTGGATTTTTGGATGATATCTTATTTACTTACTTCAGTTGGTCCTTTCAAGATTCTTTAAAGAGAAGTGATCTTTAAAAGACACTTCCCTTGATAACAAAGCTGCTTTTTTTTTTTTTAACTGAATATTCATACTAACAATCAGCAATTATCTTTCTCAACAATTTCTTAAAGTAAGGACCTAATATAAAAATTGATTTTTAAATTTTTTTTCCCCCCCAGTTCTCCCTTCATGGCTGTTGGATCACAAAACCAGAAATGTCAAAGCGCTGATTAATATACTTCAGCAGTTGTCCTACAGTTTCTGTGTAGAATGTGATACATTTTCTATTCCCTTTAATCAGTTAAATATCTGCCCTTTTCCAGGACAGATAAAATCCTGAAAGGTACTCCTATGAAAGAAACATGAGCTGCTAAGCCGAACATAATGTTTTGCCCTTCATAACTACTTGAAGCAAAAATTGTTAGCCCAGATTGTCCTTCCTAAATCTGCAAATAAAGAAAATAGTCAGTGTAAAACCTCCTTCTGAAAGGTGCCATGTGGGGAATGGAGACTTGAAGCTATCTATTTTATTTGTTAGTGCAGCAGCTTGCATTTTCACTCACAGGATTTTCAGAAACCTGCAGGGAGTGTCCAGAGTTCAGTGCAGGGTAAGGAGGAAAGACAGAGAAGAATTGAGAGAGAAATGAGCTAGATGTGCTCAAAGAAAAGGAAAGATCATGTCTTCCTCATATCTCTCCATCATCCTTACACATGGCAGGAGAAAGGTCTTGGACACTAATTTGGTTTCCATTTCTGTAGAATATAATAAAGGTTGCAAAGAAGCTGTATTTATCCCTGCTAAAGCCCAGGGAGACTGACCAGTCTGTAATCACATAGGAAGCCTGTGGCAAAACATAATTTGAACTTGTGCCTTCTGGCTGCTAGTTTAACCATTGATTTTTGCATTTTTTCTCTTTTTCTGTGGGGCTCTATGGGGCAAGGCAGAGGGATCCGTTGATGGACTGCAAAGGGACAGACAGAGTCAGTTTGGAGACAAACATGCCTGGATCAGCTTTGAATTAGAGAAAGTCTCAGATTTACTATAACTTCAGAAGGCTGGAGTAAGCCTTCTCCACAGTAGACCAACAGTGAAAATGAAGCTAGCTCCTTCACAAAGATATTCTAAGCTAACATATTTAGAGTGTGCTTTGTGAAACTCCTAGTGTTTTGTTCCTTCAGGACCAGTGCATGGTCTTCAGTTGTTTTTGTTTAAGTTAACAACTGGAAGAAACGCCCTTCCTCTGAGATCATTGATGGCATGCAAACTTTGCCATAATGTTCTAACTTTCCCCTTCAGAGCAGTATTGACTGTGCCAGCAGTCAAGCTGAGTATGGTAATTTCATTATAACTCTATCAAATGTAAATCATCACAATCCAAACATGAAAAGGGTCTTTTTATACTTTTTAGAAAATACCTGTTCTAAATAATCATAATCAGGTTCATAGAGAATATAAAATTTACAAAGAAATCTTTGGTTTTCACATGAGAAAAAAGTCCTTCCTTTGAAATCTCAAACATAAGCAGTCATTAAAGTTTTGTGCAAAATATCTTATTTATAGTGGCTAGAATTTTTTTATTACATCAATAATGTCATACATTTTCATGACATTTATCAATCATTAAACATAGGTAAACTTATTATGTCTGATGTAATTCCACTGAGATACATCTGGTGTGTGCTTTATGTGTTATTTCTAGCATG
Organism: Onychostruthus taczanowskii; assembly: GCF_017590055.1. Taxonomy (NCBI): domain Eukaryota; kingdom Metazoa; phylum Chordata; class Aves; order Passeriformes; family Passeridae; genus Onychostruthus; species Onychostruthus taczanowskii. Next base: position 7,652,829 of record NW_024497629.1, read on the forward strand.
CATGGGGTTTAGAACTATGTTAATTAGAGGTAGGAAAGCTTTTTTTACTAATTAGCCCACTATTATTTTGAAACCATGAACTGTATTCTCATTGCACAACTTCCTGAGGAGGCTCTATTGTTTAGAAGAAAAAGTTACAGAAAATGACTTGTGACTCAAATCTCTTATATTTCAGTGTGACATATGGCACATACTCATATTGCTTTCTCAGTTTCAGCAAAAAAATCCAGATTTTTCACTTGTCTGCTACTTAATGTCCCATGAAATTTCAGAATGAAATGGAAACACAGAGTATACTCCTGAATTTTCGAAATAACACAAAGTCATTCATATCTGACGCAGCAAATATTCCTTCAGGTGAGTTACTATCTGTGAAGTTCAGTTTATAAATAAAGTGATGTCACACTCAGGAGGCATTACTATTCTTTTACTTTTCCTGATGCACATCTCACATTACCAATCTCATCCAGTCACAAAGATTCATGGAATAATTTAAACCAGAAGAGACCTCTGGAGGTTATCTAGTCCAGCATCCTGCTTAAAACAGGCCCAGCTTTGAAGCTGGGTTCAGATAATTCCCATGGATATATTCAGTCAAGTTCGGAATCACTGCTATTGGAGAACATAAACCTTTTCCAAGTAGCCTGTTCCAGAATCTGATTGCTTTCATGGTGGAAAGCATGAAACACCAGGAAGGAGTGGTTAAAGATTCAGAACATGAATAAAAACTGTCGTGATACAGTATCAGTTGTTTTGGAGAGGGAAAGAGTCTGAAACAGACTCTGCAAGGGGAATTATGGCTTGGGCTTTTTGCAGTTATTCCATTCTGCTGCTGGGTACTAAGTAAAAGTAGAATGTTCAGTTTTCATGGGGTAGCTATTCAAAATGTGACCTACACATGCTTGAAACACCATCCCAGAACTTCCCATTCCAGCACACAAAAAAATCCCCAAAAACATTTTATAAGTGCTTGGAATAAGAAAACTGCTCCATCCTCTGAAATCAAAGTGTGGAAAGGTGGCCTTTGATCAGCAAAGCAGCTCCAGTTTTAGAAGAGCTAAAAGTTGGAGCTTGACAGTAGCTGAGACACCCTGAGATGGAGAGTTCAGGTGAGACCCCTTTATTTCCTCATCTGTATATTTTTATTGCTGCTTTAGGTACTGAATTTCTGTTTTATTACCTGGGGTTGTTCCCATTCCCATTCTGCCTTGTGAAGACTACAGACATCAAAATAATGCTTCTTTTTGTTTGCTCCTGTGCTATTGTAGTCATTTCTAGCTCCCTGTTGCCATGTTGGAACTGATTACTGTACCATGTCCCTGCCCATGTGGAGTTAGTCAGCTGTTTGGGCCACTTTTTCTCCTTTCTTGCGGAAGACAATACAATCCAGCAGGATTTTCTATATTTTGTGCTGACTAATCACATATAGTAATAATACACTCATAGCAAATCTGGCTTTTTCTGAGAGACTATTTGCAGACAGGAACGAGTTTCTAGCCTTAGGCATTCAGAACAAATTTGTAGTGACAATTTAAGATTTTTTTTCCATCTGTCCTATAAAGTAATGTCTGGTAGTCAGAGGAAGGAGTAGACACTCAGGAAAGTTGTCATTTATCCTTCTCCCATCCCAGCAGAGCTCATCAGGAAAGACCCCACAATCTGTCTTGAATCTGTAGAATTTCCTTGGCATCCATTAGCTGTTTTCTTGCCATTTTGATTGCATTTACTGAGGGTGATAACAGACCCAAGTTAGCATGCACTCATTTTTTATTGCTTTACAGTGCTCCCTAAATTTGTCTTATCCCTTAGGCTATAAATTAATGAGTAGAACCCTTTTTACCTATCTATGTTAATAATGATGTTTTACATTACAATGGACACACTAATTATTATCTGTAGCTACAGCCGAATTATAAAGAACAGCATCAGAGTATCTTTCAGGATGAAGACCATCTACTGTCTAAAAGGAAAGCAGAAACTGTAAGAAAATACAGAAAGGGAAAGAGGCTCCTCTTCTCTTATTTGGGTCAGGAAAGGACAGGGTTAATATTTTGCCTTTCAGGTACTAATTGTGCTCCTTGAGTACTTCCTCTGATGACCTAAACATGGCCTACAATAGTCCTCATAGTTTCCTATCTTAAATAACTAGCAGCTTGATTGTGATTTTATCTTCTTTTTACTGAGACAGTTATATGAGAGTGCTGACCTTCAGCTAACTGCCTGTTTCCTCTGCACAGGGTACACAGGACGTGAGAACTTGGTTCAATCAGGCATGGCAAGCCTCATGTAAGCGGAGGCCTTGATCGCCACAAGCGATAGAATTGTTTTAGTTCACGTTACGGTATCTTTGCGGTCTGCTTGTTACAACAGGGGAGTCCCTACTCATTTCTACCTTCACAGTGTACATACAATGACTGATAGAGGAAAAATATCACCATGCTTGCCAGTGAGGCCAGAAACAACCACAATTGTTGTAGCAGCTCTTCAGTGTCTCAGGCTGCATTGTTATGCAGCTATTTTAAAAAACTGGTACACAAACTGAAGAGTTAAGTATGCCATGACAGTTGACAATGCAGTCAACGTCTTGACATCCAAGGGGGGAGCAGCAACAAGTGATATTCTTCAGGAGCAGTAGTGTTTGCCACCTTCTTCAGTGGATTGGGTGATGAGAAGCTGAGCATGACCTGTCAATGTGCACTTGCAGCCCAAAAATTGATTGTATCCTGGGCTGCATCAAAAGCAGCATGGGCAAGTCAAGAGAGATGATTCTGCCCCTCTACTCTGCTCTGGTGAGACTCCACCTGGAATGCTGCATTCACCTCTGGGGTCCCAATCTAAAAAGGTTGTGGACCTGTTGAAGAGACACCAAAGGAGGCCGTGAGGATTATCAGAGGCCTGGAGCATCTTTGCTATGAAGACAGGCTGAGAAAGTTGGGGTTGTTCAGCCTGGAAGAAAGAAGGCACTGGGGAGACCTTATAACACTTTCCAAGAGAAAAGGAGAGGGACTCTTTACAAGGACATGCAGTGATAGGAGAAGGGAGAATGTGTTTAAACTGGAAGACAGTATGTTTAGATTTGATACTGGGCAGAAATTTTTTACTGTAAGGGTGATGAGGCACTGGAAAAGGTTGCCCAGAGAAACTGTGGGTGCCCCATCCCTGAAAGTGTTCAAGGCCGGGTTGGATGTGGCCCTAAGTAACCTAGTATTGTGGAAGATGTCCCAGTCCATGGCAGGGGTATTGGAACAGAATGATCTTTAATGGGTCTTCCAACCGAAGACATTCTATGATTTTATTATTTCCTTAGGGAGAAGGAAGGATTAAAACCTACAAAGAGCAATTGTTTTCCAGATGAGGGTTGACCAGGACTTTCAGTACAGGATGAAATGAACATAGGGAAAGGGATTTTTAAATCCCAATATACACATAACTGAGCCAGGATAAGGCAAGTAATGTTGTAGACAAGAGTTGGATTAATGGTGAACTCAAGACTCAACTCCATCAAGCAGACAGCTAGACTTAGAGGTTTACATCCACAGCAGGTCTTTCGCGTGCATTTTGGGATATCTAATTTTATGCAAAGATTGTGCAGATGCACAGGTCCCTAAGCCAGAATAAGAGATGCCACCAGAGAGATGCTTAAAAGTTAGCTAATACAATGCTTGAAATTTCAGTGCTTACTTTAGTTGTGAATGTGATCTGCAAGACCCACTATGCCTGTCAGGCTGGAAGAGCTGTGACTAAATAAGTTAATTTCTGCATAGCAGACTGTAAGTTGGCCTCTGTGCTTTTGGAGAGAGCCCTTGTTACATATACCAGGTGGGGAAGCAGACACCCTTAATTCCGCTTCCTTGATTTCTTAAGGTTGTTTTCCAAATGTTTTATCTTGCTGACACAATGCTTTATAGTAGGTCTATGGGGAATGAGCCAAGACAACAAAAATATATATAAGCAGCAATTTATTAATTCTGTCATTATGGCATAAATCAGTCTGTCGGACTAAGGTGGAATGGTCATTCCTTCCATGAATGATACATTTTGCTTTCACTGACTCCATGATAATTTTTAATTACAGTGAAACATTCTTCAAAGGTGTTGAACATGATATTCCAAAGCTTTTTAGTGTTTCATAAAATGAGGCTTGACATATTTTGTAGATTGTGTGCTGTGACAGTTAGGGTAAGAAGGTTTTAATTTTCTCTAATCATATTGCCCGATCTTACAGCAATGAAGACAGGCAGATATTATAATAAGTCCAGCCACCTCTGTCCATTCTGTCCTACACAACTTAATAGATCATTATGAAAAAGGAAACCCATAAATGCTCTGAGGAAGAAATTTTGAATGGATGGAAAAGGACAAAAATTACGGAAGTCACTGTATACATCACCTCATACAGTTTTAGTAGAGGTTCTAACAGTAAAAACTGCTTAATTTATAGGGGTCAATTGAAAAATCAACTGACAGTTAATTGAAACTTAAATGAAGTTCTCTACTCTGAACTTCTTGAAAGCAAAATATGCCAGGGCCACCATGCATTAATATTATTTAGTTGCTGGAGAAAGGCAATCATGGTGTTTCATTGTTGTCTTGCACATTGTCTCTTTCTATTCCTAGTTCCTCAGGCTAATAGCATTCCTCAGTAACAGCAGATACTAATGTCCTTCAATATCAGATATTAGCAGTAAAATGTGATTTCACCTAGAGTATTTTCCCTGGACTGGGTTTTCCGTTTTCTACCACTTCACTGATGCAGGAGAAGCTGATGAGCCTTAACTTACAGGGTTCACAACTTATATCACATTGGTTAATTTTATATCACATTGGTTAATTTTAATTTGTCTGTTCAGCCTCATAATCAATGAAGAGGAAGTGAGTAGAAAGGTTTACTTCCAGAGAGCAATGATCCCATTTGCAATCTGAATCAGGGTCTTCTGACACTGCAGAAAGCCAGAATGATCAGATCTCTTCTTTATGTTACTAACTAAAGGATTGTACTGGGAAGCCATGAATACTGAAGCCTTTTCAATAAGTGCTAGACAGTTCTCGGTAAAGGAGATTGTTTGGAAGGTCTTTGAAGAAGTAGCAGGAAAACAATATTATAAATGTTCAAAAGAATTTTTGTGCATTGTTCATAACCATTGATTGTATGGTAGGAAGCTTTTTTTTTGTATTATCTCATTGCAAATTCAGTTTTTGCCCTGTCACATCAGCAAATGGCAAATACATATTTCTGTTTCTCTCAATCAAGTCTTCCAGACTTTTATTGTGCATTACATAAATGTTGTTGCTCTGAGAACTGGGGTATACTAATAACTTTACAAGCTAATGTCAAATGCTTCAGTGAGTATTCAAGGGAGAACTACATTAGCTAGTACAACACAACTGGCTGTCAGTTAAAAGCCTGTTTTAGCCTCTTTCAGAACAACATGAGATCAACTGTAGCTAAACACTTAAAAGTGCCTTTTAAGCTTTCCTTAACTGCAGTGTTTCATCTTAATTACTGTACAGTGTGTATCATCACTTTTGCAACAGCATTTTACCTTATACTTCCTTACAGTGGCAAAAAGTGACAATATAAAGATCATAGTGTGTTAGCGAGAAATTATAGGATTCAAGCAGAATTTTCTTATCTTTCTAGGACTGATTTATCATTATCTAACTAGCTCATCTTTCATTTTTGAAAACTGTGGTTGAATTGTTTGATCATGATTTTTCCTACACTGCACACTTTGTGGTTTCCTTTTACCTCCACTTAGCTTTATTCAAAAGAAAACATGAAAGGAAGACAATAATTCAACAGGGGAAAGGAGTAAATGTAAGAAACAAAACCAAGAGACTGATCTGATTAATTCAACTTGCTTGAGTATGTCTGTAAACAAATATTGTTTCCTCATCTCCAGATTGTAAAATGGATAAACTCACCAGCATGTAGGCAGAGCTGCAATATCACTAGTATGCGCTCAGATTACTTATTATATTATGTTTGTTCCTTTCATTTCTATATGCTATAGATTATATCCACTTACTAGTTCAAACTCCTGGGAAGGCTGCAGGGGATTTCTTACCACAACTAAAGCATATGTGTAAGATGTCTCCTGCAGAGCACATGGGATTCTGTTAGCTGTTAGATCAGCTTGTAGCCAGTACCACGTCAGCTCTGAAAACTCACTCATACAAATCCCACGGTGCTGATATCCTGTCAAGAATTTGAGGTGTGGATTGGTTTTGCTTTGGGGAGTGGGGCTTTTCTTGTCTTTAGGACTACTCTTTACTTTAAAGTCAGTTTGGCATATTGTCTGCTCACAAGTTTCCCAGAAATTCATTTTAACCCCAGAGAATGTATTATCACATACCTAATGTGATAAATGTGTATATGAAAATGAGCTTTCCCATAAGTGAAGAAATATAAAATTAAGATTGCCATGACCATTTGTGATTACAAAGACTACATCAATCTTATTCTGGAAATCAATGTAATTTCTCAGTCAAAGAAGTTGGTGTGTGCCTGCATCACATTTAACAAAGGCAATATGAAAGCCACTTTGTCATATCTATAGTGAACCAGTGTTACTATATATTATGTCAAAATCAATATGCATACTAAATGTTTCAATACAGCTTCAAGTACCAACATTTTTCATATACCATTGAAGAAATAGTATTTTTAAAATGAATGTGCCTATGATTAGAAAGATAGATGGACAGATAGATAGATATAGATATAGATATAGATATAGATAGATATATTGAAAATGTTGTTGGATTGTTTCCAGCTAAGACTTTTGTGTTACTGTGTTAGGTACTGCACACATTTAGACAGTGAAATAGAACAATTGCTACAAAATATCAGTAGAATACAAACAAAAGGAATACCTTCTTGCCTTGATCTTTCTGTTAAATAGTTTTATCAATACATTTGGATGGTAACTCGAGCACATGGGCTAGATCTTCACAGCTGTAGAATTCACTCTAACTTCTAACTTCAGGATTCCTGTGATGCCAAATTCCAATGATGCCAAACTCAAAACACCCTCCTCAAAAGCAGGCTAAGCTAGCCAAAAAAATGGCTAGTCAATAAGGGCTAAATAAAGAATTCTTCTGCTCAGTGTTATGAATGAGTGTCCTCTGACATTGGACATCAGCATTTCATTGCTGAAAGAGGAGGAGAGACTGATCCCTGGATATTCACCAGCCTAGGGTCTAGATCCTAGCCTACAGGATTCAGAAAATCAGCATTACAGCCTGGAACAGGTCAGGCTACCAGTTTGTTGAAAGCAGCTTCTGGGATGCAGCAGAATCTTCTCATCCCTCGGGGGAATCACCACTTCCTCTGGCAGGTGGCTCCAGGGCTGTCCTCACCTCTTGTACTGTGACATTGCTAGGATTAATCTGTCTAACTTCAATTTCCAGCTCTAAATTTCCTGTTAATAATTTCTCTGCGGAATAGTGCCTTTCTTTTGGATAATTCTGCCACATCTGAGCACCCTATATTCATGTAATCAGGCTGTCTCTTCTCTCAGCCTTTTCTTTAAGTAGCTGAAAAGGATGAGCTCTTTCTCTGGGGAAAAAAAATAAAAAATAAAAAAAAAACACCAAAGGAAAAAAAAAAAAAAAAGGAAAAAAAAAACCAAACAAAAAAAAAAAAAAAAAACAACAAAAAAAAAACAAACCAACCAACCAAATTACGTTTTCATATTAGTAATGGATGCAATACTCTGGTAAAAATCTTACCAGCTCTGTGTGCAGAAAAATGGTCACTTCCTAATTTTTAGCTATCACCATTCATGCACCCAAAAATTGCATTAAGCTTTTAGCTTCCACACAGTAGCTGAGAGCCCATTCAGAGATGATTATCTGTGATAATGGTATGCACTTTAGCTAGAGATCTTTCTGTGATATGTTGCACCAGTGTGTTTTCCTACCATTATTTCTGTTGGTTCCTTGCTTTTAAAAAGCATTGTGCTACACTGAGTTTGCTTCTATTCCATACAGGTTCTGAATTCCCAATCAGATGAAACAAATCTTTCATATAGGGTTTAATATTTTGGATTATCATAAATACACAGTCCAGTATTTCTGGTGCATGCCTTTTCTAGAAGACCTTTCTCAGATTTTTCTTTCAGAATGTTAGTGGGGTCAGTATTTTCAGAGATAATTTTAAGTTACTTATGCACCAATGTGTGAATCAAGACAAATCAGATCTAATTCAAACTACCCCCACTAATTTAGAGGAGCTTTAGATACAGGATGAAATAGACTGATTTTTCAGAACTCCAAGCACATCTGCAACAGTATAGACACAAAATAGTGCATTACCCACTGAAATATCTCAATTCACTTGGTAGACTTCACCCAAAGTTGTGCACAGTATGTTTGGTTATTATAATTCTGTAATTAATGAGGTAATTTTGTTAGTATTATTTTTATCTGTAAGGCTTACTCAAGTTTCTGGGACCTGATTTTCAAATGCTTGAGAAAGGAGCTGTGTATAGATTTAAACCTATTCATCTTTGGTAGACATTTAACAAGAACATGATGTCTCCTTCAGCCTGTTAAGAAGTCCTTAAGAAACAATAATTGTGAAACCTAAACCCTATGTTCCCTCCCTCTTTCTTCACCCTATTTATAAGAGATACAGAATATATCTAGCACACTGTAGTATGGATACTAGCCCTGTTTTAAACACACATTAGAGAAACCACCAGCTATTTCTGTTTGAAATGAACATAAAATTGCTTTAATTTTTGCAGAAAAAATGTTTCATTCTAGCCTTAGGGTGAGTAGTAAAGACATCTTTTAAAAATTTCTTCATTCTTCATAATGTCCTTTTGCAAAACTCTATGTAGCAGCCTTGCATCTTCTAAATACAGAAATGTGTTTAGGTTAGTGGATGTGTTTTGAGGTTATTCAAGGGCACAACGGGTTTTGTGTGCAAGTATAGCAAATAACTGAATTAGTTCAATCTAATAAGTACTATCTAATTACACTAACAACTGGTGCAATTTCTACATACCCTATCAGAGGCAGAATAATCATATTCTATACAGAGTTCTTAATAATTTAAAACTAGTTGAAAATGGGAAGTTGAATCATTTGCCACTAAACAAGACTGATTTTATTTTATTATTTTTTAGCCTTGTATGTCAAGACAAGATTTGGAACTCAGCAAGTAATCCAGCCATTTTGGATCAGATCCAAAATGTTTTACATATTCAGAAAATCCTTTGGATAAAAGTATAGTTCAAACATATCATGTGATACCAGTAATAAAGAGCCATGTAAAGAAAGAGTAGGTAATTTTAAATAGACAACATAAGCTAGAGAATAATTATTGCCTCCTATTGAATTTCAGAAATCAACCCATGGAACCCTGTTTTGGAAGGAGTTGGCCAACTACAGCTGAATGAGTTTCAGTTCTTAATAGTATCATGTTAACAGACAAAATCCTTGGCAAGTTTGGACTTGCTTTGGCAGAAAAAAATAGCATCACTCTAAATGCACAGACTTGACTGACAATGCTGAGTCCCAGCAAATTCTTTACCAGAATTAATACTGTTAAGTGACATGGTGATGACTGATTAATGCTCTAGTGCTCTCTCCAATTGCACCACAGAGGTGATATTTCTGAAGAGGGCCACATCAATACTCAAGAAAATGCAGTTATATAAAGTTATTTTATAGAAATTGCATTTAGAGAAGCATAGAACTTTTTGGGTTGGAAGGACCTTTGGAAAGTCATCTAGCCCAAAACCCTGTCAGATCTTCAAACAAATCAGGTTGCTCAGAGCGCCATCCAACCTGACCTTGAATTTCTTTGCAGTAGAGTGCTCAGCTGTTTTGGTGTGCAGTGACCTTTTAAGTGTCAAAAGAAATAGAAGGCTCACTTTGCATATACAGCCTTTAAAAATTTATAATATATGTTTAAAAGTGTTCCATTTTCGTATATAGGCACACTGAGGGACTGAACTTTGTAGCAGGTTGCAGAAGTTGTTAAAACAGAGACTGGAACCCACACTGCCTGCCACAACCTGTTCACCAGCCACTCTGCCGTGAAAACTTTATTTCTGCTTCCCAGAAGTGGAACTGAAGTTCATATTCCTATTTCAATTGTACCAGTAGACTAGGAGTCAGATATTTTTTTAAAATTTTCATATTTTTAAAGTTCTAAATGATAGCAAGTTGTCATTCATTAATTCAATCACTACTTTTACAGCACTATCACTACTGTATGCTGCCTCATTTTACTAAGGTTTAGTCTCCTGTACACATTTCTCTTCCTTATTTTCAGTGCCACATGAGCTATACACATCCTAATGTTTCCTACCAGAAGTATTTTTTTCTCTACTTTTAATCATTAGAGCAATTTTAGAAGTTGTCTGCTTTTTCTTTGTATTTGTTTTCTATATCCACACAAATATAATTTAGCTTATAAATCCTTCAGGACTCCATGCTTATTTTAATTTTATTTATATTTAATAATAAGAATGGACTGATACCAGAAATAGCAGTAGAAATACTACTATTCTTCTACTGGCAGTAGAAGAATCTCTCCTTTCTTTTTTGTTTACACTATATTTTACTTTGTTAAAAAAGTAGATTTCTATTTTTGTGATTCTAGTATGCAAACTTGGTGGAGCTTCTGAAATGTTCCTTCAAACATAAAAAGGCAAGTCTTCCATCAACAGGACAGGCAATGTGATACACTGCTCTGATGCTATGAATGTTCTTACAGGCAGCATCCAGGTGCATTCCAGGGAGAGCCACCGAAACTAATATTAAGGAAATTTCCCTGTCTGACCACTGAAGAGCCACTCGTGTCAGTCACTCTCACACCACCTGAGCTGGGACCGAGTCCCCTTTGAGCTGCACCCCCACACTCACGCAGACAAGGTGCCCTCACCAGATTGACCCTAGGTTTCCCACAGCAGAGTCTCAGACATTTGGATCCTTAAAATAACTTAATCTTGGTACAACAGCTGGAGCAAGGACCCCAAACAAAGGAAACCCTGGACTTTCATACCCCAAAGTCCCAGCATGCCAAAGTCCAGAGTCCTCAGCTTCTGCTGTGTCTCCAAGTGTCCAGGGCTATTGCCAAGACACAGGTCCTCATGTCCTTTGTTTTGTGAAGGGTCAGCAGCTCATAGCCTTTGGCATGCGGCTCCCACACCCCAGAGCTCAAACTGCAGCTGCTCATGGAGCTACCTGCACTGAATGTAGTCCTCAACACTAAGTATAAAGAACTCTGTTGAACTCACAAATTTTATTTCTGTATTTAAAAATCTGAACTTAACCTTGATGAGTTGTAAGGCTACCCTGTGTCACAACGGGACAGGATCCATGTATTAGAATTTAATATCCTACCATTCCTGTCCTTCCACTTCAAAGTCCTGACAATTCTCTTAACACCTCTATCTAAAATTCTTAGATAATATGTGTAAAACCTTCCTCTGGAAGGGAAAGAAGTTCCCTAAGTACTATGGCTGTAACACAAATCTGAGAGAGATAGCTGAAGAATATATAATCTACCTATTTTTTTAAATATTAATATGAATGGACAATGGATAGTGGTACAAAAAGACTTACAAAAAAATTATGACCCTGAAGAGGAAAGAGTTACATAATCATGAAATACACAAATCATTGCTATATCCCCTTCCCTTTTTTTGCTTTAGTAATTCTTGAAGTTTCAGATCCCTCGGGATCTCCGCTCAGGTTTGTAACTATGCAATTCACAGGAAGAACATTTTGCATGAATGCCCAACTTCAGCCAGGTCCACCAGCATGATCTGACCAGTTTAGTCCTTTCACCAGAAAAAAAAAGGTGGGAATTAAGTGAAACTAACAGTAGACTGAAGCCTAAATCTTGGTTTGAACTTTTTTTTTTAGTCAGGTTAATGATAAGTAGTGGGAATAGGGAAGGGCAGGGAAGATAATGGAAATTAGGCCAAGAATATCATGCTCAAATGGCAGCAGAACATGGGTGTCTGGTGAAGTCAAAAGAACTGTTTTCCCTGCCACAATGCAGAAAAAAAAAATCAGTCTTCCACAAAATCACAGCCATGAGAGTAAGGTTATAATTTGTCTCTTCAACGAGAATTTTTGCTCAGTCTTTACACCACCATGGAAAGAATAATGTCAGTCTTATTTACACAAACCAGGATAAATATTTATGAAAGGTTTTGACCCTCAAGTTTTGTGACATAAAGCATGCTAAGCTAATCCCATGTTCAGAAAAGCTGACACCTTCCTCTGGAATATCTAACACAGATTCTTGTTATCGCACAAGAGTGAATAACAATGACCATTGATCTGATTCATAGCAAACATTTCTATGGCTTCAGTGGATCATGTGAATGCAAAGAAAGAATGAGGTTCAGACATTTAGAAATGCTATTATTATAGCAGAAAAAGAGATAAAGTTTCTATCCTGAATACTGGAAATTAAGCCTGTTCAATGATCCAATTTTCCACTTTGCTTTTAAAACACATGTAGCTTTAAATTCAAGTATACATCACCATGTCTGCTGTTGCCAGCATAGCTGATGAAGAAATATTGTGTGATTTCTGACAACATCTGAGTAGAATAACAGTAATTTGAGTTGGGATTGAAATAAAGTGAAATAAAGAAATAAAATAAAGTTTGAAATAAAGTGCAGCAGAGGACATTCTGCAAGAGTTCTTCCTCTCCTCTCTTTGTGTGAGAGTATTCCTAAAAACAGCACGAATATTCATAAGAGATGACTGCCATCAGCCACACTGGGCTTCAGCCAGAGGTCTTCTATTAACAAAGTAGCACTTGTGATTTCTTCCTCCTATGCGAGAAAAGGTGTTACAAGTCCTGGATCTTGTACTCAGAAAAAATAGTTGTAGCATCTGCTACTTGTTGAGTTATTGTGAATATTGAGTCTTTTTTAATGCATTTGCAATGAACTTCTGAACAGGAATTATCTTAATACTGCAGTACAGTATGATTCTTTTCTAAGTTGAGACACTGGTAAAAATAATCAAAGGAGACAATTCTTCCTTATGTGACATGGCTGGGTTTGTTTTTTTGTTTGCTTCTTTAGAATGTTCTTCACTCTGGATCCTTTTACTGTATCCTGAACTTATTGCAATACAAAACTAACATGATATTTGCAGTGACCCAAGACAAATATTCATTGTTTCAATTACTTCAGTGCAGAAATAGTAAATAGAATAGTGAATAAGAACATCTGGAGAAGTTTTTGGACCAAATTTCCAAATTACTGCAGAATTTGACCTGTGTATAATAAACTTGCTTGTGTCCCTTATATTTCAAACAGGACTTATGCCAGATCTCTGTGAAGGTGAGACAATCCATCTTAACAGGACTAAACCACTGGGAAATAAAGGATTACTTTAATCACTTTAGGTTATCAGGAGACTTTATAATAAAAGATGCACTTTCCTGATTGTACATCCTTGTCAGAAATACCAGGAGAGTGACTGAGTTTTGTGTGGCTTGCATATCTGCTTTAAGGCTGCTGTGACAGCAAAACTTGGCAGAATTAAATATGAATTTTTGCATGTGGTTTCTATAAATCCAACATTTTCCACTTTATAATCCAGAAAAGATGATTGAGCAGATGGTAATGCAAGCCACTGGATTTATGCAATTTTTTTCTAAAACTGGGAGTTTTCACTCCCAAGAACAGCTTATGTATGAGGGCCTGAAAAGGCTGAATACTAATTTTTTTGGCAGAGCACCATGCTCACATAACCTAGGTACACAAATAGTAGTTATAAATAAGTTGACTGTAGGAGGTACAGCAAACAAATTCTTTCTGTGTCAATGAATTATCTCTCAGTTAACTTCAGATACACATATATATACATATTTGTGCAATATTCTAATCCATTTATAAAACAAAGAAATAATATTTGTCTGCATTTATGTAATCTAAATAAAATACATTAAAATAAAAAAAAATCTAAGGAGCAGGATGCATGAAGCATGAGCAGGGACATAATAATGAATGCATTTTTATTTTAAGAATTCTTCTCAGGAGCTGTTGTAATCAGTGACTCAATGCATAACTTATTAATAATGCTTCATAAGACGCTCTTTCAGCAGGTTTTCAACTTTCCTACTGGGGCCCCATGTGAACTAAAAACAAAGCCCTGCATTTTATTATTGCTCTGTTATTCTTGCAAGATTTCCCTGAAGACTGAAGTCTCTCTGCTCTGCCTGGGAACCATGCACAGACCAAGGAGGTCCCACAACATTTTCAGTGACTGTGCTTTCACTGTTACCAGATTATCCTTTTCATCACAGGATTTTTTTCCTGGGTATATGCCATGCTTATTCAAGATTTCCAGTCAAAAATACTGTATTAACCTCACCATAAGACCACGGAAGGATAATCCATCTCCTGCTATCAGGCACAACAGCATTGATGCGGGGCATGTGCTTGTGCTCAGGAACTTCTGTAGTCAGCAAGAAATGCGAGAATCTTCCCGGAAGCAATTCTGCCAGTTCAAGGCCAGTGCCTTTCACTCCTGTTCTAACACAGAGAATCCTTGGATCATTGGGTGTCCCATCAGCACCAATGTTTCAATGCATCTGTCACATGTCCCGTGGTGGCAGTCTCACTGTGGATGGACTTCTGTGCCCTGTGAGAGTTAGCCAGCATTCACATAGACACACTGGGCTGTGAAGAGAGTATTTAGGACCAGCATCCTAGACTGAAAAATCTCCTCCAGCAGGGATTGTCTTTATTTGCAGCTCATACAAAGCTGAGCACATTTTTTGGCTCTTTACACTGAGCAATAACTCTTAATAACAGCACTGTCTGCAGGCCAGAAATGCTCTGATTCATCTCAGCTTGTAATTCTGGAGTCTGTATTAATGTTTCTTCATCAGATTTTTTTTTTCTGAATGGATCCTACAAGCTTTCATACCAATTGGGGTGTGATTTTTATTCTTTTTTTTTTTAAATTGTGGTTTCCAACCTCCCCTACCCTTTTAAAATGCTTTCTAAATATCCCATTTCCTGCTTGGTGCTGCAAAACCCCAATGCACTAAAATGCCCACTAGCCTTGGAATGCATCCTGGTAGTGCTGCTCGGCATAAATCCTTGCAGAGCACTCTCTGGACTCCAGCAGTCTGCTGAAGATTGTTGACAATTGCAAGAGCTTCGTGATTCACTTCTGCCATTCTCATGAATTTCCCTGAAGAATCATTAAGGATCTTGTCTGGGTAGAGTATTATAACTTCGCAGTCACAGGCAGGTAATTTAAATTGAGGGCACAGCTCTTTCCTTTGCCATCAAAAACATGTCTGTTGCCTATTACCTCTGAAAGTCCCCCCTCCCCTTCAGCCTTTGCTCAGAGAGTCCACATTTATGATCCATAGCAGATGGAAGAAAATTATTAAGCTTACACATAAGGACCAGATCCTGCAGTCCTAGCTCCTTTCTTATTCTGGCAGATTTCCCATTGACTTCAGTGCCAGAGTAATAAACATAGAAGGACAGCTGGATCTGAAGCAAAGATATTATTGTCAGCTTCCTCTATATTTCTCAGAATATTTTTCACAGACTGATTACTGAGATGTAGGGAAGTGTATTTTCCCTATCCAATGTCTTGTTTGTATTCACTATGTCTAATGAGATTCCACTGTGTCAAAGTAATGCATTTTAAATGCAACACTCAAATTGAAATTCATAATTTCTACATTGTAAAAGGTGTAACCCCATCCAAAAGACTTGACATTGATCTGGAACAGGTCAAACCTCTTTCCTGGGGATTATCTGTGGGAGATTCTTTAACTATTTTGTCCTTCTGTTTCAAGATTTTTTTTTAATATCTGGGTAAAATGAACTTTGAGTGCAGTAAGCAGCATTGTGAATATTATGAAGCATTATAGATCACTTTGGGCACCCATTGGAATGTAGTTTACATCAAAGAATAGTTACAGTGAATCATTCCACATGGACTTGCCTGCTTTGTTTCCAGAATTTAGTACACAATCCAAGTGAGTCACTATTTTAGCATTGTGTACCTTTCCTGTTTATAAGCAGTAGCGAGAACAATCTGGAAATTATTTCAGAAGGCATTTTCATTTCTGCAAATATTACTCCCAGACTTTATCTTTTACAACATTCACTCTCCTTACACTGCAGATGGTTTGGGGAATTGGCTTTTCTTTTACATTTCATTCTAAACTCTTGGGGACAGAACTCTTGTTAAATTCCTTCACGTAAATAAGGAATGACAACATATCCATAAACAAATGTGCATTTGCTATGTATAAATCACCAAAATTCCAATAAAATCAAAAGGGGGCGATTCCATGATTAGGTTATTTGAGCAGAGCCTTCTCTGTTCATATGTTTCCTGCGTGAGTTTGAAAATGTAAACTTTGTCCTCCCTCTCTTTTACTTACTTCATTGAAGTATCTAATTTTTTAGGCTCTTTGTTATCAATGGAGAAAAATAGGCACCTCCAATGTGCCTGCCCATTATCTGTGTTCACCCTTGAGATAGGCTGGGATTAAACAGGACTCAGCTGTTTCATTTGAATAGGTGTCTAACAGATTTTTTAAGCCTGGTCGTTATTTTCTAGGTGTCCCTTCTTCAGTTTTAAAATGGATATAATTTTAAAACTCTCCCAAGATTATCTTGGTGCTGACACCTAAAGAAATTATTATAAATGTGTACTGAAACCAATAAAGTGTGGGAAAACCAGTCACCAGCTCCTTAACACAGCTCTGAAGACTGGGAAAACACAGGATTTCAACATAGATATAGTAATGGCAAGAATTTAGCACCCACAGTTGGAGAGCATGAAAAGATCTAGCAAAATAAAGTGTACTGTGACCGGTCTGGACATAACTGTTGTAGATTGGATGTAAATGAAATAGCTTAAGTTTGACTGAAGTCCAAGCATTTCTCCAAGAGGCAAAATAAGAGGATTAGGTCACTGTAACAGTCTCAGTGCTCTTGTGTGTATCACCCCAGACTTCTTCACAAATATGTAATTTTATTTTGCTCTAAAGCCAGTTTCCCTCATAGTTAGGCTTTTTTTTTTTTTTTTTTTTGGGGTGGGGGGGTGGGTTTTGGGTTTTTTTGTAAAATCACTGAACTGATTTCACAATCAGAAGGACATGGAGTCTTTCCACATGTTCATGGCGTTATTCAATGTTATGATTCACCATTTGTATATAGTTTCATGTGTACTTATGGTTTCCACCACAGCGTCTGCAGATGCACTCAGTGGTATGCAGTTTTCCAAATTACAGACCTCTGAAATCCAGAGGTATTTCATTCCCTATAGCATTGGAAGATATAGCACTTGTGAGATTTAGAAATAAGAGGGAATAAGAAAAAAAGGAAGTTGGATTAATATTAGCCTAAATAGGAATGATCAGCTAGTAAGTAAAAGAAATTTAGCAAAGATAGCTAAATTGTAATCAAACAGTGAGATGAAACTAACTAAAAGATAATCTAAGTTGCAAACCTGGGAATTTTCCCAATAGTGGGCTTTGTTACACTAGAAATAATCTCCTGGAGGAGCCAGTGGAAACATTACCAGATAAATCAATTTGGAAAAAAATGAAAAGGTTTTAAGTACAGGGAGAAATCTTCCACTCAAAGTGAACAAGTGGGTTTACCTTCTTTCTTCACTGTGGAACTGACGGATATCTGAGCAGTAGGAAAAAATATAAATTATGATGGAAAGATACAGGTTTGATTCCCAGGCTTTCTACAGATTTTCTGTGAGAACTTGACTAAATCACTAAAGTTCTCATTTAGAGCTGACTGGGAAATGAATTTCACTACTATGTAGAATGTCAAGGTTCAGGGAAGGAAAAAAAAGAAAAAGTTGTCCTTAACCAGGATGAACTTTGGCATATTGCACCGCAATGAAATTCTGTGGGAATAAGAAAGGCAGTGACCTCCCATTCCCTCGCTACTGCTCAGCTCCCTGACTGTTCACGCGGCATCCAGCTGGATTCAGAGCTCTGAGGCATCCTTCCAGCAGGTGCGGTTGTGCTTACAATGTTTCCTCTATTGCAGTCTGGTTCAAGCACAAATAAAAACACATACCCCCAGGGTTAGCTGCTCCGCCTAGGCTCTGCTTGCTCTGCAACAGCTCCTCTGACTTTCCAGTATAATTTGGCTGGCACAGAGCAAGCTCTTCCCAATTACTGCCTCTGGGAGGGCCACTTCAGTGAAGACTGAAGTCTGGTTTGGGTTTTGTTGGCTGCTGAGAGAGGAGAGAGAGCCTTTACATTTGCAGCTTCGCTCCCTTCTGACTTTGTGTCACTGGGAAATCTGTATCCACAGCAGCTGCCAGGATAAGGGTAACTGCAGTGTTGAAACTCTCTCCCCGAGCTCCTTCGTGGAAAAACGTGGAGTTGTCATACAGAAAACCCACGCCGTGAACTGGTAATGAAGATCCAGCACTTTTCCCCATTACTTGCACTGTCACAGTTGCTGGGTTTCGCTGCCTTATGGGCAATCTGTGAAATGAATGCTTCTTGCAGTGTGCAGTCACTTGCACAACAAACAGACACTAAACATTTCGCTGCCTCAGGCAACCAGCGTTTGACTGATACGTTTGAACTGCTTCTGCCTGCTTCTGCCTCCATGTGCTGTTCCAGGCTCTTCGGGTTCCTTGTTCTCTGCTCTGTTGGCTGTCTGAGATGTCTCTCAGCAAACAGTCCATGATGAAGCAGGTGTGAGAAAGAGGAACAAAGAAACTGATAGTTCTTGGAATTAGATTAACTCTCCAGCCTCCTGCTAGACAATGGCATTTTTGGACATACAATTTGCTTTCACTGGTCTGTGCTCGTTTGCAGGCAACCCACAATGGGAGCACCACTGACAGAGAATGTGCCTCTGTAACAGGAATTATTTTACAACCTGGAAATGGCACAGATCTGTTCAGCTGTCAATACTAAGTCCAGTGACTTCTTTGGCTTAACATAGCTACATTAATATACTGAAAAATTTCTTTTAGATGATCACCTACAACTGGAAATAAGATGTGAAGAGATCCATAGTTAGCTGTATAATGTAACCTCCTGCTTACTACCCATAAGATTTTAATAATAGTTGTGCTCAGAATTCTCACGCACAAAGAGGTGATTGCATTATGGGATGTGTTCCAACGATGTAAGAGACAGTCTTGGTGTCCATCTAAGTAGGTAGGAAGAAGAATGGAAGAAGTGTTTGCTGATGCAAAGGTGAGTCACAACGAGTGACAACATACTTGATATGGGAAACAGTTAAATCGTATCTCAGTGCCTCTACACCAAGTCCTTCTTCTGCTCCAGTCTCATTGTAGTGTTTCATTCAGCTGTGTTCAAGCAGGATTTATACATGCATAATGTATTAAAGTTCCAGCAATAAAGGTGACCTGCAAGAAGATTTTTTACTACCCTGCTGTAGTGAGCTATGAGTGTAAATTAACCCTGAAATTAAATGTGTAAATGACTACCTAAGGCTTTCACTTTCCAGTTTTTCTGCTACTTGGCAAAGAAGCTTTTAGTAATGTCTACTAATTTTTTAACTGCAGATAATGCTGATAAAGAGAAGCAAATATTAGGAGATGAGTGAACCTACACATTAAAAATTTTCATCTAGTGCCCTGAAGTCTTATAGATGACCTTGTTTTTTCTTGAGGAATCACAGCACCACTAGTCAGTCATTGCAAGGAGCTCCAAGCCAGCCTTGTTTTAGCAGTGCCAGCAGATGCTTGATTCCCTGGGTATAAAATGTGTATTCAACCACTGCTAGAGTCAAGATCTTTGTATACCAAAGCACTCCTGTCTTCAGCATCTGCAGAAACAGACTGCAGCAGCAAACATCAAGGAACACCAGCATGTGCCTTGACTGTGCCCTGTGCAGCTCCAGGGCTATTACTGTGATGAACTAAAAGCAGAACTTGGTGTCCTGCCATAATGTAATAAAGGTCACTTCCATGTAGTAAGAAGGATTGCTTTTGCTCTGAGTCAGTATATCTCACCAGCATGCATGGCAAATGGGGTGTGCAGAGTTAAACAGAATCCTCCTTTCAGACTACTGAATAGCAACAGTGTCAATGTACTATGCCAAACATACCACCTCCAGGGTTTCTGTAGGGGATGTACTACCCAAGGAAATTTGGCTGGCAAAGCTGTGTATTTTGACTCTAGTAACCCATCTCCCTGTTCAGCATTTCCCAGTGTGCTGGGTGTTTCAATTAACTTTACTGAAAGCAAACTTAAGTTAAATACAACCTAAATTCCTCATCTTCTTAACTGCAAGCACAGATAATCTGTAATTCACTGTTAAACATACATGTAAGCCTCTGCAGTATGGAGTAAGGAGTTCACTCTAGATACTGCATTCAAAACTCCTAAAGCATGAAGTAAAACATGGTCCATTTATTTTCACTTTTCTTTGGATTTATGCAAATTAGCTTGAATAATTTCCAAATCTCATTTTGTACCGATAGGTGGCACCAACATTTTCTGCTTTCTTCATGACACATTGCCAGTAGTGAGATTTACAGTCTACTCCAGTGGTAAATTATCTACTAAATCATGATGAGTTCTGTACTGTTCCTTTCCCTGCAGATTGTGGCTGATCACTATGCATTGGTATGTGTTTTGTTCTCCAGGCATTTCACAAACTCTGAATGGGATGTTTTGCTAGATACATTACCAATAATTCAGGCTGCTGTTCTCTTTCATGTTGTGGGAGTCAGTTTAAAAATATTTTATTGGAGTCTGGGTTTATGGTGATTTGTTTTGGTTTGGGGATTGGATTTTTTTTTATGTTTGATGGCTTTCTTCAGCTTTTCACACAAAGATGTTAGTGTATCAACTTTTTTCTAAAAATGATCTTGCCTTTCCCCCTTTGCAGGTAATAAAAAAATTGAAAAGTAGACTTTTAAAAAAGTTGAGTCTTTTTTTTCATGTTTCATGGTTGCATGATTGCAGCCTTTACAGCCATGATTCTACTGAAAGTAATTTAATAGCTATACCCTTTAAAAATTCAGTAGTGAACTTTATAGTTGTTTTGGAGAATATGTACTAAAACCATGCAGGAAAAATCATTGGAACTAAAAGCAAGAACAGCTTTGGCAAACTCAGTTAATTGATTGAGAGAATATTCACTGCCCTGTTTTAGTGGGAGAATCCTTGTTCCCAATAGACAGATCCATAGAAGTAACCTGTAACTCTTCATGAAAGTCCAATGGTCCTCATTGCAAGTCATAGTTTTCCTATTCCAGATAAATCAGCAATGGACCAAAGACTTTAGTTTTCCAATTGAGATTCCCAGACAAGATTGTTTCCTTATTCTCTCCTTTCATAGTCATCGTTACAAGAATGTGGTTTCAGAATTGCAATGGTTATTTTGTGACTCATAATCCCAAATTTTGTAACTATTTTTTTATTTGATTCTTTCTTATTCACCTGAATTCATGGCACTTCTGGTCAAGAAACAAGAATGCTATTTCACCTAAATTTAAAGTCTAAAGCCTGCCTACCTACCAGCCTATATACACAAATCATTTCAAATTGTTCATCAAGTTTGCTGTTCTGAAAACAGAGCCCATCCTACAGATGACTCCCAAGATTAATGAAAGTTCAGGATCCAAATGCCATTTACATAGAAGTTGGTCTCCTTCTGACATAATTTATACCACTGACTTGTCACCTTTATGTCTTGGCTACTCATAAATCAAACCAAACCTCTTCATTGATTCTGCATCACCTTGTTGCAGTCTGAATATTTGCTTGCCCAAGCCTCATGTTCTCAGAGTTCTCAGGTGCTTAGAGTAATTTCTCCAACTGAATACCACATCTGCATATGCAACATGAGCCATGAGCTGAAGAAATACCTAAGACAAAAATTATTTACATCAGTTTTCTTTACATCTCTGGTCATCAATTTCTGTTCATGCCATAAAGGTGTGTCTAAAATCCATTGGCAACATCTGAAAATGCCCTTTTACTTGAATTGAAATTCTTGAATTACTCTAGTGACTTCAGTGTTGTGAATATGACCAAAAATGGGAGACATTACCTTATCCAAACTTTTCAGGAAAGTCAATGTATTTAAAATAGTCATTATCCCACTCCTTAAATGATTTAACATTTCGCTGGCCTTTATACAGCCTTAATTAATGTCTCCTTTTTTATGCTGAACAGTCTGGAGTTTTCCATTTCTCTACAAGTGAACGATTCCAAAACACATACCTATGGCAGAAACTTGTTTAATTTGGGATTCTAGGTATCCACCCTGTGTTGCAAAAGTAGACTGTGTGACGCAATATTGTTTTCAGCTGCAGACTTTGTAAAACAAGTATTGAGTAATCAGAATGTATCTTTATCCTTGTGTGTGCATAGCAACCCTACAGGTCTGCATGACAAAAAGAATTTGCCCTTGGACAGCAATTTAACGACATCAAGCACTCAGGACAAAAAATAAAAACTTTGCTTATATTTCACAATGAGTAGGGAATGAATAAAGAACCTCTCAGTCACATTGGTTTCTATTAGGGCAGGATTTTAAACTTTTCACTTTTAGATGTGGGCAGACGTTCTAGGGAGATCTGGAAGCAGGAACAACAAAACTTTCTCTTTTTGCATCCTATGGAGTAGCTGCCAGAAGAACAGCTGTACAGGCACAAAATATTTCTTGCCCTTGCTGTTAACACTAAATAGGTTCAAAATGATTAAAGGAAAAGGAAAAGGAAAAAGGAAAGAGGAAAAAAGGGGAAAGGAAAAAAGAAGGGGAAGAGGAAGAGAAGGGAAGGGAAAGAAAAAAGAAAGAGATTGAAATGCTACTTAGAATGCTTCAATATACTCCTCAAATGTATCATAAAAAACAATGGGATGAATATGACACAGAAACCAAAGGGGGGGAGGGTGACGTGTCATATTAAGGCTTGTCCAAGTAGTGATGCTTTCCAAAGAAGCCCATGAGGAAAGAACTTGTTAACATCTCCGAAGTCCTACACTGTGTCCCAGAGTCCAGCAAGAACGCATGACGCTGTTGATATATACTCCACACAGAAATTAGATCAGAGGAGAAGATATCTGTGGTCATGGCAGAGCTGGTACTGAGGTGACAGTGTTTAGGGAGCCTACATACTCAGGAGCAGAAGAGTGAGAAGGCATTCCCTTGAAGAGGGCTTGGGTGCCTTAGTAGCACAACCTGTCTTCTGCTGTTGGGAACCCAAAAACTGTTAGTCAAATGAGCTATGACTGTATTTAACTGATCTCACTGTTCTGAGGAGGTATCTGAGGTCAGAATTGTTGCGGACCTTGTCATCGACTGCCTTGCACCGAGCCTCTATTCAAACTGCAGGCAAATCCCACTCCCTCAGAGCAAGCCACTCTGGGAAGGACCCTGATTTGTCTGCCTGTTAATTTTGTAGGAACAAAAGGGGCACATGAGGTCTTCTGGGTCAGGTACAGAGTACACCTTACAGCTCAATGTATTCTGGAACAGACACACTGCAGAGCAGGGAAATACAGGTTTCCAAATGCACTTTCCTTGTTTAGACTCCTGAATACTGCTAAAGGCAAGAAATGGCAAGGTCTGGCAGCTCCCATCTCAAGCTCATAGTCAGAGTCATGTGTTCCTTCCAGGATAAATGTAATCATTGGACTCGGGCTTCCCAGCTCACCCTGACTCACACTCCTCCATGCTCAAAAAAGAGCGTGGTTTTAGAAGAATTATGCACACAAAGACACAGTTTAGCACTTGGTAGGAAGGATTGCTGAAATTAAGTTCATACCCGATTTTGGAAGACAAATGCCTCCAAAAATCTGCTGCCTACAGCTAAATAGAGTAGAGCATGGTTCATGCAATCCATCTTCTCTGACTTTCACCATCTCTGCTCTAGGTGACTACACTAGAACTGGTGACTTTAGGCTCAAGAGAGGGAAATAGATGCTTTTAGAACGTGAGTCATCTGACCTATTTTAGATATCTCTGTTAGGAAGAGACAAAAGAAGGTCTAAAGTACCTATTTTTTTTCTACTGATTCCTAAAGAAACTCATAAAACTAGATAAGAAACTATTTATGTGGGTGAATCTGACCTCATGCATCCTGGAGTACCCACTGCTAAGCTGCAATTCATATTATCCAATTTAGGAAGTGATTGACAATGAAAGGCTGACATTTATAGCTTAACTAATAATCTATGTTGAGGTGGTACAGCTGGTTGGGAAGGAACAAACAAGCAATTAAAGGAGTATATTTGCTTCCCCTGAATTCAGTCTGTGTGTGGTTTTGATTTGACGACTTTGTCAGAGATGCAGAAGTCTCTGCTAACCTAAGTCTCAATGCAGACAGAAATGTCTGGGTGACAGCAGGCAGGAAAAAAATTGCATTTAAGAAAGTTAGTTTCTTGGTGGGGAAGGGAAGGAATGACAGCTTTCTTTTTGATCAATAGTACATTTATTAAATTAGGAATCTAGTACTTACATTTGGTTGCTGCCTCACTAGTCCTTCTCAAGTAAATGCCTATATTTTCAGTAGTTCACTGGAGTGAGATAGTCTTGCTGAACACATACACGACTCAGGAAACTGCTCTCTCCACGGACTGTATCAGCCCTCAAGGTGATCTTCCTAAGTCAGATGGCGATTCCCTAGGGAGCAAGGAAGGTGCTGGAGTTCCTGGTGCTATCTGCAGAGCCAGCCTCACCATCACATCAACTCTTTCAGCAACTGACAGGGTTAACTCCCTGCCTCATCTGGGTGGCAGTGGCACTCCTGCAGGAGAGATTAGTGCATATCTCCCCCTGCTTCTGGGAAGTGCAGGGGATACGTTTAACACCTCGGAATTTTTCAGACTAAGGAGAGAGTTACTTCAGGAATAAATCAGAAGACTGGATCCTTGTTTGGAGCTTCCAGCTGTTTTACATGGCTCACATCTCATCAGATATCACAAATTTCATTAAAATTCTTCAGTAAAAATTGCAACCTGAGCTGCTGTTTCCAAGGGTCTGTTATATGAAATTGCACAATGATTGCTCAGCTGTACATATATTATTCTCTCATTTTATAGGTTTTTCTAAGTCTTTCATTTTATTTTTATATTGCGTTATTGCATTAGTTCACATGGGCCTGCAATTTCTGTGTTCTCATCAAAAACTTGAAAACAACAAATGCAACTGCTTTAGTTTATACTAATGTTGCATTAATAGATGAGAGGATATTCTTGTAACATCAGATCCATCTTGTCCCATATTTGTGAAAGTATTTTGGACTATTTGGCATTGCTTTCTCTTGTCCATCTTTGTTTTCAGCAATATAGTGTGAAATTAATCATATTCATATCTTAAGTTCTTAAAAATGAAAGTAATCTTTGTATAGAATCTAAAGTAGTGATATCTTGGGTGGCTGCCCAAGTATTTTATCCATGGAAAAGTTTTAATATTGATGCAGCATTGTTGCTAAATATAGCAAGTCAGTTGTAGTCACAGTCATCACATATATTTTAAAGATGGTCTGGCACAAAATTTGGCATATCCTAGATTTCTTTAACAAATGTCTCATTGGGTGTCAGGTTGCTGTTATACTACTTTAAGACATGTAAGGAAGTAAGGAGAGGGAAACTTGTGAAATCTATCCTTCAATTTCTTCCATTGGAAAAAATATTAAAGAACATCCTACCCGGTCACATTTAGCAAAATATTTCCTCTTTTATTTATATGCTGGTCTTAATTATGTGTTTGATCTATATGCTGGTCTTAGTTATTTGCTAGGAGTAGTCTTTGATAATCTGCTTTCTCTCTAGGCTGTTTGTGACTGAGTATTCACTGCTCAAAATTGCATCATAAAAAATGCTTCAATTCATTGGAGTCTGTATGTTAAACTGCTATCAAACTGTTTCCAGTTCCTCCTGCAATGAGCATGGCACATTGCTTAATGTATTTTAACAAGGCAGTCAGTCAGCATATGAGAAGGTCTTGAAGTGAAGTCTCCATTGGTTCCCTCGATAGTTTCCACATACAATAATTATATCCATCCCAGGTAAAAATGCATGCTCAATTTCTAAATTTTACTGCTTGGTTTTTTATCCCTGTTGTTGGCCCTTATTATGTCATCTGACACTTGTCTGTGAGGTGGATGGTGTGACTGACATTTGTTTAGCTCCTGCATACTGTCAGCCCTTAACAAAGCATTGTCCTCAGCTGGGTGTGGTATGGTGAGCGCGGGTACATGGAACTGAGATTGTTTCCACCTCCTTTCAGCACTGTCTGTGGAAGCCCATTTGCAGTTGGTGACCCATGCAATCAGAGCAGGGCTGGATCCACTCCCTGTTTCTTACAGTTTCTCTCTCTTAAGAAAGTGCTACCGGTAAACTCTAAATGTGGAGGTAGAAGTCCAAACTCATGGATGCTTTTACAGAGGCACTTTCTGTCTTTCTTGTGCCTGTGGTGGTCCATGAAGAGCCAGCTGTGTTCAGGCACACCTGGCTGGTTTGCAGAGCTTTGTGTACAAAATGCCACCTGCTCTGTTTCCATAACTCCAACTTGTATGATCTGTGAGTCATACCAGCCAGCCTGCACCAGATTAAGGGGTTTAAAAGGCAGCACTATTGATTTACCACTGTGTTACTGATAAGTGTGAAAGATTATTAAAAAAAAAAAAAAAGCCATGTAGCAAATGTAAAAATAAAAGCTCATGGTCCTGTTATCTTTAAACCTCCCAATAAGGCACCTCCTATGGAAAGCAGTGGAGGTGAAGTTTTCATTCCACCCAGCCTTGTGCAATTCACCTGTTTGGATGAGGGATTTCAGTTTTCCTGGAGCCATTTTAATCGCTTATAGTAGCCATGTAATTGCTTTTAGAGGAAAAATGAAAGAAAAAACAGGAAAGTTCTTTTGAAAACTTTGATGTGTTTGAATTATGCGGGCTAATCCAAGGTTAATTAAGTAGAGGAAAAACAGCAGAAAGACTTACTGAGAATTTAATTATGTCCAAGTAAATGTTAGCATTAAGAATAAACTAATAGATAGGATGGCTAATATATAGCATTGGATTTATATTTGACTTATATAGAGGAATTTCATTCTTGAAAAATACACAGTTTTTATGAAGAACAACGTATATTGTTATCACCATTATACCTCAAGGAAGCTACAGACTCATAAACTAAGACTAAATTAATTATGTGCCAAAGAACAAAGAGAACTGCTCTTCTCAAACAGAACTAGGTATCTTAATTCTCACTCTCTTTTTCCTTTTGACTTTATTTAATGAAGTATAAATCACTTTTATTTCACATTTATTTAATGAAGTAGAAAATGCATACATTTTAAGGAATCTTTTTCTTGTTGTCTTTATTAGATATTGCACTTCCTATCATTTGCATAAATAGACAGAGGAAGCCTGTCTTTGCTGGGTATTCATTCATTTTTTTTTACCCCCACAGACCTTTAGGAAATTAATTGAGACTAGTTAGAACTGATAGGGGACCTGGTGGAGTACTAATATCTCTGAGTTCATGGTTCTAGAATATTTTAAAATTTGAATTCTAAGTTTCAAAAAAGCAATGTTATAACAAAAAAGGAATCTTGAGTGGGCTGTACATTAAGAAGCAATGCAGAGCATTTCTAATGTGCACATAGATAGTCTTGGTGCCATGTGCAACGGGGTTATGCTACATAAAAATGACACCTGTCCATTGGATTGCCTTGCTCATTATATGTTTGATCCTCAGACTGTCAACTTTTGGTTTGGCACTTTTTTTTTTTTTTTTGTGACTCTCTGTTCTGTCTGATTATAGTCTGAGCCTCAGCTGTCCCAGAGATGCCTCTCACAAACCTCACATATGTGTCTAAGAGCTGCCATTCTCTCTCATCAGCTGTTTGCCCTTCCTAATAATTCCTCTTTGTATCCTACTTGCTCCTTTTGTCTATTTATATATACACTAATTCATGTAATTCTAGGATATACTTGTAATACTTTAGCACAGAAGTCAGGCATTCTAATTCTGAATCCCCTATAGATATAACTTGCCTTTTCCTTGGCATTAATACAATCTAGTTTCATTTTCTTTCATGCTGCAAAGGAAGGGCAATTTTTTAAAGTCTCTATGGAGCTGTTTGTTTCCGCCATGGATGCTTTTGTGGTGTACCTATCTGAGCATGGTACAAATTTTAGTAAGGTTCTTTCCCCTCACCCCTTTCCCACCCATTGTTGCACAAGTATTAGGAGTCAGGGATAGGCATATTTTATAAATTAAAAATAAATCAGTCAGTACATTGAAGCAATTAGTGTAAGTGAGTCAACAGACAAACAGGCAGACAGAGTTCTCTGTGCTTTTTGTCTTTTCCTGTCCCCAAAGCTTCAAGTGTAGTACAAGAGCTAAATGAACAAAGTGAAAAATGACCACATATAGTGGCCAGGCTCCAACCTCACTGACAGAGTTGTAAATTCAGAATAAGAACATAAAACCTGTCATCTTGGGTGACCATGAAAGTCCTTTTAGTCCTTTTAGTTCAGTCCTAGAGAACAGTTGGCAAAAGCAAAGGCTCAGGACATGTATAAGATAGATAAAATATATTTCTCCTGTTGCGGCCTTTGAACTGGAGCCTAATTTAAAAGAGACAGAGATTGTAGTCAGTGGTTGAGTTTAATAGACACAAACAGACCTCTCCTCTGTGATCTAATCCCTTCTTAAATCTGTAGATGTTGGGAGCCCCACAATATCCCAGTGCAGTGAACTCCATAACTTCATTATGTTTTAACGAATTTTTTTTCCGTTTAACCAGCTTCCTGATCATTTCACTGAATACTCCTTCTTGCATTTTGAAGAACTGGGACTGTACTTTCCCATTTGATATTTTTGTGCCATTTGTAATTTTATGGTAATTTCACTGATGCCACTGGAGGCCCTTTCAACTGACACTGCTGTAAGGCAAGGTCAGGGACTTATTTTTAAGGAATATGATCAATTCAAAAATCCTGCTGCTACCTTGGTCAGGATAGTCTCCCTAACCATCTCTGTTTGCAAGAGGAAACCCCTTTGGAGTTCATAATGTGCAAGGAGAAGGGAGGGAGGTAAGGGGGATAAAACCTGGGAGGTGCCCTGGAAACACAGCATTTCAAATACAGCAGTTGTCAGGACATCCGGACAGCCCGAAGCAGGAGCTTGTTCTGCAGGTAGAGCCAGAACCAGAGGTGCATACAAGTGTGCAGGATTTGCAGCAACCCATAAACACCTGGAGGGTCTTTACTTTCTAGAAGGTGGGAACAAAGTTGTGCCTGACTCCTGGAGTTCATGACAACACTGCCTTTGCAGTCCTCAGAAAGCAAGGCTATCCACACCATTCCTGCTGTATGCTCCAGGTCCCTTCCACATATGGTGAGATTAACCCTGCATTTAGGATGGCTCCAGACTGAGGAAACCTGGTTTTTCTAATGTGTAGTCAGAAAGCCATATTAGTGTGATCAGCATCACCATTCTCATGCTAGACCCCCTGGCTCTCTCTTCATGTCTGCAGCTCTTTACATTTTATCAAATCCAATGCTGCCCAGAGCTCTGAGCCCCAGAAAACAAGCTTGTTTCAAGGAAGATAATCATATGTTTCTGGTGGTATCATCAGAGTGCGCATGGCATATTAGCTTTGATGTGACACCTATGTGATAGCTACCTGCCTGTTCTAGATATTTTTAAACCTTAGATTAGGATTGAGATCTAAAAAAAAAAAATAATAATAATATAAAAAAAGAAACATACTCAATCGTCAAGGCTGAGGTTGTCAGCTGGAAGTTGCTGTCAAGGGAAACAGGAGCACCTTTCATTCTCCAGCATTCAAAGCCTGGGACAGCACATCACTGTAATGTCATTTATTGAAGACTGTCCAGAATTCCAGAAATACCTACAATAGTAAAAGCCCAGTGCTTTTATCCTGTTGAGTATGACCTCCCATCTGCTGCTAAAGGAATTTTCTCTACAGGAAGACCACTGGATTCACTTCTTGATGTTCACCAAATGTTGCAATATTGCCAGTTGTGAAAACTTTCTGCCACTATCATTTAAGTGGATACATCCAATACCTGGACTTTGTTCTTTCTGCTCCAACACTACTTATCAAGAATATTAGTTAGACTTCACAGGGCTAATTTGAAATAGCTAGATCATCTTATTTCCTGTGATGTTCCTCAGGCTGTTCAGTCTTTGCTTCAGAAATCTCCCACTTTCTCGGCTCCTATCCTGGTGTGAATAGCTAACTATTCTGTATAGTCATGAAAAGCTTTGGGAGAAATCAGTTTTCTGGGATATGGCTGTACAAGTTTATTCCAGAAGTGCCAGTTCCCCTTTAACAAGTGGTGATGGTAAGCAAGGTATCAGTCAATAGGTATTCCCAAAACCTAGAGGCACCTACAGTGGAGCATCTTTTGATAGGATGTAGCTGGAGAAGGTTAAGGCAGTAAATTAATACATATATATCCTCAACTTCATACTATTCTCTTGCTGCTTAGCAGATCTTTGGTTATGAATATGACATGCCTATGTGACAACCTTCAGTTCAAAGAACTTGCAACAAATTTGCAGGAATTGGGATATGCATTATCTATGTTAGGCAAACACATTTAGCCCAGCAGCCTCTTGGACCCCTACTCAGACAGAGAAAGTGGACCACCACAGTTAGGAGTAACAAGCTCATGCTCTCGTGCTTTCTCCACGGAACAGATGCAAAATGGTTTCATTGTTTTTTGCATGCAACCAGCTGAAACCAGTGCTTAACCACAGAAACTGCCTCAATGATGTGCTGAGGTGGACTCATCAGTGTTATCAGCATGGTTATGGGGCAGAAGGAATCCACTGTGATATCCCAAGAAGATGGTAGTCTCTTGCTTCTGTAAATGCTTCAGAGACAGCTGTATTACTTCTCCAGAATGAGCTCCTCAAACAGGGCTGTGAATGCATCCTTCTGCATGCCGAAGAGCCTGGTATAGGTTACAAAAGCAAAATAGCAGAGTAATCCTTGCAAAGACTGTTCAGAAGCATCATGATGCCCTGGGCACTTTTCAGCCATTCAGATTTACTTGTCAGTATTGAAGTTTGTTTCCAGTGCCAACCAGGACATGGTAAATTTTGAAAGGTGCCACATGTTTTGGACTGCATCAATGTTGCTGGTGCTTTCCACCTGTCTTCAGTAAAGAAAGTTAGTGGGAGGGATCAGCAGTGTGACATACTGACTTGTACTAGTTATGTATGCTTCCATGTGTAACTAATTACCAGGTAACTTCAGGATAGTTTGGTGTTGTTTTTTTTAAGCACAGAATCACCAGGGTTGGAAGAGACCTCTGGGGATCATCTAGTCCAACCCCCCTGCCAAGGCAGGGTCACCTAAAGGAGGTTACACAGGTTACACCCAGGTGGGTTTTGAATGTCTTCAGAGAGGAAGATTCTGTGATTACCTTGGTGCTCTTCCTCCAGTGCTCTTCCACCCTCAACATAAAGAAGTTCTTCCTCATGTTGAGCTGGAGCTTCTTGTATTTCAGTTTATGGACACTGTTCCTTGCCCTGTTGCCAGGGTTATGGAAAAAAGTGAAGGTGATGAGCTCCAGAATGATCTGCTCCTGGGATGGAGGTGAGGCTGACTGGCTGGCAGTTTCACAGGTCTTCCTTCTTGCAAATCTATTCTCTTTTCTCATAACATCTGATTTTCCTAACTGTATTTCAGATAATCTCTTCCTATTTTCTCAAATCCCTATTGTGAATGCATGTTTATGCTGTTCCCATTTCGGAGATAAAACAATATAAAACAATATAAGCTCTCAGTAACTATCACAAACACAATTTGGGAAAAGAAGATGACAATTTCTTCCTCCACCCTCTCTAATTACACATAAGTATTCCATTAAGTAACCCTTCATCACTCATTTCTCACCTGGAAGAAAGCAGAGGCAATATCACAGAGATACTCATAGTCCCTGTAATTCTTGAGCGTTGCTTCTGTCTGGGAATCTACTTTGTATGTACTTAAAACTGGTTATTTCTTAAACCATTCAGGGAATATAATTCTGGTGCATGAGAAAGAATGATAAAAAATAAAACCTGATGAAAAATATCTAAATATATGAAAATTATTTTAGAGATATTTAATCTATGTGTTCTGATCCAAAGGAAATGGGTCTGTTGTAATGGAAAGGGTTAGGATCTAGGGCATATTTTCTGTCCTCCTAGTAGAGAAATCCTTGAGACTTGTGTGAGGAAAAAGGGAGGAGAACCACACTTGTCTGTGTGTGTGTATTTGAGAGACTGTTTTGTCTTTGATGCCTCCTTAACTCCATTAATCCAGTCTCTTTCCTTTCATCTGTCATGATATTGTGTCTCTGAAGAGTTCAGTGCCTGAGAACGGGCAGGTCAACAACCCCTTGGTTGGGTGTTTAATACATACAAATTGAATAAACACCCCAGGAAATTCTAATTCCCAGTGAAAAAGTTTCAAAAAAGCCCTGGCTGTTTCTTGTGCCCAAGATAACACAGAGTGACACATTTTCATCAGAGACAGTGACTCATAGCTAGAGGTTGAATTGTTGCGGGGGATTATTTTATCTGTTGGCTGTATCGAGTTAAGGAAGATGGAGGTGCAACCCTGAATGTCTTATTAACTGCCAAAATAATTACATCATGGACAAAAATGGGAGATGAAAAGTACTTACATCAATTTATACTCTTAGTTTATGTGTTCTGGAAAAGTCTGTATCTAGTATCAAAGGCCTCAGGCAAGTTTCATGCTTTACAGTTTGACAGTTTCTGCCTTTCCAATGTAAAATATTTATTTGGATAAAACATACTGATGTTGCTGTTATTTTCTCATTGTCTCATTCAGCTATTTCTTTTTTTGCTTAAATCCTTTCACAGGATCTTTAATCCCATGTATACTTTGTTCACTTTTAGAGTTTTACAATGAAAGATGGCTCTCTTAAATGCTTTATTCTCCATGCACTCACCTTTCTTCAAGGCATCAGTTGTTTCTGGAAGCAGACTGCTGGTATAGCTATGGGTAAACACAGATGTTTATGGAATCAGAATCTAACTAACCAGAAATATTTTAAAAAAAGAAAGAAATCAAAAGTAGAGAGGGTAATGATGGCTGTCCTCAGTGAAGAAGGGAGAAAAAATATGTCAGCTTGCACTAAACCCTTAGATCAGCAATACCTATCCTATGATTGCCTAGACTGCATTTTTTGTTCTTAACTAAAGAAAAATTGTATTGTCAGACCCACAGTATCAGAAAAGTCAGAAAAAGCTGCCACAGTGGGAGGTAGTGAGAGTCCCAGCTCCTGGCAATCTCAAAACCAGGAGGAGTCAGGATGCCAGCATCACCTCCTCACAGCATCTTGCCTCTGTGAGAGGTACAGTGCCCAAGCTCAGAGGTGGTGGGGTGCAGAAACTGGACACGGTTTGCCCTCTGAGAGGGACTTTGACTTCTGTGCAGTGACTCATCTGTGCACCCCTTGAAGTCCTCTCCCAGGCTGTCTTTGGTACCAGCCGATAGATTAGCACCCAGCAGGTAGGAAACCCATAAGCAGACACAATTTCCTTATAGCATTGGCTTCATTCAAAAATATATTTTTCTCTTCCTCATAAATAGTCAAAGCAGAAGCAATTATCTATGAGTGGCTAAATCCTTCCATAACAGCACTCCCAAAAATCATTAACCCTACAGCAGGCTTTGGACGTGCTTTGTCATCCACTGCTTTTCCTCTTGTAGGAACAGTGGTTGGGGTATTACTCAGACAAACTGGAGGGAAAAAATATTTTAAGAAAGAGGTAGGAAGGAGTTTCCTCCTGGGAGACAGTGGTGTGGGAATTTCTGCTGGCAGGAGCATGAGGCCTCTGTGCAGGAGAGGGTATGAAATAAAAAGCCTGCAAGTCAGCAGATGGGGAAAGCTCAAACTCAAAGGAAGCTGTTTGACTATTTTCAAAAGCAGACACAGTGGGAATTACAGAAGAGAACAGGCAGGTTTGATATTTTGAGAGAAGGACTGGGGACTCATTGTCTGCCACCCTGATTTCCTTGTGAACATTGGAACCACTGTGTCTGCCTCATGATGTCTGAAATTATTTTCTAAGAGGGGGATGCCTGATTGCCCTTCCCAACGCTTATTTTGAGAATCAGCTGCTGTCATAGCAAAGTATCAGCCATCCCCTTGGCTCCTATATAAAGAGAAGGAAAAAAAATGTTAAAGATTTAACCCTTTGTTCTCCGGGAGTCCTCTCTTCTTTGATCACCACATTCATTTTACTGCTTTCCTGCCTTCCTTTTTCTTTTTGTTGTTTCTTCTCTTTCACGCAAAAAAAAATTCATCACTCATCTTAAATATAGGAAATTCTCTGCACATGCTGCTTTAAAGTCTTCTGCTGAATGGCATCACATGTTTTGAAGCAGTGACTGACAGGTGACACTGCTTTGCCAGGTGTGGATCTGCAGTGTGGGAAGACAAGTTGTCAAATGCTAGTGAGAGACATGAAAAAAGGAAGACAACCAAAATCACCAGAATATTGCAAAGGACAGATATCCCCAAGCCCTTCTTTGTGTTGAAGTAGCAAGTTTTAGCTCTGAGGGAATTAGTTACTCTTACCCTGAATGTTTTATGTTTTACATTTAAATCTTCTCTATGTTGTGGTCTAAATCTTGAAATTTTACCATCTAAAGTCATTCATCTTCAGAGGTGTTATTTTGCATACATCTCTGGGTACAGATATATATATATATTTTTATATATATATATACACACACACACGTATATATATGTGTTTGTACCTTTTGTGAATAACTACTGTACTATCCAATCTTTAAAAAAAAGGAGTATTGCTGTAACTATTATACTAAAAATTTTGCCACACTGACACCGACCAAGTGTTTGACACTGAAATGTTAATATCAGAATATTTCTTCGCTGTTGTAATTTGATGTCTGCTTTGCTCCTGTCAATACTGGCATCTGACAGCTGGGGCAAGTAATGTTCTTTATGTGTGTTTGGTCCTTCTAGAACTGTAAGTATGGTTTTACACAAGGGAAAAGATACAGCAGGAGGGGCCAAGTCTGATAATCATTTCCCAGTAGGGAGGTCAGAGGGCTGGAAACACTGAAAGAGGGGAAAGGGGGTTTTTATGGTTGGGTCTGAGAAGAAGAATCAGAATGTCAGATACAACTCTATTTAGTTTTAGGATGAACTTTCCAAAAAAAACTTTCTGAGTAGTAAGGTCCATGAAAATATGAGCTTTGTTTTGTGGGTTATTGTGTGACTGAGTTCTTTAGAAATGTAACTGGACAAAGAGATCAAGTCCTCTGGAAAACAATCATTTGGCACTAGGAAGTAGTAAATTACTTAATAAGATCTTTCTTTGTCTAATTTCGGTGGTTTCATGATTGAAAGAGTCTTCTGCCTGCTAGTCTTACATTCATTCTTGTAAAATCCTGTATCATAAAATTAATCTGAGACCTGAGTTCAATTAGGAGTGTGTGCAAGTAATGGCAGTGATGCAGCAGCAAGTGGCCCTGAAATATGAAAAGGAAGATATAAGATAGAAAAATGAAGAAAGGTAAGAATCTATTGGCAAGTTCTTTCTTCCTGCAGTGCAGTCAATGCAATCAGTACTCTGCACCTTAGTTTCTTTAAATCCTGTATCCTAAATTCATGTTCCTACCAACATCCAGACACAGATGAAACTTGGCTCCCTTGAGGAGATTCACTGACCTGACTGGGGCTACTGCTGTGTAATGGCATACCCTTTCTGTCGTAAAGCTGGGAGACCTTGCACAGACATTAATGATGCTGCTACAAATCACAGAGATGTGCCCAGTGAGTCATTGGCACAGCAAGCCATAGTGCTCAAGTCCAGTAAATCAACTTTTTCCCTTCACAAAGAAAATGCTTTAGGTGTTTTTGCGGTGTTTGAAAAGTTCCTTTAATTTTCACTGAAATAACAAAAAAAAAAAAAATCAAAAAAACTTAAACACCCACCCCAAAACCTTGCTTTGCAAACACTCATTTAAATCAGCACTACTGGTGCAAGCAATATAGTATATATATTGTAAAAATGTATGTATATTAAGGCATGAGATCTAGTAGAAACAATTTTATCCAATAACCTACAAGCATACAAAATGTACTAGGAACGGCACAATAATACAAAAATTAAAACATTGCACAGTCAGTCTTTGAGAGATTTTTGGTAGAAATGTAGAAACCTTGATCTGTCTTCTGTTTGAATAGGATTATTTGAGACTATAGTTTCCACTGATTTTATCATATGGCCTCAATACACTGTTACCCCAAGAGCTCGAGTGACTTGAGCTATCACACCACCAGAAGCAAGTCTGAAACTCAAGTCTAATATTCCCTCAGAGTGTCTTGTTTTCAGCCCAGCAGGACAGCAAAGCCTCCTCTGCATGGCCTCCTCCCCACTTGCCCTCTTGCAGCAGAGGCCTATTCACACCACTAAAGCTTTAGTTTTTAACAGATTTTCCTCAGTGGCCTAGGCACAGTACAAACAATTTCACCTGAAGGCAGAACCATGCCTGATAATGCAAAGAGGTTGATTTAGCCATGCCTTCATGCTTTCATACAGTCTGTGTGCCTGCCAGACACATGCATGTCCTTGCCAGGGGACAGGGTGGTTTTGCAGTCAGGGCTGTGAAGTACTGTTGATGAACACCTCCCATTGACAGCATGACAGTTGTTCAATAAAACAAAGACAAAATGAGATTTTTCTCACACTTTGCAAGTATGAGGCTTACCTTTTGGAAGCTGGAAACAATAACAGATGTTGTCACAGTCACCCACTGCCCTGGGCAGCAGCAAGTCAGAAATGAGAGCACTCATCCTGCCAGACCTCCTTTGAAAACAAATTGCACAACAGAGCCCATAGCAGTTTTAATAGCAGTAACAACACAGGTATTTCTTTGTGCAACTGTAACAATTAAGAAAAGCTAAAGCATTTTCTCCAGACCTCTTTGAGTCAGCAAGAAAAATGAAAATGGCTCTTCTACGGAAGCCTCTGGAGAGAAACAAAAACACGAACCTGTAGGTGCCACAGCTATCAATGTTTCCTTTTTTTTTTCTCCCTTAATGATGGGTTTTAACCCTAAGAAAGAAGGAAGAGAAACTTTTGCTTTCCATTTTACCTCAGCCTAAATGATTTTTTTAAAATTTGGATGAGCCAATATCCACTTTTACAATATAAGGACATCCCCTGGAAAATCCCACTTTTAGCCAGTTTCCCATGGTAAGTCTGAAATATTTTTCACTGTGCTCCCCCCTTAAACTGCCTTGATCATTAGATTAATTACCCTATTTATAAATTTTCACAGGAAACAATTATCATTAGAAATAATGAATGTTTCATATTTACAAATTCACTGTTGGTCTCTTACTAGAGAAGATAAGTTTGCTTTGCTTATCCACAGAACTGTCTTTTCTGCCATAAAATTTGACCATAAAATTTGCTGTTGGTCTACAGCAGGTAAGTTTTCCAGCACAGCAGCATCAGCTAAGGGTATTTTTATTTTAACCATTTGTTTATATTTTCAGCACCTTAGTGTAGATATGGTTACACTGGGATGGAAAGTGTTTTCGCCAGTATAACTTACTTCACATGGGAACAAGTGTTTTCCGTGCCAGTAAAATTAGTTTCTTTTCTTCTCTCCCTGGCCCGTAGAAGCTGCACCCACACAAGGATAGCTTGCCAGAACAGTTATATTGGTAAACTTTTCCTCATGCTGACCTGGTCTCCAAAACAGCATTGCATAAATAATAGAGGCAGGTGGGAGAAATCATAAGTGAATGCCAAAATACTGCAGCTGAGTTAATTCATATGTCAGAAGCCTTGTGGTGCTGTGGTTCTGTCAAGGGTCAGCTATTTTGGGGCAGGTGAAGAGAATTGCAGAAGAAGATGACACACTTCAGGGTTGCTTAAAATCAGCCTTTAGAAATAACTTTACAGGTAAAGCTACTTTGAAAAGGAGCAGGGCCAGATTATGGCATGACTCCAGTTCCTAGGTGGTCAGGACTAGAAGGTAGAAGAGATGAAACAAAAGAAAAAGCTCTCATGGGAGTAGCTGAAGAAGAGGAGACTTTTTTATTTGAGCCAGGGATAAAAGGAAGAAAAGGATCTAAGTGTGGGGTGCTGGCAGAGGGAGAAAGGCACTTAGGTGGGCTGGGCCAGTTAGAACACCCAGCTCTTTGAACATGTGTCTCTGTACTGGCTCACTCTGCGCCCTGGATGAGAATCAAGGTATTGGCTATAATTTAAAAGCAGCTGTTGGCTCTGTTCCTGGTGGTCTCCATGGTCTCCAGCACTGCCTCATGATGTCTTTCACTGCAGCTTCAGTACCAGTCCCAAGGGCTGGACTCCAGTAAAGCAGTAGTATGCGTCCTTCTTGGAAAAGGACTTTTTGTGTGAATTTCCTAGTTGCTGCAGTATGATAGCAGTAAAGTGTATAAATTATTTAATTTTCATGTTTTTCATGCCCAGTTATCTCTTAATTTTTGTATGCATTTAATCCATATGTTTTGGCCATGAGAGTTAATTTTCAAGAGCTGTGTCTGGCATACCAACAAATGATCTCTGCTCTGAACCAACTCTTTTTGAACCACACCAGTTGTTAACAAATGTTTCTCTGAGCAGCTGTAAGGCACCTGGATACTGTGATGAATGTCACAGTCTAACCAAACTAAATAATGCTTTTATAATACATATCAGATAACCCAAGTATCTACTGCTGGTTATGACATTTATAAACTTATCCACTGCTTTATATAAATAATGGCTATTGTAAATATTTAGATATGATCCTTCTCTGTTTGAAATAAAAGAAAGCAAGCTTTATACTGGGAATTCTGGAAAAGCATCATAAAAATCAAAAAATGGGACCATTTGGCAATATTTTTTACTTCCTTATTTAAAACACTGGACTTAATCAGGTGCTCTCCACAGGTCTCCCATTGTTTTCTGGATTTATGGATATTTAGACTTTATTTATTGTCAACAAAAATTTATTCACAGAGTGTCAGTGTACCACTTCTTGCCTTTTTACGAAGAGAGATATTATCTTTACTGCAGCAATCAAAATTCATTCAGAATGAGCTTGAACCCTTTACTGTTAATGCCTAGGGTCTGAAAAACATTTCTTGCAACATGTTTCTACTGCATCCTGTTGAACTCATTTTACAGTTTGACAATGGCATTATGGATTGCTTAATCTTTCCTTTACTAGTAAAGTCAAGACTTGCCTTCCTACTAGATCAGTATTTCTTTTGTCAACAGAGGGTTAATGAATAAAACTGTTTTCAAGGTCAGATTGGCAAGTCAGGCTTATAAAAAATCACCTCATGCTTCAGCAGTGATAAAACAAGAATTGCAACTCAAGTTTTTCTTCTTTCTCTTAAAACCATCTGATTAAAAATAATGACAGATCACTCTGACATGCATCATAAGTTTGAAAGCTTATTCATACTAAGCTAATTCATACTCTTCCATATCATTGCATTAGTGACAAACTTTTGCAAAATAACATAAGGAAGTAAAAATCCCTCAGCAACAAAAGATAAACTGCCATTCATGATCCTGATTAGTTTAGTTATCTTAACAAAAGATTCAAAACAGAAAAAAATTTTATCTTTGTATATAATTTCCTTTCTATTTTGTTGTTGTTTGGTGTCAATAATTGAGATTACTGTATCCTTTTAAGTCCTTATAATTCTTATTGAATTTAGAGTTGGTTCTTGGTCCAAAATAAAATTTTGTCAGTTAGACTGTACCTGTTAAAGTATCAATTACTGATGGCTTCTGTAGATACTTTTGCTGTTTGATCAGCAAGACACTTAAAAGCATTTTAAAATGGCATAGGATTATTAAATTGCATGCTGTGAAAATCTAAGGTTTGGTGTTTTTTTTCCCTTTGGTATACTTGAAGTAATGTATATCTCAGTAGTACTTGAGATTATGCTTAATGGTAAATTTAGTCAGGAATGTGTTTTCGCACTGTAGGGCCATTCTTCATTACTGCATCCATGTGCAAACTGCCTCAGCACAGCAGCAAGTAAACAGCAGTTATGATCCCAGTAACAGCCCTGATAATAATCAGATAAACATGAACAGAGAACTCACTTCTAATTTTTTCTCTTTTTTTCCCCCCCAGCTATTTACTACAAGCACATCTGAATTTTTTGTTTGCTTTTTTTTCCAGTCCTCCCCATGAAACATTGCTACGTACACCTCCCAGAGTACACACAGGTGACGGCCATTTTTTGATATCCAAATATTTAAGGATGAAGGTTTCACTTTCATCAGTGAAATTGAGAGGTTACTTTGTTGCTTTGTTTCTTGAAGCCACATTCACCATTGTGTAGGCTGATCCACATACTAGTGTGGTAATGTAGCAATTAGTCTAAAACCCAGAAATAACCTGATAGCTGAGCAATAGGGAATCTTGAAGAAGCGAGGATAAATCACATTGATTTGAAATTTTATTAATTGAAAAATCGGACATTTTTTCAAGAAAGTAGTGAATAAATATTTATTTTGATTTAAATCAAAATTAAAGAGCTACATTTGAAATACATATAACACCCTTGGGTGCCTTCCTCTTGTTATTATCTTTTATTAAAACCTTCTGACTCCAAAAGTGCTCAAGACTGAAGAGCCTCCATTGTTTTGCTTGTTTCATTGTGTATAAGAGCCTGCTTTTTTGTAAGCAAGGACTCAAATTATGAAGAACTCTAAATAATATTCCTCAATCTATAATTTTCCCTAAAAGTAAATGGAGACTTGTCACTTTCTTCTCTCTTCTATCGAAAACTAATGGTACAGATTCAAATGTAAGCATATTCAAATATAAGCATATTTGAAACATACAATATAGTTTTGTCTCATTCTGCTCTTAGCATGGTATAAATAAAAATAAATAAATAAAAGGCATCTGAGGAAAATGGCATGCCTTGAGCAGTCATAGATGAATCTGGTCATCTGTCATCTTCCAGATAAATTTAGAGTACAATAAGGATTTGAGAGTACAAAATACTGTGAATAGTAAGGGATAAATACTTGAGAATGGTAACTAAATCCTGCATTTTGGAATTATCACTGTGACCAACTGCCCATGAAATGTTTCTCATTTTAATGTATAGTGTGTCTGCATATAATTCTAGATCTGTATTTATATCTGCAGCCATATGCTGTTAGATTACCATCTCCTGTTCCGACAAATTACTGGAGCTGCAGTTGCCAAAGCAAACAGAGTTCTTTTTTTTCTCAAAAGCACTGAACACATAACACATGACGCACTTCATTCTTTCTTATGTGATAACTATTAAAATAACAAGCTACTAATATACACAATGTGTAAATGAGCAGCAAAGTTAAAAACGGAGGAGAAAATAAGAGTCCTACATTTGTTACTGGCTGCTAATCAGAGCAGCTGTTTGGGGAGTCCTTCTCAGAGAAAGCGAGAGACACAGGTGCATGCTCGGCCATAAGTCAGGCTATTTTCCTGCACCCTGATTAGTCTGGAGAATGCCATTGCTCACCTTAGATTAGTTAGTGACAGAGACTGTAAGAAAGTTTTCTGTAAATCACTGGTTGCAATCTGAGGACCGCTAGGGTATGGTCTGTTGGATTTATTCATTTTGCCGTGGTTTACTCATTGGAGTGGGATTCCAGAGTCAGAACCTAACTCTTGAAGGAGAAATTATTGGTTTAATAAGAACAAGTTCAGAGGTTAACTGCAAGGCAGGAAATAGCAATCGGCTCATTGATAATACCATCAGTATATCACTAAACAAAGGCCCAGAAATGTGAGTTCCTTATCTCATTGAAATCTTGTCTTCATCTGATGATTTGACAGCAAGCCTTTTTCAGTGGAGCAAATCTATACATATTTTCCAGCCAAGAGTTATGAGTGGGAGTTTTGCCTGATTTCAACAACTTAGTAATCTCTCTTTTGGCTGACAATGAAGCAATATGAATATTTTTAAACAAATATTTATCTTGCAGGGTCTCATTTATATTTTACTGTATGAAAATGTTTAAGGATAAATTAGGCAGCATTGTCAGATCAACGTGCTACTTGTAGACTTGCCTAACTTTTCAAGAAAAAGTATGATCACCTCCATTTACCTGTATGTCCTTTGACACCTGATAGGTGCTTGTATATGTCAGCTAGAATTCAGCATAGAAACAACAAATTGTAACAAAAAAATTTTAAACCTACTCATCAGTGTAATAGTCAATCTGTTTCTGGGATAAAATTGATCTGCGTTAGTTTTAAGGATATAATAATTGGAGATTTCCTTTAGCATAGATTTCTAGACTCTTTAGAATGCAGTAACTTAACAGGCTTTAATATGGACTATAGGAACTCAAACACAGCAGTGGCCCCTGTCACAAATTGTTACCAATATTTTTGACCAAACTCAATATTTTCTTCTGTTTTTCAAAGTATTTGCAGTAGGTAATTTCCTACTGAAGAACAAAGTAAAAAACAGTACAGTAAATCTCAAAGGTTGTGCTATTCTGTGAATGCTGCTGGACTTTGAAAAGAGATGATTAGTACCTTCCAGGGCAGATATGGAATCGAGACTTCTAATTTTGTAATGTTCTTACCCACTGGTACTTTTCATGTGGAATAAGGAAGCAAGAAACACTCTGTTTGGGCCTGTTCAACAGAATGAAGTCCATGAAAGCATTCATTAGTGAGAAGGTATCCCTTTCTTCTAGATTCATACAATGGTTTGAGTTTAAAGGTCATCTCTCCTATCCCCCTGCAATGAGTAGG
Organism: Onychostruthus taczanowskii; assembly: GCF_017590055.1. Classification (NCBI taxonomy): domain Eukaryota; kingdom Metazoa; phylum Chordata; class Aves; order Passeriformes; family Passeridae; genus Onychostruthus; species Onychostruthus taczanowskii. The sequence goes on from NW_024497629.1 coordinate 7,695,614, forward strand.
GACATGCTCAAGTAGATCAGGTTGCTTACAGCCTCATCCAGCCTTACCAGGATGGAGCATCTGCCACCTCTCTGGGCAACCTATGCCAGTGTTCATCACACTCAATGCAAAAAACTTCTTCCTTGTATGAATTTTGAATTGACCCTACCTTTGTTTAGAATCATTATTCCTTGTCCTATTGCAACAGGCCCTGGAAAAAAGTTCTATTTTTCTTGTAGCCCCTTCTAAGTACTGGAATGTTGCAATCAGGTGTCCCTGGAGCCTTCTCTTTGCCAGACTGAATACAAGTATGTACTTCCCGTTCCCATTTCTGGGTCTGGGCAGCAGAGGAGGAAGGGCACTGTTCTGAAGAACACTTGCCTCAGCTGTGCATGCACTGGCTGTATTCTCAGAAAAAGGTTTTTTCACGTGCTCTGGGTGGTGTAAAGCATAGAGGTCTTACATGTGGTCCTGTAGCTCCTTCTATATTTGCTAAAGAGAGACAGACTGCTCCAGCTTCTCTCCACACTGCCACAGCCATGTCTTGCAGGCATTCACACTGTAGTAATCTGATTTGCCCTCTGGAGGTGGCTGATTTTACTTCCTTGGGCTGTAGACATAAACACTATTCCTGTTTTGTCCAGGGAACTTTAAGGGATTAAAGTTGGCTCAAGCGCACTCTAGAGTTTGCTAGTGGAACCTGAGTTGTCCAACGGAAAGGTTTTCCAGCTGTAGCTCTGTGTAATTGCCATACCTTGCAGTGTAGGGCAATGTCTTTACTTTCTGTTAATTGCACTGAACAAACAGCAACAAAAACTTTGCCTTGGCAAGCCTGTACTTTCCCCATCCTGTTGAAGTAATGTTGTCAGCTGTGTATAAGGAAGTTTGCTAGGCATTCAGATGATTCCAATGGTCACATGCAGGAATTCACAACTAGGTTTACTCACATTTATTTCCCAGTTGATAAAAAGCACAAATGTAACTAAATCAAGTTATAGGCACAGTCAGGGAAACTGCATTGTTCAGGCAGTATGTGTACACACTTGAAAAAGGAGGGCCCCTTAGCAGAGATAATAGAAAAAGAAAATCTATGACATTTATTGTCAGCTAGTCATGTAATTAAAACTGATGTTTTGATAGTATTAAATAATGAGCTGTGTTGATGTAAGAGGGTGCCATTATTCAAACTTAATTGCATGTCTAGGTTTCTTGTGCCAACTGAGTCCCCAAACTGTTTTAAAATTAGGGGAGTGATTGTAGAATGTGACTCAACTGTTAACTTAAATGCAGTTCACACAAAGATTACATGGAAAAAGTGATATTTATCAACTTATTTTTTCCTTGTCTTCATGCTAAATCACATATTTAGTAGCACTGGCATACTTCTGACTGTGAGGTGGTCAAAATTCCTTAAGCAGGATATATGCAAAATAGATTAATTTTAAATTTCCCAGATATGGTGGGTTAAATCATTAACAGGTCTTTCAGTTTGGTCTTAGTAAATCAAACTGTGACCAGGTTCCACCAAATGAGAACAAAGAAGGCACAAAAGCAAGATATTGTTTGGCTCATTACTGTTTTTGGTTAAAAGCACAGTGATAAATGTAGGCTTCAATTAGGTTTGTGCTTCATGTAGTGCCACTAAGTCATTTGTTCCCTCACACAGCTGGAGTCTCTTTTGCCTGATGCAGTATGAAATGAACAGTTGAGGTAAAGTAGGGAGGAAAAAGAGTTTCTCTTCTAATGATGCCATCTGCTAAAATTAGTGGAGTCTGAGCAGAAAAAAACCACCACACTGCCCTGAAAACAGCAGCCAGAATCTTTATTATTTGCCATGTTGCATTATGAAACCTCTTGAGCTTCAAGGAGAGTTTGACGAGTTGGCAGTTAGAAGGAGAATGACATTCTTTTTTGCTTTACATCTGACTGTATTTGAAAAGTAGCAGAGTCACTGCATAACCATAATAAAAGTTTCTTGTACAACCACTTTCCATTCAGTCATCTACCAAAACTTTACAAAATACAGCAGCACCTTCAGTCTGGATGAAAGGCTGCATTTTAATATTTTCATTCCTTTCATTTTCATTCCATTTAATATTTATTTCATTTCATTTTTTGTGATTTTTGTAAAATACAAGATTTTTGTGAAATGCTATTAGTAACGTTATTAAAACAAAAGGAATTCTTCTTATGCTCTTTTTTTACCTGTGACTCCAGTGATAGAAAAAAAGCATGGCATTTACTTTTTATTTTACATGTCTTTTCCCAAAATTCTGTCTTACTAAAGAAAGACCTTTCAAGAACTGTGATTCTGGGAAATCTAGCCACCAGTGGGAATCAATTGTTCATTGGAAAAGTGAATCAGAGAATCAACTGTACAAGCACAGAGTCATAGAAATAATTAAGGCTGGAAAAGGGACCTCTGAAGGTCACACAGAACAGGATTTACTCTGAGAAGAACTAACTTTAAAGCTGATCAAGATGCTCAGGACCTTGTCCATTGAATTTGTGTTTCTCCAACACAGACTTGACAGATTTTTGGGCTACCACTTCCAGGACTTAACTCACTGTGAAAATTTTTCCTCATTCAATCCTTATTGTGTATATTGTCTCTTGACCTTTCACTGTGCACAGAAGTGTACAGCACCAAAGCCTTGCGCGTTGATCTTCCCAACATCTGCTAAAAGGATTTTCTGAAGTACCCCACACCACCTTTTCTATTCTTACCATTTTAGAAACCTGGATGTGAAGGATGAGGACTACTTGAATCTTGTCTTGATGGGGACCTCAGCAGTGTAAATCTAGCCTGTGAATCTCTCCAAATCTCATTGCATACAACTGCTTTCAGTGCTGCGGTGACGCTTTCAGAAGAGTGCATTTTGGAATGATGGAGCATCTGACAGACACTGACGAGTCTGCGTGGGGACATACTGACAGTTTGGAAGGAGCCTGATGTTAAACAAAAGATCTGAAAAGGTTTTTGCAAGCCTTTGCTAGAAAGAGTGTGAGGGACAGTGTAGGAGTGTGTCCCCTAATGACAAGAGTGGCAAAGCTAGCCTTTGTCCCCCAAAAAAGGAAAGAAGCCCAGAAGTTTCTCTCAACGATTGGGTGAAAATTCACCTCATAGGACCTCAGGGCCTTCACCAAAAACTTGAGGACATCTAATTGGATAGAAGCCAAAAAGTCCCGCCTGGCCCATCAGATAGAAAAGAAGAGAACAAAAGAGCTAAAGGGCTTTTATGAAGTGTTTTTACCAGGAGCAGACCTCTGCACCTGGATCGAGTTTTTCTGTTTGTTATTTTGCCTTTTATTAAACCTTTTTTGTTTCTAACACTGCAGCAGAAGTCATCTTGCTTATTTTATGCCCCCAAAGTAACAGCTGAGCTGTCCTTGGGTGTATTATATTTCTTTTGAGGGCTTATGAGAACTGGCCCAAGAAAAAGAAACATAATATGACAGTTCTAGGAAGTGATCATGGGCTGAGAGGATGCTCACTCTGGAGCTGGGCTGGCCAGAGGAAGATGATGGTGCTCCCTAAGCAGTGAGAGGACCTTCAAAAAGAAGGCATATTATATTCTAAGGCAAGAATATTATTCAGGATGATTTACAATCTAGTAATGATTCTGTGGGAACGAAACATACTTTTTGTTCTCATTTGGGTTTAAACAGAACTTTTCCTGATCTCCCCAGCAAATCCATTTGACTTGGTAGATTAGAAACACACAATTCTGTATTGAAAGTTCCTCTAAGTAGCCCCCAAAAGTCTGATCTTCTAGTTGCAGGTTTTCAGTGATATCTAATCAACTAAAATGACAAGAGTGCAAGAGATATTTATAGAGAAAGAAGCCTTTCATCTCCTGTCCTGCCTGGTGCCCCACAGACCAGCTCAAGCTGTTTTGGTGCAGTGGCCAGAGCTCCATTGAAGTACCATTCACACACAGAGTAAAAGCTCTCTGTTAATATTTTTTTTTAAAGCAGACCATTTAAAAGGTTGCTTCAGTGTCTCCAGGTCTTTTCCTTACAGGTCCAGAAAGGACTGCTCTTAGTGGTTTGTGCAAAAATAGCCTCAGGTTTTATTGGAGATTACCACTAAGATAAAGGAGCCGCAACTAGTCTTTAATTGTCTGTCTCACTGCTTCTAGTAATTTTCTTTGAAATGAGAAGCAGCTGGTAGAGTCCATGGCAAGAAAATCCATCAATCTTTTTTTACATAAAACAATCCAGCAGTTTTGGGTCTTTTGATGGCAAGAGAAAACATATTTTCTCTTCAGGTGGCATTGTGGCTGTTAATAGGAGAGTATCTACTTTTCTACCACCTCTAAATCTGTCTTTTCCGCTACCATTAGTTAATCATAGTAAAGGTTTATTATTATAAGGCTCTTTGCAGCTCTCACAAGACATTTCAGACTTGAGACTTCTTACTGTCCTGCCTTACCTTTTTTTCATACTTTTTTTGGTTTTTTCCACTTATAAATGCATAACCCCGAATGAATTGTTGTCAGCTTGTTTACAGGATCCTTTTAAATGCTTTCCCCATTGCTGGGAGCACATCTTTCTTTTTCTTTGTTCAGTTTTTTTTCCTTGACAACTGAAAACAACAATAACAAAAAGTGCCCGAGAGCTATTTTAATTCTTTATAGTTATTATAATTGCAGTTTTCATGGGATTTCTCTGCAGCTCTTTGGAAGCAGACAGTAGTTTCCATATTGAAACAAGTCTATGCTACGCAGTAAAAGAGTGTGAAATAGAATTGTGATAATATATAACTTAGGTGTTTATCAAAAGATACCATTTTATTGTGTTAAAATCCATACCCTGCAGTAACGGTTATGACCTCCTGTTGAGAACTCAATTTACACTTAAATTCACAGTACCAAGCACAAGGTAATACTCATCCAAAGTACAAAGAGGTTGATACCTACTGAATTTTTTGATTGAAATATCTATTATGCTTTTCATACATATGAGGATTGTTAAAATCTAAGTACTTTCAAAAAAATCCTTCTAGAGATCACCCTGCTTGTTTGAGCTGCTGAATACCTTTCAAAAGATAGGTAGTAGCAAATGCAAAAATTAAAATTTCACACATGGACTATTGTGTAATGTTTTGGTAGAAGTATTAAGAACGGAAGAGAATTCATTAAAGTGGACTGAATTTGAGAAAGAAATTCAGAATAATAACTCAATAGATTTACTGAGGTGTCAGTTGTGGGTTTCTTAGTCATTGAACTGCTTTAGCCTAGTGAATCCTAGCAAAAATATTTTAGTTCGTATCACTGTAACACAATAGAAATTAATTATTTCTAGCAACATCTTAATATAACAATTATTAATAGCTAGGGTTTTTTTAAAAAGGTGGCACTTGCCTGAAAAGCAAACTTATAACAATCAATAATTCAGCCTGTTAGCATTCTGATTGATTTAACAATAATTTACTTGAAATAAATATTCTGTTGTAATTCTCCATTAAATATCTACTGTTTTTTTCATAACAGTTGTCAGCACAAGAGACTAAACAATTATTCCCTTATTTATGAGTACGAGTACCATAGGGACAAACCAAAAGAGGAAAATATATCTGTTTTACTGTAGAACTGGTTTCTACCCCCATTGCCCAAATCAAAAGAGAATGTTTGTGATTGTCTTCGGTTATACCACTCTGCAGTGTCTTACTTTGCTGTTCCATGGTTGCTACTCAGGAAAATTTTTCTGTTCATTAAAAAGGCCAACAAAACTTGGCCTCAGTGACTGAAACACTGTCATGAAATGCATTTTTAGAGGAGCCTCTAGTAACCTCTGAACTGGCCCTGAGTTATTTGCAGGTGTGGCAGTGCATTCATCAAAGCCAGGACTAGCCCCATTTGATGCATAGGAGTGGTTCCATAAGTTTAATTTAGTTGTATCTTCTGTGAAGTACACAAGCATAGAGATTTCATCCTCCTCTTATGTAGGACACGGGAAAGTCACTTTTATTTCAGTGGTGCAACAAGAGCACGCTGAGATTCATGCAATAGATCACTCACAACTCTGGAGATGGTCATCTTGCTGAGCAGTGAATTTGAGCCCCAATCCCACATCCTCTCAAATTACCTGGGAGTATTCCCACAGGTACTGAGGGCAAAAATCAATCACTGTTACTATAATTAATGGTAGAAGATGCATTTAGTTCTGTGGGAACTTGGAATTGTTTAAATGCTGCTAAGTGCCACAGGCTAAATAGCATTACAGGCACAATTCATTTTAAATACTACATCTCAAACAAAAAAAACCCCACTGCTCTCCGAGCATTTTTATAATTGATATTTTATTTATTTAATTGAGTTTTATGGCCATTCTGAAAAAAAAAAGAAAACCCCAAACCAAAACCTTGGACATACATAGTTTATGGGTTTTGTATAGAAGTTTTCATACACTTCTGGAAGACAGACACTTTCAAAGTGGGTGGTGGGAGACATCTAATTGAGCATGGCAGGAAAATACTAAAAGCAGAGAATACCAGATAAGCTGTAAGTTATGTGGATAAGAAATGTACATTTATTCCAGATACATTCAACGACAGTGCAATTTTAGTTGATAAATTGAGTTTGAGCTAAGTATCTTCCAAGTAAAAAGAGTAAGCCACTCTGGCTTGAGCTCAAAACTGTAGGCTCCTTGCCTGGGACAGTAATCTCATATCCTTTGTGGTTCAGGCATGGGGGAGGAGATGCAGGAAACTGATCTCCACATATGTTTTTGTTCTGTGCAGGAGACTATTCCCCACAGTGTTGGCTGGAAACCACCTATAGGATAGGGCTGCTGAGGAGTTCATATAAGTTTCTGATTCAATGTTCCTTCTCCAGATGGTCAAAGTGGTTGAGTGACTGAGCTTTAGCTTGGATCCATGAATAGTCTCCAAAGGACTGGCCATCCCAGAGTCCTTGGCACATGGACACTTTTCTCTCCTAGCGCACCCTCTGGACATTAGGAGGAGACAGTTTTACTACTGATCTGCTGAAGACTTTATCATATGGGGAACTGAAGGTATCCTTGGAAGCTGGAACCCTCACTGCTAAATACCAGATCGCCTCTAGAGTTACAATAGAGAGCTTCTCTCAACAGACCCATTTTTAGCTGTTCTTTCCAAGTGTGGTGAAATTGTGCTATGCAGAAGCATTACTTAATCAGGTTTGATTGCAGCCACAGCACAATTTAGTCTCTTTTATATACTGCCGACTAGTCTAGACTACTAGCTCAAACAATATTAATGCAATACAGATTAAAAGAATATTGTTGGAAAATACTGAAAGAGAGCCTTGTTTATGTCCCACTCCTACTAAAACTGAAATTAAAATGTCTATTCTTCATCTACTGAATAGTCACTTCAATAGCATTCATTTAAAGTTGCCTAAAAATTCTTAGATTGACATTCTGCAATTGTAGGTTATAGAGAAAGGATTTGAAATATTCTATTTTTTCTGAACTGAGAAGCAACTGCATAAAATTTCTCTTGGGATAGAAAGAAAAGAAATTAATACATCCCCTTGGTGGTTTTTCTGAGTTTTGTTCTCTTTCTATGAACATACTCAGAAACAAGGTAAGAGAATCAGTGAATCTGATTTAAATCCAGAGCCTATTCATGAGGAACTGCTTCTGAATTCAGAACAGAAAATACCCATGCAGGGAACATGATTCTGCAAGAACAGAGCCCTCTTTCCCAGTGCATTTTACTCTGTGAGACAGAATCTATATTTGTGCTTATCTGAAGGCTGAAGGTCTCTTTGCCAGAACAAACTATTCATTGAAATTGTTGCATTCAGTCTTCCAGGTCTTTGGCCTGAGAGAATGAATATAGTTTCCATAGAAATCAATGCATTTGAATTATGCTCAGTCTGACTTTCCTGAAACTAATATTGCATGAAAGTGCAGAGCAGGTTCTTTTGGGAAAAAAAATGGAAACCATGACAGAATTTTTAAGAGGTACAAAAAAGAGTAAAAACCAGTATGTAGGTTTGTGGCTTTTCTTTATTTAGATTATTATTGTTATTATTATATTATTATTTTAGGGCAGACAATTACTGTGTATAACTTTCTAAAGAGTAAAGATCCCCCTCATTAGGTAATTTCAAGAATAGATGCCTTGAATTTTATGAACAGGATCAAACATGCCCCAGAGCACAATCTGCTGATTCAGGATAAAAAGATAACATTAGCATATAATACATTTCTCATTACTCAGACTTGATTGCTAATAAATTAAACTAATATCCCAAAGTGGAGTCTGCTTTACCTAAGACAGTCGCTGGTGGCCGATCTCTCCCTGCCCTTTTCATGACCCGTGAGCCTTTCATTATGTTTTTTCTCCCCTGCCCAGCTGAGGAGGGCAGTGATAGAGTAGCTTTGGTGGGCACGTGGTGACCAAGCAGGGTCAACAAAAAATATTTGTAATTTTTTCCACTTTCTTTTCAATTCTGCCCTATTATTTCTGCACTCACCCAAGCTTTTCGGATTTTCAGTTACATACTTTAAAAACAACATATAAGATTGAAAGTGTACAGATCTCTTTATTTGTAAGTAGAAGGTCACATCTGAGAAGAGTGATTCAGAAGAGTGCCCATCAGTCTAATAGAGATTTTTCACCTATTCCAATAGTTCATTTACTCTCTGTTTGTATTCTAGCTTTCCCTGTTCTGTAGTATGCAGTGTATGCATGAAGTCAGTATTTTCTTCTCTTTAATCCTCTTAGCTTAGCAAATATTATCTAGGTTGCACAATATTATTATTAATAGATAGGATGTTCCAGTTCTCCATTGTCATTAGAGATTACAGATTTTTTTTTCAGATTTTTATTAACTCTATCTCTCCTTTCAGTTAATATTAATTCAATCTTCAGCTGGTGTTAGCCAGTATAAACTGATGAAGCTTTACAGATTTATGCAGCTGAAATTTTAGTTTATGTTTTCAATAGGTTACATTTAATGGTAACCTATAAAATCAGTTGCCTATGCATATTGAAAATTAATCCACACACAGTGTGGATTGAATTATCCCTTCCCATGCTGATAGGAAAGGGGCAAGCAGGGTAAACACACAAGCAGCTAACCTTAGTGAAGACTTATGGAGAAATAGGGAATAATAGAGAATCATGGGTATAAGGTTGTCATGGAAAATATAGACTAAATAATTCACTTTCACAGCAGAAATTGTGCACATACCTATTCTTAAGGCATAATACAGTGTCCCTTTCTCTTGCTTTCTTGAACTAGCTGTTTGCCCATAGTGTCTTGTTGGAGGTATTGAAACCTAGCTCAACACAGAGGACATTCTTTATCCTGACCCAGTACCTCTTTTATCCTTTTGTAGCAACTAAATTATCATGGATTTACCATGGCTTTTATCCATATTTAATTGCTGTTTCCTCTTCCCTGTTCTTGCTGAGACCTGGAGAAAAAGAATCAATCTTCTTACTGCCTTTTTCACCTCTTATTCACCTCTCAGAACCTATAGAAAAGAGAGCAGCAATCTGTAGACAAAAGCCTATGTAGTTTTAAAATTTCATTCAGGGCGGGGTATTGTTTGTGACTTCACTTGCTATTTCCATTTTATAATAAAGAATCCAATAAAGAGATGACTTATCATTGAGAATTCCGTGGCATTTGGGAGACTATGGCTCAGCCAGGTCCCAGTCACTCACTAATTTCAGCTCATCTCCAAGCTTTTCAGCCGCACTATATTTTTGAAATTCTGCTTTCCAAAAGATCATGAGAAGTGAAGTTGACTGGTAAAGTCAAGTGCAACAGTTCCTATTGGTCAGAAATATTAGAATAGAGTAGAATAGACTAGAACTGAAAAGTTCAGTTGGAAGGGACCTACAAAGATCATCTCGTCCAACTGCCCAATGGCTTCAGGACTGACCAACATTTATGGCATGTTATTAAGGGCATTGTTCAAATGATTCTTAAACACTGACAGCCTTGGGGCACCCACTACCTCTCAAGCAAGCCAGTTTCAGTGGTAAAGAAATGTGGTACAAGTTCTTGGTAAAGAAATGCTTCCAAATGTCCAGGCTAAATCTGTCCTGGCACAGCTTTGAACCATTCCCATGTGTCCTAATGTTGGATACCAGGGAAAAGTGTTCAGCACCTCCCTCTCCACTTCCCTTCCGCAGGAAACTGCTGAGAGCATTGATGTCTCTACTCATCCTCCTTTTCTCTAGACTAGACCAACCCAGAGCCCTCAACCACTCCTCACAGCAGCTGCTATTAGTCATTAGGGATTTTAATTAATACAGCCTATGCTTGTCTGTTCACACTGAAGCACAAAAATAAAAATAAATATTAACAGTGATAGTTAATGTTGATTAAAATTGTTATTTAATACGCAGATTAATGGAGAACATTCACATAAACTTTAGATCAAAAACTCCTAGTTGTTGCTATGATACTGCAGAGTATTACATATAATTACATTTAGTGCTTGCTTTAAAAAGAAAGAGGCATTACAGTTTTGTGGGCACTATTTATTACAGGCAAAAATACTAATATTTTGATGGTAGTTAAAAAACCAAGCAGTCAGAGGTTTAGAAGTTAAACATTTGAACCTGCAATTTAGTGCAGAGATTTAAATGTGGATTCATATTTATTTTCATTTGAAAGGCTGTATGCCCTGAAACATCAATTGTTAGCTTGTTCATTAAAGCTTTTGGCAATTTAGAGAGTTTCCCCAAAAATTGATATATGCCTGCATTGTTCCGTGGCCACAGCAACAGAAAATATTACATCAGATTATTATAAATGGTGCTCTTTAATTGCTTTTCTAAAACAACGCCTCACCAAGCTATTTTTAAAATAAGAAGTGTCTGACCACACCAGTTTAGCAGTTGCAGAAATGTACTCATCAAGGTTTGCAAAGCTGAACCAATATCAGGCATGTTCATGTTCACATCTGTCCTTCAATGCACATCCATTCCTCAACCTACATCTGTACTTGTATTCACAGCTGTATAATTATTGTCAGCTGTATCAAGAAAGGGGACAATTACATCCAAGTGGAAATTACAAGCATGTTAGTACAAGGCTTTCTCTTTTTTGGTTAAATACTTCAACACATCACTGATGTCAGGGGCATCAGTGTGACAACGCAGAAAAGCTGACCAGCAAACGTCACCTACATCCTTGTATCCTCATGTAGCACCATGTGGGACAAGGTCAGTGCTGAGAACAAGGATTACACAATTAGCTTTTTAGGAGCATGCAGATGGAGGGATCAGTAAGACAGATGAATGAATTTACAGTGATTAAGCATACTCCCGTCTGCACCTCCAGAGAAATGAAGAAATGACATTTAGTTACACACCACCTTGGCATCTGCATGAAGTGAAGGTAAGGAAGTTATATGCTCTGTCATGTTGTTTTCCTGAACCACTTCAGAGAGACCTACCAAAGGAAAGAATGGCTGGTCCTGGTGGAGGTGATAGCATTGGAGGATAAAGACTAAATGGAGTGCTCTAGTAGAAATTATTTTATAAGTATATATATATTCAAATGTATATATATGCATGTGCAAATGTGTTACAAACACCCAATATAATGAGATTATCACATTCACCTTTACTCAGCTCTATCTGATTAAATCTTGACTTATAAGAAGCCAAATGCTAGTACAGAACGTGGTCTATGAAGCATGCTGATACCCAGGATTTCCTCTGGAACACACAGTGCTGGGTGGCTGTCCCTTTCATACACTAAGGTTTTGCATGCAAGAGGAGGCCTTTGTGACATGGTGAGAATCCTAACACTAGCAAGTCTTTCAAATTATTGGTTCAAACCAGTATTTCCACAAGCAGTCACATTTTTTTTGGTAACTGATGCTCATTTGTGCACACAAGGGACAGACATCCTCTCCTGACTCTGGGACATCAAAGGAGAGCTGGTAATGAGATAGTGGTGTGCAGAGCTGCGACTGATAGCTTCAAATTGAGGGTAGCAGTAATGGTGAAGTGTAATGACTGACTGGTAGCTATCCTGAAATGCAGGCAGTGCTTAGGAGATTGGCAGGATGTACCCCAAACATCTGAGCCCACTGGAGCTCTCTATTTAGGGTGGTCTTGGGCAGGTTAGACAGACTGAGTCACAAGTTTATTTCAGATTAGTGCATAGCTGGTGCCATGTTCCCTGCTGCCCTGTAGTCATTATGGTGCAGAGCTCAACGAGCAGCTTCTGCCACACTGTGGGGTCACACTGTGGGGTCACACTGTGGGGTCATACTGTCGGAGGGGAGTCTGAGCATCGCTGCGGTGTTCACGTGGAGATCAGGGGACACTGAAGTCTGCGGGGCAGAGGCAGCAAAGCAGGCAGCCCCAGAATCAAAAATTGAATGAAAGAAGGCAAAAGTAGCTGCAGAAAGTAATGAAAAGTCAGCTTGGTATTCACTCCAAAAACACAGAAGCCAGTGCCTTAGCAATTGGTTTTGTCCTTCCAGGATATGAGTCCCACATAAGACGCTGCACTCTGCAAAGTTTTAGCTAGTTCCAGCCAATAGTATGGCTGCTTTAGGGCTTATGGGAAAAGAAAGAGCAGGTGCACAATTGGATAATAAGAGTTTCTGAAAAAAAATATTTTTTAAGATATTTGCTCTTTATTTAGTGGTTGTTTGCCAGCTCTCACTTTGGAAAACAACTTATAATACATTTTTTTTAGGTATGCAGTATCTTACAAGTTGGTGTAGGATCTCAGGATTCCCAAAGTGTTGTCCATCTGGATCTGTGTGTTTGGTGCAATAACTGAAATGCTTTTAACTGTAGTACTGTGGGAGAAAAAATTAAAAACAGTGTTTCTTTTAGGAAAAAATTATGGACAAATAATCATCATCATTCAAAGTTTTGAATTTCACTCTCTCTGAATAAACATGGAAAAGGTTCTATGAAGACAGCTAATCAGATGCTGATTCACCCATACATTCACAGGTTTCTTGTTCTTCTCCTGAGCATCACTAATTAAAAAAGAAGAGATTATCAGTATAATACAGATATGATGGATTGGAGGTGTCAGAATGAGGTTCTTTGAAAACTCATTATTTCTTTTGATCTGTTTAAGAGCATTCTGCAAATACTGATTTTTTTCTTTTTTTTTTTTCATGAAAACAGCACATCCATTGCTCAAGTAGTAATCTAAACAATTGTGATGAGAATTGTGGACCCAGATTTTCCTTTTCAGGATCAATTCAGGAGTCTTGGTTAAAGCATATGTGATCTCAGCATGATTTTTCTGTTAGCAACGGGAGCAATATTCAGTGTCGTTTCATTGGATCTGTCAATGACAGCAATAAATAACAGTTCTGAACACAGAGGAAATCTTTAATGTGCAAATTATCAGTTATAATAAAAAGACCTGCCACTCAGTTGACCAGCCCTGTCTCTTTCACCCCTTTTTAATATACCCATGGCTGTCTAAATTTCCTGTTTGGTTTAGTTGTTTCTGGGTGAGCTGAGCATCACTGTAAATGCCAAAATATGTTATTGTATTTTCCATAGACTGAACTCTTCAAATAAGCACTCAGTTCACAGTCAGCTTAATAACAGTTGGCCAAATCCTTCAGATTTATTGAAAGTGAAGCTGTGATAGTTGGGCATGTTAGTCCTCATCCACTCTCAGGAAGTTTTTAACAAGTTACTGCATTGCTTAAGAGACTTACTGTGGTGCTTTTAAGCATGGGGCTTTGCAGTTCAGAGGAGAAAGAGTTGTCAACAGAACCCTAGAAATCACAGGTGTTTTGGAAAAAAACTGGCTCTGATAGGCAAAAAAGGAGAGCTTTATCTCAAAACACATATTTAAAATGCCACAGTATCATTAGAAGATTATTCACCAGAAATAATGAAGATTATGTATAACCTTGAGAGAAAGGAGAAACAGCAACATGTTATGTAGCAGCCTGACACTGATGCTAGAAAGAGTATTGCTATCCAATAACCACAGGGCTGAATTCAGGCATGATGTGTAAGGCCATGTTGGATTAACCTGCATTAAACACCTGACAGCTCGTCTTTCTTACTCTCTGGAAACACTTGTATAACTTGTCATGCCAGTGAAGTCATACTGAATTGAGCAAACTAGTTGAAACCAAATATGCAGAGAAACATATTTGTCATTACACTTAAGCTGACAGCTGTAGCAATTTTCTTTGAGCAGACACACGCAGATTGGTGAAAAAGAGGGAAGCTTCTGTGCATTTCTAATTGCAGAGCTCTGTTGCAAAGGCCATCAAAAATGGGCCTTAGACTTTAAGAAGTATTAGGAAACAATCAAAACCAAGTGGTTTGTTTGGATTTAATATTCATGAATCATTAGCAATTTCTAACAGAATGAGAGATTAAGCTTTTCAGAATTTTCAAGAGAAAGCAGAAACTATTATAAGATTCACAGCAGGATAGAACTAGCATGATAAAAAAACAGGTCACTACAAATAGTAAAGGAAAAAATCATTACAATCAGTAGCAGCAGTAGAAGGACATCTTCATATTCACTATCATTTAACTGATCATTGTGACACTGACAGCAGTATTAAAGGTCACTTACTGGATTAATCAGTTATTCTGATTTTCTTGTGTGATTTCACACTGAAAGTTCACACCATTAAACACATTATAAATGGGTAACTTTCTATATAGGCACCTTCAAGTTCACATGCCGCAAATCAAATTTACTTAGCATATGGCAAAGAAGTACTGAGCTAAGTCATATGACTTTGCATTTGCTCTTTTCAAAGTCACCCTGGGCTATCACCACAGCTCAGATGATTCATGCTGACTGGCTATTCAGCAGTAACTTGTGCATGTCTAAACAACGACATTAAAATATTTTGCTGAAAATATCTTTATCTAAGCATTTCTGAAAACATAACGAAGATCCATACTTACTCTATCATCAAAAAATATTTTTAAAGTATAACTGTAATTACAATTAAAACACATGTATATAAAATCTCTTTGATAATCAATAAATAACTTCCTTTTATTCATGATACTTGAATATGTATGGTCTCAGTTTCCTTTAAACTACAGCTGCTGTGAAGGTGTTTTACTCTTTTACACAGAACTTACAAGAGATTCCACCAATACATTTTTAGACATTTGTTTTGTTTCTCTTCACCTCTAAATTCATCCAGAGATTTAGCGTAATTTCTTTTCTCTCACTTGTTGCTAAAGCTATCCCATTTTGACTTCCAGTGCAGTGACACTGCCATTCCACCCTTTTAGTAAGATTTTTATTCAGTTGTCTTGCAGAAACAGCCTTGTGTTGACAATGTCACTGCAGGTAATGCACTTGCAAAGTCATTTTCTTTTGTAGCTTTTACAGTTGTCTGCTGTTTCCTCTCCCTATTACTAACTCTTCAGTTCTGCTTTAGGGGGTATGTATCATTCTCTCTTTGTTTCACAGTGCACTCCCAGCATAACCTCCCTGGAGAAAACCAACCTATGCTACATTTTCACCTTCCATTTTTCTGCTGATGAATGAAAAGCCTACCTTTCCAATCAGGTATCCTGACTTGTCATCACAATATTTCCTTTACTTGTCTGCTCTAACATAAAATTTTGCAAGACATTACTGAACTCCTAACTCAGACACCACGGATAGAGTTTTTTTCCCCCATTGTGAAATATGTTGGAAGATACTGGACTCACTTCATCCAACAGGTGACAGCTTTTGGGCTGAAGCTTTAGCACTGCAACTGAAATCTGAGGGGATTCCTTGTGTGTTGTTGGGATCCTGGGCTGAACTATACACCCGCTCTTCCTCCACTAAGCTGTCAGAGATGCTAGAGCTAATGCTCATCAGGTCACAGCAGCTGTATCCCAGCTAAAGAAAAGCATGGAGTTACAGCAATTTGGGAGAAAAATCACAATTTTCTGTATTGCAATCAGAAGATTTTTCTCTTCTGCAGTGTTGATTGGAGTAATAGTTTCATCCTCACTTCTCCTTCACATACAGATTACTCCCTCAGTTCCTGGAGTCACTTAGTTCTCTTACTTAGTATCTTCACCCCACAATCATTAGTTTCACATATACAGGCTGACTGTGAAAATTTAAGGATCTTCTATTTGTGAATTTAAGTCTCTGTATGTCTTTGTGGTTTAGCTAACCATGCTGTCCTGTGGGCATGACATGTCCTCCCTAACAGACCTGTGAGCCCATCCTCTCAACTCTTCCCCTCAGAACAACCTGCACCATACATTCTCTACAAACTCATATTGTTTAACAGGAACACAGACTAAGGGTTGCTATCTTTATTTTTTTTCTTTATTTTTTTTCCTTTGCCACTTGCTTGGGTATTTTTTTCTTTTACCCATCAAATACTGGTTGGATATGAGGGAAGCAGAATGCAACTCAAAGAAGCAGAGGTATATTCAGGGACTAAGGGAGAATGGATATGTTGAGTAAGAAAGTATTTTAATTATACAGCCAGTTTTCATACTCAATCTCACTTTAATACTAAATTTGGAAGTCATTACCAGAAGATATGATGATTGGTTCAGGTCTGTCATGAAAAATGTTTGTACTACAAACTGGCAGTGACTGAAAATAGAATAAGTCCATTACAAGAAATCATTATCCTTTTTTTCAGTCAATGTTATAGTGTTATTTTTTGTGTTTTCTCTTGTAAATTCAGTGAATTCCATTTCTAAAAAATCACTGAAGACAATTTTTTCCGCAAAAATACAAAGCTAATGTAGTTTGTAGTGAACTGGGTAATGCTGGATTAAAAGAAAGAAGAAAGACAACACTAGAAACAAACTGCAAATGAATAGATCATTATTACAGCATATTCATCTAACATTATCTTTACACAACCTGTCAGCTTTCAGTTTGCTGCTTCTTCCAGATGTTTCAAGCTCATGGAACATAAAACTTCTGTAAAACCTAAATTAAGACAGCAATATGTGAAATAATTACTTTGGTAAATTATTTCTTGTTCACATGATGGTTTCTGGAATCGTGAGGATTAGTTCTTCACATTGAACATCAAAGAGTCTGGCACAGACAGAGAAGATAAACTCTGACCCTTGTGAGCTTGTTCACGTCACTTCTACCCATTTAAATTCCAGTTAGGTTGGTCAGAAGCAACAGAGAAAAGCTTTAAATTGCATTATTAACAATAGGTTAAATCTTAGACTGCTGATTAAATCAATTTCTCTCAGATAAAATCATAATAGGTCTTGGCTCTATTTGTCTGGCAGGAAACATGTCATTGGTGATGTTTTGTGTTGCCTTTAATGAGTGTGACTGTCATCTTCCAGCAGGGAGAGTACAAAAGGCACCTGCAGGTCTGGGTGAATGGAATCACTTATTGATCAAGTTGTCAGGCCTGTCAGGCATTTAGGAACAGCTGAATGAGTACATAAAATCAATGTGATCTTGTATTTATATGGAGGCTCCCCAGGTCAGTCAGCTGATTGAAAATTTTGACTAAATTAGCTACACATAAAATATAATTTCCAAAATTGTTGAACTCACTACATTCATGCTTAAAAACAATCAAGTTGTTGAATAGTGATTTTTTGAAGGCACTTAGATTTCTTAGAAATAATTTTGGCCAGCTTGGGGTAGAACAGCAACCTACACAATTTTTTGTTGTTGTTGTTGTTGTTATCTCTACCTGAAAATTGTTTTTTTAACTGTTATTTATTATTTATATTTAGTTTCTTCTCCCCATTTGCTGAGAGTCAGCTCCATTTTAGCAAAGATCTTTGCTGCTGTTCAGCCATGCTATCAAGTTGAGGCCGTTCTAGGAAGACAGTAAGCAGACAAGTAGGGAAGTGCCTCATCTTCCCCAAGAAAACTGCACATTTGCATGTGGGTTCTTCATGGTCTGAATCACCTTCCTGGGGCTGGAGCAAGGAGAAGGGGAGTGACTCCAGTGAGGAGGTGTAGCAGGAAGAACCCTCCACCACCTCCTACGCAGCCTGCTTTGGCAGTCAGGGTGGATTTTAGACTGATGAATGCACAGAGAGACCTGAGTCTGCAAAAGGATTGAGAGTTACTGGGAATGGAGTTAATAACATTAAAGTAGCAGTCCTGTCTCACAACCTGCTTTATAAAAGACAATTAACATGGTCATTTTAGTCTCCGATGCAATGCATTTCCATTTCCAGTCTTTTGTTAGCTGATATATTTTCTGTTTTTCCTCTGTCACTCCACACCCACATTTTATGATTTGTTCACTGGATTTCCATTCACATCCTACCCTTCCTTCAGTCCATTATTCTCCCCAGAGAGCCACTTTCTCCATACTATCTTCCACATCTGTCTTCTTTCTTCATTTGTTTGTCTTATTTGCTGTCCCTAAACTCACAGAGAAATAAAACTAATTCAAGACTAAAAAATGGTTTATTCAATTTAAATGTTTTCTCTCTGCTGTTTTTGATACATGACATCTTTTTCTTTGCAGATGGATAGAATTCATGCTTGGACATGAAATGTATTATGAAGTTTGAAAGGCACAATTTTTTTTTTATCTTATTAAATCTTCTTCAAATTTTTATCACTGCATCAGTCATCCCTGCAATTTTCCCATATAAATTTGCTTTACTCTTGAGCCTTTGGAATCAGATTAGTTCTCAGTTTCTTTCAGTAGGAGTTAATCAGCTGAAACCTTGTCTATTTTATAGCTGTAATATCACAAGCGCCACAACGACCAAGTTCATTATAAGTGAAAGTAATAACACAAAATTTTAGCATCCATTCACATGACAGAAAGAAATAACAAGAATACTCCTAGAGGAGATCTCTTTACAGCCCACAAGTTGCTTACGAAGTACCTCTCCAGAAGTCTCCTGGATCAACTCTTTTTCTTCCCATCTGTGAACAACTGAGAAGATCTTCACATTTTCACACACTGCAAAAACAGAACCCTCAAACTCTGCCCTCTTTCATACAAGGACATGGCTTCTTCTGTGTTTCAGGGAGGCATCTCCATGTATATAAGTCTTAGATGTCTGAATTTTAGAAGACAACACAGTATTTAAAAGCATGATGTATGACTGCAGATATCATTGTAAATGTCGTTTGAAAGTTAGACTGGGTTGATAGGAATGCATCTGTGGTGGATTCAGACTTCTCAAAGTAAATTTTGAAAGTTCACAAAATAGTCCTGGTGAGGAAGAGGCCGTGACTGTTGAGTTCTTATCTCAATGATTAATGAGAACTGTAAATTAAATCTCTTAACTACATGTTTTTATTATGACAGGTGCATGAATGCACACCAGAAGGAGTTGCTGAGGGGGGAAGAGAAAGGATGCTTACATGAATTTTATAGGTGACAGTTTAGTATCACTATGTTTCAAGTCACTTTATTCCACATTTACTCAGAAAAGTAATAGAGATTCAGCTGAATTTTGTACAAATAGCATATTTCACCTTAATTAGTGAGAATTTTGCTTCTTTGCAAAAGCAGGAATGAGATCTTGGATTTTAGGCTTTCTTGGCCCATATAAAAATTGGTACCTAACTGTAGATACAGAAAGAAGCTCCTGATGAAATGTGTGCTGTCTAATGTTAGCACAACGGAAAACACTTGTTATCTGTATCATCTATTTGCTGAAGTATAGCATGAGTGCTTTTTTTCCTTCCTTGATCTTCCCTTCCCGGTGTTGCCATACCTTTAATATCCTCTTTCCCTGTATTTTCGGATTTACACATAAGATTTTTTCAGATAGTTTCTGTGATTTCTTACCTGCAATGAGGCTTCTCTAATCTTTTAGAGAATAAT
Source organism: Onychostruthus taczanowskii (assembly GCF_017590055.1). Lineage (NCBI taxonomy): Eukaryota > Metazoa > Chordata > Aves > Passeriformes > Passeridae > Onychostruthus > Onychostruthus taczanowskii. The sequence continues at coordinate 7,715,333 of NW_024497629.1, forward strand.
CTTTATTGTTTTGATGTTGAATGTATACATAAATCCTAAGCAAAAGCATTTATCTAAGGGAGAGAGACAGTCAAGGGGAGTGGAGATAGTTTAGATCAAGATATATTATGACTTGTCAGTTTATTTGATCTTTGTTAGCACCTCAGAAATCCAAGCAACAAGAGTTGTACACAAGCAGAAAGTTCTTGCCTCCAAATCTGTGCTGCATTTACACTCAGCTCTTTCCCTCAGCCTACCTTTAAACGTAGCATTTCTGCTCACCAGGGCTTTTCCATTAAGCGGTGGGAGCACAAAAGGGGCAGAGCAGCCCTCTCTGCCCCAGCTGTACATGCAGTACAAGGGTTACAAGGCAGAGCACAGAGGAGCATCCTGCTGGGAGCTCCTGCTTGCCCACACCTCTCTCTCCTGAGGAAGAGAGCTGTAACTCGAGGAATGCCTGCGCTCTTTATTGCCTCTCAGTAGGCATCTGTAAATCAAACTCAGGAGGCATCTTTCCTATTTTCATATGACGCCAACAGCTGGATCTGTTAATAGCCCAAACCAGTCATAATCCTCTTTAGGTGACTAAATAAAATTGCAGAAATATTTTAATTTTTGTGTGCTATAAATAGGCTGTAATTACCAGATACACATATTAGGAACCTGTCCCCTGAAAGACTGTTATCAAATTCTTTATTTAACAAGTTGGGGCTTTCATACTAACACTGGGATCCTGTTTGTAATAACTTTGAAATTATGGTGTTAAAAAGTTTTATCTTCCAACTGATTTGTGAACTACCTTGAATTTATTATAATTATTTCTCCAAGATTCCAGTAGTTATGTACAAGAACAAGAATTCACAGCTTAACAGGATGTGATATACAATTGGATATTTAAATTCTTCTGATTATAAAGACAGTTACAACTCAATAGAAAAATGGACTTTAGTAGGCACTGTCACACAGATTGCAAATTCCTACATATTTTAAAATGTATGAGTTGTGAAATGATCCAAGGAACTTTGAAACCACGTCAATTATTTTGCATCTGGCAAAAACCACCTGCATAATGAGAGAGCAGAGGGCTTGATGATTTTTGAAACTCGTTTTGGTGAATAGTTACATGAGCACATTGTATTGTTCACCAGAAAAATGGAAAGCTATCACTGTCCCAGAATTCTGAAATGACTTTTATTGAATCTTGGGTTATATTTGGCTTTGTTTATTTACTTTGTCACTTTGGTATATTTTGATATATCAAAACCTGAGTATTTTTACTAAAGAGCAACTTAAATTATATACAGCTATGTTCTTTTTTATACATGTAGTTGGGCTGCCCCAGGGGATTTGAAAGCAGAATGTGATATATGCTGTCTGAAAGGGCACATTTTAATATGTGCAGTTTCTTTGTTTATCAGGTTTCAAAACGACTCTGTAGCCAGAGTTAATTAATGCAAACCTTTGGCTCTTTTGTCATTCTTCAAATAGTTTTATTTTCATAAGAGCAGTGTTTCAGGGTTTCTGAAAATCTGTCCCAGTATAGCTGTGTTTAAGGGGGAAAAAAAAAATCAAAGGCCAGACCTGGCATAGTGAAGTTAATGTTCCTATTGACAAATGCTGATTCACGCACTGCAAATAACACAAAAATTCTTAATAGCAGAGTGTCAAAATTCTGCATCACTATATATACTTGAACATAGCTTAGAGAAAACTCTGTGTTTAACTTCATAACTCAAAAGTCAACAAAAAAATACAAGGCCTACTTTCAAGTAAATTCATTACAGTCTTGATATCTTCTGCTCAGTACTGTTTGTGGCCATTTATATCCCTGGGAGACAGCTGTTACAATATGACATCTTACAGAATTTTAACATCTGTGTAAAGGTGTAAAGAGCCTTGTGTCAATGTAAATATTACATGCAGGCCAGAAGACACATGATCCTTAGCTTGTGAAGCACAACCTTCACCTTCCTCAAACCAAACCAGATGGGTGTCCGCAGATGAGCCAACAGGAGACAATGGCTAAAAAGAAGGACAGTGCTGCAATTGCCTTCTAAGAGGGAAAAGCAAAGCCTTCAGTAGGTCTGCTAGAGCTACAATTGCCTGCCCTGAGGTCTTTTGTCTTGGGTGTCTTCCCAGAATATTTGTACTCCTAAAATCTTAAAAATATTAATTTATGTTACTGCAACATTACAGGAGACAATAAATTCAACTTCCTCTGGCACCAGCTTCTGAAAAAGTTTTGGCTCTCCAATGACTATTTCAGTGAAGGTGTACATGCAAATGTGAATTTTTACAAGGAAATCATATGAATTTGAAGGGTTCTCCAGAAGTCATCCATTGCAACCTTGCCCTGAACAAGTTTAGTAAGATCAGGTTATCCAGTCAAGTATTGAGGCTCTCCAAGGATGGAGTTTGCACAACCTCTTTAGGAAGCTGCTCTGGTATTTGACCACCTTCCTGCTAGAAAATACACTTATATTGCATCAGAATTTCCCCCATTCCATTTTTCTCATTGTCTTTCATCTCTTCATTGTGCATCTCCATCTCCTTTATGTTCTCTTAAAGAGTGGCTGTAGATAGCAGCAAGATACTCATTTTATCATCTCTTCACAGGCCTGACAAAGTCCATTCCCTCACCCCATACACCTGTGCTCCAGCTCCTCCCTTGCTGGTCTTTGCTGGACTACTCCCAGTGTAGAAATATCTACCCTACTAAGGTAGCCCCAGACTGGACACAGCATTCAGATGTGATATCCCAGGTGGCAAACAGAGAGGAAGGGTCCCTCTCTGGAGCTGCACACAACACCCTTGCTAATGCAGCACGTGGTGTGTCACCCTTGATGCAAGGGCTCACTGACAATCATGCTCAGCTTGTTGAATAAAAGGATGCCCAGGCCCTTTCCTTCAGAACCACTTTTCAGCCAGTCTGGCACCAGCCTGTTCTGGTGCATGGGAGTATCCTTCCTATTCCTTCCCCTGTGCAGAACTTGACATTTGCCAGTGCTGATTTTCATGAGGTTCCTGTCTGCTCATCTCTCTGAACTGGCAGGATCCCTTGGAATGGCAGCCTGGTACTCTCCATATCCCCCTCCCCACGGTTGGTTAGCATCCAAAAACTTGCTGACAATCTGCTTTGAGATATCTGAAAATAATTTACAGAAGAAATCATCTGCAAGAGAGAGCAAGGTACAGAGTTTTGAGAGGCACATCTCCTCAACCTGGACTGAACTCCAGCTGCCCTTGAAGTGAATGTCAAAGCTGACTCACAAGGCACCTGTTAGGGCTTAAGAGTTGCACACATGTCCAAGGAGAGTTTTACTTGAGGCACAATAAATGGTCTGCTGTAGCCACTCTGACAGAGCAATGCAGTGGAATGTATTTCAAAAACCTATTCTCCACTTTTTCTGTTCTTATATTAAAGCAATATGCGGAGTATAGGAATAACTCTTCTGCCTCACTAATATCTATTAATTTCCCAAATAGAAAGAGATTCTTTTTCCCTGGTCAGCTCTGTCTTTTTGTCCTCCTGCCAGAGTAAAGTAGGCATAGTACAAAAACTATAATTGAATCAAGTGAATGAGAAGTTCTACAAGATGGTCTGTATTTTAAAAGAGATCTACTTTGGATTTTCTTGACTTATCAGAAAGAATCCTCTCTCTGTGGTCAAAGAAAAAAAAAGGCTGCCTACTTTTTTCACTAAAGTTAATTTTTCCTGCCAACTTATAAACACTGAAAACAAGGTGGTAAGAGAAGTTCTGGCTGACCTTTAATGGCAAGCAGAAAAAACGGCTTCTCTCATAATCAAAAAGATTAAAAAGCTTCTCAGATGCATATGCAAGTGATTTATTTTTGATATGCACTAATGAGACATGAATTGAATAAATTTAAATTCATTGGAGTGACTGTTAGTAACAGTATTTTTGTTTTAATCATCACCTACAATAACATCACCTACAATTTGGTTAACATCTGATGCTAGCCAGTGTTTTAAGTAAATAAGCCACATCTTCTGAAACATGTAGATTTCCTAATATTTTTTCTTGTTACTACACTTGCTTTTTTCACTTTAATGTGAGGCCTTTTGATGACTTTACTCTCTTCTTGGTGTTATATTTTTCATTGGTTTAAGAAAATAATCAACATTTTTATTGACAAGAAATGAAAAATCAGTGAACTGAATCCTTTGAGTTCAAGATACATGATTCAGATAAATAGAACTTCCCCAATAATAGGGATTTAGTTTAGGGGGCTTTGAATATGATTAATCTGTATTTTGGAGGACAGTTTGTGTAGATTCACATATCTGTGCTATTCTCGACAGAGTTTTGGTGATTTATGTCAAATGAAACAACTCTTGCACTGTGTAAATGGATAGACCGAAATCACAGCACTTAATTGTCATCTGTCTGGCTTTGGGAAGAGATTTCAGATGAGATATATTAGAAAGGGCTGGAAAGGTTTCAACTTTAAGCTGTCTTTATCTGTTGACCCCTTCTTCTCTCCCTGGTCCTACACTCTCCTTTTCATAATCAATGAAGACAACCATTACAGAAAACAGGAATATTTCAGTGTGGGATTCATCAGGCTTACATGCATAATTTAGGATATCATTATTTTTACCCTAAACACGTCTGTTGGAAGTAGATGCTCTTGAAGATCTCTTCCAACCCAAATCATTCTGGTTTTTTATGGTTCTGTAATATGATACAATTTACTCCAATAACTGTAAAAGGAATTTAGACACATAGATTGATGTAATCCATCTGTGCTTAATCTGGAAATGTTCAAACTTTGCTTTAGGTGCCTCTAACTTATTTGCAGCATAAACTTGGGCCAATTATATTCAACTGAATGTTCACAATCAAATTTTTAGTGATATATCAATCCATCAAAATAGTACTAGATGCCCATTGTGATGTCCAGGCACGTAATTAAAGGTGAATTAACACCTAACTTTCTGACATGCTCTTGAAAGAACTATGATATACCTGATATATCATACATTAGGAAAAAAATAAAATAAAACATGTCTGATATAAATTTTTATTCTAATTTCTCATATTTCCCTTTCTTTTAATTCAAACATTTTAAATAGTATCTATCACTAAAATACAGTAGAAGAGACATAAAGACAGTGGCTGTCAATAGTTAGGCATATAAATTTTTTGGCAGCTGACTACAGAATGAAGTAGGATAACAAAAGTATTCTTCCTTAGTTTCAACCACCCTCACAGCCCAGTATGAAGGGTACAAGATGTGTTCAGTGTCAACAATTCTGTAACGATAGAGAGTCCAACATTCAGTGTTAGATCTGGCATTCACTAAGTGTTCAAAATTAAATATAACTCATTTCCTGCCATTGACTTATCATTAACATCAATAATTTCAATAATAACTTCTGGTAAGCCTTAATTCAGTATTTATTAAAACAAATGCACTAACTTGATATTATGAGATATCATGCTGAGACAGATCTTATTTCTGCAAAACCCTTTAAACTAGTAAAACCATTATATATAATTATTAAGTATAATCATTATAAAAGAGATAACCCTCTTGGCTGTCTAAGACTCTTTAAAATGACCTAGTACAAAATAACTTTAAATTGTATGCCCTCATCTTTCAAAATAGAAGGGAACAATTTTCTGATTCCCAAGTTAAATATTCTTTCCTTTACTCTGTAATGAGCGCTCAGAGAAATTTTTCTCATGTAGGGCTATTCATTTATTTGTGGTGTGTGTGGGGAGATGACCTGTGGCTTTCAAATATGAATTACTTTACACCCTGAAAGGCATTTTAAAAGTTAAATACATTCAACTATTTTTTAAAAATTCCTTTATTTAAGTTGTTTTCATATAGGAAAATTCTATATAACTGGGCTGGCTTCTGCAATATTCTGCAATTCACAGCGGCAATAGTTTTTTACAAGAAATATACGTGGCTATTTCTTGGTTGAGAAGATAAGCAGAAGAAGTATTAAAAAGGCAGAATTACTGGTATGATTTCTGGCAGCAGGTGCAATTTGCTGTGATTGCAGACATTACAGTCATTTCAAAGCCAGGCCAAATTTTACTCTGCTTTATTCTGAATGAACACAAGGAGCTCCTTACCTTGATCCTTCCTAGTCATTTCTGTTCTTTTGGCTTAGAAAATTTTCCAGACAGCTGGTTTTTGAATTGTGAAGAAAACATTAGGAAAGGCGAAAGAAAAAAAAACAAAATAGCAAGTGTAGTATTGGTATTTTTTTTTTCTACCAATTGCTGCCTCTTCCTCTTTTCATAGCTCTGCCTGCCTTTATGGTGTCACTCATAAGCTCTGAACTTGTTTGAACTCTGATGAAAACTTGCCATCTTCTGAAGCATTTTCTCTGGACAAATGTCCCACTAAGAGCAGAGCCACTTGAGCCTTGTGAGTGGAGCTCTTAACATGGCCTAATGAAAAGCCATCGAAGCTTAGAATAGACTTTGCCTCCTGCGTCATCACAGTAATTGGGCTGTGGCAGTCATCATGCTGCAGATCTCTTAGTACAGTGCAAATGTGATTGCTGAAAGCTTTTGAATCAGAAATACTTTGAGTTGCTTGGAAATACTTGGTCTTATAATTCCTGTGCTCCAGGGGATTTGAAACAGAGGGTTGATCTCACTCCACTAAAGAAAGATATTCTGTGACATTCTCCCCTAGATCTAAAACCTGGGGAAGAAAAACCTCTCACGGTGTTGTGATATTTCAGTGTCCTACACTGTGGAAGAGTAAAAGAGTTTTTAATTTCTTTTTCCTTTAAAAGAGATTGTCAGTTGCAATTTCAGACTATCAAATATTAGAATTTATGATGAAGCTACAAAGGCAGCCATACCAAGCCAATTTTAAGTACTATATGTACATTATCTAGCCTACATGTGTGGGTATACTTGCCTTTGTAATCAGTAGTACTTTTAATCTAAGACAAAATAAACATAGCTATGTTTTTTAAAAAAACTGATTAGGATTAGAAATATTTTTCATCAGAGGTTTAAGGATAAATATAAGATCTATTGAAAAGAAGAAAATCAGAAGCATTAAAAATTACTTAAAATATATTGTTAATGGGTTATCCAGAGAATTGAAAACCAGACTCCTAAAGAAATATCTTGAGCATTTTTCTGGCTTATTTTTGGTATGATGTCTCTCCCTCTCCCGCTGCTCTCTCTCTTTTCCCTTCCTCCCCTCCCTCTTTTCTTTGCTTGGCCATATTGGATTCAGAAATAAAATTCTTTTGAGTCTAACATGTATTGAAAGTTCAAATTTTTATTCTTAGCCATCCTCTAATTATAAATACTTTATCAAAATTATAATAAATATATTTTAAATATGGTAAAGCCTTATTCTGGCTATGGTTTTATTCATTTTAAAAGGAAGAGTAAAGCAATTGGAAACAGAAACCACCCATTATCAGCAACACCATCATAGGGTTGAATTTCTCATCCTAGGTTCTAAACAACTTGAACTACTTTCCTGAATTAACCACAGGTCATCTTTTTGTTTAACCACAAATTTGTTCCTCTGGTCTCATACAGGTATTTAAGGTCTTGTTCAATTATGACTTAGACAAGTCTTCACTGAAACAAGCAGCTGCAGTAGTTTAATATTTTGCCGCCTATGAACTAGAGAATAACACCTCATCAACTTTGGCAGGAGAAAAGAAGTATGAACCTTCCTTATGTGTTTTAGCATGAAGCCTAGAACTTAGCTTCAGCTACGGTCCTTTGGCCTTTTAGTTTACTGGTCATTACACTGAAAGAGCTTAAGTGTGTTCAGACTCTGCAACCCACAGCCAGAGGCAGGGATCTGTGGGGAAAATCTCTTAAATTGCTACAGCCATTTGTGAAGAAAATGTATGCCTAATGCTGCACCAGGGCATACATCCCTGCACCTATGCAGCAGTCTAAATTGTCTTCTTTTCCTTTCCTCTCCTCTGTCCTGTTTGAACACAGAGGAGCAGCTTGCATTCATCCCATTCTGCTTGGCTTAATGGAAGACACAATGGCCATGAAATTTTGTAGTTCTCTTCTATGGTCCATAGATGTAGTGGAAAATGTTCATAACCTTCTTCTAACATCCTTCCAAAGCCACGGAGCAAACAAGGGCACACAGTGAGGATTCTGTGCATCAGTTACAGAATCCAGCTTTAATAACTGTAAAGCTTTCCATGCATAAGTGCTGCCAAACAGAGTAAAATATTAATGTGTGTTCCTGTGAATAATCCAGAAATGTCATCCTGTAACCTAAGAAAGTGGCTTCTGTAGTTTCCTGGGCTTCTGTAGCGTCAGAACATTTGCTGTGCTACACAGAATGAAGTGCTGCTTTGTGGTCTCTAACCCCAGGTTTTCTGCCTCACAGAACAAACCTTGCAAGGTACATGGCTATGCAAAATATTGCTGTTATGAAATGCCCCTTATTATGTCATCATTGCCTATGTAATATGATCTGTAAAAAATAAGAAGAGTATATTGTCTATGACTTCTGAAGTTGAAAGGTTTTCTGGGATGTGTTTAGTGCCCATGAAACTACCACGTTCAGCCCAAAAAAGACTGTAAAATCAAAATTTTTCAAAGTCTTCCTGAGATATTTTAGAAGCACTGATTTCAAAAAGTGATGTTACCCAGCTTCAGAGCAGAAGTTTCCTTTCAGGTGGCTCAGGTTGAAACACACAGCCACAGACCAGTCTTGGTGGCATTGTCTCAGTCAAAACACGGCTGTCCTGCTTGAAGCCCATACCAAAGTGGTCAAAACTACCCTTCATTTTAGGTGGTGGAGCCAGTGTGGGAATTAAAGCTTCTCCCTGTCCCAATGTAATAATGAAACAAAGACTTTTGGTTATTACAGCTTTCATGTATGTGGAATGCAGCATCACCTGTTATACCACATATTGCCACATAATAAAGAGTATGTCACCATGACCATTCACGGTCTTTTAAGTAAAAATCCATATTCAAAGTTCTCTGTTTCTTTAGTAAAGGCGTATTTCCTCCATCTTGTCAAGTGTTGCCAAAGTTCCTATGCCTTTGAGTTAACAGCCAGCAACCCTAGAAAAAAAGCTGCTCTCCTGCAGTGCAAGGACGTGAGCGGAGTGTGATCATATTGCCTCCCTGAGAACATGTAATGGTGGGTGAAAGAGAAAGGGAGAGAAAGCTGAGAGAAGACTTTAGATCAGTTGTGGCTTTAGGCTAAGCCTTCCCTTCCCTTCCCAGAACTTCCCGGAACTTCCCGGAACTTTCCTTCCTTTCTTCTCTTTTCCTTTGTTTATCCCACAGGTTTGCAGTCCCTATAAAGAGCAAGGGACATTCTGAAGGTGCTTGGTTTGCAAAGCAGCTGCCATCATACTTCTTCTTCCTTATGCATGAAAACACATTTTCCATTTCTTTGTTGGTGCTGTTCCTGACTGCAGGAGGATTCTCCGCAGAAGTGAGGAAGGAAGGTCAGTAGCTAATGCTGATCATGAATTTTCCAAAAGAACTTGGAAGTCTTTCTCTGTTCATCAACAAAAGGCCAACGGAAATTAGAAGGTTCCAAAATCTGCCTCATTTCCTGCCAGCTCACCTTCCTTGCTGTTCATCATCCATGTGTCTGGCTGTCAGGGAACCAAGTGCTTGGTAGCTCTGTCTGTCCAGCATGAGAGCTCTCAGATCTGCATAAGTCTAGTGCAAGAAATAAGTCCAGTTCTCCACCATACCTCCAAATGTTTTTTTTTTCCTTTTACACTAGGTTGTCTTGTTTTTCCAGGATTTATAGTTCCCTTACTGTTAAACTATATTCTCATCTGCAAATTTACAATTACTTCAAGATTTAAAATAAACCCCTACTTTCACTACTTTTTTTGTTTCCCAAATATTACCTTTTACTACACACATTTAAAAAATTTAAAAAGGAAATATGGCATTTATCTTTTCATTTTTCCATGCTCCTCAGTGTCAGTGAGAGCAAGACCCCTTCCACCCCGAGATTCTCAGCAGGTAGTTGCACCAAGCATTAGGTGCACACATGTGCTGTGCCCATGATGTTCATTCTAAGTATGTTTAGAATTTTGTTAATAGGAACACACATAAAGCAATCGCATTCCTGTGTTTATTCAGTAATGGAAAAATGGGGTCAATTCCATTTCCAGAGCACTAAAGTTTTGAAGATTTTGTTTGTAAAAAAAAAGTCTGTATTTTGCACCAATAAGGTAACAAGATATTTTGAGTTGCATTGACTATTTATATCTGTTTATTTCATTAATATTGTTAGGACAGTTTTGTGAACAGTATGGGTTCATCACTTGGATATGAAACCAGAGTTCAGTTTATTTTTAAAGTACATTTAATACTCTAGAGATAGATCAAAGAAAATTCTTCTTTCAAACTATCTGGTTTTGGTATTCTGTTGTGCTTCAAAAACATCTCAAAAAAAAGGGTCATTTTATGTTAGAAAATTGAACAAAAATTCCTACAAGATCTGGAAATATTTAATCATTAATCCACATTTCTAATGTATGTTAAACAGTCTTCAGATATTTAGACTGCCTTTCTTCTAGGGTACCCACTCTTGACAAAATAAAATGTGACCAGATGCCCTGCAAAATCCATACATTTTAGTAGTAAATAAACAAGTTCCCAATAGCTCTCTTGCAGTCAGCAAGGGAACTAATTTCCAGCTGCTTGTTTTCTTATAACAGCTGAATAAATACATTCCTGGTATTATAATACCTTCAGCAAGAAAATGATTACACAGTAACTCAAGACCCTGATATATTCCTCCTGCTGTTGTTTATCTGAAAGCAGGTGGGATATGGCTAAGGTATGTCTCAAGAATTTAATAAGATTCTGTAGATGAGGGATCTAAGCCAAGAAAAAGCTCTCTCATGGGAAGATGTAATTGGGATATTTCTCTTTCATTATTATATTATGGATGTATTATAGGTGACTAATTTAATGTGACTGAACTGAAAACAGAAAATTAAATTCAATAAATGTAGCTTATAGAAAATAACAAAAACTTTAAAAGATGGACTTCTGTGACATTATTGTGATCTCTGAGGGAATCATTCTTCCTAAAAATAAACTTATTGTTATTCTGTTTCCTGGGCTTTGGACTTTCAGCTTGCTGGTTTTTTAAAATGCATCATTATCTTTACTCCTTAAGAGCTCTATAATCAGTCCTACTGTTTATGTTGCAGTATTAGACTTCATTTTCTCAGCAAAATAATGAGGAATGTAATCTGTCATCTTTGCAGGAATTCTGTGCATTGAGACTGCTGTCCACAGCTGCATGTAACAGTAAAAGGTGTACAAAGTTCACACTGCAAATTTTAGTGCTGCTTTTACAATGCAGCTGCCTAGATTTACACTTCATTCTTCAGAGGCATTACATGTACTGTCAAGTCCCTCTTCTAGCCACTGAAAATACTGCGTTTGTAATTCCTCTGCTGTACCTGAGCTATTATGTCCTTACTGAAATCAATAGGCTCTAGTAATGGAAAGTCCTTTGCCCTTCACTTGACCAAGATCTAGGGTTTTCTTGAAAAGCCATTTTCTGTGGAGGTCATGTAGGACTTAGATGGTAAAGGGAAATTTCTTAACCACTTATATAGATATCTGGGTTACTGCATTTCTTTTCTTGTTTTATTATGCCTACAGTGTGTGACAGCCAGAAGTGAAAACCCCCTGACAAATAAGTGTTACCAAGCTCTGATGAGTCACATTTTCTTCTCACACTTTGAGAGGGGGAGTACACCTGATGGCAAGAGCTGTGTTCATGCTGGGAACCGTAAAGCGTGGTCAGGCTCTGGGGACACAAGGCACTCAACAAAGAGCAGATGCCTAGAGACTTACTAACACATTAACAGTCCTTGCACAGGACTTCTTTCAGACATTTCTGTTTCTCTTATTGTGGCTTGCTTTTCACATCTTTCTTAACATTTCCTCTGAAGAAATATTGTGACCCTCCAGCCATTTGTAGCACTGAGTCTGACTGAAGTAAATGTGCCTGACCAGGGCTCAGTGAAATCAGTTTTGACGAGACTTAAAATAATAAAGGTGGATCCATCCCTCAGAGGTTTAATGGTAAGATACTTAAATTTTAAGTTGAGAAGAAGAAACACCAGATGGTAATGTAACTAATTCTAAAGTGCATGTCTGTAAATTATTAGGGGAAATGACCTTCAATAAATATCTGTTTCTGTCTATTGACCAGAGAGAAAGACAAGGTTCAGGCTTAGGCAGTTGATTGAGAGATGTTTAATGTTAAGTAAAATGAATCACAGTACTGGTGGTTACAGCTAGGTCACCTAGTTTTATGGGTCATTGCCAAAAAAGCCAGCACCTGCCCTCAGCATAGTGAGTCAGTCAGCCTAAGATAGGAATGGGGAAGCTAGTCATCCTACATATAGATGTATATACAGGCAGAGTGTGAAAACTCAGTACCTCTGAAGAATGATTCATGGGACTAAGTGTGTTTCCATGAATCCATTAATCATGGGCCTTAAATACTTCTACAGGGGTGCCCCAAGCCAACCAGTATGAAAATCTAGATTATGGTGCCCAGATCAATATTGTTAAGCCTTATTTTGAAGAAAAGACATAATTTTGGATAGTGGTCTCACAAAAGGAAATGAGAACAAAAAGTTCTAGGTTTTTTCACTTTGAGCAAGTTTAGGCACTCAAGTCTTGTGTCATAGTCCCTCAACCATCACTTGCAAATGCTGTGTTCTCATCAGAAAGTGATAGAACCATGCACTCCTTTCCCATTTGCTTTACCTCCTGCCTAAAAAAAATACACATCAAAGGGAATGTTAGTAGTGCAGTCCCAGTTAGCTCCAGAAATTTTCCATTTAGAACAAAGGACCTTAGAAATGTTGGGACTAAAAAGGTGTATATTGTTTAACCTGTTAAAGTCTGGTAAGTGATCAAAACCACTGACTGAGGCATGGACTGTACTTCGCTCATAAGTCTTAGGTTTCAAGAACAACTTCCATGAAACATTAAATGAAGACTTCAAATGGCGCTTTCTTCTCAAAATGGTTGATTTGCAAGTATCTTTGTCTGATGTTCTTATACCACCTCACAGAGTATAAAATTGCATTGAAAAAAAGGAAGAGATTTGTTCTGATATCTATCTGATAAAATAGCTAGATATCAGATTAGATATCTAATCTGTTCTGATATCTATCTGTTCTTAGTTCCCTAAGAACAGATAGACAGTGCCAGGCAAACAGTACTTCAGAGAATTTGGACCATAACATAATGAAACTCTTGGTTCCTAATTCTGCTTCATATTTTCTGTTGGACACCAGGGGATAAGGTAAATAGAAACCTAAAGGCCATTCAGAAAATTTATATGCCAGCAAAACAGACTCTAATGCAGCTCTACATACACATTTAAAACTAGACTTCCTGTATCTTGGTTATAGCATACCACATGGTGAATCCATTCTCAGACAGAAAAGCCTTAAAAAAAATCACCTTATTTAATTAGATATTAGAAGAGAATGACTGAAAAACAATAGGCCTGTAACAAGCATAGATAACAATTAACATGTCCAACATTACTAGAATAGGCAGACTACGCGAGACTTACAAAAAAGGGTAAACTCTAAAATGTCTGAGTGGCACCTTCCTATAACATATTCTCCTGCATGCAAATGTGTCTTGCACAGAGCAAGCAAATGGATGGCATCAGTTTCTCTTAAATAACTTGATGATTTTGAACACAAAAGTTCACCTGCCACAGTGTGAACAGAAAGTAAACAAGGTCAGGATGGAAATTATGAATCATTGGTTCCATCATTTGCAAGCCGACTCAAGTTGAAAACCAAACGCATTTAACATTGACTCAGACTGGAGCTTCCTGACTCTGTATGTACATGCAGCGAGAGGAAATCCTATTTAAAAGAAAACCTTCTAAAAAGCAGATTAGTCTCAGCAAGATTTCCTGTGACAGAAAGATGGAAGAAAATCTCTCAAATTTTTGTTACACTTTTTTTGTGGAAAGACCGAGTGAAAGACAAGAGGTGATTTCATATGTAACAGCTGAATTGTTCATTTGGCTTCATGTTTTATTCGTGTTCAGGTGGGTGAATGGAAATTGTGTCTCAGAACACCAAAAGGGGGTGTAATTTTTAAGTGACTCTTCACATTCAAGGATCAAAATGTTGGGTACGTTTCTTCATTACCTACTAAAACAAATGTAGCAGGGAACTTTTCAACAAGAAATCTTCTTCTTACTGAAAGCTGTCTATAGGTAATAATATCAAGTTCTAACACCTTTTAGGTAAACCCTTTGATTTAATCTTACTTTGTTTGGAAATGATGATATGAATGCAAGACAAAATAGTTAAAATAATGAAATGGAGATTAAAAAATAGAAGGACCTCTGCTAAAATATTTGGGTCTAACCCAGCATGTCATGTACTCAGCAGAAAGTGTATCATTGCAGTTTTGCATAATAGATCTGTAACTTTGCAAGGAATTATTGCCCAAATCCTGAGAGCACTTGCATCCACTAGCAACTTCCCTTGTTTGAGCAGTCTCTTTCAGATAAATAATCATATTTATATTTGTAGGATCTAGGTCAGAATTCATAGCCGTCTGGTGTATCTGTGGCTCTCCAGGGCTGTCAGCATAACTCAGCAAGCATAAAAAATGTTTGACATATTCAGGTGTATTTTTGTTTTTTTCAAGAGGAACCTACCTGTTTAAATCACTAAATATGTCCTGTATGTATTTAATCTGTTGCAGTTAATAGATAGATATGTCCAATGTTTCCAGTGAGTTAGAAATACAAATGTTATTAGGTATTGTTAGGAATTGTTATTGCCTTTCAGTACAATATAGATGCCAACAAATCTAAATTTTTTTTGAAACAGCTTTTTACTGTCCTGAATTACTGAGGGTAAGATTCATCACTGCATGTCTTCTTACTTTAGCCACATACAATTTAAGCAAAACGTCTGAGACAGTTGTCTGGGTTCCCTTTATCATCTACAGGGAGAGACAGGCAATCTCCAAAGAGATATGCATCCCTCTTGTTTTAGGTATCTATTTTAGGATGAGCTAAATCACACACTAGAGGTGCTTGTCTCTCTCCACTGATGATAAAAGGAGTCTAGAGAGTTGCCTTAGATGCTTAACTAATAGACAGCATGAGACAGACAAGGAAGACACTGCCTTAAACACACATAAACACTACATTTATATTTTCAACTCTTTTACTTACTACCAAATGATGGCATTGTAAAGAAACATCCAAAAAACATCAGCCAGATGCTGAATTTCGTAGACAGTTGCTCATCTAAGAGTAAACAAACAAATAAACAAGAAAAAAAAATAAATAACAAAAAACCAAACAGAAAAAGCCTTCACCTCTAAAGTTTTGAGTTTCAAAAGGGGATGGCTTTGAGACAGTCTGATGCTACCACACAAAAATAATTAGTTCCTAAGATGTATTGAGAAATAAGGCATCAAAATAATGTAGGAAACATTAATGCTGTTGTGCAAGAGATCAAGATAATTCTGTTCATCTGTGTGCCCGAAGGATGAACGCAGGATGGAACAGACTTAGTGAGAGACTGCCTGGGTAATAATAGAGTTTAGAGTAAGAAAACAAAAGTTGAGTGGAGCTGTGTTTGTTTTATGGGAGCAAGAAGGGTTTCAGAAGAGCTATTTTAAGCTAAAGAACAATTCTGGCATTACAATACCCTAGTGTAAGTTGCACAGGAATAAACTGCTCTGGAAATTGAAACAGTCAGAACAATGATGTTTTAAAACAGTCTTCCAATCAAAATAGAGGCAGAAATCTTAGCTGCTTGTTTAGGTGAAATCTGGGGCTTTAATGCATGGGATACTCAGACATGATGCCTACAAAGCTCAGGAGCTGACTCCATGTCCTCGCACTCTCAAATATCCAGAAGTTAGTGGTACCAAATCCCACAGACAGCTCCAAGGAAAGAATACAATGAGAAGCCCCATCTGTTTCCAGTGAAGGCTTTCAGACAAAAACATGATAAAGAAAAAATATTATTAACATCAGATTTAACTTCCCTACTGAATCTAAAAGGCTTACATTGAGCCTTTAGAAAAAAACATTAGAAAAGTAGTATGACATCAAAGAACTGAGATCCTGAAGGAACATTATCTAACTCCCACTTTGAAGATGAAGGGTGCTACCTTTATGAATTTACTGTTTTGCATGAGTGCTTGTGGTAGCAGGGCTTGAGTGTCATCACACACATTGTCTCTTCAGGCCTGAGCTCCCCAGTTATTGCATCAACAGAATTGAGTGTGACCAGACTCCATACCAGAATGATAGCTGGGACATTTTTTGCTATGCATGTGAGAAGTCATGACCTAGAAGTGACCTTCTAATCACATCTTTGGTTACTAACCTCTCTTTGGCTCAGTTTGAATGGGATCAGAACAGTCTGTTCACTCACATACCTTCAGCAGTTGTGTGTGTATGTTGTGGTGTTGAACCTAAATAAAAGTTTTTATTACTATACATTGAAACATGGCCATGTGCCCATGACTGAAAGCATTCAGTCAGGAATGTCCTGGATCTCCAGTTATTATGTAACTAGTTCAGGAACTTTCTTCTTTTACTGCCTGTGAACTCTCATCTGATGACATAAGCAAAAAATGCTCTGGAAAATGGAAAAGCCATCTTGTCACCACACCCAGAAACATCCTGAAAGAAAGGACTGGAGCAATGCAGATATTTTTGTTTATTTTACCCACATAGTTTTGTCATAACCCTGTGCAAACACTTCTGTGTCATAGCCAAGAGTACTTCATATGTCAAATATATCCAGAAGTCTGAACATGGTTAAAAGTTGAAATTACCAGTAGGGTTCAATGATCAGTAGTAACTTCAATCCAATTTCTTCTTTACTGTGTCTACCATGGGAGGATATGCATAAGATAACTATTTTTGAGGCCTTTTCCTTGACTGGACAGCAGTTAGTTACACACAGAAGCCTGAAGGCTTTTAATTCTCTTAAATATTGCCAGATTTTACTAACGCAGATACAATGCGAGGGCTGAGGTCACAGCTACTCCCCTGGGAGGAAGCCACCTCTACATGCCTCAGCAAACTGTTCAGATACTTGTCAGTCTTTGACTAATATTTCAGAGGTACTCTGGGATCCTACGTCACTTTTGTCCCTTCAGGGAAGCAGCAGTCAGGCTGACTGTCTGTAAAAGAAGGTGCACTTCAATCTAACCTGTTGACATCTAAGTACAGGAGCTGAACCAATTTAAATTCATCTATTAAAAGTTTGCAGCTTATTTAGTAGCAATGAAAGAATGCTGCGGGTTTTTTTTAATAAATATCCATACAGTTTATTCTTTTTGATGAGAAGAGAAATATTTTTATATCAGCATCATTTCAGCATAACAGCATCTTACTAGGCACACTGTTAATACAGAGTGCTTTTGGCCAGTAAGGTTCTAGCAGCACAGTATTGATAAACAGAACAAAAGAGAAAGAAAATGTAATTTAGTCCTTTCCTTGGAGTATGCATATACCTACAACAGATGTGTGATCAACAGGGATCAAAGACTCTAGGTGGCTGAAATAAGGCTTGCATTGCAGATTCAAAGCAATACAGTAGATTAAACATAAACCCTCCAATAGAATATGTAGATGATGAAGCTAAAGTTAAAGCTTGGCCTTCAGTGGTGTACTGGATGTGATTTAGTGCAGATCTATGGCTGCTTTCAGCTTCATTTTCTCAGGAAACAAAAATATTCAGTTGCCCTTTCAACCATGAGTTCACCACTCTCCTGAAGCAAAAATATTTTCTTACAGTGAGTCCAGGATAACCACAGCCCTGACAGTCTTTTCTCCATTCAGATTTAAGGAAAGAAGTTATTGTAACAGTGAAGGGTTTAGCAGGAGCCAAAGGAGCCAAAGGTAATCTTTTGAGAACAGGGGACATTAAATTAGGAAACCTGGGTTCACTCTTTATTCTTCCTTGTTCATCTGAAGAAAACGAACTAATGAATTCTTCCAAAACTTTGATGACTTTTTTTGTTTGCTTAGCCTTGGATAGCCTATGCTTACTCTCTTCCTTGAATTTGCTGGCAGAGATGGATTAGGTATTTTTAAATATAAACACTAGGGAGAGATAGGTTGGATGAGTTTACATGCCTAGTGGAAAAACTTCCACTGAAGTAAACAAGTGGGGTTTGCTCTGAGGTGGTTTTGGAGATAAACTATACAAGGAGGAGAGCTTGGAATGCAGTACATGCCGCTGTTCCATTTTTTTATTAAAATATAGCAAGATGTTTTCCCCAGGAGACATATTGCTATTAAAAGTCAGGCCACATAAAGCAGAAAACAATTACATTACCTTGCTTATTTCTTATGTTTAGTAGGTTAGGGCATTAAGTACAGAATCATGTCTGCAAAAGCCATGAAACTGCATCTTGAGACCTTGTAGGAATTGCCATGTTAGCTGTGTCCTGTCAGCAAGGTTTTAATAACAATGAAGATAATAAATGCTGCTTATCTAATGTTTTTCATCTGTATGGCTTGAAGCATGTTTCAAAGAACATATTATTAGCCCGCTCTTCTAAACTGAGTATCTGAATCATTAGAGAGATCAAGTACTTTAAGGTCATCTGCAGAAGGGGTTTTGCAGATGGTCACAAAAGCTATTGCTAAGATTTTGGCAAGTTTAATAAAATGTGTTTTCTTTGAATAATCTATATTTTTCAATTAGTCATTTGCAGAAACTATTTGATATATGTCACTGTTCCTTTGCTGAAGGAAAGCAGATTGTCAGGCTATGGTCTGTCAGATTTTTGCTATGGAAAATTAATGACATAAAACTAAGGGAATTTAGAAAATTCATTATGAATTCTGGAACATTATTCACACTATACAGTCTATTAATTTGATGGCACAGCTACATCCAATGAAATCACCTGAAAAGTAATAAGTATCACTCTGTCATTAAATCTAAAGAATGCCTTTTTATTTCAAACATTAACTATTAAGACAAAATAAGCAGCAATTCCCAGTCTAGAAACAAGAGGTAAGATATTAATTCATATGTTCTGTTGATGAGGAGCAGCTTTCTTCTCTCACTTATGATCTCTACCTCTTGATTTCAGCTCATTTATTGTTGCAGTCTTCCTCCTCCTCCTTCCTGCAAAACCCTTGTGCAAAACCAGCTCCCAGGCTGCACAGGATTTTTTTATTTTCTGTGAGAATGGTGGTCTTTTCCCCAGAAAATACAAGTGTGAAATGTTGTCTATCAAAATGAAAGAGTCAAAATTTATGGCAGTGCCTGAAAACATTTAAGGTGAGAATTAACTAAGACACATCTAAAATTTAGAAATTTAATTAAGCTGGTTGAATAGGGTCTTTGTGCACTACAATGAGGGAGAGACACTTCAAGTAAGTAACCTAAAATAAATATATGATACATGGGGTGTTCTCTTTATAATTCTGTCTTATATTAGTGACATATGTAACTAACAGGAAAAATTTCCCAAGCTTTATATGAGATTATGTTACAAAATCCTGCAATGTAAATTTCATCCTTTGTGGTAAATCCTTCACTGCAGTCAAGACAATAGCTTTAACCTGATATTCTTGAAAGACTATAACTAGGAAAAGCCTAGCAAATATCTGGCCTTAAGACCCCAAGAGAGGGCCTTTGTTTCTTTTGCATATCTACAGAGAAACCTCATTTCATGAATTCTTTCAGCACATCAAATTTAATCAGGCCAACATATCATAGAGAAAATGCATATTGTGTAGAAGCAGTTATTTAATTCCATTTCACACCTGAGTAGGCAGAGGTTTTGGGGACAACACCAGACTGGAACTGTAAAGAAATTGAGTAAGTTTTCTGGTGACAAAAAGAGAATGAAAACTGGATGCTTTCAGCTTTAAGTGCAGCAGCTCTGCCATCTACTCAGTGAGCCAGATACCAAAGGAGTTTCTGAAGGAACCCAAAGATACAAATTCTGTACATAATAATAATCTTGATGGGATGGAGCAAGAAGCATCCAAGAGAGGCATCTCAGCATCCTTGTGAGAGAGGTACATTATCATTCATCACTGCATGCTGGGAAGAATGAAGAATAACAGGTTTTGTAAACTCAAGAATACAGCTGAAAACTGGATGTCAACTGTCTAAGGAATCATTCTCTCAACTTCTTTCTCAATAGAACTAGGGAATGGAGATCAGTCTTTATTGTTGTTGTTGTTGTTTTTTGTTTTCTAGTGAATTTTGATCAGTTTTAGTGTTACTAGTGAACACAGCTTAGGAGCTGTTGAAAGCCCTGTTACTACAGACGTCTAGGATCGAAATCAGCAGAAGTCACATGGACAGTAAATGCTGCAACATTTCACTGGAGTAAAAATAAATCTGCAACAATAAGTTTGGTAAGTGCTTACAGCAATTGCGACATTCTTCCATAAAGAGATACCACATGGAATTACGCAAATTATAGTCTTCAGGATGTTAAACAGGATTCAGTTGACTTCCCTGGAGGTACTTTCACTTCACTAATGAGAAAGCAGTTGACTGTTGAGCATAAATTGGGATTTGGGGAATTTTACATAACAATTCATATAAGAAGAAGAGGTTTATAAAAAAGGAGTACAAACCACTCTCCTTTGGCAATGGCAAAATGAAGTAATCTGGAAGATTTTATTAATAGTGATGACAACAATAACATTTTTCTTAATAGAGGTGATAAAACCAATGTATTGCAAATTTTTCTCTTAAAAATTATTAAACTAGGGGAGAAATAAGGTGAAGAAAGTATTTTTTTGTTCTCATGTTTAGGCTAAAACCAACAGAAATTTCTTGGAAAGCAGAAGAGTGTTTTGGTTGGCAAAGTATGTTGTAGTAAGCATGTTTCAAGTGATCAGAATTTTTAAAGACTTGACTACAAATTGTACAGTGGGATTAAGCATGGAGATGTGGAAAAACATTTGGGGATTTTGGGAACAGGGTGACTTAGCTCCAGAGACGGTGATACCAAAAGGTCTGTAGCAGGCCAAAGAACTACAGCAAAAATCTCTACACATACCTTCTTGTCATTTACAGAAAACTAATTATACCCTGTTTGGGAAGTGAAGGGTGTGGAGCACAGGCATCACAATTTCTAAAAGTTATAGAACATGATTTTCTGCATAAATTGTCTGGTAGTTAATAATGGTTTATTTTATCTGCTGTTAAGAAGGACAATGTTTAATTGTTTACAAAGATGATTGCCTACAGAGTGGAGACCATTATCTAGTTCTATTGAATAGATAATTAAACAGAGGACAGTCCTGATCAGATGCATACATAACTCTTCTAAACAACTCATTTCCCAAAAACCAAGGGCAAGAATGAGTAATATTGACTAGGTGGGAAATGCAAACAAAAAGTGAGAGAACCTGAAGTGATTATTAGAAGCCAAAAAGCCATTGCTCCACAGTCAATAAAGAAAAATTCGGCCAATAGCCCACCATATTTTGGTAATGGTATCACAGGCCTACTGATGAAATGAAGCAAATAAATTTGTTAATAACTATATAGAAATGCAGTTTTCAGAACTTACTAGTTTGTATCAAAAGATTTTTGAATATCCATCACTGATCAGCAAGGTTATTAAGCAAGAGTTTGTTAGGAGTAGACCTTTAAAAACCAAGAAACCAACATTACTTTTGCCCCAGAGCTAGAGAGATTTCAGACAACTAGTCTGCTGGTGCTCCAATATAATTCAGTTTCCTAAGGAAACAGTACTTATGTGATCATGCTCTCTGCCTGTTGAGGTGCCTGTCTGCTAACACTCATTTTTTCCAAAATTTCAACTACATTTGAGAAAGTGGTAAAAGATTGAAACATTAAAAAAAAATCCTGAAACTTTCCACAGAAGTGCCATTTGGGAGTTTCAGCTCTAAAGTTGTGCACAAAAATAAAAAAAAATCTGTCCACATAGTGATTCGGAAGATAGTGTGTATCAGGAAAATTATTCTGGTATATTTAGAAATGTAATAATACCCAAAGATCAGATAGGCTCAGTCTTTAACAGTTTATCAAAGAATCACTATTTTTATTTGAACAACACAGTATCACTGATTTTTAGGCAATTTTCATTCAGTTCCTGCTAAAGTGGCTGTTATTTCCTCACACAGAAGCAAGGCAGCATTCTACCCGTAAAGAAAAATAGATCTTGGATCTCTGGATGTCCAGCTTGATAGGAAAAAAATATCTGCCTCATGCACCAATAACAAGCAGTTTTAGTTGATCAGCCCTCACACTGGAGACAGTGACTTCCAGTTCCTAATGAGATTCAGGTTAGCTGGATTTGTGATTGTAGAGTCACTGCTGCAGACAGAAATGGGAGCCTGTTTCAGCTCTCAGTTTCAGTGCAAGAGAAAAATCTCTTGAGCTGCATAAATTCAGTGTTATAAAAGGAATTACTTCATCCATTCCTCCTCCCTAGTTAAACATTCCCAGAATTTTGAGTCAACAAAAAACAGTGATTCTGCTATGCCAAGCCCAGTAGAAAACATGACCCTTGTGTTCTTCTGATGTTGCACATTTCTATTCAATGGTGCACATCTCTGCAGTCTGCTCAGGTGTTTCATCTACACCTGCCAATGGGATGGTCAAACTTTAAATGACTTCCTGTTCCTAGCTGACAAGGTGGTGTTGGGTCACAGGTTGGATGATCACAGGCTCCATGATCACACGCTCCATGAGCTCAAAGGTCTTTTCCAACTTAACTGATTCTGTGATTCTGCAGTGGTCAGGTTGATGAGTGGGCAGCAGAGGAAAAGAAGCACAGAGCATTTCATGGTGTGGGAACTTGTACAGTATTACTGAGAGCACAATGGGATGAAGAAAATAAACTGTAAATGTCAACACCTTCAGAGAAATAAGCCAAGACAAATTTCTCTCACAAAGGAAGTCTTCAAAAGGTTGGGGTTTTTTTAAATTATTCTCATGTAGCAATTTTTCCATAACTTTTCATTAGCAAGAACTAGAAGATCAAAATGTATGGTTATTGCAAAATGTTAAAAAAAGGTCAGCAGATGTAGGTCTGCCCTGAATCTACAGCATCAGAAATTACTGACACATTCATTTTTCATTCAGAGCCTCTCCTCTGGAAAGAGTGCTGCAGTACTTGACTGAGGGGTTGCTGAAATGTTTCCTTTCATTGTCCTCTCCCATGAAGTCATCTGTAGATTTCATCATAAGAACAGATTTGCTCTCTGTGATCTCCAGAGGGGTGGGCCTGCTGTCACACAGTGTTCAGTTCTTTGTCTGAGGAAACAGGCATTGCTCCATGGATGCGCCGTGCGTAGGTTCCTGCAATCCGGGATGCCAGCAGGCAATCCGAGCTGTATGAGGACAAACAAATATGAGTCACAGCAGCCAGAACTTAATGCCACTCCATTTCACACTCCAAAGGCAATGGCTCTAGCAGCAGCCTGTTCTTAATATGCAAGGGCATCAGTTCAGGAAAAACACAGCAACCTGCTGAATAGCTGGGGAGAGAGAAGGGTTGTCTGAGGGTTTGGAGGAGTTTTTGGTTTATTGTGCCTTGGTATTTTTTACTGCAGTCAATTACCCTAGATACCTCTGATTAGACTTAAACCTGTTTAACTTGCAAGCACAGAGAGAGGCTAAAGTTAGAAGGTTAAGCACTCAGCTTTCGATGAATTTAAAACCTGTTTCCCCACATACTTCATGAAAGGGCTCTCTCCCTGCACCCTTTCATAATACATGACATTGCCACCAAGCAGGACTAGCAGTTTAGCTTCAGCGAGCAGTGCTGAAAAGAAATTTGTTTGCTCAGGTCCACAACATTTGCAAAGGCAGCAGACATTTCTGGCTGTACAATTTGGAGACTCTGAAACCAGAATCAGGCCCTGGTGGTATTTTTTAGGATCCATACAGGCTATTAGGATTTGGTAGTTCTGTGCTGCTTCAGATCCGTAAAGAATACCTTTTCAAATGAGTATCAAAGACCCTGGAAAGTCAGTTCAGCTTCTTTCTCTTAACACTCTTACCCAGTGTGATTCTCATATTGTCACAGGTGTGGGCAAGTTTCCTTCTTGCTGCTCTTTCAGCTAAAAAATTGCATCTGAGTGAGTCACAAATCTCAAAACATTTCCATGGTTCTTTGGGGGGAGGTTCCCCTCACCACTGTGACCTGGAAGTAATCCTCTAGCTCCTCTCCTAATTTTTATGTGCCTCCAGGTGATTTTGCCTTCTGTTATTCCATTAGCTTTGTTTTATTCTACTATTTATTTTTTAATTATTTTTTTAATGTAGTCACTACCTGAAATGTGAAAGATCAGGTTGCACTTTGAAACACAGGTGATGTTCTCTTCTGTGATTGCTGATGACACTCTCTATTCTTTGACTTCATGAGGAAAGCAGAGGTTGCTTGCAGTGCTGCTTTGGGCAACATTGTGCATCCTCCCATAAGGATACAAATTTTGCTCATATTCATTTTTGGAAGCAAACAAATGAACCATGAATTCCCTTTAGAGAAATAGGAATGCAGGAGGGATTTCCAAGAATGGTAGACTTGGCAAACATCATATGTAAGTCCAGACAATTTCTGTGCCCAACACATTCTTATTAGATCCTAGAGCTGGTCACATTTTATTTTTGCTGCTATACTACCAAGAGAAATCTTATTTTATGGTACAGTCACTCAATCTGCATGGTTCTTGCATTTTCCTCCCTTTCAAAATCCTTTTCATTTCCAGAAATACCCACATCAATAGTTAATTCTACCTTCAACTTTTCTTAAATCAGCCAGTGTCATGCTGGGCTTTCTCTACCTGTACAGCTGTTGAGGCATACAGAATTTGTACACTATTATTCTGAAGTGTTTCTTAATGTTATGTCTCCATACTTCTTTATCACATTTCAGTTTATAGTTCTTCTTCAGGCTCCCCCAGCGCAGATTTTCATATGTTTGACAGTGTAACTTGTCAGGGAGCCTGTGAACATTGACCAATGACTTACAATATGTTGCTTTATTTTTTATCTGCTATTATGTAAAAAGACTGATGGCAGGATTTGCTCAGGAAGAATGTCTCAGGAAAGAACAAACAATGCATTGCCAACTAAGATTCTGCTTTGTTAACATCACAGTCTCTCCAAAACATAGCATGCTAAGATTGCTATTTTGTGAAATGGATCTTTATCCTAATTTCCCTATTTATGCATGATGTTATGTCAGGATAGAGACATCCAGTTGCCTACTGCAGTCATAACTAAAATAGGCAGTCACAACAAAAAAGTTAACCTGGAAATTCAATAAGAATGCATCTCTAAATGTATAATTTAATTATCAAAACTAGATTTTGCTGCCCAAAATATTATGCAGGATTGTGGCTGAGAAGATAAAGTACAAGTTGCTTTCAAATAAACAAGGGCACCACAAAAAGAAGTGATCTAATATGTCTGCTATTCCAAACATGCAGGCCAAACATTAGATACTCAAAATCATTATCTTTAAAATGACATATTAACTTTGGGCTGAATTCTCCCTTATCAGTGTTCAGCACAAATAAGTAAGGAGGTAAAGTGAAAAACATCATTAGGATAGGAAGGAGGGATAGTCAAGGAAGACATATGTTATATGTCTCTTCTTACATTTTATTTGCTTGTCCATACTAGTCTTTGTACTGTTTTGAAAATACAAAAGAGATGGTAATGCCAGTTTAACCACCTCTTGGGAAGGAAGTCTTGAAAAGTGCAATAGTTGCTGCTTTCCATGAGAATGAAAGCAGGAACTTCAGCATCTGATATTTACTTGCTCACTTTGTATTTCTAATAAATACACAGAGCAGCTTGATGTCATTTTGAAGGCCAGGCTCCAAAACTGAGTTTGGGCCACACTTTAATAGTCTTAAAAGACAGAAAAGGGGTTGAGTGAGTGTAAAAAAAGGGGAAATGTGACAAAATCTAGTAAACAGTAGGATATATTCTTCAAAGCTTTTTGCAGCTCCTTGACTATCTCAAATTCTTAATGAATAATTTAAAATTATTTAGGTAATATTTTTTTCTCCTTTTAGCAGTCAATTTTAATTTATTGAGTTGTTAATGATGCTTCAAAAACCATTAAACTGGAGTTTTCTTTTCATAATTGCTTCAATGTCCAATCTCAAAAATACAATCTATTGAGCTAATGTGTGCTCAGTGGAGAGAAATTAAATATCTTAAGTCTTTGCACCTCATCTTCTTTCTTGAGAAACATTTAAAAAGAAACTTTACTTGTCAAAGTGGAGCCTGTGCATATAGAAGGTTACTTTTCTTAAAAAAAATAGATAAAGTTGTATAAATACATAAATATATATTAATTAGCTCTTCCTATCCCCTGGCCAAAGATCTTATCCCCACACAAAACTCACTTCATGTATTAGCAAAGTTACAAGAACTATTATAATTATGGGGTTTTTTTTGGTTTTTTTTTTTTTTTTTTTGTGTGTGTGTGTGTGTGTGTGTGTGTGTTTTGGGGTTTTTTTGGGTTTTTTTTGCACCAAAAATGACATAGCAGTAGCACAAGTAGCCACATTACTTACCTTAGGTAAGGAGGATTTGGTTTCATATGCAGGTAGTTTTTCACAGCTTTGAAAATAACAAAGTTTCAGATTTCTGAAAAATCACAAAGGAAAATTTGTGTTTCAATTTAGTTTTTTCAAAATAGTTTTCAATTCTTCTAAAAGATACATTTTAGTCAACGTTTTCTTTACAATCATAAAGCAAACAAAGTAAGGTTTTTTTCTCTCGGACATTTTCATGGGGGGTTTAGTCCTCCTGAAAGCATTTATTATGATTA
This sequence comes from Onychostruthus taczanowskii, assembly GCF_017590055.1. Taxonomy (NCBI): domain Eukaryota; kingdom Metazoa; phylum Chordata; class Aves; order Passeriformes; family Passeridae; genus Onychostruthus; species Onychostruthus taczanowskii. The sequence goes on from NW_024497629.1 coordinate 7,742,143, forward strand.
AAAATATAACATTCAAATAAGCAAAGCAGAATGTTTTCAAGATGCCTGCATTTTTTATTCATTAGTTTAGTTTTCTTGATCATGTTTAAAAAAAAAAACAACAAAAACAAACCCGTAAAGTAATTTAGTCCTTAAAATTCCTGGATTTTACTACCAGCCAGATACCAGATCTGTTACTAAATTTGTTCTCTTTGTTGGTTATCACTCCAGACTAAAAAAAAAAAAAAAAAAATTATTCCGATCACTTTCATGAATCTCTTCAACAGACAGTGATTTAAAGTGCTTATATAAGAGCTATCCATTATTACTCCAGCCAACATACCTGAAATATCAAGTGCTCAGATTGAAGAGCTCTTTCAATACACATGCCTGTTGAAAATTTTCTGTAAAATGTGGATTTTGTGAAAAATATGGGTTCTGTAATAATTAAGTTCCTTCCAAGAAATATCTCTAATTTGTGAAACTCATGCTTGCTGTATAGTTTGGCTTGGTTTCATTTGGCTTTGTTTTAGAAAGGAGGCACACTTAGCTTCTTTTTGGTGCAAACTAACCTTCAGTGTTTTATTTGCTCAGAAAAGTTTCCCAAAAATAATTTTTTTCCCAAAAAGAAGGTAGACTTAAATTCAAACTGTTTTCAACAGTAGCCGCCCATCTTTCCTTTCTCTTTTCCTCACAAGGACATTTTTATTAAGAAGAAATTACAATTTCCCAAATCATTCCATTAGTTATTGATGACCTATTGTAAGAAAATATTCTGTTTCAGCATTATGTATATCCTTAATATTAATTTATGTTTCATCTTATATAATTTAATCAGTTAAACCATGTGGTTTCAGTAACCAGGCATATCCACATGACCTTTAAAGCACTATTAGACCTATGTTAATTTTGGTGCAAAACAAAAAAAAACCCAACAAACTCATAACTATGAATTTTTACTTCTTGTAACTTTGCAGACAAAACTAAAGAGAAACCACTAAAATCCAGCCACATACCCAGAAGGTAGCAATAGCTTTCAGTCACTATTCCAATAGGGTTTTTTGTTATTTTGACTGTTGACTGTTGACTTCAGAAAGTTGCTACTTCCTTCATTCTCATTTTCTTTATTCAACATGTAACATTAGTTTCTAGTCACAGCAATTGCTTTTGATATAATGTCATCAAAATTACTAATTCAGACAAGCCATAATCATCCTGAGTTGGAAATGTGGTGACTGGGTCAGGCAGTGAATACATCGCCACTAGAGGGAGAGTGCATGTATTAAAAAGTAGTTAAATATTCAATTCTGTATATTGCAATGGTCAGAAGGTCAGATACTTCATAATTTGGTTTTGGCCTAATTAATTGATTTTTTCATAAGCTTTAAACTACACAAATATTTTTATTTTAATGTATTTGGAAATGGAGAAGCAGAAAACCAAATCCCAAAGGAAAATGAGCCCCTAACAGACAAAATTTAGAGTATTAAATGAATTATTGTATACCCAAAAGGTCAGAATAGTCTAGAAATTCCATTTATTTAATAACTAGTCTCTTCATCAAGTCTAGCACTTGAGCTAGACTATCTTTGAATCACCCCCTCAGCTGAATCACAGTGAAATTCTGTACCCTTTTCTGCAAATTAGACTGTTTTGGCTGGAACTAACTGGACACATATGTTGCCACCTGCTGCACATTCTTTAGTCTGAAGTTTTTCAACAGCTTGGTTTATATCTTTGAATAATTTGTTCATCAGAGAATGTAGGAGCAGGGAAAGGGCAGTTCCTCCTTTAGTTTGGTTTGATCTCAGCCTGGCAAATAACTACCAGGTTGCTCCTAAGTGGGACCTGTTGCTGAAAGAGTACAGAGGTTTATGTGTCAGACACCTACTTTCACTTCTGAAAGAATTTGTTGAGTCAGTGCTGGAAAAAGTTCCTCCTCATCATAATACTTTATTCAGGTTTGTAGACCAGATTTTAAATGTACATATGCAGATTTTTAAAATATTAATTTAAATCATTTTCTAGGTTTACAAATGGGTTTGTAATTGTGCATGCATAAAATGAAAACTTAGAATAGTTGAACATTTAGCTTCTTTCATTTGCTGCAGAGATCACATCCAGGACCTTGGATGGAATACCAACAGTCTCCTTTTTATCTTTAGTGTATTTTGTCACTTGTCATCCTTCTTATCTTTCTCTCCCACACACACACCCTCCCCAGACGTCATCCATTCAAGCCAAGCAACAATAGTCATAGTCAGATTGAGACTATTATATATCCATGATGGCACCCTTGTGAAATTTTTTTCAGCTCAATAGAACAAATTCTTATACATGGCTTCAGCCAGGATCAGGCACACAGTCAGGGAAGCCTGATCCACAGAGTCCCTGGGAACAGACACTATCAGTTTGGTTCACTATGATTGCATCTTGCATTATTCACTGCCCACAAAGATTCCTCTCAAGTATCTAATGTACTTTGTATGCCAAAAAGCTGTAGCATTTTTAGCACCCATGATTTTTTTTAACCTCCATGATTATTTATAAGGAAAGTTTATATCATGGTCTCATACTCCATTATTAGCTCTACTGTCAAAATGATTCAGTCATCCACTTGCAGTGTTATCCATTACAAATAAGAAATTTGGAAAGATAGGCAGAAAATTCACAAACAAAACATGCTCTTAAAATGGTTATCCATAGTTTTCAGGAGATACTTATGAATAATAAATGCACATGTAGGAGGTAATCAGTCTGGACTTGTATGGGATAGGAATAGGTGATGGCCTACTTATAAAAATGTCTACCCTTAATGTTACATTAAGGAAAGCAGACTGCAGGTCTTTGGTTTTCAGCTCTGACTATTGAATTATGCATGAGCTTATCTAGAGAGTTCTAAACCAATTTTTTATTCATAAATATTCATTAAGCTTGTTCATGTACGCCAGCTTAAAAACCCCAGTTGTTCTGAAACAGTTTGACCAGTTTGTTTTGCAGCCCCTCCCATCATCTCAGGAGGGTGTCTGCACTCACCATTGCCTGTGCCTAACAAAGCTGAACCTTGGTAACACCAGGAATCCACAAAACCTTTGTCTCTTCAGGAGTACACAAACTCCAAATGATGCCATGGGCCACTGCAAGGCCTGACCAGTATGTTGGACTGAAAACAGATTTTGGTCTGGTGTTTTTGGGGTGGCCCTTGGGAAGAGAAGGTGCAGGGGAAGGAATCTCTTAGTTTGGAGCAAGCTTGGGTGGAGGAAGGAGGTCAGGGAGATGCCAGGGGAGGGAGGGCTGGTGACAGTGCCCTAATCCAAACGGAAGCAGTCAAGTAGGTGACAGGAAGCCCCAACAATGTTCCTGATCTGACCAGCAGGGTATTTCCAGAAACCTAACTAAACAAAGTCTGTGTAAGACAGGAGGAGTGGGGAAAAGAAGCTGTAAAGAAAGTAAAAAAAGCCTAAAGACATTTAGCATACTTGTTCGCTTGGCAGTATTGAGTAATTTAGTAAGTACCTTCTCCTTACTAACCAACATGGAAAATGCAAATAAATGAAAATAAAGCACATTCCAGCCAGAAATACTGATTTTCTGACTGTGAGTTTGTAAATGCAGTTGAACACTTCTCAATATTAGAATAAATTTTAAACTAATAATTACATATCATAATTTATGTTAACAGCTGTTCACATAATGTGAGAGATCACTCTATTATCCATTCTTCAAAAATAAATATTTATAGTAATTGAATCTAATAATTTTAACATATTGTGTTTTGACTCCTGAGCTTGAACTTTCATAGAATTAAATGGACTTAGATCCATTTATGTTGGTATTTACTATGTCCACAGGGGCTTAACCATAAACAATGTATCTTATTTCTATTATCATTAATATAGTTTAATCAATGTAAGCATAACATAAAAAGAAGAGAGAAAACCAATTTTTAAAATATGTATGCTTTTTTACATCATTGGGAAAATAAATCTCTTTTCAAATATCATTGAGAGCTGCTGGAATAATTTCTCCCCATCGGCCTAATGGCCAGGTCACATACATTTTCAGACAAAAATTCTTCAGAAACAGAAAAGCCTTGTAGTCACCACTGAAGCAATGTTTATTATTAAGCATTAGTACCTCCTTGTGAAGTATTTCATGGTCTCCACTTTTTAAGTGAGAAAGAAAAGTGCATTTAGAATGACTGGTGTCAGGTATAAGCAGAAAAAAAGTAAATTAAAAGTAATAACTTCTTTTTATTATCTTTTTACCTAATCTGAGGCTGTCTCAACAATGCTGCATTTCTGAGGGGCCCAGGGTTTAACACTGTAAATGCTGGGTTTGCTTTAGGACTAGACAAACCTGACACCACTGTCCCCCAAAAAGGAAAATTAACAAAGAATATCAATTATAGAAAAATGGAGAGTATTCTGGGAAACTTAAATTACAAATCCCTAGAGCTCTGAAAAGAAGAATAAGGAAATTGCTTTCTCCCTTTGGGCATGACCTTTTCTTTTGAATGGATTCCACAGAATAAAAAGAGGAATCATCTTTTATTTAAACAGGAAGCAACTTGAGGCAGTTTGGGGCTCTTGGGAATATTTAAACACATGCTGAGAAAGAAATTGAAAGCCATGACTATTTCAAGGACAGAACTTCAGTAATCTATGCTGTTAATGTGATACCCAGTCCTCCTGACACCAAGAGCAAAAATAGCATTTATCCTTTTATCAATACACAGCATTAGCAACGCAACTGCCTGTGATAATGCCTGAAATTATGGAGTGAGCTGTTTTCAGGGCCTTCTGGAAGGAGTGGACACTGCTGGTAGGTCCATTAAAAGTTACATTAGGGTAATTTAATTCCTCCAGCCCAGCTCCATTCACAGCTCCTCCTTTCTTCCAAGTTACAGTCTGTTGAATCAATAGCCATTAGAGCAAATCAACCTCAGTGGGAAAACGCCCTTGTCAAACCCCAGCCTGACTCATTGTCATCATTTCAGATTCCCCTTAAGCAAGAACAAAGTCACTTTTGAATTCTCAGACAAGATGTGCTCCATTTTAAAGCAAAGCCAGAGCCAGCAGGCAATGCCACGGAGCTGTGATATCCATAGAGGAAACTCCAGCAAACAGGGCGCAAAACAGCTGAGACTCATTTCAGTGTCTCTTTTTTCACCTGCGCCTATAAGAGCAGCTGCAGCCTCCAAAATATAACCCAGACTCCTGATTTAATCTCTTGTTTTGTATTTGCTGCTAAATGACATTTTACATTTGTTTTAATGACAGGCTATGAGCCTGTGGGTTTTTGTGGTGTTCCAGAAGAGTTGAGTCCCTTTACACCATTCTGCTAACTTTGACCAGCACCATCACACAGCAGGATAGTTGGGTCTAAATCCCCTTTCCTTTCCTCAGGGTGTTCACCTGGTCAGAAGAGCATGTCCAGAGACCTGACATAACCATGCACATGAGTAAGAGGTGCAGGGGCCTTTCAGGATCAAGGCTGCAAACCTTCCCCATGGGAGACAAGACAAAGCAAGCCTTCTGAAGCAAACTAAGGGCCATTGTCCCCACAGCACAGGACATTACAGGACTTTGTGTAAAATCTGAATGCTCTCTAATCCACAAAGTATTAAAAGATACTACCTAGGAAAACCAACATATTTCCAAGAAGATTTTAGCCACCAAAAAAAAAAAAGATTCTATCACAGTCAAGCTAATAGTATATACACTCTATGAATATATTTGGGCTTGCACTTACTAGGCAGAACTCCATGAATAGATTATTCACAACTGAAAATGAGTTTTCTTTTTGTGTCTTTCATTGCATCTTCCTTTTTTTAATTTTTTTTTACCAGCCTTAATGTACTCTTCTTTCTTTTCTTTCTTTTTTTTTTTTTAACCAATTAACTGAGATAAGTGCCAAAGTCCTGTGGCTTAATGTACACTAATGAGTATGACATGATTTTCAAGCTGTAATATGGAACACTGAAAATGTGTTATTCATATAGGGAAAAACATTCCGTACCTATTTATAAACCTCCTGAAATGATGAATCTTTCAATGCTGCTACCTATTTATAAACAGCTCAGGGGCATAAAGTACACTGACAATTTGATGACCTAATATCACATTATATTCTGATTTTGTGTTTGATACACATGCATTCTGTAATTTGTAAGCACTCACATTGTAATACTTCATGGCATATTCTGAATATAATAAATTTGCAAGTTTTACAGATAAACCACAATAGTCACAATCAATTCTCTCTCATTTACTTTTCATTACAAATTATTTGTTTACCTCTTGTGATTATGTTTTAGATTATAAGTAACAGAATAAAGGCTAAGGTCCCGCCCATACTTTGATCACACATTGTGGACTTTTTTCTGGCTAAGAGTGCTTTAAATACAAGTAAAAGCTGAGCATGAGACAGATGAAAATGAATGGAAAGTATGAAAGCTTTGGTTTAATATTGCTCAAGGCTAAGAGGAATAATAGATGGCAGGGAAATAAAAATTGATGCAGACTCTGCTATTTTAAACAAGGATATGAATGGCAATAAGAAACAGAGGAGATGAGCTGGAACAAGTTCAGATTAAGAACTGCTCGGCTAGTATGCTTTTTTAAAGCATTATTATAAGATTTAAAGGCTAGATAGCTGTTCTTCCTTGCTACAGTGTATAGTGATATCTTATTAAACTTGGGCTGATTATTGGAAATTTACTTCTGAAGGAAATGCACCAGGATGATGACATGAGATTCATACAGAAAGACTGAGAGGTTGTAAAGAGCCATCTCCTGAAATCCATCTTGGCCTTTCCTACACACAGAAACCCCGATCCTTCAGAGACTGTAAATATAGGAGTGGGTTTACTCGATCTGGGATGCTTGAAATTGGTCAAAGGAAATCTAACTGATTTCCAGCTAAATGTGCATTAATTCTGAGACACTCAAATCAATGGATTACAGACAAACCTTTTTAGTGTTTGAAGCATGTTTTTCTTTAAAGCAAGGCTCACTTCTCTTGCTCTCCAAAAACAAACTCTGATACAAGAAAGCCTTGACAATTAATTAATTAATTGCAGGAGTGGATGACCACTCATTTATCTAAATTAACTTCCAACCAGGGACATGCTGTGCTTCCAGGTAAAATGTTACTAGTATTTCTTAAGTTAAGCACTGATTTCAGCAGGAGGGACAAAAATTTCCTTCATGTCAGCTTGCATGTTTTCTGAAAATGCTTGTAAGTTACATGTAATAGCTTTGCAAATTCAGGTAACTGTTTTTACAGTCTCCAGGTTTCAGAGAGAGAAAGCTGTTGCTTTCTCACTGTAATAGTTTTATTAGAGAGTTTGTCTGGATTTCAATTGAGCTTCTATTTTCTAAATTATTCTACAGTGGCCAAAAAAAAAAAATCCTTACCGTACATAAACCTTTCATTTTAGAGGAACTGATTAATTCCAAATTTATGATAAATATGAATAGCATTAAATGAATAAGTGTTGTTATTAAAAATTCATCTTATACAATTTCTTCCACCTCTCAACTCAGCACTAGAATGTGGTTAAATCCAGGTGATCCAGATATCCCGCAAAGTGTTGGCAGAGCAGTGTGAGATGAGGGTGAGGTACGCAGGCTGAGATTCTCAGCTGAGGCAAACCCATAGATTCAACACATCCCTGCTGATTTACTCCAGACAAAGACCCAGCCTGTTATTTTTAGCTTGTATATTTTACTGGAATTTATCAGCATTTGAACTCTCCAGAGGAGCATCAGTGCTCCCATCCACAGGCAGAGCATGTATAGGGCACTAGCTCCTCTCCCACACAGCCTCAAATTGCTTCTGCCACTCTTCCATCCACCCATCCTTGCAGCTCGCTGACAAACCTCTCTAAATTACAATGAGCCTGCTGCCCACACATATGTGCTGGCTGGTTTGTTTCGCGCAGACCCAACATACCACCTCCACAGTCACAGCAGCCTGTTTCAGTGATTACAAGTGTGAAAGAACAGCAACAAACTGAGCTCACACACCAAAGATCTCAGTTTCAGTGGTGGAGGAAGAGTGGGCTTTACACTGAGATTCTTGTTCTCTTCCCTGTGATACATCACTTCTTCTGGGACTTCCTTAGCAGAAGGGTCACAAACCAAAGTCACAATGGAAGCTGCAGCTCCTCCTACACAGTGCATGGTGTCCTGCCACCAGGGAGACAGCTTCAGGAGTTTGTTACAGAATCAAGTAAAATTTAAGTTTTGTTAAGTGATTTTGTTGGAAGTTTCAGCGTGCAGACACCGCTGCATGAAGATTTTGATTGTATATTTGTTTTTTTTAAATGTCTGTATTGGGTTTGTGTGGCCAGGTTTTGGTAGCAGGGGGGTACAGGGGCAGGTTCTGTGAGAAGCTGCCAGAAGGTTCCCCCATGTCCAACAGTGCCAATGCCAGATGGCTCCAAGATGGATCTGCTGCTGGCCAGGGCCAGGTTCATCAGCCAGTGGTAGCACCTCTGGGATAGCAGAGCTAAGAAGGAGAGAAAGTTGTTGTGTAAGATGATTAGAGCCAAGGAAGATAGGAGTAAGGATAGGTGTGAGAGAAACAGCCCTGCAGACACCGAGATCAGCGCAGAAGGAGGGGCAGGAGGTGCTCCAGGTGCTGGAGCAGATTCCCCTGCAGCCCCTGGTGCAGCCCATGCTGAGGCAGCTGTGCCCTTGCAGCCCAGGCAGGTCCATGGGGGAGAAAATATTCACCTGCAGCCCACAGAGCAGAGTGATAGCTGTAGGAGGCTGTGACTCACTGGGAAACCTGTGCTGGAGCAGGACCTGTGGCTCCACGGAGAGAGGAGCCCGTACTGGAACAAGTTTGCTGGCAGGACTTGTGGCCCCTTGAGGGATCCAGGCTGCAGCAGCCTGTTCCTGAGGGATTCCTCAATGTGAGGAGGACTCTTTGCTCCTGGGAAAGTGCTACATTTATTCCTGCAGTAGTGGGATGGGATCGTCAGTAGCCTTTCAGAAGAATTCATTGAACATGTCTCTTTACAAGGGAAAAAAATTTATTTCATTAATAACTATAAATCTTTTGAAACTCACTGTTTGTTTGACTCCACAAGAGATAAAACTCATACACAGAGTGAAAATATCCAAACATCTAAACTTTATGGATACATTGACCCAGCTAGTGTAGGCTAAGTGGGAGTTGCAAAGCTGCTATCAGCCTAAGCTATGTATCCAGATGTTTCTCAAAACACTAATTTACCCCTATTTTGCTTTATTTGCAACATCAGGTGGTTTCCAACAAGTTCAAAATTCTATAATTAAATAGCTAAAGCTGTTGTATATTTGTAGCTAACTATGTTGGTATATGTGTGTAGTTTGTTTCAGTTTCAGACTGACATCTGCATCTGGATTTAACTGTTTTTCACACTCAGGAAAACACTGAATGTGTATTTTTAATATTGAGAACTTCACAAACAATGCTGTAGATCCCTGCCTTGGAGCAATGAGTCATGAGAAGTGGCTCGAGGACTGAAATGATTACTTTGAAAAGTGTATTTTTAACTACAGGAGGAAATAACTTTCATTATCATCATATTGGCAAAGTACTTGAAGGTAATAGCTCCATCAGGCAATTTTTTCCCTAGTCCTTATGTCAGAAAATAAAAAAAAAAAAGGCCATCTTTTTTTTTTCCAAAACACTCTTCACAGCAGCAGAAAGTTAGATGGAAAGGCAAGATACAGACACTGTCAAAATAGAATGTGTTGAAGAAAATAACAGGTGCATAAAATAGTAGGAAAGAAAAATTCCCTCAGGATAAATTAATTTCATATGGTGCTTGTTTAAAGAGCTGTTAGGACCAGAAACCCTAAGAAACCTAAATAAATTATTTTAATTCAGAAAATTTAAAAAGTATACTTTGAAAAAAAAATTAATATGAAGCCTATACACCTATAATTCTGGATAATAAACTATTTTTATTCATGCCTGTAATCAGGCATCTTTCCCATCAAGAAAGGAACAATTTTCACTGTTCTATTTGCTATAAGACTAGAAATACATAAACAAGGGCTAGCCTTGGATTGCATTCTCCTCTGCAGTCTGCCATTTCATCCAAGTGGATGAATTTCTGTATTCAGGCACTCCAGCAAGCAGCAGAAGAGCACAACATGACTGTGTCTCTGGCTGTGCAATAACAACAAGACCTGTCTACCCAACAGCAAAAATCCAACATATCCTGTTTACAGGATATCCAGCATATCCTTTTTCTTTGTGTAAGGAGTATGTGCAAGGTGCATTTTAAAGTTGTCAGTAGGAACCCACAAAATTCACATATCTGATACACACAAATCAGTCTCCAATGCTGCATTTTTCATGCACATCTTTGCAGTATTTGGAGCTAGATTGAGTGACAGGAGATATTTTGAATCAGGTAGCTTACATGTGTATCTGTAATCCAACTTGGCTGAGTTGAAATATGGGCTTTTGTTATCCTGTCAGCATAAATACAAGCCAACACAAAGCCTCCTTACTCAGTGCAGATCAGCAGCTCTGTACAGCAGCTCTGCAATAGACAACAGCACCTCTCCTAATATTCGTGCCTAATTTTTATAGAAGTTAGTACAAAGCCCCTACTTGCAGGCAGCCTTCTCAAAGAAGCTGGAACAAGAGCTGCTTGTAACAGAATAGGCCAAATCCTCTATATCAATTATAGCTTCATCACTATGTTTAGCAGCCACCATCTGCCAAAATCTGGCTAGAGTTGGGGTGTTGGGGTGGTCCCCAGGCAGGGTTTGCCAAAGTAGTGACAAAATGCTGAAACAGGCTTCTTTCAGCTTCTGGATGGAAAAATCACTGCTTAATGAAAACTTCAAAACACTTGAATTCCTCTGATCCTTTCAATATAGACAAGGATGTAGCCATGGGGAAGTTCCACAAAGTGTTGGTTGTTGGTCTCACTGGCTGATAAGTATGCTGTGCATAATCTCTTTTAAACTGTTTGACCTAAGAAAAAAACCTGTACATTTCCAAAACTATTTCATCCATATTTTCCTTACAAGTGGCCTAAAATGAAAATGTGCTTAGGCTGCCTACAATACCCTGCCCATTGCAAGAAACAGTCCCATACTGTTCATGTACTCTCCTGGATGTCCCAGGTCCCTGATGGATCAGCACAGCTCAGTAGAAGGAAGAGCACCAGACCAGGTCCCTGTGGTAGGCAGGCACCATGCCAGGACACTGTGGCCACCTTGGGGGTTCCCTCCTTCCTCATTGTGGACTCATCCCTGTGCATTGCATGTAATATTGTACCTGTTAAAGTATGAATATATGGCATAATGTAAATATGTAAGTCTGGAGAATACAAAGGGCAATAAGCTTAAATTTTCTCTGGTTTGTGTTCCTCTCAGGCTCACCTACTTTCTTGTTCCTGACATATTTCTGTTCACTTTGACAGGTTTGAAGGGTTTGAAAGGGCTGCTCATCTGAGGTAGTCACATTTTAACCTCCAAAAAAATGTCTCTGATTTTAATTGCTTTAAAAAGAAAAGTTTTATATGGATTAATATTTAGTATTTGTTTATATGCATACTATTCTCTATAGAAACCTGTTCCTAATATGCTGTTCACACAATGTAAGGAAATATTTCTAAATTTTCCAGAATGTTTCATTTTCATGACATTTTTATTAATTACAGTGATATAATGAACCAGACCCATTTACAGCCTCTGCAGACTTCCCACACAAGCAGAAGGTTTTAAAGTCTTTGATTTGCAGTGTGGTTACGAGTGAAATTAATCAATACTTACTAATAAAATTTACAGCAGGAGAAATAAAATGATTGAAGTGTATTTCAGCTTCAGCGGACCTAATTGCTTTCCCTGTCTCTCAGTACTCCAGCTCAGGTGGTATCTGGAGGGGGATGAGGTTTAGATTTTTTGTGAATATCAAAGCCAGCAGTCATAGCTCTATATGTGTTATTTATTGAGCACAGAGGCTGTAGTTGGCTGCATCCTGCAAATTCTATAGGGCAGAACAGCAGGGTGACAGTCTCCCTCTGAGGCTGTTGAACAGCACTTGCTGAGTAAGACAAAGCAGACCCTTACAAAAAGAAGACTAACACATTCAGGTGCTTACATTTAAGCAGATGTGTACTGGATTCTCTTCTCCACCACTTTTAAGCTCATCATGAAAGAGAAAATATATTTTGCAAATATGTGGTAAGCTATAAAAAGGGCAAATAGCAAGGCTAAAAAAATATTAGTATGAGAGATTTGTTTTATGACTTTTTGTAGCCAGCACAGATTCCTCTGGTTTGACTGGTTCATGATCACAGCATTTTGACCTATTTTCCTGCCTCGTTTTTAGAACAGATAAACTGCTTTAGCTTTGCCAAACACGCATCCTGTTGATCACCAGGCTGTCACTCAGCTGCTCTTTTTCATTCTCCTCACAAAATTAAACATTGGTTTTGTTTTTTGCCTTGGGGAACTTGTATCAAACCTTTCACATCTTACCAAAGGCAGCGACCTAAGAGTGATGTAATCTCCTGCCTTGACCTTTTGGGCACCCTTGGCTTGCTCTAGAAGTTTCCATGCCGTTTCAGTCCATGTTTTTTGTTTGCTAGGCTGCCTATTCCTAGTGCCATGCTGGGCAGCTGCAGGTGATCTTTGTCTCTTGAGCAATGTGCTTTCCTGTTTGGTTCTTTTCAGGACAGCTGCTGTTCTTCCCTGCAGCTGTTACTGTGTTGGCCATGTTTGAGTGCCTGAGATAAGAGAAATCAATATCTAGCAGAACCAAGAGAGTCTTGCTGGCTGTTTTTCATCTAGAGGATTCAATTATTTTCATTGTTTAAAACATCCCATAAAATAAAGTTGGCTGACAATAATGTATAGTCAAATAAACTTTAGCTTTAAAAGCTACAGTTTATTTTTTGTAAATCAATAAATTTGGTCTTTATATAGGTTGGACTTTTTTTTTTTTTTGAAAGAAAAAGTCTTTTCTTTTCTCTTCTTATTTTTTTTTTCCTAATCATATAGTGATTCATTTACCTGTTCACCTGTTCACTCAAACTGTCTCTTGGCTTCCCTGAGAGGCTACCTAGGACAGAGGCGAGACAGAGATAAAGGAATAAAGTAGGTATTTATTAGAAGGCTTTCAAAGGATACACCCTGGGCAGTACAAGATGGACCCAAGATAGACTCCAAGTCACAAGTTTGCACACTTTTCTAATTTTTGGTCCATTTACATACTGGGCTTAATTGTCCAATTACAGCTTCAGGTTATGCAGTCCCATCCTCCCAGTTTGCTCTCCTCAATTCACTCTTGTTTGCACTTTTTGGGCCCGAAGCTGCAATGGTGTCCTTGGTTCTTGAGCTGGAAAACAATTGTTTTGTCTGACTAAACTGTGAGGAGAACCTGCTAACACTTTATATGAAGTTCAGAATTACACACTAATGCAGTACAGATCTGGATAATTTGAAAGCTAAAACTTAAGGCATCATCTCCTCTTATTCCCAATGAGCAAATGCATGGCAGAAGAAATAGATCTTGTGCTGTACTACAGTTAAGCTAGCTCTTGTGAGACAAATCTCCCCACAGGACAAAGCACTGCTATGTTTTGCTTTTGGGCTTCTACATTTTTCCTACAGAAATAAACTGGAGAGATAGGTGTTACACCTCTTAACACTAAACATGGAATTCTTTCTCTTTCCTCAAGTGTCTTCCTAAGAGGTGGGAGTACAGAGATGACCACAGTGGGAAATGTATGTTAATAAGAGAAAGTTCATGCATGGTTGGGTTTTCTGCAGAAACACTCTCTGATATGTGAAATATATTTTAAAATCTGAAAAATTAATTGCACTTTTTTCTACCACTGTCTTCCAGAAAAATGGAATAACAGCTGCAATAAAATGCTTATGACAGAAGCTGTTATTTCTAATTTCTTTTGGATTGCTATCTTTAAATTTTTCCACCACATACTGTCTGATCCCACAAGGCTTCTCCTCAAGGGTTTATAATCCATGAGGCTTTGGAAGTAAAAGTAATGTTTTTCCTTTCATGACTTTGCCAGAAAATGGCAAATTGAAATCTTGACTATGTCTGGACATGTGTTTTCTAGTTTCATTTCATCTGCTGAGTGATCTGCCAGTATTTCATAGCTTTTCCTATACCCTACATTCATTAGGATATTACACAACGTTTACAGTTCATCATGTCTGTTTTTGTAATTAAAGTATTATACTTTTAGTACTTATAAACTGAGGTTTTTTGCTTATATATGTCTTTGGACAATTCACATAGAAGATTAATTTCCTCAGTACCAATTTCTAGGAAAATATCATTTTTAGAGTTTGAGAAAATAAAACATCCAAATTTCTTTATTTATAGCTCTATTCCAACACTACTTTCAAATGCAATAGAACAGATTTGAAAAATCTGAGGCTGATCAGAATAGTGTAGACATGTGTTTTTTCCCAAGCACATAAGATTGCATTTGATTTAATCTTATAATCTTTTGAGAACATCTAACATTGATTATGAAAATATTTATGCTCCCCACAAGTGTGTCCATTCAACTTAAGGGAATTTATCCAATGACTTCAGCACTCTTTGTCTTGTAAGCATATTTATTCAGGTGAGATAATTGATTCCTGGGTGAGGAAGTTCAAGGTGGGTGACTTTAAAATCATATTACAAAATAATAATTCAATGGGAATATTTAAAATGAAACCATGATGTGAAAAATGAAATAGTTGATTTACTTATTCACTGAACATTTAAAAAATTGCTTTTGTATAATTGTAAAAGTCAGGAAATAAAATCACTTAAGTTAGGTCTGGGGATAACAAGCATAATGAACTTGCAAACTTGAATGAGCATGGTATTTTCCTCATGCTTGAATCTGTACTATAATCTTATCTGCCTAATAATAAGATCTATTCTGTGAAGTTTTCTGAAGTCACAGTGGAGCCACAGAGGTGAAAAAAGGGTCAAATATTAACCTCAAGCTTTTCCATTAAAAGCTAACCTGAAATAAGCTGTGCTTTTATACCAAAGAGAGATCATTGTCAACAGTGTTTCCTTCAATTATTTGTGTTGAAAAAGAGACCTGTGATATACTTCTTCTGACAAAATGCATACAGTGAAGATATCTGCACCTAAGCTAAGAGCACAGACCCCCTTTGTGGCCAATGGACAGCGCTGGCAATAGCAGAGTGCATCTCGCCTCTCTTACGGTAAAGGCACGCTATGAAATGATACATACCAGAAGAATTCCATTTCTGTCCATGGCCTGCAGAAAAAAATCTAACTCCCAGTTCAAGTGTTTGTATTGTACGTACATGAAGTTGAGTCAATTAGAATCTTAATATTTCATCTCAATTAAAAAATTAATATCAGAACCCTCTATCTCAGTGTACCATGAAACTTTAGCATTTCTTATGAACCTCCTTATTTGGCAAGTTGCACTTATGCCTTAGCCTTTGCCTCAAAAATTTCTTTTTAAGTCTCCCGTTGTTGCTGAAATTTAGCTGCAAAAGTAATACTAACTCCTAGAAAAAACTTTGGAAAACACTTATCAGAAAATATATTAAGAAATGCATTTTTTAATTTTTATGAATTGGCCTTTTAAAATATTTATTAAAAAATTGCCAATTTGCAAAATAATTTAAAAAGGGAACATCTCAACAGAAAACTATTAAATATTCTCTGTAGGAATAGAAGAAATCATATGAAAATATTTTTAAAATCTCAGAAGGTGTTGATTTTATCATAATTTGCAGAATGATCTGTCCCCTTTCTCACTACAAAGTTACTCCCTCTTCGACAAATTCAGCAGCACAATAGTATGTTTTTCAGGTTCTTCTAAAGATTGATTGGCTTTTCAAGCTATGTACATTCATTGATCTCAGCTCTGAAACATGCCAGTGAAAACAAAATCCTGGTCAAAACATTTGTCTTGATGAGTCATTTATTGACTTCAAGGGAAATTATTTTTAAACTATGTTCCCAAGAAAGGTACCTTGAATGCAAGCAGACTTCAGAAGAAGAGTGAAAGTTTACCTGAAAGGTTCTTTGAATAGTGAACAGTTATACCAATTTTCTAAGTTTGTTCCAAAGCTCCACCTACTCAACCACATTATGAAAATCACTTTCAGGATTGCTTCAAGGATGAACTAAGACAGCCTGTCCATTGCTGTTATTGCTGGCAGATTTGTGCCTTGCTATTTAGCTCAGAGAGGAATGGTTGCTGAAAGTGCATGTCCATTCCTTAATAGGTGAGCACTCCTGAACTGGAATCTTATATACAGGAGAAATCTTACATGGGAGAAATCCAGTGTCCAACAAGTTTCAGACCCAGTCTAATGCAAATAAAAGTGGGCGTTGTTTCTGGATGTCTGTATGCACCTGAATTCTACATGATCTTATGAAAGGTACTTCCAGAAATAGGATCAAAGCCTTTAACATGCTGAATTCCTGACATAGCTTGAGAAGAGCTTGCATTCCAGATTTTTTTTTTTCCCAAAATGACACAAAGGTATTTTTCTTCAACATGTTTGTTTGACACTAACTTCAAAGAACTAATAATGAACCACTTGCTGTGGAGAAGTCTGACTGATAGATTAATGGAGATAAAATTGCTGGGTTCTTTTGGTGCTCATTTCCAGAGGAGAGATTTTTAAACTTTGGAGACTTCCTTGTAATCGTATTGCTACTGTAGCACAACATAAATGACCTATTTTCAAGAAACAGTATGTTCACTCAGCTGGACTTCTCTGCTATATGAGTCATGTAACTTTAGTAAAAGATATTGTCATTTCTCTGCTATGGTTTACTGTGGTTATAGGTCTGAATATGCAAACCACCATTTAACATGCATTTTCAAGGCATCAGGCGGAAAAGTTCAGAACACCATATGTTTTTCCAAAGTGCTCATTATAGACATCAGGCACTCAAGAGAAGCCCAAGTGTCAGTTCCTGAGGTATTATTGATATGAGTGGGAAACTTCCTGTTCTCACCAAAGCCACAGCACCATTTGCTCGCGTGAGTCAAAGGACATTCTGTGTCCTAACAAGAAATGTCAACTGCACTAAAATCTACCACTGAAAACAGAAGAAAATACTAATTTTATTACATATTTTATTTTCATTTGATCCTACCCTCATAGAAGTTTTATCTTGCCTTGTTTCCTATCTTTTTGTCAAAATTACCAAGCAGCCACTTATACTTTTTAAACATATATTTTTATGTACATATTATATTTATAATTCTACATTTTTACTTTATTACACAATTTATTTAGTGTTGTGAGATAAAAAAATGTTTAAGTTAACATCTCCACCTTAAGCCCAAGCCACTTGCCACGCACTGACTTAGTATTAGTCAGTGTTCTTTTGAGGTTTTCTCTGCTACTCCAACACTTGACGATTTACTTCCTAATAATTTAGAATCAAACACAAAGCTCCTGTACTTATTAAGGAATAAAAAGTGTCCAATTCTAAGCATTTATTTGTATCACATACAGACAATTATGAACTTCAAAAAACAGAAATCAGTGCATAGCAGTTGAGCAATATAAATGCATGGCAACACATCTGAAATTCTATCTGCAGGTCTCAGTTTCACAACCCTTTTGAATGCAATGATGTTACACAAATATAATGCAAGTCAGAATGTAGTCTTCTGCAATCAGTAGTCAAGAGCCAAGAAATGACTTCAAGTGTGTGTATAATGACAGGTTTTTGCTGGCCTCTAGGATATCAAAGACACTGTGCAAAGAGCCTCGTAATTGTTTCATTATATTACTTTTAAAGGTGGGATTCAGTGCAATTGTTTTAGGAAACTTTTTCTGACCACAGCATCTAAAGAGATCTTTACTGCCATACTTCTGATTACGAAATTATTCTAGGAATTCAGGAAGTAAATTCATTACATCCTTCTCCACAGTAAAGGAGAAACCAGATAAAATCCGTTCAACTCCCTAGAAATCAGTGTTACAGCAGCCAAAAGTTAAGCCCAGTATGTTATAATGCCTGGAAAGAACACACAAAATTTCCACTTTTCCACATTAAATGATTAAGGATTAATCATTTGTCTTTAGCAGAAATGCTAAAGAGAAGAATAGAGAAGGTGTATGCCAGAGGTAAGGGAGAGAAGAATTTGAATAATTTTTAATTGTTGAAAAGCTCAGTTCAATATAAAAAAAAAAAAAACAACAAAAACTTCAATAATCTGCAAATGAATGAGCCATAGATGAGGGAAAGCCATACTTTTGGTATTAAATCAGTCCATTCATTTAACAGTTGGATGTGTTGATAGCTGAATTACCATCTGCCATATAAGCAGATGTTTTTCATTCGTGTTTTAATGAATCTTATTTTTCTAATCAACTTTGTACTGAGTAAAAGTCTGCTTTTAAGAAGCACTGCATCTTCCATACACTGGACTACTTTGGCCTGTCAAAATTACAGACTATCTTATCAAATTAAAGTGTTTATGTGACTGTGCTTCCTTTTATGGTCTGAAATGCATCCTTGCTCAAGCAATGATTTTATCCCATTCCTTTCAAAATGAAGTAGTGACACATCAAGCTTTCCTAGAGCTAGGCTGCGGCAATCCATCTGCAATTTGAATAAGACCATGCAGATATTGAAATAATTACCTCCCACTATTATCCATCAGTTCTCAAGTAATTACCTGCTTCCATTAGCATTTTATTTGATTCACTAATTAAATTCAGAAATGCTGGTAGGATGTCCACTACCTGAAAGGATTACATTCAAATTAACCAACAAAGGTTTTGTTAAGATATCAGCATGAAAATAGAAGTCAAAGTGATGTATAAGTATTGTCAAGTGTAAAGTGCAAATCCTTTAATTTCCATTCAAAGTCACAGAAAGTTTCATGCAATGTGCCCTTGCAGACCAGAAAGCCAATCATGTCCTGGACTGCACCCACAGCAGCGTGGGCAGCAGGGCAGGGGAGGTGAGTCTCTCCCTCCTCTGCACTCATAAGATCCCACCTGCAGCACTGCATCCAGCTCTGGTGTCCCCAGCACAGGAAGGACATGGACCTGTTGGATCACACCCAAAGGAGGTCACCAAGCTGATCAGAGAGCTGAAGCACCTCTCCCCTGCAGACTGGCTGAGAGTTGGTGTGGTTCAATCTGGAGAAGGCTCCAGGGAGACCTTCTGGCACCTTCCAGTACATAAAGGGGTTACAAGAGAGCTGGAAAGGGACTTTTTACAAGAGCGTATAATGGTAGCACAACAGGTGACAGCTTTAAACTGAACGAGGGCAGATTTAAATCAGATATTAGGAAAAAACTCTATTCCTAAGGGTGATGAGTCACTGGAATGAATTGCTCACAGAAGTGGTAGTTTAAGGACAGTTTGGATGTGTTTAAGTGTTTAAGTCTAGTTTGGATGGGGCCCTGAACAAGCTGATCTAGTGGAAGGGGTCCCTGCATGTGGCAGGGGAGTTGATCCTTAAGGTCATTTCCAACCCAAACCATTCTATTCTTTACAAGCAGGAAAAAAACAAGAGAATGACACCTGTCTCACATCCATTCTGACCCTACAAACAATTTACTGTGGAAAAATATTTACATCATTTAAGTCTAGTTTATCACACAAAGGGTTATATGAACACACTGGCACAGAGTTTATTAAAGGATAGACCTCTGAAGTGTACATGGCTGCTATCTTATTATACATGATATGTACTATATATATATAGTACTATATACAATATATATATTGTACTATATAATATTTATACTGCTGTTTAAATTCTTTGACTGATACAAAGAATCTAACCCTGTTACCTTGTGAATGGAACCTCCTAGAGCTTGTCCTCAGGCATACATTTATACATAGGAAATAATACTTGGGTAAAATACCAAGCCTCCTGATAGATGCCTCTACATGGTTATTTTGCAAAACATTCTCTGTGACCCTTCCAGAGCCTCCTTTAGTGAAGTGTTGACCATTGAGACCACACAAAAGAGTTGTGTAAATTTTCACTGCAAAAAGAAAAGGTTATTTGGGGTAGGTAAATTTACCAGCAAAAGTAGATTGAGTTTGGTGATAAGATGTTGTCCATATTGTCACAAACCTACACAGAACCAACACAACTATCTAAAGGGTCAGAAAATTCATTACAATATTCTTGAAAGGACTTTTTTTCCCCTCCAGTCTGCCCAAAATGAAACTTAAAGCTAAGAAAAATAAATTGAGACAGTAATAAATCTGCTAATAACTTGTCCCATTGGCCCTTTTTTAGCACCAGTGGCACCATATTGCAACGTTTATGCAGCAAAACAATCTATCTTAGATTGCTTTATACCATCTTAGTCCAGCAAAAGAAAAGTTCTCGTGTCCTGGTCCTTGCCTGTTCTCCAGGCATGAGCTCAGGTAACCTGTTAAAAAGTATTGTCTTCTGGTTTATACAGTAGCATGGATGTCCATATAGTAAAGCTGCAAAGGTCTATTGGGTGATTTCACTTAACTGCCTTTCACTTTAAAGGACTATTAGCCATGGTGTAGGCAGTGGTTTACATGTTTCAATATTTTACATGTTAGTCTAGCAGTTTTATCTTATTGGCAGTTTCTTCTAATGTACGAATTTAGTTTCCTAGCTACCCCATCTCTCTCATCATTTAGAAAACACAAGTAGCTTTTGTTATGTAAACACGGCAAGATGTTCAGAATTGTCCCTTCCAATCACAAAAATCTGTGAAAGACCGTCTTGCATCCCTCCACCACTCCCAAATTTATGTTCCATGAGATCTCACGCAGGCTATAAAACAGACATTTCTTCTGCCGTCTGTGGGAAGTAGACATTCACATTATTTCTATTCCCCAGTGCCTCACCTGCAGTGCAGCCTGTGGAGCACATATGAACCTGCTCTGAGCTACCAAACCAACAAGGAAATGTGACAGCCCCCTTACTATCATTCTATCTAATTTTTAAGATATCCTCCATTCTAAGATTTTGCTTTCTGTTATACTTTAAATTAAAAAACAGTAGCAAAATATTACCCTTTACCATGTATGTACAGGCAGATGACAAAAAATCAACTTGCCATTCTGAGCTGCAGAGCATAAGGGTGTGATAAATAGGTGTGATTCGTGCTGTGGGGAATTTTGAATTTGAAAACTGTGATATCAAATCAGCAGATGAGGCTGATTTACCCTTCTGTGGATGCAAAGGAGCTAACACAAGAATGGAGAGTAGAGTTTGGAGCAATTCAAATAGCTTGACCAAGATTTGGTTCCCATTGTGAAGCACCTGCTGCTGTTTTAGTAAAACAGTACACCAAACCTGAATGAGAAAAAAAAAACAAGGACAGAAAAGATTCCCTTCATGGAATTGTCCTGGGTATTTTTAGAATTTACTATATGCATAAATCTCACTAATATGTATCAGTCAAGCAAAATTCTAGGATCTGATTTTCTATTTTCTCATGGAAATCTTGTGTCTTTTTATACAAACAGATTCTGTTAGTTAATTTCCTTTGTATCAGGTTTGCCTAGACTTTGCTATATCTAACAGTCTAAAGTGAAATGAATCATTACTTACAAATAATATTATATCATTGACAGATTAATAATACTTGAAACAGCTTTCTGCAAAAGCAAGTGGATATTAACTGTAGATGGCATTGGCCAGATTGCTGTGACCTTCTGATTTTGCTGTAAATCAATAAGTAGCCAGGACACCAGGATCCAAGCTGATGGAAGGTTTAAAAGAAAAACTAAAGCAAAGCTTTAATGGAAATTTAGGGGTATAAGTCTCCATATATGGCTCTTATAAAATACATCTGTCTAGTTAGTCATGTGAGAAACAGTTACTGCTCACTCCTTACCAGACAGATTTCTTGGGTCTGGTTCTTTACAGAACAGTGAGTATCCCAGGAAACTTGGCCATGCCTGTTCCAGTTTCATATGTAAGTCCAGTGATGCCTTAAGTGCATCACAAAATTCCCTGGAAATGAAGATTATCACTCAAAAATATGGCCAGTTTTTGTCCTTTGCACTAAAAGAAAGTAAAAACAGAAATGCATCATGAGGACCAGAATCCAACAGAGTTCACTCTATCCATGAGGTAGGTAACTCTTGGGTATCAGCAGTAGATAACTCTTGGGCAGGAGGCCTGAAGAATAAAAAAAACTATTGTAATTTTTATGACCTGTGATATCATTTCAATGCATAGAATTTGGGGACCAGGATTTCAGACAAAATGTTGTAAAAGGCCTGATTTTTATTTCCAGTTAGGTTCATTGTGCTTTATTTGTATTTATACTTAGAAAATAAGAAATTATAAATTTCAGCCTTGTCTCACACATGTGCTGAGAATCAAAAACCATTGGTGCCAGTTGTATGAATCACTTAATGAATACATATTTGAATGGTGTGAAAGCAACACAATTCTTTTGTGCAATGCTGGCTGTTGCCCTGATAACTGCTGGATCCTGTCTATCACAGAGGTAACTGAGAGCCTCACAAGTAAACAAACTAACATTAATGACTCCATGGAACCTCTGAGTCTCCTAGTTTTAAGAGTGGGAGGTAGTACTGGTAGCTGTTTTTTAACTATGGAAGCTGTCTGGAAGATTAAGAGCAATTGAGGAAAAGTAACATTTATTCTGTGTTAACTATTTAGAGAACTCAGTCTAGATCCAATCAAAGGATAGCAGCATCCACCATGCTGACAGCCTCTGACACAATGTAGGCTAATTCCATCTCCTTTTTTATGGTTTTCCTAAGGGCATGGTTGATTTAAATTAAAATGTTCGGCACAATAAGCCTGACTTGATACTTATCTATAAATATTGCAGATGTCATATGAGACACAGTGGCACTGATGAGGATGACAGTGACAGACTGCTTTGGGACAGTCATGTAAAGCACCTGTCCCACTGGAAGAATTATAGAATTTTCTCAAGTTCATTAAATTGTTTCTGGCAATCTCCACGGGGTACATTGTTTTGTGATTTAGCTAATGCTTATTTCTTTTATTTCTGCAATAAGTGCAATAAATACATGCTTATTGATTTACACTACTGACCAAGCACTGCCTGAAAGAAGCCTGAAAATTCGTGTTCATTTATTATGGTTTCACAATATGAAGAAAGCTCTGTTCCACTGAGCATTGAAAAGAAAAACAAACATTCTTCTCCATGACCCTAAAGTACAGGTGAGAGATTTTCTGATTAATTTCATGAGGTATCTAAAATTAAGAAAGGAAATTGTGATATGTAATAGTCTGACTTTTAAAAAGTAAAAGAAATAAATTAATTGCACCAGAAGCTTAAAAAGTAAATTTTTCAAACTAGTAGAATGCAATCTGTTTGATCTTCAGAAAGTGGCAAAAGAGCCTTTTGTTTGTCATATTGGGCAAAGTGTCATGGTTAAACCCTGGCTGAAAACAGCCACACACTATCCCCACTGGGGTGGGGGAGAGAAAAAGAAGTGTAAAAGAGAAATCCCTTGGGATTCAGACAGTTTAATAGGGAAAGCAAAGGCCATGCACACAAGCAAAGAACACAAGGAATTATCTCACAACTTTTCACGAGCAGGCAGAATTTCAGCTGTCCCCAGGAGAGCAGGGCTCCATCATGTCCAGTGGTGATTTGGAATGACAAGCACCATGACTCTGAACATCCCTCCTTCCCTCCTTCTACCCCCAGTTCTACGTGCTGAGTGTGACACCTCATGGTCTGGGATATCCCTGGGGTCAGCTGGGGCCAGCTATCCCAGCTGTGTCCCTTCTCAAATCCTTGTGCACTCCCAGCCTTCTCGCTGGCAGAGAAGGCCTTGCTGCTGTGTGAGCACTGCTCAGCAGCAGAAACTAAAACATCTCTGTAGTATCAAGACTATTTTCAGCACAAATCCAAAACACAGCCCCATAACAACTGCCATGAAGAAAATTAGCTCTCCCCCAGCCAAAACTATCACACACAGCAACTTATTCTTAGCTATGTCACAGGAAATTCAAATCACTCATGCAGTAGAAACAATACATGAGAGAAAGAAAAAGAAGCACTATGGATAGTATTGTTTGCTAAGGTAAAACACCTTTTTTTTTTGTGTGTGATTAACAATATAGTACCACTTAAAAGACCATATCAATTGACTCATACTTAGTTACAACAAATAGTTCCTTGCATTCTATTTGTATGGAAAGCTAATCCTTCAAAGAGACTTTTTAAACTACTTTTTTAACTAACAATTAATTATGTTTAAATATAATTTTGAGTTCAAGGGGCTTTACTCAACTTTCTTCTCCATTTCTACATCAAAGTAGTAGAAAGAGGAACATGTATTCTACTTTCATAAAAATCAGGGGAATATACCTTTGTATCAACAAATATATAGAAAAATTAGTAGACCTTCAAGACAATCAGAAAAAATATTTTTTATCAAGAGGTAGAAACTATTCTACATTGGGAATGCCAATTTTTTTTTTTTTTTTTTTTTTTTTTTTTTGTTTCCTGTATCAACAAATATATAGAAAAATTAGTAGACCTTCAAGACAATCAGAAAAAATATTTTTTATCCAAGTTGAATAAAATTATTCCGTTGGGAATGCCAATTTTTAATTTTTTTTTTTTTTTGGTAATTGTGGCAAGAATCATTCCTGCTTGAATTGAGACATTCAGTCAATGTGACTAAGGTGGAAACAAGCTGACTAAAACTTCAGGGACTATGACCAATGGAAACAGGCATCTGCCTTGGGTACATCATATGTCTCAGGTGCATTTCTGTATTGCCATCAAACGGAGCAAGGATGACTGAATGACACTTGAAAAATTGCAAGTATTGAATCAAATTTAAAAACTAACTTCATGGTCAATATTGAGATATATATATATATATATAAAGAGGTAGAAACTATTCTACTGATCAGTGAGAACATCATGTATTTTAGCCCAGTCACATTTCACCTCTGACATGGTTCAAGCCCAGATGGAAATTAGCCACTACACAGCCACTCACTCAATGCCCACTCTCACTCCTCATGCCAGTGGAATGGGGAGAAGGATCAAAGAAACCTAATAGAAAAAATTGCTTCTACAGCAAAGGGATATTTGGATAAGATTGTTTTGTAGTTCAAGGCAGACCAAGGAGCAGAGGCTGTAGAATTTGAAGAACATACTTTCTTGGTGGCAGGAGACTGTGATTCAAGCAGGCATGAGAAAGAGTGTACTATGGGAAGGATTCACTCTTCTATATTTGTTTTGTCTTTTGTATCCAAGGAAAAGACACGTCCCAATCTACCAGAAATTAATTAGTTCAGTCATTCTTCTTTCTTTAACTGAAGGCAATGCATCCTTTTTTTAAAATTAATTGCAGTTCCAGTAAGGAAATTTTTTTATTGCAAAGTATGAACAGAAAATGACAGATAAATATAAGGAAAGGCAGCAGCAGTTTCATGAGTCCTGGATTCAAGCCTGAATGAGTTGGTAAGTTCAAGCTCCTTCACAGATCATTGAGTCTGATAACAAAATCTCTGTATAAAGCTTTATGACCTGCAAAATAAGTAGTCCAGACATTGAAGAAGCTGTCCTGTGTGTCAGGGACAGGAGGTGTGCAGAATGGAGTGCAAAGAGCAAGACTTTTGTGTTGTGTCCCGTCATAGTGCCTGGTGTGACTCAAGTCATACTGACAATGTTGTGCAGAGGTAATGATTTCTTTAGGACTCCCCCTCCAGCTGTACAGGATGAAACCACAGAGAAAGGAACTATTACTTATATTTTTATTCCCATCTTTATCTGCCTAATTAGTTTGAAAATGAGAATTAATAACAATGTGTCTATATAAGACAAAAATCAACACAGTTGCTGCAATACACTTACAATAGAAACTTCTTCCACGGAAATGGGAATCAATTCTTCTATGTCAGAAAGTAACTGCATTAAACAAAACATTTCAATTACTCAGGCTAAGAAAATAACTCCTGCAATGACCTCAGTGGAAGCATTCCTGCCTAATTACTGGAGAAACTCTTCTAATCCTTTCTATATCTTTCAGTAGCACCCAGTGCATTCTGAACTTCCACTGGAGTCTCTCAAATAGCAGAGAGGATGCAGCACAGAGGATGCAGCAAGGGATATGGAAAATTGAAACATAGCTAAAAAAACCTCAGTTGCTTCCCTCAAAAGGAGTAAGAATTTCTTGAGATTTACCCTTCCCTTGCAATACTGAAGATTCTAGTAAAAAATTCCACCACATTACTGCCTTTTATGGCAGAGTTGCATAGGTATTAAGTAACTGGGAAATATGTACTTCTATGAAAAACAAAGATGGACATACATTTTTTGTTTTCTAATTATTTTTTTCAAATGTCCTCTGAACTAGCCTTGAAACACCATTTTGTGTATAAATCTGATCCTTCCTAGAAGAATATAAAGGAGATCTTATACCTGGGCCTATAATCACTATTTTGGAAATTCAGAATATGTTTCTCATGGAGGTTTACCATGGAAAAAAATCCTAACAGAAATGTTCCTTGTCCAGCTTAGGCAGTTATAAATATGACCCACAGTACATTGCTACAGATGTAAAAGCTATCAAATTATCTGGGAAAGTTTTTCTTTAAATGTTGCTTTGCAGATGTCGAATCACTTGGCATTTACAAGTAGAATAAATATGGTGCCTATAGTATGTATTCCCATTGGCCTTCTGTGACCCAGGTTAGCTTTTTCCCTTAAAGAAAACATACAGTACTGATGCACAATTGCTTTCCTTTCCTCTGCAATTTAATAAAATAATGATAAAACCACTTGTTAATGTATTAGAAAAGTAACATTTTAGGTCTCAAGCAATATAAGGTCACAGCTGAAAAATAGTCATGGACAGTGTCTGCGTTTGCTTTTTCCTACAAGCTGCGATTTGGAAAGTGTTTTAGAATTCATACCTTCATGTTGGAAGTAAAATATTAAACAAAAGGTGTTTTATACAATTAACACTCAGGAACATAGTTAAATATATGTAAATTTGTTTTGTTTGTCAATTGTACATTCCAAAAAAGGTCAATTTTATTTCATGGTAATTATTATACTGGGAGAAAAATCCAAGGTCAATACCAGCATGATTCAAGGATGACTTCTGAGTGTCATCTTCAAAGAGCTGATCCTTGATATTCATGCAGTGCTATCACAGATACAGCAGTGTGTAACACAGGCCTGTGTGTTTATATTTGCAGCATGAAAGAAGCACGATTCGTATGGAGGATTTCAGTGGTGACTAGCAATAAATGACAAGAATTTATCTATTCTGTCATGCAAGGTTAGTTATTCTATAACAACTGTTCTTCATGTATCTACAACTTTTTACATAGGGTAAGGACCTCTTACTCTGTTTACCTTCATTCACTGTGAGAGGAAAAGAGAACAGTAATACTTTTAAGATCACATTGTACCTTCAAATGAATTAACTTCTGTTTGTAGATAAATACTATCATTGCAAGGCAATTGATACAAGTGCCTAATTTAGAAGTTCAGCTACTGATTTTGGATAAAATTGTTTACTATCCTGTCAAGATCCAAGGGAACCAGTAAGAATCCTATTTTTAAAAAAGATCAATGTATTTAATGATTTTGTTTTTCTTTGCTGCAAGGTAGACATGACTGTGTTTAAAGATCACAAATATATCAAGCTGAATAACTTAAACCTGAAAACCCAGGAGAAGAGGGAAATGCTGCTGTGTGGATGAAATAATTCCCATCCTTTCCTTTGGAAATATGGGTTATAAGTTCTGATAATTCCATCCCAGCTTTCCTCCACATACACTTCTCCTGTTCATTATAGAATTGGATCAGTGGTAAGTAGACCATACAGTACATTGTAGGAAACATGTTTTATGACACAAAGGCATATCAGGTGTTTGGTTTTATTTCATTTTTTTTCCCATGACAACTGTATTAAAAAAAAACCCCAAAAAACAGCACGACAGGACAAGCAATAATGATAGGACTATTTAAGCAAGTAAATTTAGATTAGATATTAGGAAGAAATTCTTTCCTGTGAAGGTGATGAGACACTGGCACAGGCCTCCCTGAGAAGCTGGGGCTGCCTCATCCCTGGAAGTGTTCTAGGCCAGGCTGGATGGGGCTCTGAGCAGCCTGGTCTAGTGGAAAGTGTCAAAATGGTCTTTAAGTTCACTTCCAACCCAAGAAATTCTGTGATTCAGTTATCACAAGAAAAACAAACTAAAAAAAAAAAAAAAAAAAAAAAAAAAAAAAAACCCACATAATCTTCTTTTGGCAATAAAGTTCCAAGAATCCTAAATCTAAAACAGCTGAACATGAATTTCAATTGTGTAGAAACATAATGTTAATAAAGAAGATTCTCAGGTTTTGTAAATCTTCATTATTTTTTTTAAGAATGATCTTTCTTAACAGTAGCTGGACATCTAGTTCATGATTGAAAAATCAATAGAATGTCACAAAAAAAATATGCAATACTCTTTCCTTTAAAAAAACAGAATGAAATAGCATACCTCACTTGATGCTTTGGTTTTGATTTTTTGGTTTTTTCCTTTTAGGAATATACAATTTTCTATCCATCTTACTGCTCATTTCTCCCCATGTTTTCTATTTAATAAGAAAATTACAGATAATTTCATATCAAAGTCTGTGCTTCACAGTTAAAAACAATAGATCAAAATCAGGAGAAAAAAAATAATATTCTGCAGTATGAATAGAAACATGCATTAACACATCTATTACTAAAAGCAGATGGAAATAAGTATGCAAGAAAATTCACCTGTTCTTTATATTGAATCTATTTGGAATTTCTATAGCAAGTTCTGCAATGCCTAAGCATCAAAGTCCAGTAAAGGAAATTGTCATCATTTATTTGTTTTAAGGTCATTAAATGAGCTGATTATTCACCTATATAATCATAATTTCTTCTCTTTGTGGTATGGCAGCTCTCTGCAATTCTTTTTTTTTTTTCCTCTTTCACAACCTCTATTTAATTCTGTCTTGTCTGAACTTAGAAAACACTTTCTTTACATCATTGTTTATACCATTTTTGCACAATGAGACCTATGTGCAGTCAAAAAATAATACCAAAAAGCAATAATTGAGTGTTAAGGTTAATATGAGAAACAGCTTTCCTTAAAATTCTGTCCTGCACTCCTTTCCAAAAAAGTGATAAAAGGATCATATTTTTATCACTTTTTTCAAATTCCATCACCCTCCAAGATACATAAAA
The DNA here is from genome assembly GCF_017590055.1 of Onychostruthus taczanowskii. Lineage (NCBI taxonomy): Eukaryota > Metazoa > Chordata > Aves > Passeriformes > Passeridae > Onychostruthus > Onychostruthus taczanowskii. Next base: position 7,771,336 of record NW_024497629.1, read on the forward strand.
GTTGACTTACACTCTCTGCTTCCCACCACGGTCATATCTAGCAGATTTACAAAGCATAACTCAGCAAGGGTTTCTCAGAGTAATGGCTTTTTTGTGGTCAATGACACTGAAACACATCCACAGAAGCATATCAGTTTGAATTAAACTTGCACTGGTCAAAGTTACTAAAACATTTTATTTGTAATAAAATAGTCCAGGCAATAGTGTGAAAGACAAAGGTTCAAATCATCTTCACCTTGGTTTAAAGCAGGAATTTAAAATTTGATGTCTCACACTCTATGCCATTGCCCTGAACTCTAGCTATTCCAGAGTGAAGTTCAGGAAGAAGGGAGGAAATTAGTTTCTTTTTCCATAGAATTGAAAGGTCTTGGATATTACAATGTTATAAGGAAAAATCATCATCACTTCTTTTAGCAATATCAATGTTAATTATGTGGGAAGCTGTGTGAACATAAAGACAAAAAATAATTTGCAGGAGGTATCTGGTCAGTGCCTTAATTTGACCAATGGATTGAATAGAGCAGAAGTGCTATGGAGGAAACATCACATATGAGGATCAGACATCTGTTCTTTGTAGTGCCCAAATTTCCACAGGGCAAATAACCCTCCATTTCCTGTATGCATTACAGGCACTTGCTAGACAATAAAAGAATGTTAAGTACCATCCTGGGCTATGGAACACATTTATTCCAGCTGTGATAGGCTTGTTAGCTCTGCTTCCCTTTGCTTTCCATCCATTCCCTTGACAATATCACTTCCCCCAAACCTGTCATTTTTTTGACTCTCATCTCTGTCTTCCCTAATCTCTCTTCCCATTCTTTTCTGTGCCCACTTTTGTTGGCACTGATATCCTCAAGGAAACAATCTAGCTATTTTTAGACTTTTACTCTGAAAGTATGTAAACAGAAACTTTTGAAAACCTGACTATTTGGTCATATTTAAGTAGCTTTCAAAACACAACAGAAGGCAAAATTCTGAAATTAAGTTGGTCATGGCCTTTCTCCCTCCCAGACAGACTCCAAGTACCTATCTAATAATGCTTTAAGGTGATAGAGCTTCACAAATAAGCAGCTGTAAGGTTATATTTAGATGAGCAAGACTAGGTATTTTCAGAAAGAGAAGAGCTGATTTATGTCAGAATGACAAAACTATTTAATCTGAATACATGGTTTCCACCACATAATGAGTAATTTTCAGAGTTTAAGAATCATAAAGCCAGTTTTCATACTGAAAAGGTTTTGTATAATATTAGCTACTAACAGTTAATAGGTACCGATAAATCTTAAATCAAAGCCATGTGTGAACACGTGTTCTCTTCAGTGACATAAGTTCAGCTTGCTCAGTTTAGCAGAATCATTTACACCACAATATGTAAGACTAAATCAAGACTTATACAGCATCTCCATAAAAATAATTACAGTAAAACAATCTAAGAACAGTGTGACTGATCTGACTGTGCCATTAGGTGTGGGAGAACACCTACAGAAACAGCTCAAAGAGAATAAATTCAAAAGGAGGCAGAACATCACATCTCAATAAGGAATGCTGTGCATGACAGTGTTCAAAGGTGATCTGAGCTATTGATCTTGTGAAGAAAATAATGCAGGATAAAGGAGGATGATATAAAATTGTTTGTAAATTAGTACAAAACAGGAATTAGTACAAAACATTTCTTCATTAAAATCTCCATTTTAATATGACTGCAAGCTGGGAAATCACTTTTGCGGAATTATTCATTTTGATTAAAGAATTTCAGCTATCTGCACAGTGCACCTGTTACTTGTCAGGCCAGGGGTTATTGTGTACAGACTGGGGAATGAGAGCCTGGAGAGCAGTGCCATGGAAAGAGATTTGGGGTCCTGGTCAGCAGAAAGGTGGACACGAGCCAGCAGTGCTCTGGCAGCCAGGAGGGCCAACCCTGTCCTGGGGGCATCAGGGACAGCATGGCCAGCTGGGCAAGGGAGGGGATTGTCCTGCTCTGCTCTGCACTGGGGCAGCCTCACCTCCAGTGCTGCAGGCAGCTCTGGGTGCCGAAATATAAGAAGGACATGAAACTATTGCAGAGTGTCCAAAGGAGGGCAACAAAGATGGTGAAGGGCCCTGAGGGGAAGCCGTGTGAGGAGTGACTGAGGCCATTGGCCTGTTCAGCCTGGAGAGGAGGAGGCCGAGGGCAGACCTCACTGCAGTCACAGCTTCTTGTGAGGGGAAGAGGAGGGGCAGGCCCTGATCTCTGCTCTCTGGTGACAGCGACAGGTGCTGGGGGAATGGCCTGAAGCTGAGTCAAGAGAAGTTTGGATTAGATATCAGAAAAAGGTTCTTCACCCAAAGGTGAGCCAACACTTCAACAAAAACATGGCTGGGCACTGGAATAGGCTCCCCAGAAAAGTGGTCACAGCACCAGCCTGACAGAGTTCAAAAAGCTCTTGAACAACACTTTTGGGCATGTGGTGTGATTCTTGTGGATGGTCCTGTGGAGGAACCATATGATTCACCTTGCCCTAGTATAAAGCAAAGGCATATATTCTTCTTCAAAGCAGAAACTAACATAGTAATGAAGTTGTCAAAACCACACTAGAGAAAAATGTATGGTAAAACAATGCTATATTCTAGCCTTGGGACCATACTCTCAGACACTACAAATTAATATCTTTTATTTAGCTAAACAGGCTTGTACTCATTTGAATCTCATGAAGGTTTCACAAGTGACATATTAACACTGGACATGAAATAGAAAATTAAAATCAAATTTCACCCAAAAAAAAAAAATCCTGAAAAAAATATTTCTGTTAAGTGTCCTGTTATTTACATTCTCTGAAGCATCTGAAGAAAAAAATATAATCTGGAATCTGAATAGAATTATACACAATATCTTGACATAAGGAGAACAAATGTTAAATTGACAAGCAGGTTAATAGAGAAGGCAAAAGTTTATGGAAGATTAATACTTTCCCAGCAGTTCAGGAGTCATAAGGCAATCATAACCACAGGTAACATGAATGAAAATGGTGTCTATTTACATCTAATCTGCAATGCCTGGGGAGAAGGAGGGTGAAGGAACTGGAATTTTAAGAAGAACCAGCAAAAAGTAAGGCTCAAAAAATATGTTGAACCCACACTGAACCTATTTGTCAATTTTTAAAACTCCATGAGCCAGAAATGTTAGATAGGAAGTTAGTGGCCCTATTTGTTTTAAAAGCATTGGGTATGAAAGAGCTGAATCTTGTAACCATGCAAGAAGTGTATTATGAGACTGAAACAAACAGCTCTGTTCAGCATTCCTGTAAAAATAGCTGGACAATATCACATGCCAGACAAAATTTCTTCATCTCATATGTGAATCCAGCTGAAATGAGATAACAGGGTTGGATTTTACATAAAAATCAAAGAGACGATGGCCTAACATTTTGTTTCCAAATTCATCTTACAGGTAATAACACTGGAGAGGAGGAAAAAAATAAGTCTTACCTTAATGTTATTAAAAACTATGTGCCTTTTGCAATGACTTTCATCTGAAGATCTCAAAGGTTTTTATTAACACTAAGCATGACTCCTCATTATTTTATTTTTGATGGTAACTGATATTAGTATTGAAATGTATAAAACATGCTACTATGATTCTTTGGACAAGAGTTAATATTGATTTTGTGTAGCTGTTGATAACTTCATGACTCCCAAAGAAGTCAGGGGAAACCAGTCCAGCACTCTTTGAATACTGTCATCACCTCTCCCACTCCCGAGGGAGAGGTGTCCTAATTGTGACCTTCCACCCCTGTAGGTGCCCTACAAGGTGGAGAAAGACTCTACAAGGCCATGCAGTGACAGGCGCAAAGGGGAATGGCTTCAAAGTGGAAGAGAGTAGGTTTAGATTAGATATTAGAAAAAATATCTTCACTGTGAGGGGGGTGAGGCACAGGAACAGGTTGCCCATAGATGATGTGGCTGCCCCATCTGTGGAAGTGCTGCCAAGGCCAGGCTGGATGGCACTCTGAGCAACCTGGTCTAGTGGAAGGTGTTTCTGCCCATGGCAGAGGGCTTGGAACTGGATGATCTTTAAAGCCTCTTCCAAGCAAAATGCTGATTCTATGATTCTATTCAGCGTGTGCAAGTCTCCTAAACACATTAACTTTTACTGTGTGCAGTTACGGCTCCACCAATAGCATAAATTTCTTTGGATCTAAAAAAGATCTTGATCTTTTCCCTTACACACACAACTTTGTGACACTTTTTCACCAAACTATTAATATTACTGCTTCTCCTGAACTTTCCCTAGATTATCCCAAGATTTTCTTAAGATTCAAACATTTTTTGTTACAAGTTGCGTCTTGACATCTGACAGGATTTCTGCATTTTCCCACCAAAGGGGGTATAGCATAGCATTCCCAGTTGCCCAAGGTTGGTTGAAAGGATCCATATATGATGAGGACATATAAACAGACACTGTGGTTCAGGTGATCTGAAAATTCCTAATGTGGTAATTTTCTCAGAAGGGCAAATGGGCCCTTGGCATGTTCAAGAGTTAAATGTTATTTCAAATACAGCTTTCTTTGCTGCTCTGATAAATTAAGAAAACCATGTCATAAGGAGAATCAGACTGTCCTTAATGACATGTGTAAAGGCATCTTGCAGCAGTTAACATTTGCTAACCATGTCACCTTGAAAAGAGCGATTGTTGTCCTTTCTTCTCTCACCATGTTTGAAGTGTCTTGTTTCCTTTTGCTCATTGCACAGTGACTGCAATTAGTCTTTAAGCTCTTTACACCAAGGAGTCTCTTCTGCAGTTTATTTGCTGTTTAATACCAATTAAGATGGATTTGCTCTTCCTTTGCCAAACTTATCCAAGTCACTCTATAAATATTGGAAAACAAACATGCCATTCTCAGGGCTTCATTGTTTGTTTGGGACTGTTGTAACTGTTATTCAGGATGCTGTCTTAACTAAGGTTGAAAAAAATAAAATAGGGTTTGTGGAATACTTACACGATGTCTAAATCATCTTGCCACTTAATCTACTTGGGATGAAGGAAGGTTTCTTGATTGACTATCCTCAGATGATTGACTTTCAATTCTTTTTTTTTTCCCAAAGCTTTCCTACACTCGCAATAAGCCTCTGATATCTAAACCACAGAGGAGATATTTTATTTATGCATATTCATAGGTGATTAAAGGAAATTGCGCTTGTTTATTTTGGCCATCTGAATTGTAATATTATCCATGTTGATTCCTGCCTTAGAAAAAGCTGCTTAAAAGTCATGTGATAAAAGGGCAGGAATTCCCTGTAGGTCTGTTCATGGTTAATTCTATTTTGAAATAACTTTTATGCACAAAAGACCAATTTTATTTGATACCATAAGAATAAAGATTCATTCTTGTTATTATTTTACTGAAATGATTTTGTAATGCAAATTGAGCAGCTTTAGTATTCAATTACTTTTGTGCTAATATAAATTGTAAGATTAACATAAGCATACTATAGCTTCAGCAACTGGTATCATAAAAATTCAGCCAATTTCAACTGCTGCAGTTAAATGGTAACCAGTGGTCCAAATACTGAAGTCAAGGTAGTGGTAATAGAAATGCTTCTTTTGGATACAATTGTGATAATTACAATATCTCACAATGTCTAAGTTACTGTCATGAATAAACAATTTCAAAAAATAGAATAAACATACAGCAGATATAAGCCTTTTTTAATGCTGTGTTCTCACTGCCATGATGGGTCAGGTCAGAGACCACAGGCAAAGGGATTCCTCTGCATCACCATCATGCCCACAGAGCTGTGGGTAGCTGAGATATTCTGACGTCACCTTGTGATGAGGAAATGGATGGTGGAAAAGAAATCAGCAAGAGCTCAATCCCATCTGGAAGAGGTCCCTTGGGTGCTGTCCTTACAAACTGCCTAAGCACAAAATAGATTACCTGGATCATCCACAGGCATATTATTTTGTTTGACTTTACTTTGGTTTATTTTATTTATGTTGTTTTTAACATCAGGGAGGACAAAAAAAAGAGACAAATATATGGATTTGACCACAGAATCTCTAAATGAACATAGACTGCAGAGCATCTCAGCTGGAAAGGCAGAGAAGCATCTGGAAATAATGTGACAGCTACTGAGACTGCTCCTTATCTCATTCTGAAGCTGTCTGGGGAAAGTCTATGGTTGAAAAAAATGGCCCTCATTCTCCCATTTGCAAGAACTAGTAGGAGACAGAAGAAGTTAATGAAAAAGACCCCAAAAAGGTGCTCATTCTAGAAACATACACATTGTAGACATTAGCTAGCCAAGGTAGCCACTGTGAGGGGCTGGATTGCAATTCTTTCCCCACTACTGATATAGCTGGATGCTCTTTAAGGAAACAGCAGACTATCAAGTCATATTTTATGGACACATGTTGAAGCTGAGAGGAAAACAAAAATTTCCCTTATAGCCTTGACAGTCCTACAGCATGTGGATTTAGCTATTAGCTCCTGAGATAATGCCTCAGTTAAAGAGGTAGCAGAGCCAGATCAGAATGAGAGCGTTTAAGATCACATTATGGCTCCTCCTAAGCCAGGACTCCAGCATGTGGAGTGAGACACTTGGAGTCTCATTCCTTGGATCTGCTCCAAGGATCATTACTCCACACAGAAAAATGCAGAATTTAAATTTTTCTCTATGTTTCTACCTCCTGCTTTACACCTGTCTCCTCACTCACAAATAAACATGCACATGGCTCAAATGAGGTTTCTCCATCATGTAATTTGAGTGTTACCTGTGTAGTACATGAAACTGATCTTAATTTTCAAAATGTGTGGGTAATCAGTTGCATATCATAGTTTTTAACTATGTTATTATTCTTGCTGTTTTAATAAGTCACTGAACACAGAGCAATAAAATTTCACAAACAAACTAATTTGTTTTAATTTTATACTTAACTTTGACTGGGTTAAAGTACAAAGGATAATGATCTTTTCTATCATATCTTCTACATGATTTGTGTTGAAATAGAAACTTGGAAAGTTGGAAGATGGAAACTATTAAGGGTCTGAAAATTCATTCAAAATTAATTTAATTCCATATTGTTGCATTTAAATGATCTTTCAGCACAAACTAACTAGCTAGGTAGCCTTGTGTTTTTCTCCATTTGCTATCAAATGAAGAATGTTTTATCAAAATCCTTGATAAAACAAAGTCCCTGCACTTGTCACTTTCTGTGGTACTGTCCCATCTCAGTTTGCCTGCCACACAATAGCACCTATTTCTTATTTTTGAATTATTCATTTGGCAAAAGGGGATTAACAAGAGAACTAAATATAAAGATGCCAAAGTGTTGAAAGAGTTGGTTTATATGCAAATTGTTAGTTTATAATGTGATGAAGCATTTGAGTCTGAATTTCTTGGGATTAATTTCTCATGCAGGGAAGCTGCAAGCATTTAAAAAGTAAAATTCCTGTAGAGACATTTCAAATCTCAGTCTCTAGCTCTGAGTTTTGTACAAGTGGGCTGTCATGTGGGAGTGTTTTGGCTGGGTGTTTTAATCTGGTTTCATTGTGAGGAATGCACACAGTTGCTTAGATATGAGCCATGCTGACCTCACTGGGGTCAGCCCAGAAATCAATATAAGCCAGCCCTGTCTTGTGCTTCACAGGGAATGAAGACCTTAGCAGCAGCCAGCAGCACTGGATGGAGGCCACTTCACAGCTCAGCTCTCACAGCCAAGCACAAGGCTCTCAAAATCCTGTCCACTGTATATACATCTGCCTCTTGTATTCACAATTATGTCCTATACATCCAGTTCATAGATTTCTAGCACAAGTGTGCAACAGAAAAAAAATGGGGAATTACCATTCAAACAAACTATTCTTGTGGTAAAAAGTGTTGTGAAAGAAGTTCAAAATATTGCACCTGCAAGCAAAGAGCATTCTACCTGCTGTCCAGTGCCAGTAGTAATTCTAGGTTTAGTAAGAGCCTGGGGAATTCAATGGACAGCACTTGTGTGACTGAATAAAATTTTGAGCACATGAAGCTATAGAACTATGTGTGTCTATGCTCTAATCTTGGAGTCTGTGTTATCCATTTGCTCATTTCAAGGCAAAATAGGAAAAATAATTATCCTTTCAGCAGAAAAACACTAGAGCTGTAAAAATTTCCATTGATTAATCCAGAAATTACCCAAGAACTTGAAGTATTTGTTCATCATAACCTGTAATTTTGCTGATGGGCTGCAGTGAGTCTCTAGGAGCCAAAAGGGTTCAGCTGAGGTGACACAGTAAGTGCAGAAGCATGCTGCTCCAAAGCTGCATAGAATTTCAACTCGCATCGTTAGCTTCAAGGATAATAGCTTTGAACTCCAGGGCAAACTTTCCTTATGGAGAACTAACGAGTTTTTGCAATACCTCAGAACATCCTGTACCTGTTGCTGAGCTCTGAGTTAAACAAGCAGAAAGGGAAGTGTCTCTCTTGTCTTCTTCCAGTCCTGTGCTTATATATGACTACACAGTAAGTCATTTCACCTCCAGATAGCAATTTACAGATTCAAATTGTTCCTCCCCACAAACCTAAAAAAGAACAATTGAATTGAGGCATTGTGAAGATTTGGATGTTTTCTATGCCTTATACTCCTACTAGTTCATTTCAAATGTATGTTTGTAGTAAGAATGTGGAAAAATATTCAAGAGGTGGATTTTTTATCAAACTATAGCTTTATTAGAGCCAGGAAATAAATAATAAATTCAGCTCTCTGTAAATAGAATTGAAACCCTTTAATATTTCATTTCAATTTATTATTTGTTTCTTTTTCTTTCTGAATTGCATATCATAGCTAATTTTCAAAGTCAACTGCATTATAATTAAATTAATTCTTAGTTTGTCCTACTCAACATACCAAAATGAAATGAATTGGAATTATAAAACAGCATTTTGACATAATGAGAAAAAAATGTACTAGTGATTTAACAAAAATTAATTCCTATTCTGTGGGAAACATCAAGATTTTGTCATTTTCTGAAAAGGAAATCTGATGCATAATCTCTGCAAGTATGTACCTCAGGGGCTGTTGTGGGACATGGATGCATGTGACATCAGGTTTTTGATAATCAGAACTTCACAACTTCATCTGTAGTTTTCCTGCAGTAGTTTTGCTTGGGCAAAATGCATACACAAATTGCAATTGTCACAGCTTTGGGTTGGTGCTCTTCAAAAGAAATAAAATGCATTGCTCAAGGTTCTTCATGACTGCAGTCCCCCATGCAAGCAAGGTCTTCTTGCTTGTGTCAGGTGTGTTTAGTGGGAGTTTTACCTTCACAGGATGCTAACCCATGCCATTTAGTCTGTGGTCAAAGAGATACTAGCATTTTCCAGGGGGTCTGGAGAGGGTCTCTTGCTCCAGACTCACACACATCCATGAATCCCACAGTTGTAGCTTTTGCTGTGCCCCTCACAGCTACAGCAGGTCTCACCACAGCCTTCCTTTCTGGCTGCCTGCACACCTCACCTTCCCCTGCTGCAGGCAACATCAACAACTGCAGCTGGAACCTGCCAGAGCCTGGCAAAGGTAAACAGAGGCTGCACAAACTGCCAAGCCAGACCTCAGAGAAAGTGTGTGAAGCACCTAATTCACAATAATGCATAGGATACATCCAAGATTTGTCCTTGAAAAAGACTGTTTTTACAATATGACTAAGCACCTCAGAAATCTTAGGTTACAGCTACATTGGTAAAACCTTCTGATGCACACAGTGATGTCTGGCAGCAAAGCCGGGTGACTCAGGATGGCTTGTGTGGCCTCTGAATCAGACTGGACATTTGACCAGGGTCTTCCATACATCTCACATTGTATCTCTTGATACAAGTGTATATCTACCAAACTACCTTGTCACAAAACTCTTTTCCTGGCCCTGAGAACTGGCTTAATTCTTAATTTTCTAACCTTTTTGTAGAGTGTGATAGCATCCAGGCTACTGGGAACAGAGCCCAGATATGTTTCTGAACTTTGATTAATAGCAATTTCTGTCAGCATTGGATGGTCTAAACAAAAGTTGTGCAGGTGACTCTTCAACACTCAAGACGATGAGGGTGCAAAACCTGGTCTAATCCCTTCACATTTGGTGCAATACCTGGACTTCTCCCTGTGTTATTTAGTTTAAGAGATGCTATGAGACAAAATTAACAGTTAGGTTTTTTACATTTAATTTCAAAATGCCTGCAGTAATGCTTGCAGCAAGGCGGGTCTGTTATTACTAGCTAGAGTGTTTTCTACTCTGATAACTTCTCACACATCTTGGGATGAGGCTAGAGAACTTGAGATTGTGGCCACAGGTATGTTGCTGTCCTGCAGAAATACTGATGTGCTGGAGGTGAGGTGACAATGTATGAACAGGCAAACCTGGTTGGTGGTTATGATCTACCCAAGAGAAACAATCTCTGGACAAAACCATCACTGAATTCATGTGCCATCCATTTATTCATCACAGAATAAATATTTTCTTCCTCTCCCAAGGAGAACTGCAGTGCACTCACATAGATTCAGCAAGATGCCATCAGAGCCCTGACTTCTTCCCAAGAGCAAATAGGAGAGGCCACTTTTTTTGCCAGTACACCTCAAGCAAATTCCAGGCTAAATTAAAAAGAGGAAGAATCTGTATCTTTTCCACAGCAGACTACCGAGATTTCTGTTTCCCCTCAGAGCATCAGAGTAGTGATAGTGACATTAAAATGGTACATTTGTCCACAGTGCTTTGGTGTGACTTTGTATTTACAATTTTGCCATGCTTTATAAAACCATTCCTAGATTACACAAGTCTAGAGAAATGCTGATTGAGCTGTACAGTAAATCTGAGCCTGAAATATGAATAATTAACCACTGCAGAGGCTGCCAATAACTGCAGGGCAAGAGCTTCTTTTAATTTTCCTTCAAAAGATGAAGGAAGCAATGTTTGATTCTGAGACTTCAGCCAGCTACAAAACAGAGCATAGTATTTCTTTGCTTTTGAAATAACACGACAAAAATTACCAGTGTCTGCTTTGTGAGACAGAGAATTCCAAATGACAATTCAAACGATAAAGAACAAATAAGTGTGCAATATATATATATATATATATATATATGTGTGTCTTAGAATAAGAAACAATAGTCTGAAGACAAGAAAAAGAAGTTGGGAGTCAAGGGAGGACAGAACTGCAGGAGGACGGGGAATTCCAGCTTTGGTTCAGACAAAGGACCACTGTGGGATCTTGGAAAAGCCACATTCCAGAGAATTCCCTCAGTTCCTCATTGTATTCCAAAAGCTAATGACAATAAGCTTACATAAAATAATTATATAATGTGCAAAATATACATTATTCTCTAAGTGCATTGTCTATTAAATATGGAAAAGTGAGAGTCAGCAATATTTTTCCAGGATATGTTGCATTTGAGCCTGTACGACTCATTTACTCAATGGATAAGCATTCTCCTCTCTGGTTTCTTTTTTTCTGTGAGACCAAATCAAGAGGTAATTAAAAATGTCAGTGGTCTGCATTTCAGCTATATCTTTCAATCAGTGGACATGATGAGATAGCAAAGGAAGACAGACTTTTCAAAGGAAAATATCAATTATTAGCCATTAAACTAGCTTGTTTAGATTTTCTATAGATAGATATGATTTTGTTTGCCTTCTGGAGTTCATAAAATGGCAATAGGTACTTTTTGAGATTTTTGCGATACAATCTCCAGATTTCTGGAAAACCTTCCAGGTTTTCCTGGAAGAAAAACATAGAAAACATACAGGTAGAGACTATATTATCCTTTCTTTAGCAAATGCATTTATGTGATAAATTCTTATATTGAGTAGCATGTAAATTAAGATTTGGACTGTTATCTCTTCTAATACTAAACAATACTTTTCAGTAGCCTCTTCAATTTATTGCTTTAAAATCCCTGCCATAATGCTTTCTAGTACTACAATATATGTTAAGAGAAAGGCTCAGCTCACTTGCATCAGATTCACAGCTGGGGCATGCCATGCCTTAGAACACTAAATTGTCTCTTCTCATGCAAAATCTTCTGTTGTAATTACATTAAATTGTGTTAAAACTACCTCTACAGGAAAGCTGAGGACATCATTACTTGCTCATGGTGAGACTAAGTTGTCACTTCATATTTTGTCCAGATGGTTAAGTGACTGAAAGATGTTAATTGTTCAATATCCCACATGAAATGAGATGTGTGGTCTCAGACTGCTGGAGAAGTGTTTCACATTACAAGAACACCACCTCACTTGGCACTTGCTGGAAACTTTATTGTCAGCCTCAGCTTATATGCAAATGCAGAGATGCAGAGTCTGACCAAGCAGCTATTAGGATGATGATGGTGTGTACACAAAGAGGCCTTGAAAAAGCAATAAGCAGAGGAGAATTAAATTACTACTGTTTATTTTATATCTGGTTCATGAATTAATAAAAGGCTTCTTAGAGTTGGAAATCCACTATCTTTGACTAAAGGAAAATTTGCTTCAGAAAGGAAATCACATTTAAGAGAAAACAAAAGGAGACATCAAAGCATTTGGGGAGATTCAGCTCTGGGATATGTCACAGAATTGAGTGAGAAAAATCCCCCTGTACGGATGAGGCAATTCATTTGGGAAATTGGACATTTTGGGTCACATTTACCCTTTAGCTATATAAAAAAGTTGGTAATTAGTTGCAAACAAATTATTTGTGAACTCAGAAAGAAAGAAAGAAAGAAAGAAAGAAAGAAAGAAAGAAAGAAAGAAAGAATTGAACCAGTCTTTTTATCCTGAACACTTCTATTGTTTTATTAACTACAGAAGAAACCTAAATGATAATTCACTGTGGGTAGTCTAAGAGTTTAAATGAGTCACATTTCCATAGCTAGTGTTAGGAGAAATTGCTATAAATCCTTATTTTCATGAAATAACATTTTTTGTCAAATGGCCTTTGCTCTCATTTGTCTTCACAGAATGCTGGAATTGTCCTCTGGAGGACACTGAACCTTAGTGTGCCCCTGCCTCCAGGGACCCCAAGCATCTTGGCCAACAGGCTATGAAGGGGAGCAAGCCTGCTCCCGCTGTAGTGCTAAGGGAAAATTATGAAGCAGAACTAGGAAAAATAAAATAAGTTTTTTTTTTAAAAAGTAATTAATTTCAAAAGTGTGTCTTATGTATATACTGTGTTTTCTATAGATTGTGTAAAAAATTCACAGTTCATCTAAAAAAATAACAGATATAAGACAGTGTTTTCCATTTTTCCTAGTCATGATCCTTGGTGGGGTGAACTTGAGAGTCTCTGGCTACTAGTGAATATAGAGAAAAATGGAAAAATAAGACATGTATAAAGTGTCTGACTCTTGATCTGTTCTCTCAGCTACAGCAGCAACCAGTTTGAATATTTCCTGAGCCAGACATTGCATCTGGGTTACTTATGGATGTATTCCCATGAATTTCTCTAAAGTCTGTTTATGTCCATTTATATTTTTGGCATCCGCAACATCTTGTGGAAAATTACCTCACAGCGCAGTTATGCAACAATACGGAAAAGTGTTTCCTTCTGTTTATTTTAAATTCACTACCTGATAACTTCATTGTGTATGAGAGTTCCCATGCTGCAAGAGATCCAAGTATTCCCTGTCCTCCACAATAAATTTGTGCAATTGTCAGATTTCTCTAAGTTGTGCTTTCCAAGAGGAAGAGGTCCGTTCAATTTACTCTCCCTGCATATGGAAAGCATTCTCTATATCTATCTACCTCATTGCCTTTCAGTCTTATTTTAACTGTTACAATATGGTATTTTGGTAGGGGGTTCTTTTCCCACAAAAACAGCTAATACTCACAAATTGTGTACTATTTCTATATTAGCACAGCCCAATATTTTCATATGAATATGTTTCTCATCAGCCAAAGCATTTAATTACCTCTAAGACTGAATCTTCAGTAAGTATATATGACATACAATACAAGAAATCCATTCTTTCATCTCTCATGTGGTTGCAGTTGTATTTTATTGAAGATTTTACTTATAAGTGTCTTTTAAAGTTTTTTACACACTATGAAAATTATCTAATAGTTTTAAAACTCAAGGTAGCTTCATGGACTGCTCATTTCAGTAACATTTCAATATCTTTTGATAGTGTATTGATTAATCCAGATTTAAGTATAATGCAGTAGATGTTTATGCTAATATTTAGTATTAGTGTATCCTCTCTACAACTCTGCTATGCCTAATGCATAAGAACTGCCATTTTTGTCAGCCCATAAAGTTTCTTATCAGGTTCTGTCACTTCCTGTGGTAGCAGTGCAATTTATAAGTGAAATAATGAATGCAGAAAAGAAAGAATTAAAAGGAAAAAGACAAAAAAAAAGGGGGGAAGAAAAAAAAAAGAAAAATAATACTTTCATGTTATTTATCTGGAAGATACATTGCAGGGATGGAATATGTGCTGGCAAATGGACTAGGTATAGGATTTGTATCATTTACTGGAAACCTTCTAGTAGCATAAACAAGAACTTCATCTAACTCACACTTCAGAGTCTTAAGGCTGACCTCACATGCTCTTTGTATCAACAGATGGGTCTCTGACTCACACTTGTTCCGTGTGCTCGGGAAGCATTCTGTCTTAACAAGCCTGAGACCCTGAGGAAATATATAAACCAGGCTGTGAGCTGGAATACGTGTTTCTTTTTGATATTTGTTGCAGATGAAAGTAAAAAGTTCATGGGATTTGGGGGAATGCTGCTGACGGTATTTCAAACAAACAAAAAGTGATATAGTTCAGGAAACTTCTCTCTCAACATCTGATTTCTCAAATTTTGAGTTTACAGGATGTGTCTGGTGTACCTTTTGGTGTCAGTAAAGGTTTCTGTCAGAGATTTTTTTTTCTTTTTTGAAGTTTATCTATTTTAATTCAGTGAGTAAATCACCAAGCCAGAGAAGGAAGATTAAATACTTCAATACTGGCTTTTTGGTGATTTTTGTTCTCTATACAAAATATTTTTGTACAATTCTTATGTCTGAACTGCATGTTCTGGTATATTTTCTCATGGCATTACCAATAGGCAATTAAGCAGAAAAAAATAAAGTAAAAACAAATAGAATTCATATATCTATAGAATTCATATATCTATGTAATTCTGACTTTTTTTTCCTCATAGGTCAAGCGCATTTAAATAACAGAGACATTTTATATTATCAGAGTTGTGAGAAAAGATCTTGACACATGTTCAATCTAGACCATATAACTACTCCCTAATTGCCAGTCATATGCTAGAGATCAGTTTTCTTGGTTGTTATCCTTGACTTAAGAATAAAAATTGTGGTTTAGTACTTAGAGCTTCACTATGAAAAACATATTCGCTCTGAGAGGCCATACGGATGATTTGTGAAGATTAAAACTTATTATATGAGGTCCTAGGTTCTGTTCCAGCAGCAATCCATGACCTTCCTTTTATCTTATTTATAAAATATGATAGCAGTTCATACTCAAATGTCCCCAGCTTAGAAGGCAAGCATGGATTTATTCAGTATAAGTGGTAAGTGCATGAAAATAAAAGCGAGGGTCACTAGATCTGACTAATATAAATCCATGCCCTCAAGAAGTTTTCCATCAAGTAGGAAGGAGTAAGTAGTACTGCCTTTCTTCTTCCCTGCTGTAGTGAGAAGGGATTACCCAAAAAAATACCATATTGCTCAGGTGAAAACCCAAAATTTTAACAGGCCCACATCGGGCAGACCAAAACAAATCACCCAAGTGACACAGCTCTCTGCAAGCAGAACAGTGCCTGCTGCCCTCAGCATTTCCCACTCCCTGGAAATGAGCCCTCCTGAGCCTCACAACAAATTCAGATAAGGAAGGATTCCCCACAAACTACATAAGGAATCCTTCTGTCCTACACTGACTTGTAAATTTCATTTCCTTCCCACAGAAAGAAGCAATTAACAACTACACAAACAAGTATTATTATATAGAAGTTGCTTATAACATCTGCTGAGTCTTAAAGGGCAGGCAAAGAGCAGCCAGTCAAGCATGAGATTCCAAAATTTCTCTTTCTGGAGAGATAGGCAAAAAAATGAGACATAGATCAAGGTAAATTCTCTAAAGAAATGACAAAAACTAGACAGACCTGCTTTGGATCTGCTTTGCTGTTCTTAAGCACCTTAATGAGGTCTTAAATTTTACATGTCTAATGAAAAGGTATTCTTCAAGTAGAAGCCTACATTTTCCTTATGCTTAATAAAGAAAAACAGGTACCTCAGGAGACAGATTCATCTTGCCTATCTTTAAACATTCTTCCTTGCATATATAAGCAACTATGTGATTCCCCTTACAACCATCATTTTATTAATGCTCAAGTTAGCTGACAAATTCAATGGGTTGTACCAGGAGAAATAGCAAATAATATTGAAATATTGAGTTCCAGAGTTTGGTAATTGGGTTTTTCTTTTATATTTAAACAAACAAACAAACAAAAATATATGTGAAACACTTGTTAAACTGAAATCTTCTGCAACAACTCTACGTGTATTTCAAGTGCCTTCATGGTGATGTGACTTTTAGTCTGTGATAAATTTATACTCACGTTAGACAGATTATCTCACTTACTACAGCCAGAATCATTCTCATCAGGAGACAAGGTGACAGAGACTATGTGCTTTAGAAAAAGTTCATTTTGACTGCTTTATTTTTATCTCTTAACAAATACAAGCATACTTTCACAGATATACTATTTTCTTTTGACCTCTTTTTTGCTCCTTTAGTTTAGGAGTTACAAGAATTTTGAAAGTTTACTTTTTGCTTCAGAGTTTCTTTGACATCCCATAAAGCAAATGCCAATTTTTAAGTAGAGTGGGACTTTTAGGTAGAATGAAGGCAAAACAGGCCAGTATTAATGGGAATCACTAGATATTCTTATAATAATGAATATCTAACAAGCTACAAAATTTGCTTTTTTACAAGCAATCTATGCTGATTGTCTCATCAAGTGAGTTCTACCGTTTGTTCAGTATCAGTTTTATAGTCTTTTAAGCCCTGCTTGGATTTGAACCTAGACATGCCAAAGGTAGAGTGATAAAGATTACTTAATTCCAAACTTCTAGATACATTTAAGGCAGGGGTTGGATACAAGAAAATTGGCAGAAAGTAGATATGTTTCTAGTAGAGTGCTGAGATTTCTGCTACTGAAGTGAGGAGAAGAGAGGGACTGACTGTGTGTGTGTGTGTGTGTGTGTGTGTGTGTGTGTGTGTGTGTGTGCGTGTGTACACATTAACAAATGAGTGCTTCAGAGAATCTGGATCTGAGGTCTTTTTTGCCTCTGTCATCTTTCAGAAGATAGCTCTGCACCCTCTCTTACTCAAACATATTTGTAGCTATTCATATTTTTTCTCACCACAACTAAGGAAGTACTCACATTCAGTATTCATAGCACTAATTTTGTATTCTCTTTGTTTCTCCTCACCTACCTCCATCTCCTGATAGAGACATACTTGTTGCTTTTGTCATCATCCTAAGTCTGATGACTGTTATATTTTTACAGACCTTTACACACTAGTGTCATATTTTAAAACTTAAGGTAATTAATTAAAACGTTTTTTTGGAGTAGAAATAAGGTTGACTGTAATCCTCTCTACAAGGGACAGAAAACTAAGACTAATGTTTACCAGTCTGAAATTTTGTTTTGGAGCCTGGAAAAATTCTTTGTAACCAATGATAAAGTTCTTATCCATAAGTGGGTTTTGGAACAGTTATAAAATGTGAATTTTCTGCATGAAAATCAATAGTTCCTCTAACACAGGGAAGTTCTGCATCTGTTTTAATCAGAGATAGTTTGAACAAGGAGTTTTCCAACCTTCAAAAAATTTCTACATAAGCTGGTTAAGGAAAAATTTTTCATATGTTGTGTAAACCCAGCTTCTTCTTCAGCTTCCAGTTTTCAAAAACTAACTTAAATCTCTTTTGAACAGCACCCTTTGGTTGTGCTCTCATGCTACTGAGTGTAGCTCCTGCCAAAGCACACCAAGAAATTAAATCTGTCATACAACTTACTGCTCCCGGTTTTCAAGGAAAAAACTTCCTGCTCTTTAAAAGTGTAGTTCTTATCAGGGGTTCATTGTTTGTTTCTTTCCAACCCAGCCTTGATCCAGTCAATGCAATGTCCCAGTTGTGAACTTGTTAGGTGATGTTGCTTATGTTTTCTGACATAAGAGATTTAGTCTGGGAAAAAAACATTCTGAGGGCATAATAAGAATAATAAGCTTACAGTACAATGGTCCAATATCTAAATTAATTTCTTATCTTCATTTTCACAACAGGAAAGCAAATGCTCCATAAAACGATACAGAAGTTAAAGATGAATTTATTTTAAAATGGGTGTTTTTTTTTCTAGGGAGTTCTGCTGCTATTTTATAACTAAAAGCAGGACTGTGAAGGTGAAATTGCAGACATAAATATCCAGACGTAGCTCTACTTTCATAGTACTTTCTTTACAGTCCTTCAATTGTTTCCTTTTTTTCCCCTTTGAAATACAGGACTACTACTGCCAGCATTGCAATAAGATTGTAAATATTTTTTAAATCCTTTAAGTTTCATGAACTACTGCAAAGGTGTTCAGCAAGTAAAGGAGGCCCTCTGAGCAAAAGGGTTCTCAAGTTCCCAACTATATGAAATTTGCTTTGAGCTTGTAAATAGATTCAGGTGGGAACCAAAATGAAGACAAAAATCAATGTCCCCAGACTGTCACCTGAATGAAGAGCATATTAAGCACTTTAATAATTTTTACTGTTCCACCTGGTGTTATTAAAGAAGTGTCCTCAGTAACAAATCAGTAAACAGTTCAAAAAATAAAAATTTCTGACCAATTTTTGTTTGGGTGAAAAAATTTTGAATTTCTACCCCACTCATAATCCTGACATTTCACTGTTTTCTCCACATTACACTAGGGCAAAGTCATTTATATTTCCAAATTTCTGTGCAATGGGAATACATACATATGTAAAGATAAAGACAATTAAAATTGTCCCATGTGAGTTTTCGAGACTATTCTATTTTAACATTTCTGAAAAAAAAAACTTTTTTAAAGTTTTTGTTAAATAATTCAAAAATATTTCTCAAGCAATTTTAACATTAAACTGTCTTTTCTTATAGCCTAGAGATCCAATGACCACATTTTCTTTAGCTCAACTATTCTTCCCTTGTGCAAGTAACATGTGTTTCCTATTGACCACCTATCTCAGAGTGAAAATTGTTGCAAATACTCCTGGAATATTAAATTTCCTGGGAATAGTAATCAGGAAAAACGGGATTTAGAACCCTTACTACTGCTAGGAATGTATTACAATAGGAAAATTTTGCTTGGTGTTTTGCTGAACTAATTTGGACAATTAAGGAATTCTGGTTTACCTTG
Source organism: Onychostruthus taczanowskii (assembly GCF_017590055.1). Classification (NCBI taxonomy): domain Eukaryota; kingdom Metazoa; phylum Chordata; class Aves; order Passeriformes; family Passeridae; genus Onychostruthus; species Onychostruthus taczanowskii. The sequence goes on from NW_024497629.1 coordinate 7,790,707, forward strand.
GAAGAGTGAACAGAATAACTAATGGAAATTTTCCTTCATGAAAAGTAAAAAAAAAAAGTTTTTAAATTGGGATCCATGCAAGATTTTCTAGGTTATTTTGATTTTTAGAAAAGGGGTTTTTTTTACAGAAAATAGATTTGAGGAAGACTTCACGTATAGGTTCTATTTGAATCCAGTGGCAAGTATCATGCTGCAAGCAGGCCACAGAGAGTATTCTCCACTAAAGGAACAACTTATTTCAGCTCTGTTCCCACAGCCCTTTGAAACTACAACCACCTGCAAGCCAGCACAGAGAGCATCAAGCGTGGCTGGGTCCCAGGAACCGTCGGAGCAGCCTCCCGGCCGCCAGCCCTGCCCGTCTGCAGGGAGCTCAGACTTCAACCCCTTTGCTATCTCCCTACCTCTCAACAGTCTGTCCTTTCAAAGTGAAATTTATTCTTTCTAAAATAAGAGTGTCTGTTTGAGAAGTCTGAAGCTGAAATCTAGAGAGAACGTGTAGGAAATTCCTTAGCTGGTGTAAATATTCATCTGTTAATTAGAGAAACCAGGACAGGAGAGAGGAGTGGAAGAAGTTTTTCATCTTTAAAAAGCAAATTGTGACAACATTAATGGTAGGAGTATCTGGATGTTAAATGAGGATGGCACAACAGAATCATAAAATTTGTCTTCAAAGGAATTTTGCATTTCATTTTTGTTGTACTGAATTTAATTTTTTTTTTCATTTACTAAATAAAAATTGAAAAGGCTGTCACTTGCAAGTAAATCAGTAAATGAACTGAAAAGAATCAAATGTCATTTATTCATTGCTCTAAGATTCTCTTGTCAAATAGCCTTTCTTTAACCTGTTTTATGACTCTAGTTTAGATAGAACTCTGTCTTAGAATTAGTTATTCCAAAAAGTGCTGTTCTTTTATCCCTTAGACAACTCACTATAATCTCTCAAAGGAATAAATCCACATAGAATGTCATTGCAAAACATCCTTTGCCTGGAGAAAACTGTTCTAGCTACAGCACAGCAAAGCCCAATAAATTTGATTTTTTTCTTTGCAAGCTGATCAAAATAAAGTTTGCAGGTGACAAAATACATTTCAATAATGAATGTCTACAGGCTTCAGAAGATGTGAAATTAGGATGTGGAGAAGCAAGAAAACAGAAGTTTTGCCAAATTATTTAGTCTCCTACTGTTGCTTTCATTTCTGACAGAGCAAGTGCAGTTGTGATTCTGATGCCTATGTGAAACTGATACTGTCTATGACTCAAAAGCTCTAATGAATGACTCACCAGTGCTGAGAATAGCTACCAAAGGGTCACTCTGGGACTGTAAGGTTCCTTTCAGGAAGAAGAGAGAGCAGAAATGTGTATCAGTTTCTGCTTGACAACAAAATACTCTGAAATTATAAAAGGGAATTTCAAATATAATTTTTGTATACAATTAAAATTATGTTGTTATAAAACAAAAACAGTATACACAGAAACACAAAAAGACTTTTAACCAAGCTGTTGTGGTTTAACCGCAGCCAGCAGCTTCAGCCCCAGAGACCCATTTGCTCACCTCCCTCTGGTGTTATATCTTCATAGTGGGATGAGTGATAGAATTGGAAAGGTAAAAGTAAAAACAACATGAGGGTTGAGAAAAAGTGAGTTTAAAAGGTAAAGGAAAAGCTCCACATGCACACAAGCAAAGCAAAGCAGAGCAGAACAAGGAATTAATTCACCACTTCCCATGGGTAGGCAGGTGCCCAGCCATCCCCAGGACAGCAGGGCTCCATCACATGACATTCACTTGGGAAGACAAACACCATCACTCCAAATGTCTCCCCACACACCTCCCTTGTCCTTCCCCCAGCTCTGTATGTATCCATGATGCCATATGGTCCAGGATATCTTTGGGGTCAGTTGGGGTCCAGAGTTCTGGCAACCCCTTGTGCATCTCCAGACTCCACCTTGATGGGGCAGCACAAAAAACAGAGAAAACCTTGATGCTGTGTGAGCACTGCTCAGCAGCAGTAACAAAAACACCTCTATATTATCAACCCTCTTGTCAGGACAAATACAAAACAATACAATACAGCCCCTTACCAGATACCATGAAGAAAATGAACTCTATACCTGTGAAAACCAGCACACTGGGACACAAGTGCTAGGAAAAGGAGAACTGAGATCTTAGATTTTGCCTCTATAGATATTTTCATTTCCCAAAGGACAATCTTTAATGTAGATATATTACGAAATTTATCATTTACATCTCACTACTCAACAAAACACTGCACAATAGAGTCAAACACCTTTCAGATTCTGAATTTTATAATATATTCTGACACCAACATGATTTCCAGTATAGCTGATGGCATCAAAATATAGAGACAAGCAGATGACATAGGATGTGGACTTGGACATGTGAAGAAGAAGTTAAACTGCTTTGTTAAAGAGTCGGTGGTACTGGAGGAAGACAGACTAAATACATTTTCACTGGAGTTGGAGAATCAGATAAGAGAAGTGAAGTTTGGGCTGTGGCAGATCCTGGGGTAAACAAGAAAGAATGTTACAAGAAATTCAGCGAAGAGCAGGAAGAGAGGAGGAGATGTGAGATGTTAGCTCTGAAAATCCTGGGGTGGGGGAGAAAGAGAGGACCAAAAGGAAAACAACACAACGAAGTCCCAGTTGTCTCCTGCTTGGAAGCCATGGAAAAGAAAAATGGGCAGACTGGATCAGATGAAATTTCATGTGATATATTAAGTCGTGCTTTGATTATCAAACAAAAGTCAGCACTTTGTGGGCCTTTCTCAGTAAAGGCTTTAAGTACATAAGGAATCTATCAGTTCTAGATAGGACTGAAGGTCAGAAACTATGAAAATGACTGAGTAGGAGTCAGAGATTAACAATCACCTGAATGAAAGTTGACACTGCAAAAGATTAGGCAGAAAGATACATTATCTCCTCACAGCATGGATACAGGTTCTCTGAAACAGTAGATCTTTTCCACCTCAAACTAACTCTCTGGGTTCTGGTAGTTCCCTAATACTCAGAACTGATACCACACCTTTGATAGCTTATTACTGCTGCAGGCGTGCACCTAAAGCTGTAGGGTATAACAAGCAGAGCCCTGCCTTTAGCCTTCATAAACCCTAAAGCACTCTTTCATTCATTGCGAGTCTGTGGCTGTAGCAGGCTGTGATCTCTGATCTCTGATGGTAAGCAAGCTCCTCTGACTAGAAGGCCTGAAAAGGCAATGACAGCCTAATAGAATTTTATGATTGCATTTTGAACATTTCCACTGTGAGCAAAAGCCTGCTTAAAGAACAATAAAAAATAACAGGAAGGAAGCATCAAGTCTTAGTAAAAATAACTCAATACCTCTGCTACATTTCCTTCTGCATTATTTTCACATGAAATTAACTTACTGAAATACAGTGAGAGTAAATTGAGAGTTCTGAAAAAGTGGCTAATACTTCCAAACCTGAGTAGATGGCCAGCCTGCAGTTCTAAAAAGGAGACTTTTCTCCAAGTATACCAATGACAATGAACAAATGAGCCAAACAGGGTAAATTGAACTTTGAAGGAATCTTGAGGACAGAAAAAATTCTCTATAAGATGGTTCTGAGACAAAATAGCTTCCCAATCAAAGCATCAGGAAATCTGAGGAAGCCTGTGAGCATGTGCCCACACTGAGGCAGGGCCACAACACATGTGGGAATGGCTTGGCTTTGGATCCCTCAGTTTAGGAAATTTTTGTTTCACCCATCTAACCCAACAATGCCTTTTTGTCAGAAAAGTTAAAATAAACTTTAATTTACTAAATCACAGACATTGTTCTTAAAATGCATTAATGAGTGTTTGTACAGCAAATTTGAGATTCTTGCCTGGCTGTATAAGCACAAAGTGTTATTAAATCATTCAGCGTCAAATGTCCTTTACCTCATTATATTTTATAGCAGTAACTTTTTATTATCATCTAATGGCCATAAAACATGACACAGCTCATCTAGCATGCTGGGGCAAGGTCTTGATTGAAGTTAATAAACTTTTGTCTGAGTGAGAAGTGAATAAAAATTGAGTTAAGGGCTTCAAAATGTGATTTCTTAATAAAGCATTAGGAACATATATATGAAAACAAAAAAACTTTTAATATATATATAGGCTTATAATATTTTAGGCTCAATTGACTCCTTCTAATAGGGATATAAGCTCTACTAAATTTCAATTAATTTTTAATTATATTTTTTCTTATTACTGTTTCTGTCCTCTACATATCTCCCTCATTCTGCATTTTTTATGTCACAACCATAATTATTTTTACTATATAGTGAAAGCTTTTTTTCAAGAATAATGAAGATAATTATTATAATTATTGACCCATTGAATGAAAAATACATAAACATGTGATGAAGACAATTTTGCAAAGAGAACTTATTTCATGAGGAAACTGTTTGTGTCTTTAAGAATTGATTTCCAATTTCTTCTTGTGAAGCAGCAGCCCTGGAGGAGCTAAAGAACAATTAAATACTAGAAAAACAATGGGAAGAGAGGTCCATGATACAATTGTCACATGATGGATAAGACATCAGTGACCTGGACATCTCCTCCAGACACTGGTGCATAGCTAACATCACTAGCTGAAGAGGGTGAGATAAATCAGGGTCCATCCCACTCCATTTCCTCTTTCATTGCTGGTTTGGTTTTTTCATATTCTAACATAAGTAAATGTTCTGTTGCAATGTGATATCATTTAAAGCACTTTTCAGCTTTTTGCCTCCACAGCCTTACTCTGAATCAATGCCTGACTTCTACCATTCAACTGAATGTGATTTTTTTAACCACGGGAGTTTCCCCCCTGTCCTGATTAATGCTTTCTCTACCATCCATCACTTCTTTGTGTTCTAATGGAAGTATATGTAATCTAAAAACTCAATTAAATTAAAATATTTTTTGTGCACTAATCTGCCTTTTGGTCTCACTTCTCTCCAGTTATTATTAATTTTATAAGCCCCTCACAGAGATCTTTTATTTTTAGGAAAAATGAAGGAATACAAGGTAAAAATAGCAATCAGCATCTCTACAGCAAATGGTTTCTACAGAAAACTCAAGCCATATAGAAATGCCCTGTGTAGGATCAAAAAGAGCAGCCTAGGTCACTGGCAGTAGAGAGAAGCTACTCAACACAGTGCTGGGGGGAATTGGTGCAGCAAAAGTTGGTGAATACACTGCAGAGCAGAGACTTTGATGGAGTCTGCAGTGTGGTACCTGGAGAGAGGAGCTTCTTGCTCTTGGTCTTTTTCAAAGATCACAGCTACATCAGTGTAATGAATCTGTGTGCTGCAGGCACAAGCCAGGCATGCTGTTCTTTTGGCCAAGTGTCCCTGTGTCAGCCCAGCAGTGGGATGCTGTGATATATGAGGATAAAGCATCCATGTTGCCTGAATAGCAGCAATAATCGTAGGGTCCCCAAACTGCACCATGAGACAAGCTTGCCTTCTGTTTCAAAATTATATTCATGACAACAAATCTGTTAAACTCCTCCGCTGACATGTTTTACTTTCCCAGGACGGGAACACTGTGAAGGCTGCTTTTTGGCTCAGCTTCAATTTTCATGACAGATTTCAGGCAGTGACCTAGCCTAACTCGCTTTACAGGAAGCAAGACGGATATTTAAACTTGCTATAGGAGCTTATTGATAAATTGACCACTGATATTTAAGAAAATAATGTATTGTCTGTTTATGAAAGACTATTTGCCTCCAAGGTTGAAGAGTTCTGCCTCTTTAAGGGAAGGAAGTTTCCTTTATGGACTAGAAATCTGCTTCCAAGGAAGATGTGGAAGCTAACAACTTCTACTGCTTATATTTCCCCCAGGGGAACCATACAGCCAGAGCCAGCTGAAGAAGTTGGCCTAGGTCACTGGCAATAGGTAACAAACCTTTCCATCCTACAGCTATTTTGAATACTCCTCAGATCAGGATGGGGAAAAATGTGTGACTTTTATCAGACAGTTACTTGCTGGTGAACAATACTTAAGACTTTACTTAAAGTCTTAAACTACTTAAGACTTTACTTAAAGAGTTAATATTCACAAGTCACTTCTTTCCAAAACACACATAGTGTTCACAGGCAGTCTTCTCAACTCACCAAGGAGACAGGAAAAGTTTACAAACTTCCACAATTTAATGTCAAAGTCAAAGCAGGGAATTCTACAATATTCCTGTCATGCTGATGCACTAAATAATGGGTGAATCACATTTGTCAAGTTAGTCAATAGCACAACTGTGATCAACAGTAGACTTAACAACTTCTGCCCCCTTCACCCTAAGAGATCTCCTGTCTGCTCGTGAGAGCCTCTCCAGACCACAGGAATCATTTCTTCTCTGGGCTGACCAGGGCTGAAGGATATCCAGCCTGTGAGAGCAGGGGAGGGACACCACCTCCTGCAGATAAAAACAGCACAGACACAAAGAGCAGAACTTGTACAGAGAAATACCCCGATCCATAAATGCCAAGCATGTTTCCAAATCTCTGAAACCCTTGTCTTTCAAAACTTGGTGTCTCCTATTCTGCCACCCTCCCCCAGGACAGCAGTGAATTTGAGTTATGGGGGATGGAAAAAACAGTCCTAAGTCCAAGCTGCTGCTTCTTTTCCCTCTGGTCACCAAACCTGATGGCTACACATATGCTGCACACTCTGTGGGACTAGAGTGCACTGCACTCAGCCAATTCACAGCTTTGCTCCCATGAAAACACAAGTCCATTGTGTTTACATCACCTTAGTATTTTTGCATACATTTCTTTATATTAATGTATAAAGGCACCTACACAATCTTCCCTAAGATTGTGTTTCCAGCATAAAACCATTCTTTCATGCATTAATCCATAAGAGCTCAAAGGGTGTCCAGCTTCCCAGTTTTAACCTGGTAAGAGATGTGTGTTACTGCCAGATGGTGCTTCAGTGCTCTGGAACTCCCTGTCCTCCACTGACAACAGGCACCTCAACTCTTACTGCAGCTGGATGGGCAGGGGATGGTGAGCAAGAGGAGAGATGGTACTGAACAGTTTAGCAGTCTAACATCCTTTAAACTTATCAGCTATATAATATTAGTCCTTCTTGTACATCTGTTATGCTCTTCCCATGGGAGTAAAGCAGGACAGACACCAGATTGTCTATTTAATGGAAACAGAATGATTTCCCCTCGCCTTTTTTTTTCTTTTTTTTCCCCATCAAAAGAAACAAAAGCAAAAAACAAGCTGTGGGAAAAAAAGGGAAAAGTAAGAAATTAGACATTTAAATCACTTCAACTGCTTTGATTGAAAAAATGTGACATTTCACTTGAATTTCAGTCTTTTTAAATGTTAAGAACAATTTAGTACAAAATAATTAATTTGATTTTCAAAAAGAATTTTGTAATTAACATAATAAAATGTAATTCCAAGTGTGTCAAAATAAAATAGTTTTTCTGTGGCCCCTAAAGCACCTCTTTTAATGTGGGGCCTAAAAAATCCATGTCAGATGAAAATTCAGAGAAAAAAAATATTTCTTCTTTTGCACTAAGATTTATAGCAACACTCAGCAGAGTAATAAAAAGGAACAAACCCCACAAAGTTCTTGGTTGACCATCAAAATTCCTTTATTTACCCCTGAGTTTTATGCAGGTAGCATTCAGAAGTTCTCATGTGGACTAGGTCACCTTGTCATAAAACCCATATGGAAACTCTATAGAAAAAAGTCTGTAATGCATATATATTTTTTAAAAGTAGCAAAATGGAGGCACTAATTTTCTGCCTATGGCATCAACATATTTTTATACCCCTTCAAATACTAAAATAGGATAATAAAAATTAAAAATTACCCTTCAAATACTAAAATAGGATAATAAAAATTGCTCTTCCCTTTTTCACTGGAGTCTCTGCTGTAGGAGATGAAAATGGTCTCAAGTTCATGAACACTGAAATCAAACAAGTTCCACTGAGTCAAGATCCATTAAAGGAAAGAGCAGCAGCATCTTGGACTGGTAACTCTGCAGCCCACAGACTCTACTCTACAGTTATGCTTTTGAAATGAATCCATGTTTTTCTTAGCTAACATTGACATTGCAACTTTTTTTCACTTTATTTTTGGGATAAGGCAATGTATAGAACCAAATGTGCACAGAGAAATCATGTGGGCCATTCTGCCCCACAATGAAACTGTATATGATCCTAAAGGAAATTAAGTCAGCCAAAGCCTGTCTGACTTACCCAACCAATTATCCTTGCTCTACTAGAGGCAATTTATGAGTTCCATTCATAATTAAGCCCAGGTTATTGGGATTTGGCCGATATTACCTACAGTACATCTTTCTATAAACCCCAAGCAGCCTGGAAAATGGGTAGAAAATAATTTTTCTACAAACACTTCCATACAGTGGGACTTGAGCAAAATATATACTTTCACAGGGGGCAGCCAAATTTGTGATGCTTTTCTGCACAAGAGGTCACCTTTCTAACAGAATATGCCTGGGTGTAGCCACCCATTGCTGTGATGGCATGTGGCTTCTCTGATCCAAGAATGTGAATGCCATGGCTCTAAGTGCAGTGTTAGCACTCCAGAAACCATACAGGTCAGCATTCCCATTGTGCCAGATTGTAGATAAAAAAGGTCAGATGCTGACAGCACTACCTTATAAGGAGGTGCACCAAGTCTGCCAGCTCAAGCCATTCATAACATTCAAACTCTGTTGGATAATAATACGGAAAAATTATGATGAACAGGAAATAGCCTGAAATGAAGAGGCCAAACCTCACCAGACACATGCCCGAACATGTGCAACTATTGACAGCATTTGACTGCAGCATAAGGAGAGCCCACTTGGGTGTGAGGATACAGGATAGAGAGCCTGTGACAGCTGTTGTCTGATGGGAGAGGAGACACAAAAGTTCATTTCTAGGATGCCATTTTGGCTTTTAGTTTCTTTTCCTGCCTTGTCACAGGTTTTCTGGGGAACTTGAGTCATGCCACCATTTGTTCCTCTAATCCTTCTCTCACACATGCATTTACACCATTCTTAAATGAAGGACATGACTCTCAGGGATTCTAAAAGGATAAAAGTGTTAGACATTATAAATATAGGAACTGATATTGGTGGAAGGTAAATGTAGAAAATGTGGGAAAAGCTTAGAAAATAGATGTTTTTTTCTTTTCTCTTTGATACAAATACCCATGTAAAACAATAGCTACAACCAACACTAAAACAAACTTCAGTGTCAAATTTTTAATTCTGCATTTGCATGCTAAGAAACACTGCTCTGTAATAAATACTTGGGCTTCAGGACTAGAGTTCAGAATATGTGAGGCCAGAATCCTAGAAGGATAATTTATTTAGCACAGATTATTCAAACATTCCAAAGTGGATATTTTTTCACAAGTTAAAGATTTGGTGGCTGTTTTTTAATTCCCCTTTATTCCTTGCCTTTGTTCTATAGCTCCAGGGAGATTACACTTCTCTCATCCATAAATTTAGCATAATAATATTTGTCCTCTCTAAAATTGCCTGATTGATACCAGGTGTTCTTTTTTACATCCTTTGCCATTTAAATTTTTATTAATTTTTATGTGTCACATTTAGCCCCCCCCAGAAAAACCTATTATTTTTTGAGGAGCACAAATCAGCCCCCAACTGACGTCCTGTCTAATCTGAGTGCCAAAGCAAGGGCTGTACTAACAGACATCTGATGCCATCTATAGCTGGCAGAGTGGCAGCTTTGCTCTGTTCACTGTGAGCACAGTCCCCACTGGGATCAATTTACTTTTTCATTCACACCACACAAAAGAATGTGTCGATAGTGCTGGAGATGACGTCAGTGCAGTCAGCTGCAGAGAGCTGTGCAGAGTGCAAGGGCTGCAAACAAGAACAGCCATCGACAGCACGCTCCCGGCATGAAAACCTGCCTATTGGAAACCCATGGCACATTTATGAAAGCTTTGTTTTGAAACACAGCCAACAACAAACCCAAACAGCCGAACACACCAGAGCAGGAAGTTCATCATGGTGATTTTATCTTGGAATAATTTAAAGAGCACTGAGAATCAGAAAATTTCCAATTTCTAGGGAATTATTCTTTTGTGCATCTTAGTAATAGAATGCACACCAATTTTGGTGCATAATTCAATATCCAGTGACAAAGTGCTGAGACTAGGGGTCATGCTAGCCAAACCCTCTGCCCAATGCAAAAAGCAATGCAGCTTCTGGCTGTAAAGTAAGCAAAATTTAGTTTGTTGCTTTAAAAAGTCCTTTTTTGGTTTTTATTTTTTTTTCCTGAATCTTCAACATCATTTATTAAGTAGTGCTCATAAGCTATAATACTGTGCAATATTTTTGAAGTCTTTTTACTCTAGAAAGGAGACACCATTGTGGTTGTAATAATGACATTCTCACAGCCCACAATATTTTATCAAGTATTCAGATGTCAGTTTGGTGCAGGTACCAATACTTTGCCTCAGACAGCAACTATGTCTGAATTTTATTGTAGTGATCAATATTTTATTTAAATTTAGAGATTTTAAAGGCTGTTTTGCTAAAGCAAATCTAAAAGTGTGCTGAAGTAATCCCTTTCCACCTCACTTGTGATGCTTGGGTGCTTTAGGGGAGGGAAGCACTTCAGCAGGCTGATGAGCTGTGAGCCAAGTGTAGGACAGTGCTTGCAAATGGGAATCTCTCCATTGACTTCAGTGTCCTGCACATCAAAAAGTAAAAATTCAGTGCTGAAAGTGGTACTTAGGCTGGAGTGGGAGGGTTAGCACAGCACACAGAGATGTGTCGGACTGGCTACCATGTGGCCAGCTCAGATTAATGGCAGTGACATTACAGCGCCAGCACAGCCAGCGCTCCGCGGCCGTGGCGCTGCGGTTCCCTGCGGTGACACATCCCGGCTGCTCCGAGCCCAGCGCCGGCACCGCACTCTGAACACGGCGCAGAAACAGCCTTGGGACTGACGCCTTTTATGTAGGTATGAAAGAGAACAAGGTTTCTCTGCTGTCTTCCCTCTTGTGCATCCTGAGAGGACCAGACCTCGGAGAATTACTGAGTCTCTGTGTTTATTTGAGTCTTTGTCTCGCTGCTGACATTTGCTATGAGCAAGCTAATTTGAACCAACTGGGAGGGGTAGCAACGAAGAAAAAGAAGCCAAAACCACATTAGTTGGAATAAGATTAAGGAAATAAGTATTTCTACTTTTTTTTTTTTTCATGGATCTACTGGAATGACTACAAGCCCATTAAACTGCATAAAAGGCACTTTATTGACATCTTTAAGGTTTGGTTCAGGAACAAAATGAGTAAAGTCTGATCCAGCATTTTCTAAAATGAATGGAAAAATCCTCATCACTTTCAGCTGAGGCTAAATCAGACTAAACCACTTGGGGTAATTTGGAACTTGGGGAAAAATAATGAACACTAGCCAACACAGACTGGTAGGCCATGACTTGTTTGAAAATCCTTTACTTCTTGGTCTAGAGACTTCTCTGCAGCATCTTTGAGGACCTTAAGAGATTCCAGATTTTCCAGTGAAGTCAGAGGGTAACCATCATCATGTTCATTCAGAAAAAGCCTAAAGCAGAAGGAGGGAGGGAGGAAGGAATTCTGATGCTCAGCGTGAAGCTGCTGCTTATAAAGGGTTTCTGACTTATGCACAGTGGATAAAAGTTTCAAAATGTGGCCTTTTTTCTGCATACTTACAGGCAATTCTACTTGGAATATAACAGTAGAAAAATTCCTTTTGCTTTGGTCACTATAACAGGGAGAGTCAATTGGTGCTTTGTCTAGTGTTGCAAAGCAAAGTTTCTCTTCCTTCTCTGGGCACATAAGAGTGTAGTAGATCATACCTCTTGATTTGTTGTTTCACATGGGCAGACAAGTTGCATGGAAAGGATATTCCCATTTCAAAGGTTGCTGTTCTCTCTTTGAGAAAAAAGCTTTGTATTTATTGTCTTACAGATTCAAGGTATTCTGAATTACTTAATTTTAACAATTTACTTATATTTTATACTATAAAATTATACTGGCTTATTAATAAATTAACTCATAGGTAAAATACACAGAGAGACACAAATTTATTTATTTCTTTATTTATATGCACACACACATACACACACACACACATGTGTATATACATATATACATGTATACATACACACACACACATATATATATATATATATGGAATCACATCCAGCTGGGACTTTAGCCTCAGTAGCATTTACAGAAAGCACTGACCTCAGGCCATGGGAAACAGGATACTGAAGGGAGACACCTAACCAGGCCATGGTGAGAAGAGTGGGGTCGTAGGAATTAGTAGTATGCTAATAGAACCATCGTATATTTGGTCAGGTTTTTGGTTATTGTTCTCAGTTTGTTTGGTACCTGGTACATATAAGGTCATGGTCTGAGTTTGTGTTTGTGATTGGACCTTTGCCCTCAAAGACCCCCATTCCTGGCTGCATTTGGCATGCCCACGGGTCTTTGGATCTTGCCCTGCATACCCTGGGGTTTCCACATTTTGTTATTAAAGTTTTCATTCTCTGGGCAGAACCATCATTCCTGTCCCTTATTTCACCAGCTCCCTCAACACACCAGGGGAGGGGAATCCACATACAATTAATATAGGGAGAATTCCTGTTAAAGAGCGGTCAGGCAGGCAATCATTTTTGTGCTGCATGTTGCCAGATCATGCATCTGGATTTGGTGTTGAGAACAAATATCTGAGTGTATATATATGTATGTTTTATGTGTATACTGTGAACATAGGCAAAGTTCATATAGACGGTGTATAGAAGCTTATATTAGGGATAGACCATATGAAAGAAAAACCTGTCGTTTATCTTTTTGACATGCTGCAACACATTTTGGTTGGCATTTTGGTGCATATTCTAAGTAGTAGTGTTTATCACAGTGGTAACTGTTGGGGTAGTTTAGCCTGCCAGAGGTCTTTGACAGCTGGACAACATAGATGTGTATTGTCCTGGCTGGCTGTAAAGGATTTTAGCGGTAGCAACGTCAGAACCATGCTGCTGCAGCAGGTAAGTGCTGCTGAAGTGTGAGGCTGTGTGAGAGAAGCACGGGTTGGGGCTGGCCAGCACTTCTGGAGTCAGCAGCTGTAAGACTGGTTTCCTGGAACACAGATGCAGGAGGATGAGAGAGGTGGTAGTAAAATCAATGGGCTGTGTTAGTAGGATAAGTGATAATGGAAGCAGATCATCCAAATTCAACCTCAGTGAATCAAAAATCCAGCCTTTATGTAAGACAAATGTAGTGTGTAGGAGAGGATCTCCTTTGAGCTTCTGTCAGCACCCCCAGGCAGTGCTCAATTCATTCTTATTAGTGAGTGATTTTGCAGCTCTGCCAGCAGTTGATTTTATTTGAATAAAACCTGGATCCCTACATCTGAGAATCCCTCAATGGTAGCAACCACCTTGCTCTTCCTTCACTGCCCACCCTTTCTAACACTCTCAGGAGAGTCCTGCTTTTCACAGTTGATGCCTTTTGAAACAAACATTCTAGATGTTTGGGGTTTTTTTCCTTTTCTTGAGAAAAGCCATAGCTGCAGCCTTAGTACAGATTTCCCCTCTGTCTTGCATGCCTTGCTGTTACAGTAAATCCAGTTATAAGCTTGCAAAACTACTTGTCTCCTCTGGGCTTAAAAAGTATACAAACACTGAGTAATGCTATGCCATAAAAATGTCCACAGTTACAAAAAGAAAACTGTACCACCCCTGCCCTATTGTGAAAAATGCAGTGAATAGGCATCTCCTTCTGCTTTTGGTGACACAGGAATGACCTAAATTACTTTTGGGCCAGGGACTAAACCTGCAGAGAGAAGAGAAAAATGACTATCATTTAGACGTGTTTCTAGGGGCAATCAGATGTTTAAACACTTAAATAGATACAGTTTCATCTGAAGCTAATTACAGAAAGAACCCAGTAAGGAAGGGATGAAGACAGGGTCCTAATTTGTCCTAGAGCCCATGAAGGGTTTCTTGAATGCAAACAAAAGAGGACTTCAAAGGCACATTGAATGAAGCAGAGTTTTTATATCTATATAGGACTCTGCTTATCAATATCCCAAACCCTTTTGTATTCATTATTTCATGGTAAGACTCAGGATCTCACAGTGTTATCAAAATTAAAAACTGTATCACGAGGCTCAGACTTTAAAAAGGACAAGCTGTGACAAGTTAGTTTTCTATATAATGACAGTGAGAAGAAAGATAGAACAGAGTGAGGATGAAATTGCAGAGCTACAAAAGTGACCTAGGTCTTTACCTAATGATTCCCAGTACAGGACAAAAAAAAATACTTAATCCTTGTCCACAACTCACTAGTTGCTATTTGAAAATATGGATACTTCCTATGAGAAAGGAAACAAAGTCACAAACCAGCTGCTAAATTATAAGTAGCTACATTTCATCCTGTTTACAGCACAGAGATATAATCCAACATGAATTTTTATTGCAAGTGACAGTAAACTTGGACAAAGCTGCATGTCATTTGTCAAACATTAGCTCTAAAAGATGTGCCAGAGCTTGTACTGGTGCAGCATGAATGCTGGAACCATGCCCATCCCATGGGCTTGTCCATGGTGGTCAGCAGAGTATCCCTCTCATTATGCAAGAATGTGGCTTTTTGCACCAAACTTTTTGCACGAAGACATAGATTTTTGAACAAAAGTACACCAAACCATTGACAGAATTTGTGAACAAGGAAAGGAAGATTTTGGTAGGTGGGTTTGGTTTTGTTTCCTCACAAAAATGGGGGAGGGTATTAGGAATTTGGTGCATATGAAAGCAGATGAGACTATCGCTTCTAGAGAAAATGTGTCCACTCTCCTTCTGGCATCAATCCAATCCAACACACCTTGAAATCAATGGGAATTATTTCATTGACTCAGTGTCTGCTACACCAGGCTCTATGTACTACATAAGAACAGACATGGTTTTAAAAGCGTAGGAAGAAGGGCAGTTTGAACTTTTTCATCTTCAGTATAACAATCATTTGTGGCAAACAGCTGTTCTTTTCCCAGGACAAGACCTGCTTCTGCCTGTATAAAAAAAAAATACTTTAATATTTTGCTTTAAAAGAGCTACAAAATTACAATTATCCATATTACCGTTTTAGATGTCATTGACCTTATTAGTTAATGTCATATTAAATCACTCTGCCAGCCCCCAAAATAATTCCTCAGATTGCCAAAGGATGCTAGCAGCTATCATGAGGTTGGTTACATTCACTTCATATTTCGAACTTTGTATTCAACCACAAAATCATGAAGTTTAGTATTTTTCAGATGAGATTCTGATCTGTGGTTATACAGAAGAAAAATTATTGCTGAACAAAGCAGAAACGAAAGTTCACTTTGCAAATACTTTTACTTATAGGGTGAGCATCTGCCAGGCTGCTTCTGGGGAAGGAAGTCAGGAGAAGTAAGGAGACTTTACACTTTCTCATCCTTCTATTAGTAATGACAGGTTCAGCACATTTTTTCAGAGATTTTTGAATGTCTGAAAGATTGAGAGCAATTACCAGTGCCTATTTGGAAAAAGCTCTGTGAGGTTTGTTCCACACTAGACCTAATTGACACGCCAGAGCTTGGAATGATGCAGCTGAAACTGTCCTCATCTGCACACCAGTACAGCATTTTTTTGCCGCACATGGAGATTAGACTGGATTCACTGCACATACACTGCCATACTTTTGTTTGAAAGTTCCATGTGATTTAGAGATCCATAAGTAAAGGGTGCAAAAACTAATTACACAGAGCTGGGTTCAGAGCAAAGCAATACATTTACGTGTGCTGACTGAGCATAGAAGAGCAGCTGAGTGTTGACTACATGCTCTACTGCAGACATTTGAAGTTGGTGTTGGCAGCACAAGATACCTTTGGCAGCAAATGGTCTTCGCACTATCAGCAGAGACATGGTAGTTTGGATATTGCCTATGGCTTCACGCCCCAGGAAAGAGCAAAAAATCTTCACAATTTCTCATAACACGAAAGAAGTTAAATTTAAAAAGAACTATAAAGGGGATTACGTACCTAGTCTTTGAAATTTTTAATTGTCAAAACCTTAAGAGGCTGAGACTAGACAGTGGATCTAGACAGAAATTATTACACTGGAGAAAAGAAGGAAAAGAGATGTTGAAAAAGAGGTGTTGACTCATGGCACAATGACCATCACTAGGCTAGGTAGAATGTCTTCAAGCAATTTATTATTAACAACAATAATAATGACAATTCAAGTACACATACTTTTATATTGAAACTACAATTTACTGAAACTGACTCTTATTTTATGCAAGTAAATACCACTTATTAATATAGAAAGTATATTAACTTCCTGTGTAATTACTTAGTCTCAATCTTATCTCTAGAATGTATATTTTTAGAATCTAGATGCACTATCCATATCATAATTATATATAATAATGACCCTAATATTATATACTTAGTAACAACATGTACCTATAACAAATTTCATAATTAAAATGTTTTAAGTATAGAATTGAATTTTTCGCATAAGAGCTCCAGACCTCAAAACCTGATGTGGGTATCTTTAAAAAGGCAAAAGCAGTAAATATGGAATTCCTAATTTTCTAAACTGGGTTTTTACATTTGGATTATTACATAACTCAAATTTTATCTATTCATTTAAATACTGGCCTAATCTTAAAAGATATCAAAAACCAGCTGCTCTTTCTTACTTCATCAAGCAAGGCAACCTACAAAATATAAAGGGTTTTTATTGTACAAAAAAAAAAAGTTACAATATAGATTAACTGTCAGTGCATTATAAATGTTAAGTAAAGCATAAAATTGAGATCCTAAGGTCAACATTGTTGATATGCTCTATATTCCAAATTTATCAAACTGAATTTGAAAGTCTGTACCCTTATTTCCCCAGTCTTGCTTGAAGCACCCATCTTAGTTTTAGTGTTTTATTCTATAAATGCTATGAGTGTGTTTTGTCTTATTTCACAAAAAAAAAAATATTATGTAACAAAAAATATCAACATCCCATAGATGCTATAGAAAAGTGATCAACCTTTTTACTCAGAACTTTTTCTGTTTGGCTTTCAGAAAATCTGTAATAGCTGTCAGAAATTGGTACATGCAAGGATACAATTGATAGGGACTGCCTTGTGATGAGCTGGGAATTGAAGGAAGAATAATATTTTAAACCTTTCAGAACCTGGAAGCAGAAAGATAGTTGATGTTTCCCAGACAATACCCTCATTAAAGCAAACCCTCTTTCATCTCTCCCATCTCTAAATACTTACATTAAGCACTGGGACCAAAATTGACTTGTCTTTAAATGTGCCCATTAACAACTACCTGTCTTGAATTTTGGATTCAGGCCATCTGTGTGTAAAAATTACAAGGTTTTTTTTTTTACCTTAATGGTATAAGTTCAGAAACATCAGTGTGCTGCTTTTATACAATACACCCTATCCAAATATTTCAAAAGACTGTTAAAATCTGGCAACTTCTTATACAAAACACTTTTTATTTACATATTATGCCTCTTGACAACAATTTGTGAAACATATACACAACTGCATGGCTGTACTTCTTCAAAACTACAATACAAGCTTTTCAATGAGACAGATAATATCATCTGACCTGTTTTAGCATGAGCTGAACACTGCATTGACCGCCCTAAATTTTCTCCCTTGACTATCAGTGGCTAATTCAAACATAGCTATCTAAATTTTAGATGTCCCATAAAGGACAGATAAATTCCACAGTTCATCTATTTAATGCAAACAGATGTATTCACATGGCTGACCAAATAAGCCCATTATCAAACAACATAGAGTCTACACTGTTTAACAGCTGCAAGTATTTTAACAGAGAAAAACCTCTGAGCTTTGACAAGTTAATGCTGTGAGTGAAGAAACAGGTGTCTTATTTTACATACCAACTAACAAAAGATATGAGAAAGTAGAGATTTAACAGATATCATTATATAAAGCAATTATTGAAACATCCAGTGGTACAGTGTATGTGAAGGTGCAGAAACTTACTCCAAAATACATCCACACGTATCTGCTCCATCAAGTATACTGTTCTGGTTTTCTGTGAGTTTGGGGGGCATTTGTAGCTTTTTTCCTATTTTTATTAAAGAGGCAAGTAAAACAGTTTTTGTGGATCAAAAACTGTCACCTAATTAATTACAGGATGCTTTGAGTACAATCCAGAGATGCTTTTGATTGCATCCATCATTTTCTTTGTATATCAGAATAGGCACATTTAACAGTTCTACTCAAGTAGATTAAGCTTCATGTGTAGGCAGTTGTAGAATTAGGACCTTGCAGGTTTGCTTCTTGATCTAGAAACTGCCTATTCAATTCACATAGAACTGAATCAGCAGTCAATGAAATTAGTGTTTAAATTCTGCTGCCACTGAAAACTTGGCAGCCCAAGGGATGCTGATAACACAGTTCAAGTCCAAGCACTCTGGCTAAATCTACTGAAGTTTTTTAGCCTGTGCTATCTATCTTTTCCAGCTCCCTACTTAGTGCCATTGCATCTGACTGGCTAAAAGTCATTGCATTTTCCCCCACAGTATGCTCAGTGGCTGGGCAAATGCTTGTATCCTCCATTACAGAGGAGGACAAAGGCAGATGGACTAAACAATGCAGGCATCTAACTTTGTTTCTTCAAATTGTCTCAGAGACAATATGAATAATATGAAATATGAAAAATATGTTCTGAAGAGATTTCAGAGATCACCTAATTTATCATGCTGTCACAGCCCAGCATCAGTCATACCTCAGTCATTTTTATCTGATAATTCTTTAACTTGTATCTTAAAATCCTTCTTTAATTGAAATTCCACAGGCTGCCAAGACAATTCTAGTACATCACTATCTCTCATGTAAAAGGATTTTCTGAATGAAATCTTTCTAAAATTTTAAGCCTTTTCTTTACTCCCCTATGGAAATGGAGAACACTTTATTGTCCTATTTTTTGTATCAGTCTCATGTCTTTGAAGCACAGATATCTTTCTGAGCAGACATTTCTCCACTTCTTTGAACATCACATTTTCTACTTTTCTGCTGATGCTATGATTCTATGAAGATCTCTCAAGTGTGGCAGAACTCAGACTTGGATGTTCCAAGCTGATTAACTAGAGTTTTCTTTGAGCTTAAATATGCAAGTATCCAGTCTATTTTAATTATATCCTTACATACCTAAGCTGGGTTGCTATTTACATGCCTCAGTGTCTCAGATCAAAACAATCAGGTTCTTGTAGAATTAAGTCTTGAGTGAGAAATGAAAATCAGAACTTGTCACAGTAATAGCATGAAAATTGAGACAAACTTTATAATCAGGTACAAAGATATGTTAACTACTAATAGAATATTAATGATAGTTGAGTATATCAACATCTTAAAATCAATCCCTGAAAAAAACTCTTCCCTTGAAGAAGAAGGTGTTCTGAAGAAGACAATAAGAGTCTAGACCTATATTCTCATGCGGTTAGTATAAAGCTTACATACAGTCATTCAGAAAAGAGATTCTCTGGAAAACATGAACTCAACATCCAGAGAGAGGCTTGAATGCTGCATAAGAAACGCATTGACAAAAAAAAAAAAAACTGCACTCAACTATATAATGGATATATCGACTAGAAATTGCTAGAGAAGTCTGTCTCTGCTGCAAAGAAGGAATTACCTTACAATACTGCACACAGCATCTGTTCTGGGGGGTATTATATGAAATTTAACAGTTAAAAGGAAAGCTGTTATGTGACTTAAGTCAGAGGGCAAAGGTTCTACCAGCAGTGCTCCCCAAAACCTATCTCAAATGCATTATTCAGGATCTATCCTTGATAATGTCTATTACCAGCATAAGAAAATTGTTGCAAGTAAGTATGATAACATTTAGCACAGAGTGATCACAGCTTTGGAACTGCAGCTGTTCCCAAGGCTGTCTCAGTGTTCACAGCTATTTCTCTGGAAGGACCAGGTGGATTGTTTATACATATGATGGACTGCCTTCTTTGAGTAGCCTCAGTGGCCATTCATGCAAACTGAGATCAGATAAAAGCTACAAAGGAATAATGGCAAGGTCAGTTTTAACAAATCTGTCAGGGGAAGACAAGTTATTACAATTCTGAATTGCTTCCAGGGGTGAGAATATAGAAAACCAGTATCATAGAGTCAGAGAATATCCTCAGTTTGAAGGGACCCACAAAGATCATCCAAGTTCAGCTCCTGACCTGGCACAGGACAGACCCAAGAGCCACACCATGTGCTTGAGAGAATTTTCCAAATGCTTCTTAAACTCTCCCAGGCTTGCTGCTGTGACCACTTCCCTGGGAAAACCTGCTCCATTATGCAACCACCCTCTGGGTAAAGAACCTTTTGCTGATATCCAACCTAAACTTCTCCTGACACAAATTCAGGCCATTTTGTCAGGTCCTGTCACTGTCACCACGGAGCAGAGATCAGTGCCTGCCCCTCCTCTTCCCCTCCTGAGGAAGCTGTAACTGCCGTGAGATCTGCCCTCGGCCTCCTCCTCTCCAGGCTGAACAGAACAATGACCTCAGTCCCTCCTCACATGGCCTTCCCTCAGGGCTCTTTACCATCTTTGTAGCCTTCCTTTGGATTCTCTCTAATAGCTAAATGTATTTTGTGTATTGTGGCACCCAAAACTGCCCCCAGCACTCAAGGTGAGGCTGCCCCAGTGCAGAGCAGAGCAGGACAATCCCCTCCCTTGCCCGGCTGGCCACGCTGTCCCTGATGCTCCCAGGACAGGGTTGGCCCTCCTGGCTGCCAGGGCACTGCTTGCTCGTGTCCAGCTTTCTGCTGACCAGTCCTCTTTCCCAGCACTGCTCTCCAGCACCTCATTCCCCAGTCTGTCCATACATCCAGGGTCACCCCATTGCAGGTGCAGAATCCTAAACTTCATATGGCCAATGCCCATTATCTGGATTCAAAAGGTCTCTTTGTGGGGCCCCTCTGCCTTGAATGGGCTCAACAGCTCTTCCCAATTTAGTATTGTCTCCATCTTAGTATATTACTGTGTAAAAAAGGGCAATATAGAAGAAATCTATTCTAACTCTAGAAAGGTAGAGGCCAACCAATTTGCAGGGTTTTTTTGTTTTTTGGTTTTTTTTGTTTTGGTTTGGTTTTTTTTGGTGTTTTTTTTACACTGAGATATGTTTTATTAAGCGATAATAATAGAGGCCTTATGATTAGGTGGCAAAATTTAAATTCAACTACTTTTCTTGGTCTTTGCCACTTCTTTTTCTTGAAATTTCCACCTGTCTTGTTGTATCTTATCACCAAGAAGACTGGACAGTACATAGATATAGATTTTAGGTCACTTTTCTGCATTACTTTGATAACAACTTAAAATATTCACACCCAAAATTATTTGCAGGTAATAATAAAAATATGAGAGTCATAGAAACAGAAACACCAAGGCTGATAAGGTTTGTACACTTTCATCAGTATGCACTTTATTTTAAAAGGCCCATCGAAAATCAAGATATGTGGAGATGTTTACAAAGCATGGAATGTTATGTTCAGATTGTCAGCTGGTATAAATTTTGACAATTTCACTGGAATCCATGCAGCTACACCACTGCATCTACACCAGCTGAAAATCTGAGACATTGGTCATGCCTAACCACACATTTATTAATGTGGACAGCAGACAATGCAGGGGAATAGTATATCTCTCACCTAACTAGGTTCTTAATGACATATAACAAATACACAGATGTGAGTATGTTTAGAAAAAACTGCTCAGAACTGTTATCTAGTGCTTATTTCCAGGATTCAAACTCAAGCTTTCTGTTAGGTTCAGAAGGCAACAGAAGCAATTGAAATCCTGCTGTGGATGAAAAGCAGATATGATCTTTGGCTTTTAAAATGAGACTCTGAAAAGAGTAAACTGAGATTTGATAAATTAAAGAGAAATTACTAGCTCCATCTCCCAAGCCCACTCTTTTCTGTCTGCACCAGGTCTTCTGTCTCCTTTATTAGCCTTGATATATCACAGAGTTGCCAAGGAATGTTGAGGAAAAATGGCTGGGTTTTTTGGTTTGGTTTTTTTTTTCTTTTTTCTGTTTTTTGTTTTGTTTTGTTTTGTTTTGTTTTTTAAATTAGTATAATCTATTGATTTTCCTTTTCTTGGTTTTCAGGGTTTTTCAGTTTAGAAATACACCAGTTATGAAACAGGATGTATGACACCAACTCAAAATTCAAAATCTCCTATGTCATTAACTGACAAAACTGCATTGCAACTTCTGTGTTAGTAGGCAGGTCTACATAAGCATGCCTTTAAGTGATGGATCTTGAAATTTGTCCTGGCATGGGGTTAAGTACAAAACATTATGATCCACTGTACATTTCACTGTACATTAAGCTTGCCTAGAAAGCAGTCAGTATTTTAATGTTCAATTATATCCTCCTAGGCCACCACAATGGACTGCCAGCATGTCTTCCAGGAGAGGAAATTAAATATGCACAGAATGTTTAAAAATAATCAGTACTTTAGGAAAAGAGAATTGCTGCTTTGAAAATCTTTAGCAAAAATATTTGTGGAAACTTTATCAACACAAAATTCTTACTTATAGACACTCTAACCACCTGCCCAGTACTGGACTCAAGGTGAGGCAATATGGGGCAGAAGAAAATGCTCTTCTCCTACACCTCAGTTCTTAACACTTGAGGAAAAATGGAATAAGAGTAGCAAATTGCTGATCTACTTTGTTTCTTTCAGGTTTGTACTATAGGTAATATAAACAACCATTCCACTGACCTGGTGTCCCTGCTAGTGACTTTGACTTCTGCAGGATAGGAGAAAGTGTGGTGTCCACAACAAACCAACAGCTAGATGGTACCAGTGTAGTTCAGTGTCACACCAATGGTTTATACACATCTGGAGTGTTCCTGCATTTGTCCTCTAAAATCACCTTGGTTGCTTTGGTCCTCAATCCCCACTTTTATCACACTAGAACTTATACTGGGAGTTTAAGTAATGTATAAGCCTGAAGAGATGGAAAAAAGGATATTTCTTTAAAGATATTTGACTTTTGGAACTGATTTTTATTCATGGGCTTGACATATTTTTGCAAATCTGCAGCATTATTAGAGGAGCCATGATTTTGTTCTTGAGCCGTAGCCCAGTGTTGTCATGTCAGTTCTAGGGAAGCGATGGGTGTTTGTTGGTTATTTAAAAGCATTTCTTGAGGGTTGAGAGAAATTTAAGCAATCCATATATAAAGAGCTTGATCCAATTCCTTTATAAAATCCTTACATGCTGATGGAAAACATGTCATCTAGACAGTCTCAACCCTAAAGGCATTCTAGCAAAGTGAAAAGCCCAGAGTTTGTGTGTAAAAGGTGGAAGCCAGAGGGAAGGTTCCTAAGGGCAAATTTGGAGTGCAATGCCTATGCCGTTGTGGTGGGCAAGTCAAGACAAGTAAAACCACTGTTGATACACTAATGTGAAGGTAAGTGAGGAGTTTTGGGAAACAGTATACAGCAATGTTGATAGGAGCATTTGAGAAACACTGAAGATATTTCTCAAACACCTGGGCATGGCATAAAGAGACACATATGTGGGTTTTCAAAATGCAGTTTTTATTGAAAAGAAATTTTAATAGAAAATTTTCACACTAACTCAAGATTATTGCAATGATCATAACAGAATTTTAGCTTTTTAATCCCAGGCAGTGGGACCACCAAGGCTGCAATGAAAGATAAATGTGCCTTGACAGCAGAGCTATCAGGCTGCTTGATTTTCTCTTTTGATAGGTTTATGTTTCATGCTAATCCATCCAGCTCTACTGCGGAGCATAGTCACATTACCTTTATAACGTAGCCTGCTGCCAGCCTAAAAGCACTGAAGGAGTATAGTGCCCTCTGACTAAAGGAGGCAAAAATAAGTCAAGTGTGAGGATGGGCAAAGATTTTTTAAGATTTTTTTTTTCTTCTGTAAATGATTTTATCTGATGGTTCAGATATTCAGATCTCAGCCATTCTGACGGTTACACATTTCCCTGGGGGGGAAACACATGCTCAGTGCACTCACCTTGGGGTTTCCCACTTACTCATTGCAAGAATAAAGAAAAAACTCTTTGGGAAGATATCTCTAAGGAGTGAGATCTCATGGTGAGTGATTCACAACAGAGTACATTCTTGAAAAAAAAAACCACAGACAACAGCAAATATTAGATCAAATGTTGAAATAAATTCATAATTACTAAGTCAGATTCTCATCTCAGTTAATAGAAATGTACATTCAGACTGTTTGTGTGCTGAAGCTGCTTTGGATTTACTCCATTTTAATTAAGATCAGAATCTTACTCTGTTGGTTTAGATATTTTTAATAGCTAAACTGTGCCTACATACAGCAAACAGAAGAATTCATTTCCGGCCCTGTTCTTTTAATAAAAGCTTCAGCAGCCCTTAGTACCTTAATCTCACTCCTGGAATCAGGACAATGCTTTGGGGGTATACCTAGCATATGCTGCAAATCAAGTTATCTCACTCAAATGTAATATTGTAACAGCCCTGACTTCTAATAATCAGTGAACTGTAAAATCTCAGTGCAGGTTATCTCAAATGAAAATTCCAGAGACAGAAACAGTTTGGAGTTAATGGGATTATCTGAAGTCTCACAATGAGGGACTACAATATAACTTTATGCTGGATCTGCAATACTAGGTGGACTAGCCAATTTGAAGTATTTTTATGCCTCTGCCTCTCCCGCTCTTGCTATTTCCCTTGGTTCTATGAAATAATGTGAGGCTTTTGACAGATACTCTAAAAACTAATTCTGACAAGCCATCTGCAGTATAATATAGCTTCTTCCTCCATTTTAGAAACAATACTCCTTCTGCAAACACTCACAAACATGTCTAGTCCCATTGCATTGTTCCAGCTGTGCTCAACTAACCAAGTGGAATGGAACTCATCATGTATCATAAATCTGAGTCACTACATGGTCTGATGGTCCTGAGTTTATTTTAAGGAGCAGAAGATAACAGATGAGAAAAACAAGCAAGATTCAAAAGTAAAGGGAGAGCAACTCAGAAGCATTGCCTAATAATCCTGGTCGCAGGTCATCCTCTGACTATCTCATGGCTCTGGGAAAAACAGTCAAGTCAAAATTTTCTTCAAGCATGGCAGTAGAGTGTCCAGCTTGGGATATCTGAGCCTATTACAACTTGAAGGATCAATGAAGCTGGACACAGTTTGGGAGTAAACAGGCAGACAGAAACCTGTGGCTAGAAATGGGCTGGAAAGAAAAATCAATCATCTTAGTTTAAAACCACAAAAGTTGAAGCAATGTTACCAGGTTTTCCTAGTAAACACATCTAGTAATAGTTTTTAGTGCAAATTAAAAGCAGTAAAAAATTGCTATAATTAGAATAGTATCTGGTTTGGCAAGAAATATCCTGTGAAGGTGAGAATAAGTGTCTGAAGAAGAAGAAAATCTTCTAACATGGATCAACTGCCAACAAAGGTAGTTTCCACATTATTAGTCTCTGATGTCCTCCTTTTCCTACCCCTCCTTCTCCTACATCCCAGTGCAGATGGTTTCAGTTCCCTTACTTGTGACAAATGCCCAAGCATTGTGTCTGAATTCTAGATAAAAGAGGGCAGAAAAATACTCTCAAGTTCTACAGAAACCTTTTAAACTGCAGTGAAATGACCATAAGAAATCACCCAGTCACCACCTTAAATTATAGAAAACAGATAAGATATACTAAGTATTTTAAGGTAAAATTAAGTATTTTGTAGACACCACAATGGATTTGAAGTAATGCACTAAAGGTTTGACACCAGAGACAGCAGGAGTTTAAACATTTTTCCCTTTCTTCAGATTACATCTGCTGATTGATTACATCTCTGTCAAATGACAGCCACTGAAAAGGTCCAAGGCATACACTGAAAGCTCAGGATTCTAGTACTACACAGAAGTATCCTGTAGTCCAGCCAGGACTGGACCTGAGTAGAGCTGTAGCAAACCTGCACACTAAGCATTTAAATCCACTGGTGCATTGGCTTCATCTGGATCAGATAAACTGGTTCTTATCTCCAGGCTTGATGGGCCAGTGTTGTCAGGGGTTCAAATTTCAGCCAGAGTTCTCAGTATCTTCAACCAGAATTATAGTATCTGTACTTAAGGGTACCTTAAAGCACTGCAGATTGGAAAATGAGCTGCTTTCTTCAGACACGAACCTCCATTTCCTTGTAATCTAAAATCTAGGTAGGAAGGTGAGCTCTGACAAGCATCAATGTGAGAAACTGCCAGATAAAGCAATAGCCACATTACAGTATATAAAAACCATATTTTTATATTAATTTCAGTGATGTAGGCAAGCTGAACTGTTGCACAATAAATGTGCAACAGCCATTTCTCCCTTTCTCCTCTGAAACAGAAGCAACGTGTGTGCAAATGTAAAGCTGGGATATGTATAACTTTATTTTCCGCCTGTGCGCATTTGCATTTTTTAGTAGCAGCCTGTTTGTCCTTATGTCTATGCAAGGCAAAGATATCTCAGATGTCTCCAAATGTCCTCACTGTGGAACAGGAAGCAGCATAGCTGCATCAACATGGCAGAACTAATCAGTCTGGGCACTGTGCCCTGCTGACGCAGCTCTCCTGTCTCCAGGACCCCAGCTAACATCTCTGTGAGCACAAAGCACATGCTGCTGAAATTCAAATACTGTAGTCATGGGGACAGACAGAGAGCAGCAAGAGACAACCAGACCCTACAGGCTAGTGGGTCAGGCACATAAAGGGGAAGGGGGAAATTTATCAAATATTATGCAATTTTTATTTTTTTAATCTGAAGGAAACTGTGCATGTACTTCTCCTGGAATCTTCCCAAGAGGTTGTCCAAGCTATTAGTTTAGGATTAGTGTGCCAAGTGCTTTTTATGCTCTTGGTCACACCTGCTACATCTATACTGCTAAATTTAACAGTGTCAGGACCCTTCCTTGGCTCTGAGACCAGCAGCTTGGCCCAGATGAGTCCATGCTATGCTTCCAAAGTGTAGCTGCCTTCAGACAGCCTACTGGAAATAGACGCCAGTCTGCTCTTTCTCCAGGGAATTGTTCAGAGGACACTTGTTGACTCAGATCAAAGTCATGCTGGGAAATATGCTATGAGTATGCAGATGGTGTCTGAGCCCTGGACTGGTTAAGTTGTTAGCAGAGGTGCTGCATTGAAAAATGATTGAAAATACTCAAAGTATTTGAAGAGCAACTGTCCAGCTTCTGTATGGTAAACACCAAGACCAATATGTTCACACTAATTGCCACAAAACCCAGAGAAATCCAGACACAAAACAGCAAATATAAAACCACAAGTTCCTACCCTGAGCTAGACTCAATATTTTCTGAAATGTGCTGAGTGCATCTGATGTTCTTTTGAACTCAAGAGAGAGTACTTTTCAGGCTTGAAATATTGAGACTATATGAGCCAAGAATGATTCACACTATCAAGGACCCAGGAAAAAGGAGAATACATGAGAATATAACAACAAACTGAATTTGGAACACTATCACTTTTGGTCCCAAGGGGAAAAAAAGAGGTTGCTTACACCATAAAAATTCTATAGCCCCAAAAAAAAGAAATCCAACACAAAATTTACTTTGTCTCCCAAGTGAATTTTTTTTCTCTTGTTTAATACAGCATTTTTCTCAATAGCAAATATAAACACAACCACTAATAGACCAGCAATTCATTTTTCTTCAGATTCTATATGAAATTCATAAACAGGATTATGAACTAGACCTAAATTCTCTATCAACCTACTTAGTATAACAGAGCTATCTTTTTTGTATTCTTTTTCTCTCCAGTAGCCTAAAAAATCCTAACTTAAACATTACCATAACTTAGGCTTCTAGTTAACTCCATGATCTAGAGTGCCATGGCCTTTAAAGCATAAGCATATTTAATATCAGTATTTTAAGAAGACTCAATATGGAGTATTCTAGTGCACCTGATTAATAAAGCCTTTTCTGAGCAGCCATGTGTGTTCTGTATTGTACAGAAGAGAGAGCAAAAATGACCAGAGAAATCTCACAGGAGCAGCATAGGAACACTGATGTGGCATTGCTGTACTCGCTCGCCATAGGGAAAAGAGGAGGAGCACTGCTGGGAACTCCACGCTCCCATGCCTTGAAGAGCAAAAGGATTCTGGGCTTCTGGACAACAAATAGAGCCTCTGCATCAATGCAAATGTCCTTCACAAGAGCTTTGGTCATGCTGGAGCAAATTTGCTTCTCCCTCAGTCCAGACTCAAGGGTACAGCTATAAGATGATGTAAAATGATTTAAACTCATGACATCCTTGCTGGGCATATTCTGTGCTTTCTTCTGCATTCTTTGAACTTTTTTTATACAGATTTTTTGACAAAGATTTCTCAAAATCTAAGCACAAATTCAATTGGGTGGCAGAAATTACTCTCTCCTCACTTGCAGTGAAACCATAACAAGGAAGCTGGGTTATGAGGCACTCCTAGGCAGAACAAAAAGCAGCAAGGTTTTCTCAGCACATGTAAAATAGCGAAAAAAATCTCTCACTTTTCCCCGCCTCTCTCTCTCTCACATCACATCGCATCACAGGAACAATAAGTTGTGGCACAAACTGGAATATCAATATATCCTTCATCAGCCTGAGGTTGAAATACACCCAGATAAAATCTATTTTTAGCCTATCTTGGACACCAACCAGAATGAAACCAGCAATAATAAGATTGCAATAAATGCTGGTAATGTAAAGCTGTAGACAGGAAAAGAGGACCTGAATTCATATGATATGAAGGTGCCCCTTAGTGAATCCATTCTGAGAAGATTTTAATAATGGAGTTATCCTCATTCTTGTCATTGGTATTGCCTTGTTTGGACTTAGCCTTGGTTGATGGTTTTCAGCCCACCTTATATTGCTTTGAAGATGCTAGGAAAGAAATACCTTTATGGAGCCAAGGACACCCCCTGCCAAAATTACAATAGAATGTAAGCTGCTTTTTGAGAGCCTGATTGTAATAAAACTGTTTCCCAAGGCTGTATCCAGTTCCAAAGTACCAGAGCCCCTGATCCTGCACCAAACATGCACATACAGACACACACACCGACGTGTTTGAAATAAGAAGGTCCCTTAGAAAAGGAAGGAAAAGAGATCCACCTGACCCTGCTTTCCCTTTTCCTACTTGTATGGTCCAGCTTGGTGTTTCTATACACAGCTTGGTGTTTCTATACACAGCTTGGTGTTTCTGTCCATGTCCTTGGCTGTATTTGCCTTTCCTGGCAGCAGGACTACACAGCTTTGCTATCAAGGCACCTTTGCAGCTCCAGAGTGGTCCCCTCCTGGGGAGGGACATGGCAGAGGGATTTATCATGGAAGAGGGAGGCTCTCTGAGGCAGCTCACAGCAGCCAGAAACTGCTGTTATGAAACTGGGCATTGGATTTACTATTTTTTTTGTCAAACATGAAGGTCCAGCTTGTCCAAAATGCTCTCTCTGACAATAATCAGTACCAGATGTCCAGAGGACAAGACTAACATGGGGTAAAGTACACACTAATCCTTGCACTTCTTCTTTATGATAGTTAAAATTTGAATTAAACCCTGAAGCATAAATTTCTTTTCCAAAACTTTGTAGCACTAATTTTCAGAGCCCTAAAAATTCTTGTGATACTTGGTTCATCTTCACTGCTTGTGAAATCCTTGGTCTGAAAAACATCCTGAGACAATGAGTTCCAGGAGCATGGTTATTTTATGTCCTAATTGCATCCTTTCTAATTCTAATTTCTCTTCAGTTTTCATTAAATCCACATTTTGTCTCTTCATAATTTGATGGGGAGACAAAAAGTCCTGATCTGAATTCTTTCAAGATTTATCATTTCATTTAATTTGATATACTTTAGGGGTTTTTGGTTTATTGTTCTACTTTCCAAATAATTACAGTATTTTTAATCTCTGCTCATGTAAATCATTGTCATGCAATTTCTCAACTCCTTCCCACAATTCATATTCAGCAGTAGCATTCTGGATTGTCTAGTGATACTTCACAGATACTCACAGACCCATGTCAGACAACACCACTAATGTGAATGGTCTGTGTTTGCCCTTATATTTTACAGTGTTTCAAATTCATATGCAAAAATAGGATTTACTTAAAGCTACTTTTAATTTTTCTTTTCTAAATAATAAACTCATTTGAAAAAAATCTGATTTTACTAACAAAGTAACATTACAGGCGTAATATACTGTCCTCTCTATATAAAGAATAACGTCATAAAACAAGACTTTTCAAGGACTGATACAGGCTATTAGTAGTGGAATGTAAAAATAAGGCAGGAATATCATGTCATTATTGCAAGTCAGGTAATGGTCACTAAAATCAGTTCATTCCCAAATACACCTATTTTAAGCAACAAGACAAGGCAAGAGGACAAAGATAATGGGCAGTTCAATATGATAACATGGATTGAGCTGAATGATTTTCAGCTGGAATGCATTGATCTCAGAAAGCATTAGAGAACTCAAAGTCCATCCTCTTTCCTCATCTGTATGAGTCATCCTCATTAAATTCAAAGGATCTCAGAACATCTGTGTAACTGTAAATTGAATTTTAACACTCAAATGAGCAGTGACTCAATACAGCCTTCTATGCCTGATACCAAACCTGGCAAGTGAAGAATTGCCTAAAACCAACGAAGCAGTACAGAAATTTGACTTAGAAATGCCACACTCAGTATATGACAAGTTTACAAATGTATTTCCCCTAGATTAATAAAATACAGCTTTAAATATATTTCAAGTATAATAAATTTTGTACAGAGAGGATTAAACTTTTTGTTTTCTCAAAGATACAAGCAAATAGACACCATACAAAATGTTAAATAGAAATATAGAGAAGATGAGGATCTAAAGAAAAATTTAGTACTATTGAAAGATGACCAATATTTTCAACAGAGTCCATGACATTAAATGAACCAGAGGTTTGACTTTAACACTCATCACATTTCAGGGCTGATTTATTGATGAAAAAATTATGTCAAGTAAGACATAAATGCAAAAGATGTTTGTAGTTTTGAGTGTTATATGCAACAATAAAAACATTTATAAATGTCAGAGGATCAGATTTGTAAAAATATTTAGATCTAAACATCAAAATTATGATACCTTTCTCAGCTCTGAAATGAAAGAAAGTTAAGTACCAAGAATCCCTCTGAAAATCTCATGGTTTTGACTGCGTTTTTTGTTTGGTTTTTTTTTCTATCCTGAAGACTTTTAATATCTTGTCTAGAAACAGAGCCACACTGGTCTTCAGTTTGGTTTTTGTTTGTTTGTTTGTTTTTTTAATGGAGTTTTTTTATAAAATGGAGCTCCTAGACTGCTTAATTCATACAGTTCATTGCATATGCACTGACTACTTTGACCTTGGCTTTTGGTTTATCCGTGGTTGAGTCATATGTTCTTGCAACCAGCAAAGCTTAATTCCTGGCTCTATGCATGCAAGAAGTTAAACAGTGGAAGGGAGCATTCTGCATGCTGGAATTCAGTCACCTGCAATTCTCAGATGTCAGACCATCCCCAGGCATCCTATGGCTTTGCTTTCCACAGAGACTAAACCTGAGTTCAGACCAGAGACTATTTCCTTTAGGCATTTTTGACACAGTCACACCACTGCATGAGGTGAGTACCATGGGCATGAGCTTTACATGCAGAGTGCCACAGAAATGTCCTGGGTACTGCGAGGTGCTGGGCACAGCTCATGAGTTATGGGATTGTCACAGTGAGATTAGAAACTAGTGGTTTGCTGGTTTTTTCTATTCCTCTTATCTGAAATTTATTTATAACCAATGCAAACCGTACTAGTAGTCCAGCAAAAAGAGATTAGCATCCAGTTCTCTCTGCTTTCAGAAATGTGCTATAACCAGTAGAGAACTGTGTGCTCGCTGCACTGTCCCCTTTGCTACCTGTTGTCCTCACCATCACTGCAAACATGATCAAGCCCTGACTCATCAAGCTAGGTATGGAATCACTGGATGGAGGAGGGAAGCTGATTTATATTTCAATCACCCCCAACAGTAGAAATCTTCAAGGCTCAAATTTCTCAACTCTCACTTCTTCCCGTGACCACCGCCTGACACTCCCTCTGCTCTTTGCACTGTACTCGCTGTCCTGTGTCTGCTCAGAACATTTCTGGCTGCAGGAGAGCTTCCCATGACCAAGGGTTTAGATATCCTACTGAGGGCTTGCTGAACTGCAGCAGAGCAAAAGCAGCATTTTGGTTCTTAGTTCCTTAAGCTGGAACTTCTCCATACGTACTACTACATATTTAAGTTTAGGCAAGGACAAGCCTTTGTGGTGCTGACTGAATTTACTCATCTCCGAGCAGGGCACTTGCTGGAATAAGAACAGCTGCAACCCCTCTTTTTGCTTAGACATGTAGTTTTCAGGGAACTCCATTTTCAGCACTAGAGTTTAGGGTCTGGCTGTAATGCAGCCATTTGTAATGTAACTCTTATCTTTGCTGTGACAGTCAGAAATCTGAATTCCTGGCTTGTACTCCTACGTTTGGTTGTCCTCCAGCATTATCCTTTGGCTTCCCTAGTTCTATTATGTCAGGAGCAAGTATTTCAGAAGGGACATTGTGACCTTGCTGTCGGGTTTGGTCTAAGAAGGATTTCTGTACTTTCAATTATTGAAAGCTCCCACTCCAACACCAACTAAGAAAGCCATTGTCATAATGGCCACTTGTATTTTGTAGTGTTTCTTGGTGGATTGTCATATGTAAGGCTGCATGCAAACAGAAAATGTAAAAATTATTTTAGTGTGGCTCTGAAAAATAAAACTCTTTAATTCTCCTGTTGCTAAAAATGTGAAAATACAGAAAATTACAAGGTGATTGTGATGTCCTAGTGAAATTTTACCCCCAAAAAACACCTACTCAGATATAGTCATCATTTAATTCTGACAGGAAATACTTTTGAGGACTCATTCATGCTTGAAATTATTCAGTTTTGTAGAAGAAAAACCCTGTTTATTGCAAACAAATATTTCCTCCTTTTTTTAACTGAGAAAACATGTTGTTTGTTTTTAAAAGACCACATTTTTTCTCTGTCATTACACGTCTTAAACTATGGAATGAACATTTTTCTGGCTGTTTTTTTTGTTTTGTACTACAAAGTCAGTAGTGATGACAAAAACCTTTCCTGCATAATAAAATGTATTAAAAATGTTACAATATCTGATGCAATTAAATAGTTAGAATTTTAGAAGTATATCATAATTTACAGCTGCTAATGGTAACATTGGAAGACACAATTCTGTCCACAAACTAATTGAAAATTGGACTATTTTTTCTCTATTGGGTCAAATATTCTCTATTTGCTCTATTGGGTCAAATATTGCTTACTGGGGGAAAGCACTTTACACGTGCATTGTCATTAACTCTTTCACTTCACATAATAGATTTTCAGATATTTTGTAACTTTTTGGAAAATTTTGGAATTATGAGGGATTTGTTTTGTCATTGTTACATTCACGGGAATTGAAGTCTCTCTACATAAAAATAGTTTGCCCTCAAATACCTTACTTCCTATTTTGCTTGCTGTGTATTTTAGCTAACACAGTTACTCTGGCCTGATTCAGCTACTTTCTCTGCAAAATGTTGACATTTCAGAATCCTAAACATCACTAAAATGGTGAAACTTAGCAAAAGGCTTGATATAGTTTATCTGCATTAAAATATAGTGTACTAAAAGCTGCAATGGGTGCAATAAAAGGCATTAAGGACTCCCTATGCCATAATTTTCTCCAGACCTTCTTCAGATTTTCTCCAGTCTAAAAAAGTTTATATCCATTCCTAATTGAAACGCTGGAAATGGAAGAATAAATTCCATCATTTAAAAAAACTTTGGAAAGACTGCAGTAATTAACTAATATAGATCCTGATAAAAATTCCTTTCAAATTTATTGCAATGGAATGAGTAAAGAGCTCTATGGCTGGGGTTTTTAATATACTCTAATTGAAATGCAATGAAACTTATGATTGATAGGAAATATTTAAACAATAGCAAAACTTACAATAACCAAATTATACACTGAAATCACAATATATATAGAAAAATAAATACAATAGCTGCATTTCCAAATTATTACTATTAAGATAAAATGTTGACTGTGTCTTCTCATGTGTGTTTGTATTCATGTTTTCCACCCAGGAAAGATGACAAACCTATGAAATCTGAATAAAAACACTGGAGAAGTGGTATGTTCTGGGATCTTCTGACCCACACATTGAGAAGAAATTTGAAAATTCCACTGAAGATAGAAGTTTATGTCACCTGAACACACGGCAAGGTTAATCCAACAATTTCTGACATTATTTTTTGATATAACAGGTCCCACTTTTATTACAACTCTGCTGAAATTGCATCCTGACAAAAATAACCCTGTGATGTTGCAGTTGCAGTTTTTAGATCTGTGGAGCAGAATTGGGTTACAATAATGCAGTCTGGAAGCAATAAGAGATATAAATTACTTTGACTCTATAGTGCTGATTGACATAATTATGTGAGAGAAAAGATAGAAAAGATCTATTAGGTCATCTTGTCCATTCCCCATGATACATTGTAATGTCTCCAAAGAAAATGTCATTATGTGTTGTGACAAGGACCTGGCTATTACTAATGCTATTCATAATTGCTGTGGCATTTTTAATTCTCTTGCTTGGGTATTTTTTTCTGTGATCTGATAATAGATGCCTTGCTCTTTTAGAATGTTGCCAATACATGCAATATGGTTGTATAAAATGTAATAGAATGTCTGGTTGTCAAACAAAATTATAATGTATCAAGCTATAAAATATTTTTGTGGACCAGAGTGTTAAAATGTTACTCTAATAAAAATGGAAACAGCAAAATTGTTCAAAATTTATGTACTTGGGTCTGATCTCACTTCTCATTATACAAAATAGAAAGAAACTTCTAATCCTTCCTGTTGTCCATTCCCCATTCTATGGAATCAAATTTTTCAGGGCTTTAGGACTGAACAGGATTTGGGGATCTGCACCCTGCATGCAGAACAAAAAGTTTAACTACTATTCTATATTTTCTACATAAAATTTTAAAATAGTCTATTTTTTTTTTCTTCTAGTGTTGTCTACTCTGTCCCTTTTGGTGGTTGCAAACCCAAACACTGCTACAAAAATCACCCCAGAAAATATTGGTCAACCTGATGTTGAGTTTGACAGAAAAGATTTTTGCCTGTGAATCACCCAGCATTCAACCTTTGGCCATACATCCTTGTGGGAATAAGACTTGTTCTACTGTTCACAGACATGTGATACCAGCAATTCCACAAGGCTCAGGAGTTGAGACACAGGTCTGGGTCTTGGGTCCAGGCTTCACAGCTCAATTAACATCCTACCTGCCATCAGACAAGTCACCTAGGTCCTTCACACAGATGTTTCAGCTCTTAATTCATGTATTCCTTCTATTTACCTTGCAAAGTTTACATCTAAACCACGGCCAGTCCCTGGGTAAGGTGTGGGCTGGCACTTTCTCCTCTCTTGCCCCAGCCACTGCTTGCTATGGTTCTTAGGGAGAGGAAATAGAACCATGGAATGGTTAAGGTTGGATGGGAGCTCGAAATCACCTAGGTCCAACCCTTCTTCCATGGGCAGGGACACCCTCCACTAGACCAGGTGGTAGAAACACAGCCTCCCAGGCAGGGATGAGTCCATTGCATGTTCCAACTGATATCCCTGTAGTGCCAGCTGTACCTCTGGTGTGAGGGGACGTGCATATGACATCTGGCTGCAGTTCAGCCCATCAAGATGATAGTCCCTGGAGTTTGGTACTGCACTGCACTGCAGATAACTAACAGACCTTCATAAACTGATGCATTTTGGTCACAAGTTCTTCAACACGTCAGTAGGAGCTACAGGGCCCTTGACCCAACTGGATTACCAGGAGTTCTCCAAAGAAGGTGAACAAGATTAGTTCTGTCATTTTTCTTTGTAGTCTGCATTATTTGTTATTTTTTCACTCCCTGATGTAAATAAGAGAGATTTATACATTTTATGTGAAAAATTTGATGGATTTCTATGCCAATTTCAGTGAACAAAAATTTTCTAAGACAGTTTTTGGTTTATATTCTCACCAAACAAGAAAGCATACTGACCATAAATTTAACTGATGATAGCCTGATAAGGCACTATTAAGTACGAAATATCATTTTATATTAAAAATGTGTGTGCATTTATGTGTGAAAGGTATTTATTAATACTTATGAAATAATTACTAGATGCAGCTAAATTAATTAATAACTTATTTTAGAACATATTTTACTAAAAACATTAAGAATGAATCATTAACAAGCAGCGTCACAGCTAGCTGTTATAACAAATTTTGTAATGTAGATTTCATTAAAAGCATGCACATGCCTGACTAATATATGAATTCACATGGTAACATATCATCCTTTAAAGTACAATAAACTCATTAAATAATAATCAGTTGTACAAACTGATATAAAAAGATAGTATGAAACTGGAATGTAATGCCATCTGTAATGGAGTAATCAAACAGTCTTGGGCTAAGTAGTTTGGGAAATACAAAGAACAGCAGAAAAGTAGAGCATACAACATGAACACTTTGTCTAAAATAAGTACTAAAAGTTCATGCATAGATATCATTGTTAAGGGCTGAATTAAGTTATGTGATGGCTTGTTTCTTCATCTTTTTCTAAGCAACAGAGAAGGTGACAGAAGACAGCAGACAATGTAGGAGCTTCACATCTCCAAGATGCCACTTGGGAGAACATCTCTCCTACTCAGAAGGTCTGTGGAGATTATTAGGTTGCTGAAATACACAGTTTAATTACTTTGCACAAATCAGATGCTGTGATTTCTCTACTAATTTTCAACTGCCTGCAGAAATTGCTCCTAAACCCACTATTTACCTAAGTGCACATGCTACTTTGGAGCTATTTTGCTTTGAGGTAACCATGCAGACTTTTGTTTTCTAAAGTAAGCTCTATGTGCTAGCTTTAAAGCTCAATTTTAAAAGCTGCAGTCAATTTTATTGGTTGAATGACTTTGAAGACCAACTTTTATGAAGGATTCTTTCAAACTCAGGCTGTTAATTTATTACGTGCTGATCAGTAATATGAAAGAACTCTGTGTTTCGGAAGTTCAGTAGTTCTTAATAATGAACAGGCTTTGAAGCACCCAGCCATGCATGAGAGACTTCCTGATGCCTCCTTGTCTCTCTTCCTGCAGCCTGGGCTCTTCCCTCCAATGCTCATATTGCCTGGAAGGGTTTGCCTTTATCTTGAAGATTTTTTTAATCATCTGACTATTGAAAAATTCAGAGTACAGAATGTGACAGATTCACAGTACGATTTAATATGACACATCATATCCTGTGCAATAATACAAAATCAGGGAAGGTTAATCAATATTTATGTCACAGCTAGAGTACTCCATGTTGTGTGTGTTTGTCCTACCTTCAGCATAGAAATTAACAATTATCCATTAGAAATACAGAGCCACTTTCTGATCCTGCAGTATTTGACTAAAAAGCCTGAGTGCATGCCAGTGAGGCCTGATGCATGGCCACAGGCTGTGGGGGAATTCTCTCAGAAACATATATCTGAACAATCCCAGGTTATAAATCACTGAGCAGCAAACTTCTTCCATTGAAACTATCAATTAATGGGGATCTTGCAAAGACAGAACAAACTGGTCTAGGCATCTCAGTTCAACTGAAAATCAATTAGATTTTAAATGACACTAAACCACATTCTTACAAAGTGCAACACTTTTGTTTTCTAACTTGCAGTCTGGTGTTGACAAAGACCTGGACTCGTTTATTCTACTCTATGCATACAGTACAAGGTGGTTATCTAAGTTTCATGTGTAATTAGCAGAGAAAGAAACAAAGCCCAAAAACATGGAATCAATATCCCTCTGAAATATCTCTTTTTTTGCAGTGGCTATAGAGGTTGCTTTGATTAAGTGCACTACTTCTGGACACCACAGATGAGCAACCTTCTCCCTTCTTGCCCTTTTTTCTAGGTACATCAGGAAAATCAAAATTCATACAAATCACCTATAATGGAATGGTACGTTTCAAAGAAAATAATTTGGTCAATGAAAGTAAATTTCCAAAATGAAATGTGATGTCAAGACCCCACTTAAACCAGGAACTCTTAGAGGAGGGCAATGGGGTCACAAGTTTTCCTTTTGTCTACCATATTGCTTTCCTCCTGCTACTTTACACATGTGAGAACCGTTAGTCCTGCACCAAAGGACTTGGATCCTCCATCTGAGCATTTCCATCTCCTAATTGTTTTCTGACTTATAAAGACTGTAATAAATGTGAGGGATTCAAATATGACAGAGATGAATGCTGTGTCACAATTTGGCTAGATACATATTATAGTAACTTTGAAAATATTCCCTCCGGACAAACTCATGCACTTCTATGAGTTTTTCCTTTGCTTGTCTTCCCTGCACCTCTACCTCTAAGCAGTCAAAAAGGAAAACACTGAGGAATAAATCTTTTCCTCATATATTAAATTTCTTTTAAAAATATTTTCCAAAACAATTGCATGAATTATTCATTACCTCTCTTTCTTTGTTCCTATTAATATCAGCTTCCAGAGCTCTGTTTGCTTGAGATTTTTTTTATTCAGTCCTTTTGGTGCTTTGCTCATTTCCATTGATGGGGTGTTATTTATTTTGCAAATTGAAATGCCTGCAACGAAACTATTAATCCTAGAAAGGCTTTGATGAAATTATTTCATTTCTCAGAATAGTGGAAATGCAAAAAAAAATCTTTCACCTCTCTGAAGAAGGTTGCAATGCTTAATGATTTTCAACATGCATTAGAGAGCTACAGTAAACTAGGCAGAAACAATCTGTCAATATTTGCTCCAAGTATGGGCTATGCCTAGAAATACTGAATGAAGCAAGAAATCCATGTGCAGCCTTTAAACCAAGGCCATGAGACCCAGTATTCCTCCATACGGATGAGTGTCATAATCTCTAAGCTACAGGGTCACCATCCATCTCTCTTTCCATCTCTTGGGTGGGGGCATAAGAGGGGCAGCTAAAGAATCACAAATGATATTTCAGATAGAGGTGTACAGTCTTCCCTCACTCCCCATTTCAGGTCCCACACCACAGATTAATTAGGGCAGGCTCCTATTCTGAATTGTCCTAAAGAGAAAAGACAGCAAGTCCTGTGCTTCTCAATGATCTGTCATTCAATTCAAGTTCTCACACAGATGGAGACCTGAGGATGCTGTTCTGTTTTTCTCACCTTTCAAAGAGAAGAGCAGTTCTACTATGACTTTTAAAAGGAAGATTGTAATTACCTATTTTGAACCAAGGGCTCCGGTGTGCAATGCACTCAATACCAGATTACAGTGTAATACTTTTTTTCTCATTATGGCTAAACAGAGCATGAAATGAGTGAATTCAGACACAGCTCTATGTAATTTCATTTGTTCAGAATACATAGGGCATGGGCACAGGAGACCAGAGAGGCGCTCTTTACCTGTACTCTGCATTCCTGTGGCATGCAAAGTAGAAGAGCTGTAACAGGGAGGACCATACCATCAGAACCAGAAGTCAGCTGTAGCCCAAAAGGGACTGACACTGTCATTATCATCTGACAAATGGTTTTAGCAGGAACTGCTGCTTACAGTAAACTTCCAGATGTTGGGGTTAAAAGTTATCCTACAGAAGAGCATGCAGTTCTCCGAGTTGCTGGGCTCCAAACCCAGCTGTGCATGTCCAAAGCCTTGCCTCATTAGCACACTAAATAAGTAAAACCTTCGGTCAGTTACCACATTTCCTCAGAAGAGTGGTTTAAAGGGAGCACAAGCTCCCACTGTGGTGTCAGGAGAGATGAGAGCATTGCTGGCTTCCTGTTGGTGTCATCTGCTCATAAACAGAGATCTGCCTCCCAGCTCTGGCAGCCAGACACAGACCACTCCAGGGAAGACGATCTGGGATTTTAAAGCCTGCAGCATTTGTAAAATAAACAGAACTACTGTACAAGCTCACTTGTGCCCTTAACTTTCCTGCATTTTTCTCAAGTTTCAGAGTATTGAGTTACAGCTGTTGTCCTGCCCATCCCACAAAATGATTTTGGTGATACCAGCAGGGAGAAGTAACCCTGATCCTGACCCTGACGCTGCCCCAGGCATGAGCCCATAAGCCAGGACAGTTTTTGCCTATGAGGACTCCTGGCCGACACGGGGCTTTGCCGAACGCTCACAGCTGCTGTCAGGCCAGTCCCAGCCACAGATGGGGACATCCAGCTGGAGCACAGGGACAGCCCAGCCCGGCTACCTGGCACCTCCCTGGGGTGGGGACAGGCCCAGCCAGGCCGGGCCCATGGCCAGG
This sequence comes from Onychostruthus taczanowskii, assembly GCF_017590055.1. NCBI lineage: Eukaryota > Metazoa > Chordata > Aves > Passeriformes > Passeridae > Onychostruthus > Onychostruthus taczanowskii. The sequence continues at coordinate 7,831,129 of NW_024497629.1, forward strand.
CAGGGGGGGTTTGGAGAGAGCAGCATCACTGGGCCAGGGGCTGGCCCCGGCACTGAGGGCCCGTGCCACTGATAGCCAGCTGAACCTGCTGTGTGCAGCTTTGTAAATGCTCACCAGATGCAAGAATTAATTTACTTGTGCTACTTCAAGTAAAATAGCCAAATTCTAGTAAAACGGTTCCTTTGAAAACCTGGCTCAAATTTGACACAGCAATAAAAACATCATCATTTATGTCCTGCTATCTCCTCCCTGTGTTTTGTTTCTTGATCTCAGTCCAGAAGAAAGAAATAAGCATAGTGAACACATCATCAAAATTCTCTTTTACTTCTTGTTGTCAGCAGAGTGTGGGGAAAAACAACTGGGATTTGGAGAGTTGCAAATTTTTAGGCCTAGAAGAGGTAAGAGTTTTTCTCAAGATAAAAACCACTTAGAGGCTATCATATCTGCAGACAAGAATATAGCTATCATCCATCAGATGCAACTCAGAACAGAGTGGCTGGAAACTTAGGAAAGGAAATCATAGTCCACATAGTAATAAGAAAAAAATATTACCATTGTGTTCAGCAATTCCTGTTTCTTTCAGGTGCTTTAGGAATGTTTCAGGTTTAAGCATGTTCTGAAGAAATATTAAAGGTATATGACAAGTAGAGTTCATTCCTCTGAATATAAAAATGGGAGACAAAGCTTTTGGGATTAACAATCAGACAATTGATATTTAGCTAGTGGGGAATTACTTTCAGAATACAATAATGCTTGAATTTCCCTTTATTGTCAAAGCATTCTACAATAGAACATTTAGAGAAGTCATTAATTTGATGCATCTTCAATTGTTTATTTTTCAAGGGTGCTCAGTATCCTGCCATCAGCGCAGTGGCTGTGCAATGTTAAACACAGGCCTTGGGTTGTTGTAAACAGTTTGAATCACAGAATGGTTTGGGTTGGAAGGGATGTAAAAGATCATCTGGTTCCAACCCTCTAGAACCTTCCCTGCTCCAGAATGTCACAGGCTTTCTGTAGATACTCTGTTTTACCTATAAATCTCATGTGGTTGTCTGAGATGCTTTCAAGTTGTGTGTTTATGAAACTGAATTGTGCCTTCACCATCATGAGCATTTGTCATTCCCTGAAACTCTTCTGGCTGTGAGATGAAGAGCAAGTCATTTGCATTCAGATAAGAGCTCTGAAAATTGCTAACCTCCTTTAGAGAAAAAAATAATAAAGGAAAGGAGCTAGCAGGATGTTAGAACTGTTCTAGATTATTCTTATACAGGCATTACAATTGGAAAAAAAGATGGGCTTCTAAAAAGAGCACATCTTGCTCTCTTGTAACTGAACAAAATTGTAAGAGGCATTCATGTTTATTCTTAGCTGTTCCCTGCCTGCTTGTTGTGGTACTCCCAGAGAGATCATTCCCAGCAGACATGTGGCATAACCTTGCTCTAGAAAATCTAGAGTTTTAGCTGATTTCCTACCTGGATGACCTATTCATAATGCTTACTCAAAGAGATGATAAATGATTGGCACCAAAATCTGTCCGTAGGGTTGTGCAAATATGGTTCTTCACACACAGGAATACTGAAAGTCAGGATCTCACTGCTTCTGTTTCAGCAGTTGCAGGGCTTCCTCAAGATTTGGTCTCTGGACTGTAAGGAGGGTTTGAAAACAGAACCTTCAAATAAGTGATGCAGTAAATATATTTCTTGTACCTCTAAACCACTGAATTCTTACAGGACTCCTAGCAGAAACTGAAATGAATAAACGTGCAGAATGTGCTAATCTGCAGAATGAACCATGAGTGGTAATTTATGCATCTCATAAACAGCTAGTGAGCTGTTACTTTACAAGCTCATTTTGAGGTTTCATTATCTCACAGAGATAGGCAAATCTGCAACCTTTCACTCATTCAGCAATCTGCAGTGCTTACTTGTACAAAGTTTAGGAGTTTGAATAAGAAGGTGCCACTTAAAACAGGCAATTATTAGGAAAAGCAGCATGGTACACAATTAGCCAGAACAGTACTGCAAGCAAGAATATGCAGCAGTAACTTGCAAGAGTAGCACAGGATGCCTCAGAGCAGAAACAGAGTTTAGGCAAGCACAAACCACAGTGAGCTCAGGTTTGTGGTCAGTATTAGCATGCACATTCTTCAGCCAAACATCTCAAATATTATCTTGAGAGATGTGAGGAATTGCACCATCACTTGTATCCTTTAGCACCATAGATGGCCCTAGCAGTCATTTTGGTAGTCTTGAAACAGTCTGGAGAGTGGATGACCTTTCAGCAAAAGGTCTGATTGCATTTGGTCTAGCCGTGTTCCTGACAGAACCTGCATGATTAAAATGGTCAGATTTTTTTAAAGGACACAAGGGGTTTCTCTTAAACATTGTTCACAAAATCATAATTATACTTCTTTGTGAGGCTACAGAGATAAACAAAAGGTCAAGGATGGAGTCACATCATCTGATATGATATTCCATGCGCTACATTAAGTTATGCTATTCCAAACTCACACATGGTGACACCTTATTAATTTTAGTCAGGCAATACTTTGCTGGATCTTCAAACTCTCACTTCTCTCTTCTGCTGAAGCATTGAGTAGAGACTATACAGTCAAATTTTTAAAAAAAGGCACTTCAGAAAATGTTCATGTGATTTTCAGTCAAAAGGGACCCTATATATATTTACACTTGTATGTGTGGCCATGTTGCGTGTAGCACTACTCAGATACACACACACATGTTCATCTGTATACCTCATTACAGACCATTTTTTTAAAATTATATAAAATATAGTTTATCTAACAGTATATAAACTAAATGAGACAACACATCAACAGCTTATGTGTGCTGTTCCTGGATTTACAGATGTTCATTGGCCACTGATGGGTGGGAGCACATCTGCTGTTTCTATTCAGAGTTGTTCATGAGCTGTGTGGTTTAACCCCCATGGGTGGTGGTCAGGAATAGCAGAAAAGGGTGCTTGACTCACTGAATAAAGATTCTATTTTCTTTTTAAGTCTGGGTAACTGAGTTCTCATCAAGGGGAGAAACTGACAGCTCATTGTAAAATTACTGATAACACAAACTGGTCTTCAGAGTTTTGATTTCAGTGTCACTTCATAGCTTCACCCTGCCCATTCTTCTGATTTTCTACATCTTCCTCACAGAAAGTGTCTTCATGTTGGATTGTGCAGTGGCTTAATAAAATGGACTGAAGTCTACCCAGTTCTAAACCCTTTAGAAAACTTTCACAAATGTTATATTCATCTTGCTCTTCAAACCCAGCCACTTCTACACATAGCCCTAGTGTCATCTACCCATCAAAGAGAGAGGGTGATGTCAAGACAGGGTTAACACAGACCTTCCTTGGACCTCCATCCCTGACACATAACAGACTGCCATTTGGGGTCTTTGATGGCAGGAGAACTCTGGGACTTGGGCAAGGGTCCAGGAAGCAATTCCCAGCTGGGAGTATGCATTTTACCAGTGATGCACTGAGCTGGTATTCCAGGAAATGTGAATGGCTTCTCCCTTGCTGCTGTGATGCCACGAGTCAAAACTTGGTATTATATGGCATGTGGGACCAAGAAAATTCTCTCCATAATGCCTCAAGTGAAGGCACATGAAAATCATTGATAATGATAGTGAATCAACTGGGCAAGTCCTATGCACAAACCAAGAGAGCTGGCAGAATTTGGTATGAGAAGAGAGCAAAGTCACCAAAAATTTCCTTAGATTGCATTCACACTTGAAAGAAGATGAAAGATTATAGCAAAAACTACTGCTCTCATGTTAGATTTTTATAGAAATTTACCTTGAATGTTCAATGCATTAGAACAGCTACACAAAGGGGATCCTGAAGAAAATCTGTAATAACTGGCATTTTGCAAAAAATAGTAATGATAAATAATAAAATAAATTAATAAATGTTTTTTTAAAATATTCTTGTTCCAACACCTAAATTACTTCTAGCCCTCAACTTTTGTGCTAAGTCCAGGCAAAGTACAAATAAACTGATAGTGCAAATAAAGTCCTGTTTTGTTGCTGAAAATTCCAGTTTGAGCTTGCACTTTCAGAAATCCCCTTACCATCACTTTGGGCTTGGACTTCTTGGAAAAGCAAAAATCCTTCTCCAGGCAGATTTTCTCAATAGATATTGAAGACTGTACTGCTCAACATGTGAGCCAGACTCAACATCTACTTTAATTTTTCAAGGTATATTTACAAAATGTTAATAGGACGCTTTTTAAAAAAATAAATAAATAAATAAAGTTTTCCAACTCCAGACAGCAGATTCTGATCTGCTGTGATGGGAAGCAATTTTTTTTTTTTCTCTTTCCTTTCAGGTCACCAAATTCAGGCCCTGAAACACCATTTTTTATAAATCAGTGCATAGTTTCATTGCCCACTACAGTGTCCAGGACACAACAGTTTGGTAAAAGCATATATAAATTCTGAGGGGCAAAATCGTTTGCCACCAAGCAAAACCAATTCCATTATTTTGGAGTAGTTTTCTCCTGGATTTTGGTTTAAGTTAAATATTTTGGAAGCATTCAATTTCTGCTCTTAATCAATTTGAAGTGTGTCTCATAGACAACTTGTCAACCTCTTGTATGGGCTTCAGTGGTGGGAGCCTTGTATTTAGTAAAACAAATGTACCAAAGCAACTGCTTTGTGGTCAGGGCAGTTATATTTCTGTCAGATTCTCTTTCTGTATTTGAATTATGACTATCTTTCACTTCTGCATTGAGACATTTACTAAAATCATACGGATTGTCATTCTGTGAGACATGCACATGCTGTGCTGTCCTCTTCTTGTCTTTTGAGGCTGTGTATTCCTTTGGTTTCTGTAAGTAGTTCTGCAGTGCTACATAATAAAAACATTTGCAATATCACTGTGCAGTCACCTAAAATACTCAGACATAAGTAGAAGGGTAGGTTTGACATGATAAGAATTTATATTAGACTGCCATAACTCTATTCCAAACAAAATTATATCCTGATTCAAATGCTGGTTTTTATTATAGTCTTTCTGTGAATGCTGTGAGAATGCTGTGAAATGGGGTAAGCATAATATAAGACCTGGGTGAAATTTTCCATTCAAAACACCTTTTCTGACCATTAATAAGTGATGGATTGAAGAAGGGTGCAAAAGTCATCTCTCACACCAGTTTTCCTTCTGCATCTTGCAGAATCTGGGGAGACTGCCTCAAATCTCATGCTTGAGCACTGCCTCCAACCCTTCAACTCTTCAGATCTAAGGCTCCATCTGATCAAAATTCACCTGTCCTCACCTGGCCTTGCAGTTCCATAAAGCAAAGAAGACATATAAGAATATGGAGACCTCTTTCTCTACAAAACCCAGGACTGTGACTGTTCAGAGTAGTTTGGACTTTCATTTGGAAATTTTTATATTAAGTTGACATTTAATCTTTTTTTCCCCTCTTTTCTGGTTGAAAATAATTTTTTTCATTCCCCAAACCAAAATGACTAGGAAGAGTTATTTAAGAATTTAAGGATTTATTTTAATTTCAAAATTTTCCTCAAAATAAATTGAAAACCATTCTCAAATTTAAAAAAAAATTATTTCAACCAGCAATATATCTTGATTGAAATATTTTGGTTACTGGTGGAGCTATTCAGAAAGGTTTCAGCAGACACATTTGTGGAAGTCTCTGACTTAAAAGACATTTGTGCTTTATGCAAATTTTGTTGTGTAAAACCCAGCCTTTCCCTCATGATCACAGTTTACACCATCTTCTAGAGTCCAGGTGTTTGGGGTTGAAATCTTCAGGGACTGGATGCAGTGGAGTATTTTAAATCAGCAGGATTTTTTACATTCAGTAAGTGAGATACCTAAATAGTTTGCACAGAATATCCAGATTACTGTTTTACTGAGCCTTTCAAGATGAGACCACTGTTTTAAAATCTTCAAAGTTGATTTTATGCAAGGGAACACAGCTGAAGAAGAGACTGCTCAGAAGACCTTAACTGCAAATCTAGTTGTTATTTCATCTTGTGTGACAGTTAAACTAAATGGAAACACACTGGAACATCATAAAGTAATCAATTAAATCATGTTTTCACTGTAGAACAGCAACAAAAATCTGCAAGATATTCAATATTTGCTCATAGTTAATAGTCTCTTCTTCCTAGAAAAAGGATCAAATTCTATCAGCAAAGTAAAAAAACAGCGAGTGGTTTTCTTTTAGGGCTGGGAGCCTCTTAAGGAAGCATATTGCAAATGAAATATTACAGAGGAACTCATCTAAGAAACTGAAAAGAAAGAGCTGGTTATCTGTAGAAGTCATACATTAAAGCTGGAGAGACCTCAGGAGGAGCTCTGTAGTTTTCAGAAGAACTTCCAGTCTTACTTCCACCATTTACTGTAGTTAGGAGTGGAGCCACTTCCCTGAGCAATGGCAATTCAGGCACCTAGAAATCTTATCAGAGTCACCATAAACCATGACTGCTGAAATTCTCTTGAATATAAATTCTCACCAGTAGTACTTAGTGCCTTTGCAGACAACAAGTATCCAGGAAAAAAGAATACTTAATGACTCTCTAAGTAGTCCAAATGTAGATGTCTAAGTGTCCAAAATGTAGATGATGTGACTGTAATGATTCAGCCAAGCATTCATGTCTGGGAAAGCTCATTGGAATGGCATTGTGGACTCTGCTCTAATTTATCATAATAATAATTTATCACCAACTTAGGGACATCTTCTCATTTTTTGAAGTTAAAGGCTATTCCTGAGGGAAAGGAGTTATACAAGTAGTTGGGAAAACAATGAGAATGTCCTATTTTTGAGGTAGACATTAAATCTTTTCAGATATATTTCAGGGGCCCTGAAATATATCTGAAAAGATATATTTTGTGGCTGTGTGCCCTGGATGTCCATCAGCATCAAATTCCCAGCACTGGACAAAATTCCACAGGGCTTTCTTTACCTTTCTTTACCTTTCTTTAGGAGTTAACAGCTGCTAATACTGCCTTTGACTGTGGGCTTACAAAACAGGTCCTTATTTTTCTGTGTCTTTAATCTGCTACAGTCCTACTTACATTTACAGAACTGGTCACATTCCATCCTTATATCTCAATGTTTACAGCTTCAGTCAGGATATTTTTTCTATTTTAATTTTAAACTTAGATCTCTGGCATTATGGTACTGAGGCTTCTGGTCAATGCAACTGTACAGCAATCTGAGGAAACCATGTGCAGTTTCTCTAGTAATACTCAAGGGTAATAAACTGCAGCCCACATCCACTGAATCCATCAAATGCTTGAACATGAAAGCTCAGAGGGCTGAAGTTCACGCTGCAATAGGAAGCAAAAATTCCTTGGTCTCAATAGTCTGCAACATAGGGCTCTCATCTCTCCCACCTGCACTGAAAAACTGTACTAATGTATTCTCAGATGCTGAGATCCTTTGGGCAATGTTCTCAGCTGTGTCACAGCACTGAAAAGATTACTGACCATAGTTTGTGCCTAGTACTAATACCCTGTGGACGAGGTAATAAAGGACAGTGATAAAAGCACAAGCATCAGTCCTACTCTGGTCATGCCTGTTTTCTAAAAAGTGCAGTACCAAAATGGACCATCACTGCTGCTGAGTTTTAGTTCAGTTATGCCTGTGGTTAACCTGCAGAACTTCCATCTGGTTTCCTCCTATAACTTCTCTGCTTGATGGGAATCATAGCTTCCAGCTAACTTTCAGAGCTGCATGTCACATTTCAGTAAATCATCTCATGCCAGGGATAAGGACAGAACATATTGCGTGTCAACACTGTAAACTGTAAGCAAGTTATCAGTATGCAAGGTGTAAATCATTGCCTAAAGGGGACTTCAGTTTTATGTTACAAATCCTTCAGGTCAAAAATAGTTCACGGATAGGAAAAAAAGAAGTGAAAGTGATCTATCTTCATTTAGTTAGCCTTATTTTTGTCCTTCTTTCATTCTTTATTTTTTATTTTTCCTTTTATTTTGTTTTGAGGGCTCTGAACTTCAAATCTCTTCCAGTGATTTATTATTGATTTAATGTACCTTTAAATTTTACGCTTCAAATAATCCCTTTGAATGTCATAGGATGTTGTCCCTCTAAACCAAGATTGTGAACCAATATGCAGGGATGACTGTACTTGACCTAGTTAGGGCTGAGCTTTCTGTTATACAGGACAGAAAATAAAGTTGGATCATTGCATACTCTCGCATTCACACAAGATTGGCAGTCTCTTCCCTCACTATAGATCAGTCAATGATCAGTCTTTGTATGAAAGATCCAATTCATTTGCATAAGGCAGAACTGAGAAGAAACTGTCAGAGATGTTCCTTTGCTTTTTGAGGCAACACCCACTTTTTTTGTTATGTTATGCAGCAGCCAGTACTAGAGTTCCTTCTCTACAGCTGCAACTGTTTGGCCACATTGCATTATAACATTCTCAGGAGTGATGAGCTTGGGATGGCTTCTTGGTTTTTTAATATGCATCCTGGTCTTGTCCAAAGAATTTAGATGAGAGTAAGCTTCATTCTCCTTAGTATTAGAGGTTTATATATATTCATGTATGTAAATACAAAGTACCTACCCCCGCAAGGCAATAATTTAAATGGCATGGTTGATACAGAAGCGATAAAACAACCTGTGTCAGTAATTTCAAGAAGCCTCATAAATCATGCCCATGCCTGACTTTGTATGTATGAATCCACCATGTCTCCAAAAATTACACTGTGCAAAAATGTTTAAAACAAAAAAAATATCATGGTGTGGACATCCTCTCTGTGCAGATCAAGAGCATTCAACTGGGTGGATGCATGTTTCAAAATGTGTGTTCAGTGTTTGTAGAAGGTTTGGGCACAGCACAGGACTTATACAATGTTCTGGCTCACCCTCTGTTATTACACATGAATAAACTCATACTTCCTATCAACATTGTCTATTACATGTTCATACAGCCCCATGGGAGGCACCTTCCCTCACCATGTCATTAAAGAAGTGTAAGAGCGAGATAGACATTCCTCTGTGTCCTGTACCTTACCTCCAGTTTGCAGAGGCTATAACAGGTCAGCTAGATAACCTGGAACCTTAATCTGGGGCTTGATGAAAACATCCATTGACATTGCTATTTCTATGTGAGTTTTTAAGCCAAGAATTGACATCCACAATCAGGTTTCTGGAACTGATTACAGTGATCCCAAAATGAGCTTGACACTATGCTGTCAGAGCCGTTCCAAATCTGTTGGTGTAAATGTGAATTTGCCCTCCAGTTTGTTAACTTCCTTGCAGTGATTTTAGTAATGGTCAATGTGGTGGCTAATTCACCATTGCATTCTTATTTTTCCTTCAGGACATCTTTAACTGTAAGTCTTGACTCTGAAAAATGTCCTTAGCTTTTGAATGTTAAGAAGCCAGACCAAATATCTCTGTCAGCATGAAGGATTTGTATATTCTCTCTTTGCTCTGCACAGCTCCAGGGGCCCTATTCTCACAATATCCTGTGTATTGAGTCCCCACAAATGTTATAAAATTATATCACTACTATTTCAAGCAGATGATGATGAATCATCTCCTGCCTTCCAATACCACTGTTTCCTTCAATATCAGCACCATCCAGCCCTCAAGTGATACTTGATGCTACAGATCTTACACTTCTGTTTTCTAGTGAAAAAGAAAACGTCTAGTAGTAATCCAATATACAGCCTTGAATGCAACTAGTTTTACTTGTACTATTTCTGGCACAGAAAATGGCAAAAATCTAGATTTCAAACAACTCCACTGTAAAGTCCTTGATCAACTCTGCAAACAAGGAAACAATCCCCAGGCGACATGTTAAATACTTCTTCACAGCTTGGGAATAAAGGGAAGACATTGTGGAAAAAACAAACTTTGGGAAGATTATTTTTGTCTTATGAAGAAAGACAATTTTAAGACTTCCTATGTTACAGGCAGGCAGTCAGACTAAATGATCATCATAGATCCCTTGTAAGTCCACTATTCTATTCTATTCTATTCTATTCTATTCTATTCTATTCTATTCTATTCTATTCAAATTCTTAATGTCTCTATTTTCCTTCCTTGTTAGTCCACCTGAGTCTGAGCCTACAAACTGAGAAGTGGCTCATAACCCCTCATTCCTCAGTAAGTGAGCCTCCTCTCATTATGGACCTGGAAAGTTTGGCTGAATCTGTATTAGTAAACCAAACCTGGTTAGGACTCGAATTGAGCACTCACGCCTGATCCTGCTGCTTGCCTGCTGCACTCCCAGTGCAATTTCCTCCAAATTGCACACAACACCCAGACTGAGATCAGGGTTCAGCACAAGCCAGGCACTATCCCCAGTATGGATGATTCTGATTTCATTTAGAAAGATGGCTTAAACTAATGAAAGTCTTGCCATGCTACTTGTCTTCCACCGCACATCGTAATCCTTAAGTCACTATAGAATTATAGACCGGAATTATAGAACCTAGGCAGCTTATTATTCAAACTGTCCTGCCCTAGCCTAGGCTGAAGAAGTCCCCTGCTAACAATTAACTCTCGTGATCCTCCAATAGCTATGTCTTCTTTAAGCCCCAATCGCAAAATGTACATTGTTTAGGATATATTATTTGTTTAACTTAAGCAGAAAATAATCAGAATATTATTTCTCTTTTCTGGTGCTGTAGCTTGGACTCTGAAATGCAGTTGGGTTTCCATATGAATGGTTCACTTGCTTTGGACTAAAATGAGTTTTTCTTAGAAGGAAAATATCATATTGTGAAATCAAGATGAATCTCCTACAGTTTTTTGTCTACGAAAACAAAGGTTTTGAGAGAAGAAATTCACATGAGTGGGGAACCATAGCTAAAAATAAAGGAACAACTGTATTAGTATGTGACATTCATACATCTAGGAAAAAGGGATGGACATATGGACTGCCTCCCAGATCTGTGGTAATGTGTGACAATTCTTTACTTCACCTTGATATCACACAGAAATTAAGTGTTCTTGAAATTACAGAATTTGACTTCCTCAGTTGTATATATAAATCCAAGTACCAAATAAGATAAACATGTCCTAATATAAGATTTATGAGCACAATGATCAACAGAATAACATTGGGACTTCATCTAGAGTGGGATTTGTCTCATCATGGCTGTCTCTTTGGCTGCTTCAATACTCAGTGGAAAGAGACAGGTGAAGGTAAATGGCCATTAATTCCATCCTTCTTAGACCCTGATTTGGAGAAGACAAAAAACATTCAAAAAATGGTTATCTGTCTTTCCTTCTGGGAGGAAACTTAAATATCCAGAAGAAATCTTGTAAATTTTCCAAAGATAGTTGATTATTATTTGTTACCTACAGGGACAGTTTGCACACTCTTTAACTATGGCTCTTTAATAGCTCTTTAACTATTTATAGCAAATATTCTATATGCCTGCTCATATTCAAGGATAAAAGCTACCTTTCTTTTGCAAATGAGTTTTATCCACTCTAGATAAAGTCTACTTATAGCAGAGCATTTGCATCCTGGAATAAGCATATTCAACCAGCTATCCTCCCCATCATCAATAACTGGTGCTCAGTTTCCTTCCCTTTGAAAGATTATCTAGAATTTCTGTTGTGTTGAGCTGGGACTTGACTCATTTTTACCTGACACACGTGGGGAATGAGGCTTAATTTCTTCAACATTTCAATTCTGGGAATACAAGACTTATTATTGGTTCTGTGTGTTCAACATCCCTCTTTGTTAACATTCGTTTGCAAAACACTTAGGAAAATTCATTAACAAAGACATAAAGTCTGTTCACTGCTTCTTGCAATGAACAGGATAAAGAAAATGTTTAATAGTATGTTTTCTGCTAAAAATAAATTGTTTTCCTGCAAAAATCAGACTTCTACAGGGAATCTGATTCCAGTAAATGCATTGGTTAGGGAAAATATTTGAAAATCAAAACTGTGCAGGTTACTGGGAATTCTTATGTCTCTTCATGATGCTTAACATGGTTTGTCCTCAGTTTACACATTGCTCAACTGAAGACTGCAACAAAACTTTGTTTCATAACGTATGAAAATTTTTCAGTTTGCTGATTTCTTTATTAATCACTCTGAATTTCTTAAATTAGAGAACTTCATTAGGTACATAATGTTTTTCCTGGAAGACCACAGGACTTCAAGACATATCTGCTAAAATAAGCCAAGTCAGAGCACAAACACAAAAGAACACAGACATTTACAGAACACAAAAGGTCTGTAAATGGAGTTTCTGAGTATTTAATATTGCCAGGATTGAAGTAGACCAAGGACAAGATAGCCTGGTTTCAGATGCTGAGGATTCAGTCTTTGGACCAATAGAAATATCATTCTATTAGAGACACAAAACTCCCAGTTTGAAGCTGTATGTGGCCAACATGTGAAGGGTCAGTTTCGGTGCAGAGGGAAGTACTTTACTCCTGCAGGTCACCACCTGCACATGGAGCATTCTGAGATATAAACATTCCCACAGATCATGGGAACAACTTGTTTATAAGAAGAAACAGTGCACCCATTTTTCTCAGTCCAGAAAAACGGAAGTTCAGAGGTTGATATAAGTGTTCCACAGCAGTAATAAACTGTGAACTCCCTTTAGCAATCTTTTTTAAGAGGTTTAAAGGAAGGGTAACTCAAAGAGCCAGTCATGAACTGGGAGGAATTTCTGCCGTAGGACAATGGTTTAAATATGATCCAGTCCTGTGGGCTAAAAGTCTTCACCACTGGAGGCAGTACAGTGGTCTAAATAAAAAGGTCTTGTGGGATTAGGTAATTTCACATCACAAAAAAATTAACACCACTGCTACTGGAACAAAGGGAACCCCTTTGTTTGCAGTGCTAGAGATAATACATGATTGAGCAAACATTGTCAGCTTCCTTCCTATGGATCTGGTCCATAAGCATTGGGACCAGCTGACCAATGTCCTCAATGGCCTTCTCAGCAGTGGCATGGGCCACTGAATACTCCCTCTCTATAAACATTCTGGCAAACGTGTTCTGCAGTGCATTTCATAGCACAGAACTAGGACATGTTTGCTGTTGTCATGCACTCAAATAGAGATCAAAGAACTCAGACAGAAATCAGGAAAGAGGTGAATTGATGGAAAAGTAAAATTATTTAAAACTCCTCTCCATTTCTCCTGCAGTATTTCTTCCAAGATGTAATTGACTACATATTCCTTTGAGCAGAACTTGCATGTCTATCTTTAACAACACCATCTTGTTATTTCCAGCACTGTAGCAGATTTTTCTTAAATGAACTGGGCATGTAAAAAATTATGACTATAACACCTGAAGGTTGTGTGAAGGTCTCATCTTCTGAGTAGGAAACAATTTCATAGCTTTCCAGTACATAACAGCAATGTGTGCTAGCCAGGAGCAAGTGCCATATTTTTTGCACACTATAGCCTGTTCTGTAAAAATCTGCCTCTGGATGATAGCGAGGAAACAGAAATTGGGTGCAAGTAGCTGCTGCTGTTTTGAAATGCTTCTGTTACATTTTGAGACACAAGTGGCAAGTATCTGTTTCTACATTTGAAACCTTGTGTAATATGCATAGTTTCTTTATGAGATGTGATATCCTGTTTGAGTAATTTTTTTTTTTTAATCTCATGCCAGAAAGAATCCATTTCAAGTTTATGGTACCAGACTAAAATAAAAGAAATTAGAGTGCCTTAGAGACTTAGATGAAATGTCAATTTTCAAAGACACTCATTTAGATACAACTAAGAAATGTCAATATTAAGTTGGAATAATGAGAAAGAATGATGTGTGGAGGAAAGAGTCTACATAGGAAGCGCTGATTAATATTTCAATTATTAGAATCAATATTTACTTTACTTGGGTTAGCACTGTATGATATATCTACTAAGCAAATAAAAACAAGTCTCAGGAAGCCAGGAAAAGCTTTTGGAAAGTTATTGCAATCAGAATGGCCAACAAGTTAGTTTACTGACAACTTCTTGTGCTACATCTCTGAACTTCATGGCTTAGAGCCCACAGATCTCCCAGGGACTCTGATCCCACAGCCAAGGGGAAGGCTGTGCTGGGGGGGGTTCCACACAACAGGTGTTGCCATTGTTTTTGCTGCTCTCTGGAATGCCCTGGCCTCTGATCTGAGACATTCTGCTTTTTCTTCCTTGTGCTTAAGCCCAGCCTTAAAGAAATATTCTCTCTATATAAATATCTGAGTCTGCAACATTTTTAGATGATGCCTTATTGAGTATTTAAGACTCAGCTCATATCAGGCTTTAGCATGTTTTGGTGGAAAGGTCTCCTACAAATCAAATGTACTTTTGGGTAGAACATAGAGCTGATACAACTGTCCTGAATTTGCTGTTATCTGTGGATATCAGATGTACTCAGAAACTCCAGCCCTCCAAACATTCATATCCTACATAACATGTGGAATATATAAAAGACTCTGATTCAAAGCATTTCACTTGGAATTTTTTGAAGCCAGAGGTTGAGATCAGCTCTTCAGAATCATTGCTGCTAAGAACACTGATTGAAAAATAACATTGGACTTGAAAAAAGTCTAGCTTTACATTTTATATTCACTTCTAGTTCCAATATAATATGTGATTCGAGACCTGTGTTGAAAAATAATCTGCAAATGTAGGAAAGACTGCATGCACAGTCTATAATTACAGCAATAAAGTAGAAGGAACTACTTATTTTATTGGTTTCTTTTTACAGAACCATTTCCACATCCTGTTTTGTGTGGTGGTTTTTCCAAAAAGAAAAAAAAAAAAAAGATTGTACACATGGTGAGTAGCAGAAAATCCCCCGTGGGGGTACGTTGATCTTTCCACGATGAGGATGGGAAGTGAAAATGGATTCAAGTTCTTTGAAATATTAATGGCTGAATGTAAATCACATCAACAACATAAGTCTTAATGACTGACACCCAAGTTAAACAGGAAAGGGGAAAAAAGTCTGAGCCAAACCAAGAGTAACTGAAGAGCAGAATGCTATTAGAATCAATAGCTGCCCCAATAGATTGAATGTGCCTGTGCAAAAGATGTGTCTATTTAACATACCACCAATGCAAAGCTGAGGAGCAAAGCGTGGCAAAGGACAGCTTCTGTGGGAGGATGAGGGCTACCTGTGGTGACATCGTACCGCTGGCTCTTTCCTTCTGCTCTCCAGGAATGGCCTGGTAGAGCCGGGCTGCTGGGGGATGGTGTTCACATCTGGACACAACCAGTGGTGTTCACACCAGCAGTTACACCATGGCAAGGTCTAGATGCTGAGATCCAGGCTGCCAGCTGCTGCTTAAGTTCACAAAAAGGCACCAGGCCTTGTGTTAGACACCTTCCTGAGGAAGGGATTTACTGATAGCTGGCTCACCTCAGCTGAAACTCAAGTGTCTAAAACTGTGAATGTTGCAAATCACCCCCATGCTGCACAAAATAAAGTAAAAAAGTGATCACCAGGGGATATGGCCAGTGGCAGGGTATGGCTACATAAAAGGATGTGCTTGCACAAGCTGGTGATTAGAGCATGGCTAACATATTCACCAAGTTCAATGGGAACCATGCACACAGTGATGCCTCTTCAAGGCAAGGTACCAACAACAACCTGCCCAAGCATCAAAGTCAATAATTGTGCCTGTTTTTCTTTATGAGAATTCAGCCATCTCTATCACACTGCCTTTATTGTTTAAATGATGTAAACATATAAGAGTACAATGAAAAAAGGAATTAACTGTTAAAACAAAAAATATGTTTCAATTTCTGTTGTGGTAGTTTTATCATTTTTATTTCATCTACTTTTTCTAACTCAAATTCACTGTGGTAGCTAAAATTTCAGTTTAAAAATAAATATATTTCACATGGGGAAAGAAATAGAGAAACTACATAAAGAACAGTCAAGCCACAATAGAAAACATACAGTCTATAAAAAAATGCTGGTCCATTCCAAAAAAACCCCAAAGCTGTTTATGATCAAGTCAAACACAATGCAATTTAAACTAAAGGTTTTGCAAACAATACAGTGCAGGTGGGATGTTGTTAACTTCTGCAGGATTTTGCAAGAAGGTACAAAAATTCATCAGTGCAGACAGGGCAAAGAAATCAGGAATGCTCAAATTATTATGCAACTCACATAATAAATGTAATACAAATAGAAATGTTAAAAAATGGATGGAAGGTTTTTAAATATCAGGAAGACATTGCCTGCTGAAATAGTTTTACTTTGGGATATTAAACTAAAAATTATTATGCATATAAGTACATAATTGCTAAAATGTTTCAGCTGCATCTGGACACTCTATTTACCTTTGAGGAATAGCACCTTCACTGTAAATAAAGATCAGGTAAACTCAAAATTATTTTATATTTGGATTGAATAAGCATTAACAGTTGCATTAACTGCAAAACACTTTCCTCACAAGGCTGTAGTGACTTAACAGCAAACATTTGAGCCAGTGTCCCCATTACTTTTTAGCCAAATGCTAATGGGAGTTGCTGGGAATGTGGTTTTCCCTGCTCACAAACCACCTGCATCTCCCTCATGCTGAGGGTGAGAAAAGAGGGGACATTCCCAATATTACTGGTCGAGGTTACTTTACATTGCTAAATGTTCCTCGGTATGGGAACAGGTTCCCAGATTATCCAACTGCTTGACAAGTGTCCTCATCAATAAGTTAGAGATATTTTTGTTTTTACTCAGAGCCAGGATATGCCACAGTCAAGCAGAAGATGCTGTTGCCTGATTATTATGCCAATCACTTGATTTCAGTTCCTTACCCAAAATCAGGCAGATAAGTTACCAGATGATTTATACAGCCAGCAGCCTGGATGTACCTTGAGGAACAATTCCCTCCATCCTGCTTTAGAAGGTCTTTATTCCTATTGAACAAATTAACTGCTACCAGCAAAATTCAGCTGAGCCCTTCCTTTCATATCTATGACTTGGTGTTACCTGCAAACTTGCCACTGGACCTCTTCTACCCCAGCTGCCCAAGAACTAAATATACAGGAACAGGGGAAAGCATCAGCAGGTTCTAGCAGCTTTACAAGTGTTTCCATTATTTCTTCTCCATTTCTTGCAAGCCAACAAAACCCTTATTTTCCACTTGAATGAACCCTTATTTGCCACTTTGTAGCAAGACGAAGGCAATCTATTGAGGAATCTTAGGTGGAAATCCAAAGTAGATTTACTTTTGGAAGCTCCAGCCCAAATTGCCCGTCCTCACCTCTACTTTGACCAGAGAAACAAAGAACAATGACAAAAAAGCAATCATGCCTAAAGCCCTAATTGTCATATTTTAATTTGGCAGAGCAATAGCTTAAGTGGTTGTTTGGTTGAGTCCTGCATATACAGTTACACAGCACTCTCATTCTAACTTCGCTTGAGCAATTATTGTAACTTTCAATATTAATACTAATTATAGTACTAAAATGCTTTCATAAATAATTTTAAACACTGTTCAAATGACTAATAAATACAATGAAGAGCAAGTATAAAGCAGGATGTATCCAGTTAAATTACTCCTCAGTGTCCAATATCCATGGCATGTTTAATGATTATACTTCTGTCCATCTATAAATAATTATAATTATTTGCATTTATTACTATCAAACCCAGTAATTTGGCTAATTACTACAAACTGTAGTTAACATATTTTCAGTTTTCAGCAATAAGTCATTTCTTAATTTCTAATTATCACCATGTCCTTTACTTCTCTTATTCTTTATGTCATTTAGCTTTGATAAAGTGTCAGAAATAAGTCTTCTAGTGTTTCATAGCAATATCTTCTCCTCCATTTAAACAATAGATTTTCATCAGTACATGAGTATGTCACTATATATTACCTGGAAAGATGTTACAGCCTGTAGCTTTCAGTGGGGATTGGACCATTCAATGGCACTCTCATAACCTGATAGCCCTCTTTGTCTTCTACATGGTGACAGCTGTCCCACTGAAAGTCACTCTGAGGGTTGCAGCAGTTTTGAAATCACAGAATGTGATCCTTACTGTAACAGGTTCCCATTAGTGCAAGTCTGCTGACTTCATTGGAATTACCCTTCATTTACAGAAGCATTAGAATAAAGTTTTTACTTTTAAAGCTCCTTGAAAAATGAAAGATGTATGAATTGCATCAGCTGAAAGTCATTTGAACTTGTCAGAAATCTTCCAGCAGAATACTTTTATACCAAGGAATATCCTTGCACAGAAATAAAAATGTTCAATCTCCTTTTGAAAGGGAGATCTTTCAAAACAGTAAGGAGCGAAGGTTCGCTCAGGATCAAGCCTGCCAGATGGGCTTGCAACCTCTGCAGCTTCTGGCCACCTCACCTGCTCCCTCAACAATGCACATGAGGGGACTGGAAGACAAGTGAGATTGTGGGAATCCTGGATTTCCCCTCATCAGGTCCCAAGTGCTGCACAGATGGCCTTTCAGGAAATTTTGTAGGCTCCTACACCTTAGAGGTTCCCAGTTAACAAGGGGACAAGAGTCTAACTTTCAAACTCATTGCTCCTCAGCACCTGAACTTCCAGGCTACCAGCACTTATGGCTCCGGGTTATTGCACAAGTCACCATGGCTGGTGACCCTGGGTCACCCTATTAGAAGGATTACCCTTGTAAAAACCTATGTTTACATTAGTAGAAACATTCATCATTTCTGTCATTAATTCCTTCACAAAACAGAGTTGCTTTTTCTCACATAGTTCTTATTGGAACTGCCATTGTGCATCAGGCTGTTATGACGAGTGAATTGCAAGATTTCTATTTTCCTTTTGTGCTGATCATTTTCACACTTCCCAATTCACAGTCTGAACAGCCCAGAAGTCTTTCCCATTTTGTGTGAATACATAGTTCAGGTCACCATGTATCCAGAGGGAAGTTCAGACTATAAGGATGCACTCTTCAGAGCCTTGAGTCTTTCGATGCTGTTTGTCACCTCTTAGAGAGGCTGCAAAGAAATCTCCCATTCCAACTTGACTGTGATTTATACCTAGAATGAGCTACAGTAGCAGGAAAGGGAGCTATTTAAGGTATTTTCATGGACTGCAAATACCCATAAAAATATGGGACATTGTTCAAATTCCAATTATATTCATTATACAGATAAAATCCAAGGATTAACACCATTTATTTATTCTTTTCCCGTGAAAATGTTTTGAGCTGGAAAAAGTCTTGGTTTTTCTGCTCACCATTTATCTTTGCAGAGATTTGAAAAAGCTCTTGAAGGAGAATGTAAATTTCCTGTTATTGGTCAGAATAAAAGTGTTTACTTTAAAAAAGAGAGGAGTTGTTGTGACTGATGTTAGAAAGAAGCATACACAACCATGCTAGAGTAGAGGGACCATTCATGAATCATCCATTCTTACCCAAGTATCATCCTGGTCACCAAAGTCAGTGTTGGCTCATGCTACCAATTGCAGCAGTGCTGGCCTTGAAACACAGACCTGCCCAAGGGTTATTTTAATTGTTACAGCCAGCTTTTCTAAAAATCGTGTTTGCAGACTTGCAAGCTCAGTGTGTTCCAACAGTGGGTCTCCCTGCAGTCTTTCTCCATGGCTTGTCTTCTTGCAAGACGTTCACTGCTCAGCCAGTTTACCCTGTTATCCTCTGAGAAACCTGGGCTGGGTGCCACAGACTCCTTCTGTGTTCTTGGCAACCCATTTAGGGTCAGAATCTTATTCACACTTAATTTGAAAATATTCCCTTGGTTTTAGTGGGATGACCCGAGGGGTGAATTACTGAACAGGAACTGTGGAGTCACAAAATTTTAAACATTTGGATATTTTTGTAAGAGCCAGCTCAAAAACCCTATCCTTGAATCTGGGTACATGAATGAATAGTTCTTTTGATCTGAAACAAATTTGCAAAAGATGGCTTCTGAAGAAAAGCTGTTGCAAGAGACATCCACAAAGTGAAACTTCTTGCATTAGACAATCCAAGGATCTCCTTGCACACTTTGAAATTGGTACACATCAATATACCTCTTATTTTAGCAAAGGATTTGGATTTTGAAATGCTTTAAGTAACACCAAGTTCTTCCTTACAAGGCAATTTTACCTTTACAAGGATATTTTCCCTGAAAAACCTCTTCCCTCTATAGACCTATTGAGGATGCCTGTCCTTGATACCCAAAATGGGGCAGCGGGCAGCCTCCCAAGGCACGGTTATACACAGGTTCAGTGTTCCTCCCTGCTGAACAACCTGTATCTTTTTCTTAAAACCTGATGCTTAAAAGCTGGACAATGAACTCTGCTGTTTAAAATAGAAAAAGGCCACCCACTCCAAGTGCTTTGTTTCTTGGTGTGGCTCAAAGAGGAGCTAGAGATGTGGGAAAAAGAGTAGTTCCTTTTTCCTATTTCCCCATTTTCTTTTCACCTTTCTACTGGTCTGATTAACATAACAAGTTTATTAATAGCTTCCTTTTCTGAAGTCTGGGACCTCTAGACAAATGAACACCTGAGTAAATGTACTTCTTTCTCTTGGTGGTAGCTTAGAAACATGATATTTGATAAAAAGGTCAGAGATGTTTGCACAAAGGTTGCAGATAATGAAGATGATAATAGAAACCTGGGGCCAAATGTACTTTTCATCATCTTTCAGAGACCAGGGCTCTTTCTATAAAACCAGCTTTGGTGTTTAGTCTTTTGCAAACTTTTATATGAATCCAAATCTGGACAATTAACTTTGGGGTCTCTAAATTACTAATTTGAGCCTGGACCTATACCAGAAATATCAAAGGCTCTGCAAGCACCTCTTTGTGTATTTGTTTACTTCCCAATCTCCAGTCCTGAACTCCTTTGATCATTCCTGTGTTGGAAAATTGCTCAACGTAAGAAATTTTATAAGATTTGCTCTCATAAGTTAAAAACTAGAAAGCGTTTCTCACTTTGGTCAGAAAATGTTCCCAAGAGGTGGTCCTGAGTCTCTCTGCCTGATCCAAGGTTGGGGTTATCTAATGCAAAGCAAGATTCACCAACAAGATCAAAAGCCCTGCACAGAAGTAAATTGTTATACTGTCTTTGTGCTCTGTGTAAATAAAGAAGACGGGTATTTTATGAAACTTGTTCATTATTTGGTTGAGTTTGGGGTTTTTTTTAAATTCAGAAAGAAAATGGAAAACCAATGCAAAAGTTAGTTATGACATTCACAGTCCTTGATAGTGGTTTTACACTTGCCCAGGCTTTCAACCTGTACTACTGAAAAGTGGATTTTGGCAACTAAGTGGCTGGTTCAGACACATTCTTCGGAGACAGACCTTTCGTTACTAACATCCCTTATTCCCAAACAATAAACATCTGTGTAAAGTGCCTTTAAGGCATAAAGACTGCATAAATTACAGAAGACCAAGATTTTGTTTCTCAACTTGTGCCATCTACAGAAGTAAAATACTACCATTAAGTCTTGTTTCCTTATATTTTCCTCTCTTTAAACCAGCAGCCTACACTATTTACAGCAGTCAATGATCCGTTACCTCTGGAACAATGTGCTTCTATACTTCAGTTTGGAGCCCAATTAATTCAGTTCTTATTAAGGTGCCCAAGTGTACTTCAGCTGGAGATCTAAGAAGTCTAGCAGGTTGCCAGTAGGTGAGTGACTCTGTAGAACACAATCACACAGTTCCACCTCTCTCCACTCCACCTGCACTTCAAGCACCAGTAGCCCAGGAATCACTGACACCCTCCAGAGCTGTGTGTGCCCCATGTCTGGAGTGCAGGAATTGGAGAGGTACACATCTGGAGCACAGCATCCTGAATACAAGGAAATATATTTCCTTTGTGAGCTTCAAAGCTGATTAGTCACAAACAGCCCTAGACCAAGGCAGCTCCACTCTCCCCTACAAAACTAAAAGAGAGAATTACTGTAACTGGTAGGGATGCAGTCATGTAGAGGATAGTGTGGGGTTTCAGTCTTGCATTAGGATTTTAAAAATATTCAAAAAGAAGCTTAGAAATATATTGAATTTATTAGAAAGGAGCAATTTTTCAAGATTATTACAGAAAATGCAGGACTGGTTCTTGGAAGGGTTTTAGGAAAAAATATTTCCAAATGTTTAGCACAAACAGGGCATACCAAGTTCCTATGAACACTAAGCTAGTTTCATTGACCTTGGTCTATTTTCTCTGTTTTACTTTCTGAATTCTCAGCCTCACACACCAGAAAAGATGCTGGTTTCTCTCAGAAAAACTGTGTTACTTATTCAGACTCCTGTAAATAAGCTCAAAACAAACAGATTGCAGATTATTTTAAAATTATGAATTAGTATTAATTGCAATTTTATTACATTTTCTTAATATTTCTCTGTCAAAAGAAGTCTGGGGCTTTTTACTTCTCTGTATACTCCTTGAAGAAGACTACAGGTCATACTAAATGAAAGGTGTTGGACAGAGGAGAATTACAGATTTCAATGAACAGACAATTCAAACACTCCAAACCAAATAAAAGCTAATTTTAAGTAAATAAAAGAATTTCTTTTTCTTTTTTAATGCATTGATTTTGGATATAAATGCATATGGGATCACTCCCAAATTTAAATTCAAACCTAAATCTTCTGTGATTCACCCAAAATTGTGTTTCTATAAATAAACAGCCTGTGAGCACAGATATTCAAATGGCAGAGGAAAACAGGGGAAATAAAGCAAATTCACAATGTACAATGGATACTGAAATTATAAGGAAACACTTTGAGTTGTTTCATGAAGTTTAACCTAACTACATTTCCTGACATTTCAGACTTCTGATTTTTCTATCATTAGGAAGTTTTCTGAGAACTTCTAAATACAAGAGAAATATTTTCTTTTGAGCCTTTGGACAGAAGAATGCAAGTTCCATGGAAATATTTTCCAAACCACCTTGTTTACTAGGTCTGCTTAGAAAATGAACAAAATTGAGACTATGTCAGCCAACAAGATTTTCAAAGGCACCTAGGGATTTTAGACATATCATCTCCTTTGCCACAAAGAATAAAAGAATAGTGCACTAAAGAAACCAGTAACTCAGCTTTTTAAAAGAGCTTTGAAAACCTCCTTATGTGTACAGCAATATATCCCCTGAAATTATATCAATGCTGAACCAAGTGTATCCTTAAATTATTAAAGAAGATGAATTTTAGGTAGTAATAGGAAAATAAAACTTTCCTTTTTAAAAAAAAATAAAATAAAAGTACTGACAAGATTATTTTTATGAATTCTAGCCTGATTCATGCCATCATTCATTGTCAGGATTGTATTTGCCATGTACTTGCATGTTTTTTTCCCAGAACATGGAACAGAACTCATACCATAAGTGCTGCCTGTAAATGGTAACTGTAGGAAACAAATAGAGATATAAGCAGATGGGGATTATGCAGAAGCA
Organism: Onychostruthus taczanowskii; assembly: GCF_017590055.1. Classification (NCBI taxonomy): domain Eukaryota; kingdom Metazoa; phylum Chordata; class Aves; order Passeriformes; family Passeridae; genus Onychostruthus; species Onychostruthus taczanowskii. The sequence continues at coordinate 7,854,459 of NW_024497629.1, forward strand.
GCCCTGTGATGGTGGAATAAGTTACCATTCTCAGCCTGTCACCAACTGCTTATCGTGCCCTTATCTTAAAGGTTATCCAATCTCACAACAGAGTTGCTGAAGGGGAAGCTACTGTACCTGCTGCAGTTGAGATAAGACAAATTATCAAATTCCTAGTCAGGTTAACATAATTTTGACTGAGACAGATTAAGGAGTTTGCAGGGGCAAGTGTCTCTGCAGGCATGCAAAAGCAGTAGCCTTCAAATAAAATCAAGACCAAGGACTCAAAATCTATGTCTGCTAGCACAGGAGGATCTTCATCTGCAGTTTAAAAAAATCTTCAAATTTTGCCTTCCTAATGCATGCAGTTGATATTCAGGGGAATAGGAACAGAGAGGAATTGTCTCAGAAATAATTCTAATAGGCAATGTTTATATCTCACACAGTCTTTTTAAAGCCATGTTTGTGCTTTTTTCACTGAACAGGAGTAGATGAGAATTTCTGCAATGTCTGGAAGCCTTTTGGTATACTGACTATAAAGAGATATTATTCTCCATTTCCTTAATTATTAATTCCTGGCCATTTATTTTACAATCACCCATTTTACAATCCAGCTCTAAATCCTTGGCACAAATGGCTTTGATAAAATTCTAGATGCTCCTCTACTTTTTCAAACAACTAATGGCTCCCCAAATTCAAATGATTTTGAAGTCTGGTTTCAGTCACATAAGGATCAATAGCTTTGTCTTCTTGCTTTTAGTTTCACAAAAAATACTGTCTTTCTTATATCACTCCTTCTTCTTAAGGGACTCACCCAGGAACATTTTCATTTCTTTGTCTGCCTTTCTGTAAAGCACAAAGCAATCAAAAGGCCTGATTTTTTGACATGGAATTTTAAACTATTTTGTTCCCATAATCCTGAGAAAAGAGAGCAGATAAAAATTTTTAAAGCCTCAGAAAAGAAAATCAGAAAGTATATTAGAGATTAAACACAACACAGTTTAATATCAGGGTCTCTCTACCCAGAGAAGGCATACACTTCTAATGATAATGCTGTAAGTAAACTAGCTCAGCTCTTTCATTCCCAAAAGTGTGGATTTCCCTAACCTTCATGCCAACTGTGCTACTACACTGTAATTACTGTTTAGGGAAAGGGGTCATTGCACCTTTGAAATTATGCTTCCACCTTCCAGACTAAGGTAGACTTTGAATAGTTGAACACATTAAAGCACATCTGTACGAGACCAGCAGTTGTTGACTCTTTTAGGATCACAAATGACCTGAGATAAGGGTGAGAAAAATAGTAGCATATAGAAAGAAAAAAATACCTTCTCTTCCCAGGCTCAGGGAAGTGTTGCTAAGCTTAGAGGAGAGAACTGTTTCAGTCCATCTTAGGTATTCTTAGCATTGTAAAAAGAAATTAGTTATGTCAGTCTAAGGAAGAAGGAAAGAGCCTGGCTGGAGCAGGATTGATCCTACCATAGGATGGAATAACTGAGTAGCAGAAGAGTGGTACAAAAAGTGAAGTGACCTTGACAGCAAGGTAGTCTGCTCCCAACTGCTATGAAGGAGACAGTTTGGATAAAGGAAAGGGAACAGAGAGACTACTGATTCTTGTAAAGCCGGTTAGGAAATTGCTTCCTTTCCTGGAATCCTCTCTACTGCTGTTATTTTCCCCTTACACTGCTATGAGGTTGGACAAGACCTGTTGGGAATCTAAATGAGGTCAGGGGAAAGCTTCTCAGCCTGGCATAACACATCAACTTTGATGTTCTTCAGGAGATATTTTAGCTTGAAGCTTTGTCTCTTCAGCCTCACATTCAGAGTGATTTGATATGCAACCATTTCAAAGTATCTCACATAATTCAAGGGCACTTTTATTCAGCATTTAGTTACGGACCAAATTGTAGTAAGAGAAGAATTTTAGTTGGCCCTCAGAGTACAGACATCATCATTTTTATGTCCCAAAAACCCTTCAGGACTGTATTTTTAGCCTGTCCGAGTTCCTGTACCATCCCTGAAAGGCATCCTGGTATGAAGTAGATTGCAAGAAAAAAGCACATGCTGCTGACATGCAAGGGCCCAGAGCTGTTATTAAAAGAAGTAAATCCACCTCAATCTTCCTCAGCCATTCCTTCTCTCCTTTACATAAGGATGTGAAGTCAGATTATTTCAAAAATGTTCTGTAGGATTGTCAAGGCTAAGGCATAGAAGACTAAGGTTATATCCATACCAAAAAAATTAAATGGTATTAAAGTTAATTATCTGACCCAGAAAACAACCAGCACAGTTTGGTCATGCCTGTATTCTCAAAATCCAAAACAAGATCCAAACTCCCTGTTGGGAATTTGGTTTTTAATAAGTTACCTTCCAGTCTATGACTTGGAATTCTTTGGGAGAGTATTAGCTGTCCCCTGATGAAGATATACCAAGTATCCTGCTAATAAATTGATTATTAAATGTCAGTATTTGTAGTATATTTTAGTATACTTTAGTGTATTAAAATAGCTGCAATGTGAGTGACATTACAGTGATAATTAATGAATTCTGTGTGGGATGAATTTCTATCTGGGATAGAAATTGCAGTCAGCCTGAGCACAAATGGCACACAGGCAACTGCATTAGTATTGTCTCTAAATTAGGCTTCCCAGCTGGACTTCATCTCCCACACTGTACTGCAACAAAGGACTGGGACAGGAGACCATGGTGACCCACAGGAACATTTATCCATCATGGTGAGCACAAAGTCTTGACACACAGATCCACGAAGTACCCAAAATACACCACATGGCTAAAAGGAAGCTCATTAGTTACTACTATACGTTACTTTAGTAAATACACCCAATGTTATTCTTAGATATATTCAGTCTGAAAAAATGTAATTTGCCATTAAAAATATTTTGACAGAAGATTCCGTGTTTATTTCAATGTGTCATTGTAAGTGACTGCCACAGGGCAGAATAACATTGCCTAAAGCCTTTCTCCCTGTGGCATCCATTCTGCATTCAAGGCAGATGAACATTTGCTTTTCATTCTCTCACATTTTCTGCCACATATCCTTCAAAGCTTTATTTTCCTGAAGGTTTGAACTGATTATATTGTAATCCTTATCTGCCACTATGCAAGAGATTTTCCTAGTTCACCTTGCAGAAGGAAGACTGATTACACAAGACATAGATTGGGCTAGTTTCAAATGACATACCTCTCAAAATATTCTAGCCTCACAATATACCCACCAGCCTTGCATTGCTCTTTCACTAAAGCAGTTAGACCCATGTCTCCAGCCAACAGTAAGTATTTGTTTAGAATGGAGCCAGGCCCAGTTTTGCTGAATGGAGATAAGCTTCAGTGACACCAAAAGGACTGTGATTAGTGAGTCACAGAGGAATCTCTTTTTAATAAAGTTATTTTTAAAAAGGTAATAGAACAATCTGACTTCAGCATGTGCTCTTTTGTTTTTGTTAAGACAGGCTCTAGGGTACTGTTCAGCTATTCCTGATCCCAGTGAAATATCCCAGTCAGCATACAATGAATCAGTAGAGGGACAAACATGAGAAATACCTTTATTTTCTTGAAGAAAATATATTGAGACTAACAAGAAAAAGAAAAAAATAAATAGGTTTGTCCTCTGTCCCATTGGAGTCAGAAAGAATATTAGTCCTGATTTTTATGAGTCTAGATTAAAAGATCCAGAAAATTAGGCAGAAAACCATAATTTGCATTATCATGAATGGTAAAATGCCAAAAAAAAATAAAATAAAATAAAAGAGTTTAAAAAGTGAGAAAAAATTCTATCAGGATTAAAGAATTAATCTAATCTGGCAACAATTTAGACAGACTTTAAAAAAGGAGAGATGTTTGAAGGATTACTATTAAGTCAAACTGGAGTCTGGTAGTTCATAAGGCTTTAACAAGACCATAGCAAACAACATTGAAGGATAAATATAAATTTTTTTCTGAAGTCTTTATATTTTTCCCAGAGCAAGAATGCTCAGTGCTTGCCTTATACCAAATACTTTCTAAAATATTTTTGGAGAGAAAACAAATAAGCAGTAAAAACAGATACATTTCTTTATAACTTAATATCAAAAAACAATTTTACTTTCATAAGCTGAATTCTAAAATTGCTTGGAACAAAAGATATAACAGTGAAGTGAGTCTAGGTTTTGACAATTTAGCTACTTCCTCTGAAAGCTGACAGCTAGAAATGGCCAGAGCATCTTTGTCTGGCTCCACTCTGCCATCCTCTAAAAAAACCAACCTGCTAGTTTTGGAAGAGGAGGAGAGGAGCTCCGGTCCCATACTGCAGGTGGGATGGAGACAGAAGAGGCTGTCATCAGAGGTGGGTAAGTGAGTACATGCTGTCCCAGGGGCACAGAGGAGACCATGGCCGCAGCAAGGGTCACAAAGGGGTCAGGAATATGACCACAGTCAGGTGGGAAAACACCAGAATACTCCTCTCTCACCTGATAAGGGTGATATGGGGTTTTTAATCTCAGGTTACTGATCCTTTCCAGATTTTGGGACACTGCAGGCTGGTTTATAATGGGAAAGTCTCTGAGGAAGAGGTAATCCAAATCACAGGTGTTATGTATTTCTTCAAATCCCACTAACTTTCCTAAACCTTCATCATCTTTTTACTTCATACATCACTTTTACATTGCTATAAAACTATATTTTGCCACAGCCAACACTAAAAGAAGATGCTAAATTATATGTACAGGGCAGCAGGATGGAAGGTGACCCACGCAGCACAGACGGTATCTGTGGGAAGAGGTTGGGGCTGCCCAAAACCAAGACCATCAGGAAAGCTTGCAGTGCCTCTGTGAAGACATGTATATGAAAGGTCAGAAAGCACTGGGCAGCAGGGAAGAAGGAGAGAGAGAGCGAGAGAGAGAGGAGGGAGCAAAATAAACACAAAAAAACCCCAAGAAACAGCAGAGGCAACCCTAAGGCCATAGGAGGATGAGATACTCCACAGCAGAACACATAATCCCAAAGGACGGCAGCTCGTGGAAGATCTTTGCCAGAGAAGAAGGAAAGACGGACAAAGAAGGAGCAGCACAGAGAAACTGTGATACTGTGACCATAACACCTCCAAGAGACTCATTGTTAGAATTAAAGAACTAAGTGTCCATTGTGCTGATAACAATCAAGGAGAGAGAAGTCGGGAGTGAAGGAGTGAGGCTGAGCCTGGGAACAGAGCAGGAAGGATGTTTCCCTAAGTGTGTAAACATTTGTTTCTCCTTGCAGTTGTTTTTCCCAATATCTTAAGCAATAATCGGATATTTATATCAATTTACAATAAATCAAGTTTTATTTACCAAAGCTGAATCTGTTTTACCTGTATTAGTAACTGGTAAATGATTTCTCTTTATTTGTCCCACAGTTCTTCTTGCTCTCTCATCTTCCCCCCTGTATCACTGGGTGAGGGACTGAGCAAGTGGCTGTGTAGATATTTGACTGTGAGCCAAGGCAATGCATTATCCATCAAGATGACAAAATTCAATTTTGCCTATGTTCTGTAGAAACCTGAGATTGGTTCAATATAATGTTCAATTACTGTATCTCCCATGTGGTACCAAGGCACAGACTTGGTGATTCAAGTCTTTCTTATAGAGGGAATGCTTTTAAATTAATATATTTTGAAAGAAGAAATTGAAAACTGTTCTTATTTCAATGTTTTTGTGGTGAGGAAGAGATGAAGATCATACCTCAGTGTGATGATTACTCTGGGTGTGATGGGGTTATTGAAGAATAGACCACATTATTACTCAGTTTGGAATATGAGACAAACTACTCTGTGCTAACAAAGGCATATAGCAAAAAATAGTACTTTCACATGAAACACAAGAAAGCCATTCTATCCCTCAAGGAAGCTGCAGAAAGCAAACCTAAGGAGTTTCCTATCTCCCTGCTATATCTAAATCAGTCTCCAGCATACCTCCAGGGTACTGGAATATATTCAGAATCATGAAAGTCCCCTTTCAAATTCAACTTCAGTGTGTGATAAATGCCAAGATTTTAATGGTGTATCTCAGTGAAAATCTAATATTGGCTTATTTATAATTAAAGTTTATCAGTGAGGAAGATGTGAAAATTGCAATATCGTAAGCAAGGAGCTGTATACAGTTATTTTCCTTGCCAAGTAAAACACCAATATTAGATTATCTCCCATCATTAGTGTTATATAGATGTTTTACATTTAAATATTGCACAGTATCTGAGCCCAAGAATATGGAGATATCAAATTGTCTGTTTTGAAAAACTTGTTCTCTAGATCAGTGAAATATTTAAGTTTAGATTGAAAATATCACTGAAATTACTTCTTCTTCATCATCATATAGTAAATGAGTGATGGAAATAGTATTAAACATTGGCTCTCATAAGTCCATATCACTCAGTCTCAAGGAGTTGTGCTTCTGTCTTATATAGTGTTAATCTGATGAGTTTTTATCTAAGAAACACTCAATTGCCTCCAGCCCTGTTCAGTTCTTTCTTCCTTCTAAAAGTAGAAGCCAATCTGCTGACTTGTACTATTGGATTTTTTGATGTGGGCGCCTTTTCCCAATAAACTTCACTGTGTCTACCAGTGCATTTTACACAAGCTACTAAACATCCATCAGATGGAAATGATTCACAGTCTTTACTGATTAGGTCATATTTGAGCCAGTGACCTAGAGCTGAAAAGTAATGACAGCTTAAATTGCTTTCTACCCTACTGCAAACAGCCATATGCTGAAATACAGTTGAAAGATGCAATTTAGCATACTTTGGTTTTATAACAAAGAGCTATCTCTTGCAGCTTTGATTCCAGAGTAAAACCTTTGACAGTTCACTAACCAACCAAATATAGTTATGGGGAACTAGGAATGCAGGCCTCTACATACAAAGATCAACAGTGATTTTGTGGGGTTTTTCAACAGCTGCAGAGTTTTGTCAGCATACCAAATGCTACATTTCATTTTCACTAAGTTTGTTGATGTTAAGATCCAGAGACAGAAAATCTGTGAAAGAATTGCAAGAAACGTTGTTGCAATTGCAGCACCCCTAGTATAATCAAGTGTGCTTTGTGTGTTTTGAAGTATTCTGAAATCAAGATTTTATGGATTTTTGTTTTGTTTGGCTGATTCTTTCATATTCTGAAATATTTTATAAGTGGCAAAAAATATTATTAACCAACAGTGGCTTTCTAGATAGTATCCATTGTAAAGTAAAGTGGAAGGGGATGTGATTACATTAATAAATGATAGGAAATCATTCTAGCACTTTCCATAGTCCAGAAGGAGAATTTCTGGGCCTCATGTATGATATTCTCCAGATAACAAGGCAATAGATCTGCAAAGAAAGAATTAGCTTTCTGCCCTTCATTTATAGCATGCATTGAAATCTGATTTGTATTCAAGATAGCATACACATATTCCCTTATATTTATTTCCAAGTGGATTGAGAGAAAGTAAATTTGGTTCAGTTTTATGCAGACCTGAAGATAAAGCACAGCTGTGCTTGACACCTCATTGTTCTCCTACTTAAAATATTCTTATGGTGTTTGTTCAAGGGATTTTTTATGCCAGCTGCAGTTTTCACATTACTTCTAGTAAAAATTTAAAAAAAAAAAAAAAAAAGAACAGCAGAAACCAAGTGAATACAAAATGAAAATATGAAAATCTTGTTGCTATTTCTCTTCATATTTTATCATTGGTAGTTCCATTTGCTCTAACAAACCAGGCCACAAACAGTACTTCTTTCTAAGGAGTCCTATAGTAAAGACTAGACAGACTCCAAATTTATAAGCAGCATCCACATACAGACAGAAGAAAGAATTGAAGGATGTTGTGGCATTGTGTTGCTGATTGCTCTTGCTTTCCCCCTGTTAAATGGCACACATTTTGGTTTACAGCCTGTCATGGTCACCCTGAAAAGTTGCTCCACCCTAAAGCATATTGACTGCTCTCCTCTGTTGGGTATAACCTGTGAAGTCACTGACATGTGAGATTGACCTGCCTAAATTTCCCCAGATTATCCTTGCTTAAGTGTGACAGTCAAGAGTAGACTCCTCTAACCCTCAGTCTTCCCATGGTGACAGGGAGCAACATTGCAATGACATCAAGCCATCTCCTCTATGGATATATTTCTTCTTGCTGCATGGACAGTATTTCCAAACTGTTTGCATGCTCCCTATTCACCCCTCCTCGCCGGTGGACAATACTTCAGAAGCCCACACTGCACTGCTGAGCTCAGCAACATGGAAGGCATGAGGGCATAAAGCAGTAAGTCTTGACTGCAATGGTCTGTTCTGTGCCCTTCATCCCATTGAGCAGTGTGACCATATTTTCTTAGGCTTCCTTTTGTTGATGTATTTACAGCAGCTCTCAACCCTCTCTATCAGCTGTATTAGCTGTTGACTGTATTAGCTGTTGATCCTGGGAATGAGGCCACCAGATTACAGCAGAGCTGGCTGCACCAAGATGCATGCCCTGGTAGGGGCAGTCATCCTCTCATTCGGTAGCAGACAGGGTCTGCCCAGTCCCTGCACAAGCTGTAGAAAGTTCAACAGTGTGCAAGGATGTGGCCATCCCTGTGACCTTGTTCAGGCGTCCATGCTGCATCATATTTGGCCAAAGACACTCTTGAGCTCTGCATGCAAAAATTAAGCACCTTGTATTGAGTTTGCATGGCCAGGTTTTGGTAGCAGGGGGCTACAGGGGTGGCTTCTGTCAGAAGTTTCCAGAAGCTTCCCTCATGCCCAGCAGAGCCAATACTAAGAAATGATAGTAATACCTCACTAATACATATTTTAAAAGGAAAAAAGTTATTGCACAATTGTAATAAATGCCAAAGAAGAGCATTTGAGAGCATTTGTGACAGGAACAACTCTGCAGACACCAAGGCGAGTGGAGAAAGAGGAGGAGGAGGAGCTCCGGGTGCCAGAGCAGAGACTCCCTGCAGCCTGTGCTGTACCCATGGAGGACCATGGGGATGCAGAGATCCACCTGCAGCCCATGGAGGAGAGCCAGGCTGGAGCAGGTGGATGCTATGAACCCATGGCAAACCCACACTACAGCACGATCCTGGCAGGGACCTGTAGATTCATGGAGAGGAGCCCATGCTGGAGCGGGTTTCCTGGTAGGACTTGTGACCATATGGGGGACCCACGCTGAAGCAGGCTGTGTCTGAAGGACTGCTCCCCATGAAAGAGTGGCCCCAAACTGCAGCAGCTCATGTTGCTGTGGGGTGGACTCATATTGCAGAAGGTCATGGGGGGCTGTCTCCCATGGGAGGCAGGAAAAAGAAGGAGGAGCAGAAGAAGGACTTCTCCCTGAACAGCAGCAACACTTTATGAAGTGACCATAGCCCCCATTCCCATCTCCCTGCACTGCTGCCAGGAGGAGGAGGTAGAGCTGGGAAGCAGGGAAGGGTAGAGGGAAGGTGGTTTTAAGATTTATTTTACTTCTCATTATCCTGCTTCAATTTTATTGATAATAAAGTCAGTTAATATCCCCAAGCTGAGTCTGTTTTGCCCAGGATGGTATTTAGTGAGTGCTCTCTCCTGATCCTTAGCTCAGGTCATGAATTTGTGTTGTATTTTCTCTCCCCTGTCCACTCTTGGAGGGCAGTGATAGAGTGGCTTTTATGGGTGCCTGGTAACCAGACAGGGTCAACCCACTACAAACCTAAATGAAGTTGCCATAGGGAGCTTACTGACCAGCTAAACTGGATGAATCCAGGAGAAAAGGGCAGAAGACAGGAACTCAAATGCAGACAGGCACCCTGACAACAAGATCGTGTTCTCTGTGCAGCAGGAGTATGAACCTGACTGTAATAGATAAGAGTGCACCTGGAGACATGAATATCACATACTTAGATTGTGAATGCTATAATTTTGTCCATAAAATGTCCCCTGAGATCTCCAAATGCCTGAAAGGTCAGGAATTTATATCCTGTCTAAATGCAATAGTTGTAAATACTAATGTTGGGCACAATACAGCATGAGCTCTCTTCCTTCTGATCTCCTTTAAAAAAAGTAAAACCCAAATAAATCTCCACTTTCTCTTCTACTGCATAACTAAGAAGGTGTGAATCCCTCTACCCTAGGTTTACCACTGAAGCTTCCCATGCACCAACATTCCTCTTCAGCACAGACCTGGAGGTGTCTTTGTCTTGGCTGATCTCTGTTGTCATGCTCTCTCACACACAAAGGAATTCTAGCAATGAGACAACTTCTCTCTAATTTCTGTGTTTCACAGGCATGCTCTAAATCACAGAATGGTTTGGGTTAAAAGGGACCTTAAATTTCATCTGGTTCCAGACCCCCTGCCGTGGGTAGGGATGCCACCCACTAGACTGAGTTCCTAGGACCACACCCAACTGGACTTTGGTTCATTGAATGCAACCAGTCAGAGTTGGTAACACACAAAACAGATCTCTGTCTTCAAAGACAAAATTCTGCTTTCTCAAGACGGGTGCTCCTTCCCACGCAGCAATATCACTATCAGTGCTTGATAAAGGCAAAACTGAGAAGCATAAGCAATGACAGTTACACATGCTAGTGACACTCCATGCAGCCATAGTATCACACCAAAAGGTTTAAAAGAGACTCAATAGTCTGTATTGGTAAGAACAGAGAACCAATATCATTAGTTTTGGACAAATATTGCACAAACATTATCAATAAAAGCAGTATATTCAACAAAAACACTTGTTTAATAAAAGCCTTCTGCTGTTCTCCCTGTCCTACTTCCACTGCCATCAGTGGAAAATCTTAGTCTTTCCTCTGTATTTCTCTGAATGGTAGCTAATCAGAGAATATCCCTGAAACTGAGCATTCAGTTTGACAGTCTTACTTATGAATATGTTTCTCAGATGTGGAAACCCCACAGAGACTTGTATTTCAGTATGAGTCATATTTCATCACAGTATGTTAATTTAGTTACTCGTTTCCATTGAGGGATTGTCTTCTAGAACACGTCAATGGAAGTCTTATTGTTTCCAAAGGAATATTATGTCATCTTAATGGAGTCTAGATCCAGTGCCTGCAGCTGCCTTCTGTTTAAGACTTGTTTCATTTAAGTTTATAACATTCTGAGAGTCTTAATTCCCATTCATAGCTGCTTGGATCTAGGTCTTTAGTTTTATTATTGATGTGATGCAGCATGAGTTATCCCTCTAAAAGCTGTTCTCAGCTGAATGGTTAAGCAAAACATCAATCCGGCCCCAGGGCTCAAAGCTAATCTTTCAGCTCATTACATTTTAAAGATTGCAAACAGTCAGAAGGCCTGGAATTTATGTAACTTGGGTTATATACAGTAAAAGCATGTAAAAGTTATATAACTTAATGTTCATATCATATGCTGAAAAATAATAGCTATATCAGACACAGGAACATAGCAAAAATATCTCAGAGGAGTACTTAAGGTTATCCTTTGACTAAACACATACAAAGACCAATGTATTTTCACATATAATTAATTCTCTCACCATTTCAAAATGAAATGCATATTTTTCCACTATTTAACTTTTATAATAGCATTCTCATGAGTACTTTAATAATACCCTTAAATCTTTGCAAGTTTAAATTGAGTTTATGTACAAGATAATTAATTTTACTGTCCTCATTATAGGAACATCAAAGTTCCTATTTACCTGTGCTGTTAATATCTTGTCTGTAGAAGAATATTACAATTCCTACCAAGATTTTGTCATAGAAATACCTAAGGAAGTGCAGATTTGTAAGTAGAAAGGGGAAAATTATGCCAAGTCAAAAACAAGATCAAGAACCACATACCCATACTTCTGTTTTTATCTCTTAGAGTACATTGTAAGGCTCAGTGAATAGAATTTCCCTATCAAAATAATTCACACTTTCAGTATTTTATTAAGAATAGATATCTCTTCTTTAAGATACAAGATGGATTAAACTATGCCTGTGTAGTCCTCAAGGCTGTTATTATGGAGGCCAAGTGAGAAGTTCCTAAGTCTCACTTTTTTTTTTTTTTTTCCATTTTTCAGATGACACTAATACAGTCATTCTACTGAACTCTCAGTTCTTAACAAGAGCTAAATTAAGACCATCAACCCTCCAGGATCCCTACTTCCTCAATGGAAAATAAAAGGCTTCTACAGAGAGCAATTCAATGCAGCTAAAATCTGAATCAGTCCCCAAAATTCTGCCACTATATTAAGATCTATTACTACAGAGCCCCTTCTTCTGGAATGGGAAGTTTCTGCTTCAGTGAGACCACTCCCAATAATAATAATCAGTGAAGGATTTAGTAGCGGATGTTATGGCTATCAAGACTTCCAGACTTTTTCTGGCTGTATGTCATTATGTTCACCTATTCACAAGCAGAAAGCATGGAATTTAAAATAATTTCATTTAATATATGGTTCTCACAAAATGCTTTATTCCCTGGATAGCCACGGACAAAACGCATTTTGGTTTTTATAAGTTTATCAACAGATCTGCCCACTGAAGTCAGTCTCATGGAAAACAGATCTCCACCTCTCACATTAGAATCAGTTTCAGGGGGATTAGAAGCAGCTCTTTAATCATTTAGCTCTTCTTAGATACCTGGGGAGGAGAAGAATTTTGGACTTACAACCTGACTCTATTCCCATTGAGATTAATGGGAGATTTGCCATTCATTTCCAGAGGAAGAGGATGAGGCCCCAGCCTTTTGAGAAAATGATGCAGTAGTGCTTAATGGATCATGCAGACCTCCTCAGTTGAAAACATCTTTGTGGTTCCAAGTTTCCATCTACCTTTCCTGAATAAACATGGACATTTAGTTCTCTCTTTCAAATTGTTTCCAGCTAATATTTGCAACACAGTCATATTCCCTTTTTGTCTTCTGTTAAAAAAAGAAATACTTAGCAAGTTCCATGATATTAGGAAATGCCAAGGAATCATTCCAGCAAGTAAAATTTCATACATCTATCTGGCTAGGAAGAATAAATAATGACCTTTTCCACATGCCAGCAAATATAAAACGTTCATATTTCCACAGGCACAAGCTTAATGGCCATCTGAGATGTCTGATTCATTTATGATTCAAGCACTGTTTATAGGAGTTGACCAAAGAATTTACTTGATATCACTGAGGAATGCAAAACACATGAGTAAATTATACAGTGCAGATATCCACATGCAACTCACCAAGAGTGAAATAAAGCACATCTACACTGAAAAAAGTAAACCTTTGCCTGCACACCCACTTCTATGCAGTTGTGCAGTCCATCAATTCACACCAATTCTGCAGTTTTTCAGTCAGCGTATTACGTATATATAATATCACATTTGAAGTCTAATCCTAACTTATGTCTCATTTTGATATTACTCCCTTTGCACTGCTCTCTGTTTGTGTGTTGTGCCTATCTTTACCTTACCACTGCTGCTAAGCACACACCTCATCTCATGCCAGAGCTGCTGTTTTCCTAAGGCCCGCTAGTCTCTTTCTCAAAACACGCTTCTGGAATGATTGGAGATAAGTTCCTTGTCTGGCAGGTGCTGCTGCAGAAGAGTGTGGAGCTGCTATGTGCTATATTTTTCAAACTTCAGCAGATGGCACTAAATATGCCATTTATGCATGGGAAACAATGGGCAGAAATTTATGTTTCTATTCTAAAATTGATGTTTAAGCTCCTCCATAGGGTCTCACTCCAGTCAGCATAGATACCTCCAATGACAGCTTAGTTCCATCTGCTGTAAACAGTTATCAATAGATGCAATGAATTGACCTCTGGAAGTGCCCATCTCACCCCAATCCCTCCAGTTACTTTTAAATTAATAATATCATTAAAGCCAGTGTATGTGTTCATCCTCTGGCATACAACGTCCACACTGCCTAACTTTTAGCATGATCCCTGGTGTGGTTTTGACCCAGGTCAGCCAGCACTCTCCAAAACAAAGTCTGGGTGTATTTCAGGAGCTAGTCAGGGACGTTTCCCAATAATGACAAATAAAAAAGAGCCTGTCTCAATTTATGTACTGGAATAGATGCAGCTTACATAACCAGCTTGTGTGACGTACTTATAATTGCAGCATGGCTCTAGACTAGGTGAGATGAATCCCATCCAGTGTGACTGAAATGTTCATAGCTGGCCAGTGACTGCTAACATTCTACTAAGGACAAGAACTTTGCTCCTGCATTTCCAAATAGAGTCAAGAGCAACTACTTCAAAATCTTGTCTGACACTAAAATGACTATTAATAACATTTTTTCGTCTAACTTAGAATTGGCCCCGTTGCACCAACTGCTATACAAACAAGACCTAATCGAAAACATCTCAAATACTCTGAATGAAACAAAGAACGTGAAAAGGTAAGAGGAATAATAAGATGTAAACTGAAATGGTTTGATGAGTAGCAGTATGGTCATTTCAGTGAAGCAGTGTACATTTTATAGAATGGTGTGGGTTCGAAGGGACCTTTATCTAGTCAATTTCCTGGTCTAATAGTGGGCAGGGACCTCTTCCACTAGATCAAGTCACTGAAACCCCCACCCGGCTTGATCTCAAACACTTCCAGGGATGGGGCATCCACAGTTTTTCTGGGCAACCTGTTCCAGTGTCTCACCACCTTCACAATAAAAAATTTCTTCCTTCTCTCCAATCTAAATTTTCTCTCTTTAAATTTAAAACCACTCCCTTTTGTCTTAGTCTCGATATAAAGTCTTTCTTAATCTTTCTTTTAAGCTCTCTTTAATATTAAAGGGTCACAATAATGTCTCCACAGAGCCCTCTCTTCTCCAGACTGAACCATCCCTTCTCTCTCAGCCTTTCCTCATATGAGAGGTACTCCAGCCCTCTGACCATTTTCCTTGCCCTCCTCTGTACCCATTCTAAGAGGTTCATGTCTTTCTTGTACTGGGGATCACATTTTGAAATCTTTGTCTATTCATTTGTTCATAAAGTCCAGTACTGATTTGCAATTTCACCCTAAAACAGATATGCCATGATACATACCAGACGTAATACCATGATGCATAAACAGGCATGCTGTGATTAAGACATTTTCTTGAGGACTTCAGAGAGTCACTGGAATTTAGGCATGAAGAATGAAGGCTGCTGTGACTAAAGGAAAACTTTCATATTCAGTCTTGCATTAAAGATTGTCATGCAGTATGACAGACAGCACATAAAAGCAATGTAAGCAATCTGTTTTCCTTTACAGTCTCTCACACTAGCTTAAAAGATACAATTTCCTCCATGGTGACTTCTCAAAGGCATTAGGCAATCTGGATGTAATTCATTTGACTTGTATTTTGCAGGGTCATACTCCCCCCTGTTACTGCTTTGCCATAAAGGGACTGCATAAAGAGCACCCCAGAACACAGGCAGACTTCAGAAGGAAATTTTTTCAAAGCAGTAAGCTGGCTGCTTAATATGGCCGATTTTGTGGATCATAGTCAAAAGGTACAAACATTCTGAGTGTCTAGTCTCAGTTAAGTGGGGAGTCAGACTTGTTTCATGCTCAAATACTTAGACTCCCTGGAACAATTTGTTTGATTCCTGGAAGAGCTGGCTTGGATGCTGAGATTTCCAAGGTTCCACTGGATGCTGTGGAACTCACTGTGGGAGTGGCTGCAGCCTGCTAGCCAAAGAAATTAAAACCTGAAGTCCTTTTACTTGTGGTAAACTTTACACACTGTGGCAGGTTTCACATGACTCCAATGAGTCATGACCTAAGGCCAAAGTAGTACTAGTAGTCAGTGGTACAAAATATGTCATTGTGGTTATTTGGCTGCTTCTGTCACTCCAGCTGTAGCTGTAGGTAAAGGCTCTTGGTGATTAGTTTAAAAATACACCTTTAAGATGGCCTGGGATAAAAAAAAAACATGATGCAACATTCAAAAGCATCAGTACAAAGTGTCTCATAAACTTCAACTGGGTTTTAACTCAGGCCCTGCAGGAACATATGTTACTAAGTGGACAGGAAAAGTCAGGAGGTGATTATCATCTTTACATAAGCCTCACGTCTGACTGCTGGGAGTAGGAATTCCAGCAGGGAATGTTCAAGCCACTGTCTGTGTTGAAGTTATGTCATCAATAATGTAACTCTTAGCTGGAGTAATTTCAAATAATAAAAGTTTCTGTAGTTTGTAAAACTGGGTTTTGGATATATAGAAGGCAGTCCAATGTCTCGGCATTGCTCTCTAAACATCATCTTTCACTCTAAAACAGTGCTAAGGGCCAAATTTTCTGTGTGGCTTCAACCCAGACTCTAACATTGCAGTTGTAAATTCAGCACAGGGTGATTAGCTGTCTAAATACACTGGTCTTGAGTAGTGTACAGTTTAATCACACACAACCCTGCAAAGAATGGCAATGGACCAGCACAGAGTGAATGATCATAAATAAGCCAGAACGTTTCATTTGTTTCTTTTTTTATAAATGTCAGGAAGGTTATTGGGGGATTTTATTAGAAAGGCAGCTGGAAGAAGAAATGCATCAGGTAAAACTAAAAAGCGCAGAATGAGGCTTCATAATGCCTCATAATTCATAGCAAAGTTTAAACCAAGCAGAGAAGCAACATGTGATAATTCTCAGAGTCACTTGTGGGAAAAATCAAGAGCTAAAGAAATCATTAAGGTGTGGTCTTCCTGCCCTGTAGGAGCAGCTGCATCCTAGAACTGCCACTTCCTTCGGGTTATTGTGCTCAGCTACCAGTGCAGCTGCAGTATATACAATTTTCTGAAGCTTTAACTTTCTGAAGTTACAAGCAAATGTAGCACACTGACTCATAGTCTATTGCACAGTGACTTTGGAGAGGTGAGAGTCATATTAATCAGGTGGGATGCAGTCCTCCTAATTCAAGTTATGGCTGTAAAGGGAACAGTGCTAGGGTATGGGCACGAATGAGGGAAACCAGAAATGCCTCCTTGTTGTTTGTTGGCATGGCTCTGACACATTTTCAGACCGTTAGTGGTCTTTCAGCCTTGTTTATGGTACTGGCATGCACCTGAAATCTTTCCAATAGCTGAGTTGGTATTCCAGCTGCAAGAGGAAGAGGAGAGTCTTTAATGTCATGGGCATGGCTACCTTGTGCTCTGGCCTTGGAGCCAGAGAACAAGATCTTGCTCAGCTCAGTTTATTATCTTGGGTCTTGTCTTAGATTCTTAGAGAGCACAGAGGTTCTAGCTCCCTCTAGAAGCACTCAAAGCATCCACAACTGCAAATGTGGGGAATGTGCAGTATTATGCTTAGAATTCAGCATTTGACTGGGCACCCATTTGAATAAGTCCACACCTTGGTTTTCTTGAGCTGAGGAGGACCACAGGGTGCCTGCAATTCTTTCCACCTCTCTACAAACACGCAGTGTTTCCAGCAGAAACCCACGCATGGTGTTCAGATAACATCAATGTACTCTTAATAGCAGTGATAATATTTAATGACTTATTAAGTATTCCTAGCATAGAAGAAAATGTTCAACGAAATAATAAGTCTCTTCTTTGAATTAATTATTACAATAAAGCTGAAGATTTTCTTAACTCAGCACAAATTACTTGAACAAACTGTATCGTGCAGACTAATATTTTAATTGATTAAGTTTAAGATTAATTTGAATTGATTAAGGCAGAGAAAAACAGTAGCGCTTACATTTAGAGAACCATGGTGTCATTGTTTCTGAAGCCTTCAAACTCACCTCTAACATATTTTTTGCTCTGCTTTTGACTGTTCAAAAAATTTATCATGAGATTGAAGAATTTCTGGTTTTAAAATAGGAGGCACATATGCAGACAATAGTCCTATTTTAAAAAAGTATCCTCTATGTTCTACCACCCACCATAAACTTGTCTTGGCAAAAAACACACCTCTGAGCTTGCTCAGCTTTAATCTCACCTGTAGCCATTACCATCACTTTCAATGAGTTTGCAGCCCTCATTTATTAGCAGCAGCAACTGAAATCATCGGGCTTAGACACTTTTCCTAGCAACAGCAGTGCTCTTGCTCAAACCATTAAATGGTGAAATGTTCCTCCCCATATGGAAACCACATAGCACCCACCTATACAGGAGGCTTTCAATGGTTTTACTGGAATCTGAGGAATGCTGTTGAGCCTTATTTGCAAGGCAGTAAATAAGATATTTCAAATCCTACAGGAAAATATTTCCACTGAGCCATTCTGTGATCCAGTTCTTCCAGTGATGTGCTTGAATTCATGCATGGGAATCACTCACACCTTGTGGAACACTGCAGCCAAGGAAAGGTCTTATGCCACTTCTTTGGTATAAAGCAGCCATGGGAGCTTGAAAGAGGCAGTGTTGAAGATCTCTGTTTGCATCTTGATGCTTCATAAGTCATTTTCCCACACTTTAACTGCTGTCCCCACACCTGCTGGAAAAGAGCAGTGTTTATCATTCCAAGACATGCCAGTGGCAGCAGTGGCAGGTAGGTATGCAGTATCCAGCATGCCAACAGCTCTCAGAAAAAAGAAAGCAGAATAGGAAATCTTCTGAGGCTGTTTAATTAATACAGTTTAGGCACTGATGAGTGCAAAACAAATCAGAGGAAGGAAATAAAGTCTGTGTGACAGATATTTGTCACGCTACTTAATATAGTGTTAGATGCTTCAGTGATAAAGAGAAATTGATTTTAAATCACATGTCCAAAGAAGTGTTGTGCATTCATTCCATTTGGGGAGTACTGAACTGCCAGCCTTGCCCAGACTCCCAGGCTGACCTCGAGACTGCTTTGGGATAGCAAGGGATAGGCACAAAGTAGTTCAAGATGCTCTTGCTTGAGCTCAGAGGAAAAGTCCTTGATTCACTTCTGTATCATCATTAGATGTAAGACCACAATCAGGAGAGGACATTTCCTGTATTCAGACAAAAAATGGAAGGTAGTTGTAAGCAGGACAGTGATCAGAAATCTCTAACCTATTCTACATTTGGGTGAGATTAAAAGAAAATGTGCTGAGAAGTCTTTTCATTGCCTCTTTAGGAAAAATACCCCCCTCACATACTTAAAGCTATTCATTGTCTACAGATTGGCTAAAAGTTATGTCAATTACAGTAATAATACCTTTAATGTTCAAGCAGTTGTAACCAGGTTCCTAAATTAACAGGCTGTTGCAAAAAAAGAGAGTTCTCACCTTTCTGGGTCTTCTCATTTGAATCTAACTACAGAGAGGTTAAAGCTATGAAATAACAGTCTGAGCTGTTGAGCTGGCATGAAAAATGTCTTTACAGGTCATTTTAGGAGAAAATCCCAGAACTCCAGCTCTGCCTTGCAGTCCTCTGCTGTGAAACACAAACCCTACAATGGTTCAACTGCACAAGCTGTATCACAGGGGAGAGCAAGAAGAAACCTTGTCAGCTATTATTGATTATTAATTTATTATCATATTTTATTGTAGCCTTCCTGTTCTGTGACAGATAAGCTGTGTCAAGGAATTTATAGGTCTTTTGAACTTCCAGGCTAAAGTGACAGCGGCTATTAAATAGTGAGCTGTTATAAAAGAAGCCGAGGCCCCATAAAAGAAGTAAAATGGGATGAAAGGTGTCTCCAGAGATCTTCATCTCATCTCCCACAGACTTATACTAGTGCACTGATTTCTGATTAATAGCTCATTAGTGGGTGGGGTAAATTTCTGAGAGGAAAGAAAAATGTGTATTGAAGTGGCATGATTTGCCAAGAACAACAGACAATCTTCTTCTAAGGATGGTAAACAAACATTTGGTGATGAATCAGTATGGTCATTAAACTTTGACCTTAACTACCTTTACACTAACAATCCACAATTATGAAAGGTAAAATCTGAGCAGTCTTGAGCTTTCTGTTAAAAATTATCAGTCTACCAAGGAACATTCTGTTCCAGGTTAAATAAATCACCTTTTTTTCCTTTGCACATGCAAGTCTTCAGGAAAAATATTAAAGTTGTCTTTCATGTTGCAGGTGCCTTTTATGTAACTCTAGATATTGAAGTTAACACTACTTAAGGATATTCAGCACATTACATTCCATCAGCTGTCTGAGTCCAAAGGAGATATTGGCAGAATGAATTTTTAGAGAAAAAAAATGTGATGCTTTATTTCATTTTTTAAAGAGAGGGACATAAGGGGTCTGGTACAATTGGGGTTTTCTGGTTTTTTTTTCATGTTAAAATAAAAACCTTTCTTTTTTTTTTATGTTAAAATAAAAAACTGGATATTTGTAGCATTTCTCTATTTGTGCATATTCAAAAAAAAAAATCCAGTAAGATGTAACGGCTTTATCTCAATTAAAATTCATTAAGAGTTTCAGTTCAAATGAACCTGCATCTTTGAAAAATCAATCACTTGTCCCTAAATCTTTCTTCTTGTAATCAAATCTATCAGATCAAAAATACAGTGTTCAGCTCTCCTGTGCATTCACTTCTTAAAGACAGGGGATGTGTAATTAAGTTTATACAATTATAGCCTAAGAAAGGGAGGGAAAATCAGTCCTACTCTAAATCAGGCATCATAATACTTACCTATTATATGAATTCTACAGCAGATATGTAATCTTTATATGATGCACTGGTAAATTTAGCAGAATTCCCAAAAAAGTGTTAGTCAAAACCGTGCATACTCAAGGAGAAGTATGTGGGAGATGTGGAGAATGATTGTATACCCTGGCCAGCTCCTGAGGCCATGTTTTAGATCTCTTTGCAACCACCCTTTCCACAAACAATGGAAGTGTCCACAATGACCATTGTGCTCACCTGAACAGAGGTCTTTGGATTCCCAGGCCCTCGCAGGGGCACAGGAGTCCTCTTTGCCCCATTTCATCCCCTCTTTCACTCATCAGATACACCTGACAACATCCTTCTCTTGCTTATGCAAAGGCAAAACCAGTCATATTTTCTGCTTTCAATAAACATTTTCATGGTGAGCATTTGTAAGTATTTTGAAGCAATTTCTCTTCTGTTAATTTTGCTCCCTTACACCTATGCATATTTTAAATAACCAGAGCTTTCCCAAATACCTTAACGAACTACCTCCTTTTGCTTCTTCTGAACCTTTCTTTGTGTGGCTTCATTTAATGGCCCTGTTCTTGCACAGACAAGAGAACAGAAGTAGATGAAATGCCACCCTACACTACTTCCCTAAGCATGTTCAACAGATCAGCAGAAGTTCTGGAGAATAGGGGCTCTCCTTCTGCAAAACACTTTCCAGTTTCTGCATAAAAATCTCTTACCTTTTTCTGACTCACTTTTTTCGAAGTTAGAATTTTTCTTCCTGTTCCCGATTCAGAAACATTCATTCACCCAAAGATGGTCTCCCATCAATTAATGGTCATCAAGCTCTCTTGCTTGAACATGTTACTGCAGGAGAACAAATTGCCCACATCATCTTTGCTGGAATCACAGGCCTGAATTCAGCAACTTGCTAAAGCAGTAATTGCAGCAATTCCCAGGGCGGATCTTGCTTTGCATCGTCCTTTATGTTTTCCTTCCAGTCACTCATAAGTAGGATCTGCCCTGGTCAGCACCAACACAAGGCTCATCAGAGCTCTTGCCCTTCATCTTCTATTTGATACAATGAGGGCCAGCAAAGGCATTGCCTTCCCATAGCAGTTTCTATCCAAACATCTGCTATTTTAGCCCTGCTGTTCACATCTCTGTATGTTCATGTTTAAATGAAGCCACTCTACATCTTCCTTGATGGTGTCCTAGCTCAGTGTTGCTCACATCATTGTGCCATATGTGCAGTATGGATGTGTTGTTCCTAGTGCAGCAGTTAAATCCCATATGCTTCAGCCTGTGGGAAAGAAAATACTATGTACAGTCAACAGGCTATCTTTCATGAAAGCTTTTCTTCAATGCATTAAAACGGATTTCCCAGTAATGTTCAATATTCACCATTCTTGACTTATTCAAGTAAAGCCTGCAACCATTTTCAAAAATTATTTGTTTATTTATGTATTCCCTAAAGGTCAGGGGAAGAATGTGCCACCATGATATGATATCCACATAAATAGCAACCACTGCACAAGAGGAAATGAGGAGAATATAGTGTCTACAGTCAGCATATGTCACCTGTTTTTTTAAAGTGTTACCTATGCATGCCCTCTTTCTGAAGGAGGTGGATACTCTGATATTGTATATTGTGGCATTTAGTGCATTCAAGTAGTAGATTATATAAATGAATTCTGCAGTTCTTTATCTCTGGAATATAGTTATTCTGGAATAATAGTCTTTATTATTCCAGAATCAAGCACTACAAAATGCAGACCTAAACTAGCAATTTCTTTGGATGAAAATAATATTAATAATGAGAGAACACTACATTAGGAAACTGGTTGACATACACAATAAGTTGACTGTGCTCTGCTCAGGTCACTTCATAATGAATTACCTTTTTGAGAGGTGATCTGCTTAAATAACAGTTTAGTTTAGGAATTGCAGAAATCCAGTTTTATTCTAGGGTGAGACCTTAACTGCTGAGAAATTTTACAATAAAGTTGTCATTCCACTGTGTCTAGAATAACTAGTATTTCCTGTATAACCCGTGAGGACCCAGGATAATATAAATTATTTAAATTATACGGAAAAGAATATTTGAGAATTTAAACTGTGACATCATTGTTCTCAGTAAAACCATGTCATGTTTGTTTTGCAAAAGTGTTCTTGATTTACAGAGGGTACAATTAAATATTATTATCAAAATGTCTACAGTCAGGGGCTTTTTTAAGGTGCCTGCTAGCTGCTCAAATGTACCAATGAGTATTGTAATCTTTGGAACAACCAAGTTTCTCTCTTCTCCTTTGATGTGGTCCTCTTTGCTATTTTCCTAGCATATGTCGAATATTTAAACTCAGTCCAAGTCATCAAAACCATTCAAACAAAGCCAAAAAGAGAAACAATTATCTCAAGCTTGTATCTTGTAAACACTATTACAGCACAATCTTAATGGAAACCACCACTTTTTTTAGCACACCACTTTTGATCATTAATAACTCATGGATTATGGAATAATAAAATCCATACCAAGTTCAATTTAACAGCAAAGCTATTTAACAGCCAGAGATGATGAACATATATCCAGACTCCAAACTGGTCAAATTCGCAAGACAAACCTGTTGGCTCTTCAGCTAGAAAACAGATACTGGCACAGTTTAGTTTGCATCTGAAATGCTCTTTAATTTACCTCTAAGCTGCTTGGAAATTCTGATACACGGTGATAAGAAGAGAATACAGTGCACAGACACGATGCACAGGTGTCTGTGTAAATTCCCCATCCTTTCCAGGAAGAGGAGGAAAAGGAAGGGAAGAAGATAAAAGCACAGTCCTGGGGAAAGTGACCCTGAAGGGACAGCATAAGGAGCACTGGCACGGAATGACATTAGAGCAACCTCCATCACTTACTCAGCTTCTTACAGCTCAAAAATCCTGCGTGGCTCTCAACATCTCTTTTGGCACATGAGGCAATATTTGTTCCAAGCACTTTGTGGTAAGGAGAGGAAGAATGTTGAAAATAGCTGAATAGAAAGTAAGATAACCCCTCCATGACTCCTAGGTTTTCCACCAGAAATTATAGCAAGAGAAAGGCTGAATTTCAAAATGTAGTTTTGTTTGGATCAGTCTGATGAACTGATGCATAGTTGGGGATGTGGTTGGTTTTTACTTTTCCAATCACTGAAAACACAGTGTAGATATATTTGCCATGTTTTGTTTTTACTACTGGTGATCAGAAAAGCCAGCTAATGAAGCAGCACATTCTGGAGTTCTTTGGTACTTAGCAAGTGCAGAACTAGTGAATCCTCAACACAAAAACTTTTGCTACACTGTCAAAGCAGGTCTGGTTGGGCTGGTCAGTTCTGAGATCACTGTTCTGCAGTTAATGAAGGGCCTGGATCTCTTTGGAGGGCAAGGCCAAATGGAGACCATGTGATCCTGTCTTGCCAGGCCCAGATTCTGAAATCTGCTTGTATATTAGATAATGCTCCAATGCCAAAGAAAGGGATTTAAACCTTCAGCTTGAATTATGCATATTTATCTGTTATTTCTACCAAACTCCTTGATTCCCAAATTCTTTTCAATCTGGTCCCTCAGGTAGAAGACCTTCTGCTAACAGGAACAGTGACGGGGGGAGCAAGTGAGAACATACTCACATGCACACAGCCTTCGAAAGGCACATTAACAGAAGACAGCATTTCAAGCTGTATGATAATACAGTGCATTAAAATGCACTCCTAGTACATTATTTGATGTGTGACTGAGTAGAAACAGCATATGCAAATTGATTCTAAGCATGCAATGTAATTCCCATGTATATGAGCTGTGCAAATGGGAATTCAGGTTTGTTATGAGCACTGACTGAGACATGATCTTTGGTTGTTTCATTTTCTCTAACTCTGAGTCTCAGTCTCACTGTCTGATAATGAATTTGAATGTGAGTCTGTATAATACCTTCTCGTTCTCCATCACATACCCTCCTGTCATCATGTCATTTCCAGGGAAATACAGTTGAAATCACATCCTGCAGTGATGAGGTGAAAGATGGTTTTTTCTGGAGGAGTAGTAAATATTAGTCACCTTAATAACTTTAAAACTGATGCTTTTGAGAACTGTCCACAATATGATGTCGTTGAGTTTGGGAGCACTGTGTCATTTGCCTAGTTTTTTGTCTTCATGGCAACTGAGAACATGTCCATAAGGCTCTGAAAAGGCAGCACTACATGAGCGAGTGGGGACATTTGGTGGTATGCAGCCATAAAAACCAAATGCAAGATTAGTCATCCATTTGCAGGACAATGGTGTTCATTGATGCAATTTTCAGCATGATCTTAAAAAATTATGGTGGCTTAGAGGCATGTCTTTCCCCACCCCTCTCATTTCTTTTTTTTTTTTTTTTTTTTTCCCTCACACATTCTTTCAAATGGATTTACAAAGTTATAAGGATAGTGACAAAGTCTAGCCTGGAGTCAGCTGTGGGGGATTTGTGGTATGTCTGTTTCTAGAGAAAGAGTATTGCAGGTTGGCTGACAGATCTACAGACAGACTGCCTTTTCCCTGGAATAATCCTGAATCTTCTGTAAAGAGGAAAGGGTTCTCAAATAACAAATCCAGGATGTTTTTCCAAGTCATTAGAGTTCTAGGTTAGAGAAGCCGTGGGAGGATAACAAAAACTGTATGGACTGAAGCAGATGACTGAGTGACAGCTCTCTTTCTGCCTATATGCATCACAAGAAATTTTCCTTGAGAGCAGCCTAACCCACAAGTAATCCCACATGCCCTAATCAGCACAGTTTACAACATTTCTCATGGGATGTGGTGTTTGCAAAACAAGGAAAGCTGGCAACCTCAAAAGGAGAGAGCTGCTAGCACCAGAGCTCTGCACGCAGAGCCAGGGGCACAGCTTCCCATCGCCAGTCACAGGCACAAACCACTCCTGCCTGCCAGCCACCAGTGTGCCTCTGGCAGCTGCCTGCACACAGCAGAGAAAACAATTTCTTCCATCCCATCTGCCCTTGACACATGACAGTGAGCACTCTGTGAACACAGAGCAGCCCTGAGCTGATAGATGGGGAAAGTCCATGCAGGGTATTCTGGCACCTTCTCTGGAGTTCAGGATCCTCAGTTCCCTGCTGATTCAGGAGCTGCCAGGCTTATCCCTGATCTCCTATGACCCCATCCAATTTCATACCACAATCTTAGCAGCTAGACAGTGAATGGTCCAGTCTTCAGCCTCCCTCAGACAGAGGTCAAGCTGTTTTAACCTGCTCCTCAGATCATCACTGGACCGGTTAAGGACACTCCATTCCTCCTGCTTTGCTACATGACACTGGAATTTAGTATTGCAACACTTACCCACGTTAGAGGAAAGCCTGACTATGGTACCTACTCAAGAATTGTTTGTGTACTGCACCATGGATGGATACCTTGGGCACAAAGACCAGGATCCAGCCCTTCTTTCCTCTGTCTTAATCACTAGCACATATGATGACATATCTCTTATTTGATGAAATAATCTCCTCTTATTTGCTCATCCTCATGGCTTTTGCATTTTTTCAGTCTAGGCTGGGGCAGGATGTACAATGGGGAGCGATTCCTTGAGGAAGGAACAGGATGGACAAGAGAGAAAGATGGATGAAAATTAAGATTAGGGAAAGGCTGAAGCAAAAAAGCAAGGACTGGGAAAGAGAAGGAAGACTCCTGAGACTAGTAGTGTTGTTAAGGAGTTGGACACATGTTTCAGATCACTCAAAGACAGAAGAGCAAAAAGTGGTAAACACGGGAAGGGAGAAATGTGGAGAACTACCACAGGACCTAGGGTACAAAAATATAGCAAGCAGAATCCAGGGAGAAGGTATAAGAACAGAAGGCAAGGGATGACAGAGCAGTAGCAAACCCTTCTTTCGGGAACTTTCTAATTAATCTGCTGCTCCTCTAGTTTTGCTTTCTAGCAAGCGGAGGCAGGCTGACAAAGCGTGTGTCTGCATCGCCCTCTTGTGCCGCGTCCCCCCGCAGGCGTGCGGCAGCTGGGAGAAAGCAGCGCTGAAGAGCTCGAGCTTCTTCAAAACCTGCATAAAGACATCAAGAGCAGGAAACTGGGGGGGGGGGGTTTTTCATTTTTTTTTAAAATAAACTCATCTGTTATTAAAAATAAACACAGTAAATTGCTTCTAAAAGTCTAAAGTAAAAGATTATTGAGCTCAAAGAGCCATGCATGTGACCACTTAACTAAGAAATGTCAACAAGTAATTGTCCTTCAGTGTTGCTGACCTTGCCTGACTTTGTACTTGCTAATATTCATAATCATTTAGCATTAGTTGCTTAGACATTGAACAAGATGTATATGAGAGCTGAACTCAAATAACAAGAAAAAAACTTTCCCACTTTGTTTATTCATTTATTTATATTGGATGTGCAAGTTTATTCTTCTGGGCTTAAAGGCCAAATGAGGAAATAGGAGTATGCATACTGGTCAGTGAATGGAAGAAATTTATAGACTGTTTAAAATCCTTTTGATCTTCATTTGTCCATGCTTTATTGATTTATTCTTTTTTATTATTTAATTTTTTCTTGTATGAACTTGGTGCTGACTGGCAGAACATTGTGCACCCATATAAACTAATGTTTATGCATTTCAGGTAGTGATGTGTAAACCTTAAGGAAGATTCTCTCTATATGAGATTTATTTCAATGGGTGGAAATTCCTGCTATGAAACCTATTGCTGAGGTGTGGGTTTAGTTTAATTTTGCCAAACCTCTGCTAAATCACATTAATTCTCAAAATGCCTTTAAAACTTGTAGCATAACCTATTCCATAAAGCTGCCTCCTCTCACCCAGCTGTCTTACTCTGATTGCTTGATCCATTGAAGAGTTTCTCCACTTTTGCCCTGAATCAGCTCAAAGTCAGACCTGAAAGTCCTTGGCCTCTGAAGGAAGTGGTAGAATAATTTCTGCTCTTTGCAATCAAGAAGTGATTAAAAAATGTGTATCAGCTTGCAGTTTTGACCTACTACATTGGAGGGACTCGTCTGAAAACAAGAACTGTATGTGATCATTCTGCAGGACCAGGGCTGAGAGCACTGGAGGCAGAGACCCAATTCTAGAGCACAGGCAGTGGTAGAAATGGGCCTTTGTTCAGCCCCTTGACTCCTGCACTCAAGACAGGAATGAAAAGACATTAGTTGCTCATGGCCCAAAGACCCTTCCAACCTCCCTGTCTGGTCACACACTTCAGTGTTTGTTAGTCATCATTAGTGCAGGGCAAAGTGTGGGATTGACAGCTGAATGCATGACATCTGTGGGTCATTTCTAGTGCCCAGGACTCTCAGTTCCTGCTGATAAATTGCAGATTAACCAGATACTATTAATTTCTGGTCCCTCCAGGCTCCCCTGAGCTACTGACATTCTTTGTAGTTCTGAAGCCATAATCCAAGCTGAAATAAAACCATTCCTAAAGCCACTATCCTTTCCTTCTTTTACCATCACTAAACAGATTAGTTGAGGTGGAAAGACACCTATAATAATAATAACTTAGTGCTCCTTTTGCATTAGAATAACCATGTTTTTTACAAATATTGGGGTGCCATCCAAGCTTGTTACACTTAAAAAAAAAAAAAAAAAACCAAGAAAAATATTTACAGAGATCTGCCTCTTAAATCAAATGATAGTCAGGACTTAACAGTCAGAATGGCTGATGCACTCTTTGAAAAATGTGCATGGTCCCAGTATGTGTTTTATAAAACCATGTTTTATACTTTATAGAGCTTGAACTGGCCGTGCACACTTTATTAAGTGTGTGGAAACAGCTGTTCATAATTAAGTTCTTTATTCTTCAAATACCTACTACTGGGCACTGAATTGACTGCCATATGTTAATCCAAGTCACTGATCTATATCTCCATATAGACATACTCCACAGTATCCTTAAACTGTTTCTCTTTACAATAATGTTAGCTTTCCTGCATAGTAAAATGGAAACTCAGAACCTAATTCTCTTCTCATTCACGTCAACATGAATCAAGATCATGGAGCTATGCTGATGAAAGCAGATGTAAAATAGAATGATGGTCAAATCCCTACAGCTCATTTTAACTTTTGCAAGTCACATGTCTAAAAATTAAAACAAACACCTGCCAAGCTACCCGTGAAAGAGGTCAATCTTTCAGAGAGCAGCAGAACTTATTTTTGCGACAGATATCCTTTCCCCGGGAAGGAGGAATTGTGTGTCACCACTGTCACACATAAACCATGGGAACAGGAAGAAACAGGCTGGTCAGAAAGCTGCTTTCCTTAACTCCACATACACCTTTTCCCTTGGCATTATTAAAATATGCAGGAATGGAATATTCTGTTACTTCTGCAGAACAAGATACGCAAAGGAAATGGTCTGGCAAGCTTGTTTCCAAGCGTAAAGGGCTTTCTTAGTTCCCAGTAGCCTTGCCAACAAAATTAAAGCTCCTCAAATAACACTCAAGTTGGTCTTTCCTTAGGATGCATTTAAATGTTCCTAAGTCTACTAAGGTACTTCCTTTCCTTAGAATTCTTTGTGTCCAAATGTCAAGTAATTACCAAGGATGAATGTGTTCCAACAGATGCTTAAACAAAACTCAGGAAAGTAACTCCTCATGTGTTGGGAGCCTCAGACATTTGAGGCTGTCTGATAGAGCAAGATATTTGAATAGGTATTCAGTTTGAACAAACACCCCGTTCTATTGGAGGCAAAACCAGAGAGAAAACCCGAGCCCACTATTTAGAGAGAACAGGTGAGCTAGCACCCACATTAGTAAGTGAAAGTTCAGTCCCATGTCTGCATGTTAACTGTGTCCAGCCCAAGAGTGCAGTCACATAGAACACCAGAAAAGCAGGTTTTGTGACATACCTTTCTTTCTGGGACATGAAATCAGCCCTGCTTTGGGCTTAATCTCACCAGGACAGGATAAACACAGCAAACACTGTTCAAAGGAGAGCCAGTTCCCAAACAGTATTCACTATGAGAATGTGTGAGTTGTAATGGCACGTGACACATCACTAAAAATCATCAGCCAAGATCTTTGGGGATTTCCCATTGCAGCCTGAGTGTTACACTGTAAGAATGAAGGTACTTGACATCATACTGAGCCTGGTTATGTAGAAATTCAGCTTAGGCAAGATGTGCAATGGCCATATGGTTACTATAATGTTTCACAGTAACATAGACTTGAATATGTGATAATAGTTTCATAGGCAATGGTTTAATACTAGCCATGTGTTAGCTGTATAGATACAGCTGCTAGGAGAAAAGTCTGGGCACAATCAAAGGGATTGAGTCAGTCAGTGTTTGCCAAACTCAGAGGATTTAGCCACAGTAATAACTAGACTTTACCTTGTGTTTTTCATATTAATTTCCTCGATGAAACTATGGTTTATAATGGTCAGAGTAATATTTCTTTGTTTGTTCCAACAGGCTGAAGTCATGTGAAAACTGGTGTTTCTTTGAAAGCTGGGAGGAAATCGAAGATTAGCTTCAAGGTTCTTGGGAAAGCAATACAAATCTTCATTAGGGCAGTAATAGGCATTAATGCACTGTAACTAAAATGGTCTGTTACCTCTTCTTGTTAGAAACTGAATGATAGATGGAGACCATTTCCTCTTTCTGATTACCATTGCAGTTCTAATGACCTTGTTGAATACATACATGATTGAACCGATCACAGAAAAAAACAAGAGCATAAGGCAGTGGTTTGGTCATGTAGCTATCTTTCTTCCTCTAGAGACAAAGCTATTTAATGTTAATCATTAAGGACATGGATGGTGCAAAATAACAAATAAGTTCATGTCTTCCTTTGAATTTTGGAGCGAAGGCTTTCTCTCTAATATTACAGTATCTGTTTTAAATGATGGACCTTAAAGAAATAACTTTCCATGGTTGTCCTCTCACTATTTCTCATTTTCTACCATCCTCATGATTCTACCACAAAACAGATTTCTAGTTGCCTCTAAAGGGGTTATCAGTTCATGTTTCAGATTTGATACCATGCTCCACCAGTGTGCACTACTTTTTAGTGCTTGAGAAAATGGTGTTTTGACACAGGACAGTGCTCTTCAAATAATTGTTCCTTTACTATAATTTTTAATAATAATCAGAAGAGTTATAAACTTGTATATAATAACATACATATATTATCAAGCCAAAAACCTACCTTAGGACTACATAAAATCACATAAGATTGAAAAGTGTTCCCCGTATGTTGCAATTATCCCTTTGCTGAGTCATCAAAAAATAAGGAAGTCAGAAATTCTCCTGGAAAACCATCCAGACTTGAAGACATAAATTGTATTGTAAAGACACAAAACTATACACCCACACCCTGTAATAATAATACCAAGTAATAACCAAGTATCATTATTATACATGATTTTTAATGTTTATGATACTTCTTTAAACCATTTCAATTATTCAAATTTTTAAAATATTTTTGGTTTTCAGTACAATAGTAATATCTTAATACTGTAAATATTTTAATACTTTAAATTTTTAATATTTATAATATTAGTAATACTTTAATTTTTTTTTTGCCTTTAGATTTTAGAGGCAGTAAACGGAAACAAATCTTGAGTCATTTGTGGGCATTTTCCTAAATGTTTTCTAAATTATCTTCTAAAATATGTGATGAAAATAATGTACCTAAGGTTTCATCAAAACATTATACTGAAATTCTTACGTAAACAGCAGGAAAGCCTGTGCATCTTAGCACCTAAGCAAAATAATGTAACCCAAATATGTAACAGTTCTTTCTAGTATAATCTCTTCAGTCACTTTCAACCAAAACACACCACAAATGGCCATGAATTCTGGTTCAGAGGCAAAGTGGGCGAGAGGGAAAGCACAGATTACATTCTAATGTACAAATTAGGAAACTCCCAACTCCTGTCTTGTTTCATGCCCTATCATCCTTACTAAACTTGAGCCAGAATGTGCCCAAGTGACCAAGAAGGCCTGTGGTATCCCATCCTGTATCAAAAATAGTGAGGCCAGGAGGACCAGGGCAGTGCTTGTGGCCCTGTACTTGGCACTGGTGAAGGCACACCTCAAATCCTGTGTCCAGTTCTGGGCCCCTCACAACAAGACGTGGAGGGGCTGGAGAGTGTCCAGGAAAGGCAGGTCTGGAGCACGAGCCCAATGAGAAGCAGCTGGGGGAGCTGGGAGTGTTTAGCCTGGAGAAACCAAGGTTCAGGGAAGATCTTATCACTCTCTACAACTGCCTGGAAGGAGGTTGTAGGCAGGTGGGGATCAGGTTTTTCTCCCAAGTAATAGAGAGGACAAGAGGAGAGAGAGGACAGGACAAGAGGAGATTATCTCAAATTGCACCAGGGGTGATTTATATTAGATATTGGCAAAAATTTCTTCACTGAAAGGGCTGTCAAGGATTGGAACAGGTTGCCCAGGGAAGCAGTGGAACCACCATCCCTGAAAACATGAAGATGTGGCACTTGGGATGAGGTTTAGTGGTGGGCTTGGCAGTGTTAGGTTGACTGTTGGAGTTGATCTTAGAGGCCTTTTACCAGCTAAATGATTATACTGTGTTCTTTTTCTGTTTTGCTTATATATAGTAACATTCCCATGTGCTTGTAGACTTAGCTAACGACCCAGTATGTTCCCTTACTTTCTAATTCTCAGTCCCATAGCAGAGTTGCCTGGGTAGGAACAACAAGAGTGGAAAAATCCCTTACCCAAGAAGACATCAGGATTTGCCACATCCCCAGTAATCTCTGTATGCCTAACTGCATTTAGTTATTATGTCCTGGCAGTGTCTTTTTAGGCCAGCTAGCAGAATTCTGGTCTTGCCCTTGAGAAGCCCTGCTGAAGCCACAATGAAGAAAGTTGGTAACTTCCCATATCTGTATGCAAATACAGTTTAGGGTACTTTCTTACCAAAAAAAAAAAAAAAAAAAAAAAAAAAAAGCCCTGGCCAAGGAAAGAAAATAGCAGCAGCCTTTATACCTTGATATTTTTTTTTTTTTTTGTCTCAGAAAGGGTATTAAATATTGATAGATTTTTACTAATAAATGTATCTTGGTGTATTTTATGTCCCAACATCTCAGACAGAATGTTTAATGGAAAAATTCCTCTGTAGGTAAATGCCAGTTCAGTCATGGAAAATTACATATCTACAAACACCCACTGTTGTGGAGTTAGTTCTTGAAGTGATCAAGGAAATTGTGACCCAAGTGGGACTAATTTGGCCCTTCACATATGGTATATAAAGCTATGCATAGGAGACCACTAATCTGGGGAAGAGGCCAGCCTAGCATTAATTGTGTCTCTAGGCTACACATTCTTCAGCTGATGCTAGTGAAAAAGTACAGATGTCATTTTGGCCCATGGACAGACACCCCATTTTTTTACTGATGCCACAGAAAAAGTGATCATGAACAAAGTGGCTAATAAAAGAGTATATGTTAGAAAAGGTCTCAAGTTTAAATAATTCACTGTTTCACACCAAAATATCCATGCAAATAAAAAAAATGAAATCACCAAATTTAACTTTCTTACAGCAAAGAAGTTGCCATATTTTGACTATAAATTTCTTCATAAAAATGGCACCTATTAATATGAATTTTATATCATATTAAAGTACAAAAAGCTCATAAAGAATTATTCCATGCAATACAATTTTTCTTTGTGTTTTGTCTTTCCTTTAAACTATGTCTCCAAATCGTTTGCAGAATGAAATCATAGTATTTAATTTTATGATTCATATTATTAGTTCATATAACTCTCAGGCCATGTACCTGAGGTTCTCTGTAGACCTTGTTGGAATGGGCCATGCAGTCACTTTGTCTAGTTTCAACAGGATAAGCAGACAGAAGCCAGGCCAGAAAGAGTGTTCAAGAAAACCCTTTTTGCCCTTTATGCCTTCCTTCTCTCTTCCTTCCAGCTACAGCCAAGAATTAGTCACAGCTGCATTTCTTCAGGTTTTATAAGCTTTTCTTAAGCCCTGCTTCCAAAAAGGAGGAGAAGCCAAGCTTGGGCACTGCAACCCATTTAAATTCCACCAACACTTAATAGTAAGTGCAGAGTTGAATCATTTATTAAGGGCAGAGTTGTGGAAAGAGGCAGAAGCTTGAAACCCTTCTGCTGCTATTACTGCTAGGTAGGGCACTAACAGGGACACATGCTCAGTCTTTAGGACATTTTGCAAAGTGCTCTGTTGCTCTGCTGTGGCTGATTAAAGTCCTGCTGTGACTCTTGTGCACTGGCAGAGCCTCATGATGGCAGCTGTACACAGAGCTCTGGGACAGTCCACGCTCTGGAAATACATTCCCTTGCCATGGCTCCTGCCCTGCAAACATGACAGGAGACAGGAAATGAGATGCCACTACAATTTCATTTTATCTTGTTTGTCCGGGAAAGCCATTGTCTATCTGCAGCCCACAGTACATGTGTCTCTGTATGGGCAGTGCAGGACATGTAATGCAGAAAATATCCTTCACCATGAGACAGAGTTGAGCAACTGCAAACTGAGACACTAACTTGGAGAATCCCACGTCTGTTCCATTTCTCAGCTTGCTGGCACAGAGGACAAGAGTGAAATTCCCACTGTATTCAATGCCATAAGGCATCATGAACAACCCTGAAGGGTGTTCCTCTGGCCAGCTGACCTGATGGTATTTGGGAAAAGAAGATCTTTTATTTCCTAGCTCTGTGCTGAAGAGACAGCCGATGAATTATTTACTTCCTCTCCTAAGCCACCCTCCAGCTCTGCTGTGCACAGATGCAGCTTTGGCCCCAAAGGCCGGGGCAGATGGAGATGCCCTTGGCCAGCAGCCAGGCAGCAGCAGGGGCTCACGCCGGGTCAGGGGCAGTGCGGGCAGCAGCACACGCGGGCACACAGCTTCCCTGCTCTGACTCACCACTGGGATCAAGGGCTTTGCAGTGCAAGAGTGGCAAAGTGGAGCTGGGGGAGATGTTCTATGGTAGGGGCTGAAATTTTGGGTTATCTTCAAAATTGTGACCAAAATAAAACCCGTTGGGTTGTGCTGTTTCCTTCCTTTTTACAGCATCTCTGCTCCAGTGGAGTTGTGTCTGAAAACTGTCTCTGCCAAGCAGAGTATAGACATGAGATGGTAATGCCACTACTGAAAAGTAGCTGCCTTACGTAAAAGAGAATTATTTTTTAAATCCTCTGCAAGCCTGAGCTGTTACAATCACATGTTATATAAATGTGAACATTGTGATTTAGCCAACTGTGCCTCTTTCTTTTTTGCTCCTCATTTGCCTGTCACATGGAAGATTTTAGTACAAAATTTTGCAGACATGTTTGTGATTCACAAGCTACAACTTAAACATTTTTCCTTTTTTTTTTTTAAATTCACACTTCTGGGTCACACAATGATCTGAGTAAAGCTTAGCATCCCTGCTGATGTGCAGATCTGCCTGAAGCCTTTGCCACTGTTAACAAATATTCCAGTGGTGGCACAGAGATCATCTCTCAGAAACTGCAGCTTGATTTAAATTCACTCACTGCAGCTCCTCATCTCAGCTGGTGCCCTGCTGTGTTTAATTGGCCTCTAAAAGTACATCCTCCTTGTATCTTGATTATTTTGAGTAGGAGGTAAGAGTGGAGGAGGGAAGTCAAGGGAGACCTGCAAGGAGTGGAAGAGGACAGAGGAGGGGCAATAGGCAAGTGTTGCTGCAGTGGAGTGAGTTATCATAACATGGTCCTCAGAAATGCCTTAGGGCATATCTTCACACAGGGTGAAGAAATGTAGCTAGGAATCTGAATAATTACAGTTTTTCCTATGAGAAATGGACTTTAAAATTTGAGAATTATATATTTAGTAAAGTTCATCAGCACTAATAAATGAAAAGGTGCCAATGTGTATCCTAAGAATATGAACTTCATTGTAAATGCTGACAAATTTTAAAAATGCCTTGGCATAATTTTATCCTGAGCTGGGCAGAATTCATCCAAACAATTCCCAGTTGTGCACTGGCACAGTTCTGGAGTTAGCAAAGGCCAAGGCCCATGGCTGGCTGGCAGTCTGGATGCAGCCATCTGTTTTAGCCTGTGTCTGGGTTCATTGGGATGAACTCAGCTAAACCAGACCAGCACTGCATGCTCACAGAAGAGGCATTTATAAATGAAAGCGTGCAAACAGTAAATCCTATCTTGAATGGCTGAAAAAGAGGGTGGGAATGTATACTGTGCTATTTAGGACTAAAGATGTCTTTATAGCTCATCAAGTTCACTGACAATTCTCAAAATCACCAAATTTAGTCATAAACTGTTTAAATCTTCTCTAGATTGACGAATAGCACAAATGTCACAGCACCATTTCCTGGGTAAGTGCTGCTGCCAGGAGATTATTATGAAGATGATGGGCAGAAATTCCTGCCCCAGAGACAGCTGAGGAGAGTTGACCCCGCTGGAAGTCAGTGCCTGCATTCACAGTCCTCGGGGTGCTGTGCTCTTGGCCAGCTCCCCGTACAGGGTCACCTCTCTGCTCTGCTTGGACTCTTCACCAAAACTCTCCCTGAAATCAAGGACTCGATCCACATAAGGTACAAATAATATGCCTTCCATAGGCTTCAGTGGGTTGACTCACATGCTGCTTCATAGGTGTTTAGGTGACCTGCAGAGATTTGTTGGACTCTTCATCAAAATAGAGAAAAAAAACCCCATATTTCTATCTACAAAGCTGTGTACTGGCACTGTATCTTCATGCTGCAGGGAAAATCACTACTGTAATTAATTTAAGAATGTGTCCTTTTTAAGCCACACTTCAATCGGGTTGTATTTTTGAATAATTAAGCTTTAAAAAAGAAGTCTAATGAGACTAATGGCTATCAAATTACTCGATTTTGAAAATCATTGATTTTCTCATTTACACTCATACATGGCTGCTAAAATTAATTGATTTCATTTGCATATAGAGATTGCATTTGCTTTGACTTCCAGAATGTTTCTCTCCCAAGTTTCTCATCAAACTTTCAATATTCATTTTCATAGAAAGGCAAGTGATCCTTTAACTATGCTCATTTGCATTGGAACTGAGACATTATCCCTCCTCTAAATAAGCACTATTTTAATTATCCTTTTTTGTTTGAATATATTCTATCCCAGAGTGCTTAGATATTTCAGCTGTACTCATCACCATGGCATCTGAATACCTCACTGAAATTACGATAGAAAACTCTGACATTAAATTATTTCAAACCTTTTGTTTTCTCTCTTTTCTTTGAGAAACTCTTTTCTTTTTCTTTTCTACCACATCCTTTAAGCTAAGTCATTTTTTCCACCCCTTACCAACTTTCCACTTTCTGCCTCATAACTTTCCCTTCTCTTGCCCCTTCTCACTCCCTGGTTGAATGGGAAGGCTGAGCTGTTCATGTATTTGGAAAAGGTTAAGGTGCCAAATGACTCTTCTTTCCCCTACTGTAATAAGTAGCACTTAGAAAAATAGAA
The DNA here is from genome assembly GCF_017590055.1 of Onychostruthus taczanowskii. Taxonomy (NCBI): domain Eukaryota; kingdom Metazoa; phylum Chordata; class Aves; order Passeriformes; family Passeridae; genus Onychostruthus; species Onychostruthus taczanowskii. The sequence continues at coordinate 7,891,309 of NW_024497629.1, forward strand.
ATTCTTTCCAAGAGGACCCATCCCTAACAGCAAAGGAATATAAAAAGAAGACTGGATAATGATATGTCAATTAAGTACTAGTGAAATATGTTGATGCTAACCATTTATCCAGACATATGTCTACTTGGTATCACTAGCCAGCTCCCATCAACAAGAAAGATGCTTCATGATCAGTACATTTCTCTTTATCATCTCTCCCTCATACCATGCTCTTAGTTCTGCTAATCTGCCTACATGGTTTATTCTCTATTTTTAAAGTATGAAACTATGCCCATCGCTTCACAAGTATTTTGGCACTTTGCAGAATAATTGAAAAGAAAATATCTTTCTTATGGCTTGAGTGCTGCTGGGCTCTTGTTCTTTAAAAAATTGCTTTGTCAAATTATGGACAGGAAGCTATGTTAAATGAGTATAGCTAAAATTATGTACTGATTTTGATGCATTTGGGGTCATTCTGGTCTCTACTCAATGAAGAAGCCTCCAAAGAAAAGCCCTGGGGAGAAGAGTTGTGTGAACCAAACTGGCTGTGCCCCAAGGCTGCAGGCTGGAGGTGCCACAGGAGGCTGTGAGACCCTGGCTGCAAGGACTTTCTCTGCCAGAGGGTATTTTGAAGAGGATTCCTGCAGTCAGACATTAGATCAAGCTATTCTACACAAAAGGAGCATTTCTTTAATTATGGTTCTGTGACATCTTGAATTAGCTGTTTTTCTTCACCACACAGTTTTATTCAAAAATGTAATTTTTGAAAATGTAATCAGAGGAAGAGAGAGGGATGCCCTGACAATCTTATTCTCTCCTGACTTCTGGAACTCTACTGAAAGGAGGCCTTATTGACTGGCAAACCAGTATCAACAAGGAACAATTCAAGCCAACATCCATCCAGTCCTTTGCCTGTCTGCTAGGAAGGGTGGCACTTTTACTGGAATAGTAATTGTGATGTGAATATGTTTTCCTGAGATCTCAGTGAGCCATAACATTCTATGAGGCTTGATAACAATTAATTTGGACTTCAGTCAGGTCATAAGCCCATTTTGGTTTTCCTGGGTAGTGGTGATCCGTGTACTGGATGGAATTACTGAGGGTGGTGCAAGTCATATGGATAGCTTCAAAGGAGCTGCAGCACTGCAAGGAGCACAGGTCCCAGCTTCTGGAATCCTAACACACCTCTGATGTTTAGGGTTTATGCTGTTACTGCTACAAATTACTCTCCCAAGCAACGGGTGAATAGCATGTACATACTAGCCAGGAAATTAGAAGGATCTATATGCTAAAATGGAAATTAGAAGGATCTTTCAAACAATTACAAGATTTCAGTTCTTAAAAATTCCATCCACCTGGAGAAACAAAGGTGGGAAATTGAAGCTGAAGTTGGTGATTTTCTGCAGTGTAAATCTTCCAGAGATTAAAAAATCCAAATGATTGAACCACTAATAGCTATTTAATCCCATAAAGGATGTGCTGCAGGCTCTGGGACAGAAAAGTAAAGTAAAAAGTAAATCAGTAGTATGAAAGCTTGAGCATAACTTAAAATGTGCTAAATCATGGAATCCTGGCAATTTTGACTGTCCAAAACTTCATGGACTTTTCTTTTTCCAAACCTTTGTTAATATTCTCTTGACCTCCATATGATTTTACCATCAGCTATGTCAGACTGAATGCACCCAGTCTGATCACACCAAAACAACTGAATAATTTTGTGCTTCACTGAGAGACTAGCTGGGAGTCCCTTGCTACAGGAGTTACCCAGGGAGTCATTGCCAAATATTAGACCACAGAAATCAAATGAGTAGGAATATTTGTTTTGCTGCATCATCTCTACTGAGATGACAGATGTGAACAGAATAAAAAAAATAAAACAAAAATGTTTCTGCCTTTCCAAAGGAGAACATTTTGAAAATGCCTCTCTGTCACTATCTGCAGTGGGGTTTTTTATCATCTCTATTTACAGCAATGGAATCAGAGTATGTGAGATCACCTTAGCTAAACTGAAGAGAAAAATTAATATTAGATGGTCATCTCATTTTGATTCACAGAGGCTAGTTCTTAAAAAATCATCCATGTAAGTGATATGCCCCAAAGGCAGACTACAGGGACCATAACAATCTGTTAGGTTTCTGACCACTGGTTTCACTGGTATTTGGTTTGTGTACCATTAGGAGTTGGGTAACTTCTTAATATTCATAAGTTTTCTGTAGTCTGCAAGAAAAATATTTTGACATTTACAACGAGACTGGAGAGAATATCAGTTTGAGTGGCTATTTATTACTGTACAAAAAGATGGGAAAAAATAACTGAAATTCAGTATTATAAATATAAACCCAAAGTCCTGATTCAACCAGACACAAGAACATATGTGTAACCTTAGGCTTAGAATTTTTACTACTGACATTTAGATTAAGAATTTTCCTTAAATCAGGCTTTTAACTATTGGAATTTTCTTTGCCATGACTCTCATATATACTTACAGTGGTCTGATATGTCCTAACCCAGATTTCCACTAAATAATTTTGAATAAAGTTACTGAAGACCTATTTGCATTTTTTATCAGAGGTTTTGGCTATACTGTTACTCAAAATTCATATAACAAACTAGTGATAGAAATTTCTAGATGTACATTTGAAGAAGAAAATGGAGGAAGGGGTGTTTAGCCATTTTTTTGCCATTTCATTTCAAATATTCTTCCCTGAAGGCACACTGAATTAGGCTTCTCCATGAAAAGTCCATGATGATAGTTGCAGTAAAGAAGTATTTCTTATTGTTGATTATGAACCTAAACATTTCCTTTATGTGACTACTATTAGAAGGAGAGGATTGGTTTTTCACATGCATGTGTGCAAATTTGTTTTAACTCACTCTCAAGATAGATGGAGTTTTATTTGGTTCGTGAGGACATTCTGAGTGAATGAACATTAACTCCCAACACTCACTGCTCATTTGTTGAGCATTACTGTTATAAGTAATGGAAAAATAGTCTAGGTTTTGTGTATGCACAGTGTGCTAGAGTACAAAGTGTACAACTTTATCATTTCCAAACAATGGTGCCTCAGATGGGTTTAATGGAATAAATCACTGGTCAGAACAGTCTCTACAGGCAAAGAAAGGGATGTAGAACAATGCAAACCCCTCCTTTTTCAGACCAGCATCCTAATCTTAATTTCATAATTACAACTTTCAGTTGTGATAATGTGTTGCTATCTTAGAACAGATTTGAGAAACAAAGACATTTTTATCCAAATTACAGTCAAAATTTAATTATTTTAAATTGATGGCTTAAATCAAGATTAGCAGTATTGTCATGAAAGCTACTTAAGGCTTGCTGCTTAAAGAGGCCAGCCTGGACATTGTATTTTTGTGAATAGTAACATTTTCTTAACTTGATATCACTCCTTCCTGGAAAGGAAACTGTTAAATCCTGAGTATGTTCACTAGAATCTCTTGGAGAACAAAATGTAGGGCTAAATGAAGCATGAATGCCATCCCAAAATTGCTCTGAGGATGTACTGTAAGCCATAGATTTTAAAAAGGCCTTGCTGGTTTGGGTGCAACCCCGGTTTAGGGGTTGTCTGGGGTTTTTTGGAGTGGAATTACATGAAGGTATGTAATGGAGTAATGAAGCAAGGCATTTTAATGAATAGCTCACTGTACAGCTATTGGTCATCATTTTTTTACAGACAATGATTTTGGGATGCAGAAATCACCCAAATTGCATGATCTGTCACTGTAGAATGAAGAGGGTGTTTTCTGAGTTTATTCATATGGTCATGCTCCACAGTAATAATAATAATATTTAATGTGTCTGGGTGATTCCATTACCAAAGTGCAGGCATTATGGGCTGTAAATTGTGGCTCCAGGGCAGTGGGTGAGCTAAGAGAAGAGGTAATGATCCGGGGTTCCTGCAGGAACTCATAAGGGTGATGTACCTAAAGGCATCACCAGGACACAAGCACAAACCCCTAACTGAAGGACTCTGCCAGCTGCAGCCTGTGCCCCCCTGGCTGCTCTGTGCTCTGACATTACCCAGTGCACAAAGGAAGGAGAATTCTAGCAAGGGCAGCATCATTAACAACCCTGGCCTGGACTCAATGCTGCTCAGAGGCTCAAAGTCTTTCATTGCAACCAAAGGGAAGCGCCGACTTCTTGAAAACACAAAGAGACAGCCAGGAAAAAAGCTGGATTTTTCTTTTCCTTAGGACCTGAAGGAAGAGTGTAAATTATTTTAAATTTTTTATATATCTGCCAGATGTTTTTTCCTTTATTTGATTTTAATTTTTAATGGGAAAGCTGAAATATGTCTTGGATCATTTATAATGTTTGAATATTCCTAAATAAAAATGTTTTGCTGCAATTGCAACCAAAATCCAATTGCATTTTTTCAACTATTTTTAGGTGAGGAAAAATTGGTTTTAGCTGCAAGACAAAACTGATATTCTGAAGGTGTTGAACCAGGCCTAAGAAATATGGGACAATGAGACAAGTACATCTCTGCCATCTTAGCTGGAAAAAATATTAATAAACCTTCCTGTACCCTGTAGTCACTGTTACTCTAGTCTTAACTAATGAAATAATTGCTAATTAATATTTTGCAGCAATTAAAAAATACCCAGGATTCTGGGAACAGATCTTTCTAATAACAAAATATTGACCAAAGTCAGATGTTTAATTTACTGTAAATTAAATCAGCACCATTTCTGGTATGGACTCAAAAATTTGGTTTGATCTCCTAATCCTAGAAGTGTGCTCTGTTCCATGTACAACCTCATTGTGGCTCATGTACCATGGTTTATTATTATTATTCATAATAATTAACTGTGGCTGTGTTAATGCAGTAATTCTGTGCCTGTGCTTGGGACACCAGAAATATGAAGCTACATCCTAAGCAGTACATAAATAAGCAAATGAACAAAAAAGCCTCACTTTTCTTGAATCTCAGAGTAAAAAGAGCACCAAGTTTGGATGTCTCTGTGTGCTCCACAGAGTAGATGATGACAAATCATGCTTAAGAAAAGGCTCCACAGAAAGCTGGCCCTCGATGGGAGCCTCTGCAAATAGTTCTTTAGGACATGCTGGGAGGGGTGTTTGTTAAATCCTTCTTCCTAGGACTGAAGTACTTCATTCTGGGTGGTGACCCTGGAAACCTGGCTGTAGTTCTCCCTTCTCCATATGGGAATTACACTGGGACTAACCTACCTAAATCAGCTCTCAGACTAGGACTTGATTCCCTGGATGTTGACATCTAGTAACACCTTATGAGTTTCACCTCCAGAAAGGATGTATGTCTCCCACAAGTGTTTCATCTCATCTGTGGTCCCTGGAGTGGCAAAAGATGTCTCAAAAAGTGGTGGGTAGTTACACCTGGGTGATGAAATCCCATCTTTCTTGCTCAGTTCATGTGCCCAAACATGGACATTTAGTGCTACCTACCTGGCCTGCTGCCACTGCTGCTGTTACTCCAAAAAGATGGAGTCCTCTCTCTCCTATGGCCTGCATCATGTCTTCTAAGTCCATATGGATGTTGTGCATATGTATTCTAGAGGATTTCCAATGGGAGTGGATTTCTCATCCAAACTACAGACTGGAGCCTTCCAGGTCGAGTTCTACTCAAGCATAGGACACCTAAATGAAAGCAGATGTCTACTAGAGGTGCCTAATTCCCTTTGTAGTAACTGGAGGGCTAGGAACACCCAGCAGAGTTACTCAGTGCACCCTATAGCAGGCAGGTAGTAGCTGGGCATCTAAATCTTTCTTTAGGCTTATCTTACAGCCCTGTCCTTCCACAGACTATCACTGAAGTTAGACTCTTCCAGCACAAGTAGACACTTTGATGTAGACACTTAATATGTCTTAAGATGAAGGCAAAAATCTTCTACTGATGGCGAAAAACTCTAACCATTAGGCCATAAGCTGCTCTGGTTATTGGTGTAAACCAGGATAGGGACAGGAGGTTTTAATCCCCCCTTTAGAAGCAAACTCATTTTACAGGGAATCGGTTATAAATATATCATTGTACAATTGAGAGAGAAATAGAGATTTGTACTCAAGCTCAAAGAGGAGTTGAGGAGGCTCCTGAGGTAAAAAAAAACAAGATCATATATTTCTGCCTAAGAGGAAAAACATTGTTGGGGTCCTTAGCTTCAGGAACTGTAGATCATTCTGGCACAGTTAAACAGAATTGTCAAGCAAGAATAATAGAATAGAGAGAAGAGAAATATTAAAATTAGTCAAGCAATGCAAAATATCTAAGGACTCACTTCTTCAAATTATCAGGACAAGTTAATTGCCCCTGCTGAGTTTTTAAATTATATTTTTCTACAAAGAAAGAAGTAAACCACTTTAGTGGTGATGGTTTTGTTTGTTTATTTGTTTTAAGTTAGGCTACAGATTCTTGTCAGCTGCTCCTAGGAGCAAAAGAGAAATGTTGCCTGCTTAACATCTGCTGTCAGATTATGTTGCCGCTGCTATCAGAAATGAATGCAGAAGACCAATTCAAGTTCCTGTCAGCTGTGATGTCTTTTGGACATGTTTCAATCAAGCAGCAGGCTTTTCTTTACACTTAAAGAATCATTAGAACAGCTAAAGTCTTAGGGAAAACTCATTTTGATTGCAATTATAAACTAATGTCTAATTCATTTAAATTATCATGTATTAAGTAAATATTTGAGCTACTTTGATATCTATCACACATAATTGTAGCTCTGTCTTGAGTATTTCTCCCTCCTCCAAACTCTAATCAATAGCAAGCAAAACATCTTTTTAAGTTAGCGCTGCAGCAATCTGATACGCCAGTGTGCATGCCCACAAATACTCACTAATGGTTATCTGATATTTCTCATATTAACTATTGATGGTTCTGACATCTCACAGTGAACTTGGTGGAAGTTAATGATAAGCCGGAACATTCCTCTGAGGATTAATTTCCATCTGATGCTTCAACTCAGCTTAGATTCTGCTGATTCTAAGCCTAGGCAAATCTTAAGATGCCCCTGGGCCTGCTGTGTATGGCACAGAGTGTTGCAATGTGAATTGGCTTCATGTCAGACAATTGTTTCAACAACCTGAAATCCATCACAGCGATGAGTAGGGATGATTCAGCTGTGATGTTTGAGAAAAGACTGTTCAGGCTCCTGGGTGAATCACCTTTTTCCTATCCAAGAACTCATCAACAACTGCAAATTTCTCATTTTCCACACAGAAAGAAACAAAATGTTATGACACCTATGCTAGTAATGTAATTGCAACATTTGGTGTTCTCCCAAGGACTCTATTTCTAGAGCCAAGTGATTAGACAAGTATCTCAGTTTTCAGTCTCTTTCACAGAGGCTTCCAGGAGATATCTTGAAAATGTTATGTTATTCCTGCAGGCTCACAAACCAAAGGCAAGGAAGAATAGTTAATAATGCTTCCTCAGTTCTAAAGCTCACTATTTTAAGACAGTCACATGCCTTGAATTGGTCTATCTTTCAATATTGTTCAACTATACTAGTCTGAACTCTAATGATGTTAGTGTCCATTTAGTGTTGTTAGTGTTGATGTTAGTGTCCATTTCTCACTTCTGCAAAGGGAATCCTCCTACTGGGCTAAAAATCTGTACTGCTGCCTCATTTGACATCAATTAATCTATGACATCTGAAGTAGTCTACTGAAGGTGTTTTCTGGTTGAGCAGTGGCCAGCTGAGCCAATCACAATGGTGGTGCCATGTTATTTTAACTGATGTCCAAGGTTTTTAGTCTACTGCAAGATCTACTACATTCAGCAGCAGTGTGCCAAACCTTTCCTACCAGGCTTACCAGGAAGGAATGAAAAAAAAGTAGTTGCATATACTGGAAAGGAGGGTGAATAGTCTCAGAACAACTGTGTTCAAACAAAGAAAAGCAGCTGCAAAGAGGAAGGAGTATTCTTTTCTCTGTGTCCAGGGGCAGGAAAAAAAACCCAGCATCATGAGCTTAAATGAGAGCGCAAAGGAGAAGCAAGACAAAAATTATGAGCCTGGTGTGCTGGAGTGCCTGGGAATGCTGAGAGGCATCTTTAGAAACAGGTCACCTTAATAACTCACAAGAGTCAAACGAGTTGGTGATCTAGGGCTGGGAGGCTGGAATATACAATTCCCTGAAATACTTTCTGCCCTAATTCTCTATGACTTTATGCACAAGCTGTCTGTGAACTGCACCTGTTAAGTGGGGCACGTCCCAGGTATGTCAGTAGAAGTGTTAGGGATGCATGTGAGGGTTGCGCTGATTGAGCAGCCGTCAGATACAAAAGCCCTACTCTTTGAAAGCCTAGATGAGATCTCTGCAGCTTGTAACAATAATGCACTAAACTAAACCAAAATATTTAAACATTAAGCTCAATTTGGATGCTCTCCATTGCTATTTGGAGAAATCAATCTGGTAAAAAGCTATTTATGTGTCATCTACCACAATAGCCAATTTTTATGTACATTACAAATAGGATGTATGTGCATTAAGCTCCCACAATTTCTACCAAGTTTTTGTATAAATACTGGTACATCAGAAAATAATTGCCCTCTCGAACTGCCTATTACAGACAATGCTAGGTGAAAGGAAATACAACAACATCAAAATAGAGAGATTTGAAGTTTTTTAATTCCAGGCCTGCCTCAGCACTCAGGCACTTCAGTCTTAGACATGAGAAGTTTTTGATTCCATGTGGGAAGGATGGGGTAGAGGAAGGCCATGTGCTATCCTCACATTTGACAGTCTATTTCAGTAGAGAAAGCAGAAGGATGCTGCCATGTGTAAGTGTCAGGGGCAGGAAGGGCTGTCAGGGTGTTAGGGGTCCCTGACTGACAGGCATAGAGCCTGCAGGATCTGTATACTCCTCTGCCCTGTTCCTCCTCCAGCTCCCAGCTGATCCCAGCAGGAACTATGCTGGGCACAGAGCAGAACAACACATGCAGAGCCACACTGGCTTCAACAGAGGAGTCTGAGACTTCAGTGGCCTCAGGTTGAAAGTTTTTGATTTGTTAGTCCCATTTTTTTATTAGGGGTATCATCTTCTTCACATAGATCCTAAAAATTGTGGATCTATGTCTACATCACTGCCCTGCAGGCTTTAGGGGCTCAAATCCACAATCTGTTCAGCTCATCCATTACAAAGACCTAACACTGAGACACTGACACTATTTTTTTTCCTTATTCTAGCCAATGTCTGTCTTTAAATTGTGATGGGTAAAACAGGAGATCTCTTTTCAGGATGATGGGGAAATATCCAGTATTTCCCACAGAGAAATAAAGCAAGTCTCTGCCAATTTCTTGAAGAATGACAAAGCAGCAAAACAAAGAGGACTTCTCTTTCTGGTGTGGGAGCACTTTCATTTTGTGAGAAATGGAATCCAGCAAGCCTTCCATTTGATTCACATTTTGAAAAGATGGATTATCTTGTTCTCAGTTGGGATTATGGTCTCCAAGGTCCTGTGGCATTGGAGTGGCAGGGTAGGGCGTAGGAAGAAGCCAAAACAAACTTTTAAGACAAACTCATTTGTAACCTTAACTATGAAGAATCACTCCTTAATAATGTTAAAAACAAAATCAGGGCCAGTGAGTGGAAAAGGAGAGGATAAATACTGTACATGCTGGAGATCTATGTCTTTCTGCTCTACTGACTCATAGCTTAAACATCATACTAGTCAGGTGACATTACCGCAGTGATAAATCTGATCTGTATCTACAGGAGAAGGCTCCTGAGCCAACCCTTTGTTGAATCCTGAGGAAATCATTGCCATATGTGAATATTTTTAGTGGTGCCTTCTGACAAAATACATATTTTCCATTCTTTATTGAGTTGTTTATCTAGACTAGAATTATGATAAACTTCTTGAATGGTTCGTTTTCCCAAGATTCATATGGAACAAATTAAAAATAGGTTTCCATAACAAAAATTACTTAGTGGTAAAGCTATGAGATCTCCCTCTTCTCTTCCTCTCAGATGAGCTTCACAGCCAGACAGATGTGAACAGCCCCATTTTGGCTTCTCAGAACTCAGCTGCACATGCCAAAGAGGCGGTGCCACTCCTCCACGGGGCTGCACGCGGCCAGGTGCTGCCATTGAGAGGCTCTGAACCACCACTGCAGTTAGGTGAATGCAGCAGGATACCATATATTCACTTTTTGCATTCCTTTTAAGGTACTATACTCCTCAGTGAACAAGGTAATAAGGATCTGACTCCTAAAAGAGACATTGAAGAATGGGAATGGCATTTGGATTGTATCTGCATGCCTATATAGTCTTAGTCAGATTACTTGAGTGCAAGCCTTAGAGTGGATATAATTGACTTCTAAGACAATTTTTGGCTCAATAATGAACATGAACCTACATAACAGGTCCATTTGTGCTTCAGCAGTATATCTATCCTTTCATCCCTGCTAAGATTGCCTAACATTTTATTCTGCATAACCAGGTTTTCATTTGAAGTTTGGAGAAACCTTGTGAGATGTCACACTTGTCATCTCTCATGCTACCTTTTTTTTTTTTAATTGCTAAGACTTAAAAAAAAATAAAAATAAAATAAAAAACCCTGCTAAACATAATTTTAAAAAATGTTGCTGAAAAGCTTTGGAATTCTGTGTTTTGCAGGAACCCTGTGTGGTGGAAGACTGTGGCTTTTGTTAAGGATAAACCTCATTTACTCATTTTTATTCTCTGTGAAATTCATACACACCTTAAAAATGTACAGGTCTTTGACAAGTAGTAGTTTGCACATACTTCACAAAGACTTGCCAGAATTTAACAGCCAGAATCCCCAGGCAGTCTGTCTTCACTGAGCATGTCCCAGCTCCTTACAGATTCTGTATATGCTGAATCATATGTGCCTCACAGGTACTGGAAAAAGAATTATTTTTTTTTTTAATAGTATTGTGCAGAATTACTTATAGGAATGAAATCCATTTTCCTCTGTAATGGCTGTCCTCATATGTCTGGAGCTGGAGCAGTCCTGGGCACTGGATGTGGCTCCAGGGAACTGATATCTCTTGTACTCTCAGTCCACCCACTGCTGAAACACAGCATCACAGAGAAGGGAGATATCTACCTCCTGTTGGACAAGAGGAGGACAAAAGCTGTCAGGAAAAGGAAGTATGTGGGAAAATGTGACTTCTTCTGAAGGAGAACTCTAGGTCTAGGTGTTGTCAAGGAATAGAGACTGGGAATAATCTATGGAAATACAGAATCATAGAAGAGTTTGGGTTGGACAGGACCTTTATAGGCCATCCAGTCCAAGTCCCTGCAATGAGCAAGGACATCTTCAACTAGGTTGAGTTGCTCAGAGCCCTGTTCAACCTGACCTTGACTGTTTCCAAGGATGAGCCATCTACAGAGAAGTTTCCCTGGGTATCTCTCCTATTAAAAAATCACTCTCATGTATCTAGTCTGGGTCTGCCTTCATTTAATTTAAAATCATTACCCCTTGTCCTGTTGCTGTATGCCTTGCTAAAAATTCTGTCCTCAAGTCTGTTTTGGGAAAAATCCAGTACACTTGGAAGCCTGGAAAAGAAATAGGGGCTAGAGCCTCGGAACTGTAAGGTGTGCCATAGGTCCAAGCAGTGGCCACAGTCATGCTGAAGAAAGAGATAGGACTGTTTGTGTGCAGAGAAACTGTGCTCAGGGGTCCACAAGGGTGGGAGGAGCAGCCCATTGCAGAAACTGGATGCCAGTGCAGAGGAGTGAAGGTCGAGGAAAGAAGTCTGAGGGCTGACCAACACTGACTGAATATTTGGTGAGGGAAATAATTTGGGAAAGGGAAATGAATCCCCAAATGGGGCACATCTGAATTTCTGAGATTTCCATGTTGTTAAGTGAGGAGCAGGCACGGGACTGCAACAGGACTGGAATTGGACTAAAACAAGTCACAACAAGAGTTCTGCTTAAAAAGCAGAAAAGACAAACACAACCATCCTCAGATCTGCAAACTAAGCTCAAAATCTTTCTGTTCGGCCCCTTTCCTGACTACGTCCCATCCCCTGCTAGTGTACATGTGTGAAATTTGCAGCATCCTTGTTACATCTAGCAGCAAATGTCATTCTCATGCGGGTGAGCATTGAGCTAGCCCCATGGGATTGCACAAATGCATTGCTGGGAAGAGGGCATCAGCTCCAACCTCTTGAATATAAGCAAAATCTGATCTTCTTTACTTCCCAAAACTTTAGGAAAAGATCATGAGACTGGTGAGCTAGATGGTCCTCCACTGGTTGCAGTGTACAGTCTGTGTCCTCACCTCTCCAGGAAACATCTACCCTGTCCTGAGCTTTGGAAGTGCCAAAGACCCTGTAAGGTAAAGGCCAAGGTGCTGGCATGGAATTGAGGGGACTCAACTCACTAATATGCTCTCTAGAGCAAGGAAAAAGCAGGAGGGCCAGAAAAAGCTTGGTTGTAACAGGGAAGTCCATGAAGCAACTGAAGTCCATATCTGTGCAATGGCAAGATCAATCTTCTTTGTGGCTGAAAATAACAATGAGTTAAAAGATTTTGCAGTTTAAAAGATTTGCAGTTCCTCATATGATGTTTGTGTCAGAAGCAGGGATGAAATCCAGTTCTCCTGAGTGACATCCACCTACCTCAGCCACCAGACAATCCTCTTTCTCCCTGCTCTCCCCCGCCTCATTCATCTCACATCTTCCAACTTGTGCAACAAATGAGTCAGGGGATTTAACAGACAACAGATGCCTTCACAGCACAAGTCTGATTCACCCCCCTGGCAAAGTGGGAAAAATCATATGTAACTATTTAATTCAATATTGTAACCTAAGAAAGTGAATGGAAAACCACAGATGACATTAATTCTGGTATGTTGTTATTTTTTAAATCTCTGCATCTGCAACCCTAGAAATGTTCTTTTAAGGGTTGTTAGATATTGGGTGGGATATTTGGTTTCATTTTGCTTTCTGGTACAATTTATCTTAGGCTGCACCACATTAAATCAGTTTTCTATTCCCAGGACAACAAGAGCACTGTGATTCACTTGAATTTATCTTTTCTGATTCATTATAGTAAAAATATGAAACTAACAATTTATTGTAGTTCTATCCAAAACGATAGTCATATCCAAATGACAAGATATCCAAAATACCTAGATTCATTTGTATTTCTACATGAGCTTGGTGTGCTTGTACTTCTTCTGTATATAAAATTGCATCTTTTTCTGATATCGGTTTTTCAGGAGTCCTAATCCTCGAGGCCTTTGGAGAGCTGATGGCAAATGTGCTGCACAATACATGGAACAGTTCTGAAAGTACACAGACACACAGACACACACACATATGAAGAGGATGAAATGCTCCAAATGAGTCACAGATTTTCACTATTCATTCCACGGGCTGCAAAAATTTGCCATGGAATATAATAATGCATTAGATTCCCAGCAGAAATTTGTCAGCAAAGGAAGAAAAACAAAGTCCTCTGCAGAGTACATCACACCAAAGCTGTCAGCCATACAAGGGTTCATAGAATTGGCACATTCAGATCAGATAAGTGTTCATTTTCATACACCCTAATCCTCTTTTGTTCTAGTGTGCTATTATTTGACAGGGAATCTTCATTCTCATTATCTTCTCTTTCACACTCCTGACACAATCCAGAGAAATGAAGAGGGTCTGCATAGCACTAGAAAATAACCTCAGCAGACATTTCCTTCCTGACTACAGATATACTTGCTGGATTTGATGATAAGCTATGAAGCTTTTTTCAAGTATGAGTGACAAGGCTATGATTTCTAAGCAAACTCTTGAAACATCTCTAATTTACAGATATCTCCCCATACTTCAATTGTTTGGCAATAGAGAATTTTCCATCAAATAAACATGAAGGAAATTGAAATATTGTGCCCTACATTATATGCTTAGGCTTCTTAAAGCTTCTTCAACTGCTAGTTGCTGAAGAAAGGAGACAGGGAAAGGTCTTTACTGACAAGATCAGCCTCAGTCAGCTTTAGCTAGTGGCTCCCACACTGTGCCTGACCCACTGAAACAATGGCTGATTTGGATCCAAAGTGCCATCAGCCAGTTTCCAAAGACATCCAAGATCATAGCACAATAAGCTCAGCTTCTCACACTGTATGATCTTGTCCACTCTTTGATTATGAAGGGCACAGAGGAGTCGATTCTAGCATTTTTAAACCCAATCTTCCAGTTTTGTATGTCCCTGCTAGCAACCTAGAAGGCCACTCAAAGCCAAAAGCTGACTCACACAGTTTGAATAAGATCTCTATCCTCCCTCATAGCAATGCTTGAGTCCTAAGTGCCCGAACCAATAGTACAGCCAGAAGACTGAGCTTGGAGAGGGCTCATGAACACTCCAGCCTGAGTTTTCCTGCCTGGAGGACCTGCCAGCTCTCCCCAGACAAGCCAACTCAGAGGCATGTGCAGGCTGGACTGAGGAGTCCTCTCACACCCCAAGCTCATCTGACAATGCTAAACATTGCGTGTGAGCACCGGAGATAGGCTTCACCTCTGAATTACCTTCTGGAGAGGTTTTGTACCTGAGAACAAAGAGAGATTGAGAGATTTCCCAAGTAATTCACACTTGACTTTGTGAATACCACATCCTTTCCACTCACTGTTATTTCCAAGTCAGGAGAGCTTTTAGGACAGAAACCAAGGCAGATTCAGATACTGTCAAGGACTCTAAACAAAGGTTGGAACTTCAACATCTCCTTAAGTATCACTTTATGGGTCTTCAGACTCAAACAGATATTTTTTTTTTTTGTCTATTGTGAAGTGTTTTATTAGCTCAAACAAACTGCTATATGCTGTTGTTTAGTTCCGATGGAAATATGAATAAATTGCCATAAAGACAACACTGCTAAAAAAGACCCATTTTTTCATACATATTCTCCTCATTACAGAAAATGAAATGAAAAGGAAACATTGAGTCAAGAGCAGAAAATGATTAAGATACAATTTCTAGCAAAACTTCAGCATGTCTTTCACTGACTTATAATTTCACTTTTAGGCACACAGGGTGTAGTACACCAAGTGCAAATGTCATCAGTCTACTGTTTACAGTCTTTCTAACCTGAATGGCTAATAAGTTTAACACATTCATTTTTCAGTACAAATTAGGTCTGTCAGAATGACTCACACTTCTATATAAAGGAAGTTCTAAACATATTTAAAGGGAAATTTAGCTGTCAAAGGCAGTTAGTTTGTTGGGGTGAGAGGAATCCCATGTTCCTTTGTAACCTTTCAGAGAACATGGTATTTGGCAGATTGCAGACCTGTTCAAGATAAGTGGTTTTAAAACTTGTTTGTGTATGTTTGTGTGTGTGAAAGAGAGCAATTAGAGACTCTGGAGAGCAATTCTGGAGAAGCTGAAAGCATACTTCTTTGCCCTTTATTACCAGCTAGGACCTTTCTGTAAGTTAGTGAGGTCTGAGGAGGGGTTTACATCCCCATATTTTCCCCCCAATTATATAAGATGATATACTGAAAAACTTTATTTTCCCTACAAATCTTCTCTTGCTGGTGCTCCCAGTTATAACACTACTGCTTCTCACATTTCAAGATCATTTTTCATTGCTAGTTTCTGAAATGTCTTATATAAATATTGGTGCTCAGAATGATCTTTTCCTGAAAAAAGATCTAGCAAAGCAAAAATCTTGTAATCTAAACATGGCTGAAAGCCAAACAATTCTGCTTTAGAATTTTTCCATCCAAAAGGGGAAAATTTACAGCAATGCAGAAGTTCTTCATCAAAGTCTTTAAGCTAAGAACCTAATTTTCTTCTCAGGCGTTGTTTCAGTGGACACATTCTGAGCAGTAGTTAATAAGCCCCCTTTTGTAGTTTGTGAAAGAGACTTTGGAAAGGTGAAATGATGTGCCAAGAACACGGAGCAAGTTGTTCTCTTAGCACAACTAAGAGAGCAAGTTAGTTGCCTCTCCCAACATTAGCATACACCATATCCCACAAAGAGACCTGGGGACACTTTCTTTGTTTCTTTGAGCTCACTATGCTGCATTCAGACCCTCATTTCCCTGTTCAGACCTGGAAGCCCACACACTGGATGAACTGATTCCTAAAAGGCATGCCAGTGTATGCCAGTAAGTCTGTCTCCAAAGCACAGGGTAAAATTCACAGTTTGAAATCCTGTCAGAAAGTAAGAACACCATTTGCACCAGACCTGCAAAAGCCCTGAGCCAAAAAGAAAAAGCAAGACAAAGTCTAAGTCTGGAACTTGATGGTGAAAGTCAGGAGGAGGAGAAGGATGCTATTATGGGAAGGATGACCTATGAGAGGTGACTGACTGGACAGGTGAGGAAAAAGAGGCCCAATATCCTTTTACAGTGGGCAATGCTGCTTCATTCTGAAGTAGTTGGCAAGAAAGGTACCAAGATCCTTTTCCCAAACTCCACTCCTGGACTGCAGGTGATATCCCTGAGCAGAAGTTACTAAATATTTATTAATATTTAATAACCGAGGTTATTAAAAAATATATAAATCTCAGAAATATGGGAAGGCTGAGGTACCTGTCTGGTCTACATTCTAAAGACAGACTGCCCTCACCTCCAGGTTATATACATAAACTTCTTCAACCTACTGCCCTAAGGGGAACACCTTGCCCAGGTATGCCCCTTAGGCAAGCTGTACAACACTAAACACTTTCCCTAGGTACCTAGAAAACTTAACCAGAGAAGTCACAGTTGGTGCTGATTATGGGCCCTGTGATTTTCATTCTTGGCCTTTAAAATTTGTTAAGACATCCTTCCTCAGCACCTGTGGCCTTTTCTGGATTTCAGCCCTTGGTTCACCATTAATGCACCATGTCCCAGCTGCTACTGGAGCTGCAGAAGGGTGCCATTCCTGACTTTTCTGCCTTCTCAGCATCCCTTTCAAAGAAAACAAAATTTTCAGCAAAAAATTTCTTCACTTGAGGGTCATGCAAAGGTCACCTTTTAATCCAGTAGAGGATTAAAGTAAGATGCATGCTAATGATTGGGCAAATTAACTAAATTTCTAAGGATCAAAAGTAACATTTATCTGTGGGCACTGTCCACTTTATCTGTGGGCAGGTAATGCTGAATTCACCCAGTACTGGAATTCTTGGGTTTTAATGGCACATTTGAACTTTCCATTTCCATTCAGAAGAAGTTAAGTTAGATGGTGACCTGAGATGGGTGGGTACAGCATCCTTTTGCAAGGATAATTTTCAGTTAAAACTGTAGCTTGCTTTCAAGCTCGCTTTGCTTTAAATTCTCTATTTGCTCTCACTGCGAGTGTTAATAAGGCAATATGGCACAAACAACAGGTCGAGACAGATTGCCGTTAACTAATCAAAAGAAAAATTGCCTTTCCAAAAGATTATATTTAGCTCCTTTTTTTGGGGAAGGGAAAGGAAGCTCAGCATCAACTGAACTGTTTCAGGTCAGGCCAGTCACCATGGCAACAAATTTTTCTGATATTAGAAAGTATCACTCAGGAAGTGTGGTTGGGATAATAGCATCATGGATCATTTTCATATATCCACTTTAGAATCAGGCCTTAAAGGAGCTACATCCTTTTCTTTTGAAAAGAACTGCAACATAATTTGCAAGATACAGGTATGCAAATAAGTGTGTCAAAGAAAGCAGGCGATCTCAGTCAAATATAGGTCCCAAAAGTTTTGGCTGGCAGAAACCCAGATTTAGCCATCTAGTAACCTGATTGACTGTAGCTGGAGACACGAGTCCCAGCTCACTACAGTATAACAGCATTTTTCTGTTATTTAGTTATAATTAGATGCACTGATGCAGTTTTTCTAAGCATCAGAATACTACCCGAAATAGTGACTACACTTGAATTGTTTTCTTTCTTGTCACATTAGATTTAGCTGTATTTAAAATATGCTAGTTTTGCTTTTAGGAGGAAGGATAAATATGTAATCTAACTACAATTAAGGATTTTCAGTCTGTAATGTCATTCTTTTCACTCTTCTCCTCTCTGGAGGTAGGCACATAGCTTCTGAAAGTGCTTGAAAATAGCTGCTTAGTGATATGGTAAATTCTTAAATTAAGTCTTTTGGAGGTTTTTCTCTGACAACATGAGAAGTGATGGATTCAGTATTCAATATTAGGGATGAAATGTACAAGGCAGAAGGTCAGACACATCTATAAACTGCAATAAAAATATTGAAGATTCTTCCTTGTCATCTAAACAGCACCAAAATCTATGATTGGACCAAGGGGCCACTTACCTCAACATCGATTCCATCAAAAGATTGCACTTCAGAATAAAGCAATGTACACAATACCTAAATATGTATCTTATACTTTCTATTCAGAAGAGTAAAGAAAAGTTTTCACTGGGTACGATATTGTGAGGAAGGGTGAACCAAATTGTGATTTCTCTTTCATGCATGTAAGCCCTGGACTGCCAAGTGAAACTTCTCAGGATTTACCAGAAGGTAAAATGAACTCAGGATACAGCCCAATATATTGCATGAGGTAATGCTCACCCATATAGCTGGTTGGAGAGTTTCCTTATGGCCCAGGGAAGAACATCCAGACTGTGCAGGAATCACCTGTTGAAGCCTCTGTTCCACATGAGGTCAGACTAGACAACCAGAGTGCCTTGGAATCTCTGAAGCTATTAAATGAAAAAAAAATTAGTTACAATTAGTCAAGCTGCTTTTCCTCTGCTCTGGCCCATCAGATTATGACCAACTAGCATCTCCAGGCATTAGCTATTCCAACTGCTGTTTGGTTCAACACTGCCATGAATTAAAGGCACGGGAGGTGTCAACTTTTCAGCTTCATTTTTTCTTAAGTTACCTGCTGCAGCTGAAATCCTTAGTCAGTTCTGGCTTAGCTAAAGTTCAAATTGAGTTAGATGTTTGGAAGATTAAGTAATTTCAAGGACTGGATGCAGTAGGTGTTGTTAGACCAGTAACATGCAGCTGTAGTGGAGACATGTAAATGTCAGCTGCAGCCTGCAACAGTTAGGTCAGCCATGTGCACAGTGTAACCTCCTAAAATAAAAACTTAATGCATCAAGTTTTTGTAGAGGATTGAACTATTATAATCATATAAGTGTAAAAAGGATACATGTCATATATTTTTTATCTGGATTCTGATTTCCTTATATATTTGCTGTTTGTGGTCATAAGCCATGCCCAATTTGTGCTTCAAAACCTGAGACCTATCTGTGGGATTACAAAGCACACAAAAATAAAGATGCTCTACACAGTAAAAACACATCTTAATGATCTTACACAATGATTAAGCTATCCTAAAAATAAGTATTCTCAGTCATATTGTTTGATATAATTTTTCAACTTCCTTCTCCTAATGGAAAATTAGAAATTGTTAAATCTGTCTATCTTAAATGCATTGTATTATGTTGAAACCAAACAAAATGTGTATTATACAAGATATACACATTTTGGTTACAGAATATGATCTTTGTTATTACAAAAAGTGTTAGAAAATGGGATTTATGGAACTTTTGGTGCATGCAATCTAAGTTGTTTATTGTGCTTGATACAATGATTGGAGTAAAGATCTTTGTACTGAGGATAATCTTCCCAAAGACATTTCAGTGCTTATTTTCCAGACAAGATATAAAGTAAGAATGCTTTCTTCCACTTTTTACCCCCTCATATATCTACCAGGCTGTACTATTTTGAATCAGTAGGGGAAATAAAGAGGATGAAACTTTCAGTTATTCCAAGAAAAAAATAGAAAACAGCAGTCATAAAACTATGAAAAATCTAAGAATATGGAAAAAATACACACTATTTCATGTTTAAATGTATTACAGTTAACTTTTACTGTCATTTTTGAGGCCTAGGTATGTGATTAAGATTTGCTGAATAAGATTGAAATGGCAACATCTCTTACGATTATCAAAATCGGGGATGGCTGATGCAGGCTTTTCGACCAGGTCAAATAAAACCTTCCAATATGACTATCATATAAATGAATGTATCATTATACAGATGACTCAGAAAGCTTTAGCATTCGTATTGAAATGACTTTGAGCATTGCATCCTGCACTGTGTGACAAAAGGCAGCACTTTGGTCCCCATGTATAGCCATTCCGCAATTTTTTAGGTGCCATAGAATGTCTGAGATGTCCTCGTTGGGCTGGCAGAGATGAACATGCCTCTATCTGAAGAAAGAGCTGGAGGCCAGCCAGGATAGTCTGGAGCATCTACCATGGCACTAGGCATCTAATTTCAGTCAGCTGAACTGAGCCTGAGGCACCCAGGTTCAGAGCGTGCTAGCAGAGATCTACTCCATACAGTCAGCAGAGTCTGGAGGGTGACTCAACTTGTCTGACTGCAGAGAGATAGTGGCTAAGCAGCCAAGTGATGTGCTGGGTGCCAGTGACTGCATTAACTAGATCTCCAGTGACTGTGACAGTCTAGATACCTAGTTAATGTACAAATGGAGTCCTAATCTCAAATGGATTCACAGCTGTAGAGCTCAATAAAGCATCCCACAACACTTAGTGTTGGTTCAGATCACTCATGGCATCTAACTGCTTGTCAGGGAAGGCAAAGGTCTATTCCACGCCCTGTCTTACACCTGCCATCAGATGGATGCTCCAGATACATTTGGGTGCACCAGCTGGCACTAAAAGCATAAATTCAGGCAGGTGTCCTAATCTGTGACTCTTTGCCTTCCTCCCATAATGCCTTCAGCAACTGCCAATGGGAGATTGCAAAGGCTACAGCCCCTAATAAAGACTAAGCTCACTTAAAAAAACACTGGCTAGAATTGGGCAATTAATTAGCCAATTGCTCATCCAGTCTCGGTGTTGGGAAAAACTCAACTCATCAGAACCTTTAGTCAATGGCAATCAACACCCTTCCTGTCTCATCATCCATCATCTCATTAATTACGTGGTATTTTAAATCTTTCTTGTCCATGACTGCATTGACAAAATAGATTATCAGGGGCAACCAACCTCAGAGTGCCCAGAAGAGGGTCAAATTATAACTGAGAGGAGGTGCTTCAAAATTGTCAAGGGCAATCAGAATTAATGCTCGAGAGGAAATAAAACTGAGCAGATGAAATCCAGGATACTGAGACTTCCCTGAGGGATGACAAAAACACTTTAGAATAATGGCCCAATTATTTAATTCTGAATTTCAGTGAAAATCCTATAAAAGTACTTAAAACACCCCTATTAGCACTAAATGAGCTCATCTTGATTAATGTTATTAAAACAATTGCCAAAGGGTTTAGTAATGATTAAGTCTTTTATCTCAGGTGATAAATTCTTAACATTCTAGCTACATTAGAATAAAGCATAAAAATAAAATTATATTTTAATTTTAATTTTTCTAATTTATTATATTCCTTTTTTGTCCCTCAGTCAGATCCAGCAACACCTGCACATTTCTACCCTCGGCTTGCCACAGGAAAATTATGCAATAATTTTCCCACTGCTTCAGTGGGTACTGAGATGCTTCAACCTGTTCTTCCCACTAGGTTTGGGAACTGTTCAAGGCACCAAATTAGAAGATTAAGCTCCTTTATTGACTCTTCACAGTTAGCAGCATGGGATGAGTTCAGTCAAAGAGTCTGACCTGCTGCCTGACTACATCTGTCTCTTTGTACCCTTCTACCTCAGACATCTTCATCAAATACCTACATTTAGGTGGATGAATCCTAGTCTTCAAACCCTGCGTAGGCACACCATTACAGTAAGAATCCAAGCCCAGCTGAAGCCATTAAAAAGACCCCTGTTGACTTCAATGGTGGATTTGCCTGTACTTACTCTACTGGTAATTGAAAATCATGTTTGATAGCTTTCACATCCATCCCACAGTGTCCTGGCCTTTCCATCCCAGGGGTCTCAGAAGAACAAAACTGAAACCAAGTGTGGGTTTTACCTATGACAAACACATGAAGAAGTCAGGACATGGGAGACCCACACAACCCAAGAGCAAGACATAGCATATGTGGAGAATGTTTGCCCTTGCCCACCTGCATCCTCTCAGTGAGAGAAGCTGAGGAGACAACTGCCAAGCTGACTTCCTCTGCCTGTGCTGGTTATGGACCATAGCACAGAAAGTCTTGCTGTCTTTCCAAGGTATCTGTGCTGCCATTGCAGATCAAGACAGTTAGGGAACCTCCAGGTGCACTGTCTGTAGTAGAAGAGATCTCAGTCCCAAATAAGTGCTCAGAACATTGGTATGGAAGTGGCATTTGCAAAAGCCAAAACACACAGGAAATTTTTATGTGCATGGGTCAAACACCAGCATGCAGAACAAACCACCTACTTTGAAGAACTCCAGAAGTTCTAATCCTTTTTCCTCATACACTTGTGGGCATATAATAAATCCTTCCTTCTCTCATGCCAGTGATGAGTGCATTTGGGTATCACCCTACAGATGCTGATAACAATTTTGCTGTTATTCAAATGGTGTGATGTGCATGTCAAAATACCTGGAGAAGACCCTTAGAGTCCTTACTTTTCTCAAGTTCCTGTCATATCAGGAGGCATTTTCCTTCAATCAGGGGTGAGAGCAAACAGTGACTCATGAGTACTCAAGCCGTGTTGCACTGAGAATGACAGCAGAGTACTTTTCCTTATCTTCTCTGCTACAGGCTCTTCTGGCTGCATTAGGGCACACTGAGGTTTGCTCTTGGACAGATGGAAAAAGCAGATTTGGCAGGCTTTCTTCTCATGTGCAATCGGATGAGCTGTAGTCCTTATCACCAAGTAATTATACAAATATCTGTGAGAGCTCTGGAAGACAAGTGCAGACAGCACCATTGCCCTTCTCACAGCTTTTTGTATACTTGGTATATGAAATATGTATACACTTATACATTTGCACAGGAAGTTTCACCTCAATATAAGGAAGAACAACTTTACTGTGCAAGTGATTGAGATTTCCCAGAGAGACTCTGGAGTCTCCCTCACTGCAGATATTTATGACCCTTTTGGATACAATTCCATCAGGGTTATCCCATGTGCTCTGGGATAACCCTGATAGACCAAGCAGGTCAGACCAGATGACCCACTGTGGTGCCTTCCAACCTCATCTATTCTGTCACTCAGTGATCTCCCCCTCAGAGGAACTGGGTGTACCGTTCCTATGTGGCAAGGAGACCTGAGGATCTCCCATCCTCAGGAAGACACAATGGAGAGAGCTATAGCCAACCCATGAAAAGCAGACACAGTGGACTTAAAGCTATCAACTGCAAACCCAGCACCCTGCATGAGCATGTACAACCTCTGGTGAAGCTGGGCTGCTCCAGCTGGTTGTGTCATGTCTGCATGGACCTCTGCCACACCTCTGGAACCTGCTGCAGATATGGTTCCACACCATAAAGTACTTCCAGCCCTTTATCCAAAGCCCTGCAGACATCAATGCTCCCTTGTGTTTTTCACAAGGGGCACACAGGGCAGCCCCCCTTGGCTTGATAGAGCAATGCAGGGATAAGGGTCTGGCTAGCAACACCCTTTAGTGACACCAAGAAATGCTGAAGAGGAAAGAAAAAGGTGGTTTCAATCCTGTTATGTTTCTTGGCCAACCTGCTTCCACTTGTTATTGTCAGGTTGCTAGAGATGCTGACAGAGCTCACTGATCTGAAGTGACCTTTGCCAGAGGATTTCATGATATTTGTGTGCCTGTATATGGAAAAACTCTTGGTCTGCACAAAGGGAAGTGATAAAGAAACCTGATCCTATAAATGCAGACTTGGGAAATAATAACCAAGAGATTTCATGAAACAAAAATCAACCCAAACAAGTTCTGATTTCTTTTTCTGATATTTCTTCAACAACTTGAAAGTTCTCAAAGTATTCTCTGGAAATACATAAAGTATGAAACATCCTCAGGATTCTTTTCCTTTCATCCCACATTTTGAGCCATGTAGCCATTATTGGATAGTATTTTGCAATTTGATTGTCTTCACCAAAGCTTTTGCAAAATGTTCTTATTTTTTTCTGCTGAAAAAGCCCCTTGATATTTTGATTAGTTTCTCCCTACATGCCAATGAACTTGCAGCAACATGTGGTTTTTTTGCAGTTTTCTGGAAAATATAATATCCTGCCTTAGTTCACAAACTTTGACTCCCAAGAACTCATTTGGTCCCTGATTTTTTTTTTTTTTATCTCTGTGTTTATTTAGTTTTTTATTGAAGTCCAGACACTTTTACTCACCCAGAACTGACTTTCCATCTTAGTCCTATCTAGCTTCTCCTTCTCAAGGATGTTTTTCTTATTTCCAAAATGAAGGCTCCCATTTCTGCAGGTGAGCCCTGTACAGCCCAGAGGAATCTGTCCAACCTGCCAGTTCAGTACAGCAAGGACACAAGGACAGATCACCATCATCTGCACCAGAGAATGGTCACAGCAGTGCCAGGACCACTTCTGAACATGTCCTGCCAGCATTCTTCAATCAGTTCCTAGGCACAGCCAAGGCATTAGACCAGGGAATGGCCAGGTTGGATGCAGGCACCCTGTTTTGGAGGCCAGGGAGAGAGTTTAAGAGTACAGACATTGCCAGATGGCTTCAGAGACAATGAGTCCTCGACAGATGTACTCTTGGAGAACCAGTGGTGCCTTCTCAGAACCTGCTGCATTCGTTCAAACAAGAGCAGGGGTACTGAAGGCTGTCCAGACCACTGAATGCATCTTCATCTGCCAGAAGAATGTGTGAACAGGCCCATGAACACTGTTTGCAGGTGTTCCTCATTCACTTTCACTTTGGCGTTTCAGAGCCCTCCTCCCCATCCAGACACTCCCCATGCCAACAAAATCCCCCTCAGCGGAGTTGGCTGAACTGTGCCAAGTGACTACTGCTACTCAGGTGCTGCTCAATTCCCATTGAGAAGTAATGCTGAATTTAGCTGAAGGTGTTTTTCCCCAATTAAAACTAGCAGGTCTGTGTGCTTTCTGTGTGGGGGAAGGGGGTGTGAAAAAATAGAGGAGTCCCATTCAATTGCACAAGCTTCATGAGCAATTAGCAACTCAGAGTGGAAAGAAATCATGAACCAAATCATAGGAAATGGCAACAGAGCTACAAAGATGACATCATAGTTTATTGGAATTATTTAAACATCTTAGACATATGTGCAAAGCTCAATGGAGAACTCCAACACTACATGCCAGTTAAAATTAGCTTTTCATTCAGGATCAAGTCAAATGTCCTTCTGACTTCACACTGGAGTGCTATACGCATCTTTTTATACATGGCATCTAAATAAAGCCACTGTCACAATTAGCTGTGCTGAAACAACCTTGAATATCACATGATGATGCATATGCTTTAGCTGATGTGCATCCGGAGAGAAAGCTAACCAGAACCACAGGATATTTCAGCCCTCGGGGGGAGGGAAGTGAGCAACTCTGCTGTGGAAAGTAGCTGGAAGTCATCCAGCTTCTCCAGGGCAGTCAGTCATGAATATCCTGCTTTGGCCACAGAGGGGTTGTGGAGGAAGCAGGCTCACAACAATTGGGAAAGGTTTGTAACCACAGGAGTCAAATGAATGAAGCCAAGAGACTGCCAAGTGATGCAACTCATGGGGAAAAGGGAAAAAAAAAATACCCAAACCCTCCTCAGCTCCTACACAGGAGCATTCATCATTCACTGTGACCTTCCAGGAATGTGCTGACAGACACAAAGCGTTCTGTGTGACATTGTGCCAGTGAACTGGAATGACTGCGCTCGCAGCATTGTTCCTAACAGCAGGGCACCATCTCCTGGAGGCTGCACGGCTGTCCCGCCGCTGCCCGGCACTGCGGGCCGGGCTGGGCGGCAGCGATGCACCATCCCATTGAAAGCAATTCAGGACCCAAAAAAAACCCCAAAACAGTGTTCCGAGCTCATATTAAAACCAGCCGCTGCCTCAATTAGGCACAGGCGCCTGAGTGCCTGGGAGGGCTGTTGGAAGCGGGGGTGGTGCTGTGCTAGGATGGGATGGAGCTGGGGGAACGTCCCAAAAACGCTGTGTTGTCAGAGCTGGCAGGCAGACACCTCTCTGCTGTTTATCGGCACAGCACAGCCACCGATGGACAGACAGAAAAGACAAAAAAATTGTTATCATGGAACCGTAGGAAGGTTTGTTTTGGAAGAGACCTACAAAACCATCTAGTTAGTTATCAAAATCACTCTGGCAGCAGAAGTGGAGCGGGGTGGGATGTGGTTGGGGTGTCAGAGGTTTTCCCTGCAGCTGTGACTCTGCTGGGGACCCCGCTGCCCTGGGTGCTCCAGCGGGGCTGTAGCAACACTGTGCTCACAGACACCGTGCTGCCAGTGCAGTTTCTGCTCCCTCAGCAGCAGCAGAGCTGGCCTTGGAGGTTTAGAGGTCATATCAAGCCATGCTTAGTGCAGACAACGGTGTCACATTCCTCTGAAATAGCTCCAGGGTCCTGTTCCCTTCCTTGTGAGCGAGGTAAACCTTATTCCCCAGTGATGAGCCCGGCAGTAAGTTGCTGGTTTGGTTATACCTCCAGTGTTATCTCTCAGACCCTCCTTGCAGAGTCCATTTTCTACCCAGTCCGGATGCTAAATCTGTACAATGTAGCTTTGCTTCAGTGCAAATAGAGTCAATCCCCTGTGCAATGCTGTTATCCAAATTGTTAGACTAACTTAATTTAAAAAAATAAAAATATCAGCTTCATTTTACACCTGCAAATATCTCAAGTCCCAAAACTCTTGATGTCTGAGATACATACCTTGCTAGTCTGCTCTTATTAAAACAGACATCACATATTTTAGCTGAAGGACAAGAACCATGAACAGAAGGTTCTGGGCATCTGGGTGTGTCTAGGAGCACAAGCTGCTGACCCTCAGCTGAAGGGCAGTTGGGCAGCCAGAAGGTTTCACAAACCCTCCTTCTCTGTTTCCTGCAACCATTCCAGCACATCACATCATGAGAAGGGAGGGAGAGAAGGGGGAATAATGCAAGAACATGTGGCATTAGGCTGCCCTTGGCATTGTTGTATCTGCCTCACTGAGGAGCTAAAGTGCCAGCTGGTAATTCAGGGAATGCAGAACAGGAGGAAAGAAAAAAAAATCACTCATGATTCTTGGGACAGAAGAAAAAAGCCAAAAACTTACATCGTGTGACTCTTGGGACTGTCCTGTGCAGAGTCAGGAGCTGAACTTTGATGTGGGTCCCTTCCCACTCAGGATATTCTATGATTCTAAGATTGTGTGCTGCCTCATAGACGGTGCAGCCTCAGCTGCACAACAGGCCTGGCTGGTCAGACCTTGTACCTGAGGGGATCTGGCACAGTCAGGAAGAGTGGAGCTTACCCAACAAGAGGAACTGATGTGGGCAGCAAGGTCCTGGAGATCCTGGCCACAGCTGGGGTTGCACACTGGGAGATTCCCATGCAACTTTCTGGATTTCAATAAAACAGACTGGAGTACGGACATCTGAATGAGAAGAAATAAAACAAACTGTTACCAAAAAAAGGTACAAGAAACTCTCTCCAGTGTGTCCTCCACAAAGGCAGTGAGTCACCTGGCTGAGACTGGGGAGAGAACTCACTCAAATGATATGAAAACAGAGACTAGAATGGTAATGAGCCAGTGCAGGAATATGTTAGGATTACAGGCCAGGGTCAGAGAGGTAGGATGTGGAAAAGCATTTGGAGGAAATCATAGTTGCTACAACCTATAAAAATGGAGTAGAAGATGCCCAGAAGAACTTACTCTTCTGTCCTTGCCTGGAGCTAAATTTTCAGAACCAGGTGATGAAAGATCAGTCAGACAGAGATAAAGGATTTGCAGCACCTGTGTGCAGCACTGTCACTGTAAATCTGGGTGCTCAGGGGTGTCCAGTATGCTTTAGACATGCATTTGGGTTTCTCACTTCACGACCAAACATGCTGCTTCATTTCTCACAGTCCAGCTGTAGCCCTCACTCTCCCACTGCTGCCGTGGGCTGCAGTCACAAGGTTGTTCCCATGCCCCTCACTAGTTTGCTTCTTGGCATCCACTTCTGGGAACAGCCACCCATGTGCCCTGTGTGTCTGGGAGCATGTGATCCTGGGCAAGTCCTGTAGACCGTGCATGCCACGGATCAGACGTGCTGGGAAAAGTTCCCAGGGAGTTCCTCAGTAATTGCCCAGCGGTCTCTGAGAGTGTTTATTGGAAAATGGGGAGACAATCAGAGCAAACCTGTATGGAAGCGTAAAAAGATAAGATCTAATCGAAGCTGTGGGTAACAGCCTGGCTAAACAGAGTAAAAGCTTACAGTTACAATTCCTTTAAGAGATTCACTTCCTTCTCTTCTATGCCTGATGCAATAGCTGGTTTTTATGAGATGATCAGCCAGGGTTCTCCAGTTACGTGAGGGAAGGCTTCACCTCCCCGTGAGAAATGAAATGCTAAGACCACCTGGTGTCAGATGCCATAATTTAACTGGTGGTAATTTGCACCAGTGGATATCAAAGACAGATCTGACTTGGTATCTGCAAAGGCAATGTTAATAAAGGTAATTGTGCCCACTATATAACTGTGAGTTATATGGGTTTCTGGCAGCACAGCACCAGAAAGTCTGTGAAATAAAGGGTGTTGTCATCCTGTGTGTGATGTTCATTCCCAGGTATCCCAAGCCTGTTGTGCTTACTGTGTTCCATGACTAATTCCTCCCAGTAAAAAGACAACAGAGTTGTGTCCAGCTTTGCAAAAAAATTCCCTCAACCACCTCACTGATTTATGGTGAAGATCGAGAGAACTGACACAATTATCTTTAAGAACAAGGTTATAGTTATCACAATTTATCAGAAAAGCAGGGCTACCACACTGTGGTAAGAAAATGAACACAATGTTTTCTCTATCATAAACTCAAAGCATATTGCATTCAATAATTGCCAATTTCTTTCTTATTTCTAATTCCACACATATTGGGACATGGAAAATTTGGTGTGGGAAGGCTTTTAAGGAGGAAATTGCATCTTAAATTTTTTAATATATTTCCATAACTTCTAAGCTTTTCAAGAGCTCCTGATGAATTAGAGGATCTCAGTCCTGAGAGCTGAATTTGAACGACCATAAAAGGACTTAAATTTCAGATGATGGGTGCTCAGCCATTCTGAAATTCAGGCATTATTACAATGTTTCCAGTTAAGCACCCAAAGTCATTAGTCACTTCTGAAAACCTTGGCATAGAGTAAAAGAAAAAATCTCCAACTGAGCTAACATCCTTCATGTACAGACTCATAAAACAAAAACTAGAAAAAATGTCCTAAAGCCCATGAGTGAGTCAATCTCATTCATTTTGACTGTGGTAAGCTGTAAATTACTATTTTTTTTTAATAACAGCCAATACCTGGCTTTTATACAGCTGCTTGCTTCTATTTTTTTTAATTATTTTTTTTATCAGTGGGCTATAAATGTATTATAATCTTGAAATGCAGCATCATGGAGCCATTAGCACAAGAACTTAGTCAGTGTAGACAGACCATCATAGCAAAAGAATCCAGCTAAACAAAATATACACCAAAGTATTTGCTCCTTAGAAGACAATAGGAAATTTTAAACAGGCAAAAATTCCAATGCCTTTCTCACATATTATTCTTGAGAACACATTTTTCAGTCAGATCAAAAGACTGTTGTGTTAATATTTCTTTCTCTGGTTTCTTTTGGCTACTCCTACCAATGAGGCTTTATCACAGACCCCAGCTTCAAGTTTTCTATCTTTTCCTGCAGACCAGAAAGGCAGGAGGTGCACCAGGATTGCTCAGAGCCTCCCAGGACTGCTTGCAGAGCAGTTGTTTAGACATTAGCCCAAAGCTGTACTTGAAACAGTCCCCTGGCCCCGAAGCCCCAGCAGCTGACTCAACAGCCAAGGAGCCAAAATCATGCACAGCACTGCCCTCAGCCTGTGGCATTTAAATATCCCAAAGTATTTCCTGAGGCACCAGTAGTTTGACCGCAGGAGCTCATTCAGGATGCGACAGCATCACATCCCTGCTGGCCAGACTTTTTCTACCATGGAGCAACCCACTGCCAGCCCAGTTATCACCTGCCTGCAGGACCTGAGCAAGCAGAGGAGCTGCTTGGCAGGTGGGCCTTGCTCTTTCAAATGTACAGGTTTCAGCCTTGCACCATCAGCACCAGTGCTGGGCAGTGACGAGAGGTGGTGGTTGCCCAAGCACCCACATTTCATCCAGCACGACAGGTCTGTGCCAGACCCTTCACTCCACAGCATAGATAAGATTGAAGCTGAGCCTAAGCTGGACTGAGCTCCACTTCTCTTACCAGAAAAGATCAGACTGTTTCTGCTGTCTGCAGCCAAATTTTCTGAATGCTCTTGCACGGGGTTGAAAGTACGTGTGAAGCCAGGCTGGAGCTGCAAATGGAGCCAGTCACCAGGCTCCTGTATGAGGGCCTTGTAAAGGTCACGTTGTATGTATTGTTGTAAAGTGATGCTATGCCATGTCTTTGCACAAACTCAGTGCATTATTGCTCAGCTAAGACTGGTTGTTGGACAGGCTGAGGGTTGATTTAGGCAGGGCAGCCCCATCAGTTTTCAAGGGTTTAGTAAACAAAGTCCTTGTGAAATCTTTGCAGTCGGCCTTGGGGCCACGAGCAGCTGTTTGGTTCCTGTCACAACCCCATAGCACAGCCTCCTGACAGCAGAGAAGCAGATGGGCATATAGGAGGGATCAGCCCAACACATCCCCATCTCATGTCCTTGTGAAATAGAAGCAGGTCCTGGTACTTGCATGAAAAACAGGCAGCCTGTAAGGAAGGTAAAGATAAAACACACAGGAAGAGAGCAGAATTTGAAATGCTAAAGAGATTGATGCATCTCTTTAAAGAGAACAGAGAAATACATAATAGGCACCTACCACCCAAAACACTCAAAGGAAGTGTCCTGGATAGATTTAGCCAATACATTTTTCTGGTTATTTTGCTTTCTAGCCCAATCTTAGAAACCTGTGGTTGTGTGTTAATTTTATACATTTATTTAACAGTCAAACCAACCCTCTGTCTTATTTTCACCTAGAAGTTAGCATTTTATTTGGTTTGCAAATAAGATTTCCTTTTAAAGTAAAATTATTGCAAAGTCAACGACTGACAAATTGTCATGTAAAAAATTATGAAGCATTTTAAAGAATTAAGGACTAAAATATGTATTTGTAGTGCACAACATTAAAATAAATATTACTTTTTTATCCCTAAGTGCAAAATATTAAATAGTCACATACAAAAAAATGTTTCACCAAAAACAGGCAGGTTTTATGTGACTTATGCGCCTACACCTCTTGAATTTAATAAGTCTGTGCTTACCCGTATGGAAGATCATGCATGAGGTTATTACTCATACATACCAATCACTTTCACAGGTAAAACAGTAGGAAGCTAGTTTGACCAGACATCTGAAAATTTCCATAATTTTTAAAGTATGAATTGCAATCAAAGCATGATTTTCAGGAATGGTTGTTGCTGTTATCTGCAGTATTGCCCACCAAATGCTCTCTTTGAAGGCAGTGTTTAGAAATTTTCATTAGCCAAAATTCTACGTCCCTGTTTGTCACAAGGACATTTTGGAAATGTTATCCCTAGGTCAACACTCATCTCATTGCATTTTAATGAGCAGTGTGAGCCCTCCTGATTTGCATAATAGCTGATGGTTTCAAACCCTGCAAGAGCTAACACCTTATTATCCCCTTTCATGAGAGTACCTGGGCAGCAGTGACCTGGACACCTCACTGTTGCCATTATCCAGCGGATGTCATAAGTGCTCAGAGCTTCTGAAAACCAGCCTGCATTTAATAGGTAGCTAAAAATACACAGGCCCAGGCTGCTTACAAGCCAGAGCCCTTTAGCCTCCCACCCTGCCTGCATGCTGCTGTCTCCAGCTATTTCATTTTCTCCTCGGCAGTAGGGGTTTGGAAGTGCTCTGATACAGAATGCATCGCTGTCACTTAGCAACCTTTGCCATAGTCCCTAAATGAAGTGTTTTATCAAGGAATTCTTCTAAGTTTAGCATTTATAACCAAATCAGAGGGGTTTTCCCTCTGTCACCAGATAATTAAAGTATAATAATTAAAGTTTAAAATAAACCTGTGAGGGCTTTGTCTCTGTGACAGAAATAGAAATTAGGAAAAACTGATCTAAAGTTCTGCCGTGAGTTACTGAGACTGCATTTACCTGGATTTTAACCTTTTGCTTGCTTGTTGTGAGAGAACATTGCTGAGTTAGGATGACTCCTGGGAAAAATTGCCTTGGATATTGCCCCTTTCCAGAGCCTCCATCCAGTCTTCACTACACTTAAAGTTTAGTACAGTAAGAACAACTTTAGTGGGAGAATGCTTCCTGATGTATATGTAACTTTTAGGTTGAATTAATTTTAGCATTATGGTTTATTCTCCCTTTTAATTCTCAAGTATACATGAGAAAATTTGGAGCAGTACAACCACATGAGAAACTCCTTCAGGAGTTGGACTATGTAGCAATACTTTTTGCATATACCAAGCCACTGACTATTTAAACTACAGGTCAGTAGCCCTGAGTGGCTGGAAATGGCTCATCTGTTGAGCAGATTGCGGGTGACAGTCATCTCTTTGCACCTCTTGGCACTCCACCAGCAATCAGCCCACCCTTGGCTGCCTCTTCCTCGGCTGATGGAGGCAGTTCAGGGTGGGGAGGGACACCGAGGCAGGGATGCACATGGGTGGAGATACCTCGTACTGTGGGTTTGGCAGCAAGGAGGGCCTCGAGGGGACCACGGATCCTGGATATAGAAACCAGGACTTTGGTGCTCAGCTTCATCAGCAAGGGTCACGTTGCAGCTGTGCCTGAAAGGCAGGAGCTGGCAAAGCCAGCTGTGAGGGCACCGCTCCTGCTCCGCCCTCCTCAGAGGAGGGGTCCCCACCCCAGGCTGAGAACTGCCCTGGGAGGCACCGAGCAGGAGACACAGGTGTCAGGCTCTTGGAGTGATTTTTTTCCCACAAGACAGCACTGAAGAAGGAAATGAGAAGCGGCCTCTTTTGTGGCTGAGATTCACTCTGGAGGGCTGCTTCTTGCCTGCCGCTCCTATGTTGCAACACAGGAAATTTGCTTCTGCTAACACCTGGTGTTGTTTCAAACAGCCAGATGGTCCTAACCTCAGTCTCCGGTAATTGATGGCCCACTTGTCTAACCCTGTAACTATCTCTCGCTTTGGACACAGATGCTGCATCTCTCTAAATACCGTTCCACATTAAAACATCCTACCTTCCTGTTTCACGTATCAATCAATGCAGTAATTCTTACAGAAACCAGCAATGGCCTGTATAAACCAGGAGACAGTGGGTGTAAGCAAGGAGAGATAAAATTATGCAGGCTTAAATTACAAACTGGATGTGTGGTTTGAAGGATTTAGACTCGCATGGCAAAATTAGCTGGGACATAACCAGCAAGGAAACAGACATCAGGCAGTGACCCCAAGAGCATATGTTAGCTCACACAAGCCAGGATGACCCAGTATGTACTGCTCTCTGTTACAGGGACTAATGCTATTAATTCTCTGCACCAGCCTAATCCACTGCTCATCTCCAGCAAATCCAAATAGCGTTATACTTGCAATACCTTTTATTTCTGGGTTTTTCTGGTATATAGTTCTCTTCTTCTAGTTTGGCTCTACTTGTAGGTGGTCTGTTACCACAGGAATGATGATGAGGCATCCTACAGGCTACCACAGTATCAGAAGGCATTAGCCTTCATGAGTTTGAAAGCCAGAAGCTTTTACTTGACAAATTAGGATCTTCCCCAAGCTCTCTGCTTCCTCTCAGTCCTTGTTCTAAGCAAACTGAAGGCTGACACCTGAGACCCTGACAACAGACTCAGGAAATGAAAGCTGATGTTACTGAGCCTACCAAGATGTTCTGTTTCCTGACATTAAATGGAGACAGTATTCTTCCATCTCTTGCTCAGCAAGGATAAAACTTGACTGTCAGGTGTTCAGAAGCTGAGCCACTGCTGGTGGTTCAAATATCTTTCTGGCATGATCCCTCAGTTCCACACAGCAGCATCTCTAGGCATTAAAGCCTTGCTTTCAGGGCATGCTGGGGACAGAGGAACTGCCATCATCCCCTCCTTCTGCATGGAGACATAAGGCACAAAGCACAGTGAAGGATTCACTCAACACAAGATTTCTGTGCCAGGGCATAGAATGGATCCAGTTCCTTACTTGCAGCCAGCTTTTTGCATTCGTATTTGTCCCTCCCTTTTAGGCAGGTGGTTTTGATCCTGCAATTTCTTTACACATGGCGTGTTACCATTCAGGTTCTCATCTGAATGCAGTTATCCCATGCTCTCAAGTTCCCTGATGGACACCAGGCATGTCACTTTATAAGGTCTGCCCACAATTATATGATGATTACTGTAAGAATAAGGAGGTCAAGTATAGAATTGGGATGGACATAGTAAAATTGAGTTTACAGTTTCATAAGACTTAGAAGCATAAAGTTCTTCTTCCCTCTGAGACGATGTAAATCCCTAATGCAGAATGAAATCCCAGGAGTACAGAGAGGGGTTGGGGGTGGAGAATCAGGAGGAACAAACAGGGAAAGTAACTTTTTCGTTTAGGGAGTAAAAAAAACCAGTAGATCAGATCAGCCACCCTTAAAACCACAGCCTTCATTTACAAGAATTTACTAGGTCAAAATCAATGGAAGTGATTCCATGCCAATGATGAGCAGAAAAGCAGTGCAGAGCAAGAGAAGAAATGAGCTTTGCAGAGAAGTGCAGTACCTATGCAGGCTCTCAGGTTGTGCAGAGTGCATGAGAAAGCAATGTGTGTGTGAACGGCTGAACTGCTCCCTAAGTCACCGTAACTCCATACAATCTGTTACTGACACAGAACAGTGTTTCCAAAAACCACCCCACCCCGTCATACTTTGAGAAATAGAAATGTGTCTTGTTATTTCCATTCAACAATACATGGATCAGAAAAAAGTCCACAATACAGGGCACTGCATTTTTACACAATATCTGGATCCCTACAGGAAAGGAGTAGGATAATATGGAGTCTTCCTCCTTCTTCCCTCTCCGTACATTCCCAGTAAAGATGCTTCATTTTCTGAGCATCACATTTTTTCCTCCCAGCTGTTGTCTCTGCCAGCTTGAACTTGACAATTGAGAGGGGCAACTGGAAGGTCACATTTT
Source organism: Onychostruthus taczanowskii (assembly GCF_017590055.1). NCBI lineage: Eukaryota > Metazoa > Chordata > Aves > Passeriformes > Passeridae > Onychostruthus > Onychostruthus taczanowskii. Next base: position 7,926,367 of record NW_024497629.1, read on the forward strand.
AAACATGATCTGTTGAATTTCTACTTTCCCAATGTACTTATTTGCTCTCAGGTGGTTTGGTTTTGTTTGTTTGTTTTTGTTTGTTTGGGGGGTTTATTTGTTTGTTTGTTTTGGGGTTTGTTTTTTTTGGGGGGGGTTTCTTTGTTTTTTGTTTTTTTTTTTGGTTGGTTGGTTGGTTGGTTGGTTGGTTTTTTTTGTACACACTTCATTTTCCACACTTCATCTCTAAGAAGCCTGTGCCAACAAAGGTTTTAGATTTTTCTGGCCTTGTTGCAGAGCTGCAGTTTGTCTAACATGTTAATATTGCACAGGCTTCCAGCAGACAGAGGCTCAAAGCAGTTCAGGACCAGAGAGTGCCTACTCTTGAGACTGAACTGGGCTACAGATGAAATGAAGCACCTCCTGAAGCCATAGGAAGATATCAGCTCGTCTCAAAGCCTCTGGAAAAAGAGGTTCCAATATCTGATTACCAGTCAGCTGGGAAATGCTGTGGGATGGGGAAAGGAACCACTGCCAGACCCAAGCCCCAGACCCGGCTCTTCCCAGGTACAGCACAGATGTGTCAGCAAAGTGTCAGGGCATGAGCCCCAGCCCTGGCACACAGTTGCCTGTCCAGTCTCCTGTGACCTCAGCCAGGGCACCCAGAATTGACCCAGGCAAGGTCTGGGCACAGAGTGAGGGTCAGCAGAGGCCAGCAGCCCCGTCTGCAGGCAGGCAGCTGGACAGTGGCCAAGCCAGCCCGTTGGTGGGGGTGCCTAAAACAATCCCTACCCTTTACTGGGCAGCAATTAATCTGCACAGACACAGCCACGAGCTTGAAATATAAATAGTTGTATCTAGCAATGGGGAATGGAAACTGTCCTGGTCATTGGTTTTGATGTATTTATGGCTGGTTTTAACGTAAATCTGAGTTTTCACTGCCAACGGTCTAAGCCTGCTGAGGATTCTCTCCTTCCGCCACCATATTCTGGCAAAAGTCAAAAACAAATACATTCACATCTCCTACCTCTTTGCCTCCAGTATTCTGAAGGGATGAAAAGGATCGTGAATTGGATGGAAATCTGTAGTACTCACTATTCAGACTTCAGACTGCAGTCATAGCTGTGCATATCTGAGCAGCCATCCAGATGCTAATGGAGCTGATCCTGGGTCAGTAAGATTAGAGAAAGACCTCCACTCTTTAATTTTTGAATATTTATTGCGTATAAATCGAAGGGCCAACACATATTGAGATAGCAGGGGAAATATCTTTTCTTGCCTGTGTTAACAGTAATGTTTTAAGATATAGCTGTTATTTTAAAACTTGACTTATTTTCACTTTTCACTAGTGTTTTTAACTGTCCTGAAAAGAAGGATGTTTATTCAATTTTGCAAAGAAACATGAACTGTTCTACTCCATTTACATTTCTTTGTTCCAAAATGTATTCCTCTTGTTGAGATTCCAGCAGACAAGGAAAGCAGACACAGCGGTTACTTTCCAATGTGAAACTTAAAACCACAATCTCCTGCTCAGAAAACACAGAATGAGTCACAGGAAGGGGCCACTTGCTTGCAAAACTCATTAAAAGCAAGGCAAGGCAAAATGGATTTCCTGTATCAATAAATAGATTGCTGGCAGTAGGCAGAACACCTGACAGTGCTGGAGGCTAAAAACTGGTCCAGGGGTAACCATTAGTAAAGTCAGATCAATTCTTCAGCTCAGAAACTGTATCTCCCCAATACACAGTTTTCTTGGAATTAGTTGCCTTAATCCAGCAAAGTGTTTAAGAATATGCATAAGTTTCAGCTCAGGGAGGAATGAGTTAAACACTTGCTAAAATAGGCTGAAAAATTATGTTGCCTGTATTTATGCACTGAAGTAAGCTGTATTAAGAGGATGCACGCATGGTACCACCGAGGTGCAGATATTGCGGGTGAAAGCTTTGTTTCCCAAGTTCATGAAAAAATAATAAAAAAACCCTAGTCCTTACACAAGCTTAAAATTTAGCTGTAATTGCAACTTTGTTTTGCTGTTAGCAGTACTCTTTGGACACTTGAGCATAGAATTTTGTTCAATGTTATTCTCTTCTGTCTGGCAAATGAAGCCAAAATGGCCTTCTGATGTCAGGCTGTGCTCTTAGGGGTCACAAGGCAGAGCTCAGTGCCTGACCCAGCACCACCCAGGGTCAGCACAGGGGTAGGAACAAGAAGGTGCTTTTCAGCCACTTGTTCTGGTTTTGTTCCCTTTCTCTAGTTCCCCTTAGAAAAAAAAAAAAAAAAAGAAAAAAAAAAAAAAACCTTAATTCTCATTTTACCTTTATTTTTCTCCCTCACTTCCCAAAGGCTGGAAAGGTCTCAATGAAGGTCTCTTCCCAAAGCATCCAACAGCTGTAATTCCTCAGCACCGTCTCTTGGCTCCCATTTACAAGTAGCCCTTTGATTGCATATTTCCAAAAAGCTACTGAACACAATAAGGAGCTGCATTTTACTGCAAGCACAAGAGTTGAGACTACCTGAGGTCACGACACCATGAGCATATTCACTTTGCTGGAGTTTTATGAAACGAAAGAAAAAAAATAAACATAAACCAAAGAAAACTAAGAACAACCCTCAGACTTCAACGTTTCGTGCATTCATAAAAGAGCTGAAAGTTACACTTGTTATATTTTAGGCACTAGCTCTTAACATCAACCATCTTCTGCCTCTGGCAATGAACTACCCTGAGGTACTTGATGGCATATGCAATGCTTATTGAATTAAGGCTATCTATTTATAAGGACGAAAATGTAGCATTCAGGAAATATTCCCTACCTTTCCTGTGGCACCAAAAGACCCTTCCCCTGCCAACAACTTTATGTTCTTTGCTCCTAAGGAGCTTCTTCCTTCAGACTGCTGTATCTTTAGTGTCAGTGGGATCTTCCAGGAGAAATGAGTGTGTCCTCATAAAGTTTGGTTTGCGGATGCAAAAGCACCATTTCTCTGACTTTTAATTAAAAGGGTACCTTCATTTCAAAGTCTGTCTCCAGAGCTCCAGGGTAAATGTTTATACAAGGCAGAGACATACAGCAGATAGAGAAGACTGAAGAAGCAGTGACTGCAGGCTGCCCAAATACGGCTGCTCTTGTATTTTTAACAGAGAACTTGAGATGCCGCAGAGCCTTATCAACCCCAAACATCTTTGTTCTCATCAGGCCAGCATGCACAGGCCTGGCAGCATCACTGCACTGCAGTGAGTCTGCTCAGCAAACCTGGCAGTGGGAGCAAAAGGCACCACTGCGTTCTCAGGGACAGGAGGAAAAAAGGTTATTGGCTTCTCCCCAGCAGGATGGCCTGTGTCAAAGAAGAGAAGCCCCACAAAACAGGCTATCTGCTCTCACTGCCACGATGGATGACAACATCCCCATTCAAAACAGATGGACAGCTTTCGCTTAGGTCACACTAGGAATTAGACAAAAGGAAGATTCAAAAAATTCTGGGCTGGGGTAGGATTCCTGACTGCTCCAATTTGCTCCAGTTCCTGTCTGGTTGCTCTTGGCTCCAAGGTGCTGTTCCCATGTCACAAAACAGCCAGAGCCCAGATGCTGGCCCCATCTCCCTCAGTAAACTCTTTCAGATTTAAAAGGCTTTGGGCAAAACACTCAGCTGAACAGCAAAAATAATATAAGTTACACTGGATAGCCCCAGTAAGAAACAGGCAGTGGAGACGGGAGATACAAAAGCCATGTGTTAGAGGTTCAGAAGTTCTGCAAAAGCACTCTACCATTATCAAAGAACACAGAAAAATAGAAAAGTCAGGAAAAAATTTATTTTCGCCTTTATTACAATATATATTTCTACTCTTGTTGCATTCAGCAGATCAAAATGAAGTGTTAAAACTATTTTCATCACTGCAGTAGCACATACATATACAGAGTAAACACTGTATATAAATAGGCTTTCAAATAATAACAAACCATATCCACAAATAAAAAATACCCAATACCTCTTTCTCCTCCTTCCCAAATTACAGCAGTAACATTTTATCTACAGCATAACTAATGACACAAGTACAACATTCTTTCCCTCCCATGACCCAGCTAGAGTGGTGTGGTCATCAGCATCAAGAAAACAAACATTAGTCACTCCTCACTGGTGCATATTCCAGTTTCTGTGTATCGTATGACTAGAATTTACTGTGACTTAATGTGTCTGCATACTTATGTTAATGTATTCTTTCTGTAACAAAAACCAGCATTACACTGCAAGCAAGGTTGATTTTTTTCTTTCACAGAAAGAGTAGAAATTTTTTTAACCACATCTTTTTCTTCTACATGAATTAACAAAGCAGTTTAAATATTATGCTAAAATTATTCAGCTACCAAATCAAAATGTCTTGTACGTTCTGGAAAAGTATGGTGATGTTTCTAGCAGGTCAAACACTTGATTTTCATGTAAGTGGTTTTTTTGTCAGTAAATTTGATAAAGTTACAGCAACACACATTCCTGACAGTGTTCAGCTATATTTCAATTTCAGATACAAAGGGGGATGCAGCAACTCAGAAGCGAAGCGCTGAAAGTGACAGAATCACAGAAAAGTTGGTCAGAAGGGACCCCTGGAGGTCACGCAGTCCAACTTCAGCCTTAAAGCAGATGGATACCAACACTAGATCAAGTCAGCCATAACCCTGTTTGACCAAATCTTGAAAAACTCTGGGACAGATTCTGCAGCACCTCAGGGTTATCTGTACCAGCACTGCACTGTGGCCACGATCTGACAATTAAAACAGTTCCTCATTCACATTATCATTTGGTTTTAAATACTAAAGGCAACAAACAACCCTGGATTGCCTATTTATTAAGTTACAAATAAATATATCACAGGCTTTAATTGTGGAGGAACTACTTTTCTGGTGGGACCTACTTTTCTGGTGGGAGTTGCTGTGTGTACCATCTTGGGAAAACAGATTTAACTACTGTTAAGGATAAAAAAACCCATAAAACTGACAGCCTCTCACTGAAGAGAAGGGTTGGTTTTATTTTATATATTTTACATAATAAATAGCTTGAAACAGGCCTTTTCCAAAACTGAATTTAAATAGTATGCAGCTAGTACATCTGTCCATTTATACAATCATTAATGACATGTATTAATAAACAATTAAAGGAAAGTGTGGCTACATTTAGAGATGCAACCATCTCAGTTTGGCAACCTGCAATCCCCACTGATTGTCTTTCAGAAAATCCATCCCATATTTCTTACACCTTGAAGTAAAAAGATATTTGCATTTTCTTTAACCTTTCAAAAGAACACAATCAGTTCTGGGTTGTCAAACACTCATTTCTTCCTCTTTGTGTCTAATCCTGATATGTCCAAAGCAGGTTATTTACCTTTCCTGAAGTAGCAATGTTCATGTGAAAGGAAGACTTAGGGAGGGCTCTCCACTGCACACTGCAGCTATGTAAAGCATTGCACTTGTTCTCATTACTATTGAAGGCACAGAGAAATCACAAATTGGCCCACTAAGACCCCAGATAAAGTCTTCAGTAGTAAAACTCAGAAAACCCCTACCAGAGAGTTACCATCCTATCTACACTGCTATCACTCTTGACATGCAAAAACAGAATTTGTTGTTACAAAAGAAATGTGATACAGACCAGCCATTTCCAAATTTCTGGGTAACCAACCATAATCACATCTTAAAATTTCTCCTGGACCACTCTGCCTTCCTGTTATTAAAGTCTTAAGTGAAAAGACTACAAAGCAGCTGCAAAACATTTACCATAGCCTCAGATCACAAGCTGGCAGAGACCACAGCTTGTGAACCACCAGTGTAGTCATACTGAAATACAATGTACATAGAAGCCCATGATGCCATTTTCAGCATTTCAGAGAACAATTAGACTTTTCAGTATATTCCAAAAGGAAAAAAAAAATTCTTTCCTATCTATAACACATTTGAAATCATTTGGCATTTGGGCACTTGGAGTCCATATTTTAAGTACCACATTGTGTAAAGGCAGACCATTTGGAAAATGTTATCAACTGATCCACAGTATTGCTTTTAGTGCACACAGTTCAGTCTTAAGGCTGTTAAAAGCAGTATCTACAGCTTGTGTCTGGATAAATAAGGAAAAAAAAAAAAAAGAAAAAAGAGGAGATTTCATTATCTTAAAGGAGAGTAAATTGCACTAAAAGTATCCATTCTTTATGATACAAAACAAAGCAAAAAAATCCATACAGTAAAAACCTGAGATGCATCATTCACCAGCATCAAAATTCACATTTTAACCAAAATAATATTTCAAACAAAACCTTTCCATTTTTAAAAAATCCTTACTATTTTTGGCTCAGTAAAAAAATCTTCAACCTCAGCACACTGTGTGTGGAAAAGATGTGTTTACTGAAAATCATCCACTTCAGTAAGGTGGGCACTATCCACAGTGGCCTGTATCTTCCACTTGAACACTTAAGCTTGATCCAAAAAGCTGCTCCTGAAGTATGATAGTTCTCAAACTGAGAAACACTGGAAGAATCTGGCCATCCTATTTCATTTACTTTCTATTTAGAATACACCTAATTTATTTCCTCAGAAATGTCCCATGTCAAAACAGGCTGGAATAAATCAAACACAGCTCAAGTGGTTTTAACAGGTACACTGATTTACATCTGCTGAGGATCTAGACCAGCAATTAACTTTAAACAAACAGTTGTTGGTCAAGCAAGGGGAGAGGGGAAGAATCATTTGCTCCTTCAGAGAGAAGAGTTTTGATATACAGATTGCAATCCCTGTCTGTGTCACCAGATAATGTCAGGAATGGTGAGCACCTTCAGCTCCCTTACTGGCAAGGGGTTCTGACAGGATGGACGATGGCTTCAGTGATGCAGAATGATGGTAAAGTGATGTGGAATCACTTTACCACCTCATGGCATGTTTACCTGCAACCCCAACATCACTGCACTTTTATTGACCTTATATAATCAAAGTGCATGGTAAAATTTGAGGAGCTAGGAGAGGACCTAGAAAAGCAACTCCTATTCCTAACAAGATTCCTCTTGTCTGCAAACCTAAGTATGAAAAAGCATTCCTAAGTTTGTTCACAACAGAAGAATACAATGCTCACAGCTTCACAGATTCCAACTGAACTGTCAACAGCAAAAGCCAAGTGGTGTCCTTTCAACACAAGCCAACCCATTCTTTGAGGTGAGACCAACAATTTGGAGATGGGGTTAAGATGAGGCTGGATGTACATCCTGAGTTTCAAATGGTGGCAGAGGTTCTCTCCAGTAGGTGAACTGGCTGTAGGTGTCAGAACAAGGGAAGTCTGAAGAATGACTTCTTTTCAGCAAAGGGAAAATGTGATCTACCACTTCACAGAGTCTGACATAGCTGGAAAAAATAAAAAAAAAAAAAGAATGCTGAACCATTTCAGATCATCTTATTTTGAACTTTTTAAATGTCCCCAACCACTCAGGCATGACTACATTTACAAAGAGACAAAGTGGACAAGTCATCCTCCTCAAAGGAATGAAATTAAATTTAATTTTGGTGCCCAGCTTCCAGAAAGGATTCACAGTTAGGATAAGAAATTCATTCTAATCCGTTCATTCTAACAAGTGATACTTACCTAGTGAGAAACAGATGCCATTTTACACCCAGATCATCTGCTAAAATATTCAAGCACCACACTGTGCTTCTCCATTTCTGTCCAGCTTGGCTCAAGCAGATCCCTGTTCAACTGATTATTCATATTTTATACATATATGGCTCCCCTTCAGTTAAGGACACCAACACTTAACATTATTAAAAGCTATTCCAGTGTTAGGGGTTACCAGTGCCTAAACATCTTTCTGGAAGCACTTGACCCTTTCTTCAGATTTTTGTTTTCTGGCTCTTCTGGATAGGAGATCCAGGAAAAGGAAATTTTGAAAAGACCAGGAAAAGGCAGATGGCGTCAGCAAACTAGTGAGTCTCATTTTTATGCAGACTAAATCATCCACTTTTAAATATTTTACATGACTAAAGTAGATGGAATTTATTATACTAAATACAAAAAAATTCTTTTTGTCAGTTTAACTGAAGGGAAGTGGAAAGTCTGAATTTTATTCTAAATCTTTTTTTTGTTTAGTTTGAAGTATTAAGAACTAAACAATCTTTAAATACTAAAATTGAATGGATCTTTGGGCAACTTGAGTCGTAAATTACAGTAAATTAATTTAATCCATGAAGTGTTAGGGATAAGAGATTACTTACGATGAGATGTTTGTCTTTGCATGCTCTTGTATAAGTTCTCCTTTAGGGTTAACTGTAAATATCCTGTTTAAAGAAACCCCCACTTGTTTGTATGAATAAACATCCTAAAAAGAATATAAAAAAAGAAAACTCATGATTCTTTGCCTTTGCAAAATCATCTGTAATCTTGCTGTAATACATTACAGAAAAGAACATATTTACACAGAACTGGTACTAAATTTACCTACTTAGTGTGTGCCTGAAATTCTCCATTATATTACAAATAAGGTCAATCTAATGAAATGTTCATGAAACACACAATTTCCTGCTAGATAAGAAGTATGCCACTTCAGTTTAATCTGTTAATCAAAATCATGTTCATTTTTTTTCAATAACTTCCCTTGACACAATAATAACATTCAGTAAAGAACTAATGACATTGGGTGTAAGAGCACATTAATGTCCTGTGTGCATTGTACCAAGTATGTTACAACAGGGTACAGAGGTTAAAATGTAACTGACACATAAAACAGGAATTATTTAAAGACAAGGTCACAAAATTCATAATATGTCTATACTAAAGCCATCACTTAGCTCCTGAGTTCAGATTTGTGGATATTCATATGGCATACTCCATGTCAGAACAAGGGGGAAAGAGGGGAAAGCAAGAAATACATGCCAAAACAGGAGCAGTGAGCCCCAGCAGGTAATGCAGATACAACTACGGGAAGTAGAATAACAAGTCAGAATTAATAATGTCTTCTACGAAATTCAGATTGTTAAAGAAAACAATAAATAAGTTTTGATTTGCGCTGAAGAAAAGGTTGACAAAACCAAAGTTAAAAATATCTCCCAGAAGATCAGAGCAAAACCAATTTCCATTTTGCTAATATAAAACATGGTTTTAAAAGCCAAGATGGTGAAAAACTGGATTTTTAATGAAGCCACAAAGTTTATTTTTATTTCTATATTGTAAAGACTGTTCAAAAAAAATCAACTAACTGAACAAAAGTGAAGAGCAGTCACTTCAAGACTGCGGCACCATAGCAGTCCACACCTGCAACACCCATGTGTACAGAAATTTCCCCGAATTTATCCAAACAAAAAACATAACAAAACAACAACAACAGAAACTAGCTTCCAAAAAAAACCAAACCAGAAAAACAACAAAAAACCCAGAGCAGAAAATTGAGAAATCTGTGATCCTGAGCTATACAAAACCCGTGGCACATTGCACACCTGAAGCCTGCACTCTGGCAACAAGCATGGGAGTGAGCTACCAATAATTACTTTAGAAACAGTAACTTACTGTTTGACTTGAAATATTATTGGAATAAAATCATTATTTTAATGCATGTTTCCCTGAGGTTCAAAAAAAAATTGAACTAGAGGTAGTTATTATCTGTAATACAACATTACAGAAGTTTTTAAAATGTTATTTCATAATCATATGTTTAAAGGTGCCTTGATAATGGAAACTAAGCTGCCTATAACAGAACAATTCAATACAGCAATGGGATAGTGAGGACCTCTGTAACCTCTGACATAATGTTTTAAAAGAAGGGATAATTACATGCCAGGGTCCCCCCTCAGCCCAAGCCCATGAGACTGTTTCCTTCTCTAGATGCATACCAGCATTCTTTGGTCCAGGGCAGGAGTCTTCTACAGCCCAATTACTCAGTCTTCCAGTGGGTGACAGAGATCTGTCTTTCCTTTTCTATGTCAAATATATCACTTTCCATACACAGTAGAACCTTTTGACTTTGATGGGACATTCCAGGTCTTTTTTTTTGAGTGTACTTAGAGAAGCACAAGTCCCACCAATATTAATCTGAAATATTTTCTGTCTGCCCACAGTTATCTCACTGACACTGTATCTGTGTGGATTAAAATGAGATCACTGTTTCTACACAAGCTTAACTGCTAATTTATGCAGATATAACCTAGTTACTTTGCTGCTCTTCCCTCTCTGAATGGTATCATCATGGTATTTTTGAGAAAGGACCGTAATACTTTCTTGTGTACAGGGCCTAATAAAATGTTCCTAATTCTCATTTAAATCTTCTAATACAACAGAACCATGAAATAACAGCAACGTTTCTGTTCTCTGCAACAGAAATAAATTCAGCTATTACTTACAGCAGGTCTGTTTCCAAAAGCAGCATAAAAGGGCTCTGTGTTAGGATAAAACAAATTCTTGATGTCTGTCAAACATTGAACTTTAAATTTTTCTGGCTTCTTTTCTATGACCTCCCTGGAAAGATAAAAAAGGGAAGCTGAATAAGTACACATGAAATACACCACAAACCATGTTATCTTCTTTATTCAACATTTTCACTTAGCTAGATACTACTGCATAGAATCCACCCTTCTCCAATAAATCTTTAGAAGTCACATTGCCCATGAAGACAAAACAGTATTCCCAAGCTTAAATAATGGGCACTGTAAATAAATCCTCTGAAACAAGGTAACTTCCATTGAAGCCTACATTACAGTGATGGCTACTGAGCAAGGATACTGGAGTAGCTGCTAAATCAATCCTTATGAGACATGAACTCTTACCAAGTAAACTGCCTCCTGAGAGCTGCAGAATGATTCATAGATTATATTAGCCCTCACTGTTCATGGTGCTTTTTTGGAAATTTTATTTTTAAAAGGATTGCAATCACCGTATGTGCTAGAAGAACCTCAGCCTGTTAAGACAGAATTACAGTCAGGTTCTCCACCACTGCTAATTAGCAAAAGTTAAGGAATAAAGGAATCTTCTATTTCTCTTCAGCTGCTTCTTGCAGAATAGAGAATTCATTAATGAACACAGGAGTTATCTCATCTCTGGGCAAAAGCCCTTTCACAACAGCTTCTCTTGGCAAGAGGACTGAACAGGTGGCAGAGTCTGGAGTTCCCATAACATAGAAAGATGCCAGCATGACACAAAAACACTTAAGAAGCTCAGAATCCAAGATCCTAGTACCAACACAAATGTCAAGGAAGATGTGAATAGAACAGAAGCTTCACCAGAGTAAAGCAGCCCTTTGGAACATCAGATCCATGTATAAATCAATGCCTGAGAATGTGCAAAAGATGAATAAAACCACCTTTCCTCAGTCTCACATACACCTGATCTCAAACCTACAAGGATTAAATTTACAAATAAAACAGTGAAGTCATTTATTGCCCACACACCTCAGCAGTTACAATAGTGTACACTGCAAGATGGGCATTCCTTAGTCTAAACAAGATACCAAAAGGAGTTTTATTTTAAAGGTATTTCTAGATACAAGGAGCATAAGATAACAGTAACTACCTTTCACTGCATTTATTACTTAATCAGTCTGAGAAGTGCACTCTAATACTTCCACGGTTTCTTGTATTTAGAACGTGACTGGTAAGACAGCCTGTAGCATGTCACTCAATCAGGAGAACATCTGAACAACCTTCCATTAAAAATTCTAATGAAATATATCTTGTCACAGCAGCTTTTAACAGCTTAAAATATTTTCAGTAATCACTTGACATGCTTCACTGAATTAGGCAGAAGGTACAGTATTCATAATCTGTGCTGTTATTATTCACTCACCACAGTTCAACACCTACAAAAGATAACATTGTCCTCACAGAATCCCACAGTGCACTCAGGCATATAAAAAGTTCATTTAATTTTCACATTAATTTCTTCAAAACCTATCAAGAAATAACCTTCCACAAAAATATACATATGCCAATGAATACCTTACAGGTAAAGACAAGAGTGATTGCTATGAAAATGTCCACATTTCTCCCATAGCTAAATATGAACATACGACATTAAACACATGAAGCCACCAAGCAGTACCTACTGGTAAACAGTGATCATGGCTGGGCCTTAATATACATCTAAGATATAAACTAGGCAAAACCAGATATTGAGTAACTACTCAATTTTGGTCTTTCACTAACAAAATTTCTTCTTAATTAAATTTTGCACCAATATGTAAAAAAAAAAAAAATATTAATTATTTCAAGCACTTCCACTTAAAAAAGCTGATCATTCGGCCTCCACCAACCTTTGTTTCCTTCTCTGTAAAAACAAAATTGCATTACCTGTGAAGAGCTGAGAATAGGCTGCTTGGACTCAGCAAAACTGGCCCCTGAGGCAGCACAGTTCCTCTTTCATTGACCCAGTGCAAGTATCCTCTGGTCATGCCTGCCATTCCAATAGCTCGTGCTGAGCAGTACAAAAATTTATATCCATTTCTGTGAGCAGATATAAAAGAAGAAACTACTGTAAAAATAAAGTAGGTGTTTAGATAGTAATAATTTTGAGGGTTAACTTTTAAATGAATCAAATCATGGCTGTTAAATAGTATGTTTAACCCAGACTTAATTTAAAAGGAGTAAAAACATTTATGCCAGAAAACTGGATAATTAAAACCCATCTAGCCCCGCTGCATTTAGTGATTACACCTAAAGAGAGCTCATTTATCTCTGCTCCTCTCAGGACTTATGACTCCTTATGGTTATCTTTCCACCCCTGGGTGGTGGAACCATTGTCCTTGGAATTAACTGGAAAGACATCTGCCAAGAGGAAAACACTGGCATAAAGCAGACAATGGTATATAGGCCCTTGCTGTATTAACAGTGTTGCATTCCTGCCTCTCAGGTCTCTGCAAAAAAAGATGTCCAGCAATAACGTATTTTCTTGAGCTTCAAAACACAGTATGAGAAGTAATCTTTAACTTGACACTGAAATGAAAGTTTTGGCCTAAGTCACAGGTTGCCTGTGAACAGTTGATTCTGCTCACATTACAACAGAATCCTATCTGATATTAGTTCAACTTAATACCAGCTTACATTCCACTTCCTATTAAAAAGTTGATTTTCATAAAATAAAGAAATACTGTATTCAGCACACGCATGGTCATTAGATCTATCTATTAAGCATTTATATGGTGTTCAGCAGTTAATATCTAGCCACGACATAATTAACTCAGTAATTTGAAAACCAACATGACTCAAATCTATTTCTTCTCCTATGTTTATGATCATCAAAGCCCTAACAACTGATAATGCTGGCAGGCACAGAAATAACAACTGCAATTAAAAAAATTAATTAACATTTTCACCAAATGTAATGCAGAGGTTATACATAAAACTCAGCATGTGAATTCCCAGACTGTCCTGTCTTTTCTGTGAACACGTTTGTCTAACATGCAGAGAAGTGTCTCTGGTCTAATTTAGATTCCAATATCTGTAATTTATAATTCATCATCCACGTAAAACAAAAAGCAATAAATGAACCTTAGCAAATCTCTAGTACACAGGACAAATCAGATTAACTAAGAGGAGAGCTGTGATGTGTACCAGAGGCTCTTCACACATTCATGGTAATTTAAATAATATATAAGAAAAGCTAGCATTCTTGCAATAAAAGAAAAACTCACAGATAGGGGGCTTTTGCTTTTGTTATCACAGAGCAGGTTTTGCTCTGCATATCATGCAGGAATCATTTATACTGTGTAAGCATCACTAAAGCAAGAAGATATTGATGAAATTGTCACCCTTATAGATTAAGAGAAGCCTACAGAAATTTAAATTTTTACACACAAGTAAAATTAATAACAGGCCACAGAAAAACACAAGCCACAGACACATAAAGAGATTTATTGAATACTCACTGGCTCACTTTATGGTACAACTTGGCAATCCCTTGGTGTGTCCAGTCTTTGCCAAGAGTTGGCAAAATATGACCTAAAGTATCTGACCTGAATAAAGGAAAAACAATATAACTGAGCTGAAAAAATCCCATACTTATAACAATCAAGTCTAATACAAATCCCACTAACTTACTTGGAAGCTGCAAATGAAAAGAAGATATTCTGTAAGGACTGATTGTCACCAGAAGAGAATTACTTTATTTCCCTTTTTTCCAGAGAGGCTGACATGCTCGTCCTTGGCCATGTTATTTAAATTGCTGCTGTGCCCCAAGATGGATAAGCTTGTGCCCGAAAAGGTAATACACAAGTCACAGCACACAAGCATCACTCAGCCCTATAGGAGCCCACCAATGCTAAGCATAATTTTTGAGGTTTAAGTTAAATGTTTTCCAAATAAAGCAAACCTACCCATAATGGACATTTATGGGAAATTGAAAGTATGAGATAAGTCACATTTTAGCTCACTTCAAACCAAGTTCTCCACATTAAGCCAGGAGTGCATCAGGTGTAAACTATTTTGAAATATTCATTCTGACTTCAATGTATTTCCAGCTTTATATGACAGAAAAATATTTACACTATAATAACAAATAGTGCAAATGAGCATCTTGCTTGACAAAGCACTGTACAGATACACAGCAAGAAGTCCACACCCTGAATAACTTGCATCTTAGAGGAAGAAATACCAGGCAGTGGCTTAGGATGGATTTGCACTGGCATTGTAAGGTGAAGTGATTCAGTAACTCTGGGCAGATCAATAGCAGAGAGAACAGATCCCACTCACTTCATTGAAGCTTAAGAAAGCAAAGTGGGGAGAGATGTTAATTTACATTGGCATCAAATGAGAAGTTTGACATGCAATGGATAAATCACAAGAAAGAAGACAATTTCAGTATAAATAAAATATTTTAATTTCCCTCAGATTGCTCTTGATAATTATTTTTCCCCTGTTCTTTTTCCTAATTAGATACAGCTAAGTTTGATTTCGAAAGAAATTAATTTCAAAATAAATTAAACATCGCACTTCAAAAGACAATGCTTTTTATTTCAATGTATTTTTATTTCATGCTTTCCCTGTTACACACACTATTGTTTTCCCTAGTGCTAAATATACTAAATAAATAGAAATCAGCAAGTCAGTGAATCATTTTGGTCACTCCAAAATTATGAGTTTTACCCAAAGTACTAATCTGAAACTTTCAACCAGATTCTAGTTCTGACATTGATTTTGGAGTCTAGTCTTCTAAGTAATAATGCCTAACACTGTAATGCCCCAGGAATGCCATTTAAAACAAAATTGACATATTTCTTCTTTTTAATTACTCCCTCATATTTAATTACTCCTTTTAATTACTACCTACTTCATGAGTCTGATGCAACAAAAAGGTCAGGATTTTGCAGAACATCCTCCAATACTGCTGTAAATACTATCATGAAACACCAACAGGTGACAAACGATGGGCACATATGGCATGTGTCTATTAAATTAAGAATTCAACTAAAGATTGTTGTATTGTTTGATAGCCAAATTTAAAAATTAAACAAAA
This sequence comes from Onychostruthus taczanowskii, assembly GCF_017590055.1. Lineage (NCBI taxonomy): Eukaryota > Metazoa > Chordata > Aves > Passeriformes > Passeridae > Onychostruthus > Onychostruthus taczanowskii. Next base: position 7,941,796 of record NW_024497629.1, read on the forward strand.
AATTAAAACAAAAAAAAACCCAAAACCAAGAAACAAAACATTCCAAAACACTTGTATATGAAGATTCTGTGATTAACACTCCTTGTTAATTATGTTTTCCTTTAAACTAAAGAGGAAAATCCTCGTATATAAAGTCTCTCCCTGGTCATGAACTCACCGTGTGATTGTTCCATCAATATCAGAAATAACAACTTTATCATCCCAATTCCACAGGTAAATGGTGCCTTCACAGCGGCAAGTGCCTTGATACTGGGTTGTAACACTAAAGGTCACATCATTGGGGCCATTCTTGAGCTTTAAGCTTTTCTGCAAGACATTATCAGCAAGGTGATCAACAAACTAAGCATGTGAAATGGACACAGTGTAAAAGCTGCACATGAGCATTGCCTTGGTGTATTTGGCTGGGGAAGATGGTGTGGATTTCTCCTCCCATAAAATCAAATCCATTTGTGGGATTGTTTTTGGCCAAAGACCAGAGTGCACTTGGGGGGGTAATTCAGAAGGACAGGGAGAACCAGTATGTGCCTCAGGGAGATTTAATGTGGGGGAAAAATAATCTGTGGTGTAAACTGTATGCTGCAGGAAGCAAAGTAACAGCAATGACATGAACTGATGAAGAATGAATTTTGCAAGGAGCAAGGGAAATGCAAATGATAACCTGAGCTGGACCAGTGTCGGTGCCAACAATCAGGTGTGCTGCTCTCCTGTCCTGACCACCCATTCTGATGCAATGGAGCCCAAGTCATGGATCTGGAGGGGTAGAGGAAGCCCATGGAATGGGAAAGTAATATGTATCTATGAAAGGACAGAATAGTAGTTAATGAAATGTATGTTTGGTATAGACATGGTTTAAGAATGCAATAAAGTTGAATCTGTGGGTAAGGAGGGATTTCAATAGTGAGAAATAAATACAATGGTACAGTTAGAAGATATATCAATTATGTGGAACATGAGTGTGATACAAGTGGTATGAAATGGGGTGGAAATTGCATTAGTTCTGCCTGAGCTGGAGTTTGTTTCCCTACAGCCGTGCTCAGAGAGCTGTGCTTTGCATTGGCAGCTGGAGAGGTGTTGGTGTTTTGGGTACTGCTGAGCAGCTCTGGCACAGCACCAGCACTGTCTCTCCAACATTCCTCCCCCATCAAGGAGCTGGGGGTGGGCAGGATCCTGGGAGGGGACACAGGCCAGATAATCCAAATTAATCAGAGGGGTATTCCACACCATACAACATCAGCTTAGAGATAAAAGTTAAGAAAAGAAGGAGGAACAAGAGGCATTTGTTATTTTACAGTGTTTGCCTCCCAGAGCTGAAGCCCTGCTTTCTGGGAAGTGGCTGAGCATCCCTCACTGGTGGGAAGCAGAGAATATTCTTGTTTTTCTCTTTGCTTATTGACCTTATGTTCTCTCCCCTGTCCCACTGAGGAGTGACAGAGTGGCTTGGTTGGGCACCTGGCATACAACCAGTCAACCCAATTTGGTCACACTGAATTTTATTGCTTTCAGTAGAGGTACTCTAAATAACAATAGCAAAGGTTTACCCTGTGTGGTGTCTATTAGGCACTGATTTATAGAACAGAACTGAACAAAACAAATAAACAAAAAAATTCTGTTTCACAATCAGGTAAATTTAAACAAAAAAATCCCCAAACGTTCACATAAACAGTAACAAATGATGGAATGGGGACCATCTATGGGCATTTCCCACTTTGAAAGGTGAATACATATACAGAGAGAAATGTGAGTAACACGAAGTTCCATAAACTGTAATTATGACCTCTTCTGGGGGGATTTGTATTCTACAGTATTTTATCTCTTTTGTACAATAACTAACCTTTTACATCACATGAACTTTTACCCTTCAGCCTACACTATCTTTAACTCTCCCACTTTGCTGCCCTTCACTGTCTCCTGTGCCACTTAGCAACATGTGGGACAAGAGGCAACTGATTTGATTCTATTTGAGAACCTAGCTGTTCATTTTCCCAAGACCTGCAGGAATTTCATACTCTTAGTATATCTTTTCCTTCCTTATCTTCCATTGCAACTTTTCAGTTAGTTAAAAAGTGTAAAGAAGGTGAGAATACAGAACTCATGGGTAACTGATGAATCTCATCCGCTGTTTCATCAAGAAACCAATTTGAGAGAAGGTTTAACTTCAGCTAATTTCTGCAAGGTTTCTGAAACCATAAAGTCCCACTTTCTTTGTGTAACCCCTGCTCTCTCTTTCCAACAGAATATAACCAACACATCTCATCTGTCTCTTGGGAAAAACTGCATTTCTTAAAAATTATCTAGGCAGTGAGTGATGGGCTGTTAAATGCTGTATGTGGGTTTCCTTCAGAAAATTAATTATCTGTAAATAAGATGACAAGAAGTATTTCCCTATAGTAGCCCATTTTTCCAGATCAAATTGAAATGTACAAAACACAACACTGCAACAGTTTTGTCATCATTAGCCAAAACACCTCTGCCACAGAGGTGAAGAGAACTGGCTTCAAATAAATTAATAAGCTCCAAAGAAATCAATAGCCTGGCCTCATTATAAATTCACAAGCAGCTCTTTCTAGTAACTCTTAGAAGTTACTAACAGAAAACTCTATTTATGTAAAATATTACTATCGGCCTATAAATGAGAGAAAAAGAAAAGAGAGGAAGGAGAAAGAAGAGACGCCTGTTAACATATACACATTTCACATGCTACAAGGAAGGATGTGGTTCCAATACACTTACTCAGGTGACAAATACACACTTTGGAATTTGATATTTTTCTAAATGAAATCCCACTTCCAAACCCCAGCACTTGCTGCAAGGAACAACATTCATGTTTAATACAGAAAAAGAAGGGAAAAGGCTTTTTTGAAAAATATAATGAGAGAGAATTAAATGCAAGACGTAAGAGCTAATTAAGCTTTGAAGCCTGAATAACAGTAAAGATTTATGTTGTATTAGAAATGCCATTTCAGGACAAGGATGTAAAATTAACTCACAAGTTGGTCAGAAGTGAGTCGAAGTGATTTTTTGTAACTAATTCCAGACAATAATGAGAGATGACTGGAGTTGGTTTGTAATGACCCGAGGTTTTGTTTGGCAGCTCTAGGGTCTTCATCGCTTGAAGAAGATTCATCTTTTATTCTGGAACATTGCACACACAGAAAATGATGTTATCATGCCCGTAAATGCATTCTCAGTAGCCATTAAAAATACATTAACAGTGAGTCACCAAATAAGTCATTGATTCTCTGTGACCAAGTACTGTCTCACAGGAGGTCATTCACATCAGGAGTTTTAATACATCAATGAAGTACCAAACTTTCATTCACACATTCCCCATTATTCAAACCTGGATTGTTACAGGTAAGTGAATGGCTATAACAGCAGTTTCATTACTTAAATTTAATGAATATAAATTAATGTATTATATTAACTCAAAAATCTCATTATACAAAAATAATACCCATTAGATACTATAGCTACAAAAAAAATCCTCTGTTCTCAAAAGAAGAAAGAGGCACTTGTTATGCTGGCTTTCTATGTCCCTCTTCTCTCCTCCCCCAAAGAATTTAAAAATTAATTTAAAAAAAATGCAGGTTATGGAAGTTTTATTATAGAAAATAACTCTTCCTGTTCTTTCAATGAGCAGCTTCAGATAAGAGGATTACTCATTTCCGGGATTTGTGGGATTACCCTGTTCAGAATACAATGATGAAAAGTCATAAAACCTGAGCTCCCTCACAGTATTCTGTTTAAATACACAGTGGAATAATTATTTTTGTTCTCCTACAACCATTTTTTAGAAACTTCTTAAGGTTATTCTTCTTCAGAAAGAATGTTTTCCTACAGTAAAAAAAACCTATCACTTTAGGTGTAAGTTAAAACTCTTTCAGATCCTACAAATATGATCTTTAAAACAATCAGTATGTGGCCTTTTATTTCAATCACCTAGAGGTTTGATGTTTGGTAGTCTTGACCCAATATCAAGGTACTAATGTCATGACTAGCAACATTTAAAAGCCTATCTTATTCATTGTGACATGTGATCTCAAAAGCTTTACTCAATATCCCACCTGTCATATTTTGCTTGCAAACAATAAATTTTTAATGAGAGATTTCTAATGCCAGTTAAAATTTAAACAAAGAATACCAATTTCAGAATCTAGTCTGCTTGAACTCTTAATCCAACTTTAAACCTTATTTTTAAAAAACCATGTAAGAAACAGACCTATATGACACTTGTCATTCTTTCAAAGGAAAATCAGCCTTTTCCAATATTCTCAATCTCGGAGAGGCAACAGAGACAACAGCTAATCTCCTACAGAATGAGGAATCCTCCTTCCAGCACATTTTGCCTGGACTGCAACTGCTGACCACCAGAAAGAATGAGAGCTTTTTGTTCAGAAGGGCGACCCCTGAACCTCATTTAACGAGCATAAAGCATATTTGAATCTGGTCCTTTTCAGCTGTAACTGCTGCCAGTACAAACAAGACGTCTCTACATTAAGATGTATATGCACAGAAAAGGGACAAGGTAGGAGAGCTGTCCCTGGCTAACTCATCCCTCTAAAGCAAGCTAAAACCCATGTCATGGAACCCTCCAAGGTGAGATTCTGGCTGTACAGTGTGATTCATTAGAGGCACAAGAAGGAAGAGACTTCTGCAATCCTGGAAAGAAGCAACAGAAAACCATGACTATTGCCTGTGAAAAACACTCTGGAAAATCCCTTAACTTTCCAAAATATGCAGGAACTAATTAATTTGCCAGGCCATAAATCCAAATAAATAAAAAATTTTAAGCAACTAGGATCTGACAACAGCTTGGGTTCATCTATGATGTTCCCTTAAATACACTAGAGAAATACATGTAGCTTTGGAGAACTGCTCCAATTACAGCGTGTTTCCAAGGAGCTGGAATGTGAGTCCCAGAGCTGCCAGCCAAACCACAGAAATGCCAGAGGGCACCCACAAGTTCTGTAGCCCTGCCATGGGTAGGGGCCTCCTATTTGCACTTCTGTGGTGCAATGAGTAACAAATTTAAAGTATTTCACTGACACAGTACTTCTTTCTTCTAAAAGCTGAGGTAACTTGCTTTCATTTTTAAATGATCACTATTGCTTGTTCCAGGTACAGATGATTTCGGGGGTACCTGTTTGCCCGGCTCATCTGTGAAGATTCTTCTGTAAGTCCACTCTCACTCATACCTTGCTCTGGCTTTGTTTCCTGTAAAAATACAAGTATGAGTAGCTGTGCATCTCCTGATGAGCAGAAAGATGTTTTTAGAAAAGTATTTGAAAATCAAATTCTGACTTGTACAGACTTGGTAAAAATCAACAGTGTGTTTGTCTCCTTTGTTCATAAGCAAAATAAAACCCTTAAAGAATAAAAGCAGTACAAAGAACTAAAAACTGCAACTACAAAACTCAGAACAATAATTAAGATTTAGGTTTGCAGGGAAGAAGTAGAAAAATACCAGGTTTAACATTTAGTACTGTTGAAGTTCTGGGACCAACTCCATAGCTACTTAGTTCATACACCTCAAATAGCTAGACTTCACCTGAGAAAGCCAAGTGTAACTTGGGAGAAGGAAAAAAACCCACAAATTACCTTTCAGAGGATCATTCAAATCTTAAATCCAGTAAAACTTTCTAAACTGCTTTTATCTTGAATAGATGCTGAACACTACCAAAGTCATTCCACAAGATTTTTAAATAGTGAATAGTTCTGCTTTACACAGTTCCATTTAAAGTCACCACAGCTCAAGAGATAATCAAATACTTCCAGAGAAAATTCTGAAAACTTCAAACAACTATAAAACTAAAATCTCATGCTCTGAAACCCACACATACCCACACATCAGTACAATGGTTATCTCATGCAAGGTTAAAGAAGTTCTTGACAGAGGCACAACCATAAAATTGTATTAGAAGTCATTTTCTCCCCTCAAGTACTAATGCTTCAGTAGTATAAATTAATATGAAGAGGTTTTACTAGCCAACAATATTTCATATAAAGCTGTGGTTTTTTCAGTTTTCTAATGTTCATTCATGACTTTAAGATTGTTATCTTAACAATCTTAAGATTGTTATCTTAACTTCTAATGTTCTGAAAAGAAACTGAAAAACACTTTAAAACAAATATATAGAGTCAGTTTGCCATCTTAGGTTTTGCTGAGTTTTACAGCTCACTATACTCATAAATACGTCTGCTCTTTGACCATCAAAAGAAAGATGCTGAGAGGTAGGCAATCTGAGTGAAAGCTTTAAATTAGTGGCACAGCTCTGATTCTAGGTTTCCCAATAGTGATTTAATACATTAGATACTACTGCCTCAGATCTGTGTAATGAAAATAAACCAGAACTCTTCAGGCAAATGTTTCAGGTAGGGTCTGATCCAAAGCTGAACAAACCAGACCTCAGACCACGTTTAATGTGTACATCCTTAGTCAAACTGAGTACCAAGTTACCCTCTGAAGTTCTGAGGGATGAGTATGCAGATACCCAGCCCTCTCACTGCAAGCAGAAGGAAACTCTGCTTGCTTCTTAAACTTACCTCTTTAATAGTGCTGTTCCTCCCTCGCCAGGAAAACCACCATCTCCCACCTTTCTTTGGCATCTTGTCCCTCATTATAGATTCCACAGTTGCCTGTGATAAATGGATGGTAACATAAAAAAGGCCCAAAATAAAGGACAACCTGACATACGTAAATGAAAAAGTGCCAAACACACAATTTTAACTGATAACAAATAGAATAAAAGTAAACATACTGTCTGTGGACCATAAATTCTACTAAAGCAAAATCTAATGGTATCCAGAGCTGCTCTGAAGTAACTTAAGCATGAATACTTATGGTATTTTTAAAAGGAAAATGAAAAAGAAATCAAATCAAAGAAGAAAAAAAGCATAAAGAGATGTTAGTATAAGGTCTAAAATGGAGAACCTGCTATTTCTAAGTTATTTAGTACAAATAATACATTTTAAAAAATTAAAAAAAAAAATCACTTCCTGAAGGCGTCATGCAAAATAGCAACAAACTGACATGCAAGAGATTTATTTACAAAGTTTGTATTTAATCACCAGCTTAGCAAAAAGTAAAGAAGTTACTAACTCTTAAGAGTTTATGAGTTATGAGTTTATGAATAATCATGCTATGAATTGACTGAAAATGTTAGCATAGTTTCTTTTATAAGCCTTTTTTACTTTACATTGGTTCTACATACTAGACACTAGTAGAAAAGTTTCTTTCAATCCATAATGACTGGATCCTTATGCATTGTAACAAGGGGAGCTGAATTCTTTCACTCAGAGAGAAGCAACAGATGGAACAGGAAAATGTTAAGGTAAAAATGGCCACAGGGCTTGTTACACCCTAGAACAGCTTGGACACTGTATTTCTGAGCTGATAGCTTCCATTGCAAATAAGGTCACCAAAAGAAAGCTGTGGTGTTGATTAATGATTTTTAAAGAAATTTTAAAAACTAAGAACTTTTAGCAGTTAAGAGGAGACTGTGTTCAGACAATGTGTGGCACAATGGATCCCTTTTCTCAGTTTTTCCATAGATTTTCTTCACTATATTATCTAAAACATATTAGAAAAAAAAAAAAGAACAGAAGAATAAAGTTGAGTTTTTCAAACAAAATAAGAAAAACAGGGAGCAGATGGAGCTATGGAGAATGGAGTGCCACAATTGAGAACAACAACAACAATTGAAGGAGATTCTCAAACATGTCAATAACTTTGAGTCGATATCCTATAGACTTTTAGTGAGGGAATTCATACACTTACAATTAGATGTGCATATAAAAGTGTATTTTACAGCACATCAGTAATTTTTTTGCAAAACCACCCATTTTCAAACACTCCATAAACTGTCTATTATTAAAATATCTTAGTATTTCAATTCCTTAACCTCATTACTACAGCAAATCAAAACTCTAAGTAACAAGTCATGAAGAAAATCAGTAGGATGACTGGTAACATAAATGAGTCATTTTAGTTTCAGAGGTACAGTAAACCAAGTAAACCTTTCCAAACATACAGACTGTTCAAACTATAAATATTGGCTTCTCCACTAAATTAAAACTGCACTCTCAAGAAAGTTATCAGCATTCATATTAAATTAACCATTAAAAAAACCCAAGCACATTGAATTACACACTCATAGAAGATTTTTCTCAACTGATAACCTATATGAATAATGACATAAATATAAAGCTGTTGAAAGAATTGCCATCTGCTGTAACATTACGGAAAAATATTTTATAGCACTTCTTTCCATTTACCCATCCTAGGCAAAACCCAAGACATCTGGCTGAGGCTTTGAAGTGTTTAATTTAAAATGCAGTTACCTTACATTATTTTTATTGTCACTGAAGACCCAAGAGGCACCTACCAAGGTCTGAATTACACTGTGTGATCACCCAACAAATACAGAGTAGGATAACTATGCACCTTCTGTGGGCATTTGAGTTCCATGGGATGAATCCCACCTTTGATAATTACCACAACATTTGCAGTAATGCACAAAATATCTGGCTCTGTGACATCTTTGAAATTCAAGCAATGTTTACCAGATACTTGGGATTTTTAGGCTCAGTTAATTTTATACTGCGATGGTACCATGCAGCTGCACATGACTGCATATAGAGGCCATGTGGCACTAAGAAACAAACACTGGCAGAGAGTATTCTGGGCTTTAAAGAAATTTTTAGTCCACTGTGATGGCAACAGAGATAACCTTTGAATTCACACAGAACAATCCCAAAGATATGTGAAGTGCTGCAAATGGCAGGAGGAAAGCTTAGGTTCAAAAATTTATTAAATCCATGTCTAACCAGGACACAAAATAGGGATAGTGGTGATACTACTTCTTTATACACATTTACAGTAATTCTTTAACACATTTACAGTATTTCTGTCATGAGCACCTACATGGCGCCAGGTCACGTGGCACTGAACTAGCTTCTTCAGCACATTTATATAAGCCAACACACACTAATGTCACACAGTCAATAGAGCTATCTGGCATACCTACCTGGGTTGTGAACACCCAACTGAGAAACAAAAAGCTAGCAAGCTGTAGGCTTTCCTCATCTAGTATTTAAACTCAGGTTTCACTGAGGTTATTGATATTTATTTAATAATATATGGAGTATACGTATGAAACAGAAAGCAAACACCCAGTGTGCAGCTACAGCAAACACTAACATGGGTCAATGTAATTTATCTTTAAAATCCATATTAATGAAATAAAAAAAAAGTTTTCCTACTTCAAAATAGTTGTAATAACTTTAGCCTAGCAAACAAACCCTATTCACAGACCAAACTTAGTCTTTATTTAGGCCATAACATAAGATAGATGAATGGCTATATGTGGCTAGATTTTACTGATGTGCAGATTCTCTTGTACAACAACCCATTTCCCTCCCTTCATCAGTGGCACCATTTTAAAACTCATCCTCTAACCAGCCTTCATGTTCAATCTCACCTTTGGCAAAGGTTTCTGGAATGCCTGCATTGCCAGCAGAAGGGGGCCAGCTGTCGTCCAGTTGTAGTACCTGGGCATGCAAGGGAGACAATTACAGCATTTTGTAATCCCAAAGTCCCAATTCACTATCTACCTGGCAGGTTAAAGCCATGAAGCACAGGTCAAACTCTGACCTGCACTAGTAATAACAGACCCATCTTATCCCACAGAATGCTCACAGGTATTTACCACATAATTTTTCAGGGTATGGAAGAGAAACTAGGCCTTGAGTAGAAAGGGTGTTTGTCACACATTACTCAAGTCATCATAGAATCACAGAATGGTTGGGCTGGAAGGGACCTTAAAGATCATCCAACTCACCTGCCTTGGGGAGGGACACCTTCCACTACATTAGGCTGCTCAGGGCCCCATGCAATCTGGCCTTAAGCACTTCCAGGGACATCCACCACTTCCCAGGACAATCTGTTTCAGTAACTCACCATCCTTACAGTAATAAAGAATTCCTCCTAACATCTAATCTAGACCTCTCCTTTTTTCATCTAAAACTGTTCCCCAGCACCTTATCACTACTACCATATAAAAGGTTGCTCTCCCTCTTTTTTCTAAGTCCCCTTAAAGTACTAAAAAGCTGCAATGAAGTCTCCTCAGAGCCTTCTCTTTTCCAGGGTGAACCCCAACTCTCTCAGCCTATCCTCAGAGGAGAGGCACTACAGCCCTCTGATCACCTTTATGTCCCTTCACTGAACTTGCTCCAACAGGTCCACATCCATCCTGTGCTGGAGACCCCAGGGCTGGGTGCAGCACTGCAGGTGGGGTCTCACCAGAGCAGAGGGGCAGAATCCCTTCCCTCCACCTGCCCCTGCTGCTTTGGATGCAGCCCAGGACATGTCTGCCTTTCTGGGCTGCAAACACACACTCTTGGCTCACATGCAGATTTTCATTCACCAGAACCCCCAAGTTCTTCTCTACAGGGTTGCTCTCAATGAGTTGATCTCCCAGCCTACACTCATATCTGGGATTGCTCCAAACCAGCTGCAGTACTTTGCATTTTAACTTCTTGAATTTCATGAGTTTCTTGTGGGCCCTTTCCTCAAGTCTGACCAGGTCCCTCTGGATAGTATCACTGCCCTCTGTTGATTCCACTGCACCACTCAGCTTTGTGTCAATTGCAAACGTGCTGAGGGTGCACTTGGTCCCACTGTCTGTCAATGACAAAGACACTGAAGAACACCAGTCCCCAGGACAGAGCCCTCAGGGATGCCAGCTTCCATCTGGACAGAGCTGTTGACTGCAACTCTCCAGCTGTATCCATCCAGTCCTTATTCCTCTTTATCACAGAATAAGCCACATTTTTACAAGCTTTTTTAACTGTTTTTCCATCAAGGAACCACCTAAAACTTAGGGGCTGTAGTCTGTAGGATCTCAAGCTCTTGCTATTATACACTGAACATGGCTCAACCCTTGTTGCAGACACTAAGACAATTACAGTATCCATTGTCTAGGGAAGATGAAGTTCACATGACATTAAGAGAATATATGACATTTAAGATCCTTACTAAGATCTCCTCTCTTCCCAATACATTATTCAGAGAACCCAATACTACTAACAGATTCAGAGAACAATGTCAGGGAAGCAATGAGTGACTCACTCCAGACCACAGAGAGCTGAGGTCAAGTATGAGGCTGCAGCATCCACAAGAAAAACTATCACCTGGTACATCAGCCTTGCATGAGCCATGTCTGTGACCAAGGGCAGCCAAACCTCTCTAAGCGCAGCACAAAGCCATGATCTCTCCTCTGTTTGCAAGGTACTCTCAAGTTAGAGAGCACCCCAAAAAGCTGCATCTGGCTTAGACCACAGCACTGCCCTGCTGCCAGCAGTACAAACATACAAAATAATGTCTTAGCCCTGCAGAAACGGAAGGCTCATACTCAGTGGGTGAAGTTTGACAAGTCTTGAAAAGCAATGTTTCCACAGAGGCATTTTAGCAAAATATTCAGTATATACAAAAAAATTCCTTGGTACTGAGTGACTGGAAGCAGACTGATGTATCCCTGTAAATATTAATTATTCAAACTGGCCCAGGGCAAGCCTTAGCAAGTTCACATCATATTTCATTTTTACTCTGTCAACTGAATGTGAATACTATTAGCATTTAATAACAGCTTCTTGAAATTCAAACTGTGTCAGTAATAGGTCATCTGAAACTGCTCTTCACTTTCAATTCAGAGGAAGAAAGGTAACTAGAAGGACCTGAATTCAACAGGGAGTTAACTCTTTCTGGATGAATCCAAGCAACAAACATTCAAAACCTGGTTTTCAGCTATAGTTATACTGATGTAATGCACTGAAGTAACAAAGAAGAGTCTTTGTTACAACAGTAGTATTTTTTTTTCTGAAATATACTTACTTATTTCCAATCTTAACCACAAGGTTAGGGTCATCAATGATAGCAGGATTGTCCACAAACTGCTGATATGTTACTGCATGTTCTAAGAACTCTTCTGTGGGGGAAAGAAGTTACATTTGTAAAGCATGCATTTATAGATGCCTGGGATGGGCCAACTTAAACCTCTCAGCACCTCTCAGACACACTGGTTTCACCTTCATTACAAGGGTGCCAAGATTTAAATGCAATATGGAAGGAAGTTTTTCACAGACTCTGTCTCAGAAGATGAGGGTTTCTTTGTTTCTGGGTGTTTTTCCTTTCAAAATACAACCTAAAGTGAAAGCTCAGTGAACTGTGAGGGAGGAAAACCTCCTTTTAGAAAAGTTATGTAATTTACAAGTGATTCAGATGACAGTATGACTCAAATAAATCACAGGATATTTGAAACATTTTAATAAGTAGCTTGTGAGCAGCCGTCAGTGTAGCATCAGGCTCATATGATTTTATGACACCACATTACTGCAGAAAGTGCAAGTGTTAACACATTTATTTTCACATTATGCCACTGGAAGTTTAAGGCACAAAGCACTGTGATTTATCTAAAAGTTACACAAGAAACTGGAGGTAGGGCAGGAGTCAGGTTGCATTTTTCAACTCCTTCTCCTCATGTCCCCATTTATGGACCACCTTTTTCACTCCTGACTAACAGCTGTGAATTTCCTAGCTATATACTGTACTAAGTGGCAAAAGTATCATTAACATTACTGTCATACAAAACATAGCACTGTCAGGAAGCAAAAATACCAATAAAATACTTCCAAAAATTTTCATATATAGTGGATTGCTCAAATGTGTTAAAAATCATGAGAAGTTCTAGGAAGTTTATCATTACATGGCCATATTTATCTTCTCAACCCAGTGCTGAGCACAGCCACAGGAGGGCTCTGCAGCCTCAGGCTGGGAAGCTCAAACCCAGCTGCCAGCACACGTCTGCAATTCACGCAGTCATCCTGTACCTTTGGTTATCTCTTTGTTCTCAGTAAGGCCTCCGCAGAGAGAAATGGCAATGGAGGGCAAATCCCGAATTCCATCCGAGGTGCTCTCAGCCCCACTGTCAACACCTGAGCTCCCGACAGACTGCGGAGAGTGGCTGGCCGGCCGCGGCCCCACCTCGGCCGCGCTCTTGCTTTGGGCATTATCCCCACTGCCAAAGAAAAATCAGCAATTCAGTCTTCATGTGTTCATCCCCAAATTCACTCCCTTTAACAAGTACAAGCTTAGGAAAAAAAAAAAAAGAAAAACAAAAAAACCTTTATTTAAATTTTACAGCAAAACAAAACAAAGTAATATAGGCCTCGTGTGCCCTCCAATATTAGATTGCTTCTACTTACTTGTCTAAACTAGGCATGTATAATTATAGCTTCACTTATTTATAAGAGCTAGGAAAATAAAACAGTAAACCTGTATAGTCTTAGTAGACAAAATAATGATACAATAAGCAGAGTTTATACTAGTAGAACTATTCCCACACAGGAACAAGAATAAGCATATAAGTTTATTATTTCATTTATATTAACTATATATACTGATAGCTAAACCCAAACAAATAATGTGTATGTTTGTGTATTTATGTGTCATGCATATAAAAAAACCCACTCTACATGTAAACTACTAGGATTAAAATTTTCAGAAACAATAAATCATTATACCCACTTAAAATCTGATGAGATTAATATTACAAAGTTCAAGCTCATCAAACTCTGCTTTGCACTTCAGATTTAAATGAATGCATTTGAGAAAGAAATTTTCAAGGCAACATTTTCCCCATATAACTAATCCTTCTCAGCTTTACTGAAATGCTAATATTACAGCAGCTGAGTTTAAGCAAGTAAAAAAAGAAAAATAAAGTACACAAACTACTTTAGTTGTTGCTCAATGACTTTCATCAGGTGACTAGAGTACATGCTGAAAGAGAACTATAAATGTTGCAAGAGGCTCCAATAAAGATCAGAACAAGTTAGAAGTTGTATGTTCAGGGTGCAGTATTTTCATACATAACTCTGTCAATGCATCTTCCAAAAATTATTTTCTCCTAATTCATATTTATAGATTAATCAACCACAGTAAAGCAACATTAGACCAATAATTTTCTGCTAACAGTGTTAATAGTAAGATGTGTTCTTTATGGTAGTAAGTCAGGACATGGGGATAAATATATCCCAAGGCCAACTGCTCTCCCAGAACATGTGAGTCTCACAAACATCAGTGTATATTACATAACCATCCACAATCAATATATGATTATTAATTGACCAAAACAGAAAACCAGCTGCAAGTATTTTTCTCAAATCCAAATGCAGCACCTTCCAAAAGTTCTAATATTCCTCCCTAACAAAATTTTACTTCCCCTCTGCCTTCATCTCTGCTTGAACCCTGAAAAACACATCTTATCTGATTGGCAATGAAGAGTTTGATCTAAATAAGGAAGGTAAAAAGAGCTCTTTAAGAAGTAAAAATACAAGAAAAAGACTTATACTTTTTGGGGAAATAAAGTGCAGCAACTTCTGGATCCATGTCAGTGAGGTCATCTAAATAGACACCATCAGCACCAAGATGCCGGCTCCGTTTGTCTGTAAGGGACAGAACAGATAAGCTTATTAATTAATATTTTCTGAGTAACAATATAGAGCTGTTATTACTGTTCAGCTACTCATTTTAAGACTGAGAAACCAGGAAGTTATAACAGTTTGTGAACTGTATTTGTACGAAATAATACTGCCAAAAATCTCAAAACAAGTAGTTTATATACACTGTTGAAACTATGAATTAACAAAATGGGACAGCAGAGGACTAGTTTTGAGACATGCCAAAGACTCCCTATCCCAGACAAAACCACTGTGAATCAGAAGTCAGTGGTCACCAGAGGAAAATAGCAAAAGGAAAATCTAAGAATTTTCATAGGCCTATTATCACAGTATGGCAGTCAGAACATTTAATCTTTGAGAACTAATCTTACATCCCTCCTTGAAAAAGGGAAATAACAGACTAAAATATAGTCACTAACACACTATAACTGGCTCACTATGGAGGCAACTCACTTTTAAGCACAGACAGCTGATGTGTTGCGTGTGCACATGCACCACTGTAGGACAACACACCCCTTCTAGGCCTGTCACTAGGACCAACACAGAGCTACCACTGTCCTGTTGTTGCCAGTACACCTAGATAAGTAACCACTGTATGGCCAAAACCTAATTTGGAATTCATTCTCAAACCCACAGCTTCTCACTGTCTCAATTTCCAACACCAAGCATCACAAAAGCAATCAGAAAATCTATACAAGGACTGAATAGTAAGCAGAGAAACACGTCATTTTTTGTTTTCAAAGACAGTAGAATACATGGGGAAGAGGCCAAGAAACTTGTATGTTTCCTGATTAAAAAGCAGCTGCACAAACTAGGCTTATATAGAGCTTACATAATTCTGGAGTAATCAGTGCTCTAAAACAGAACAGTTGTAAGCAAATAAATTTCATGTGAAGATTGTAACACTCATTCACTTGTTATAAAATACCATGGAAATAGAGCCCAGAAATTAGGAGAGAAAAGCAGATGAAGTTATATTTCACATATTCAGGACAAGATATGTACTACACAGAACTGAAAAGCATGTAAAACAAAAGTACCTTATTTTATGGCAAATCTGTTCATTGTGCAAAAGGCATAAGACAGCTTGACACTAGAAAGTTTCCACAATTACCAGCAACACATCACTCAGGTGAATCTGCTTATACATAAAAGTGAAATCCCCAAATCTGCCAAATGGAGCAAGTTTTGTAGTCTTGCTCATATGCACAGAGCTGCCAACAACTTCAGACCAAGAAGAATCTTCTAATACATATCTCATGTGAACAGCTTGATGCACAACTCAGGTTTGAAGGCTCATTCCAAGATTTATTCCTTTTCTGATCTGAAAGTGCCTTCAGGGCACGGATTAATTTATATGGCAATAAGACACTTTATCACCATGA
Organism: Onychostruthus taczanowskii; assembly: GCF_017590055.1. NCBI lineage: Eukaryota > Metazoa > Chordata > Aves > Passeriformes > Passeridae > Onychostruthus > Onychostruthus taczanowskii. The sequence goes on from NW_024497629.1 coordinate 7,957,695, forward strand.
AATTTGAAGATAAAGTCATGCATATAAAAGTGCAGGATGAACACCTTTACCTTTCTTTCTGGAAGGGGAATCCGTCTTGCCAGTTGGTTGGGCTGAGCAAGCTGCAGCTTGCTTTATTTCATCATTTGCAGGCAATGGGGGTTCAGCTGCTCCTGGCAGCTCTGCCTCTGGCTTATTTGTCTCAGCTGGTAAGGGCTCATTTTCATCAGCAATTGCTGCATCTGCTTGTCCAAGGGCAGGCAGAGGAGACACTGTGTTAAACTCCTCTACAGGAGAATTTTGGATGACCCGAAAGTGAGTGCTTTCAGAAGGATTTACATCTGCCATGCTGGGTTCCTTTGCTTTGAGCAGAGAACTGGCCTGTGAGGAAAAATTAACAGATTACTACAAAGAAAAGCCCTTAAAAATACAACAGTCAGAGTTTAACCTGTTCTGTTCACTCCCATGAGATCACACTGCCAGGATGACCAACTACAGCAGAAAGCCAACACAGAGATAGAGACTACAGTATTCAAAAGATCTCTCTGCTGTGTGTTTGTACAAAATTCATTTGCATCTTGGGGCCAGGAAAATTTTTTTCTGCAATGTACTCTACAGTCTTCATTTTCCATTCACCTGCACATCCCACCTCTCACCCTGCCTTCCTCTCTGCCTGTGAAAATCCTGGCTTTCCCTCAGAAGGTAAACCTGACAAACAAGAGAAGGTGGTGCAGACTGGAGTCCTTGCACCATCAAAATGGTCTCAGGCACCAGGACATTGTAAAATCCCCAGATTTAGAATTTAAAACACTTTATAGGAACAATTCCAGATCTTCTCTGAGTGTGGGACAGGAAGTGTTCTTACAGAGGGACAGAGAGGAGCTGAACTACAGCAGCAGCTGCACAGCTGCTATAACTTTCATGTCACAGCAAACAACACTTACGTGAAGTTCAACAGCAGCCAAAGTATGACTCCCAATTCAGGTATGGCAAGATCAGAATAGCTTGGGACATAGACAGGGAATGCAGAGAGAAAAGCCTCTGGGAGTAAGATTTGCAATACACACCAGGGTGTGTGACTGCAATATGAAAGATACACTTAAATTTCCTAGCAGGAAACCCTCCATTCTAGACTGCAACTGCCAATTTGGAACTCCTGCATGGACCCGTGCACTTAAATCAGTTCTCTTTGAGCAGAAAATAGCTCCCAAATTTCTTGTAATGTACACAGGGAGGAGAACAGTGCAGAGGTGATGAGACAGCTCACCACTGACATATTAAAGAAGAGGCAGAGCTCCTCTAAAGAAATTAAGAATTCTGGATTCCCACCCTCCTTTTTCGCTAATTACCAACAGAGAATTAATTACAACAAATTACAATAGTGCCATTATAATTCTGGTGCCATCACCAGAACACAGAAGTCTTTCTGAACAGGATACCCACTTCCCTGGCCTGCAAAGCAGCAATTCTTCCTCTTTATACTGTGTGTGAGCCCATCTCTCCTGCAGTTCTTTCTGCAGAGAAGCTAGCCTTCAGCAGGAGGTGCCAAACTCTGCACTATCCCAGCCCCCATAGTTGCAGTATTCCACTGAAACCTGACCTCTACTTCTCATACCCTGGTGCACGTGCATACACCAAGGCTCCCTTTCCTGTGTGAATGCTGTGACTCCTCAGGAGCTGTCACAAGGAGCCAGCCAGCACCTGACCAGCCTGCAGTGCGGGCAGCTGCCCACAGTTTCTGCGCAGCACTGGGAACAACGCTGCCTGCTACAGATCCCACACCTAACTGGGACAAATGGTTCCAGGAGGAGACAGGCACCAAGCCAGTCCTATCAGCCAAGAGAACAGCACGTCTGCACATCCACAGATACAGAACTGCAGGTGTCTCTGGATGCTTTTGTACCGAAGCAGCCCATTTTCACTTCTATGAATCTAATTCCTAATACCAGGCACCTAATTTCCATTTAAAATAATTTATGAATTTCAGTGATTTACCAAAGGATGTTGGGTTTGATTTTTTTCTGTTTTTTAAGCTACTAACATTTACAAGACTGGGTCTCAGTTACATCTTCATTTTCTACTGTATATCATCAGTATTGAGAATATCCATGCCACAAGGTACTTTCCCATACCTCCTATGGAGTAAGATTCAATTATCTTACATAAAACACTGTAATTTTAGGTAAAACCAGGATCCATTTCCTCTTCATCAGTCTGCAGTAGACTAAGCATACATGACCTATTAAAGCACAAGAGATACCAGAAGGAATTAAAGAACTTATGTTGGATACCTTTGCAGCCTGGGGCAGCTCTCCCCATGCCCAGTGCATGTGGGGATTATCCTTCAGTCCACTTCTGTCTGTAGGTTTACTGACTAATTCTGAGTCACTTTGAGGAGTAGGAGGACGTGAATCTGATGGGCTAAAGAAAAACAAACAAAAAATGTTACAAAAGCAAAAGTAACCACAACACATGGAGTGCTTTCCAAACATGCCCACCAATACAAGGAATTGAAGACTGAAATAATCGAGAGCCAACTGAAGGTATGAAAGCATAGAAAATAGTTTGAAGAGTTCAGGATCTTCTTACACTGGCATTCAGAGGTCTCATCCCTTTTTCAGTAAGTGCTGTCAGAGAAGTAGTATTTGAGAAGCTGAAAGAGATAGAACAAGAACACTGGACCTGATTTCAGGAGGGTTTTTGGTTTTCTGCATGGTAAAAAGAATGGGGATGTTACCAGCAGCAGCAGCAAGTGAGTAATGTATGCGAAGTGCAGAAATTACTCACATCAACAAGACACCTTATCCTGACTTAAGTAATACTTTAATCTAAGAAATCCAGTTGACTCCTTCCTAACTTGTTCAGCTCAACCACTGGATGGATGTTTATAAGGAAACCAGCAGGAGAGCTACACAAAGAATTCGAGCCCTTTCAGTTGAAACATATTCAACTGTTTGTTTTGATAATTACTTGATAATAAATATTTATAAATGAATTATTGAATTATCAGCTTATAGCGTATTTTTAATGTGGTATTGTCAAGAACGTCATGTCAAGTCAGCCATTAATAAATAATGAATCACCGATTTCAAGGACAGAAGGAAAAATTCAGATTATCTGCTCTGCCTTTCTGCATAATACAGGTCATAGAATCTCCCCCAAAACCTCCTGAACAAAGCTTGCATTTTTTATCTGAACTGTAACATCCTGGTATACTCATCCAATCCTGATTTAAAAACTAAAAGCAACAAAAGAATCCACAACATTCCTAAATCAAAGGTCCAAACTGAGTTACTTTCATTCTTAAAACAAAAGGCTTCCATCTCACAAAGTGCCTAACTCCATGAAGTTCAACAAGGCCAAGTGCATGGTGCCATGCCTGAGATGAGGCAATACAGGCTGGGCAGAGAATGGACTGAAAGCAGCCCTGGGAAGAATTACTTGAGGGTGTTTGTGGACAAAAAACTGAGAGGGTGCTGAGGAACTGGCACAGGTTGCCCAGAGAAGCTGTGCATTTCCCATCCCTGAAGACCAGACTGAATGGGGCTCTGAACAACCTGGCCTAGAGGAAAATGTCCCTGCCCATAGCAGGAGGGTTGGAACAAGGAATCTTTAAGGTCTCTTCCAACCTAAATCATTCTGTGATTCTACAGTTCTATAAAAGAGCCAGACTGGTGTGGATATTCAGTTTATTCAGGAAAAGATAAAGAATAAATCAAACATGAGGAATTTATGTAAAGGTAAAATCATACAAAGGTTTGTAATGGCTTCATTACATCTAGTCTAATCACCGTGCCACAAAAAGAGGTTGCTCAAAGCCCCATCCACCCTGGCCTTGAACACTTCCAGGGATGGGGTATCCACAAATTTTCATGGCAACCTGTTCCAGTTCCTCAACACCTTCACAGTGAAGAATTTCTTGCCAAAAGTCCAAGCTTTCAGTTCAAAACCATTGCTCCTTGTCCTGTCCCTACATGCCTCTGTGAAAAGTTCCTCTCCTTAGCTACTAGAAGGTGTTACAAAGTCTCCCTTTTTCAATGTTCTGTAGAGCCATCCAAAACAACAGCAACCTTATTATCTACATTATTCACTGTTTTCCACTATGCAGTAAAATACACTTGGAATATGGACAGACACTAGGACATTTTAGCTACAGTTATTTATGTTACCTAATTAAATTATAAAATTTATAAGCCATCTTTTTAGGGCCTAAGAATTTCAATTTTTTATCCATCCTTAGGGTATAACCTATAATTTGACAGTCCAATTTTCAAGCTCAAAGGATTAAAAAATTGCCTACTGGGTTTCTCAGCAACTTCTAAATCTCCCACTGAAAAGTCTGTAGGATTTGCAGTATGTTCCATACTTAGAGGTCATTGAAACGTGGGTAATCAGTAGTCTGAGCACTTCAGAAAATCTCAGTAGGCAGTAATGCTCCTACTGCTGCTTTAAGCCTAAAATATCTAGATTTAAGGAAGCTTTGTCACTTCATGTCTTACTTACCCTCTGCAATATAAACACTTTAACCTCCAAGACACCTATTGTTTACCTAGAAAAATCTCCAATCTTTGTTCAGCCCAAGCTCACTTACTCAGACACCCTGTGAGAAGAGAGGTATTGCTCAAGCTTGGGTAGAACCTCCATTTTGCAGTAAGAAAACAGATTTGGGGTGGAGGAAAACATGGTCTTCTCCATAATTTTCCCTGAAAATACAGTTGCCTTGTACACACAGCTGAGTGGGGAAGAGCCCGAGCTGTTACTCAGCACCGTGATTTCTGTTCTCACAATGAAACACAATGAGACACAATGAAAGCACCAGAAAGGCAGCATTCACACACATGGGCATGTTAAAGCAGCAGAGCTCTGCTCTGTGAAGGCTCTTGCTGCAACTGCTGCCCAATGGTCTGGGTTTGCCTTGGGCTGAACTATGTCTTGCAATTCCTGTGTCCTTAAGTTATGCACTGACTCAGCCCAGCTGAAATTGCCTTGCCTTGCACAGATTGCTGAGATACTGCAGATCAAACCAGAGCCACCCATCCTGTCAACAGTACACAAGAAGGAAGGGAAACTTCAAGTATTTAGATCAGCATCTCTGATTCACATCCCATAGATGCTGAATATCTGTATCACTGTCCTATATACTCTTTAACAGCTATGATTGCACTAATCTAATGACAAAGAACAAGGAACTTGATATACTCTTTTAACAGCTATGATTGCACTAATCTAATGACAAAGAACAAGGAACTTGGCCTGTAGCTGGCAGTTCTGCAATAACAGATCACAACGATCTTTGCAGTGTTTTCCACTGGAAGCAAAGAGATCCCTGAAAAAGCAGCAATATGACCTGAAAAAAAGCCCTGTCTTGTGTGACAAAAAGTGCCTGTGATAAAAGATGACCAGAAGGAAAGAGGCCTACATCATGCACATGTCACAGCAATGACTGAGAGTCTCTGAAGCGCCTCTTAGGTGGCCATAATAGCATTCCTTACTTCACACAGAGGGAAAAAAATTGCTGAAAGACCCACCAAGCATTTCTTGTTTCAACAGCTGCAAACACAGAGCCTCACTTAAACAAGTTGCCATAGCACTTTCAATGTCCACCTAGACTGTAAGACAGCTGAACTCCAGAAAAAAGTTCATTAAGCCACCCAGAGCACATCACTGCTCCATCACAACCTGTGATCCTGCCCTTCCTTGCCATGATAACATGCAGTTTTGAATATCCCAGGATCTCATTTTGACTTGGTGCTGCAACATGGTCAGGTTAAAGAAGGCAGAGCTGGGAAAAAAAAGCTGGGAAAACCTCAAGATTGTCAGTTTTGATACGGCTTTAGACACCTAGTATAGCAACTGTGTTGATATAAGCAAGGAGTAATTTAGCCTGATGTATTACTCAAAGCTTTCCCAGCATTAATGGAGAATTGTAGAGGTCATTTTCTACTACTTTAAATTTTTTTATGTTGCTGTGACCTATCTCCACTGACTTAATGGAGTAAAAGAGCTTGACTGCAGAATCTTGAGACTTCTTGAATTCAAGATAACACAGAAAGTGTCTGTATTCACTTTTAGCTCTGTGGAAAAGAGGATTCATACACTACTGCAAATGCCTGGAGAGAAAAGTTTTCTTTTGGCATGGGGCTCCTCCCATTACAAGGTTTGCATTTTTTACTGCTCACTTAATCTCTAAGATTTTTGTTTTGCTTTTAGCAATCTATGCACAAGCAAACAACTCAGGAAAACCATGGGATAAAAATATCATTAAAATACACACTGGTTGTAAAAAGCTTTGTGGAAATGTCAGTCTTCAGAGGAATTAATTCACTAGCTAAGTTCTTCCTTTTTGGGGGTTTTTATCACCTTAATGAACTACATTTTTAACCCAGGCTTTCATTGACATAATTTTGTATCAGCCACCCTCTTTCAATGGATGGTTCATCAAGGTAACTTGCTGCTACTCAATGCACACAAAGAAGCAAGCAGAGAAAGTGGTTTCCAATGTCACTTCCAAAGTGTCTGGGTTAGCAATAAGTATAGCTATAAATGCAACAGCAGTTCACATAGTCTTAATGTGGTAAAAATGTAATAAAGTGTTACAAGGATTAAGAAGCAGTCTAGAAAACAGGGAGGACAACTGTTCTACCTGTCTGGAAGAGAAAAGTGAGAAGATTGTTGAGGACAAGAGTTAGACAGGCCTCCACCTGCTGGAACAGTGAGGAGAATCGTTGGCCCTGTACAATCTATAGCCTTACTGGGCAGCAGAGCATGTGGGGAGAAAGAAAGACAAGGTGTCATTATATTCACAAGTGCTGATGAACATAAACTCTTTGTGTATTAGTTACACAAACACTGACTTTACACTGAGAGTTTTCAAAATCCAGGATACTGCAATCAAGAAACAAACAGAACACACAGTTCCAAAAGCCATGGAAAGGGCAGGGTATTGACAAAGGTTATCAGCAGCCTGGTGAAGCCAATCACATTAAGCTTTACAGGCACTGGACAATGCTTCTTCCAGAATGCAATTCAAAACAGTTCAATTTAGCCATTGCCCTGAAATAATCTCCTCACACTCCCTTCCTCTGCCCCTCAACTACCGAGGCAGGATATTGAGGTAAGACTTGTTAGGACAAGGTCTTGTGAATATTGCTGCACTCCAGCAGTCTGCATGGGGGATGTGGAGCACACGGGCATGGGGCACACACACAGACCTACCTGGAATTATATAGCAATGCATTGAAGAAAGAATTGTCCCTTTTTAACAGACACAAAAAGGGAGATCCAAACTGCTCTGTTTTGACATGAAAGGAATACACATGCATACAAATACACATACAGGATAAAGTATGCAAACTACTGTATGTGCTCTTTTCACACAGTAAATATGTATCTATATTAAAAGTGACATGAAAAGCTCATATTCATTAAAAAAGAATCTTATTTTAACACATTAACTCCAATCTGGGAAATTTTAAAAAGGATTACACTCAAAATACTGAAGACTTATAAACCTACATTCACTGAAGCCCTTACAGGGTGTGTGCTGTGTGCAAATATTCAGATTTCACAAAACATTCCTCCTCTCTACAGTATTTATATCCAAACAGTGACATTAACAGATAAAAATATTCTTCAGAATTTATGGACCTGCATTTTTATGTATGCATTTGCTGCACCAAGGACAAAGCCAATCTGATGCTCTGGTACACTATCTTACTGAAAATATAAAAGTATTCATCTAATAATAGTCACTGACCATGTTTGGTATCAAAATCTTTAGTGAGACTTCATAAAGTACTCGCATAGAAGACATTAATGGAAAAATTAAAATAAGGGTACTATCTAGAACTGTACTATCAGAAAATATACCTTTGAAGAGGTGACCATTCTCCATCTGAATGAAGGTAAGGTGCAGACTGAGAAAGCACGGAAACTGCAGGAGCCTTCATGTCAGATACATCATCAACAAACACATCTGGAACAGGGATCCTAAATAGGGGGAAAGAAGTGACATTTAAAAACATTTGGCTACTGAATTTTCATATACCTCAGCTACAAACCCTATTGCAGAGAAGAACTAATATAACCTGAACTAAAAGGAGATAAAGAAATGTTATGTGATTCAAACCGTCTAGTTCACAACACCACAGAAGATTCTTATTTTTTAATGTCATTTTCATTACTTTAATTACTAACATTCCCAATAGCTTTCTAACCTAAAGCTTTATTTTTAAAGTAACACATTCATCAGCCATATGTTCTGACTTAGAAATTACTGCTAGAAGGCATGGACTGGAACATTAACCCAGGTTTTCATTACATATCTCAATTCCACTATGATACCTTGAATTGTCCAATGGCTCTTTTTCTTCCTCTGAGCTAATCTCTATGGGAAACATGTCTTCATCTTCTGATGTGTCTCCATGTGTGTCTTCTCTTTTTAAGCTGTCTATTTTATGAGTTGACTTCCTCCTCTTCTTCCTCCTTTTTTTCACAGAGCTACAGACTGGAGATGTTTCAGTAGAAGGCTGGGATCCATGAGCCTGGGGTGGGACTGGTGAGGATGCACTGGTGTCCAGGTTTCGTATCCTGTCTATGGAATTCCTCTTCAGCTGGGATTCCATTAAAGCAGTCCCCTCAGACAGAATGGGAGATGTAGAGAGATGATAAGGAATCACCTCCTGAAAAAGAAAAAATTCAAACCATAAAACACATTAGCTCATACAACTGGCATGTTAGTTATACAACTGGCAACCTATGCACAAATTACCAAAATCCAAGTTATTTACTCCTCAGAAAAATAACAAGGATTAGACACTGGATGCTCATTATGCTCCTATGGTATATGGAATTTTTTTCCACAGCTGCATCTTCTTAGACCAACCAGGGACAACACTCTTAATACAGCATCCTCTGAGCATCTAATATTGGCCAGGTTACAGCATACATTTCTGTCCACCTCATGTAAGACACAGAGCAGAAACAAAATCTTAGTTTAGAACCTGAACATTTTGTAAAATACAATTCCCCTTCACAACACAGATGACAGACAGTAGTCAGATAGGTCAATGGTTTATAATTAGGTCACACAAACACCCTACTATTCAATCATATATATACATCTCTAGACATTCATGGAAGTCATTTCCAGCAGTTTTCAGTCACCAAATAACTGTTACCACACAAAAAATTTAAAAATAAAGGTACAGAGATGCACATTCACAAAACTCTCACCTGAAACTGGTAATATCATACTCAGCACAGGAATTTGAACACTCATCCTACTCCAGACAGTGAAAAAATTTATTGTGGTTATATGAAGAGAAATGCCTGCAAAAGTTTTTTTTTTTATATTATATTACATGTGGACTACTCAAAGTTACTAAGTGACCATAATTTATTTCGACCAGTATTTAACCACAGCTCAAAAGCAGACATTCTTATTTAAATACAGTCCCACATGAATAATAGTTGTGAGATCACATTTATGAGGAGCGCCAGAATTAATGTGTACACAATTGTTTACAGAGCATGTGCACTTTTACTGGCAGTCTGGTGCATATGTTCAAATTAAAGATTTCTACAAAAAACAGGGCCCTGGACATCAACCTCTGATACACACCATTGAAGCACGTGAACTCTGTAGTTGCCATTTCTGATCACACACACTGGCATGCAAATTATTTACTTCTCACTTATATTATTATCTTCAACTTTTTCAAATCTCAGCAATTAAAAAAACTCCTAAAGTAACACCATAGCATTAAATTTTCATAGCAGAAAATTGTCCAGAAACTTTCAAAACTATAAAATGGATAGAAGATATTTTTCAACAAAATTCCTAAACTCAAAACTGACTCTGAAGAGCCAGCATCAGATTTTTAATGAACTAAAAGTTGTTTTTACTCTTACCTGATCATTATCCGTCTCCTGCACAAAAAAGGCCTCCCCATTGTCTCCCAGTTTCATGTGCAAATCCACAGCCTCTCCATTAATTTCTATGTCAACCTAGAAGGAAATAAATATATTTCTATATGAAAAAAAAGTTAGTCCTGCTGCTGGCACTGGGCAAATGCTTCTAAGGGAATTGTAGGAAACATTACAATAAACAGGAAATACTGCCCTAGTCTTTTTCTTTCAGTACCTCTTCACAAAGCAATCAATTACAAAAATGTTTTTCTAACTTGTTCAGCTGATTGATACCTTGCTCATTGATACCTTGCTCATCTACTCAGAAAGGCTTATAGTCTACATAAAGTTCTGAATATTTTTAAATGCTGAATGCTTCACTTGCCACACAAATCTATTCGCTCTTTTAATTCATAGCCTATTTTTTAATTGTGCTAGAAGTACATCCAAATGCAAATTCTTAATATGTTGTCGTTCAAATTCATTAAAGAGACTTCTCTTTAAACTATGAGAAACACAAATGAGAAAAATAATTTTACATTCAATTCCTGTGACGATTCCTTCCACACATTTATCATATCACTGTACAGCCCTAACTATCTCCATTTCTTCTCAGGAAGATCTCTCTCTTTTTGACTATAACCATGCTTGCCACCAACTCCATTTTCACTGTAAATTTTCTGGAGACTTGCACAAGTCTACAAGTCTATTTCAGGACACTGTACATCACTGGTACATTAGTATCTCTCAACATTTACTGATTCTAAATATTGGAATTATGTCCATGCTGACATCAGGATCTTTCTGCTGAAAATTCTAGCTACATTAAAACCTAGACTCTATTGAGTGAAAAATTACTTTCTAAAATGATCTGTTACGCTGGTAACTTCACATCTGATACACTACCACGTCACTCAGCCTAGTTACATTTATTTCAAGATCCTCCCTGTTTTTTTCTAGCTTCAATTAACCTCAAGGTTCTCTTATCTGAAAATATTACTTCACTAATATCTCCCTTTTTGGAACTATCATTGAACATGTCATTGAACATTGAACAAAGAAAGGGGTTTTAGTAAGTTACTAATGAAATCTAGTATGGCTTCCAATCAGCACATTTGAAATTTTGATTCATTGAACATAAATATGATAAATTTCATAGTTTTGTTTTTTATTATAGACAATGTCTTACAAATTATGCTCTGACCTGCAAGAATCATTAACAACCATTTTAACTGAAACTTGTCTTAATTCAGGCTCTTTATAAAGGGTGCCTAAAGAAAACCTCAACTAGCAGACTGAAGAACATTCAGTAACATGCTATTACAGTTAACTGTAACAGAACATTCAGTGTCCATGCTATTACAGTTAACTCACAGACAGGACATATAAAAATTGTCACATTTTCTTACCACTTTCTCCCTGGAACGCAGCACTCCCATTTTCCCGAAGCGAACGTGGAAAGGGGAACACTGAAGATTTCCATCTGGCTGACGTACAACAATTATGTCTATACATCCTGACAGCGTGGCTGGGTTTAGACCCTTATAGAGCTCCTTCACAGTTACAAACACCTGCCCTGCTAACTGTCCAACGTAATTCATGGTTTGGACCTGAAAGGCAAAAGGTGGAACAAATTGGATTTTGATCCCTGCTTTGTATTTTGGAGACATTTGAGAGATGGAGAATCCTGCAGTGGGGTACCCTCCAGTTTCACAAATTAACAATTTTGCACAAAACCAGGATTTCCCACCCAATTTATTTACAGCATGTTTGTAGAGAGCTACTGAAACACAAAAGGAACCTCGTAAGTCAGAAAATTGTAACAACTTTCAAAAGTCCATTAACATCAGTTGAATTCAAAACCACTGTCAAACTTTTGAGACTTGAAGCTCAAATGTCTCCCAATTATCTCTAAGGAGAAAAACATTACTTCCAGAATAACATCTCCTCCTAACATTTATTGTGCCCTCAACGCCAGAAATACTTTTTTTGTGTATTCCACAGGCTTTTAAACAAAGGGCAAGTGAATAGCTTTGAGCATATCTAATTTTACACCACACTAAAGGCAAAGTCTATTTTCCCATCTTAAAGTAATTTCTCCCATTAAAAGGTTATTATAATGCATTCAGATATTAGTTATGCATTAAGGTTGAACATTGTTTCCTAATGCAACATTACCGTTCTTGTTTCAAACAGCCTTTTCAAACAGTATCTGCAGTGTTATTAAAAATTGCACTTACATTGAAGGTTGAAGTGCTTTGCTTTATTTCCCCTGCTCCTACATTTATTTAGTATTTAGCATTTAGTTTGCTGCTTCCACATTATTAATACATGTCCTGTTCAAAATATTCAGTCCCCCAGAAATGACTAACATGCATATTTAGACATGCTTAAAAGAAAGTCTTTCAATAGTTCTCAAAATATGAGTGAATTTAAGCAGATACCTTCCTGAATAGTACAGGTTTTAAAGACTTCCAATGTCTATTGTTTTCACTACTTTTCCAGCACCTCTTGCAGATTCCAAGATACTGGTTTAATCAAAGTCCTTGTGCACGCAGGATAGATCATAAGACTCACGCACAAGTTCTTTGCTAGGCTGTATTACAGCACCTGGACATCAATAAAAGTAACAGCTGCAGGGTAGGCAATGCTGACACTCCCATTGATAGTGATGAGAACAGAACTGAGCTCAGAGCGAGACAGTCACTGCACAGCAGCAGCATCTGTTACAATAGAGACTTTCAGCTGTGTTCTTTCATAAACAACAAAAAAGATGTATGAGATGCTGTAAAATGGCTCCAAATTTTAACTGTGATTTACAGTTATGAACAAAAGACTATTTAAAGAATACCATGAAAGCACTAGAGTAAAAAAAATCAGAAATTTAGGAAATGCTACAATTAAGGCAGTTTAGAACATGTTCTAATTAACTAATGTTCACCTGTATTTTTTTTCAAAAGTCCCTCTACATTGTGTGGACTGAGGCTTTGCTTTCTTCTCTGTTTCTGCTGCAATACATGGGTCAGGACACAAACTGTGCTGTGAAGGAAGAATTATTTATGGTAGTCATCACTACATTGTCCCTGAAAAGCAATCATGGTTTCTCCATCTGACAGCTGGGGAGTGGAACCACAAAAAGTTTAAAACTAAAACTAGGCACTAACTTAACAAAACATTCTGTTTGATTTTCTAAGTATTCAGTGTACAAGATGCTGTCATGGTTTAACCCCAGCCACCAAGAAAGCCCTGCACAGTCAGTCACAACCAATTCCCCATCCTAAGCAAGATGGGTGAGGGAACCAGAAAAGCAAAAGGGATAAACTTCATGGGCTAAAAAAATGACAGTTTAATGAAACAGAAAGGGAAGAAAGTAATAATAGTTATAATAATAAATTATAATAAAAAGAACAAAATAATTTCAACATACAAAACAAGTGATGTCCAATGCGATTGCTCACCACCCACTGACCAGCTCCCAGCCATCCCACAAGCAGCAGCCCATGGCCAGTTTCCTCCCCCAGTTTATATTCTGGGCATGATGGCCTACAGTAAGGAATCTCACTTTGGCCAGCTGGGATTAGCTGCCCTGCCTGTGTCCCCTCACAATTTCTCAGGCTGGCTCCTCCAGCCCTGTCACTGGCAAGGCATAAGCTACCAAAAATCCTTGACATAATGTAAGCACTGCTCAGCAACACCTAAACCAGCAGTGTGTTACCAACATTATCTCATCCTAAATCCCAAACACAGCACTATACCAGCTACTAGGAGAAAACCTCTATCGCAGCCAAAACCAGGACAGATGTTTACTAATGGAAGAATAATCCCTAAATAGTGTTTGGAGAAGTGAGGGCTGTTTCTGCACAGCCTCAGTTCAGGCATCCAGAAAGTGCCACCTACTGAGAAACCAATACACAAAAACTTCATGGCAATTATATTCCTTTCTCCAGCACTGAACTGGCATCAGCACTTCTGGTGTCCTATTATACACTAGAAACATCACCTTCCTGAATGCAAATCTAGTGGCAAGCTGTTTCACAGGGAACAGCACTTGAAACTCATGCCACACCCTACCCTGTGTCACACAACAGCAGGTTGGAACAGACCTCTAAAAGTCACCCGGTCCAAACACCTGCCCAAGGCTGCCCACAACCTTGGTCCTGCAGAGTTCTCAGTGTCTTCAGGATGGAGATTTCTCAGCCTTTCTACTTTGCTGATCCTATGCATCCCTGTCCTCACAGAGGAAATTTTCTCCATGATACCTGAGCTTCCCTTGTTGCAGTTTGTGCCACTGCCTCTTGTCCTACCACTGTGCACTTCTTATATCCCAACTGTTTCCTCCATAACCCCCAAAAAGTAACTATTCTGAAGAACAAATAAAACTAGTTTTCTTGGCCTCTGCTTCCAAGTCATAAGGTCTTAACCCCCTAATTATCTTGGGGGCCACCATCTAAACTCTTTAAAAAGTTGGCATGACACAGGCACAAATCTAAGTTCAGAAGTCAGCCTCCAGGGTGACAGATATAAGCAAACTTTTAAAATTACCCCTTTGCTGTGGAAAAATACTTCAGTTTTTACTGGCAATTTTTCCAACCTAAAGCACAAAAACCCCCACATTTCTTATTGAGCTAAATTAAATGCAAATACAGCTACAGTTGGGGTCAAAATTACAAAATTACAGTTAATGATTGGTCTGCTGAAGTAACAAAACTTCTAGGTGCAAAACATCCATGACTTCCTCAGTGGAGAAGGAACTGCTGGGACAGTCTATAAACCCTCAGTGTTTGGGAGAGTTCTGGGCAGACAATCCAAACATGAGGACTCTCACATCCTCTTTACAAGTTGCACCAGCTGGGCTCCTAAAATCCTAAACAGAGAATTTTGCAACTATTCTTGCTCACGACATGTCTTACCTACTCTGCCTGCCCTGTCATTGGACACAAAGATTATTTTTATACCCACAAATTAGAAAAGTTGGATACCATCCATAAGCTCTGAGGCCAAACAGCTCAGCACAGCTTGCTTCCATACAGTGGAAATCTCTTATCCCTTAAAAAGTGCCACATTCAAACTGTGAGCTGGTAGTGGACACTCCTCTCAAGCTGGGCTGAACCAGCAATGTACAACAAAGTCTTTGTGGAATTCAAAGACAGACTGGGAGACAGATCACACAAACCCCACTTCCTCAATAAACTTAAAAAAAACGGGTTTATTATTAAAATGCAGGGAAAAAAAGATGCTGTTGTTAAAATGGGGAAGAGTTCAGAAATTAAATTCTGATGGTTTAGGCCCTCTACCCCACCTTTTATACATGTCAACCAAAGCTGAGATTGTTTGGATCTGAGGTTTTTAAGTCTGCTCTCTGAATCTACAGCTGATCCATGCCATGTCAGCACTCCAGGAAACCAACACTCCTCAAACCCCAGAGGGACTGGATGTGGTTTTGGAGCAACACTTCACTCTGGCTGCTCCAAGAAGTCTTTCACTTACTGACCAGGCAGCAGCAACTTCAGCAGTAAACACAAGTTTACATCATGGGTTACACCCCCAGTGCCTGCCTGGTCATTATACTCAGTTTAGTAAAACTCCTATTCTCATACCATGCTAGTGGACACAGCACAGAAAATTTTTTCGAGCTGGGAAAATTCAGAATCCTTTGATCTAAGCTTGCAAGTGAGAACAGTCTGTACTGCTTCTGTCAGGATTCTCAAATAGTCTGAGCTTTGTTCTTTGCCAGAAGACATTTCCCAGCTCTACATTTTGCATCTATTATAAAATTAAAGGTATATTCTAGTATAATTTTAAATGTAAATCTAACTAGCATCACCTTCCAGAAAGCCTAGAAAATTTCCAACTCTTTTGATTGTTAAAGACAGCAGCCATTTTTCAGAATTTATCATCATGTAGAAAAGTAAGTAAAAATAAATAGCTGGTGATCTCCCTTCTTATCAACTGATTTATTTACTTAGGAAAGACTGACCTAATAAAATAAATAATTCTTTAAAGTCCAATTCTGCTGGATGCCACAGTAAGATCAAACACACTGTCATCTAGATAATCCACTTCTTTCATACAGGTACACCAAACTATGTTCCAATTCCACTGGAAAAGCCAGTTATTGTACCCCTTGTGGCATCGTTTTGGTTGTTTGTTTTTCTGGGGATTTTTCCACAGCTCAGCTCTTCCCCTTACCATTTCATCTTTCTTTACTGCAATTTTCAAAATAAAACACTGAAAATCATAGGAACTAAATGCCTTTTTTCCTTTTGCAATACCTGGTATCTCATCAGGTTCCGCATTAATGAATAATAGATTAGATATCCACACATATCTAAATTACTAAGGGATGCAAGTGCTATTCAACATGCTCTAAAAACTGACAGTTGATTTAGGTGGCATGCTGTATTGGTAGTTAAAAAGTAAAACACACTTCCTCTGGAAGATATGAAATTTCCAATGCAGAACATTTTGAAAACAGGACAAATGTTTGCTGGGACTGGTTTAAGAATAGGCAACCGCAACCTTTGGGAAAGACATTGTTGCTCTGCCTGTGCCCAAGGCAATAAATCAAACCCATATCCCATCACAGACCTGACCATTACAGTCTGGACATCTCTACTGAATCTATTTAAATTTCAAAATCTGCTTCTGGTACATTTAGAAATCTGCTTCTTTGAGGCACAGGCCAATAAGCACTCTCCCAGCAATTCCAAGGCACAGCTAAGGAGCTAAGATGGGCTGGGCACTATTCCCATGACTGCTTAAAAGAAGTAGTCACCTTCTTTTAAAGCTTTACAGAGCTTTGTAGAATAGATGGCTCTAGCTGGTCTGGTCACCAAGAATGAGCTTTGGCAACAGTTAGGTCTCTTTCAGCCCCTTCTTTAAGGCTTTATGGTTATGATTGTGGACTGGCTGTGTAGGCCAGGAGAGGAAGATTTGCAGCAATGGTAAACATAGCACAAACAAAAAACCCCACAAAAATACAGAAAAATATTTCAGTTACACTTTTAATACCTGATATGATGATGAGACCCTGGTTCATGGCTGAAGTGATGGGCATAAGGAAAACAAATCAATTTTCCTCCCAAGAACTTCCAAACATGTGAAATGGTGAAGGGAAGATAAAAATTCATGGGCCAGTGTTCAGTTAAAATACATCACTGCAGCTCTGCTGCTGACACTGAAACTATGACAATTTTACAAACCTGGTCTATCTCCCCTGACCTGTCCTTTGTTTCTGTTTTGAAGATGTAAAGCTTGAGAGAACGGACAATATTTGGGAATCAGACTGTGGCCCCTTCAAGAAAATTATTCACGTACAAAAAATAGTAAGTAAATCATAATACTTCAAAGTCAGTGCTTATGAACACTCTTTCACTGCATATCAAGTATTTCTATTCTTAACACTGAAACAATTCAGTTTTGTCTGCAGTACTGAACACTTAATCCCTCTACTGCAACTAACAGAATTTTACTATTGACATATTCTTTACCATGAAAGACAGTTTCAGAGGTTATGTTCTAAAAAAAGATTCATGATAAAAAGGTAAGGGAGATAATAAAATATTTCAGACGATTCACAAGATTCAGATTCAGAAGATTCTCTAGATTAGTATTTCCAAAATTAAGCTTAGCCCTTCATGTCTGTGCAACAACCACAGTAATGCTGACTTCTTAGCTATAAAAGTTCTTAATAACTATCATTCTATCATCTTTAAAATATGTACTTTTGTTTATTAGTAAGCTGTCAACACAGCTTAATGTAAAGTCATTAATGCTGTTTGATCATCACATTCAAATCCCTTAGTATTTTAAGCCATTTCAGGTAGGAAACTGAAAATCATTAAAAACTCTCAAAAGTCTTTTTCTTAAGTATTTGTGACTTCCTACATCAAATCAACCTAAAGTCACTGCCATGAATTCCCACCCCACCTTCCTGAGCAAGTGCCCAGGCAGAACCCCAAAGTTGTGCATTTTCCAGAGTAAAATCAGAGCCTGGATTTACTTTCTCTAGAGGAGCTATGAAGACGTTGCATGGGACTTTGGGAGACTTCAGTTTAGAGCACCACTTTCCTACAAGTTCCCCACACAACTTTGGGCAAGTTACTGAGGCTTTTATCTCAGAGGGTGCAGCTCCCACTGGCTGCAAGCAGGGTCTACCACTGTGGCTACATCCCAACTGCAGCAGGCCAAGCTCACCTTAGTGAGACATAGACAAACACTCTCCTTGCATATTCTTTTTTCCTGGGAAAGGAAACCTGGACACATGACCTGAAAGGGAGCCATAAGCAGCCATGACTCCAATTTGGACAAGCTGCCGAGGGAGAACTCCAGAGCACTCTGCTGAGCAGTGTGACTTTGGTTGTTCTGTAAACAAGAGGGTAAACTCTGTCCAAGTCCAGTTATACTCACATTTATTCCAGACTTCCCCATAGTCACAGCTGCATGGGACAGACCACATTCCTGCAGGTGATCTGACAGAACATCTGCTCAGTTGGGAGACAAGCGCAGCTCACTTGTATGTCCCACATCAGAAAGCAAAATTCAGCCTCTGGCTGTCTCTACATCAGAGTAAAGAGCATTGTGCTTCCTGCCAGTCAACCTCCAGAAATATTTCAGGGTTGGGATTATTCTGGGCTTAACTCTATTAGGAACTATTTGACTTCTATTCCAAGTTACCCAAGGCCAGTGCCAAAAATTGTGACTTCTTACAACAGCCAGATAGTCAAATGGATCAAATGTCAAACTTATCTTCCAAGCTGCCTGTCCCTCCAAGAACCCACACTCACTCACAGTCATAGACTTTGAATACAACATGACTGTTCCTCCGGTTCTGGTATTGCCTGTATTTCAAATATTAAAACTTTACTCAGTGCAATACTTCATTAAGTCCCTGTAAAGGAGAGAATATTTTCTTGAGAGTATCTAAAATCAAAAATTCAAACTGAAGACTCAAAACTTGCCTGCAGTGAATCCCCATGTTCAAACAAAGTTAAAAAAAACTGGCCCAAAGTCCCACAGTCAGGGTATCAAACTAGTACCCAAGAGTCCAGGAAAATTATTTCAAGGCCAGCTGAAGGGTACAAGCACAGTCCCAACACCAACCACCCACCTGCAGATTCCACACTCTCCAAGGCCCTTCTGTCAGCACTGAAAAGTAACACCACTAAAGCCAGAAAAAACGATTTCTAGCTAGATCAATGGGATGATCTGACTCGCCACATACCCATACAATTGCAACTACCAAACAAAGAGGGAAACTGAGAGTCAGCAGTGCACAGTACAAGGCACCTCTTGAAATTCCAGGCAGTCCTGAAATCCTATCTCAAGATTTGTCTACTCCTTTCAAAGAGATCTCTTGGGTGACCTTCCACATTTCCCTTGGTCTGAACTGTACCTTAACTTCCCAACTGCACAGTGCTTCACTCCTCATGGAGATGCTTTGAGGGAATGTACAGAAGGACTGAACCCCTTTGGATTGACCCTGCAATAAAGGAATTCAAACTTTACAACAAATTGAAAAGCACAAAGTGATGCCTGAAACCAAGAACCTTTGACGTAGCTGACAATATATGGTAAGTCATGTATTGTGCTGTCCTGTGCTACTGTTCTGATATCTGTGAGGGAACATAAATCAGAGTGGAAAAACAGCAGTTGTTCTACTCTATCCAGACACTTCACACGACTTGGAATGCTTTCTCTCAACAGGACTGGAAAACAAATTTGTTCATTAGACTCTGTATTTCCTGAATTTTTAGAGTTTAAAGTAAGCTTTTCCTGTATTTCAACTGGTTTTGATGACTGCTGTGTGTATATATGTTCACAGATAAACAAATCCATACATCTGCACATGTTCAGGTATGGAAAACGGTCAAGGACTAAAACTTGCCCAACTCCCTTACTAACAGGTCCCACTACATCAGGCAAGCTAATATTATCAGGTAGTCTGTATGTGTGTTAGTGAGCTGGACCTATAAGAAGAGCAGAAATCATCTAAAACCATCAAAGGCTATTTCCACGATATTCATGTTGAGCATTTTCCATCTGATTGCCTTCACTGTCTACCCAGTTTTTCTCCAGTTCTCCTCATGGAAGCAGGCTCATTTTACTGTAACAGGAATTCATCTATCTAACTTCCAACAGTGCACTGATGACAACAAAACCTCATGTGTGCACACTAAGCATTTACCAGTGTTTGCTTCCTGAGACAGCAGGGGCAGGGGCACAGATAAAGCTATCCAGAAAATAAACAATTTCTAAACACCCTCCAGACTAGGAGACAAATTAGTGGTTAAAAGATCTATCAAGGCTTATGACTTTGCACGTGAAAAGAAAAATTATCTTCTAGATGGTCTGCAACATCAAGGTTGGGATACTACTTCTATGCAATTCCTCTATTTGACAGGGACAACAATAATGCTGTGTTTTGTCTCCTCCCCACAAGACATATTTGCTTTTAGTTTTGCTTCTTGAATGTAGAGGAGATAGTCTAATCAACAGAAAAACAGTAAGTGTTGGGGGGATAACATAAAAGAAATACAAAATATCTGAAAGTTTAGTTTCCCTTGTAGCCATTGCATTGCTGCTAGCCAGGCTCTGCTATGTCATTAAATCCCTCTGTCCTGTTACTGCTGTCGTTATTCAGGCTTAGGGAAAGTATTAGTGAAACAGGGACGTAATGCAGCGATTTGCATCAGCAGCTGCCAAGCAAAGAGAAGCAAAATTCCTAAAGCCGAAGGGGAAGCAGCAGCACATAGGACACTGGCCACCACCAGCTCACAGAGCTCGGCGGCGGACGGACCCAAAACCGAGATCCCCACGAAGAGTGCGTCCCTCTGAGGGGACACCTGGAAAGCATCACATTTTCCCTCTAATCCCGTGCACAAAGCAGCGTCCAGCACGATGCGCCCAGCAAGCTGTGACTGCCCAGAGCCAGGCGGCTCCGCAAGGAAAGGCGGGCAGGAGATGCGGGCAGCCGCCCGGAGCCCCGCCAGGATGCCCAGGCCGGACGGACCCGCTGCCTTCAGCGGCTCCTGGCCTCGCCTTCCCTGCCCGCCGGCAGCCGGAGGAGGAAGGGCCTCCCTCCTCCCGCAGAGGCCGCCAGAGCCCCGGCACCCACCTCTGCCTCGGGCCGGCTCCCGCAGCTCCGCTCGCCGCCGCCTCTGTGCGCGCCGCGGCCGCGGGACGCGGCGGGGCCGGAGCTGCCGCAGCCGCCGCGGGCCGGGGCGGGGCCGTGGCGCGCTCGTGTGGGGTGATCCCGCGGCCGAGGCGCGGCGTGTGGGGTGATCCTGCGGCCGCCGGCGGGTCAGGTTCCTAGCTGGGAAAAACGGAGAATGGGAAAAGGAATCGCTCGGCCCAGGCTGAGCAAAGGCAGGTCCCCGATAGGCGTCGCTTGGGCTGACAGAGCCTAGCATTCATCGCCGTCGGGAGCGCGTCTGTCAGCGTCAGACGCTTTGTCGCTTTAAATAAATGCGATGAAATAAAGCTTTTCCACCTTATAGTGGTTTCCTTGTATGTAAACCATATTGTAACCTCTCTTTGCGCTGACCACCTTACACAGCTAAAAAGGGAAGTGGCTGTCCATGTTAAAAAAAAAAAAAACTGATGAAGGAATGTTCCAGGCCTTTTTGAAGTCTTGTGTACAGAACTCAGGAGAGGGTTGTGCTATGTGCAAAACAAATAAACAGGAACCAGAGTAACACGGAGGAATAAAAGACGACAAAGTTTACACCAAAAAATAAAAAAAAAAAAATCAAAAGGTAATTATTGAAGCACTCTGTTAGTTTTAGGCCTGAAAAAAAGTTTTTGAGAGGTGGATTTCCAGCACCTCCATGTTGTAGTCCTCAAAATGTACATGCAGCTGAAAAGGTACATGAAGCTTGGGAAGAGTAATTAGTAATTAGAGTAATTAAGCCTTCCATTTCTGTTAAATTTCTGGTTACATTCCAAAACAATCTTAGTGGAATCTTCTCTAGGTTATCACCAGGTTGTAATTCTTCAAATTGTTTTTCTGCAACACATCTTCCTATAGCTCTCTTATTTCTCTCTCCATGTTGGCCGGTGTTTGTACAGCTCACAGCTAAAACAGAGCCACTGGGTGATAGGACCCGGTGCGAACTCACAGACTCCAGTCCCAGCCTCTTGTTCTCTCCTCCATTCCTGGTTAAACAGCTTCACTAATGAGTACACTTCAGTTTAGAACAGAAAAGTCAGTGAAGACAGTTTCTGCCCAGGCATGACAAGGAAAGGTGTATACTTAGTGCCAAAGAGAAAGTAATACACAACTGCAGTTTCATTTCCCAGGCATTTCATATCTAATCTCCTGCCAGTGGGCAGTCAGTAGGCAATGAGAAATGTTGGTAAATAATCCCATGCCTGTTAATAAAAGAAGCTTTATCTGTGTTGACTGTGGATCCTACCAGTGCTCTGCCCACTACATCTCTGCAGAATACAATCCCGTATTGTGTTCCCTCTGAGAGAGTGGAAATCTCCAGCCGTCACGATCTGTGTTAGGTGGGAGGACTCCTCTAACATATTGGTCCACTATGGTCTTCTACTACTATGCTAAAGTCAAAACATGATCATAACATACTGAATCAAAAACAGTCTTTCCACAGTCTCAACAACACCCACCTTTCCATGCTTCTTTCAGAAATCCAGAAGCTAGGTTCTCATTTTTGGAAGTACTATATTGTGTTTAGCTTATCATGTCCAACCATCTGCTGCTTGATGTAAAATAGCCCACAGAATAATGCTCTACATTTTAAATTATTTGATGTGCAAGGTCATGTTTTCTCTTCCTACAGAGCGGAATAAATACAGCCACAATACACATAAGATGCTGTGGGAAGTGCCAAATGCTTGCACAGCAACAGTGAGCTTCCCTTAACAACAGGGCGCCATCCTTCTGTGCTTTCTCACTCTATTCTTATTCTTGGTGTGACCAGTGTGCAGTGTGGTGTTCCTCAGATTACTTCCCTGGAACAACCTCTGCCACCTCATTCTGAAACCCTTACTTGTGCTGCGCTTCAGCTCATAACTGCTCTCAATTAGTTCTATCTAGAGGACCAAGCACTAGTACATAAGCAGTACTTTGATATTGTCCAAGCCTTAGAGTGGTCGTGGCTGTGGATTTGACTCAGCCCAGTGCAGAGTTTGGAGGATAGTACAGTCAGGGATGGTTCCTAAAAAATAATCTGGAGTTACCCACAGACTAGCTGGCAGAGGGAGTACAGCCCTAACAAGAGCAAAGTCCCTGACTGTGTCATTTACAAAACACACTCAGGAATGATGAAGTTCTGAAGTATTATTGTTTTCTTCCTGAAAGGTTTCACCTTTGACAGGTTTCTTTCTGGAGGCATTTTGTTGGTCAACAGATGTTTGTTTACCAAGGTTTGATCTACAACTGTCCACAAAATTTTTAAGGACCTGCTCATGGACATTTGTCTTTCCATTCCTTTGATGGTCAATGTACATCAATTCATTATTGCTTAACGCTGATTCTTGTTTCAAAGACCTTATAAGTTACGTACTCACTCTGTGTTTGTATAGTTCTGGCACAGTGGAGTTCTAGCCTGTGATCTGGGCTCATAGCTACTAAAAAATACAGTTACGAAGAAAGTTGAGTTGTGTAGTCTTTTGTAAATTAATAAAACTGGGTTTTAAAAGAGTTGAAAAGCACAGAAGAGTTTAATAAAATCTAAGAACAGATTCCTAGAAAAAATTATGTAAGTCCATGCAAGGGGGGAAAAAAGCCTTCAGTTCTATCTTAGGACGCTCGATTTTACTAGCAAAGATGTTGCCAGTGAGCAAAATTCAAACCACTGTGCATCATCAGTCTGGCTTTTCCCCCACTAAAACTAGGGTTGATGTTCAGGCACACAGAACCTGGGTTATGAATGACTGCAATTGTTAATGAATGCCCAATATGCAGGTAAAAATTATTCAGTAAATAGAAAAGATGAGCTTTTAGCTTTTAATTTATAATTAACTTATAAGCAAAGATGGCTCTGGAGTCATGCTGACATTCTTTATATAAGTAATAAACTCAGAGTAGTTCACACAGTGTAAATTAAGAGTTGATCTAGTTTTATTCTAGTCTAAACATCAAAAAGCAGTTTGACTGACTCTGTAATTACCTGATTAAACATCTCACCATCCTAACAAAGGAGTTTCTCTCCTAACATAAGTAGATATTTTTATACAGTACCTACAGCTGCCTCTGATAAGCTACTGAATTCTCTGTCTGGTTCACTTTTTTCTTCCCCCTTTCTTTTTCTCTTCCTTTTTCCTTCAAGTACAATTATCTAGTACTTAATTTCATCCTTCATTTGAAGGCACAGTAGTGCAGGGTGTTGCAGCTTGTAAATACTGGCATTTAATCTGCATTTAAGTGCCTGATTGAAGACCATTTTTTAAAAGTATATGTAGATGTTATTTAGTTGCAGAGATTTCTAAAACATTCCCTCCGCCCCCACCCTTTGACTTTAACCTGTTGCCAATTTTGACTGTGCTGCTGTTTTTTCCTTGTATCTGCCCCCCTGAGGTCCTTGCAGTTTGACAGCTTTAACTTTGGGATTTTGCCTTCTGTATCATCACAGTTCCTGAGTATTGTAATCATTTGCTGACAGTTGCACATGCCAACAAATACACTTCTGACATAATTTCTTATCTTTCTTCTTTGACCTCTGTGTTAAGAGGTGAGATGATGACACCATCCTCAGGAGGACTGTGATGTCATCAGAAGTAGAATAAAGTTTCAGTCAGTTATGAGGTACGGCAGTGACCAGTGAAAAGCAAAACTAAGACGATTATTTTGTCAAATGATCAAATGTGGCATTGCAATTTTCCAGGAAGTGTTGCAGCTGCAATTAGAGGCAGGGCAGGAAGCATTGATCATGTACCAAAATGCTCATCTGTAATCATAACATCTCTCATGCCATCAACGTGTGCATTGCATAACCAAACTTGATTTTGAACCAAAAATCATTTTGGACTTGGTTTTGTGACAGATACACCCTTTCCTCCCCCTCACTGAAAAAAAAAAGGGGGGGAAGGGGATCTCTAGCAAATGAACCACTAGACAAGTCTTTTTTTGCTTTGCAGAATATAACAAGAACCTTCACCTTGATGATGAAGGTTCTCAGAAGAGCCTTTCTTTTTCCTCTAGATCCACATCCAACCATGCAAATCCATGAGAACCCCCATGTTTCCTTTATATCCTAGCAGCTCTTTCCCCAGTCAAAAGTCATTTCTCTGCTACAAAATACTTGGCTACTAAGAAACAGAGACTTCTTTTGACTCCTATGATCCAAAGATCATCAAAGCAGAAGAGTGTACGAGTATTTAAACTAGGATACAAGAGAGGCTAAATATATTAACCTTGCTGGAGCTACACTTGTACCAGTCCAATCTCATCAGAAAGCAATTTAGCTCCAAATCTGTAAATAGCCACAGTTGAGCTCTCTAAATATAATCTTAAAAAGCTTAGAAAAGCTTGAGCCCTGATAAAGCAAAGCAATTGCAGTGTGAGGCTAAGGATATAACAGTGAAGTCATTAACATGTTCTTTCTTCAACCAAGACCACAATTCCTGCATATGCTTGTTCAAACACAGACCTGTATCCTGCTCAGGTAAAATACATACTGGTGTCTAAGTGCACATACATACAAGAAATGAGTGCTCATAACAGAGCTTGTCCATCCTGTCATGGACAAAATGCTTTCCAGTCCAAAATGTAGCTTTTCATCACTCCAATATATCTGTGCATGACCAGCAAAGCTTCTGCCCAGAATACTGTTTTCAAAGCACAGCAAACCAAAATCATTGGTATTATTTGTTCAGAACAAAATAGTACAAAACACGCTTTGAGAACTTCAAACAAAGCTGGTCTGTTTCCCAGGGTATAATCTTTTCTTCACAGTACCTGCAATGCTTGGAAACTAAAATGGCAATCTTAATCCCAAAGAAGAGAAAGATATTTGGAAACCAACTCCTTCTCTTGAGAAATTTGTTGGTTTTCTCTCAGCCTCATGTCTGAAATTTCAAGATCAGAGTGCCTACTACTATCAAATTGCAAAGATGTAACACCTGCACTTATGGTAATAAGAGGATTAATAGATATTGTGTGTAAAGCTTTTTCTTCTGGTGGGCTAAGTGCTAATAAAGGTCAGCTTGAAGTTCATTCTATAACTCCACAGAGAGAGTGAAGTATCTAAAATGTGTTTTATAATACTAGTAGCAATCTTTGGTGCTTCTCTCTCTGAGAAAAAAATTCTTCACTTCTGTGCAGACCAGGGTAGCGGGGGGCTGTGCTGTGTGTGGCTCCTGGTGAATGCAGGGGCACTCTGTCCCTGGCTTGGCATTACAAGAAGCAGGTTTGTTTGGCTTTGAAATGAGATAATTCTGTACACTCACAGGTACCGTAATTAGTTCTGTCTGTCATATAAACTGGATAAGAAAGGTTTACTCTCCCCTCAAGAAAGAGGCAGATGGAGGATTGAGAGGCAGACTGTGGCTATTTTCTCCTTCACCAATGAACTGATGGGAGAGGCTTCTGCTGGTATACTGCCCAAAAGTTCACATCTGCATACCTTCATCCAAAGTAAAGAAAGGTTTATTACTTTTGCTGTAAAAAAAAAAAAAGTGAGATAATGCAACCTCGTACTACTTAGTGTTTTTCTCTCTTACTAATTGTCAGTTTTCTTGAATATTTGAAGTGACAGAATATAACCAGGTTACAGCAGTTTTTTGTTTGTTTGTTGGGTTTTTTTAAACTGTGTGTAACATTTGAAAAGGTACTTTTCCCAGTTCAGCCTCTGCAGCAGGTGTGGGTCCTGTGCCTCCACCTGAAGGACTCCTGCTCTCCTTTCTCAGGGCCTTCCGTAACAGTGAGCCACGAGGGAACTCTGGCCCTAAGATCTTTCCACTCTGTCCTCTCATTCCTTCTTCTGTGCCAAACTTGAATACATCTCAATCTGGCAGCACGGATTTCAGATCTCTCTGATCTTTAACCTCAAGGCTCTTTATCAGGTAAATTGTAGGGGAGAGGTGAGATACTGGATTGGAATAATCTGTTTTAGAAGTGTTTTCCTTTTAATTCAATTATTGGGGATTTTAGTGATTACAGTTTGAGCCACTGTGCTTGTTTTGAATTAAAAGTACAATCATCCATTGAGTTCTTACGATAAATTTTTATCAGGCAAAATTTGAGCAAAATGGAACAATGACAATGTTTAAAAACATATTTTCCTTAAGCAAAATAATCTTTTCAGTCTTGGTTGCTGTCAAAGCTGACAATCTATTGTTGTCAGCTCTTTTGTTCTTAAAAATATATTGTTATAGATAAAGTTAATAATCAAAATTGTGTGAAAATCCTAGGAACAAGCTGAGACACAGAATTAAATCCTGCACATCACAAGACAATAAATTCTCTTTAATTATTTGCATCAAGCCTGGGTAATTAATCAATAAATACTGCATTCTTTCTCTTATCTAAGCACTTCATTTTCCTGATTTAGGCTGAGAACTTGTATAAAACTAACTGCAACCTGTAAGTCAGCCGTGTTAAAGCAGGAGCATTGTAATTTATTTCTGATTTTTAGTTTGCAAAATAATGAAAATGTACTTTACATCAGTTTCATGTTCTAATTTCTATGAGTGGAAGAAGTGTCCTGGGTAATTCAGTAAGTCCTTCCCTCAAAATACTCACAGTGTCAAAATGAGTGTAGACTCTCCAGAAGTGTTATAGCACTAAAATCCCTGAACATAGTAGTGAATGTTATTTTAGAACTATAATTAAATAACATTTCATCTCCATCAGTCTAAAAATAATTACTTGGAAAATTAAATTTAGATTTGCTGTGACAAAGGGTATATTAACCAATGGAGGAACTATAGTCTGTGGTGTGAAATAAAGTTTTTTCTCTGATTTCTGCCATTATGTTGAAAGCTGAGCAAAAATTAAAATACTCTAATGAAAACTTCAGTATAAAAGAATCTTGAAGTCTAAAATGCACAACAGTTTTTGCAAGTGAAACACACCTATCTTAAAGGGGTGTTTAATATGTCTATGCAATCTGGTCGCAAAGTATGATGTGTTTGAATGGCTCTCAGGAGGCAATGATCCATCAGAAGGAAATGCAATTCAGTATTGAACTGAGACAGTTGAAACCATTTTAGTTTGTCCAGTATTAAGATACTATAAATAAATGTATTATCAAGCCTGCCTGCTCTACATGTAGCTCTTTAGGTCCAGCCCTTACATAAATGGGTCAATTCTGTCTCCGTGTATTTCTCTTCACTGTTTGCAAAAAAGCTTACCACCACTTGCACATACGTGCAAGAATTGTTTAAAAACATTATGTTTCAGAGTTGTTTTGAGAAAATAGGTGTGCTCAGGAATTAACACACTGTGAAAATAATTTATCCTTGTTCCATAAATACAGTAGAAGTGTGCGTTAAAACAAGCACTTTGTGTAAATCTATGGAAATAATATACTTTGGTGAAATTAGGGAAATCCATTTCATTATGTCCAGCACGTCCTGGAACAGAAAGCCTTTGTCCTGGTGGCCTGTATGCTTTCCGTATTCCATTATGCAAATGTGAGAATTCATCATGTACTTTGCCTCATTCCTGCTACCCTCATTTCATATCTACTTCAGACAAATCTACATACCATGCAGAGTCTCTCAAAGCCAGCAGCTTCTGCCCACAAAAAAAAAAAAAAAAACATCAGCTTGTTTCATTACTCACACATCAGCCACATTGTGTTGGTCGTATCATGCACAAAGAGAATTCCCATCCCAGTGAGTTCAGAGTCTGAAAGTATCAGGCCTGGTGCTCAGTTCAGACAGAGCAATATAATCCCCTTCAAGCCAGTGAACTCTGTATTACACAAGCAAAGGGTTTGCTCATTGTTCCAAACAGTTGAAGATTTTAAAAAAAAAAAAAAAAAAAAAAAAAGCAAGAGTAGGAACAGGAAAGCAGTGTTTTATATCAAGCTCTGCCGTAGTACAAGAAGAGACAAAGGACTGGTCAGAAAACAAAGAAAATAATCCTATTTAATAAAATAAAAAACAAAGTCATACCCACAGGTAGGTCAGAGTCATGTCAAGGTACATGTCTGCTTCTGATGTGAACTCTTCAGACACCGTTTTCCCCATTCCAGCCCCCACACTGCAATTTGGGCACTAACAAAAAAGCCTCGCTGTGAAGTCATCCCAGTGATATCAGACGTCACTCCCCTGCAGCCCTGGATGATAGCCCAGTTCATTCACCCTGCATGTTTTTCATGTTGCTTGCGTGGGATCATGCTTATTGCTTATCTACCTTGTCTAGGTCAGTTGTTATTTGTTCTGTGTAATTCTGCTTCCTGTGGCAGATTCAGCCTGGTATGTTTTTCTCACTTTTTGTTTCATACTGCCAACTTCTCTCTGCAGATATTGGCACAGCTTAGTGCAAACACCTCTTTTATTTGCACAGTGTCTAAGATTTTTTTATCATTAGTGGTTAGCCAGTTTCCCCTCAATCTTCTTTCTGTAGAGTAGACTTTAAATGCAGCACATCCACATTACAAAATTCTTCCTCCTCTTCTTCATGTATTTATGTACTAGATTATGAGAAATTTAGGACAAAAACCATAGTACTGGTACATTTTTAAAAATTCAAAATTTTGCCCAAATAACCCATAACCTGATCCTTCTTAAAATATAATCTTACTACAAGTATATGTTATCCTCCATTCTTTCGAAGTTGCATCACAAGTTCACATGGCATGTTTTGGTTAACCAGCAGATATTCTTGTAAATTTCAGACCTGAATGCAGACCTGAATGTTCCCAAAGTTTGGAATGAAAAGATCACATTTGTAGTATCACTTTACATGTGTTTAATTTTCACATTTTATGCTGTCCTTTGCTAATTGGAGTTCCATCTCTCTTTATTTTACTGGCATTTTGAATTCCCAGATACCTTTCTGTCTGCAAAGCACAGCTACTGAATTGCATGTCCAAACCCAACTCCTGCCAACAGCAACTAACCCCATCCTAATTTCAGACTGCCTGCTTGGCTTAACTAGCTGTCCATGGAGGTTAGATCCTCAATTTGTTGAAGCTGACATACCTTCCTACATCTGCCAGACCCAACTGAGAGGCTGCCAGGCTCTGCCAACCAGTTCCCACACCAACAAGCTACAAGCAGGTCTCCACAGGCTCCTGGATCAGGAAGATTCCTCTGGAAAGCATAAAGAATATCCTACACTGCTCTGTGTAGGTTGTCTGGAGCCCCCAGGTGAGATTTACGTGAGATGGCAGTGCAGCTGTGCTAACATCACACTAATACCCCTGAGAAGCCTACGCAGAGCGGGACAGTGGCTCCAATAGCTCGGCTAGGCGGATGTGATTGCACAGCTCTGCTTGGTGCTGGGTAGAAATGCCGTGGACTTACCTGTGATTTCATCAAGCCAGCCTCTAAATACTCCGCCCCACCGTCACTGTAAGAGTAGGTCACTCTGAGGAATAGAGTGCTGAGTCTCTTAAACAAGCATCAGGTTGTTCCCTGGATCTGCCTCTTTTGCCTCCTCCGCCAATCTTTCAGCAGTGGCAGTTCTATAACTGGTATGGGAAGTGCTGTTCTCCCCCCTCATTCCTTCTCCTGAGTGGTTCTTCTGTCAATCCATGGCTGTGTCCCAAGACCACCACCTCACAGATGTGCTCTCTGCCTTCCAGGAGAGCAGCAACAGGAATGTCTGGGCATGTTTTCCCTGGCTTGGGACATGTCTTGCATCTCACTTTTGCCTCTGGTTTGCTCACTCTGTGCTTATTTTCCAGATCAAGTGCAAAATTTCCAAATTGTTGTGTTTTTTCCATCCTTATCCTGCTAGTACTGGCCACATATGAGGGCCGCCAGTTTCACAGAGCCACCCAGCCTTTCACAGGAATAACAATATCACATTATAGTGGTGACATATAGTAACACAGTGTCCAGAGAGTGACACTTGGACACTCTGCACTGGGTACCAGGAAGTGGGCAAGAATTAACCACTCCTCATCCTGCTTTACCAAAGACCACTGGGCTTCAAGCTGGGCCTGCTCTAAGGCATGGGACTTAGAAAACAAATGAACAATTAAATTCCTACATTTAGATTGCGTGTCCAGACATTTCGAATCCAACCAGGATCTTTCATCAATGGAATCTGAAAGAAACAAAACATAATGAAAAATAATGTAGTTAATTAAGAATACACAGAGGTTAATACATACAGGCCTCAATCATGGTCCTTGAAACTCAGTTTCAATGAATACCTCTCCTAAGATTCCTTTGTAAGCCACGTGGCCTTAGTGTCATCCTCACTTTTTGTCTGGACTGAGAAATGTTCTCAATTTTTTTTCCACCACCTCAGTTTTCAGGGGTTTTGCAGAAGGATTTAGTCCTCTGCTAGTAGGATCCGTATCATCAGCTGGAGAGAACTTGGAAGCCAGCAAATTCTGTGAGCTGTGAAGAAACATAGACCACAGCAGTGTCAGTTTGTTCTTTTGCAGGATGGGCATGCCAAAGATCTTTTCATATGGCATCATCCCTAGATGTGTTCATGGTACAGGAAGACCTCTAGTACCCAGTAGGACAGGAAAAGCAGTTCTGTAGAACAAGAAGAGCACACTTCAGCCCCTTTGAAGCATCCTGATGCTCAGGGTCTGCATAGCAGAGGCATGAGTATGTTCTCTGCATAATTTCTCTGCAGACAGGCAGCACAGGGGCCTCAGCAGTGTGACTGTACTTCCAGAGACAGAGCCCGCAGCTGAGGTGACAATTATTGTGACAACCTCTGTAAGAACGCACAGAAGTAGGAGTGAGTGGTGATTTCATTTTTAATGAAGCCACAGTTGCAAGACATATTGACATTAATTCATACCCACTAAGTAGGGTAAGCTTTCAGTGTTGCTGGAGGTGAAGGGACACATATAAATAAAAGGAAAAGTTATTCAAGAGAAATTCTGAAGTGCATTTTAGAATACTTCTTATTCCATAGTGAAATTTCATACTGTAAGGACTAACTCTACAGGATCAGTAAATAAGATGGTGATGATGATGGTGATGATGATGATGATGATATGAACAAATAATTTGAAAGATTTCTCTTTCTTGCCTAGAAAAGTTATGGCCAGATTTGCTATTGGTGTGTTCTCAAAACATCCATATTCCCTCATATTTAAATTTCAACATTTTTCAAACAAAAATGCTCACCAGGAAAAAAGGAAAAACATTCTGCTCTTTATCATTCTCAAGTTATAGGACACTCAGAATACTCTGTGGAATTTTACTGAGCAAATAGAAAAGGCATAAAATGATACTTTTTCTGAATTTTCTTTCATTTAAATAAGACTATGAAGCCATTACAAATAGGGAGCAATCAGAAATAGCAAAACAAGCACTACAGAAATAAATTCACCTAGTTCTGGAAGGTCCAGTTCTTAAGGGTTCCATTACTGTTAATTACACTGGTAATTGCACTCACACATTCTGGTACATGTGTAATTAGAATATCATTTCATGTGGGGGATGTGACAAGTAAGTTTGAGGTGGCACAATCAGAGGAAGGTCTGGCACATAGGCCTTCTCTGTTCATGACAACATCTTGCACTTGGATTCCACTAAGGATTGCACCACAGTATTCAAACAGAGTTTACCAAGTCTCTCAACAACCTTATGGACCACAAGATATTATAAATTCCATTTATCAAATTAAGAAACTGAAATACACCCTGGTTAAATTACTTATTTGGCATTACAAAGGACTTCTAGCGTCTGAATTAGGAGCAGACCTCTTTCCACATGGCCTGTTGTTTTAACAAGTGGTCTATCTTTTCTATTCTCAGAAGGAAAATTAAAATACTAGCACTGTTACCCCAATAATTAAATGATCAGAAATACTCTTCCAGGGTAAATTAATAATTGAAATACAGATGCATTTTGTATGCAAATGCTGAATTCAGTATAATTGCATTTTCCTGTTGCATGTGCCTGTTTGTGTTTAAGAGGTATCATAGAGTGGTTTGGGTTGGAAAGAACCTGAAAGGCCATCTGGTTCCAACCCCCCTGCCATGGGCAGGGACACCTTTAATGAGGCTAAAGTGCTCAAAGCCCCATCCGGCCTGGCCTTGAACACTTCCAGGGATGAAGCATGCACAACTTCTCTGGCCAGCCTGCTCCAGTGCCTCACCATCCCCACAATAAAGAATTTCTTCCTAATATCTAATCTAAGCCTACCTTCTTTCAGTTAAAAGTTGTTCACCCTTGTCCTACAAGCCCTCATAAAAAGTCCCTCTCCAGCTCTCTTGTTGTCCCTTCTGGTACTGGAAGGTGCCATAAGGTCTCCCCAGAGCTTTCTCTTCTTCAACCCCAACTCTCTCAGCCTGTCTGCAGAGTACGGGTGCTTCAGCCCTCTGATCACCTTTGTGGCTTCCTCTGCACTTGCTCCAGCAGTTCCAGGTCTTTCCTGTGCTGAATGCCCCAGAGCTGGGTGTACCAGTCCCACATGAGGTCTCATAGAGCAGAGCAGAGGGGCAGAATCACCTTCCTCACCTGCTGCCCACGCTGCTTTGGATGCAGCCCAGGACACAGTTGGCTTTCAGGGCTGCAAACAGACATTCTTTTTCTTTCTTTCCTAAAAACAATCAAAATTCTATTATCCAAAAAATAATTCTCAGAAACATCATAATAGGAACTGCCACAGGCAAACAGTACATTTCATTAGCAGAAAAGTCAACAGTGTGTTGCAACAGAGTTGGTAATTTTACAAAAGTGCAGCTGCCTGTGCATTCAGTTCCTCTGAAAAACAGTGATCAGAGACAGTCCTGTAAAACATTCTTTGTGTACTGGTGCAACAACCACGCGACTCTCCAGGATCCCGGCCAACATTTTGAAAGTACAGTTAATGTTGCAGTTAAGTATTTGATGTTTTTAGTTGTCTAATCTCTTGTTCCTGCTCAAATTTGAAAAACAACCCTAAGGAGCTTTTGTTCAGACCTGCAATTAATGGGAAAATTTAGAACTTAATGAATTATATTTTGTCCATTTTTTTTGAGTGACTGTTGTAATTTGACTGCCTTTCCTATTTAGTAGTCTTGGAAATGCAAACTGACATGAGCAAAAATTATTTCAAAGCAGACACTCTGTATTAAATCTTTCCTTTAGCTGTACCAGCCTCAGAAGGCACCCTGCTGACCTTAGAGAACAAGCTAATGTGGGGAAAAGATGACCTTGCACTTAAGCTAGTGAAATAGGACACAAGTGCTATTCCTGTACAAGACAGAGTCAAGGCACAGGCGAGGCACTGGGACACTCTGGCCTGTGCCTGATGCTGGAAAAACAGCATTTGGCACAGGTGCTGCCACAGCCAACTGGCAGCTCCCAGCCTGGGAATGAGCACAGAGCATTTCCAACAGGCCTCTCAAGGAGGCCAACTGGTTTTTACCATTGATGGAGCGTAATAGAAATAATAGCAGGAGGTGACAAAATCACACCAGGTAGCATCAAAGCCAGAGAATGGGCACTGTCACTGTCTGGTTTACTGCCACCAGTGTAGCCAAGAGATCCAGATCTCCTGTGAAGCTACCTGAGCTTTTTTGCTTCCAGTAGTGCGGGCATATCACAAGCATTATTGCACAGCTCTCCTGATGTCTAAAATAAATAATATGTTCCTAAACTGTCAGAGAAAATTCAATAATATTTCTAAGAAAACATTAATTTGTGGTGCAAAGCAAAATTTGCCCTTTGACCCCTAAAGAGAGTCTTTATGACCCTATATTGCCCAGTCTGTTAGCATTAAGCCAAACTGTACTTTTCCCAACTAAATATGGAGTGTTTAAGAATGAAGATATTTCTTTTAGCTGATAGAAGGTGAAATAAAACAGAAGACTCAGAGATAACAGATATGGCCTAATGTCTGCAGAAGAACAGATTAGTCTATATGTCATACTTTCACTTAGAGGGAAAATATATATCTTATATTAAAATAATGCAAGCAGAAAATAGTAACTGTAATCCACGTCCCCTGTAACTGTAATCCATGCTCCCTTGGGAGAGATACGGAAATGCAGTGAGCATGAAAAGAAACAGGAAATATTTAGGCATTAGGAAAACTTTATAATAGTAGGAGCACCCAAGCTCTGGTATGGCTTGCCGGAAGAGGCTGAGATCTTTCAGAGCAGGTTGAACACACATTTGACAGAAATGTTTTAATTATAGTTGAATTTGCCTCTAGGCATAGAGATGGACCAGATGATCTCTGGGTCTCTTGCAGCCTTGTATTCTATTAGTCTATGATAAAGTGACATGGCAGAATGAAAATCCATTTTCAGGAATCCTTTCCTAACAAGGAAATCTTACAATGGGAAAAATACAGAAACTGGTGATGAAAACACTATTACATGAAATGCTTTGAATTTAAAAAAAAAGTGCAGAAACAAGTTATAGGGAAGCACAGCAGAGTAGGCAAGGGATGGGCAGGGTGACCTCAGCAGCTCTTCTGTCTCAAACTTGTGACTCAGTCTCACGACATCACCTGACTGGTGTTTAGCTCATCACATTGATGCAACAGGTGTTGTAAACAAAGTTATTCATTTGTGAATTACTCAAGTAATTTAAATCAGGTTCCTACAGTAATCATGCTTCTAAATGCAGTTAAGTACACACTTAGTGCTTTATTTCTGCTAGTACCAGATAGAAACATTACTTCCCTTGAGGGGCATCTGATGCCCAGAGTGACTTATATTTTCCCTGAAGTATGGGTGCCTAGTGCAAAGCAGCTGGTCTGTTCTTTCACAGAGAACCAGAGTAAGTACCTTTTGTGAGGAGATGCTATCTCCACTATAGAGTAATTTTAAGCAACAAAGAGGAAGGAGGGCCATGTTCTTTTAAGATAAGAGGACAATCCAATTGCCACATGATCATACTTTCTAAGTGCCCTAAAGTAAGTAAACCATTTCCTAGCTTTTCAAATAAGTCAGGTTTGACTGGCAACTTTAATTTTCCTGGAGAGGTTGTAACTGGTCAAAGATTGGGACATCAGTAAAAAATATGGAAAAAAAATGTAAATACCAACAGTTCTGTCAGAAACTTCAGTAGTGAGTTCCTAGTTAAATGGCTTGATGTTCTAACACTCCAAACAAAAACACCCTTATCTATATTTACCTTCTATAAAAAGGCTACCAAAACAAAGCTACTGGTCTGTGGAAGCTGCTGCCCATGGAGATGACCACAGAATAGTTTAAGTACTTTGCAGCAAGGAAGCCAGAGTCAAGTTTTATCAGATGAAGCAGAGGAAGCACAACAAGAAACCAGTTCTGTTTAATCACCTCACTCAAACCTGGCCCAAAGTCAAAGGAACCATATGCTCAAGCACTCTGGTAGCTCCAGGGTACCAAGGCATACATGGAGACAGAGGAAGAGGTGTAGGGTGGGGAGATCACAGCAGTTTGGAGACTTCTCGCTTGCCCAGCCCTCACAGCCTCTATTTCTCTGGAGACAGCAGTGGGTGCCAGGAGCATGAGCAGTGTTCTCCCTGTCCTTTCCTTGCTGAAAACCTGGATACCTGCATTGTAATCATAGAATGGGTTGGAAGGAACCTTAAAGACCATCTAGTTCTAATCCCCCACCACTATGGCGAGGGATGCCACACACAACACCAGATTGCTCAAATTCCCATCCAGCCCGGCCCTGTGTGCTTCCAAAGATAGAACATCAACAATTTCTCTTGGAACCTGTGCCAGTGCCTCACTCCTCACGGTACAGATTTTTTTTCCTAAAGTGTAATATAAATCTCTCCACTTTTAGTTTAAAACGATTCCCCCTTATCTGATCAGTCTCTGCTCATGCAAAAAGTTGTTCTCCCTCTTTTTTTATAGTCCCTTTCAAGTACTGGGAGCCAAATCTGAGATCTCCTCAGAACCTCCTCTTCTCCAGGCTGAACAATCTCAACCCTCTCAGCCAGTCTTCATAAGAGAGGTGTTCCAGCATTTTTGTGTCCCTCCTCTAGCCTTGCTGCAACAACAGGTCCATGTCTTTCCTGCACTGAGAACCCCAGATCTGGATGCAGCACTGCAGGCAGGCTCTCACCAGAGCTCCTTTTGATAGAGCCCAGGATATATTTGGCTTTCTGGGCTGAAGGTGCACATTGCCAGTTCCTGTCCAGCTCTTCATCCACCAGAACACCCAAGTCCTTCTCTCTGCAGGGCTGCTCTCAATGAGTTCATCTCCCAGTGGACTACATCAAGTTCCTAAATTATTTTAAAGTCTAGATGTAAGCTTGTTTAGGCAATCCAGCCTAAATTTAGGGGAAAAAAAAAAAAAGAGAGAGAGGGAGAGAGAATATCCATGGCACTCCTGGAGCTGCTGCAAACTACAGAACTACAGCAGAGCCTGCTCATTTAGCCAGAAATCTCACTGAATACATCGCCAGGCTGGGTTAACACAGGAGACCCTGGTCTTTGAAATGCACCCTGAAAGAGCCTCATGCCAGGTCTGGATTTTTCCTGCTGAGCTCCTCCCTGTTCTTAACCTCACCCTAGTCACTCAGAGAGAGAATTATCAGCTGTTTATCTAACATCTTGCAAGGCATGCTGATAAGGGCTGTTTTGTCATCTCCCGCAGACCGTTCAGCAGGGTGGAGCCTGTTTGGCTGCCACCACCATTGGCAGACATGATGGCCCCACCAGCAGACCTGCACTTGCTTTTGTCGGATATTTTAATGGCTGCAGTTAACATTGCACCTGGAAATGTTTCTCTTAGGAACCACCCTAGGCTACCAAAAGGTGTTTCATGAGGTGATGTATCCACATCACCTGATGTTCACCCCACCCTCCCTCATGGCATCAGCCTTTCCAGACCCAGAGGCCTCCCTGAACAACTTTTCCATCAGCCCTGGACATGGCAGCTGCTACCCACAGCTTTCTCCAGAGCACAGAAGAGGGCAATACATGCCTTTCACCAGAGAAGGGTGAAAATGGCTGCTCCTCCTCACAGCCAGGGGCAGAAAGCTGTGAGTGGTCGAGCTCCATGACTGCAGTATTGACACTGCCCATGGCTTAGGCTTGGTGAGGCTTTGGGTCATCCAGACCCTCATTGTTAAGTGCAAGACAAAGGAGTTCAGAGCTAGATCTGGCTGAATGTAGGATTTGCAACCACAAAGAATCTGTAAATTTTGGATTCTCATGATACAGAGCAAACAAAACTCATCTAGCCCACTGATGTTCAGTCTGAGACACAAGATACATGCTCGGTCATGTAAACAGAGGACTCTCTGAAGAGAAAAAAGGAAGGAACTATCAAGAAGTTCCTGAATTTAGTTCAGAGGGATTCTGGTCAAACAGGTATGGCAGCAGAGCTGAGCTGGCAGCAGGCTTGTTTAAAGACTTGAGAAACTGGGTTTGTGCCACATGCTGGATCCCCAGGCTCCCCAGCACCCAGCAGGACACAGAGCAAAGCTGCCACTGCTGCTGTGCTGCACCTTCTCTTCAAATAATACCAGGCACACAGTATGTTTTTGCTTGCTAGCAAACTTTGTCATGGGTCACATACAAATACCTTGTACAAATGGAAGCTTGTGGGGAGCCTTCAGAAAGGGGCATTTCCCTGATCCCGTTTGTTTTTTGTGCAATTTTAGGCATGAATTTCAAGAGTGGTGATGGGGTTAGGAAGATGACAGCAAAAAACTGCATGCTGTACACTGAAAACTGCACTGGCCTTTAATATTATGATTAAACCTTTTGTCCATTTGCCTACGACAGCTGCCTCCATAGGCATAAAGTTCTTGGCAAGTGGGAGGTAATGGCCACATGTGGGGCTGACCTGTAAAACCTAGCTGGGCTTTTTAGTCTCTCTGTTTATTTACTTTGTTTGCTTGTAGACTTACTCAGAGGTCTTTCTTCCCTATGCATATCATAGCTATTTTAGGCTGCCAGTGATGCTTCCCGTCCCCCTGTCCATTGATTTGTGGAAAGCCTCCCATCAGAATGCAATTTATTCAAAGAATATTAAATTTTGCCACAGAGGGAAATTTCATCAAGTCAGTACTGATATGTAAGTACTTGCATGCTAGTCACTGTCCAGAGTCATCAAGGGCACCAACAGTGGTGGGCAAAACAGGTTTTAATGTATGGCTTCATGACAGGCTTGATAGAGTCATAGCAAGCCTCCATTAAAGTGTGAGTGGATTAAAATATACATGGGGGTTTTTCCACTTTATCCATCTAGGGGAAAAAAAAAAAAAACAGGTAGGCTTCTTTGAAACGCTTCAAGCAGTCAAACACTAAAGCCTCACATGCACATTCCTAACAGCAGAAACGATTGTATTGAGTGTAGTTTTTATAGAGTTTTTTTTAAGGGATTTGCTAACCACAGCTTTTTAGGGAGTAATTTTATGTCATTTTGTGGAACATAGGTATGTTTGTAATATGAAGAGACCTTGTGTCCCAGGATCAGATTTCTGGAGTGGAACAAAAGAGGAAAAACAATCCTATGTCTGAGGGGTAGGTCAGCAAGTTTGGAAACTTCCATTGCAGCTGGCACTATTGCAGGCTGTCTGTGCTCTGCTGCACAACCCAGCTAACCTCACTCTGCTTCTGTTTTTTTTAATATAAACCACAGAAACATTATCAACTCAGACTACTGTTATGAAAGCGAATTTCTCAATTTTCACAGTTTCTGACTTCATTGGTTCAGCACACAGGGCTCACATGTAGTAAAGACTGCGTGTATGCAAAAGTAAACACATGTTCATAAATAGACTTTGGAAGCAGCTCCCTACTGGCTCTTGTCCAGAAGGGCAGAAAATAAGGAGGAGGGGAGTTTGCCTCTTCACTGCAAGTGATTTGTTTTTCTCACTAATGCTACACATTGTTCAGGACTCTTTCTAGGAAGAAGGCAGTCATAAAATCCAATCAATATATGCTGTAACATGCTGACTAGAAGAAAAACAGTACGTGCAGAACAAGAGGAAGTCTTTGAATAAATTCTTGGAAAGAAGCATCTCAGAACGCAGTGGGCCAGGAACATTTTTTCTGTGGTGCACATTTAGTACTTGTTCACACAGAAAGCCTTAAAAGTATTTAGAAATGTTTTTTAAATGTTAATAATCCCTTGAGCTTGACTGGGCTTTAATTAATACTAAAATAATTGCATTGGTTTTGAAATTCTTTTGCCATGTCACACTTTTAGAAATTCTCTGCCTCTCCTCCTACTTTCTTCAGCATTTTGCCTAAACAAGGCTCAGGGGCTCAGTGGCAGCCATCAGTCTCTTTGTTAAATGTCATACAGTTTTTCTGCAGGGAGGGCAGTGCTCTCAGTGAAGCTTTACAGATCCCTGGCTGCAGAGAATGAAGTTTGTAAACAGTGGATGCTCCACAAAGGGCTGGCTGACTCAAGAGTAAAGCAACCCCAAGTGTTTATTTTACACTTCTGAAAATGCCACTGCAGCTAGGCTGGTAGTGAAGCGGTGCTGGATTGATAGAGCACAACCAGCTGCTCCCAGGAATGCTTTGGGACTGTCATTTTTGCATTTACTGTTTAAGGACAAAATAGAGGGACGGGTTACAAGACCTCCACTTCCAAACCTCCCCCAGCATATAGCAACAGAGTCAAGGCCATTAGAGATCCACCAGTGTCAGTGAAGAATCCCAAGTGCTGTTTCTGTTGCCTACACTGGAATGATTTTCCCAAAAGTTAGATCATGGGAACATTCAAAGCTCCGTTTTGTGAATAATCTTTTATTGACTGCTTTGGACTTTAAAGGTACTCCTGGCTTCAATGGGTGAAGGATTGTTAATTGTTCTGTGAGAAATTAACACCTCCTGATACTCCAGACTGGCAGGATTCATTTTTAAACTAACTTCACAGATTAACTAGTCAGCAAAAAGAAAGATGGTGGCAAGAAATAATCTGTTCACAGTAGCATGCTCCTGTATATTTCCTTGTTTTCACTTCATTGTGCAATGCCCATAATGTAATTATTCCTATGTGAAGGGATTACTGCAGGGGGCAAGTACATAGATCCAGCTGTTCTTGTTTCACTTGAGGTGCCAACACAAGACTTTACCTTTTCAAAGCCTTTTTCAGACCACAGCCTTCATTATGTGGCATCAGTTGAATAGAAAGGTATCCTTTCTCTGGGCTGGATTGTTAGTGTTTGTGTTAGTGAGATAGCACTGGATTTGGAGTCTCCATGGTATCCAATCCAAAGATATTTAATGTAAGAATCCTACTCTACTCAGCCCAGATGTACCTATCTGACTTTAAGGTGAAAGAATAGTTCCCCTTAACTTCAAGGCCACCTTTTTTAAGTGGGATTAGATCCTGGGGCTGCCCTTTTTACCTTAAACAGTCATAAGTAAGATGGTAATGCCTGGATTCTCTTTCTAATTAATCCACAGAGAGTGTTGCACTATTAGAGCATGATCCATTTAAGATTCCTTAGCATGGCATGACATAGAACGTTTAAATACAAACTGTTTTTTTCTCTAAATGTAACTCTGACTTGTCTTGGAAAGATCATTTTCATAACTGCCTGCTATTCTTTTCCCGTTAAATTTTCCATCCTTTTTCCCCACAGGATAGATCTGCTTTTGTATCTCACCTAGAGCATACCACTTCCATCAAAGTCAACTTCTCCTCAGCAAAACTCTCATAGTCAATGAAAAAGTGAAAGCAAGTGCAAATACACCCTGAAAAACAGTTTAGCAGTCAAAAGAGCTTCCTTTGTTGCAGCATTATCACAGAATTTATAAAGAAAGTATCAAATTGTCCTAGGGTTTATAAAGAAAAAGAAGGTGCACTGACTCACATTCTATACTGCTGTTTGTTGGCCTTCACCAGTGCTTTGAAGCTTTAATTGGAGCTCACTTTGTCACACGCTGTACAGGGGCAAAATGAAAAGGATGTGACAGGATGCCTCTTTTGTGAAATGCTCATTAATTTAAGTGAAGTTTTCCCAAATCTTAGCAGTCAAAAGTCTGGGCAGTTATTCACTCGCTGCTGCTTGCCACCAACTTTATTAATATAATAAGGAACAAGTCATCATTAATGTAGGCAGCCTAGGATGAGCTGAAGGGTTTCTTTGACATGTATGGCAGGGTCAGGAACATGCTGCACAGCTACCACAAGGCCAGCAAGTAGTCAGGAGGTATGTCTGCTCCAGCCTGGTTTCAGGAATGCTCGTCTGAGGATTTACAAAGCAGAAAATTAACTACTGGTGTTGCCAAACAATTAAGACCACTGTTCAATGGCTCTGAACTGAGACAAGCCAGTTGAAGTGAGGAACTGATTCTCCCATGTGTAAATGTTGCACAGATTCCTAGCGAGTAGCATCTTCCCAAACCTTAGAGGAAACGTGAGCTCACACTTCCCTCTCTAGGGAGTGGAGAGATAGAAACAATTCCAAGGACTGAGTTACTCCAACAGGATTGTTGCCTTTGGGCTGTAGAAATAAATCCGTCAGTGGATTCAAACAAAACCTATCTTTCCACTGAAATGAGGTAACAAATCTGCAGCATCCTATTTTGTTCCTTTTTTTTTTTTTT
This sequence comes from Onychostruthus taczanowskii, assembly GCF_017590055.1. Taxonomy (NCBI): domain Eukaryota; kingdom Metazoa; phylum Chordata; class Aves; order Passeriformes; family Passeridae; genus Onychostruthus; species Onychostruthus taczanowskii. The sequence continues at coordinate 8,000,150 of NW_024497629.1, forward strand.
TATTTTTTTTATTTTTTTTTCTTTCTCCTATGTGGGTGGAGATCAGATGAATCCACAGGAAAATGGGAGGTGGGAGCCCCAGGGAACCTGTGGGAATCCCTGGAGTGACTGAGGTTTCTTTCCCAGATGCCATGTGAGGAAGGGCTAGATGCTGATGTCTCTGGTGTTTGGCAGCCCTCCTCAGTGTAGGGCAAAGGCTCCTTCCAGCTCCTGCCAAAAGCTAAGGAAAAGCTTTGCTGGGCTGGAAGTAGCCCAGCTCTTGCCTACAGCGTACAAGGGTGCTGCATGGAAGAGAAACCTTTTCCCCATCAGCCAGTGTCCCCACGGCCCTGGATCTGTCCACCCTCACCCTCCAACCCTGCTTCACCCTTGCCATTAACCCCCATCCTTTCCGCCAAACCTGGCTGCATCCCCACAGGCTGTCCTGCTTATTTGTCCTTTCCTGCTTACAGGCTACAAGAAAACTGCCCAGCCCAAGCAAAAGCCAAGTGCCTGGGTCCTGCAGTAAGGACTGGGTTAATTCTCAGTCCAGAACATCCTCATAGTTTTGCATCCATTGCAGAAACTTCCTTCTCCTACCCAGCTGCCAGAGCTTCTCCAGCCCAGAGCTGCCAAGAAAACCTGCCACCCCTCAGGCACAGGCTGCCTGCAGGAAATTAGACACCAGCTTTGGTCTTCTTCTTGCAGTCATGAAGTGTTGGTATAGTATGTCTGCCAAACCACTATTAATAAACCACCTTTTTGACTGTCACAGAGTTATGCCAAGATAAAATGCCATTCCTTCTACCATCCATCTTCTTTTTGTTTCACAGGTCCTGGCAGAGCTCTCTTTTCTGTACTATTTCCTGATCTGTTGAGATTTGTGCAACACTGACCAAGAGAGGAAGAAGATAAAACTAGTGAATTAGTCAAATAAGTAGGAGTTAAAGGAAACTACTTGGTTCTCAGTTTTACTATTAGGGCCTGACTATCTACAACCTTCTGTCCTAGGGGGAAAAAAGAGAGAAAGTGTATTAATTTTGAGGAAAACATGAACATTGTAGCATGAGTTATATACACAGGTGTTGCTGTGGTCTGTGCCCATGTTCGTGGGCTTGTCCTTTACAAGTCTAATACAGCTGCTGGAGGGAAGCAGGAGAGGAAATTGATGAAAAATAGGGCTAACATCTTCTTTCATTTAAATTCCTTTTACTTAGTGTTACTTTTCACGTAGAAGTGGGGAAAAGTGTTATTGTGTTTGTACTCTGTTTATTAACTACATTATCCTGCTCACACACAGCACAGCCTGGTGAATGTTGCAATGCATTGCAAAAGGTGTTATTAACATAATCCCCTTTCAACAGATGGAGCAGCTGAGAAAGTTGCAGAGGGTTATTGAAACTCTTCCAGCAGCGTGAGGGAAAATAGCTTTGTCATCCTGTCTCAGGCCAGCCCTGCAGTGACCAGGGCAGGAGCCACAGCTCATTTCTCAGTCTTAGCTGAGAGTCAAGTCTTTCTTGTCAAGTGTTGGCCTCTGTTGCACAGACAACATTAGATTTCCAGGAGAAGGGATTTAGGAGCACCCAAACCTTTTTTATTGAAGGTCATGTCTGTAACTGCTTTAAGTTATCTCACTTGAAATGACTGTTGCATTTCTACTGACCTTGCAAAAGCACCAGGACTCATACAGTGAATCCAATAAGGCATCAGAGATGAAGGACATTTAAATACCCATTGGGAAAATTAGGTTTAATCTGTTTTTTTGTTTTGGTTTGGTTTGGGTTTTTTTTTTTTTGTTTGGTTTTGCTTTGGTTTTTTTTGTTTGTTTGGTTTTTTGTTTGTTTTTTGTTTAGTTTTTGGTAGTTTTTTTGTTGGGGTTTTATTTTGTTTCGTTTTGTTTGTTTGCTTTGGGTTTTTTTTTAATAAGGCTAAAACAGGTTGAGGAAACTGTTGGTTTGCAAAAGAGTTTTCAAATAAAATATTTATTGCAAATTATTTAATTATTAAAGAGTATTTTTTCCATTGAATTTACAAAGTGTCCCTCTGATGGAATGCTGCCCCTCAGATGCCATTGACTCATAAAAGCCTCTAAGCAAAACTGGCAGAATGGAGGGCCTCAGAAATTTATAATGAAAGAAAATCCTTAAACTCCAGGGATTTCTCAGAGATATTTACTGAGATGGAAATCCCACAAGGCCTCAGTTTGTACCTCTCCCTGATCCTTCTCTGCCTTAAAATATCCAAGAAATAATGAGTCCATGGGATCCTAAAATACTTAGAAAAAGATGGGGCAATCCATCATAATTTCCAGATTTTAAAGGAAAATTAATGATTTTATTAGCAAAGCTATGCTGAATTCCTAATTGCTTCTGTAAGTAAAAATTACCCTTGAGTTGCCTGATATATTGTTTGCTCTTCAAAGGTCACCTCCGTCCTGTAGCAGATTGCAATATGGATGGTGTTAGAGTCAAAGCTGTACCACGTGCAGAGAGTGAGCAGAGAGAAGCCCCTGCACAATGCAGGAAAAAACACTCCTGAGATAAAAAAAAATAAAAGTTAATAAATTAAAAGCTTTCAAACTGGTTAAAAGGTATACAAAATATCTCAACATAAGGATACTTCCAAATTATCTGACCTTTTTTTAAAGGGTACATCCAATTTAATTTGTTTTACTTGCTACAAGCTGTTAAATATCATATGGTCTCATTTCTAAGAAGGGTAAGATAAATATCAGGTGTCAGCCAAAAATAATATGTGGGACCACTGGAGGGCACTTTTGATTTAAAAATCCCTCACTTCAAAAGTATTTAGGCAGCAATACAACTTCTGCTAAAGCAGGAGGGAGCAGAACTGGGGCTTGTCACTTGTTCATGAAAATTTATAGGAAAATATTTATTTCATTCTAAGATATTTTGTAACCCAAAAGACCTTGAGGAAATTCTGACAAATAATCTTTATGAAACATATATTCTCACTAATTTTTTTTCCATATTACAGATTTTTTGGCCTGTTTTGGCCTAGATCACATTAATGAATCAGTTAATTGAAACAACAACTATAGATTGGGTTAGAATAAAAAAGACTGTATTTTTTGTCTGTGTTGCTATGTAGACACATTGCTAGCTCTCATTTAAAAGGAGAATATGCTAAAACTATTCACCTGATCCATGAATCTACCACTTGGTACAAAGGCTCCAAGGAGCCTTTACTGAAGGAGTAAAGAAGGAGCAAAGAAAAGTAGCAATTCTCTGTGTAGTGGATTCATTCTAGACTAATCCTGCAAACTTTCTCCTCTCAGCGGTCTTCTTTAGATGACTGATACAGTTTATTTTAGAGGGAATGGGCTTGAATAAAAAAAAAAAAAAAGGTTTATCAGACCAGTCTGTCCTTTTTCAGGTTTTTTCTTTGTTGACTTAAACCTTCTTGAAAGGGGCTGCTTCCTGCCTGGCCTCCTTTGCTTGGAAGCATCCATGCAATTCCTTGTTCCCCACTTTGGTTGGGCAAAGTACAGTTTGGTCATCCATTATAGCAGAGCATTTCTCTGCAAAGCCACAAAATCACCATTACTACAAGATCAGGTAAAGGATTTTGTGAAATTCAGAAGACAGAAGGGAAAAAGGAAAAGAGGGCAAGAAAAAAATGGAAAACACAAAAATGCCTCCATCACGTATTTTCTTCTTGGCTTTTCTGAATGGAGGATGAAGAATTTATTGGGAGCAGGCATGTCTCCATTGGCTGGTAAAAGTGCCTGTAATATAGAGTAAACGATTGCCTGTTTGTGCTGTGGTCTGTGGTTCTGATTATGAACTTCCTGAGGGACTGTAAAGATTAAAAACACAGCTTGGTACTTGGTGAAGATTTAAAGAGCTGTAACTTCTAAATGGTACTGCTGAGGGATAAACAGGCTTTTGCCTCCTGCCCCTGAGCACCATGGCAGGGTCACGAGAAGCTGAACCTGAACAAAACTCACTCTGAAGCCCACAGAATTCATCCCTGCAGGACAGAACACGGAGAGGCTCTGCAAAGCTGAGTGAAGGCTCTCCTTTATTGTCAGCTTTGCAGGGAAACCATCCCAGTACAGCATCAGCAGGCACCAGCACAGATGTAAAGAACTCAGGGATGGTGGTGAAGTTACAGCAGAAACTGCCAGCTTCATTTGGAACAATACAGATCATAGATTAAAGAGGAAACAGTTTTCAGGAACATCTTTTTCTCTCTGCTTTAATATATATGATATTATACTGGTAAATTCTCATAAAACCAGTGGCTGATTTTCCTGTGAGTGTAGCTACTGGTACCAAAAGAGAAAATTGATTCTGAGGATGGTCTTGGGGTCACTTGCATTCCTCATTTCAGGAACTGCAATCCCAGGTACCATTTACCTCATTTCTAATATACAGGGCATCTGAACTGGGAGCATGTGGCAGTGTGAGGCAGTGTGCCCTGACAGGATGGCCATGCTTGAGGCTTTGAGTAAAACATGTCCTTCCTTTGCCATTGCTCCTTTGCTCCACAGGCAAGCACAGCTTTGCTTTCTGCTCCCATGCTCACTCTCATGCCTGTCTCTTCAGGGCTTCACTATATGCAGCTCCATTTGCAACTTCTAAATGATTTCTAACTCTGTAAAAGTGATGAGATCCCCAAGCTCACTTGATCCCATTTCTTTAAAATATTCCCCACCACAAATATGTAATTTCAAGTGAAGTAGAAGACAGTTCTGTATTTTCTGAACCATTTTGCCATGCAGGCTTTTCAATTATCTCCCCAGCTTGTGCACATTAAAAACAGAGGGGACATTCTGAGGTGCCAGCACAATGGTCCCTTGTTGTGCACACCCTGTTATGGCACCCTTGGCCTCATGGCTCCCTGGGTAATGTCTGCGGGAAATGCTCAGCTGATGACAGCCCAGCCCTTATCTGCTCATTTGTTTGGAACAAAAGCTCTTTGGGAAGATGCAGTATAAGTGTCAGATTTATGCTGCTTTTTAGGAAGCTTTTTCTTACCTCCAAGAGATAGGGGACTTTAAATTGAAAAGAGTTTTAACCTTCACCATGACTGGTAAGAGCTTGATAAGTTTTTTTAATGCAGACATCTAAAAGCCCATAGCAAGAAAAAAATACGTATCACTGCTTTCAAAAATCTCAGCGTTTAAGACAGCTCTGGTTCTTGGAGATGTTTTTGTGCTTTCTGTCTGTTTGGATTGGGTTTTTCTTATCTGCTCCTTTTTTCTGAGTGTTTTACATTTGCAGCCTAGACCTTAGAAGGTTTTGTTTAGCTGGTTTTGGAGCTGCTGAAGCTCAGCCTTGGGCTGACCAGTCCTTGGGCTGTGGTCTTGACAAGGTGCAGACTCCTACTCCAGGTGAGACTGAGTTGTCACAGACCCCTTCAAAGAGGAGGAGAGTCAGAAACAGAGAGGTTTATGCTCTTTGCATTTATGGCAGCATGAGATAAATAAGTGCTATTAAAGCATTACTCATCATGCACATTGTTATGGTGCAAAGGCAGTGCAGGTGACAGGAGCTGGGGGTGAAGAAGCTTACAGCCACTCAAGGCCCTCACAGCCCTTCATCCTCGTGGACCAAGCTGAACTTTCAGATCTATATTAAGACAGGCTCTCTGAGACATGATCTCCAGATACAGAATGATTGCTGACCTCCCACAACCTGCCCTAAATAAAATGCAAAAGGACTTGGCCTGCAGTCAGCTCCCCATGAGTGAACCGCATGTAAGGGTCTGGGTTCAACTTACTGTTTGTTTTTCAGTAGGTGGGAAGGCAGCACACGTGCTTGATGCTGGAGGAAAGCAGATCTGCAGTGAAGTTGACACTTATTTACCCTTGCAAAAATATATCCTCCACTCTCTGAAGGGTCAGCCCTCCCAAATGGGAGCAAGGAGCTGCAACAAGGCGGCACCTGCTCCCCTGGCTGCTGCTGCCAACCTGCTGGGCATGACAGGGCAAGGCCACTGTGGGGGAAAGGTGCTCCTGCCCCTGAAAAGTCTGGAGTCTGCTCAGGAGATGGCTGCAAAAATGCCACCAAAATAAAACAGAAGGAGGGCCAACACCGTGGCCCCTGTGCATAGGGCAATAGTTGATCCCTGTGCCCCAAGTGGTACAGGTCAGCCACAGGGGAGGAGCCAGGCCCCATGGGAAGAGATCCTTCCCCAGCAAAGGTCCATGGGATGGAGCAGTCCCAGAGCCCAGGGCATTGCCATGTGCAGGGACAGCTGGGAACAGCCCTGCTGTGGGTAGCTGTGGGTGTCCTTGCTGTAAAGTGCAGGACTGCAGCCCCCGGGCACGTGGGCTCTGCCTCTGGCTGCTCTGGGCCAGCACAGGTTTGGTGGGGTGAGAGCAGCCTCTGGCCACCCTGCTCCTTGTGCCTTGCCCAGGACAGCTGTTTAAGCTGTTTAGTGCAGTAAAAGCCTCACAGTGAGAAACATACAGTTCTTCCATTTCCAAAGAAATTGATGCTACTTAAATTGCTACCCCCACTGGAATCTGGTCAATCCAGGACTGTCTGCAGCCCAGAGAAATGCCAGTGCTTTGTCATGACCAGTGGCTTGTCACTGGGACTGTGCCTGGGAAGAGAATGATGGAAACTTGCCCTGAGGAGTGAGCCAGTCCCTCTCCCACAGCAGCATCAACTGCAGCAGCAGCACTGGCAGCAGACAGTGAACTGCAGCAAGGTGTTGCATTTCTGGAAGGCTTCTCCCAAAGGATCTCAAAACATAACAAAAGATTCAGGTTAAATGAACCTAAAAATGTTATGTGTAGGAAGAAAATAAAAGTTACAATTTTCAAGTGTGCCTGTTTACTTGGGTACCCAGTACAAGTGGCTCAGGGAGTATTTTTACAAATGCTCCTTGTGGTACAGGTGAAAGTTATGGAAATTCTTCTGAACATGAAGGTCTCAAGCAGAGATCTTAGAGCACAGCTACCAAATAATTTGAAACACTGGCAAACAAAATGTGAATTTTGCCTTGGGTAGTATAGGAAGCTTGTATTTGATGCAGGAATTTGCAGAGTTCTCCTTGATGTCTGCTATATCTTAATAGGCCCAGTTTTAACCACCATTCCCCCATGCTATATCAGCTTCTCTTAGTGATGCTTAATTTATTTGTTATTTTTTATTTATTCCTCCTCTGGAAAGGACGTAAGTGTACAATCTTATCGCTAACCCTAGGGAAAGCAAAAGTCTGTATGACATATTTGTTTGGTCCTCTTGCAACACCATAATAAATCAGAGAAAGTTTGAAGTCTAAATGCTTACAAAAACAAATTTTTGCTTCTGGAAGCATGTAAGTTTTTAGTCACATGCTGCATTTCAAAGCCTGGAGCCCATATGTTTTTATTTGCATACCTAGGGAATGTTTTTATCAAGGAGCTCTCTGTGATGAGCCTTTAATATTCTCAAATGTATGTATGCCGTCTCCGAGGACCAAAATTTTCTCTGTATTCTACAACACAGTGATAGGCAGAACCACTTCAGTAAATCTATAAAGGTAAATGGTTCTTCTTTTCTGATGTCCTCAACAAAAGCCCAGAGTCAGCAGCTCCTAAAGGCCAATAGCAACTGTTTCAAATGATATTTAGCGCGTCTATTTCTATCAGAAATCTGATATTCTTCATCTTTACTCTTTAAGTTTTGTAATGAAACTTACACTGCAAAACAGATTGTTCAAAGGAGCAGTGGGATCCATGACTTTCCTTGGCAATTTAAGAGATTTATACGTGAAGAAAATTTCTAGAAGGAAACTAAAGCTAAAGTGCGCATCATACAAATGCAATAGTTAAAGTGTTGTGTAGGATATCTTAATTTTTAATACAGGTGAAAGCCAGGAGTTTAATGACATTTAAAGTTTAAAGAAAAAAATAAAATCCCTGACTTCTTTCTTCCTTCTGAGTTTGGTTTATATTGAACATAGTCTTGATGTTCCTTAGTGCTCCAATCATCACTGAAGTAATCAGACCCATCTCTCCCACCCAGCCTCCATTCTGCTCAGTCTGTAGAGAATCTTCTGTGGAAATGGAAAGTATCCACCTATGTTTAATTTAGAAATCAGCGCCTATAAAATATCTTCCTATCTGTCAAAACCAAACATCTACCAACACACAAATACCAGGAACCGTGTCCTGATACTGAGAACAACTGGTGCTCATTTTCACCCTCCCTACATATTCCTCCAAATATGAGACTACTTTAAATGAACATTTCTATCATTAGCTAAACCAATTTATTCTAAGCATTCTACTTCAAAAAAGCAAAAGTCTCAGATATTTCCTTGGATACCTGTAGGACATATCAGTTCTGGACATACCACACACATTCTTGCCTGACCCCATTTAGAAACCATTTCAAATATTGTCATTCCCTGAAAAATCAGAGATGTGTGTGTCTATAAAAAGATATGAAAACCATGTTTGAAACCATAAATATTAATTTCAAAGCATGTAATTGTTTTTTTAACCTCTTTAATGCTTTTTAAAAAGTAATTGAAAGCCTTGGTTATACCCCTTCCTGCCTTTTCCTGAAACTTAGTGAATTGCCAGGCGATTCAGTAGAGCTGTTCTTACTTCTGCCCAAAGTCTCTTCAGAGGGAATTCATCCTCTGTCTTTCTGCCAGAAACCTGTACTATACCACATCCTTTCCTGCAGCACTAGGTATCAGACCTTAAAACACATAAAAAAGACTGTGCAGCCAGTATTAGGGGGCATCAGTGCAGATTGTATTTCATTAAGGCAGCTTCAGTCTTACTGAGAAAAGATGTTGTATTTCACTGGCTCTTTTTTTAATGCAGACTTCCAGAGCAAACGTTAACACTGTTCTTTATATCCTTTTCCCTCCATTGTACCTAAAAGCTACCTTTCAACAGTGCAGCTTTGCACAGCCAGTCAGACAGCAAAGCAGACAGTACAGAATCACTCAGGTTTCCTTGTAGAACCTGACATACACAGGAGAAGCAAAAGAAGGTTTTCCCCATTCAATTCTTTTTTTTTAAAGTCCACAGGCTGAACTAGAAGAGATGACCAAACCATTGATGAAACACAGACTTTAACAGGAGATTAAAAATGCTGCTGATACTCATTACTATTGAGGGTCACACAGCACAGCTTGTTACTTTTTTCTAAAGCTTTAAGTGTTATTTATGCCACCTTAGGGCAGTCTCTTACCCAAGACCAAGGGGAGCCAGTGGGGGTCTCTGGATGATCTTCCTCCTCAGACGACATCCTGAGCTGATAGTTTTTCCCTGTTCTTCACATACACTGCTAAAGCCACTGTTGGTTTCTGCCATATACAAAAAAAACTGCCTTCAGATTTTAGCTGAAAAAAGCTAAAAGCTTAGCTGAAAGCTCCAGAGAATATAATTTCGCAGTGATCATGTTCTTGCTAATTTTACCTGCCGAAGTTCTTGGAAGCACAGTCAGAGCAAGAAACCTGAGCTCAGTAAATCAGAGCACACTTTCCTTGCAACTGACTCCTCAAGTACTCTAGTTCAGTCAAAAGGTTCAGTGAAAAATTAGAGCCTGAAAAACACAAATTCACTTCCAGTCAGTATCCTACCTTTCATGTAAGATTTTATGATCAGACAATTTACTGAGTTATAAGTTCCAGAAACAGAATACAAGGAATTTTTACTGCCAATATTTTATTACTATCATTGATCATATTTTGTATGGGTTTTAATACTTTTTTTTTTTTTCAGGACAGTTTATTAAAAATTTAATTCTGCCTTTCTGCACAGCTGCACAACTCCACAACTCCACAACTGTAACTGTGTGAGTGAGAAGGAAGCACAGCTTTCCTGTTCCTTTGTGCAATAATATTTGAAAGAGGATAATTTTCGTTTCCATTTGTTCCTTCTGGTTTTCTGATTGTGACTAGTTTGATACCAGTATGTAGAATCCACATAGATACATACAGATCACACACTATTTATTTATCAGATAAACTTGTCCTGAATTTTTTGAGACTTCTGTCTCTGTCTAAGAGGACAGCTGGGTCCAGCATCTTGAAATCACTTCTGGCAGCTGGCAGGAATGGCAGCCTTGCCACCAAGATACAGCCTAAGGTTTTGTGTTCAAACTGACCGCTAAATCACAGCTATGATACATTTTCACATTCAGAGCCTGTGGCTTGAATTTTGTTATTTATCATCCCTCTGCTTATAAGACATCTGGCTGCAGTAGCTAGTGAAATAAAGTTGCTATCAAAACCCCTGAACCCTTCTGTTACAGGTCTGGCTTTGGGCAAAGGCTTCTAAATCTATCCATTCTTATGTAATGAAATGGTCTATTTATGGCACCCCACTGCAGGAGTCCTAGCATTAACTGTGAGCTGATAACAGTTATCAAATGAACAAATATGCCCAGCTATGCTTCATACTTAACCCTAGGCTATATGCAAATTCAGTGAGTAGGAAAATAATCAATCAATGGAAAATCACTGGAAATAAGGCATAGAGTAGAGAAATAGCCTGTTGCCAGCATGGGGTCTCACCACTGTGAGTGTCACTAAGTAGGTAGCAGATAGAAAGCACTAAAAAGTGACAGCCCTCTGTGCAGCCCACCAGGCACTGTTAGCTGGAGGATTAGGGTACCACAGGTCGTGGCTGGACAGTGTATTGTTTTCAACAGCAACATCAGCATCAGCTGTGCTTGCCTCTGTCACCCTCCTTACCCCAAAATACAACGTGCAAGACTGTTGAAAGTCTGAGATACTTTCCTAAAACAATGTATTCTGAGGCCTCAAGAATACCTGTGGTATTCCAGCTATTAAGTTAGAGCAGTTAAGTTCATTGCTATATGGAGTTGCCTTTAAGCTTTGGGAATATTGGGGATGAGTGTTATTTCTGTGTATCAACCAAAACTAACACAGCTGCCAAACTGCTCTGAATGCCTGACATGGCAAGGGAAGTGCCAGTTTATATCACAGGACAAGCATTAGGTGCAGGCACCCCAGTCTCAGCTCACTCCAGTTGCTCACTGGGCCTATGGGGTTCTGCTGGGCTCCCTCAGCATCCCTCCAGCACTGTCACACAGCTCCTGCTGCTGGCCCTGACCTGCTCCTGCTCCTGAAACCCTGGCACTGCCCCACTGCAGCCAGTCCCTGATGGACTGACTTTCCACTTGATGGGGTTCTTAGGATCACAGGATGCTGACGTGAAAGGCATCAGGAAGAGATCTAATCATCAGAAAAAATGATGCTTACTTAGACTCTTTCACGCTTCACATTAGAAACTCTGAATCTGAAGTGGCCCAATAGCCAAATCACCCTCAAGTTGTAGAGGAACTCTTCCAAGAGAAAATAGCACAGCACTTGAGTTACCAAGATGCTCAAGTTACTCATTTCTGTTGTACACCAAATGTTAAGACTGTAAACACAGAAACCCATTTATTAGCTATCTGACAAATCACATTTTCTTTCTGGAACAATTTTGGGGAAGGAAATTCAATACAATTCTTCTCATTTCAGATAAACAGGGAAATGCCACGCCTAATGAATTTCAATGGCATTCCTGCCCCTGTTGAAAGGTCTATTCACCAAATTTAAAAGATGGGAACCACTGTTTGTTGGAGTAATTTTCCACTGTCCCACCCATTTCTTCTGAAAAATTTTCTTTCAAGCTGTGATGGGTAAGTATAACAATCTATCAGAAATAGCATTTAAATAATTGTAATATGCTGCATAATGTTTATTTATCAAATTCTTCAAGAAGTGGGCGTGCATCTTTTCCAGCACACTGTATTCCTGAAGCCTTTGTCATTTTCTGTGCCATCTGATTTCAGGAACTTCCTGCTTTCCTCGGGAAGCACTAAAAAGTGTGGGCATTTCCCCTTGGCAGCATAGATGTATCCAGTGATTGCTGTTCCTAGATCAATGCATCTGGTATCCATGTCCAAGGGTGGCCATCACCAAACACTTCTGCTCAATACACCCATAAATGGAATAATGACTAGATGTACAAGGACCTTTCTCCTTAATTTGCATGAATGATGACAATGTTTCCCAGACTTTCCCCAGGGTTCTTATCCCCACTACCTGCTCCCCATCCCACCTTCTTGCTGTCACACCCACACAGCCAGGCCACAGTTTCTTTGCCTTCTTCCCAGTGTTCCCCAACCACTCCAGCAGCTGCTTTTTCCTCACTCCCATCCTATTTTTGCACTCTCAGGACTTCACAGCTTTGTTGCTACTTCCCCAGTTGGTGTTTTCAACCAAAGACAAATGTGGAATGGTAGCTAACACAAAATTCACAGAAAATGTTCTCAGACTCACAGTTCATATAGGCTTCACATGAGTTTTTAGATTCCTCCTCAGCTCATAGCCTCTGTGACATCCTCTTACAATTATATATGGATAATTATGCACTATAAACAGAAGTTTTGATGCCAGTTTTAAACAGTGTCCTGTGATTTCACTACATGACACAGGTTAAAGAGGAGCAAGTTGCTTTTTATAAACAGCATTTGCAAGTGCTGTATCATGAGAAGGAAAAAAAAAATTGTAATCACTCCAGAATACTTAAAAATAGAAATATTAGCTCATGGTAGCCTCTATGTGAACTTTCTTTTGCTGAACTGATAACAGTCATCTTATTTTTAATAGAATAATAGAATAATGAATAGAATATTTAATTATAGAAATATTAGTTCATGGTAGCCTCTATGTGAACTTTCTTTTGCTGAAGTGATAACTGTCATCTTATTTTTTAATAGAATAATTTTTCAACTTAAAGAGTAATTTAAGATATTTTTAAATACAATCACAACTCTACTGTACTGGAACTGCATCACTTTCCTAAAATATTTGCTTTTCACATTACAGTATTTTCCATGTACAAATCTTATGGAGTTTCCCTCTCTCTGTTTTCTTTCTGTAAAGGCTTTTGTCTCATGAACACCTATGGAAATTTATAGCATCATGTACATTAAGAAAGCTATATTGAGAAAGCAAAAAGAAAATCTACCTAATAGGAATACTGAGTCATAGCTCTCCCTTTTTGCATCTCCTGCAGAGGTAAAGTTCAAGATGCTACAAATTCAGACCAAACATGATTCTAGTGGGGGACTTAAGAAGGGTTCACAGGGCTGCCAGCCTGCCCCACCACAGGTGCCATCTTTTCTGGGAGAGAACCTTGAGATTTATGGTTGATAAATAAACAGTATTTACAAGAATAATTTAAGGTCTAGTAGAGAGAAATCACACCATGAACATAAAATAAAAGGTTTTATGTGTTTGCAAAAGCCCATTTATTAAAGTGTATCTTATGATGCAGAATCAGCCCTGTGATTGCTGCAATAATCTCTGAGCCAATATCTGTTCTCCTAGCTGTTAATTATTCTGATAGGTGGCAACAAATAAAAACCCACTTTCCTGTCAGTCCTGTTGTCTCTAAGTATAAAGAATACTGTTTAATTATTGTTAATTATGCCAGTCATCATTTTCCACAGCACAACAGCTCACACTGACAGAATAATACTCATCTATATATGATACTTCATAATACTTCAGCATTTAAGTGCATAATCAATACACTGGTCATGTAACAAGTGTGGAGGAATTTTCTTCAGTTTATATTCCTATGTAAGTCTAATTCTATTAATCTAATTCTTTGTAATCTGATATCTAATCTAATTCTATGTAAATCTAAACATTTCCATTTCCTTGAGGATTTTAATCAAAACCACATTTATGTATGAAGCTGCTTTATGAGGTCTTTCTTAAAATCATGGCAGTTGATTCCCAATGCCTTTTTCTCACAGCACAGAAGTCTCACCCCACCACTTCCTAGCCAAATAATATGTCAGCAGTGGACAATGTCAGCATTTGGACTATTGCCTCAGAACTGCCAGAGTTGTGTCCTCCACAATCATCAGCAGTTGTTTTGGGAGCTGTCAGAACAGGACTGGAAATATTATAAAAGCATTTGCAAACTACCAGAACCATTGAGTATTCATTCAGGTGTAGACTGGAGCAAGGATAAGGGACAGAAGAGAGTCACCAGGCAGAGGATGTACGGGACTAGTTTTACTTTTCAATGAAGAGCTGTACCCTTAAGGAAGTAGGAAAAAGGGAAGAATATGTTTGGGTTTTTGGTTTGTTGGTTTTTTTTTCCACACCAGTATATCCACAATATTTCAGTGGTAGATGATTAATTATTAAGCCTGGTTGCTGAGAGGATGGTGTGGGAGAGGAGGACTGTGGCAGGAGGACAGAAAGGCAGCACGGCACTGGGTGTGGTGTGCGTGGTGTGGTGAGAGGCTGTGCCATGGGGCTGTGGGTGCCCAGCAGGGTGCAGGGCTCTGCTCTCTGAGCAAGCATGGCAGAGGGATGCAAGCAGAGGTTGGGCTTTATGGTAACTCTAGTGCTTTACCACCCTGAGGATCAGCTCTGGCACCGTCATTTCTGCCACAGGCACTGTGGTTGTGGCTGGGGGACGGGCCCCAGGAAGGAGGGATGGCTCACAATCCTCACTCACCCTCACAGCCAGACCAGAGCAGCAGCCCGTGGCAGACAGCTGGGTCCTGTTGAGCTGGGTGCTCATGACACCCACATGAATTCCAACTTCCATGGAAACCCAGATTCTTCCACACTGCACATAATCCCTGCCCAGGGTCCTGGTGCCCCTGCAAACACTTCCTACTGCAGCCAGGAGCTCTACTTGCTCCCCAACATCTTCCATGCTGCTGCAACAGTTCACAGCCCCCATTTCACTTGCTCTTCAATTTCCACCCTGTAGAGCTGTCCCTCGACCCATCCTTTGGGTTTGTTGTACCTTCCTTTTTGTGTGAGTGATACCTTCCACCAGAGAGTGACACAGATACAGCCTTTGAAAAGCAACCCCCTCACCAGCAATGTTCAGCAACTGCTTTTAGATGCAGAGTGGGAGCTGAGATCTCTACATTCCCTGTCACCAACAGGAGGCACTTGCTAGGGAGGGATGAAATCCCTAACGTCCTCCAGTGATTAGATACCAGATATTAGTGCTTAAGTGCTTGTGAAGAGCTTTTTAACAGAGGAGAGAGGATGCTAAGAAGGAAAATAATGTCACCTTTCCAATAACCTTCTCTATATTTGGACTCTGTATTTTACAGAAGCTGAATCATAAACTACTTCTCTCTCTGACAGACAATTCAGAACATGCTAATAATACTATCTGCAGGTGATAATAGGATGACTAAATCAGAAAGCATGGAAGGTGCTAGAGAAGAAGGCAGAGGCTATAAAAAGTTTGTTTGCTGTCACATCGTCAAGTGAATCCACAGAATGCAGAGTCCTGCTTTCTTGCCACATCCAAAACCAGAAAGGAAATGCTTAAAAGATTTGTGTACATAGTGGGCATGGGCCAAGCTTTCTCACAAAGGTCACTGGGACTGAAAGCCAGTGATTCCTTCTCACAAAAGAAAGAAAAGAGAACTGTGGATCTGGGACCTGGGTTCCAGCCCTACACATGCACATATGGTAAAGAACTACAGCACCAAGGGTTGCAGCACAGGATGCCAGTCCCACCCAAACAGATTTGCTTTAATTTATCATTATTGTTTATGTGTATTACTTTATCATCTCAGAGTCCCAGCTGGACACAAAACCTACATTGCCCTCTCCATGAAAGCTTACACTTTAGTAGGGCTTAGCTTGTAAACTAACTTCAGGGATGAAGAAACCTTGGGATGGAGCTCTGGGGGCTGTCTCTCCCTGACTCATCCACTATCATTTTTGGCCCCCTGTGAGCAAAATGCTGTGTTTTCCTACCATGTGGGTGCATAGACACTCCCACAGCATGACAGGAATTACGTGCATTTTGGTCAGAGTAAGGACATATCTGGTATTACAGGATGTGCTCTCCAAGACAATGGCTGTGCGTGCAACTTTCATCACATACAATTGCTCATAAATATAGTCCATGGAGAATGATTGCACTTGGTCACAAAGTAGACACAGGTCTGCTGAGGCCAGGCCCTGGGACTCCTATCCTGTGCACAGGATACAGTGTGTAGGTAATTCATTAAGGAAAAGGTTAACATGAAACACTCAGGAGTGTGATGGCTTCAGGTAACTATCAGCTGTATTTTGTCAAAGTTTTGGAAACTTTATGCCAAAAGAGAGTGTTAAGAAAGGATGTGATTTATTTGTTATTTATTTTTTAATTATTTTGTACTTTAGGACTTTTTTAGTTTCTTGGATAAAATGGATGTCTAAAGACTGACAAAGCAAATATCAGACCTAAAACACAGAAAAAGGTTAATGGGCACTTGGTGTAAGTTGTTTAAACATTTGGTTACAGGAAAGGAAATTTTAACTCATTGTCTTTCAATCTGAGTTCTTGCAAAAACCCTTATACTTTTGAGGCTGTGTTATGTTGTAGGCCATTAAGAAGTAATTGTATTTCCTCTTGATCAGTTCAGGTCATTCCTTAATTATATTAACTCCTTTCAGCCAGGGCTTTTCCTCTGTTTTTTTCCACTGCAAAAGTGTGTGTACTTATTGGTCCAGTGCATCACCAAGACAGATGTCCATGCAGCATGAACTTTATTTATAAAGACATAAATGTCACACTTCCTTAAAAAAAGTTTAAATTAACTAATCAACTGGTGACAACTGAACAGTAATACTATTTACATAGGCCAATGCTGACCTTCCTTCACAAAACTTAAAGTGAATTCTCACTCTGAAACACGAACAATGAAATATAGAAGCACACTGATTGCCAGCAGTTTCCTTGTAGATAGCAATCTATATCTCTTACAGAATTCACAACTCACAGAACTTAGATTTCCTCTGTAAATTAACCTAAATTAGCTCTTTGGCACAATCATACGGATGCCTGCATTTCAAGGCCAGTACTGTAACAGACTCAGCCACCCAATGGCATTTCATCTGTATAAAGCCAATGATCCCCTCATTGGTGTATCCAGCCAGAAAGACCTGCCCAAATATTAGATATCCTCTGACAATGTCTATACTCATCCTTCCTACACCTTGACTGAGTGACATTAACACTGATTGCATAAAGACAAACGGGAAGCTTGCAGCTTTAACAGCATTCCCAAACGCCGAGACAAAGACAGTGACCACTGATTTAACATTTAGAGCACACAAAATATCACAATGCCTGGTGCTGTTCAAAAACATGGGTTTAGATTTTCACCTGAATTTCTCAGCATTGTAATCTCCATTTTCTCACTCCTTTGAAGCACCTTGGCAAGAAAATATCCCCAGAAAGTGTATTGGGAGTGTTTTAGAACCATCTCATAGGCTTTCCTGAGTGCACTTGCCTCAGCTTGAAGTCTACAGCCAGTCTACAGTTTAGTCACAAAACATCACTGTTCTGTAGAAATAAATCACTTGCAGGTCAGTCCCACCATTTGATCTTTTCAGTTATTCAAGTTAATATCCGTTTCAGGTTTAAATGTTCAGATATCATTTTACCATCTACCTTGTTAACTCTCTTCCTTATGCTAATAAAACCAGACATATAATTAGT
Source organism: Onychostruthus taczanowskii (assembly GCF_017590055.1). NCBI lineage: Eukaryota > Metazoa > Chordata > Aves > Passeriformes > Passeridae > Onychostruthus > Onychostruthus taczanowskii. The sequence goes on from NW_024497629.1 coordinate 8,017,614, forward strand.
CTTCTACTCCAACAGTCTTGCATGGTAAAACTATCCAGTGTGGCACTTATTCCAAAAATTAAAGCTTCAAACTGAGTTCCTACTGTTAAAGAAATATACTTTACAAATCTTCATGGAAAAAGCCTACCTGGATCAATCAGAAGCAGTATACCACAGAACTGTACCAACTCCTGTTGCTCTATGCCAACTGTTTGATAAATAAGACTTGTAAACCAGAACCTGCTCCTAAATTTACATTTCCTATTTCTGGAATGTGCAAGAAGTTTCCTAACCCTTTTCTTTATGAACTTGCGTATGGTCTTCTTTGTCACAGAAGAAGTGCACTCATTGACCTCTCTTCTGCTATGAAATGCTTTCCACCATGTTAAGTCTCTGTGTCTCTGTCAGGAATTAGAGATGACTTCCAGAACATTAAATTAGAAAAGTCGTTTCAATGTTTGTAAATGAGATCTTAAGCTGTCTGATTAGATATCATTCTAATAAACAACAGAAAACAGTCCTGTTTCTGTTCAGAAAGCAGAGCCTCTCAAAAGTAATTTCATGAGATGGTGGCAATTAGTGTCTTGTGTCATTCAGGAAATGTGTCTCTTTTCAATTAAATGTGTCGTCCAGTCAGGAAGAAGAGTGGTCTGTCCTCTTTGGCATTGGCAGTCTGGAATTCGTCCCGCAGGCGGAACTGCCATTCGTCCTCCAGCTCCAAGCGGACAACGGTCTGGCGGAGAGAATTGCGATCCTGGCAAATCACACACAGGGTGGCACCTGGGCAAACAGTTCAAAGAAACTCACATGAGTATCCCCTTTGTTCTCAGACCACCCACCTCCCACCACCCTGCATGGAGAACTCCACTCCTTTCGCATTAGGAGTTACAAATGGGCTTGGGAGAAAATCAAGCCACTCAGGTAGGACTTAATGAGAGCTATGTTCAGCTACCTATTTGTCAGGATTTTCTTGTGTAACTTGAGATGCATCATCATCATCTAGTAAACAAGACTAGAAGCACTTTCCATGATCTTTAGGGCAGGAAAAGTAAAACTGGCAGGTCTAAGGAGGTCATGATGGATCCTGACAGTAAACCAGATAAAAGCCCTACATCCATTCCTGTTGTAGCCCTCCTGATCCTTACCTTTGTTGAGTGAAACCCTCACTCAGCAAAACCCACACGACAGTCACTGTGATGGCTGACTAAGCTCTTTGTGCTTTGCTGCCCAGAAATGATCTAAACAATGTCTTTAATCACAAATTTTAGTGGGTTTTGGATTGGTAAACTCATCTGCTGGCAAGAAAGAATCTGGTCTATGTGGCTGCAGCCACAAGCAAATCCAGAATGCCGAACTAAAAAAAAAATCGTACTTCAATAACCAATGCCAACTGTCCTGTCTGGCATGCTGATCACACCTTTAACTTGTATGCATGGCTTCACGACTTCTGAGAAAAGACCTCCTTTAAGAGAAAATAATTACTTCACCAGCATACAGTAATCTAAATGAGAAATGGCGAGGTAAGTGGCAATGCCCAAGACAAAAAAATCCCATTATTATAATAAAAATAAACAAGACAGTCACATGGTGTTTAATTCTTATGTGATGGGTTAGAAAATCAAGCAGACTGCCTGGGGAGATGGAGAAATCCCAAAGCAAACACACTTTGTGCTACATGATATAAAAATTGACTGGTTTATGCAAAATGAGACTGACTGGGAGCCTCTGTTTTAGCTGCAGCGAAGAACACAGCAGTTTGTAACAACTCTTCCAGTTTAAAGAGCCACTAACCACGGTGCTCTTCTCCCAGTGACAGTTATAGATGAGAGAAACAAAGCCCAGAGCACCAAATGCCTAAGATAGCAGCAGAAGGATCCAAAGGAAGTTTGCAATGTGACTGTCTGCAACACAAGTGGAAGTTAGTTGTCTCCACTACTGCACACCATCGTAAGGTTTACATGGAGAAACTGGGTATCAGGAATAAATCTTAAAGAGCCATTTTCTATTTCTAAAAATAGAAAATAGATTTTGATAAAGGCTTGTCAATCACCCATCTTCCATTCAAATTTAGAAAAGCTGCAAGAACACAGCAGGTAAATGCTTCATGCATAAATCTTCAATACTCAGTTTTCAAACAGACTAAGGAGTTGTGCACATACTTTAGGCATGATGATATGGATCCAACATTTCTTCCCACTTAGAAATCTGCAGAACTTATAGCACTGCTATATACCAGTTTAATACAGTGCAGAGCCAGCACAATCAAGCATCAAAGTTGGGTGGGGCATATAAAGGCAAATATGAATCCATGCATATACATATATATGCATATATATTAAATAAATATAATAGACTTAAAACACAGATAAAATAGATTTTCCCCACATTCTCAGAGACCATGTCACCTAATTCTTTGTAATAAAATTAATGCAGCTCACCTTTAAGAAAATGAAACTTCTTCAAAAAGCTAGCCACAACAAAGGAGTCACAAAGGTACAGCAGGAGACCACTGAATGTCAAACCAGAAGAACTGATATTCAGAGAATGAGGCCGAGAACTCACGTAGCAAACTGCAATCTGATTGGGAGAGGGTGGAAAAAAATTAACATCTTTAAAGCTTCCATATTAAGCTTCAAGTATCTGCACTTGATTCAAATTCAGACTTTCTTTCCAACTCCAAATATTGTGAGTTTTATAATCCCTTCCAGAACATAGCACTACTTATTAACAATATACATAAGCACAATTCATAATTATGTATTGTTATTATTCATTATTACTATTATTATCATGAGGCTTAGACGTGATAGAGTTTGAAAGCTGCAGTAACAATAGCTCCACACAACCATAATGCTGTGACCTGCCCAGCACATTTTATTTATATGTGAGTAAATACAATAACTCTACAGTCAGACATGAAAAGGACCCTTAGAAGTTCCAAATTTCATTTACATTACTCAAGGATTACTCAAGTCAGTAGAGTTATGCATATACATCAATTTATGAGCTTTTCTCTTGCCTAGTTTGTTTTTATGGCTACTACTGAAATCCACTAGGAACGGGAATATTTACAACACTCTTTCAGGATTTATAAATTCAGATTAAAGGAATTTTCCACACACGGCTTTGCTTCAAAAGTGTCACTGTATTACTTAGCTGGGATACATCCTCATCTGGCATGGATCAGCATGATTGAGTGGAGGAAGGCTGAACCTCAGCAACTGAGACTCTGTACCAGGATGCCTATTCAATATTCCTTCGATCCTACTGTATCAAATTCCAGCTGAGGCAGCAATTCCAGAATTAAATTGAAACTATTTCATGTGGTGAATGGGTCAGAGCTGGAAGGATGCCATGGATGAAGACAGTAACAGTACAATGCCCTCCCACAAAGCTTGTTTTTCCAAACATGGTGAAAACAAAAGCCTAAGAACTCAAAATATTGTGGGAGCAGCATACATGGGAAGGTTATTATACAGCTCTTTGGAAGAGAAGTTCAGTAAACCCAGAACAACTGAATTTTATTTGGTATTCAGTGAAGAGAAAAACAGTCCCTGTCTCCTGAACCACACCACCCTAGTACCAAATTTCTACTGAGATATTTGAGTTGAAGTGCAACCTTAGCTTTAGATCCAGACTCACCAGAGAGAGCCAACAGCTCCTGAGACTTAATGTCAGCTTCTCCCATTCCCACTGCTTGTCTAGTATTTGATTCTCTGCCTCAGCTTATCAGTCTGAAGTCAACTAAAACATCTGTATATTTGAAGTGCTTTCTAAGGGTTATCTAATATTTGTAAAACCCTCTTGTGGAAGAAATTTTCTGTAGGAAGAGTCAAATTATAGCAGATTGAGAAAACACTTCACAGACCATATTAGTATTTAGGACAATTTTGGGATTTCTCTTAATGTACTTTAGTTGAAGCCTCTGACAATATCTCTATGGGACTAAGAATTCAATTTTGGCATCATAGGAATGTACCACATTCTTCAAAAGCTGTGTAACTATTATCACAGAATACATCAATAACTCATCCAAAACAGAGCCTACACATTTCCAGAGCTACTTAGAGATTGTTTTGTTCAGTACCTGTGGTCCTAAGTTAAGGTAACAGTCCACAGATAGCACTGGATGGCTATAATTCTTCAGTGAGAGAGGGAAGAAGCGATGGCTGTGGTACTGGAGATACTTTTCAAGGAGCAATTGAGCAGGTGCTGCCAAGAAGGTGTGCTTGCTGTCAGGAGCACAAATGTACTGAGCAGGGGAGATTGAAACTGGAGTGTCAGATACCTGTGAGGAAAAAATATTTCTCATACAGATCAATCTTAATTAATCAAGTTGTATTTATGTGAATTGTGGTTTGTATGAAATACATCTCTACCCTACAAATCTAAATTTTACATTAGAAGAAAAATTATTCAGCAAAAAATATCTGCTACCAAAACAGTTTCAGTTTCATAAAAGTATACTTGTGTTTATAGCCTTTGAGGTTTCTTCTTTGAACTCAAAGTACTCCTAATTATGAAGTCACATGAAGATGACCAATTCTATAGCTGTAGATAAAATCCACATAGTGAATGGTTATTTGGATTGCAAAGAGACACTTCATGTGTCTTTCAATGTTTTGAAGAAAAACTATTAAGGAAAGTTGTATTTATGACAAGAATATTGTGGATTTCAGAAATAAATAATTTTTAAAAGCCCCACATGGCAGACATACCCCATTACTGGGAACAGATGATGCACAAAAATACCTCAGTTCTCCTAGTTAAAAAAAGACAAAAAAAGGAAAACAGAATTTTAACAACAGTGCCACAGAGGTCTCAGTTCCCACCTTAGACTTTATGTGGAAGGATCGTTGTCCTCCTACTGCAATTTGCTTTTTCATGACGTTGAAGTGGTTGAACCGACAGATGAGAAGGCCAGCACTATGGACACGCAAGTTGAAGTCAACATCATCACATGTAAATCTGGAAAGAGAAAATCACAGCAGGTCAGGGGAATGTTCCTCATCACACACTGACAAATACAAGCACCCAGAGCCTTTGCTCAGCACCACAGAAAGGACAGGTATCAAACATACTGACCCTCCACCAGTGCCTATCAGTCAGGGAAAGGGGCTTCAGCTTTCTAGTAATAAACTAGGCTAGCATCAGTTTGAGAAAAACAGAATGAGGGAGGATGACACTTAGGGAGGGAAAGGATGAAAAGCATGAAGTAGAAAGGCAGTAAATTGCTAAGGAAAATACACAGGAGTTAAAACATTTTTTTGCCTTTTACTATAACAATGGAGTCATAAGAAATTGTTACATACATTACCACCCCAAATACAGTCAAGGAAATTAATTCCTTTGACTTCCCAGGAAAAGGATGAGGCCTTACATTTGATTTATCAAATGCACAGAAGTATCTGACTACTCATTTTCCCCTCAGAATATGAATAGATAGCAATTTTTTCAATGTTGCTCTACAGAACTAATGTAATTTTATTTTAGAAACTAAAACCATTTGAAGGCAGGGAGTCTTTATACAAGAGAACTGCTGAGACACAGGAAAAGATTAAGCAGAATGAGGCCAAACATCCCTGAGCTAAATTTGACCCATTTAAAAAATATAAGGGAACAGAATAAAAGGTAAACTCCTAAAGATGCCTAAATTCAAATATTCTGCTCTCTGGAAAATTCAGACTCAGTTCTCCATTTTGAATATATTTATTACCAAGGAAACAGGATGATGTGCAGAACCATTGGATTGAAATCCAGTGCTTGAATTTAAACTAACTGAGGAATCAGTGCAACAGTCAACACCAGTGAGAAACATGGCATTCAATTACAAGTTTTTTAAGTTTTGTCTTTGATCTTAGCAATATCTACATTGTTATTTGTCATCCCTGACTGTCCCTGTCTCTGGGTTTTAAAATGTACCCTTTTCCTTGCCCAGGCTTGGAATGCCATACAATACTTCACACTCAGCAGTACCCACACAGGATAAACCTGAGCCTCATGTGCTTCAAAGGCAGAGGCAGGAAATGTGTGGTGTGATGTGGCATTCCTGACATTTTAACATTGTTGCTTGTACTCATATCATTTTGCTTTATTGTCATTGTCTCTATTTGTCCTTCATACATAATGCTTCATAAGGTAACACACTTAGGCAGCCTGGGAGCACAGTTCTCTACTAGGAGATGCACAGGGGCAAATTTGTTCTTTTAAGATGCCAGGCTGGTGACAACAGAAATACAGAACATCTGTTTATACACAGACTAATGAACACAGAATGCTTCCCTGCAGTTGTAAGTAAGCTTGGGCCTTAAAAGATATCTTCCTGAGTTAGCAGAGTTCTTCTGAAAAGCGCAGTGCCTGATTTTCAGTTACCTAAGTGTAGCTGTGTAGACCCATTTTAATTACCTGGGCTATCCCACCCAGCTTAGAGAAAACCACACATTTCATGTCATACCTTCCAGCCCCATATGGATGTCTTCCTTATTCTAAGGCACTGAAAGACCAGTTTCAGACAAGTGAATCCTACCTCTAGTGATATATACACACTTCATTCTGTTGTTATAAATGCATGTCCCTCAGAAATGGGGGGAAACCCACAGTTTATTTCACACAGATCAGTGAAATTCTGTGAGACTATGAACGTAGTGAATACAGTTCTGTCAACTGTGGTAATGCTGTGCATGACAAAATTATAATCTAATATATCTAATATAGTAACTGAAAAAGTGGGATTTCTGAGACAGCTGAATGAAAGAAAAAACCACCAATATGAACAAGAATTATTTATTCTTTTCTTCTGATTGTCCTGATGAGCACACATGTGGTATGCTGCAGGTATGCTGCAATGTTGTGCTACTGAGGGCAAAAAGCCCAGATATATATATACCAGAATGAGATTTGATTATGCACCATTCATCCATATATCCCTGTTTCCTTTGGAAGGGAGAGCAGTTAGGCAGACAAGAAGGGAAATACCAAAGGCCACTTGGAGTAGACCAATACTGCAGAGTCCACTGCTGCCTATGTCTATCCTGTCACTTTGTTCTCACTGTTTTATTTGGAACTATAGAAATTAATGTCTTTCTCTAACTTCTGGCAGCCTGGGAAGGATTTTAATCACCAGTAAGAAAACAAAAACTGTCTGTATGCCATTCACAACCTCCCTAAAGAAACAAGAGCTTTGGTAAAACTTCCTTTATTTGGTTCATCACCTCTGCTGAGAAATGCTACTGATTCCCTTACCTGTTCTGATTGTACTGTACATTCTGTGTCAGATCCACATTCAGCATGATGAAGTCATGCACATGGCAGCAGGAGAACGGTTCCTTGATCTCAGCACTGCTTGTTTTACTGGACCATTTCCTCATTCCAATTAGGGCATAATGAGTGACATTGGGAGTTGCTTCAATGTGTTGCAGAATTTGCTTCAGGGAAACATTCCTTTCAGTCCATGTATAGTCACTACAATAATTATGAAAACGTGTTAATTTTAAAATATATAAAGAACATTCAGAATCTCTTTCAGCTGAAGAGCAATTCTTAACAGCTGGAAGTTATGACTTTCAGGTAGATAACTTCAGTGTTGTGTTACTTTACACAAAATTTTTTTTGTCTCTCACTATAGTTAAAATTAACTAGTGCTTGTGTGGTGGGGACTGGTATGACAAATCTGAAACTTAGTCTAGATCTCCCAAAATATTCACTCAGATATGTAAACTTTTTAAGTTACCTAGATAATATTCCAATGAATCTTGGGGAGTTGCTGACTTGTGCCACAACTTAAGCACAAAGCATTAAGATCCTTCTAGCCCACACCTACAGTCCATAAATCTCAGTTTTCATTGAGTGTCATTCTCTCTGAAAGTTTGCTTTAAATTCTGCATAGTCTGTTCATGGAATAGATAAAAATATCTAGCACAAACAATATTCTAAAGCAATGAAAACAAAAATGCTAGTTCAGGGATTTGGGGAACTCATAAAGGAGACACACAGACTGGGACTGACAAGAGCCAAAGGAAATCAGCTGCACAACTTGCACAGAACTGTCATTTAGCTTCCCTAGAAAAATCTGGTGAAAAATGGACATGTTGTCCAGTGTATCAGGGAGTGTTTACAGAGTATGAAATTTGCAGTCCAAGTAACTTTAGCTTGAACAGCAACGGCAGGGCACATAAATCCTCAGGGGACAGGAATGAAAAACAGGCACTACACTATGTGCTGTGCAAAGACAGATACCTAGGAAAGTATCCTCCTTGGGCAAATTCTCTGCTTGTACAGGGTAGGAGTTGTAGTGTAGCAAACATAATTTCAAAATTAAATGCAGAGAAAAGTTAAAAGAGATCAGATGAAAAAGCATATATTAAACTATTTACCTTTTCCTGTCTCCTGAACAATCAACTTCTACTGCATTCCACATAACACAGGAGTCATCTGAAATGACAATGAAAGGCCAAATATCCTGGGGTTTTATCCCCAGCTCTTCCTGCCGGTTCCGTTCAAGCTCCAGGTTATGATAAGACAACTCTTTAATCAGGAAGTGTGCAGCACCTGAAATCATGGGCATAAACCCCCAGATTAAAAATAGGGGCAGAAACTGTTTGCTTTTAACTCAGAAGCCTTTTGAAGTGAATATTTCTGCATAGACAAGGGTATAAATCACAGTGAAGATTTTAACCCCACCACCACCCAGAGCCAACTTGCTTTGTCACTTGCCAAGCAAGTGACTTAAAGAACCACATTGGGAAGGATGAAAAATTAGTCCTGACTTCTGTGGTAAAGATTTTCTAGTGTCTTAAAGGATTTAGTGACTACTTTTTTTAACAATATTTGTGTTTATTAGCATCTCTTGATGCAAAGAGTTAGTGATGTTGACTGACCAGCTGAATGACACTGGAAATTGTCCCTGGTGATCTACTTTTAATGTTTGTCACTACTGCTGTGTATAAGGTGTTCCAGCAGCACAAGCAAAGGGTTGACTATTTCACAGCTGTTGTATTAGCAGAACCTTCCTGAGGGATGTACCCAACCAGAGCATCACTGCCCATGCAAACAGCACGCAACTTATTTCCACAGGGAAACAGTCAGTAACTCCATCTGAGTTTTAACACCCTCAGCTTCTTTCAAATACAATAGAAGAGTTAAGTATTTCTAGGGTGCAGTTCATTGAGCTTGTTCTAGGTGTCCTGGATTAAGAGAAGTGTATCTTCAGCTGTGACACATCGTCTTCAGAGGGAATCCAGATCACCAGATCAGACATCCTAGCCGCAAGCTGTGTGTCTACATTTCACTGTCAAATAACAACATCTTAAGGACCCAAGTTGTGTCCACATTTTTTAGAACTTTTTGTTACACTTACCTACTCCTGCACTGTTGAAAATGCTTGGAAGAACAAGCATGATGTGGTTGGGCCAATACTTCTTATATATGGCCATTTCATACTCCTTGACAACTAAAACATGCAAATGACTGGCTCCATCCATTGCATGATATAAATTGAAAAGCCCATGTTCATGACGGCCAGTGGTGGGAGTAAAAGTGGGGCTTTTTATGTAATCTTCACTCTGTAGGTAAAAAGAAGTGTGAGCTTCTGTATTAATTCAGAGAGAAAAAGGAGAAATAGATTCTTCAGGAGAATAAATCAGATCCACTAACACTAGACAAACTGACACATTTTAAACTTCCTTGATAGTAAAATAAACAACTTTTATAAGAATTGGAAAAAAGAAAACTCTATAACTAGCTTATTTGACCAATGAGAGTGTGGTGGAATGGACAGGACTGCTAACCTTGGCCTGCCAAGTGCAGAGGTACCTTGAGGATAGATCTGGAAGAGGATTTAGGTCCATATGATATAGGACTGCAAGAAACACCTTATTCCAAAACTACAGTACAACTCTTCTGACTGGAGCAAGGGAATAGAAACAGAAGCAAAGGGAGAATAATCCTTAAATGTCCAAGCCTCAAACCAGGTCAGTGGCAGAAGCAAGAAAAGAATCCACAAGGATTCTTTCCTTGCTTCTGTAGCCAAGCACAAGTTTACTGGGTGAGGGAGAGCAGGAGATGTCATTCTTACACTGCTGTTGTGTTTCTGTCTAGGTTCTTCTATTTAAAACTTGAACTGGAGGGTGACATTGATTTATTACTGTTTATTGGAAGCATCTTATTTCCTGCAGGATAGATGTGCTACTGCTTACTGCTGCTCCACAAATTGCTTCAATACTTTAAGCAGTGTGGCCTGACCCACAGTTTCACCTTAGATGTGGGCATCAGGGATCTCTGTAAAGTTCAACATCTCTGCAACAGTGTGGCCTCACCTTGAATATTCTGTGCAGTTTTGGGCACCACAATATAAGAAAAATATTAGACTATTAGAGAGTGTCCAAAGGAGGGCAGCAAAGATGGTGAAGAGCAGTGAGGGGAAGATGTATGAGGAGTGGCTGAAGTCACTTTTTCTGTTCAGCCTGGAGGGCAGACCTCACTGCAGCTGCAGCTTCCTCATGAGGGGAAGAGGAGGGGCAGGCACTGATCTCTGCTCTGTAGTGAGCAGGGACAGGACCTGAGTAAATGGTCTGAAGTTGTGTCAGGGGTGGTTTAGGTTGGATATCAGGAAATTATTCTTCCCCCAGAGGGTGGTTGGGCACTGGAACAGCTCCCCAGGGAAGTGGTCACAGCACCAGCCTGACAGAGCTCAAGAATTGTTAGGACAATGCTCTCAGGCACATGGTGTGACTCCTGGGGATGGTGCAGTGCAGGGCCAGCAGTTGGACTCAGTGATCCTTGTGGGTCCCTTCCAACTCAGCACATTCTGTGATTCTGTGGTCAGAGCCTGTCAAATAGATGACCTTTCTACAAGCATGACATGTGATTCTTTATACAGTCTTGAACCCATGACTAAGATTCTTTCAAAGCATTACATTTATGTGAAAGTAACTAAGCATTTACACAGAATAAAATAGGATATTCCACTGCTTTTTCTCTACAGAAAAAAAATGCTTCCTCTTACTAATGATATGATAAATGAAATCATATCTTTGAGTTTCTTTGCAGAAAGTATTCTCACTTTAACATCTTAAACCCATAACCAATTCCTTTTGTCACAGATAAGACTGTTTACACCAAAGGATCAACCTTGACTATGACCAAAAGATAGAGCTTTTTGGAGTCTCGACAATTTTTTTTCGCATATCCCTTTCTGGGAGAAAATACAAGCTTAGCATAAGGACATCTTCATTGTCTCTTGACAGGAGAAATGGTAGTACAGAGAATACTAATTCAACAAATTTTGAAATTGGTGGTGTCTCTCTCCTATATATGGCCATAAATAGAAATAAAAATATCCAGCTACCTTATCTGTGACCAGTGGTAGCCTCATACTTTCCAGCTGTCTTCCTGGTTGGCTAAAGACAAAATGATGCTCCTTTGATTTTGGAATGATAAAATGCAGCTGTATTTCTTCTCCCAGCATAGAATATGAAAAGGCAAATGCATGCAGAGTGGACTCATAAATCTAAGGATGGGAAAAAATATGATAATTCCAGTTAAAGTCAAACCACAAGGTATCAGTGTAGTTTATATACATTTGCAATATTGCTAAACAGATTACAGTCACTTACTGTATGACATTAGATTTAACTTCATTCAGGTATCAGTGTAGTTTATATACTGATATACTTACATTTGCAACATTGCTAAACAGATTACAGTCACTTACTGTATGACATTAGATTTAACTTCATTATTCATAAGTGTTAAGCAATATTCCCTAAGCTAGAACTTACACTAAAAAAATACAGATTAAAGGGTTCCCTCTTTTGAAACTGTTGTCTCAGTTTCATCTTGCAGATGGCACCAATATTTACAGGCCCCTCCTGGCTTTCAGAAATATTGGCACATAAAAAACAGTATTTGCATTGCTGACACTTTCTTCCTCACATTATAATAGGCAAGAAATTAGAGGGTTATTCTAAGTAAAAGCAAGTTGTATACCACACATAGACTACTCTGTGCTGGACTACTCCTGTATCAGAAGTAGCACCTGTTGCAGCCACTCAGGTGCAAACTTTTGCACTTAAGCAAAGCCCAGTGGAAAGCTTACTGGGAAAGCAGTTTTAACTGGTAGTACACATGCAGATCACAGCACTGAATAAATGAGTGTAAATGACACAAGGGCTGGTCCTCTGATCTCCCCAAACTGCAGCCTAGCCAAGGCAGGCAAACCTCAAGAAATAACAAAATCTGTAAATCAGCTGTATGTGTACACACACACACAACTTCTAAGCCAATTAAAATACAGTGAATGTAGAGAAACTGTGTTTGGGGTGTGTGTGCTTCAGCTTCTGATCTGCAGAGTAACACCTGGAAATCTTTACCTGGTACCTGGGGTTGAAACCCATGTACTGATGGCACTGCTCACAGTGGTGGTAGGTGTTGTATGCTGCATACTTAGACAATCTCATCCTAGTTGTTTGACGGCACGTGTACATATCTTCCTGTCTCCTGCCCTTTGATTTGTCTATTAAGAAAAGAAACAAACTAAATGTAACATATATTCAAGGCTAGAATGTATTCTCTTGTGACAGACTGTTTCTGTCACTGAAATCAGCTTCTAGGAAAATGGCAATATAAAACACATACAAAACAAACCATTAATTCATCCTGAGCACAGTAGATTTTATAAAGTGCTATGTACAGCAAAGAGAACTACAAGGAATTATCTACAAATTCGTGATTATGGTAATTCAGTACAGATTTCACGTAAGGCTGAGATGTAAGCAGTGCCTGATCATTAAAATTTTCATTGTTGCTATTATTGGTAGAATGCTTACAAAAGCAATAAATAGTAAAAAAGAGCCTTATGACATTTGCCATTCTGTGACAGATATTACAGTAGATTATGTGAAATTAATTTGGCAATTTAGTGATGTTGCCCCCTTCGTGTATATCCACATTTTTCAAAGGATCCTCTTTGTGAGAGACTGAGGGAAGATGAGGTGTATTTTCTGCTGAAAAAGACTTTGTTATTTAATATTCCACTCAGATTTTCAGCATGAGATCAGGTTGCTCAAAGCTCTTCCTTGTCATGTTACGTTTCAAAAATCACCAAGAGTGGAGTTTTTGTGATCTCTCTGGGTAACCTGCTCCATGTTTGACCACTTTTTATTCTGCAAATATTTTTTATACAATCTAGTTGTAATTTCCCATATTGCAACTTGTGTCTGTTGTCTCTTCTCCTTATGCTGTGTTTCTATAATATAATAGTTTGTTTCTATAAATTCCCATTAGGAAGTTGAAGACAGCATTCAGATACACCTGCTAGACATCCCCAGATGAAACAAACCAAATTCACTGCAATTTTTTCCATATTTTGGTGGCTGCTCACTGGCCTCACTTCTCTATGTCAACGTCTTTCTCATATTGGGAAGCCAAAAACTTGACAGAATACCCAGATGTGGCCTTAGAGTTGCCATCACAGAAGAACAATCACTTCCCTTGACCCTGTTAACCCAGTGGAGAACTGGTGGCTCCTGTTCAATTGCTGTCAACCAGGACCATCAAGTCACCTTCATCAAAGCTGCTGTCTACAGAGCTGGCCCCAAACTTGCACAGCTGAATAAAATTATTCTATCCCAAGTGCAAGGGGCATGTTTGGTGAACTGTTCAGCAGGTTCCTGTTCCTGAGGTTCCACTTCTCCAGCCTGCCAAGGTCGTTCTGAACAGCAGGGTTTCCTCCCTGCCCCCACTCCCATGTGCCTGTGTCTGTCCAGCTGGCTCATTCAGAGGACTAATTCACAATACATCAATACTCCAGGAATCTAGATCTGAGCATGTTCATCTCATGCCTTCCAAACCTAACCTAAAACATAAAAAATAAACCTATAGATACTTCTAAGTAGAAAGCTAACTTTATTTACATAAAGCATTGTATTGCTGTGGAGCAGGACAATGCTACTTTATAATTCAAACACACAAACTTATTGTGGAACTAGAGCTTTTTTAATGAAAGACTATCCATATAATATTCCATAAGTAATTTATAGGGGTCATACTTTGGTACTTCATCTGGAAAACTTGAAATCTTTTTTCACTATTACTTTCACTGGAAACTGGAAAGCTTGAAATCTTTTTTCACTATTACACTATTACAGAAAACAATTCTGATATTTTAACTCTGCTTAAATGTTTAACAGGATTCTCACATTAAAAACAAATAAATACATATATGTATACCAATCAGGATTTTAAAAATTCTAACCTTCACTGTTTATAGTCTGAAGCTTTGAACAAATCAGACTTGCATCTTCATATTTTGGATCATGGATGGTGTAGTCAAAAGGCATCTTCTTAAATGACTCCAAATCTGGCCACATATCTCCAGGCTGACGGTAGTATTGATCAAATTCTTCTTCTTTTATGTCTACGATATTATTGAAAAATAAGAATTCAGAATTTTTTAAAGCTCTTTATATTGCTATAGATGGTTTTACTGTACCTATTATTCCTGCTTCATTTTTTCTTTCGTTAGTCTGATGACACAATGTCATTATGCACCAAGAGGTAAACTTTTGCACAAATGAACCTTGTACCTCAACACAACTCCACCTTTTAAAAATTATCTTCACATCCTGTCTGACACAAATACATCTGGAAACACAGAGGAGTAATACACTGTAAATAAAGCAAGTTTGGACCAAAATTAAATATTAGAGAGTAGAAACTTCCTTCCCTCAGGTAATCGTGTATAATAAAAAAATATTACATTGCTCCTCATGGTATAAATCTGAAAAAATTGCAATGATTCCTTTTATATGCTTTACCATAAAAGTTCATTCCAATTCCACACTGAAGACCAATGGCTGGATATAATTTCATATACATAAATGCTGTTGATCCCTTTCCACAAAAAACAGAGGTATGTTCTTTGCTTAAATTCTAAATGATGAATAAAATAATAAAATGTTCTTAAGTGTCAGTTGAAGATCACAGAAAATTTTTCTTACAGTATTTGTATAATGTAAAGCAATTGCAAAGGTGAATAGGATAGAACAGGCACAGAATATAGAGACAACTGTATTTCAATTTAGCATAACAATTTTCTGTTGTCTCCAGAATATTTTTATATCAGGAACTTACTAATGTTGATTTCTTCCTCATCATAAACATCCACTTCCGTCAGTCTAATCAGCATTCGGGACAAAATACTGAGGAACTGCAGATAGGCACCTGTTTTCCCTATCTGTAAACATAGAAATTAGAATAAAAAGAAAAAAAGTAAAATTTTCCTTTTCACCATGTTAGTTTTCCACATATCTGGAAATTGTAGCTATGGTGAAACAGTATATTAATATTCAGTGCTTGGAGATCCTTGTTATTTGTGTATTCCTTGGCATAAATGAAAAGCTTAATGTTCAACAGTTTTATTCTCTCTGTGCAGGAGCCTATCTGGAAAACACATTTTATATCTCAGGTCTAATTACAGACCCACAGACAAGAATTTTCTCTCCTGATGTTATAGGTTCTACACAGGCAATGAACATCTAAAAATCACATAAGCTCATAAAATGTACAAAACCCCCCTCAAATTACAAGATAACTAAAGAATTATCCCAAGCCTTTCATTTCCATATGATTTACCAGTTCACTGCCTGTTACTGAAGTACAGTAGAATTGAGGAGCAAAAGTGGCAACGCATCCCTGGGAGAGCTCGTGCTGGCCACTTCCACTCCTGAAGGACACGGAATGTGCAGCAATGTCCTGTTCCACCTCTCATGTTGAAAATACAGTGTTTCCCTTCCAATCTTTTAAAATTACCTTTTAAAAGTCCATTTTAAAATTTTCTTAAAATGTAACTTTTCCTTTCTTTTTCACTCCATCAACACAGTGTATAAATTTTCCCTTCACTACGTCAAGAGTACTGCTGGAAGGTATAAGCCACAGCCAGTGATTTACTCAGTGGGTTGTTCTGTCTTTCACGTGTAGTTTGCTGATGGTAACATCAAGTAAATAAGGCCATGTTTAAAGAGGCAGCTTTAAAAACCATGATTGTGTGTGTGTGGGCTGTACAGGGAAGGTTTTCACATAGATCACTTACAACACATTGGACAGCAACTGTCTGATTTCACAAAGGGGCATCAGATTTTGGATTAGGTCTATATTACTACTGAATTGAAAACTCAGCTTCACTTCCATTACTGCCAGGGCATGTCAGAACCATAAGGTGTTGGAATTGCTAAACAGAGTATTTAAGTTACTATTTTACATCTATGACAAGAAAAAATTTCATTTTCTCTCAACACTTGAGGAAAGGAGGCTTTAAATTCGAAGCAAGAGACATTTCTTTTGGTCAAAGCTCATTATCTGTTGTTTTTCATATCAGACTGCAGTTTGAACAGTTGCTTGCAAAGGGTGCATAAGGGTCTCACTATCCCTGTTCTCTGCCGAGAATCAAATGTCAGCACACAACTCTGTCATCCTGGAGTAACACAGAAAAAAAAAGTGACTTTGAACAGAGGAAATGACAGCATGGACTATAGTCAGCCCATGGACCAGATGTTTCTAACTCCCAGTTTTGTTTTTTATGTAAAATCCATTGAAACTAATGAGAATTTTTCCTCTGACCCTGGAACAAGGTTCTAAACTTGGCTGCAATGGCTACTCATTGAGGAGCTAGAACAAAACCATCTTATTTTCCCACATCTGAGGCACACAAAGAAAAGACTTTGTTTTCCTCACATCTGAGATTACCTTTTTATTCTCTTATGAACATACTCTTTTAAAGTACCTTTGATCATCCTTTCATTAAACACATTTATCAAAAGCACACACACCTGTCTCCTTGATATTAGATATCTATATAAAAATCAATTCTTAATCTGTTTGAAGTATATACTTAGAACTGTCAACAGAACACACTGAAAACCTTACTTTTTCTTTTTGATATGCATTAAAATTTTATTCTATCAAACTCATGTATTTTTCTTTCCCTGGGGGTCCAGTCTTTGCCAATGGCTTTTCACAATGTGTGTGGGAGTGACGAGGCTACTGCTGCATGGTGCTGAGATTAAAAGTATCAGTCACCAGGCTCAAGTGTACACAATACTGTAGGGTCATGAGTCAAAAGTGCTGGAAACCACAGGATGACAAGTGCTACACCACCAAACTGTAATGCATGCAATTAGGCCATTGCATGCATCAGATCTTACCCAATCTCATTATCTGTCACATTAAAAGTTTCCAATTCAGTACTGTGGGTTTTATGAACTGCTAGATATGAGCAATGCTGTATGTAAAAAGCTGTTGGGAACTTTCAGGAATATCTCCATGTTATTAGAATGTTTCCCTGCCAGAGACTGGGCTCAGCACATGCAGCATTCATATTTGGACACCATTCACTAGCACATTTGCCTGCATTTGCTGCTCAAGAAATGAAATGGTGAAAGAGAGAACACTTTTTTCAGGTCATTTTGAGAAGAAGATTTCAAAAAGAAAATGAGAAATTAATGACATCTCATTTACAATCAGCATTTACTCCAGAAGGGAAGAATCTTGAACAAATGAACTTGTAGCATACTGAGACAGCTAAATGCACCTCTAAAATGAATTGTACTGTTTCATATGTGTACCATCTCCAGGCAAAATGGAATAGCACAGAGACTCTTTCTTTGTTTGAAAATACTGAATAACTATCAAAACCCACAACTTCTACATCTCTCCAAAGAGCCTCTGCCCCATCTGTCACTACTCCTTTTTCCAAGAGTTTGTGAACTTTAAGTAGCTACAAAGAGACCCTGCAAGCAGGGTATGCACACCTTTGAAGCATAATCCTCTGCATAACAGGATCCTGCCCATCCTCTATTTCTTAATTGCAACAAATAGGAGATCTGAAAAGAAATTTTTAAGTGGATACCTGATTGGTCTGCAGCTTTACATGGCTTTAGGGAAGTCAAGCACAATGCTGTGCTGATCCTAACTAGTGGCTCTGGGCTAAGCATGATATATTAACAATGACAACAACTGGTAAGGAAGTACTCTGAGCAAGGTTCTTTTCTCCATATCTTGTCTTTGCTCTGGATACCAAAGATGTAAACAGATTAAAAGGCTGAAGGAACCTAGAACTGTCCTGTGTTTTTACAATTTCTGAAACAAAATGTAGGTGAGAGGGGCCACTATGATAAGCAGCTCTACTTTCCAGAAAAAAGGCTCCTCAAACACGTGGCAGTGCTCAGTGCTGCGTAAGATACAACACTTGGGGGGCAATATTCCCAAATAATGGAAGTATTACTCTAATTTGTTCCTGTCTACCTGACTTTGGAAGACAGAAGTCTGAAGAATCAGATGTGGAAGAAGAAAATCCCAGAAGACCAAGAAGTGAAACTCTCAAATCTTGTGAAAACTGATGATAGCTAGGGAATTTGGGGCCTGATGAGATTTAGGGCTTCTGTTTCTCTTTTTATCCTTAGTGTCAGGGATGATTTAACCCTTAAAATACTAAGAATATGCTTACTCTGCAGCCCTTCATTCATGGAGAGTGTAGCTGTAGCAAGAGGAAGCAATATGAATTCAAATTCTTTCCTGAACAAAATTTGATGTATATATGAAGGTCTAGTTTTTGTATCAAAGACATATATTACCAAAGAGAAGGGGAAAACTCTCCAAAGATTTTGACCACTGAACTCTGCTTGCCATAGATCTCAAGGGTAGGGTGCAAACCAACTAAGAATCTGAGAGAGAGCATTCCAGTGAGATGAACTGCATGTGTCCCTCCACGCAACCATGGAATGACATTCAGAAGTGCTGCTGTAGAAGCTGTAACAGTAATGAGCTTCCTTTTTTTAAGTTGTTCTAGATGCTGGACACCACGACCACTAGAAGTACTTTATTATTCTTACATGATGGTATAAAGCATCCTCTGATTTCAGGCCTTACTTTTGGAGAAATATGGTGAAAGGGGAAATAATTCCATAAGGCTTTTCTATTCTAATTTCCAGGTAAGACAGTTCTTCACATACCATGACAGTGGTTTTCAAACTGTGGCCTGTGAATCAATGATGATTTGCAGAAAACATGCTGATGATCCACAGACAGTTGGTCAAATGTTGATGGCTCTTCTCCGTGTTTCCACATGCTACATTCTTCTAAAACACAGCTAATAATAGATATATTAAATATTTCCCTAATATTTTTCTTACATAAGCTGAATGGTATATACACCCATTGTAATGATATTCTAATAAAGATAGAGTAATAATATGGGCAGCAGTTTTCTTCTTCAAGAAGTGTTTTAAGACATGCTTGCTACATTCCCTGGATGTGGTGCCACAGGACTGAGCTGTGCTCACCAGCAGCTTCCATGCTTCAGGAAAATGCCTTCTAAATTGTAAAATCCAGTTAAAAACCCAAACATACAAAAACTTGATTTGAAGTTTGGGGAACTTTAAGACAAATGCTCTGAAGAAAAAATACTTGAGAGAATTTAGATTTCTGTGTAGGCATTTGCATGGGTGCACCAGGGAACAGACATCGAGCCGTAGATACGATACATATTGCACATGGTGATGCATATTAAATTATACTCACTAACCAATGGCTTAGTGAGCTAATTACAGATAAATTATTCCATACCTATCCAGTTTTTACTGTATTTCCTAAAGCCTATTGTAAAAATAAGACATTTATTGTAAAATGCATCAAGTAAAAATGCATCAAGTCTTCCAGAAAAAAATCTGGCCAGTACAAAGGGTAAAATCTCTCCATGAGAGAAGGGTAAACATATTTTGTTACTAATTTCCCTAACAGTGAGAATTGTTATTTTGATTCTCTAAGTGCCTAGTCTTCTTGCTATGTTGATTTAGTGTTTTTCATTTTAACCAGAAAAATGCTTCTTGATTTAAATTTTAGTAAAGGAATTGCTGCCTGATAAAGAAAACAAGTAATTACTAATTTTTGGGAAAATACTACTCTGGCAGTCTCATTCTTTGGCTGAGATGTTACCAACATTTAGATATGAGCGGTCTAATAATTGTTTTCATTTCTGCCTATGCCTCTTGATGCTGTAAGTATTAAGTCCATGTGAAATGTTAATATTATAAAAAATAATGAATAAAACCTACTACAGGAAGGAAGATTATTTCTTCTCAAAAGAGAAGGGTAATTCTAATTTCTGCATACTTTATTGCTACTATTCCCTTCTAGAAACACTGAATTGTCATACCTTAAATTAACCCACATACTTTTAAAGCTGTTTATTTCAATTACAGGCGCTTTAAGTACTTTGGGAGGTTAAAATTGTACAGGTAGAAAAGTTGCTGGGTTTTTCCATGAAGATAGAAATAAATTAAGATATTTCCATGGAATAATAAATGGAAATTTCTATTAAATTAATATATAACCCTACATTTTTATATTTAGGAAGAAGATATGATACACCTGCTTTGACAAACATGAATTTTTTCTGTGTGAAACAGGTATATTCTTCAGAAAGAAGTGAAGAATATAAAATGAATAAAGATATAAAAAGCATTCTTTAGGAACTAATCCAACTGTAGGACCCGATACAACACTAGGAAATAACCAGCATTGTGAAGACAGCTGAAAAAGAGATGCAGTTTCAAGTGAAAGAATTGTTACCAAGGCTGAAATTCGCAGCTGTACAGAGGCTGAACAGGAGTCCTATTCCATACTTGGGAAAAAACCAGAGAGGTTTGATAGTGAAAAGTGGGCTGAGAAATAAACAAGCTTCCTGTTTGATCATAGTTACTTAAATTGCAAATATGAAGTGTGTGAACCATCAAAACCTTCTCACTGTGTGTAGTATGCTGTCAGAAGTCTCTGAATGACTCTTCTGAGATCCACAATTTACATTTGGGACTCAAATATCAAAGAAAAAAATTCTTATTGGCTAATCTGAATGTTTAGGATGGCTTCCAGAATCATATCTTTATGGGGTTTGATGTGAATGCAATATAAAATTCTAACAGAAGTTAGTGCCTGTCCTTTTGTTACAGCCTGTCCTTTATTATTTATGCCAAAGTTTGGGGGGTTTTTTGGGATAAAAATGAACATCTCTCTCCAGATTGTACTCATTTTTATGCTGCAGCTGAGTATGAAATTCAGTTTCTTGATCACATAATACCTCAATATTTGGCAAACACAAATTATTTATGCCAAAGAATGGACAGTGAAAAACTGTCAGAATATTTTCTGGAATCCTTTGTGACTCAGAGTAACATCTGTGGGAATTCCCAATATGAAGGGTTCATTTATGCTCCTTCTGCCCTGTATATTAGGTATAAATGGAAAATAATAATGTAACAAACAGCAATATGCAGTTGCTTTTTGCCCTGGATGGGCATAGAAGAGTGGCTCATGTGGCAAGCTAATTCAGTAACTATCTTTGGATTAATTCTTTGGGCTGATGTTACAGTAACTGGAAACACCTTTGTCTTGGTTTGCATTTATCCTGTTTGACTTCTGAGGTTCACAGGAAATGTATCTGCTCTCAGCAGGCACAGTGCCTCTTCCCATCTTGTTGCTTCATAGTGCAGTAAAACATGAGGCACAACAATACTACCTTTAGCCTGTAACATGTGCACTTAACTAGGAGACATCTTGCTCAGAGATAAGTGCTAAACATTCCTAGAGAATTTACACAAGAATTAACTTCTTAGAACTAGATCCATTTCCATATATATTTTCAAAGTAATGTAAAAAACTCCTGGGTCAGCTACTCATCTCTTAAATGTGGCTCTGCTACTTTGAACTGGCCTTCTTGCATGTGTTATTTACAACGGCTTCTATTTCTGTCTGCTGTGCGAAGGAAACAAAATAATTTAATTACAAACTCCCAACTGCTTTAACATTGATCATAAGAAAGTGGCTTTGTCAAGATCTTTGATCTTTATTTTAAATGTAAATGCATATTCAACTTTACCAAACTGAAATTCCACATGAAATCTATCTCTTGAGCAAACTGTCTTTAAAACATTTTAATGGAGAGAGACTGAAAAGTGAATATTGCTGCAGCTTCTCTTTATTTGAACTCAGGCTAACAGTGATTTTTTTATTAGAAGGGATTAGGAAATAAAATATAATTAATTTACTCTCCACAAAAAACCACCACCCCGTCAAGTATGAAAAATAATAACTAAATCTTTGATTATGATAAACTTAAACAAAATAAATCAATTATAATACCTTGTTCTTTTTACACACCTGTGGTGGCCCACTCAGCAGCAGTCTCCTTGGGTGAAAGGTGTCCATTCTGCCCTCACTTCTGTTGTTGTAGTCCATATGGATTGGCTTGGGAACTGTCCACTGGCGGTAGTACAGAGACTGCTCCGTACACGTCATCATCTTGCTCATAAGAGGACGGAAAGAACTTGCCCACATAACAGAATGGTAAGGCAAGAGGGAAGAGGATTTGGGAAGTCCACTGCTGTCTGTAGAAGTAATAATGTCATAAACCAGTTTGGGCAGGAAAACTATGGGAGGCTGTTTTGATGCTTTGGTCATGGAGCATTGAGACGTCTGTAGGATGAAGGAGTTATGAGTAGGGGCAGAGGAGGAAGAAGAGGAGGAGAAAGGTGGGGAGGATGATGAGGTGATGGAGACTTGTGTGCTTTTTATGTTTTGCTTCATATCCAGCTGTTCAGTTACTGGTGGCAAGTGTTTGCTGATTGTTGTTTGTGCCCCCTTGTCTACTTTCTGCTTCTGCCTTTCGTAGTTATTTGTAGTTTCTTCAGTGCTGTTACTTGGGGCTTGGGGAGGGGACGACTCAGTGCAGACTGCTGTAATTAAAAGAAAATTTGTATTTTAATGCAGTGCAACTATCCCTGCCACAGTTAAACAAAACACAACAAATAATCCTCTTGATAAATTGTCCAGCAAACATTGCAATCTTGCTCCTCTTGTTTTGACCTTCCTCGTACAGGAAGCCATAATGGGACTAGTTTGCAGTATTTGTTTTAACGCAGAAAGAGGCTTTTAAAGTCCTGAAGTGCATAGGAAAGATGTCAGTGATTGCTCTGTCCTCTATTTCTCTCATACATTCCTTGCTTAAGGTGCTCACCAGATACTTTATCACTCAAGACAAATACAAAATTACTGAAACCATTGTTTAAATGAATTGAAGGAAATAAGTATTTCCAGGCTATTACCCCACCACACTACACAAATGTCTACTGAGACTGACATCTAAAAACAGTCCTCTGAGTCAGCTCTGCTCTGACACCCATGTCTGTGTCATTGCAGCACCTAGGCTGATCTAACAAAACCTGGCAGCCCTCAAGTCTCTGGTGCTACATAATGCATTAGTGCATTCACACAGCTTTGGGTCAGCTCAGAGAGCATACTGAACTCATGAGTGTTGGATGGGAATGTGTGATGTAGGTACACCCTATAGATAATTGCAGATTTTCTGAAAGCTATATATTTTTAACCTATATATCTTAACTATTAAGATTTCTTGAAAGTTTAACACATGTTAAATGGTTCTGAGCATCTTTAACACTTAGTGTAAGAGGACATGCAGATATTTCACAGTCTTCAAAGTACAGAGAGAACTGCTTGTGGAATCAGTCTACACAAGGTATTAGAAATATCTGCCTAAGGCTGAACATAGATTAAATCAGATTTCCTCTCATGGTGAAAACAACCATCCTGGTTCTCAAAAACCCTC
This sequence comes from Onychostruthus taczanowskii, assembly GCF_017590055.1. Taxonomy (NCBI): domain Eukaryota; kingdom Metazoa; phylum Chordata; class Aves; order Passeriformes; family Passeridae; genus Onychostruthus; species Onychostruthus taczanowskii. Next base: position 8,041,264 of record NW_024497629.1, read on the forward strand.
ATACTCTGAACAAACAAAAGTCAGTAGTTTCTCTTGATTTCAAGAAACAGTAAGCTGTGCCCTGTCTATTAATCTAATGTAGTCAGTAATAGCCATTAGCAATAAATACAAAAGTGTCACCAGCACTGTGAATGGTAAGAAACACCAGTGTGACATCCCTCAAAATACAAGTATCTAGGGGCACAGAAAAAAAAGTAAGAAAAATATTTCTTTAACCACAGATGTACTGAGGGCACGGAGCCATGGGCAGACCACATGGAAGTACCCAGTTTGGGCACCCCATGGCATGTTAATTTTTCAAGCAAGAAAAGATCCTATTTTCTACATTTCAGAAGTCTAATCTCTATATTTTCTAGTCATTGTAAGTGATTCCATTAAAATAGGTTTGATCAAAACCTTAGTGATTTATGCCTTTTATTGTTTATCAAATAAGCTAAGGTCTCTTTTATGTCCTAAACTTAAATTAACAGAGATGATCTTATGCCTTACTGGAAGCTTTTGAAGAGAGAGATGAAGAGGCAGAGTCATGGGAACGTGATCTTTCTCGTTTCATAGGGCTTCTCTTTTCTGAAGTAGAACCTGTTTTGTGAATGACAGTAAGGGAAAACAAAATCAAAATATAATTTAGGTAAGCCTGTAAGTCACAGCTATATTGTAAAAGTAAGGAAAAGTACAGAAGGGTTTGTCTGGGGTTTGTCCTCATCCTGACACTGTTTCCAGTATGGAGAGTATCTGTTCCCACCACAGAATATTGGATCAGCCTACAGTCTAATTTACCTATGCTGAGCTGCAATAGCTTCACAAAAACCAGTGCTGCAACCAGGAGCTGGTAATATCTAGCCATGATTTCTCTTCCAAGCCATGTTTTACACTCCCCATTAATCCTGTGTCAGGGAAAGCAGCAGGCAACAAGCTCTATTTTGTCAGTATGTTTTGAAATGACCTCCTACCCCACACAGCTATATGGTCAGATAATGTCTCAGCTTTTGGTGATGAAAATCCTCAAAATGATCAAGGCCATTCACTTGAGATTCCTAACTCAGGCTCCTAAATTAAAATGCTTGTTTCTGTACAGTTTTAACGTGATAAATTGAGACATAAGTACTACCATCAGCAAACTTAGACTGTAAGCCTACTCATGCTCTGAATTGGACTCTGGATGATCATACCATACTTCATGGACCAGGAGAGCAGCCTCAGACATCACAGGAGCCAATTTGACTCAGATCACATACAATCTCAGCATACTTCAACTAAATGGACAGAACTACTCATCGCAAGGAGCACCCATCACACCTGAAGCAGGCATCTATTGAACACAGTTTGAGTATGACCTCAGGTATTTCATTCCTCTATGAAGAGTCCATATTGGATTAAAGAAAGTATTTTTGTTCAGCCTGTTCTGCTGCCATTTTCAGTGAGTAAGTACTTCCTAGGTGAACTTGGAAGGTAATTGGGTTTCCTCCTCCTCATAGTATAGAAAAGGAAATGAAGGCAAGTTGTTTGAGATTTAAATACTTAACAGGGATTAAAACCCTTTGTTTTCCACAGGCACAATGGACAGTAAAGAAAAGTGTGGAGATCTAATAAATAATTGATAATGTCCATCAATTATAACTCAAAAAAACCCCAGAAAATAATTGTTCCTGGGTAAATTATTGTTGCTTTTTACACATTTGTATGTTCTCAATTGGTTTCTTTCACCAACTCTACAGTGTAAATTTGAATTAATGGGTATTTCAAGGAGAACTCAGAAGTTTTTCTGTTGAGATGTATTTTCAATCCATACTCTTTAACACCTAACAAGCTAGGGACTACTCAGCTCTTTCCTTGAAAGGAATCTTTATCACTGACATAATTTTAAGGATAGGTTCAGTAGCACCAGGAACAGTTTAGTTGGAGCTGCCACTGAGGGAAGGGATGCAGTCACTGCTGCTGTTTCTCAGACAGCAAATCTCACCCTTCCCTGCTGGGGAGGCAGAGTGCAGAGGGCCCTCTGAACAGTAAATGTCACCTGGTGATCCTATTTGAGCTCCACTTTTTGGCTGTCAGAACATACAGGGCAAAGGAGGAACACAGGAGGGAGCCAGAAAAGAGAGAGAGATAACAGATACAGAACTGCAAGTAGTTAAAATGCATCAGCAGCAGAAGGGTGAGGAAACAGAGGTTCAATGAGATCAAACAAAACTAAGGAGCAGAGCTCACTCAGTAAGACTAAAGGGAGAAAACCTCACCCATGCGTTTCTGCTTTTGCTAATCATTTTCAATCATTTCACAGCTTCTTTTATTACCAGTAATAAAAAATACCTTCTGTCACTATTTCTTCATCTTCATTGTCAGTACTGCTTAGTTTCTCTGGGTCACTTTCTAACACATCATTCACAACTGCTTTCTCTGTGTGAATTTCTGAGCTCACAAAGTATGCTGCCAAACCAAGCTCTTGCTCCAGGCTTGTCCGTACCAAAGAAGATGAATTTATTAAACGTAGGTCACAGTATCTCAGTGATCTGGAGAGAAACAGGAGGAGCTAGTATGAAAACTCACTGTAATCTACTGCCTTATCTCTTTGAGAAAAACAGCCAAAGGGCAATTTTTTCATTATTTTCTTCAACAAGGGATGAGATAGAACACAGTATTTTGTGCTTAATAAGCTTACCACTGTGGTGCATACACTTTTCTTTCTCTTAATCTAGTTACACAACTTAATTTACTGCACTGAACATTAGCATCTTCATCAGAAAAAGAATAATCATTTGGATTCTAAACCTAACACACACAGAGTAGGATTCAGTTGAACATACAAAAGCATTTAGTGCCCCAGGGCATCCTGTCTCTCTTCCAGCTGCCATTCCAGAAGGCACTCCACACATCCTGGGACACACCTCTCAGCTACCCTAAAGAAACCTAAGCAGTTATAATTCTTTTTTTTTTAACATACCCATTCTCTCCTCTAAACTAGGATAAGTCTCATAATATTTTGGAGCTATTTACATCTTTCTATAAACAGAAGTTTATTATAAATAATATGGAGTTTGCATTTTTGATATTAAAACTTCCCCCAAAATGGCAAAGAAACACCTTGACACTGAAATCTGCTCTCCTTTCACACAAGTAATCACACAGTTAATCTTCAGCTACTTGATAATCAATGGATAACACACTGCCACTGAGAAAAGAGTGGATTTTCTTACCGTGGCAAAGACTCTCCTTGTGGATCCATCCCACTAAATATCAATATGCAAGGCAAACCTTCCAATTCCAAATAGGTCTGTGGCCTCCAATCTACATCCTCAATTTTCTGCCAGATCTGTACAAGGTAGAGAAACCCTGTTGGACATATCTATATGTTGGACTCATCTATAAGTATATAATAGTTTATGTATATATGTGTGTATATATATATGTGTGTGTATATATATATATATATATATGTGTGTGTGTGTATATATATATATATGTGTGTGTGTATATATATATATATATATATGAGATATATCTATATCAAATAAAAAGACAGAAAGACATACTTTATCATTCATTATAAAAATCCACTTGTACAGTGGAAAAGAAGTCACACAGCAGAGCCAAATTCAACACAGACAGCTCTCACAGTTTCTAGAGCATTACAGGCAGCAATCTGCCTGCTGTTAGTCTGAGCACATTGGGACAGTATGTTCCAGCCTGAAAAGCCTCCCAGCTTCCAAGCTGCATAGATAGCATTGAGACCAGGGCATATGGCAAATATGGCACAATGGAGAGTAAAGCTGAGAAGGAGTTCTGGGGGAGAGAAGAGAATACAGAGGCTTCTTGAGGGAGATAATATATGGAGGTCTGAGTCCAAGGAAGAAAATAAGTTAGAAATGAGAATTTTTCATCTTAGAGGAACAGAAGAAAGTTGGAACTGTTCAACACACACCACTGTCCCTATCTACAACCCTCTGGAGCCTCCCACTCTCCCCTAAAGCTATTGGTTTTCCTGGTAACTTTATGAGAAATCTGACAGGTCCATATATTGTTTGACTGTTCAGCCTCAGGCTACATTGCTTTACTCACCAGTCAGTCCTTTCTGCTGTGAGACTGACCTACAGATAAGGAGTATCTATGGTATGATCAACAGTACAACAACTTGGCCTCTGACATCTGTTCATGTTCCACTGTATACATGTCAGAGAACATAATCAGGATGTGACTCAGAATTAATACTGATTTTTCAGAGTAAGTGATGCCTAATAGCAGAATGAGATCAACATTAGGCTCTGGGTCTCAAATGACTTCATCTAACATGAATTGGATCAAACAGAGTAAACAGTATAATATATATATAGATATATATATATCTATAGATATATTACAACATTCTTGAATGGAAATACATTTTTGGTGATCAGAAGAGCAAAGGATGCTTTTTTTTAAACAGATGATCCATGGTTCTGGACTTAAAGGATATAAATTAATCCATAAACCGAAACATGATTCAGAAAGCATAAAATCCCAAACTGTGAACACCAGGGTGCTCTAGGATCCATATCCACCATCACTGATCAAGCAAATCAAATGGGTCTTCCTGTCCCCTGCTGGTGACAAGAATAATTTAACTATCAACTAGTCACTGGTTAAAATCTTCTTTTTGTCCTGTGATGTTTTTGTGAAAAAATTCAGCTAAAACTGAAATTTTATTTGGCTTTTTAATGTATTTCTCATAATCCCTTTAGATAAAAGCATTTCAACTATTTCTGAGGGTTGCTACTGGAAGTCAAGTGCAACCTGTATTAGTTAATACTTCACTGAGCATTAACCACAGGCAGACAGGAAAGGTGTCACAGACAGTATGTGTAAAAGGTAAAAATCATGCTCCTCATGGCAGTTTTTTTTTTTACTTTAAGACTCCACACTTCAGCTCATGGCTATAACTGTCACAAGTAAAGTTTCCCCACCTACCCATCTAATGAAGCTTCCCAGCACATGCCATTCTTCAATTTACCTTTAATTGTTCCACAAAGTGCTTCCCGATTGTGATTCCCGAATTAGGATTTCCCAGGATTATTTCAAAGTTATCTTCAAGGGCTAGTCTTTCCCTTACGTTATACAGACGTTCATATGCCACTGCAGCCAGGGGGATACATGGAATTCTCAACACCACCATGAGGCCATGGCCACTAGGGCATTGCCTTGAAGAGTTTATTAGATTTTGGGTGATTTCAAGAGTTTCAACTGAGGTGTAATTCTTCATCTGAGAAAGACCACACACTGCCATCATTGCTGCAGAGTAGTGTTGGATGAGGACAAAAGTCCTTATCACTGCACTGTGTAACCTGGGGAACCTGAAATAAATGGTGAAGTAAAGAGTATTAAAGGATGACGTGAAAAAGCTATTTTTAAAATATAAAAATATAGCAAACTAAGTATTTTTTTCCTGTAACAAATCCTTCGTATCTACTAGACAACAAAATCTCATCAATTGCAGTTGTACAGTATTTGCAAGGCATCATTTCACAATCAGAACTGATGTTGTCCCGTCATTTCTCTTCATAAAGGTTTACTAAGCAACTAGTCCAGTAAAGTTACATCACTTTAGTTTATCCATACCTTACTGCTGTTACAAAATTTATCACAGAATATTAGCTGAGGCATTCAGTAAGAATATTATTCTTCATTGTGTGCCATTCTTAAGGGGCAGAGAGAGATTGGGTGTTTCTCTTGTTTTCTTACCAAAGGCCTAAACCAACTTACTCTTGTGTCCAAGAGGACTGAATATGTATGTAGGCAGCAACCAATGAGCACTCCAACTTCCCAAGGCCAGCTACACCCTGTCTCTTACGGAAAGGTGATCCATGGATATCCAATAGCTTCCTGTGTTCTGATTTTCACAGAAATGAAACCCAGGTGCACAGTAGAAATAGTGCTTGCTATGGCTTGCTCAGAAAAGTGACATGGCTTGCTGTGAAGATTTTATTTCTGATTTATGTGAACATACCACAGTGATATATCTAACTTCTCTTTGTGTTTCAAGTGCAATACACTTAAAATTGAAATCAGCCAAGGTCAACAAATGATAATATTGGACAAAAGTAATAACACATTTAAAATTATGTGATGATACAATGTTAGATTATTGTAATATAGAGGAGTTACAGGTCACAACAAGAACACATTGTAAATTGGGCTAAGCAATGTGCATGTTCATAGTATGAGACAGCCTCAACTGATGACCCATGACTGCAGGCCCATTATATACTAAACACATAGGATAAAATAAGAACAGGTGAAATGCCTTCCATATCTAAATGATGTGTAAGATAATGAGAAGTAAAAAAAAAAAAAAAAAAAAGGTCTTCTAGCTAATAACTCAAGGCCTTAAAAAGCACTTCCTAAGTTACCCATGTTAAACAAAGGAGGGCCCCATACCTCTTTCCCAAAGCCATGACCATTGCTTCAAAGGAGCTGTCATACCGAAGCAGTGGAATACTATGTCCAGAGAGAGTGGACTCAATGAATTCTGACAGTCCAAAGTATTTCTTGTTTTCATGGTATAAATCTATGCCCTAGAGCAAATGAAGCAATAAAAATACAAGGATAAAGTCTATCAATAATTAATTTCTAAGTGATTAACCATTGGTACCTTGATATACTTACAATCACATTCTCTAATAAACATACATCTACTCAGACATATTAAAACAAGAAGAGAAAGAAACAGAATTAGTTATTTTGAGAGAATTAAAATTTGACCCAATTTTTCCTCATTTCTTTCTCTCTCCCCACATATCCATACACATAGACAGACCACCTATATGGAATAAATATGCACATATATGAAAAAAAATCCATGCATGTACATATATTTATGCAGTCATGCACTAGAGACAGAACGGAATGATTTCCATTTATGTAGCTCAAAAATTTTTAGCAGAGATACTAAGGTTTATGGAAAATATAAAAGGAATAAAGAAAAAGAAAGCTAGAAAAGATAAGAAAAGGAAAAGTGAGCTTGCCACAGACTGAACAGGATGTCATTCAAACTTCACTCTTGTTTACAAAAATCATGGGGACTTCACTGTTTTATTAAGTACATAAATGGAAAATAACTTATGAAAAGCTCAGAAAAGCACCTCAAAGCATCCATCTTACATTGCTGTATGAAGAAGGCCAGTGGATCTCATTGTAAGGGCTGATGTGAGTATGCTGTGTCTGCAGCGCATAGGGGAAGGAAGTCACATGGAGGGTCACAATATTTGGTGCCTCTTTCACCTCCCTGCAGTTCAACAGTCTGTCAACAAGTCCTGATGGCAGCTCTGTTTGAGGATAAAGACTATGCATAGCACTGCAAAAAAAGAAACCCAGAACTCTCCTAAGTGATCAGCAAAAGGGAGTATTTGTGTCAGTGGAATAGCTTAAATCTGGATGTGAAATCAAAGTTAAAGGAATTTAGGACTCTTCTTTTACCCTGAAATTGTTGCACAGAAGAAAATGCAAATTATTTCACTGCAAGTAAAAATTTCTCTCAGTCTGATAAGCTCTCTAACTAGCAAATTACCAGTCCCTTGCAGCTACCAGAGTATGAGAGATAAAGTACAAAAGGAAGCTAATGTGGAAGTTACCAATAGACACATAGTCCTGTAGTAACTTTGGTCAGATTGTTAGTGCTGCCCTTAACAAAGGATAATTCTAACCTACAACAACCAAGATAGAAAAGTACAAATGATAAGTCAGTATGACAGAAAAAGAGAAAAAACAAAGAATAGTTATTCTTAGAGCAAATCACAGTATCACAGAATACTGACAGTCAATTCCTTGCTCCTTGCAAAATTTCAGTCCAAATTAATGCTATTTAATTTTTGGCATTTACCTGCCTATGTATCTTTATTAGACAGAAAACAGAGTTAAGCAGCAACATAGGTACTTCCCTACCACTTAAGGAATAAATGAATAAATGCCTCAACGGCTGTGACAGCTGTAAAAGTCCATGTAAGTTCCTACGACAGGGGAGCTGAACAGGAAACCCTCAGATGCAATTTCTTTGAAAGTCATCATTGTTAACCAGTGTAAAAGACAAGACCCCACTTCACTCACAAGCAAGAGTCCAGTGTTTGGTTTCAGAAACACTACCACAACCCCAAAGTTGGAATATGCTGGTGTTTCTGGAGTTCAGAATGTTTCCCAACCTCCCCAAGAGCCTCAGAACCAGACAACAAAAGCAGCCCCACATCTGAACAGGCAGGTTGTTGAAAATCTATGGAAACAGAGCTCTGTGAGGGAAGAGGGAAGCAATGAGTTATGTGAGTGAGCTGATGGGGAACTTGGTAAACACTGGACAGGAACCTCTCTCTTCCCTTCAGAACTCTACCTGGCATCACTAAGAATTCACAGAAGCTTTCAATTCTTACAAATCAGTGATTTTTTGGATAGAAAAGAACTGGAAAACTTCCAATCAGTTAAAAAATAGGCAGCAGTGTTGGCTCACTAGTTTCCTACTCACTGGGTTGAGGTTTTGCAAATTTACAGCCCAGACAATAAGAGAGAATGAGGAGCTCTGTGTACTTTCACAGGAAGCTTTCTCCTGAACAAAGGACAAACAGCCAAAAAAACAATAGCTGTGGCTGAAAGTAGATAAGAATGGGGAGCAAAAAAAGCTGAAATGTTTCACTGAGGCACAATATAATAAGCAGAGTAAGAATAAATCATGAAGGACCTTAAAACATGTTTATTCAATGCATGGAGAGGCAGCGTTAGCAGAAAGATGCAAACAAAGATGAAGGAAGGGATAAATCTGAAAACTAATCTTGAGAGATAATGCAGATAATAATTTCTCCAAAAACAAGTTACAGTTTTCTTACCTCATTAGATCCCAGTGTGCATGATCATGGATTAGGACAAACAGTGTGTGTGGATTCTGCATAGAGTTTTGTAAAAAGATTTTGAATTTAATTTGGGCTTCTGCATCTAGTTTCATAACATACTGTTCCACTCTCTGCTTTGTAAGATGTTCCTTTTCTAATCCAAGTTCTAATAATATACCTAAAAGAACATAACAAGTGTCAGTATTTCTTAATAGGAATACATCTAAAAATGTTGTGTAAATCTAAAATAAAGCTAACTAATGAGCACCTGAGTGCCAGAGATGAAACAAAGTCTGTTGATAAGTCACTTCGGAAGGTGGAACACAAATCAAGAAATCAATTTTCTCGAAGGAACCCAAATCAAGATTCTGAGTGCTGGAATCAGCAATTGAGCAAATATGAGACAGCAATTTCTGAGCCACTGCTAGCTGGAAGGGACGAATTTGATGTCGTTCAATCTCATAACCTGGAAAAAGGCAAAATTCTGTTTAGATATATGCCCAAAGTCTAATCTAATGTAAAATGTTAAGAGTCTGGCAAAGAATAACTGATTTATTCTTCAAAGTATTTTGCTTATTTACAGGACTTAATTTATGAAAATCCATAGAGAATATGCAAAGACATCTTTCTGCATTTGGACTTTTTGGTCCTCTAAGTGTCTGAGACCTGAAAGTGAATTTGAGCAATAGCATTCTGCTACCACGGAAGTACAACTTACAGCTTCAAACACTGTGATACCCAGTGGAATGAAGCAGAACATCCATCAGTGTAAATGTGAATATTCCAAAACATGAGTTGCTGTTTGCCTCAGGACCCTTCTGGGCTCTGCCCAGAGGGATCTAACTGTGCACCCAGAACTTGGTGTCCAGTGCCCCACTCTGCTACCTATTTAAAGCATCCTCCTTACTTACTTGTACACACAGCTGTTCCAGCTGCATTCACTGCTGTTGGTTTATTCACTGAAGCAGAAAGTGATGAAGAGATGTGCCCTTGGTTTTCTTGATAAAATTTTTCCAGCAAAAGATCAATGTCACCCTCTGTCAAATGGAAGGGATAGTGGAATAAACATCCATGTTAATAAGAGCTACATTTCATATTGATTTTGTCTTGTAGATCTTAAAAAATTTTTGTATATTTGCTAGCTGTCCTGCCCTTGGCTTATTGGCTGTTTTATACAAGAACCCTCTGGTTATTTTCTGTTGCATCTCTTTTTATAGAACATCACTAGTAAAATAAAAAACAGATCAGAGAATGGCAAACCATCTCTGCAGACCAGCTAGGACATTTATGGAATGTGGTAGAAAACTAACCTTAAGGCCTTGATGCAAACCAGCAACAACAACGACATGAAACTGGCTTAGTTTATGTTCAGACCACGGATCCATACTGTTCATTAACAAGGATTACAAGAAAGTTGAGAAACATCTGACAACATTTTTAAAACTCTAACATTTTTGAGAGACAGAAAGAAAAATAATTTCTAATACAGCCAAAACAAAAACATGAGTCAATGCTGAAGAAGGTGTATTTTACTGAAGTATTGCATATCTGCAAAATACCTGTTCTACAGAGCAGGGACCCTACTTACAGATGAAAGCTATGCAGAGAGTACAACATGCCTGACCCAGGCATTAGTATTTTCTCAGCAGTTGAAAAGATGTTTGAGCATGTCTGCAGTGAGCTCAGAAAGGCAGGGCCTATCCTGTGAAGAGCAGTCCAGTGAATATAGGTGGCCACTATTTTTAGGATGCTCATTTATTTGTTCCACTATACAATAGCTAAATAATAGCAACTAAACAATAATGTGGCTAAACAATAGCAACTGCAGAGAACTCTATGACTCTCTGTGACTCTCTATGGTTCTCTGATTTTGAGAACCATACTTTGAAGATACTAAGATAAACAATACTTAACTACAAGATGATTTAAGGAAAATGAGATTCCCTTAAGTGACCACTCAAAATATCATGACACATTCAGAAGGGTTCTTGTGATCTATTTACCAACATGATGTGAATGGCAAAGAAGGCTGTGACATCCCATTAATCCCAACAAATATGCTGCATTTGCCCTAGTTGTCACTTAACTTTCCACACAGCTTGATCTATCCCCAGATGATCCTGCCTGTTGTAATTCTCAGAACACTCACTTAAAAAAATGATCCAGTCTCTCTGCAATTTTCCTCTCTGTCCCAGGCATCACAATCAAGTTTAAAGTACGGTAAGTTGAAGGGGCAAATCCCACATTTCATAAAATAGCTCTGATCTATTCTTCTCTAAATGCTTAGGGCAAAAGAATTTATACATTCATATGCATATGGACTTACATAATATAAGAACGGATTTGCATAGCTAAGAATAACATGCTCAGCTATTTGCTGGCCTATTTTTATGAAACCAATGGATTTTAGACACTGATGCTTTTAGGAGAAATTTCAATTCAACTGTGCTTTCGTAACTTTGTCCTGCATTTTTCATATATTTCTAATAGTGTCTTCCTTCTGGTAAGGAAATGAGCACAGGTGTTTTCCCAGACTTAGAAGTTGCAGGGATTTGGAAACATGACTCTTTACAATCTGTTAGGTACCTGGGCAGAGTGTGCTAAAGAAGGACCCCAGAGTTTCCACCTTCCCTGTGACCAGCTGATAGTTAACTTCTTTTTGGTAGTCTGAAGGACTGAGCATGCTCTCAGACAGAACTCTTGCCTGATACTTTCCTAAAAGACAAAAAAAAAAAAAAACAAAGGAATTTTGAAAACTCTTCAAACTAAAGTTAAGAATGTTCTTCTAAGTCAAAATAAAAATACTCTACAACTAAATAAATACCACACATACAAAAATGGCAGAGATTAGTCTTTTATGTCTCCAACACATATATTTACCAGGCACATATAAAATAGATTCATGTTTTACAATTTTTTTTATTTTATTCCCAATTTGGAAAGTATTTGCCGATACAAGATAAAAAAAGACAATATAATATTGAAAGGAATTGCCAATTGTCTTGCAATCACAATGAATCTTTGAATGGCTATTCAGATAATTTATTTAATCGTGAGCAGGTTGTTGAAGGGAATGACATTGAAATACCATTTTTTAGAAGCTAAAGAAAGGTTCTCTGCAGTAATATCCCAGTTGCACAGAGCAGGAGAGCTTTATGCACTGTGTGTGCTGTAACCCACTATTTCTTGTTTGCAGCCTTGTTGGCTGAGATGCTTTGGTGAGAAAATGGGCAATGCAGGCAGAAGGCGTTTTGCTGGGGAGACACCAACTGTGCAGAGTCAGCTTGGCTTCACCAAAGCCCATCACTGTTTGGCCAAAGCTCTGCTTTTTGAGGCAACTTACTGGAACTTCAACCAAAGCCCTCACAGCACGGAATTGCTCAGGTTTGCAAGGAGATACATCCTTGGGACATTACCTGTTATCACAATGCAGGAGTCGATGGCTCGGTTTCTACTGGCACATATGATCACCACATAGTTTGTCTTTATTAATTTCCCTTCAACGAGTAGCTTAAACATTTCTGAAAGCCCTTCTGCCAGGGAGTAGCTGCACTCAATGATGTGGACACTGTCATTACAGGAGCTGGCAGCCAGCCCTGCCAGCCAGGGCAGCTGGGCTGAGGTCACGGGGGTGATGGGGCTGGGCACCTGGGGGAAGGCCTGGGGAACAGCCTGCTGGTACTGACGGATTTCAGACAGGTGGGACTCCCGCCAGGAGCGCATGAATATTTGCTCCAAATCCTCAATCAAAGGGACCTGGTCTGCAGCTAAAAAAAATAAGAGGGAAACATTATGAAACAATTACACAAAACTGTTGAGTTAAAAACTTTTTTTTTTTAAACCATGCTTCAGACTTGCATACTTCAGACTCTCTCTGCATGCATGACTCTGTTGCCTTTAGCAGATGAAAAGCAATTTTTTCATTTTGAAATGTCTTTGTGATACTCAGATAAAGCTGCCCTAATGTGAACCCGAGTACCAGTTAATTTGAAATATTTAAAAGGTTGAGTGCTGCCTGTCTCAGTATTCTTCTAAACTATAGGTTGTCTGAAAGAACAGTGAATTACAGCTCTTTTCCTTTGATTTTCATTTTTGAGGTCCCAGATGCAGAAAATAAAGTTTGCATGTTTATAACTCAATCTGTCTGGCCTTCAAGACATAATCACTTCATTTTGTTCCATAATCATGAATGAAGTAGTTTAATATCATATTATAAAAGACTCATATTTAGTACTGTCCTGCCCTAATATTCCCCTTCTCATTTTGCTGCATGTAATACATTCAATGTAGTCTCTCTGGATGTAGAACAATCTTACCTAGTTGAACAAGGTAGTAGACAGTCAGTAACAGCTGCATTTCCTCAGAAATAGGCTGTATTGTGGATGCACCATATTGTTCATATGCTCTAGATAAAGACTGTGAATTTCTGTAACAGGTGTACAACAAAGGACTCACTATCACATCATTAATGTTCCCACAGAGATATGGGAAGTTTCCATGACCTACAAAATAAATGTGTGCACACATCATGTTAATTTTATCATTTTTCATATGTACATTAAACAGTTCTAATAGTCAGCCTCTTAAAATGGATAGAGTTACAGTGTTTAGGAGTGGGATATAGCTTTACATCTCTTACAAAAAAAAAAAAAAAAAAAAAAAAAAGAGGCTTTGTTATGAGGTTGGGGAATTTACCTTTAAAAATAACTGGTTTCGCTTTACAGATTTTCAGCAAGTTGTCAGGAACTGAGACTGGTTCTCCCGAGCCCACCATTGGAGAAGAGGCTGGTCCCACCAAAGCAGAGTGTGGTAAAGATGACAGGCTACCCCCATCTGAGATTTCAGACATATTATTACTGGAGTTAGGTCTGGTAAGGATTTCCTCAAAGAGATGTTATTCAGCTTCATCTCATACCCAGATTTGCTATCAGTATTAACTGCTTTTTTGGTTCCATCAAACAGCTCATGACCTGTTACTACAACCCCACTATTATGCCAAGTGTCTTGGAGGACTAATTATGTCACTGCAACATTGCACATCACATATGTATCTAAAGATTTTGAAATGTTTATAAATAAACATTTCTAGGTAGGAATCCATAAATAGAGAGACCTATGTGATATTGTGTAGTTGTGATTACACATGTAGTTATGATTTGTGAGTTCTACGTGATACATTTAGTTTCACTCATTCTAAACAGTTTTTATTGCTATAAGAAGAAAGAAAAAAAATATTTCAATGTTTGCTCTGGCATAACTTCTTTATGGTAATTTTAATATAAAAATAGTACATTAGAAGAAAACATTTTGGGGAAACTGGGTTTGTTTCACTGCATGTCACTCTCATCTGTATCTAGACTATACAATCCAAGTGCCACAAATATTATGACAAATAATTGAAACAATGAATGGTACTGCTATTATGGACCTGAGTTATAATACTAATTTTAATATTTCAAAGTCATTTTGGTGTCTAAAAATGGACCCAGGCATCTGTTGGGATTTGTTAATGGTTCAGTGACTGGAACCAAAGAGAGTTAGGTTCAGAGCCTTAAAAACAAATCAATGGAAATAAAGCATCTAGGTGAGCACAGAGAAACCTCTCATATGACTCGGAATGTGTCTTTAAAATAATGCCTCTTTCCCCCCATTATTCTCTGAATAATGAGACAAAATCTTTACTTTGGGTATAGCTTACCATTTTTAATTCTGTTTGAAGCCTGTGGATTGAGCTGCAAGTTCCAAGTTTCAGTGGATGATGGAGATTCTGGTGACCAACCTTTATGGCGCTTTTTTGGAGGCCCTGAATTAGTTAATGTGCCTAAATGTTTCAGAGAAATATAAGAATAAAACATATACAGGTTTGTACATGGTAATTCAATATGTTTTGATAGACTTAATGTATTCAGCAAGTATGGTAGTAGAAAAGGTCAAGTCTGTGAATATAATAATTTTGTGTGGTTTATTTTACTTTGTTGCATTCTGCTTAAATTTCTTGGAAATTTCTGGTGCAGAGAACTCCTAATTATCCAGATTTTTCTTATCTTGTACCAATGTTTTCTCTCTACCAAGAAAAATACAGTATAATTATAGTAAGAGACATAATAAGAATCTTTAAATATACTAATATTTTGAAGTCGAAACTGTGGGCATTTTGCTTCTTTTATTTCTGAACACATGACACAGTGTTACATACAACTTACTGAAAAATAATATTCCCAAGGGTTTCAGATTAATAGTAATAAACTTCTGAGTTATTTTCTACAATTTTCCCATTTACAGGATTTTTGCCACTTCTTGCTGATTCCATCTTTGGTTTTATGTTATTCCATATCAACTCCTATCAAACTACTTCTACACCTTCCTCCTACAGATGAATAGCTTCAATTTTTTTTTTCTGTGAAAAATACTTTCTCACGGTTTCTTTAGGAGATCCTGATGAGTAACATCTTTAATTTTCTTTCATCATTTTCTTGAGTCTCCTTGTGCACTCCTGCAAACTCCTAGAATGATGAGCTTCCACTAACATCAAGTATTTCCAATTATTGTGAGTCAATAGTCCTCCAGAAATTGCTCAGAAACTTGCAGGATTGAGCTATTCCTGTTTCTGGTCATGACTACACTGAGGTCATAATACTACTTCACCCTGCCAAGCCTGTGTCTCCTGGCAGGACAGTCTGTCCCACATAAAACTGAGGCAACTTAAGAAATTAATATAAAACTTATGGATTTAATTTTGAAAAATTTATTAAAATTAAAGATAAACCCGAGGCCTTCACACCTAGGAGAAGACTGTTCTCTTGCAGACCCTCACACACGGATTTCCAGTGACTTTGTCCCTTACACTTTTACCAGGCGAGGGCAGCCTTTGGCCATTTTGCTGCTCATCCTTTCACTTGGTTTCCTGGTGCGCTGGGACAAAGTCACAAGATACTTACAGCAATACAAGGGATTTTTTATTTGACAACGCTGTGCTCTTTCGTGCAGATATGTTGATATGTGAAATAAATCCTTCTGAAATGAATTAGCAATAATGTGCTGCTGCATGGAAAAAGAGATTAAGAGCCTGAATGGGCAGAGGAGAATTTGTCTGTGATGCCAGCAGGGAAACTTGGGAAGACTTATTAAAAAATAGAGCTACAGTATGTTTCTAGCCATAATGAAAACTTATTTTCCTCCTTAAACAAGCCAGTGACACAGTTTGTGACAGAAAACAATTACCAAAAGTCATGATAATAGTGCTACAGTGAGGACAGTTTATTGAATTTGGAGCTTGTTGCCAAAGTCTAGCTCTCCATCCCAAGGTGAACTGCAACAGTTCAATAGGAACTGCAATAGGAATTATGAGTGATTACTTATAAATATTTCTTAATTCCCTTCACAAAATCTTCTGGTGAAATCGATGAAAACTGACACATTCTTTAAGAACCTGGATTCAGAATCTGGTCTGTGTCTCTATTAAATTAATGAACTGTAAATATGAGGAAAACATCCAGTTAATATTATGCACTGTAACAAAACTGTGTCTGAAAACATATAAAGATTTTTTTTTCCTGGAAATTAATAAAGAAACCAGTATTGGGATCAGAAAGGACTTGGAAGGGAATGGTAATTTCTATTAATTCAGGAAATTGCAATCATGATATAATTTGTTCAATGCTTCTGTTTTTCACACAGAGTTTAGGGTTATGAAACAACAAATCCACACAATTACCTAACACTGAAGGTCTTGTCAGAGCAGACAGGTTATTTTTCATCAGCTGTTGTTTAGGTGATTCCTTGCCATTATAAACTGCTGGGCTGAATGCAGCTGTTGAAGGGATGTGATCTACGGCTGCAGCTGACAAGAAAAAAACCCAAAGTGTTCAAATTAAACATTTCTGTGTCAAGATCCTCAGCTGATACAACAAACCAATCATTTCATAATTTCCTTTAACAGAGCCATTGGGATCTGCTCAAGAGTGAATACAATGCTGAATGAAACAATACACTTCTGACCTCCTACTCCCAATTAAGTGCCCGGGCAAAATCTGATTCTTCAATTAAATGCATAAGTCAGAAGCTGTAGCTTCTTCGCATGACCCTGGCTCTTACAGAAAGTTTACTCAAGAACCAGGCAAAAGAGAGATGTTTAAAATTCACTAAGCCTCCATCCCAATCTTTCTCTAAGATTTTTTGAACGATGCTGTAATAAAAAAAAAAAAAAAAAAAAAAAAGGGGAGGCGTTCTCAAGCCTAATATGTTTGTAATTAATGTAGCTTTTTTTGTAAAATCTGAGAAAAAAAAAGGGCAATCTGTTATCATAAAGAGACTGATGATTTCTTCTGGAAGGGCATCAGTATTCCAGATCACGACTATTTAACAGGCTTCTATCTCACACAGAGAATATATAGGATATAACCACCACAGATGTGCTTCAGCTCCCCTGTGTAAAAACCCAGGAAAAACCTGTAATAGCCACAAGACACTAAAGAGCTATTTTCATTACGAAGAAGCTCAGAGAGATCACTCTAGCCTCTGTCATCTATCACCTTTCATTTATGTCAAGTCAATGGAAAAGTAAAGAATTTTTAATACAAAGAAAGTTACAGATACTGACCATTAGTTTGTTTTTTTTTTAATATTAAAGTCACTTTTCTCAGCAGAAGAAAAAATTCACAAGCTTTTAAGTCGATGCCCATATCATGTCTGTTTTGAAAAGGACTCTGATCATAGCATAAAATAGACTAGATCAGACAAAAAAGGCTAAAATTACACTGGATCCTGTAACAGTTGTCAACTGTGACCAGACAAGTGACAGCTGGAAAAACACTTCAGAAATAAGGTCTTTTTAAAACATTCTGGTTTGGTTCAACTGTGAGTAAGCTGCAGAACACCAATTTACTATTTGCTAACCTTTTAAACATAAACCTGTTGTGAGAAAATGGACAGCGAGAAGCCTTCAAAGTATAATTGCTTTCTTTGTTTGTAACAGATCTCTAATTCTATTCAACTTGTTTTATGAGGCAATGTGCTTACTTGTTTGTTTGTCTTTGCTTTCACACAAGTACAAGTACCCAAATACACAAGCACAGAAGAGTTAAGTGGAAGTGGAACCCCAGTGTGTTTTCCTTTTCCTTCCAAGAGGTACCTGTTTGCTGAGTCCCAGCTGGAGCACTGGGATTTGCAGGTGGCAGAGGCTCACTGGAGGTGCTTCCTGAGAGGCCTGAGCTTTCTGGCAATTGGAACAAGGTGCTTGAGCAGGTACTGGTTGAAGACTGCCGGCCTCTGAACTCTGTACAAAAAAAAAAAAAAAAGAACTTTCTTTATCTTTCTGATAATTTCACACATGAATTGCTCAGGGGCTACAGCACTTGGAATGAAGGAACCAATGTCTTCAGACATGGCAGGTCAGACAATGGCCTTTACAGCTGCTCCAGCAGTCACCTGGCTTTAGAGAGCCTTTCAAATGATCTCTTAGGCTTTACACAGACGCCAGTCCCCGTGATAGCTGAGCTTGGATGATGAAAACCAGAGCTCGAGGAAGACAGCTTCATTATCTTACCTGCCCCTTTCCAGCAGATTACAGATCCTTTGGTCAGAGCTCCCTGGGCATTCCTGACCAGATAATACTTTAAGTGTTTCTGTTTCTTGGGCTGAGTGGTCAGTTTAAGATTAATGTGATTTGAGAATTCTGTAAAGTAGCAGAAACCCTTCTTGCCACAGCCAACACAATTGCCAGAGAAGCCTGATAAAATAAACAATACACATAATCCAGTGAGATAGGTGGATCACTATTAATAACATTCAAACATTACTCTTTCCAGAGGAAAGGCTGTATTTAAGTGTTGGGGTTTTGGTTGGTTTTTCTTCACAGTGAAAATTTTTATTACCGTTTTCCTAAAAAAAGTATTTGCACTTTGTACAGAAACTGTATTGCACTTCAGATAACAGACTGCAAAAACACAGCCCCACATTTAAAAATAAATGAAATGGGCCATATTTTTAATTTTCTCACCTAGAAAAAGATCACAATTCCTATTTAATACCTACCTGTGAAAAGTTTCTGACTGAAGAGCACTGAGTCAATTGCTTAACCCCAGCCCTATTCAGCACCACAGCACGTACCTGCTTCACTGATCTTTCAGTTTTCGTTGACATATCATTCAATACCACTGAATTTCACTTCACTCAGTTCAACGAAACATGCAATTAAGTCTCTAGAAATTAAGTATATTTAACCTACTATATTAAGGTAGATCTAAACATATTTAAGTACCAAGTTCCTACTACAGACGCTATTTTAAAGAGGAGAAAATACTAAAGCATTCCTGGGCTATTAATTTAAAACAGCTTTGTAAAATTACGGCTGGGCTGTGTCAGCACTTCACAGCAGTTGAAACTATTTATGATTACAGGAACAAAGTGTCTGCAAGTTTATAGACACAACAGAGACACAGTCCTTCCCCGTAAAGCTTTTTGTACTCAGGCTTGATGGGGCATTTCCAGGGATACTGCCATTTCCTCTGTTCTGAGATACACAGCTTGGGCCTCAGCAAGGGGCTCATGGTGCTGATGCCATTAGCATCGTAAATAAAGGGCACTGCTCACACAGCTGCCTTAAGATTCTTCTTTCTTTTGTCCATTTTACAAAGTATTTCTTAAGATATTTTAATCCTCATCAGACTAACGAAACTATCTGAAAATACTTATTGATACTGTTACCATTATTATTATTATTATTATTATTATTATTGTCATCCTATACTGAGCAATTAAAAGATAATCTTGCCCATGGAAATTTTCTCTCTGTTCCCTACACATGACCTGAAGTATGACCTTTTCTTTAACTTTAATCATACGTAATGTACATTTTTATGTGTAATAACAGGAATTGAAATGAAAAGGGTCTATTCAGTGTATTGAAGCATGGTAAAAATAAAGGAAATATATTACACATAAAGTGGACAATACCATTGAAAAGAAAAAACTGGAATAAAGGATCAGTAATATGGTAAATTAAGAGACACTTATGAAATTTATTATTTCCATCACATATCTCAAACAAATTAAATTTACAAATTAATGGTCAATGCTTTTTTCTTTCTGTAAAGTACAAGCACTGAAACATAATTCCCTGTAAACACCTGTTGCTTGGTTTTCAACCTGAGCACTTTCATTAGTTTTCAAAAGGTTCAGAAGAATTTATTAAAAACTAAAGTTGATGTGGAGATTGGTCTGGTATCCATGGGAACAAGTGGCTAACAACCATTGAAAGCTGCCTATTATCTCTCTGATCCTAGTCAGTAGGATGATAAAAGTCATTGTGACTCATAAAATCAGGACAAGTCATGACTCTGCAGAATCCTCTGTGTTATATCAGTCAGCACAAAAGCATCTGTCTAACATCACACAGCCTTGAGTAGCTGCAATAAAAGCAACAACAAAAGGAAACAAAATTAGAACGGATGTGGCAAAAGCAGCAGAGTTTGCATGCATTTTATGCTGATTAAGAAATCATCAAAAATGCTTTTGCTAGTAAATGAGAACTTCCCACCTATTTGGCAGCACACAGAGCATCACAGCAGCAGCACTGCAATTTCTGCCTGGCAAGACCGCATATGTTTTCAAATTTACTCTTTGTTTTTTCCAAAAGTACACTTTTTAGGTTTTATCATTTTGCCAGGAGTGTCCTGACAAAGCCATATGTTGAAGTATTTGTTCAATCCAAGCTGGACAGCAGACACAAAATCTTGTTATTTGGACTTCAGATTTTCAGATCAGTTCCATAAATTACATCTGCCCAAACCAGAATTAGCCATAACTTTTACCTGAAAAAAACCTTTTGCCCTTATCACCTATTCTTAACTCTGCAGCATCTACTGGAAAATTAGTTTACACTCTATGTAGCATAAGGTGAGGCCTAGTAAAGATTAAACAGATCTAAATTGTCCACTTGTTTTGAAAGGCTCTTGGAGGACATTTTATAAGTTTATTTTTTAATTTTCCTTTAAGTTAAATTATCATCTTTCACGTCAAGTTTCTGCAGCCCTTCTGAGTGAGACTCAGTCCTTTCTTGCAAGCTCCTGCCACACCCTTTTCCATCCATTCCCTGGGACTGACGCTCTTTGCTGCAATCGCTTCATTAATGCAGCTCAGCCCTGAAACCACAGCTAGAACACAGCGTGCTCTTGTAGTCCCAGTGCAATAAAATGCTGTTCAGTCATTTCTCATTGCAGGGCTCTGCCACCCCTGCTCAGAGCATTTTATGTGGCAGATTGAGTAACACTGAGAACCCAAACATTTCCTCATCCTCCTCTGAATGCCCTGTTCATGCCATGGCCCAAGGCAGCAGCTGGCAGAGGGGACAGCTTGTTTCATAAACAAGCCGCATTAAATATTCTTCCATACATTATAGAGAGCACAAAGGTCAGGGGACTTGGGTCAGCCATAAGGTGACCCAATATATCTATGTCATGGGATTGATTTCACAGGAGAATTAGAAATCAATGCCTGGAGTGCAGGGGCTAAAAGCCATTCACCTTTCGGTCATTGGTTCATACCGAGCTCAGCTCAGTTGTGACTAAAGCCTGTTCCCCTCTGAAGTTTGTTTAATCAGAAGGTATTTCATTGCATCTGTGATTTGTCATATGCATTTGCTTGAATTTGCTCACATCACAATAATCAATTGTCCATAATTTAAAAAGCTCTTCCACAGCAGGGACCTTGTGCTCTGCAGAAGGACCTTGCACCAAAAGGTTATGAAACCTGACCTGCCCTCTCACTGATAAAATGGTTCATTGGATCAACAGTGAGCTTGTGTAGGGATAAAGAGAGGTGTTCAGAATGGAAGGACATCCACTTGATATTTCATAGTAAAATCTTTCATAAAGTAGCAGAAAATGTTCTTCTTGTTTTTCTTTTAAATGGGTAACAGGATTTTAATTAGCATTAATATTTTGGTGGAAAGTTTTCAGCTTGCTTAAACAAAGAATGATTGTATTTGCAACTTTCCACCACAAGTGTTTCTTCTTTTCAGTTTTACTCACAGAAAAAGGCACTCAAACACTGACAATGCTTCATGGTTTTCCCACCTACGCAGTACCACTCCATTTGAAGACTGAAGTCCTAAGTTTAAAAAATGAATAAAACCAATATGGTCAAGCTGGAGAGCTCTACTGTATGGATGCTCAGTACTGTTACAAAAGCCCAACAGATCATTGCATATTAGAAACAGTCACAGTATTTCATACTACAGTGTTTTCATCTTACATACAGCTTACAGTGCAAGCAAACTAATCTTTTCCTCCGTCATTCTGACCTCAGGGACCTATTCCCTGATAGGAAAGTAGGCAGCTGTTTGGTCTTTTGGAAGATGATGGGTGAATAGCTGCTTTGTTTATCATGAGAGATACACCTGAATTGCGAGAATTAGGGGAAAAAAAAACCAAAACAAGAAGAGAAAAAATACCTTTGAGAGTGATACGTTTGCTGCTTTAATTAGGAAACAATAAATATCTCACTATCACAGATCATTTCCTCCGTCTAAACATTCCTTTAGACAGCATAAAACCCTAGAAACAGCTTCCTAAAGGCAAAAACCTGTAACTGCTTTGCAAAGCAGTTAAACCTGTGATCTAACAAGATTAAGAGAATCAGATGAGGAACATGCCTAGAGACATTTTCCTTGTCAAAAATATATCTTTTCCAGAAACTGCTAAGGTTTTCTTCCTACGGAATAATACATCAATTGTAAAAACTAAAAAACAAAACAGCCTCCAACAGAAATTATTTCAAATCACAAGCACAGCTGCCTGGATGGTGGGACAATTTGGTAGCACTATCAATAAAATGGCACATGCTTCAGAGCAATATCAACAGCCTCAAATGGGAACAAGATCTAAAGTCAAAATCTGGCCCTGAAACTACTGAGACATTTCCTGCTTTCTTCTGGTCTTTTTGTCCAATCCACAGGCAGCTTCACAAACACATGCAGCAGACCATAAGAAACCAGGAAACTATTGAGTGACTCATTGGTGTCTTCTCTCTTTAAATAAACTCTTTTGAAAAAAATCGACAGTACTGAGGAAGTTGCCTTACTAAAGTACAGTATATTAAGAGGAAAAACATTAAATTGGGAAAAAACCCCAAAATCAGTGAGGCTGAAGGGTTGCAAATCCTGTGTCTGTATCAACAACAAGCCTTACTAGAAGTGTGGGATATATACTGTGACTCATGACAGCTAATTTCAATTCAAAATGAATCCAATTCCATTTCCCTCTAAACTTACAAAAGCTTTAAGGGACCACTTTCCATGCTGTTTCGAAATGCCAACTTGTTTGACAGAAGTCAGAATACCAAAAATAAGGCTTCTATACTGTCTTGAAAAGTAAGACACTAAATCGTTTCCCTTCTTCATACGGCATGTTTTCAATTTAAATCTACTGCCTGACAGAGGTCACTGTGTTACGTTTACAGATTATTTAGAGCAATGATGGTTCTGGTTTTTATCCCACTATGCGTCCAAAACCATGAGACTACTTATGTCTACTTCTAATTTTACTTCCCCTGATTTGACTTGCACTGGGATATGAAAACCTGAATAAAAAAATCATTTTTATCCACAGTATGACCTCTTGTACAAATGGTATACTATCCTCATGTTAGTATGATATTATTTTTTTATTAAATTATGTATTATGATATGTAATTTTTTTCATTAGATTAGGGACCAGGAACATTATTATCTCTACCTTCCAGATGAAGACTTCAGATCTTAAAGTATGTAAGTTCTTTTGTATTTGAGCTTGTAGAACACATAAAAGTCATACTACAGAGTTACTAGAATTCTCTGCAAAAGAATGTGGTTCACTGGGGTTTAAGTGTATAACAACAGTCAAAAATAAGCATTTAAATGGTTTCAGGAAACGAAAATGTATTAAATAAGCAAACTGAGGATGCAAGTAGCATAAAACCCTCCCAATTATGTTCCTGTTGCCTTTTTCTGTTCTTGTTTAGCACGCAATTAACAAATACACTACTTCCTCTCTGCTAACAGCCTAAGGAGCTTAAGCTGTTAATAGTGCTAGCACTGAATGACTTGAGTGGTACAACATTCCTGTCTTTATCTTTAAAATGACAACACGTGGCTGATTTACAACCCTCCTAATTCTTTTACAATCACTGGTCAAATGCACTGTGACCAATCCAACTCTACAAGATCACATAGGAAAAGAAATTACTGTACATAGGATCACATTATGCACCTTCACACTCCACTGTCAACCCAAACGCCTTGAAGAGCTGCTCAAACTGAGATAACAATTGAGTTCATGTCGTATCCCTCAGTGTTTGGTAAAGAAACCTCTTCAAATTCTTGGGAAATGTTCCCTTTTGCTATTCAAAGCTCAGACTGGTGCACAAATATATGATGCATCTTTTTTTTTTGTGAACTCTGAAAACAATATACACATACCTGAGAGTGTCTGATTGAAAAATGAGTTCCCCCTCCAATTATGCACCACCTTTCCCAATATAAAGAAATATTCCATTTTAATAACATGAATATTCATTTAAGTAATTCACATGATTGAAGATTTTCCCTATTTGGCTTGATTTGGATTAAGTTAATGGCAATCAGAAAGACTATAATAAAAATAGATAGAAGGATCTATTTTTATGTCAGAAATTAAAACTTTTAAGTAGACGAAACACAATAAATTGAAGCATCCTCCTAAGAGTATTTTTCAAACACACAGAGTTAAATGATTGCACATGTAGGAAAAATTTCAACTTATAATCACTCCTATTTATTTATATTATGATGATAGCAAGAAGTCATAAGTTAGGAACAGAACTCAGGCTGTTGTTCAAACACAGTGGGGAATATTATCACTGTCTCAAAGAGGTAAATTGAAAGGGTCATTTTTTTGTGGTCTAAACTATCATTAAACTGTTTATATGTATATAAGAGCCTGAAATTTCACTTGACAGGCCTACAGTCTGCACACATCCATATTTGGAAAGCTACAATAGACACAGACAGCAGTTCAACCAGTCCAGTTACCAGATGTGCAGTTCCAGCAACTAGGACATGCACCAGTCAAATAATGACCTTAGCCTTGGACTGATGGACAGAAGGTGATGAGCACCTCTGATGAAGCGGCACACTCTGTATCTTTCCAAAGTAAACACAGCCAGCTCTGACTTGTTATCTTGTTCTGCATGACCTGTGAGCATTACTGTAGATGTGGAATAGAAATAAGATCTGCTGAACTCAAAACAAAAAAACCAATTAGCTGTTAATTGAAGGCACAGAAGAATCCACTTACTGCAGTCAGACACTTACCCAACAGGGCATTGCGCCCGTTGTCATCTGGCAGGAATCTTTTATCCACAGCACACACTAACAGGTGATCAGGTAAATTTGGTGACTTTGCACCAACAAGTAAAAATCCAGATGGCACCTCAATATGTTCATTAGAAATTGAAACCAGCCTCAAATCTTTACCAGCTTGGCAGAAACCTAGAAAAAAATCCATTCAACTTATCTTAAGTTGAAAAGATGTTTTTGTTTCCTGCTCACATTTGTCTTTGTTAAAGGACTTCCTGTATTTTTAATGAAAACCAAAGTCTTACCCTCTGAGATCAAGGGCATACTAAAAGATAATACTCTTCCCTTGTTTTGGTCAGTCATAAACAAACACAAATTTGAAAATGCACAATGAAGTTTCTCTTGGTGGCAGTTGGTAACCTACGTATTTATGGGACTCATCACTATCATCATAACTTAGGTCAGACATTCAAAAATGGAGAAAACAGTTCTCAAAATCTGGTAAATCTCACCAGATTTTCCTGGATTTTTAAATATTTTTACAGCTTCATAGAATAAGATACACTTTAAACAGGAAAGAGTGGTGATAAAGCAATAAGAATTATCACACTCATTTTAGCAAATGCTATGCCTGCAAACTCGACAATTTGAAGGCTATGTTGCCTAAGAGAACAGTAGTTCTGTCCTCATCCCAGGCATTCCAACACAAATGCTTATCTGGCACTGAACAAAGGCCTTGTCAAATAGAAGAGCAACTGAGAGCCATCCAGCTTTATCTGGCTGATATTTTTAGGATTTTTATATCATATAGATTATCTCATTATGACAAATTATAGGGGAAATAGTCCAAATTCTACCCTTTGCAGTAGGGCAAATGCTTCTGGCAGCATGGTTTGTACTCTTACCATCAGTAGTGCAACATCCTTCTGGGGGAGGCTTCACCTGGTAAGAAACAGGAGGACTACTTGATTCTGAGCCTTCTTCTTCCTCTTCTTCTTCTTCTTCCTCATTATCTCCTCTGCTGCCTGCTGCAAATTATCACAGCATAAATGACTTGGACAACTGAAAATGCTGGCAACAAATCAGTGAGTGAACAGGGTGATCCAGTTATAGAAAGTATTACTGCAAACTGGATTTTCTTCTCTTGCCAATGACTTTACTGGTGCCAACTCTTGATAGTTGTTGCTCCTTAAAGCTCCAACTTCCAGTCATGCTTATAAGAGAATGTCTTTCACCAAGAAAATAAAGATGTTAGTTCCTGTGCAAAAGAAGTTCAAAAGCATGACTCAACTTCACCTGAGAAAGTAAAACACCCTAAAGGATAAATAAAAAGAAGCATCAACTTATTATTTTTTAAAATCACATTACTTTAAAACAAGTGCACAATTTTTAGGGGACTAGCTTCTAATGCTTGAACTCTTGCTGATCAAAACAGTGTAACTGTATCCTTTGTTTATAATATAAACAGCCAATAAAACCCAAACTCATTACTCCTTGGCACGTTAGAATGTCCTGGCTACAGTCCAAGTACAGAATTTATTAATTAGGTATTGACCATGTCCTTGGTTTTGTACAGGACAGTGAAAAAACAGTTCCTGCTAGAAACTAGTTTCACCACAGATGATGCCACGACAAGAACACCTAATTCTCAGCCTGTCTGTCTCCTACCAGAATCCAGAGCTCCAAGTAATGCACCAACACTCCCTGTACAGTGTCAAGGAAAGGCAGATGTTCAGGAAGATTGTTCACTGGACTGTGCTAGTCCAGGAGGCACTATGGAGGCAGTACTGAATGCTGGAGAGGAATACATGATGGAAGCTTCAATTTTTAGAATGTGTTAGGTGTTTTTAGGGAGTCTTATTGCTGTGTGTTTCACCCCTTCAGCTAGAGACTGCCTTTTCTCTCCACCCAAAGGACATTGGTTTTTTCATGCAAGATTCAACAGCTCCAGCAAAACTGACCATACTGACCAATGCCTCCACCCCCTCTTATGGCTCAGACATGCTTCTGGCAAACAGGACAAATGTGGCAAGCAGAGGACAGCACTTAACTGCAGAATGGGGAAAACACTTCCACAGACAGGACTGAGGAGCATTTTACATGCAAGAGAGACAGTGCACAAGTACTAAATTAACCCAGTGGGGTTTGTGTCTTGGGTTTGTAGGCTTCCAGGGCTCTGTAGGGACATGCCTGCAGCAAACACAAGAGCTCCCACTGGCAAAACTGGGTGGTGAATGGATGCAGTTCCTTGAGGACCAGCAGGAAGCTGAATAGCTGCTTGTACTTAGGCAAGTAAAAGAGCAGTTAGGCACTGACATTACTCTGTTGATCCAGGTTTTAGTCTTGAAACAGAAAAACAGTGAAGCAGTGCAGTCATCCTCCAAAGGCCAGTGTCAACTGGACATGCTCTCTTTGCTTCAATTGACTTCGGATCAGGTACTCAGAATCCCACAGGATATCATCAAGGATTTCTCTTTTCTTTCCTATGACCCTCCTCAGAATATCCTTTTATTTTATTGACAAATGATTGTACAATCATCTAGACAACTACTATAGGATAAATGAGAGTTAGGGAGGAGAAAGTAAATCTGGAATCTGAGGATTTATCTGTTAAGGTTATTAAGATTTACAGTCCAATCTAGAAGAGGATTTGAAGGGTATGTTTACTTTTGAACTCTGAACATTAAGCTCCAGTTGTGTGGTGCACGCAACTAAGAACAGAACACTAAACACAACTATTTTAAGGGCATGGTCTAAAGACAAAAATGCTGCAACTAATGAAGGGAAAAGTGAAACTCTTCATCTATGCTATTTAAGCAAAGGGTAAGTTATGTGTTATGACATAACCTTGACTAATATCCAAATGCAACACAAAAGGGCTGAATCTGTCTCTCCACTCCTTCCTTCCTTCCTTCCTTCCTTCCTTCCTTCCTTCCTTCCTTCCTTCCTTCCTTCCTTCCTTCCTTCCTTCCTTCCTTCCTTCCTTCCTTCCTTCCTTCCTTCCTTCCTTCCTTCCTTCCTTCCTTCCTCTTTGTGCCAGCTCTGACATTTAATGGAGCCTCTGCTGAGCCATCCCAGCTTGCCAAACCACAAAAAATCCAGGGAAAAATGTGACCAATTTCCTCTTTTCTTTTTGCTGGGTTTATGTATTAAATTAGCACAACGGAAGATCCAAAAGATGGCAAAATTCATGAAAAGGGAGAAGATGGGAATGTATAGATAGACAAAGAGAACAGAACAGGATATGTTTTATTTCCCTTTTGGACAGAGGTAAACTGTGAGGTTTGTTCAACCACAACAGGTGATTTAAGAAAGAAATGGAAAATGGAAGTGGAGACTAAGAAATAAGAGAGCTACAGCATTTTCAGTTCAAATGTAGAAAGAGTAAAAGAGAAAGCACTGGAGCATGAGCTGCTGCCACCTGTAAAGGGTTTCATTAGCATTGCACAAGCACCCTAGGATGTCTCTCTGATTCAGGTGCCTCCTGGCCCTCAGAGCATAGGGCTTCATGCAGCTAGAAGTGGAAGATTCAATTTCTGACAAGGCTGCATTACGTAAGATCAGCTTGAAGACCTCTTCCACCTGAGGAACAACGTAGGAGGCACTCTATTATAGGTCACTTCAGAGTTCCCCTTGTCTGAAACTTTCATGAAAGGAATGCTCTCTGCCAGGCTGTTATGAGACTTTTAATTACACTTCAATTCTGTTTCCATTAACTACAACGAACACAGAATCAGCCCCTCAAGGTTTGCAAAGTTCTTTGAAAGTCTTGAAAGAAAGAAAGAAACTACAGAAGTGTGAAATTGCACTTTTGTTCCTGAACAATGCATCTGCTCCTGTGCTATCTTTCTCAACTGATGTCATAATCAATTTTGTGACATCACAGCTACCATGGTAGTTTATTAAATTCCTATGGAAGGGCTTGATAGAAGGATCACTTTGTGCTGGGAATAAACAGCATATATGTTTAAACAATTAATGTATATTCATTACTTTGTCCTATATTAGCAAAAAAAAAAAAAGAAAAAAAGAAATTACTAATGATGTGTGAGCAGATTTTTTTTTCAAGAAATATTCACAGCTGTCACTGTGAGGCAATAACAAAGACTTTATTCTGTGCAAAATACTTTTATCTGTTAGTACTCTTTGGCCTGATTTTGTGTGTGTGTATGTCTGTTGCTGTGGTCCTTTATGCATTTCTCACCTTAACAGCAGCAAAGTATGACAGGGAAAGTAGATGTGGATAAAAGACATGAAACTCCACTCTCTTGACAGTAATTACTAAATAATCAAATTATTAAATAAACATAACCTTACACCACCATGCCAGTGTTATGCACACACCAGTAAACTCACTGGAAACCATGAGATCACTACAAATAACAGACACCAAACACCAAACTGCATCATGAGCTTGTTCATCAGATCCATACAGTTCATTTAAACTACATCACTGAGAAAGCAGGCTTCTGTAAACACACACAAATTCAGTGAGAAATCCTATTTGTTAAATATCAACTTGTGCAGGGTTTGTGAGAGTACACATCCTAAATTTTACCTTTGCAACCACAGAATAACTACAAATATTATGCCTGAAGTAATTATAAACCATCTCAAAAGTTAAAAAATATTTCTGCTGTATTTATGCACATTTAAAATCAGTCTTAGCATACATGTTTTATAAATCTATTATGGGTTTTCTGTGTGACTTTGAGCAGTATATAATAAATTCTAGGATAACAGATTTATGATCCAAATCTCCAAAGACTTCTCACAAATGTACTGGAAAATTCCTAGAACTTCAATTTATGTGTATAGATGAATCTAAGCAAGTGGCTTAATTTTGTCAAAATAAAAGACAATGCATTTTGTATTTTTAATCCAATTCTAATACATATATATCTGCAGATCATTAAAAAAATCCAAATAAAAATATGTTTATCCATATTATTATTTAAAACATGTATGCTGAGCCATGGCTGAACAAATAGCAGAATTGCCTTAAACAGAAATAGAAATTCCATTTTTTTTCCTACCTTCCAGTGATGATAGTTGCTGTTCAGCTTCCAAATACAACTGAGAAAAGATTGGTCTGGGAACTAAGTTGTTTGAGCGGAGAGAGGCCTCAATAGAATTATGCAACACTTCTTCAAACCGTGTTGTCTTGAGCTGACCAGCATAAGAATTTCCCATCTTCTCCAAAAACAAACAAACACAAAAAAGCAAAAGAGATGAGGGAAGGGGAAAAAAAAAAAAAAAAAAAAAAAAAAAAAAAAAAAAAAAAATAAAGGTATTACAATTTAAGCACTCAGAACTCAATCACTGCATGCTGATGCCAGGCTCAACATTTCTCATGAAAGAGAAATGCTTCATTGTCCACAAAGAAAGGCAAAGAACACTGACTGCAGCAGTGACTGAGCAGATCCTGCTGGTAAATTACAGGAAGTTATCTAAAAGTAACAGCTTTCTCTAATTCAGCAGAAAGGCAGTAAGCTTTGGCACCTTCTTGAAAAAGTGACTAGAAATCTGATTCAAGTAATTCCTTGACTTATATACCAATTGAGGAGATGTACTTTCAATAGCCATCAATCTGTTGTTAAACAGCTTTTCTATTTTAAGCATTTTGAGCAGAATAAACGCTCTGGGCAATAGCACAGTTTTATGTCCTTATCTTTGCATGGTCCATCGTGGCTGAACCTGGCTAAAGCAGTTCAGCATACCTTTCAGACGTGCTGTCTCATAAATAATGTAGCATTGTTGTAACCCAGAGATGGTGAAATATAACTTTTAATTTTCACCCTAAACAGTGTTTTTCCTTGTAAAAAACAGCTTTTTAATTTTTTTTTTAATGAATCAGTATCCATCCACATGCATTGATATTACATTCACTTATCTATCAGGACTTTACTTTTAGTGAAACCGTGTAATTTATTCAATCTGTTATTGAGCAAGCAGTCTATTCCAGCTGAATATTCCATGGACTTAACTGACGCCTACTTTCCCCAGGGAACACAATGAACTGGTGTAACCAAAAGCCATGTCAGCTTTCTTTCCCTATTACAAAGTAGCTCTTGCCCTGGGCCCCATGTCCTTTCCCTCCTCAAGTAACTGTGAATAGAAAGCATGAAACGCTTCCTGTTTGTGGCAGTAATTCCTGAACAGTGAACAGCCCCTCCTCAGCACTGGCTGCTGCTTGGGAAATTCGCCTGTTGGGAAGCATCCCGTAGGAATCAGTGAAGATAAGGAAAACCACTGGGAAACCACATACTGCTTGTCATAGGAAAAGGGGTTTGAAGGGAACAACATACAAACTTGTGGATTTGGATGACCTTTTATGACTTTGTAAAGCATATTTTACATGTATAATCATATTTTAGTGCACTTGTTTGTATCATGTTAATACTGCATAGAGAATATAGCTAATACTACATGACATAACACTGATATAATTGATATACACAATATTAACAGAACCATAACGAGAACAAGAAAACAATGGAGGCAATATTGAATAAAATTATTTAGACTAAAAGAAGGCACTATCAACAAAATATTCATGCATATACATAAAATCAGAGAAGTTGCACTGAATAGTACTGATGTTAGAGATGTTCACTGCTAATATGGAAATCAGGCTGCATCTTCTCCACCAACACAGAAAGCTGATCACAGTTCCCATCCCACACAGATAGGAACCTCTGCCTCCTTCTGAGTACTGCTTCCCCCTACACCACAGGCAGCTGGAGACAATGAGAAAAGCCTGACATCTGTAATGTCCTTAACAAGCTTCACCAAAGCTTGAAGCTTTATCAATGCAGGAAACCCCAGATCCGCTCTGAAATGAATTATATCCAATGCTGAATGCTTGTTCTGGATTTATAGAGCCCATGAGAGGTCAGAAGAGAAACCCTGCATTTAATCCTGAGGATAGTATCTTATCAATGTGATGCTACAGATAAGGAATCAGTTAAGATTATATTATTTGTGAAAGAGGTGGGTTTTGGAATTCTTTGCAACACAAGCATGTTTGTTTGCCTGTTAGGCAGCTAATTTAGTTTTGTGAATGGGTTGGTAAACAGAAAAAAATATGCTTTCTGGATTTGTAAGATCTCATGTGTTTGTGTGATATTACAATCAATGTAAACACAATCATAAACCCAGGAACCTATTTTGGAAGACATGATAAATATTTTTTAGCCATTTTTCATCATCAAACACACACCACTGGAACCAGGAAAAGCTTTTTTGCCAGTACCAGTCTCTGCTGTTCAGAGCTCCACTGACTCTCAACTGCAAGAGAAATTACTTCTACAAAGCAAGGGAGAAACCATTTCCCACTAACATGACAGTTGTCATCCCCTCTTTTCTTCAGAGCTGCTCAGACTGTGGTATCTGAATTGCCAATTGCTGACTCCATGGCATCAGGAAGCAAAAACTGAGTCCTCTGTCTCTGCTTCAGTGACCTCAGCACTCCCAGCCCTGATTTATGTTTCTCTTGGATACAACTGGGTGCCACAGGCTAAACTTCCAAATGCTTGTGAAAGTCCAAGTCACGCACATAGATGGTGACCAGATCTACTA
This sequence comes from Onychostruthus taczanowskii, assembly GCF_017590055.1. Classification (NCBI taxonomy): domain Eukaryota; kingdom Metazoa; phylum Chordata; class Aves; order Passeriformes; family Passeridae; genus Onychostruthus; species Onychostruthus taczanowskii. The sequence goes on from NW_024497629.1 coordinate 8,073,994, forward strand.
AAAAAACCCCATGCACTGACACAGAGGATGGCCCTCGACCTCATCTACTGATAAATCAAAGGGCATCTCCCTGTCACATGGTCAGTTTCCATGGAGAGCATGCAGAGGAAAATACTTGCCAATATAAGGAGGGACAAAAAGGCAAAGAGCTGGACCTGGAAGAGCCTCATAAAAGCATGATAAAAAGACAAAAAATACTCTGCGCCACTAGGGAGCCCAAGAAAAAATTGCAGCTACAAATGAAGCAGGTCAGGACAATGCCTCAGAAACCCATGGATAATGGTGGCAAAGAGAGATGCTAAGTCCAGGCATCTGAAAATGTGAGCAAAAATTTGTTAGTCACTTAAAGGAACATCTCAAATTCCAAATAAAGAACTATCACCATTTCAGTGGTAAACAGGGACTATGGAATGAAGTAAAATGGGGACCTTCTTAAATGTGAATGTCTGTCACATTTAGAGTCAACTTCAAGTTCAACTGCAGTTGAACTAGTCAGGTTTAAGAAAACCTGCTATGACCCTGCCCTCCCGTGCTGTGATTCCAGTAAAGATTTCCCTCAGCCATGAGGGCAATCCCTTCCATGAGAGCCATGACAATGACTGGTCACAGCAAGGGAGGGACATGCCAGCAGCAGGAGGACATTCAGTCCCAGCACCCAGATCACACAGGGAGATCTTGTGCACAGTGGAACAGACAGCAGCCCTTTACTCACTTTTTGCTGTGAGGAGCTCTAGGGTTTTGTGAAGACTGAAGATCTAGCACAGCAATTCTGGACAAATTTAATCCTACACCAAGGACAGTAGCCTAAGGAATGCTATGGACTTCAGAGCATGGCAAGTAATCCAGGGCTCTTAACAGCTCCCATTGAAACAGACTGATAAATAAAGCCTGCTCTCAGCAGAAACTGAGGAAAGTAAAGAATATACGTGGGCTGTGTTATGTTGTCTTAAAAAAATAATCAAGGTAATTAGTGGGAAATTAGAAAGACCTGGTTGATTACCAAGAAATTCAGCCTTAGATACAAGTCACAGATTGTTACAGGTGGGAATGTTTCATATTAACTTGCAAGTTTTTTGCATTACACAATATAATTTACACTGCTACTTTACTACATGAATCCTTTCATTATTGCTTTAGAGCAGTGAATATGTTTTCCAAGTTTGAGCAGCCAGCTTTCATTCTTTTGAAATAGCTTAACAGAGTAATTTCTATTATATCATTTCTAAGAGGAGAATAGTAAGATGTTCTCATCTCTCCAACAGAATTTGTTATCACTATGACAAAAGGCAGCTTTTCATTTGCACAGAAAGAAAGGATTTGTTTGCATGGACAATGGATTTTATCTAAAAGGCTGTCAATTAAATTTTTTCTGTGAGGAGGGAGAAAGCATTATTTACTGCAAGTTAAAATTCTTGACTTAGGAGAACTAAAAGACACTGATATTCAGCCCCCACGAGACCCAGTACAGTATTATATTTTATGTCTTTACTACTAGTCTCAAAATACGGTTATTCCATCCAAAATGCCCTTCAGGAACACTCACTGCTCCATCATGACTCCTGATGTGTGTCTGGGAACTACTGAAGAGAGGGAGTACAAGCACCAGAGCTGTGCCAAGACATTACAACAGAAAATTGATTTCTGGCACACAGAAATCTCTCCTTCAATTGTTTCTTTTAGTGATACAGCTGTAGACCATACGAGCAAAGAGAAACTAAAAATTATTCTTCTAGAAATCAACTTACTTGTTCATGGGCCACAAAATTATCACCTGTAGAAGTAATTTACAAAGCTTTTTTCTGTCAGTACAAAACCATCTAATAGCATTGTAAAGAGGTGGATTATTGCCAGTTTCTCAGAAAAATACTAGTTTCTGGAAGTCAAATCTGTTTCCTCACTATTCTGCCAGACTGACTTGGCAGTAAGTGAGAGGGGGAAAAAAGGGCTCATAAGACTGATGTTTATGATATAAAACTGGAGCATGGGAACCATCACCTCATTTGAGATTACTTCCAGACCAACATTTTACCAAAATTATTTTCATCAAAATCTTCAAGAAGGGTTTGATTTTTGTCCGTTAGTCTTACCCTGAAAGAGAAATTTTCAAGCATCAAAAGATGCTAAGAAATGAAATTACAATTCTTTCCTCTACCAATATCAAGAAGAATAAAATCAGTAGTCACTTATGGATCTGTTGATTGAAATCCACTTTTTCAGGAAAGTCATTTATTCCTCAGCAGTAAAGCTGGCAGATGAATGAGAAGTCTCTGTGTTTCATATATGACAAAAGTTTGGCAGTTCAGCAGACCCCATTTGGCCCATTACATTTTAAATGCATTATAAAACCTTTAAATAAAACCACAGTTACATTTGCCAGAAATTCTAGTTCATTCTGTGTTACCAGATCTTAGAACTTCCATATATCTTGTGGACTTATATGAGAAATGTTATCTAAAGACCAGTCTGGATTAAACTTAATGGTTTCCAAAAAATTTGGATAGTAGCTCATGATGATACACAGAGACTCTGATTAAGGTTGATGACAGGTCACAGAGAACTTAATCCTACCACCTTTATACAGCCAAGAACAATTCTGCTGCTGCTTCCATAAAGCAAACATACTGTAACAAGACTAGTCAGATCTCTCTACCTCTTCTTTTTACCTTCTGTTTGCTTTTAATTTTTATCTGAGGTCTTCTTTTGATTTTGAAAATCAGGCTGACTACAGACAGGGATTTTCTCCTGCATCAACAGTGAGATGATTTCCTCCCCTGACTCATGTTTCCAAGCAACAGGATGTTGGAAAAAGAGCACAGATTGAAAGGTGTCAAGCTTTTTTATTTTTTTTTTTGGCAACTCTAGATTACAAGCCACATTTCTTATATTAATCACTGAAATCAGTTCTCTCACTCACTGCACAAGTAAATAACTGGGAAATGTCTTTATTCTCAGGAGATTGTTGCAGAGATTAATACAGACATTTTTGCAATGAAATTCAATACAGGAAAATTCCCCCACCTACTGAAAAATCAAGTCCATTTCCTAACTGATCAATATAAAAAAGGATGAAAACAAACTCAGACAAATCAGTGTTAAAGCACGTCAATAAAACACTATTAAAAAGCTATTGCTTTCTTTTTTCTTCAGGGAGGAAATAAATTATTTTTTAATGGATCATTCTTATTATGAATTTATTTCATATCCATTTTGGCCATAGTAAAGACAGCTTTTAAAAAAATGTTTTCTTATTTTTTTGCTGAATTTTTTCAACTGCAAATCCAATAAGCATTACTTCTGAGTGTTCACTTTTTCAATTTAAATACTACAATTCATGCAGGGAACATATGAATTAAATGAAATTAATATTTTCTATAGAAAAAAAATAATTTCGTGATATGTCTGGGGAAAAAACCAACAAAAAAAAAACCAAAACAAAAAAAAAAAACCCTTATCATACAAATTCAACTTTACATTGAACCAAAAAAAAAAATAAATAAAACCTGATGAAATCCAGAGCAATCTAAGTTGTCATAAACTCATTAAAATATACAGCTATGCTGGGGGATCTGGCAATTTAATGACAAGGAATCCAAGCTGTGACAGCCTACACTATAGTTTTCTGGGGAAACAGAAAACTCCAATTGCAATCAGATTCCTGTAATTAATTAAGGATGAAAGACTGTTTTGATTTTAAGACAACGTTTGGTCTTCCTTTATGGCGACAGAAAACGTAAGCTTCCTTCACCCTAGTAACTCTTATGCCTACTCTCAAACCAGAGCTGATTTTTTTCTGAGATATTTTAAGTACTGTTTTTGCTAAAAATGACACTATATTTTAATTTATTTTAAGTCAAAGAAAAAAATGCCAAAGTTCAAATTGGTCATAACAGAAATCCTTTGTTAAAAGCCATATATTGCATTACTCTTCAAGTTTTAAAAAATAATAATCATAAGCACTACTGGGAGTGATGCCTGACAAAAATCTGTATCTGCAAAAAGAATTCAGAAGAAATCTTTATTTAGACTTTTAAAAAGTGACTTGGCAGCTATTATTAATCTATTTTAATTTTCACTGGAAGTCTATTTTAGATATAATGATGACACTGGTTTTCATTTATTTGCTTCTCGTTTTGGCATGAACCTTCTTTTCAAAGACTTGTCATTCCTTTATCTTGACAACTGGGCCAAGGACCCACTTGATAAAAATAAATGCAAGCTGGGTGATAGTCCAGTGTTGTATTAACTGTGCGCCTAATACATGATATGGCAATAAATGCATTTAGGCAGTGGCACTTCATCCTGTAAATGCTTTCACATTCCTCTCTGCCAGAAACAATGTATTCTGATACAGATTTCCTTGATTTTCCTACAGAATCTCATAAACTCTGCAGGTGTTACTGGAGAGAAAATCCCTTATCAGCAGCTTCCAGCATAGTGCAGCTGATTTGCTATTTCTCCAGCACAGAACCCTGATCCTGTGGCTGGTCAGGCAGCACTGCCTTGGCTCCCATTTGCCTTTTGTGCATTGCTTTGATCAGCTCCTGGCTTTGGATGAAAGCAATTCTTTCAGAGGCCACCTTCAAACTCTCTTAAAAAAAAAAAAAAAAAAAAAAAGAATTACATACATAAAAACCAATTGAGCTTGTTAAGCAGCAGGAAGAAGCCATGTAGAGGGAGGAGAAAGGGAGGGAAGGAGGTGCCGCAAATCAGGGCTAGGAAGTAATGATCAAAGTGGTGACTAGGAAATTAGTAAAAAATATCCCCAAGTTGTACAGGTCTGGGGCATTCCTGTAAGTGCAAAGGCTCTCTCATATTACCTAAGGAGACACAGCTCTCTCTCCAAGAACTGTCTCAGACATCTGCTCCAGTGCTTTGAGAACAGCCACTTGAGATCTCAGAGTAAAGCAGTAGGGAGCAGATTGGCAAGTCAGGAGAGAGATAATCTTGAAATGCATATTTTCTAAAGCAAATTCTAGGAAACCAATACTTCTCTTTCTTCTGTTTTCGGCTGCTATAGAGTGTTTCCAAGAATCCTTTCCAAATCCAAAAGAAGTATACAAAGAGTAATGCTGTACTGGTTGTACAGGTTAGCTTTTCGAGCCATCCTCAAAACCAGACTTTTGTTTTTCCTTCCACCAAGCCTCCAGACTCATTCCTACCCCCACCCTCCAGGCATTCCACCCCCCACCCCTGGAAGCAGTGCAGCAGAGGTCTGTGGGGCAGCCACATGCACACAGAGATACCAGAATGTCCAGCTAAAACACGCCTTGGAGCTGTCTGCCAGGGCAGCAGAGGCAGTGCCTGTGGCAGCTCCCCAAGGATGCACACGGGGTGCAGAGGCTCCACCTCATGCACAGCAAATGGCTCACTGCTCCAAAGAGAGCTTCACTGATTTCTACTAGCACACTCTACTGTGTCTAGGTCATATTTTCCATCTAATGAACAAAGAGTGGACACAAATACAATGGGAGCAGTTTAAAACCTACCTCACCCTCTGTGGATAGCAAATACATCTGTAGATGAGTGTATCACATTACAAATAGATCTGAGCCTCAGGGTTTACTCAATCAGGAGACTGACTGCACAAGTACTATACGTTGAAAATGCATTAAATAAGAAACATTTGTAAACAAATATATACAATCCAAAGCATTCATCAAATATCTTTAGTTAAAAGTATCAGTAGAATCCTCAAATTTAATTCATTTAAGAAACTGAACTTAGCAGTTTTATATCTGAGTTGTCTACTTTGAGGGTTTAAAAATTCAAGTTGTCTTAACTTTTAGTGTTTTGAAGTTTTCCTAAGAGGAAATCACTCAAACCAAGGACAGCAAACAAGAGACAGAAAATGCAGACAAATTAATATGTTTAAAACATTAATATTAGCAGTAAAATGTCTCACAAATATTATATTTGAATAAGATGAAACAATATAAGATGGTATATATTATGATATATTAATATTTTTATTAAACAGTAACTATTTTTCAGCATGGAAATATGCAATAGAAAATATACTGTACCGTACTGAAAGCATGTGCTCCTCAGCGACTTCCAGTAAACAACTCCTGAAGTTTCATATCCTGACTGCACTGCTGAACACCCTACACCTGTGCTAACTGCCAGTGCTGAGGTCTTTGTGGAATTTTGGTTTTTGTTTCATTTAGAAGAGTCTGCTGCTTGGCAAACTGGTGAGCACACTTAAGGCTCCTGAGTCAGCACTGTGCGCAACTGAACAACTCAGTGGGGTCACCATGACACGAACGCTCTCCTGTCACAGTAGAGCACAAGAAGGTTTCAAAGCTATCTGTTCTGCAACTATGGCAAAAATTAAGTAATGAGACCACAATATACCCTGGCAAGCTGTTCTCTAATTTGTGTACTGGCTATACTAAATGATAAATGGTCTTTGTGTCTTATTAATACAAAAGTGCTGTGCTGGGTCATGGTGCTCCCAGCCAGGCACACATTAATTTATCAGTCTGAAACATTATTAACATCAACAGTTTTGTTGGAGGCTTTTAGAAGGACTGAAATGGTTTGGGTTTTTTTAAGAAATAAGGGTGTCCTTTTGTACTATACAGATATCAAAATCACTAAAGAAAGCATAAAGTGTGTACTGTAGGTATTTTGTTTGCTAACAGAAGAAAAGATTAACAGGAGAATGAAATCAGGTATGTAGCAATATTATCTTTGTGTTGGTACTATGCCCGTATCTCCTGTACAAAAGGATAGGAAGTCTAAACAATATTTGAGAGAACGTGCTCAATATAACACTGGATATACAAAGAAACAGGTGTTGCATCATATTTAAACAAACACTGCATCTTTTCAAGATCAGCTAGAATACATGTACACAGAATGTTTCTGGTAAAAACATATTTATCAAACATTTCTTTAGGCAACAAATAACTTCAGAAGATAAAACCAATAATTCTAATTGAGTTTTCTCATGCAATGTTCAGATACATGCTTGATTTTAAACTCAGTTAAATATTACTGAAATGAGTAAAATCAAGCACTTGTCTCGACTCCCAGCTGCATTAAGTTTCTGTGTAACCTTATATGCAGAGTATTTTTGGTACAGCTTGTGAAACTTCATTTTCACTCTTCACTCCCAGGACATGGTTTCATGACTGGCTCAAGCTACTCTATACTCAGGTTACTGCTGAAAAGCAACTTCTCTCACTGCTGATTGTATATTCCCCTCTGTTGTTCAGTGGCATTGATGTCAGCTGATATAACTGAAGACTCATAGTTTTTGTAGGGTCTTGTTTTGCTAGATCAGATTCCTCATCTAGCTAGGCATGAAGTATATGGCCATTAATATTTGCAAAACAAAAGTACCAGTACAAGGCTAGGGAGGGTGGTGAGAACAGTATCTTTCTCTATAAAAATGCTTTAAATAACACTTTAAAATTTTCAAGATACAATTTCTGATTCTTCTGTACCATAAGAGGGAAAAACCTGAATTTTAAAGCTTCGTGAAGCGTTTTGGTGATTTAGTGCTTTCACTGAAAACAATTTTCATATTAATTGAAAGTTTTCATTGTTTCTTTGGTAATTTTTTAAAATATATGCACTCTCTATATACTCCACATGCTTTAATTTTTGATTGGCCCTGAACTGGTCAGGTAGTTGTACTGGATGATCACTGTGGGTCTCTTTCAACTGACAGGCTCTACTCTAGTCTAGTCAATTCTATTCTTAGATTTTAGACAAAGCACTCCATTGAAGATGTGAAAGAGAAACTGTCCAGAAAGTAGTAAATAATGATTTAGGAGAGTGACTGTTATCTTTTTCTGTTATTGTGGAAGTGAACTAGAAGCTTTATAAATGTCCTATATTTGACACTAGATACAGGAGACCTCAGCCATGCATTTTCAAGTGGGGTACAAATTCTTTCAGCTAAGAAATGCAAGAATGACTGACTGGTTTCCTACCAGCACGGTACAACTTCAACATATTAACTTGACCAAACTGGCTCTTGAAGTATTATACTGACAGCCAAAGTTTAGAGAAATCCAAAAGGAAAACAAACATTGCAAGAAATAGATATGTGTGTGAGAGGTGATTTTTGAAAGAGTCACTTTTAATAATTTACCAGGCCAACAAAAACAAAAGCCAGGAAATTCACCTTTTAAAGAAGTGTAATGTGACTAATGCCAGCCAAACTTATTTGCCCCATAACTGTAGTGCATCCACGAGCAAAATTTCTCTAGGATGCACTGCCCAGGATGTTTTTTAGAAAGACATCTAGGATGCTGCAGTGTCTGTCTCTGGCTTTGCTTTGTGGCTGGAAACACCACATCAGTGCTAAAGAATATTAGCATAGGGGAGATGTTAAAGAGGAACATGTTAACCTGATATTCAGGAATGGAATGCAATAAGGAAAAGAAGCCTGCCTGCTTTGGATATAAGCATGGAGAAGGAGTTCCAGAGGAGAAGAAAGGGCAAAAGGGCACAAAGGGCTCTATTGTGTTTGATTAGTAGCCAGAGCAGGAATTCCAGGAATGGGCAGTGAGCATGGAGTTTATGTATAAGAGATGTTGTATACAGAAGCAGTGAAAAGTTAGTCACTATGCAGCTGCTGATACCCCATCAACCAGAAAAGAGGAGCTCTGCCTGCTGAAATGAGCTGCTGAATCTGTGTGAAATGAGTCAGTAATGTAAGTGATGAACTGACAGAACAGTTGTTAGGGGAAAGTTGAACATGTAATTATCCCAACAAAATGTATATAAAATTGTAACCTTGTACCCTAGGCATTAAAGAAGAGAATAATATTTTACAGGACTCTATAAGACATGTTTTTCACAGATAGAGAACACAGGAATAGAAGTGAAACAGCACATGTAACTTGAGGTTATAACCTCAGGGTTACAAGATTTTTAAAAGTCTAAAGCACACGAGAACAAAAATGATAAATGGCATCTTAAAAACAATTTACCAGGACATGCATTTATAAGGCAGAACAAGGAAAGAACTGGTCCCCCATGCAATCAGAAAGGAAAATTAATATATGATTGTAAAGTTTAATGGTTTTTTTCCCCAAGAAGATGAGAGGTTATTTATGATCAAATGACTGATTTAGCCAGCAGTCTTAGAAGGTAAAAGTAGAGACTGTTACTTGAAAAGTCCCCAAGAACTTAGTATTTGAAGAATTCTGCATGCAGACTATGTATGAAAGAACTAAAACTGGGTCCTGCCAATCTGAATCACTGATTTAATTGTGAGACAACTATTTTTCTTCTCAAAATGTTTTTTAAATGGCTGTAGGCATACATGCCTTTTGTGTTTATACAGAAATAATATTGGAGTGTGCACAAAATCTTACACAAAATATCATCTATATAAGCTAAAAATACATACCACACTGGTATGGAGAGTACTTATGTGCAGCCCAGATTGTCTCCTCCATGAGAAACACTCTCAGTCTTGTACTTTGAAGATGTACAAAAGGGGACCTTTAAGATCACCCAGAAATACAGACTGCAATTCAGCTGCCTAACCACAGGCATTGTCTAACTTTGAGATGTTCTGGGTAGTTCTGTCTGGATTCTGACTGCTGCTCCAAAGAAGCAGAGTTCTGAAGCAAGTCCTCTGTCACATGTGCCAGTCCTTTACGGACACCTCAGGTAAACCAGTGAACTGGGTTAACCAGGCACCTACAGGGGAATTAGACTCCAGAAACTCCTACTGTTTCATTAGGGAGAAATTTCCATTATAATCTATAAAACCAAGGGATCTGAGAGAGATCTGAGAGATGATTCAGCTGACCAGCTGCCAGTGTTTATTTAGCTCGACATGAGCTGACTCCCTCCCCCAGCTCCACTGACCACACTTGGCTTCACTGACCACAAGGTGCTGCAGCTGGAGCTGCACAAAGACCTCTGCATTGAGGAGTCTTGGGGCTCAATTCAGTTGCTTACACAAAGATGTTCAGTGCTCTTTGATATGCTCCAGGGTATCTGAGGCAGCAACATAGGCACCACAAACACCTGTAGGAGACCATGCCAGGCAGGATATCTGAGAGCATCTCAAATGGCAAAAGAAGCACAGAAACAAGATGCAGAATCACATCCTCCATTTCAAACTAAATCCTCTTCTCAAAGTCAAAAACTGGCATGTCTATGTGTACATCTGCATTATTAAGTGACTCTGCTTCCAGTTTGCTTCCAGCTCCCCATCACCTGATCAGACTGTGTACACACTGGTTTACATCCAGGCACTGTGCACTCAGCTTTAGTTCCACAAGGAGTTAAATAAGGCCCTCCTCTCTCCAGAGACGGAAAAATTAAAATAAACAGGGTCATGCTGACCTCAAAGCAAGCAACAGACTTAATTACTGCAACAGACAGCGATGAATCATACCTCAGCAAACCTCCCATTCCTTTTCAATAGAATGCATTATTAATCAGACACATTGTTTTACAACTGGTACAACCTACACCAGAAAAATCCTTCCTTTCTTCAGGGCACAACAGGAATATTTCAGAATGTTACATGTGTTTGTTCATCTCTCTTAACAGTCACAAACTGTTGCTGCATTCATGTCTAACCCACATTTATATTTTATTGCCATACTGCACAAAATCATCCACCACATATTCAGTCATGTTGTATCTGTGTAAAAATCTTAAATTAATTTTCACTGACCATTTTTTAAAAACTTGAAAGCTACAGCCTGACCAATACTTCTGTAGCTATTAAAGACTACAACTGGTCAAAACACTTCTTTAAGAGTGTTCCTTCATCTGTAGTAATTGTCATAACGGACAAAAAAGCCTCTGAACCTCCAGGCTGAGTTACATCCCTTTGAGTGCTTAGAAAAACAGCTCTTAAGCACTCTCAACTTTCTGCGCTCTCTTTGTGAAAGACCTCGTATGCCAAGCCATGTGATGGAGGATGCTGTACAGTACATTGGGTCAGGAGACAAGACGTGGCACATCTCATACCTGGGGAACAGGCACATTGCATTCTGCTGCGAACGTGAACTGAAACTAATTGAACAAATGCTGTGCTCAGTGTGTGGGATCTGATATGCCTGTGCTAACCCACTGCCTGTCTGCAGCTGCTGAGCCAGAGAGGAGGCTATTCCACTGCAAACTACTGAGGATACTCATACCATCCCCACTCATTGCCTTGCTTTTGTACCTACTTCCCAATTTGCCATTGTGGTGTACTTCCAGACCCCACATATTCTTTGGAAGGAATCATGTCTGTGTGTAGCCAAGATGGGTTTTTCAAATTCAGTGCATCAAGAGAGGAACATGTAGGTCTGTCTGCAAGCCAAACAAGGGTAACACAGTACAATTATACCCACAGCTGCTGTACTACAGAACATCTTTCTATTCAAATATTTTACTTTAATTACTATGAATCATTAGTTTTAATCTCTTTAGTTCGCCTTGGGTTTGTATATTTTTTTCTTCAGAATTCCATCACCTGGTCACTTATAATACTAAAGAGTTTAGTGCTGAGTATTGGATGCATTAATTGAGAATGCTCACAACAGTATAGTTTTCAATCTCACTTAAAAACTGTACCATGTTACTTTTGAGATCCACCACAACCTCCAATTCGTCTTCTTTCAGATCATGAATTAGGTATCACAATTCCTAAATACTTCAGTGATTACTTAATATCACCCACAGAGATCAAGAGAGAAGTAAGGATATCTTCCTCCTCCATTTTACTGACTTACATTCAGATTTACAGTCTGAAGTGAAATTAGTGTAGCTTCTATGAGCATCTGAACCTCTAATTACAAATTAAATCCATGCCAGGTAATGTTATCTAAATACTTCTAAGAGTCTGAGTTCAAAAATTTCAATCAATGTCAAACTGTGGAAAAGTTCAGACCTGAATGCAGCTCATTTATTATTTTGTTTAAATGTTGGAAGACATATGGAATTTAGAGAAATAAATCATTCTATTTCTGTAATTCTGCTTGGAAAGCCTAACTATATGGCCACATAAAAACAATCTTCAAAGTAAGTTTTCTGATTTAAAAAAAAGATATTTTTTTCCTTATTTGGGCAGTGCTAGAAATTCCCTGTCACTGTTGAAAAATTGTAAGCTGTAGATGAGGAAAAATAAAGCATAAAGTTTTCACATCTCCTGTTGTGTTTCTCTACTGCTCCTTAATTGAGCTGCAATAAGAGTAGAGATCAAAATCAACACGAGCCAGCCACGTGCCCTTGCACATGAAGGCAGCCCAGAAAGTCAAACGTGTCCTGGGCTGCATCCAAATCTCCGTGGGCAGCAGGGGAGGGAGGAGATCTGCTCCCCTGCTCTGCCCTGGTGAGACCCCACCTGCAGTGCTGCACCAGCCCTGGGGTCCCTGCACAAGGACATGGACCTGCTGGAACGAGTCCAGAGGAAGGGCACCAAGAGGCTCAGGGGGAGGGAGCGCCTCTGCCATGGAGACAGGCTGGGAGTGTTCAGCTTGTTCAGCCCAGGAGAGGAGAAGGCTCTGGGGAAACCTTAGAACACCTTCCAGTGCCTAAAGGGGCATTACAAGAAAGCTGGAAGAGGGACTCAAACATTGAGATTTTTCTAACATTAAAAACCAAAATCGATTCAGGTCTAGTATTTGCAAATAGAATAAATAGTACTAAGGACTGGGAAGTCAGCTGCCCCTGGTTTTCCATACATAAAAACAACAGGAATTTATTTGGAGGAGCTAAAGACATTATTTTGCAAACTTTGCATCCTTTTTCTCATTCTGTTCTTAAGAATCAATTCATCTTTACTTTAGTTTTATTATACCTAATTCAAAACAGCACAGACATTTAAACAAGTTTAGTCTATCAATTTACACCAAGCAAAAAATACAAAGGGATACATTTTCCATCATTTTCTCACATATTAACATAATTGCACTTGTCAACTGAATACATTAAAGTTACCTACTGTGAACATATTACAATGTGAAAATACTTTGATTATGTTGCCACCATATAAAATTCAATGCAGTTTCCAAGGCCTCAAAACTTCACTTTAAACAGAATACTGAGTGTCAAATTGCAAAGGCAAAGATTCTACAAAATATACTTTAGCATTCTGAACAACCAAAATATGGTGCTACAATAGCATAGTGACCACAAATGCTGCTGCTGACCTTTGGAAAAAGCAGTGAGAAGTTTTTAAAAGGAAGTATTCATTACATAATTACATAATCAAGTATAATGTTTGCTCTTTTATTCTAAGTATTTATCAAAAAGCCATTCTGGACCCAAGTCTGCCAGAATGATAATAAATTTGTCAACAAAATTAAGGCTCAATTTGACAGATGTGTGATTTCTGTCATTATGCTGAAAGCAATGTTAAAATCTTTAGCATTTTTGACACATCATACTATAGAAAAGAAGCTGCAGGGGAAACACTGTCATTATGACATTTTTGGCTTGTTTGACATTTTGTCTTGTTCTTTTTTGAAATCATGATTGCATGTTCTGCAAAATATACACAAGAAGTATTAGTAGGAAAGGCAATCCAGAGCAATAGATCTATTTTAAAAAGCAGTACAAATTGTACATAGTATTATTTCAGCTGGTTGATAGCATCTCACATTTTTCAGAAATGCTGGGCATTGCTCTCACATTTGAGTATTACCCATTGTACATTGTCCCTGCAGCAGAGAACAGTCTCTTATGATCAAGAGAGACTTAAAGAACAGAGTTCATGTGACTGGACGAAAGAATGGAACAGCACTCTAAACAGACAGCAGGAACAGTACAAAGTGGTATGTCTGAAACACCACAGCTGGACAGATTGCACCAACTGACATGTTAGGAGCAAGTTTTATATAATAGCAAATTTCTTGCCTTTAATGGGTGGCTCTTAGACAACTGCCAGCATCTATTTTCCCCTGTAATTATATATCCAGTACATTTTACACACACATATCATTTTTCCAATAGCAGTAATCATTTCATATAAAACACAGTCTTTTTTCTAGACATTTGATAAAGGCTCTTTCAGAAAAATATCACAATCTATGGTGCAATTTGAAAGCATGAAGATGATGCATCCAGAAGTATTAGCACAATATCAGACAGAAACAAATTTAAACTTCTAATAAAAACTTTGAAAGCTTCAACTGTCTTTGATTCTGAGTAGTTCATCTGCCTGAAGAATAAAGAAAAACATCCTATCAAAGGTACCCAAACACTACCTCTGTGACAGAATATGGGATGAACTGTAAATGAAGTGTTCTCAAGAATTTATCCTATACAGGGAAACGTGAAAAATTGCTGAGGAATAATCATAACTATTGCTTGTTTACAAGCTGTCTTCGACTCAGGAACATCATCTCTGCCTAAAGAAAAGTATGAGTCAAGCCCATAGGAGAGCCCAGGTCACTTTCAGATTGAAATATTATCCTTCTTCATTGTCTCCTGTGCTAAAAATTCTGAAGAAGAAAAGGTAGGAATAATTGGTTCACAGAAAATAACCCTGCCTCTTCTAGAATTCTGTTATCTATCTAAGTCACTCTTCCTAACACTCTGACTGATGACTTCTTTCAGTGCTTGACATTATGGACTTAGAAATTGTACATTATTATCTTGGCCTCATCATCTCCTGCATTCAATTACCAGTCTATACACTACATGAATAGCCTCTTCCCATTAAGGTGATATCCTTTACCAAAGCAGAGGTTTACAGAACTTTCTCTGATTAAATAGGATTTTACTTTAGAAGCAGTTTTGAAGCTTTTGCTTCCTTCAAATAAATTTTATTTAAACAAATAAAACAAATACCACTTTGGTTTGTTTTTTTTTCACACAACAGTGTCCCAGTATGCTATTAAGAAGTCCTTTCCAAGCAATAGCCTCATCCTAGTGATGGATAAAAATAAATCATGTGGGTAGGAACTACCTGTGCATACATACCTATTAATACCTACACATACACACACACACACAGAATCTTATGTGTTCTCAGGCTGAGGTTCAGCAATCAATGCATAATACAACATTTGCTTATCCTGTAGTTTCCTTCATTAATTGACAGTCATCACTCTACTTGCATGACCTCACAAGAATTTTGCATAAAAGGCAAAGACAAAATATGTCCCTTACGCAGAAATGCAACTTTTAGTTATTGCTATTAGTCACTTCTCTGTATGCCACATTCAACAGCCCTAAGTGACAGACTCCAGAGAAATGAGTTTATCAGAAGGCACATACAGATGAAGCCCCTGCCAACAGCACTGCTCAACAAGGCAAGCACTCCCACTCAGGTGAGGTTGCAGCTTCTCAGGAACCCCACCCACTTATCAGCTACACTCAAACAGGGAATGCTGCTCCTTTGCCATGTCTATACTGACAGGTAAAACCAGGCCACTGGTGCTGGAACAGTCATGCCCACTCCCCTGAATGCATGTAGTGCCCTGTGGCTTTGTGGGCATATTTAATGTGGTTTGAGTCAGAATTTTGATCAGTGCCAGGGCTGATCAAGTCATCCCAGTGGTGACTCACAGCGTGGAATGGGATGGCTGTGGAAATGCTTTAGTGGAGAAAAGCTGCTGGGACAGCATGGGAGGTCCGTGTGCTCTGGGAGCAGTCCCTGGTGCATTCCCAGCCCAAGAACTGCCTGGAAGATTACAGAGTGCCACAGGCCAAAACTGTACCAGGAACCACTCTGACTGGGAGCTCCAGTTCAGGCTCACCACAAACTGCCTTACCAGCTTTTCAGACTCTGCCTTCAAGTCCATGTGCATTCTGGTCACAGTTTTCCCTTCTTTGTCCTACTTTCTCTGACTTCTTTTACTCACTGTCTTTTTAAAACTATTTACTCTCAATGCCCTCCTCAAAAATTATATACATACTCCACGTCCACCTACCTCTCCTTTCCATGAACTGGAATATTGAACAATGAAATAACTAATACTGACACTTTAAAGCCTGGTGGGACACCACTAGGTTTTAAAATTATCACTGTTAAAAAGATGGAAGAGTTGCAATTTGAGACTGTTGCAAATCTGTAGACACTATAATGCTATTGCAGCTACACATATACCCATGTAATAAGAGACATTGTTTTCTTTACCTTTCAACTTCATAGATTAAATAGTACAGGAGCAAGCTGAATATCTGATTCATTATAATAGTAAAAGCTTCTACATCAACTCCTGATTTGCTGTGGGTAGATAGTCCAAACTATGATATAAGCCTTGTGTTTGCTCCCTGCCTTTGGTTACACACAACACTATTGAGGGTAATGCTGCTCATGCCACTCAGCAGCAAATTTCTTTAGGCTATTCCCATTCTCTTCACAAACAGGTTCACATTTTTTATGTGTATCCTTATTAGTTGATATGTTTTAAATTAATTTTACTTCCTCTCTCTTACTCTGTCCCATGATTGTGCAGTATCAATGAGCACTGACTGTACTCTTCATTTTCTGAGGAAAGTTAGACTAAACATGAGATCCAGCACACATTAAAGGGAAGAGCTAAGTAATAATGAGCCTTAATTTAAAATACAGAAATTAAAGACAGGAACCTCGTCTTGTATGGGAGCTGATACAGTTTGTTGCAGTGTCATCCAAATGTAGGCTGCAACTTCTCCAGACACAAAATGTGTGTTATCCAACAGCATTTGCTTTTCACTTTCCTTCATATTATCAAATTCTCATGCACTTTCCCATGGTATGTAACAGGTTTCCTGTAGAATCCTTTCTTATAAATTTGTGACAAAATTCGAAGATATTAGTAATACAATCTCTAGATATCCACAATCAAAATCCTTCTGAAAAACTGTTAGATCAAAACCTTGCTAAACACCACAGGAGACCACTTCTTTAGAAATTATTGTAAAATTTGAGTTTAACAATTTAATCTAATTGTACCACATCAAAAACAAGCAATGAAAAACAAAATGACAGAAGATAAGCAGTTATAACAGCAATTTCTTCATTTCAGTTCTGTTGCATGATAATTCCAGTGGCTATCCTGCTTCTTTCAGGAGGAAAAGCATTGAATCATGGAATCACAGAATGTTTTGCATTGGAAGCAACCTTTAAAGATCATCTAGCACAACGTCTCTGCCCCAAGCAGGAATGTGTCCAGCTTGACCATGTCACCTACAGTACCATCCAACCTGACTCTGAATGTTTCCAGGGACAGGCATCTACCATCTCTCTGGGCAATTTATGCCCGTGTTTCACCACTTCTACCAAAAAAACCCCTTCCTTATATCTAATCTTAATCTAACCTCCTTATTTTAAAAAACTATTACTCCTTGTCCTATCACAACAGACCCTCCTAACATTTCATGCATTGAACACTCCATCCACCAAATCTGTGCCTCTCCAATTAATAGAGAAGGATGTTCTTCACTCATTGAACATACTCTTGAGAAAAGTTAGGGACAGAGAAGTTTGCAAAATCAGGCTGCAACTATGACAAGAAAAAACCACAAGTGTAGTAAGAAAAAGGTTTAAACGCTATAAGAGATGCAATACTTTGTTCTCCGTGTTTTTTTCCCAGAGGTAGCACAGTATGATCCATTATAAAATATACTAACTATGGAATACATAGTATCCATGTTCAAGATCCATACTCTGAAAGTGAAAAGCATTTGGACTCTCAGAGTAGCAAGGAAAATGAATATGACCACGTAGCCTCTCTTCACTCACTCAAGCACACAAGCAAATCTGTAGCTCTTCATCTTCTTTACTAAATGAGGCTACAGGAAGGTAGTAATGATGAGTCATCTTAGCAACCCAAATGCCAGTTTTCAAGTGCAATATCCATCCAAATAAATAACAATTATCCCAGCACATCTGTTGCTTGTTATAAACTTTAATGCAGCAACAATGATATTATTACCCATGTTCTCCCAGTTAAACTTAACTCATAGGTTTATATAAAAGTTTTCTCTTCAGTCCTAAATTACAGTAAAATTAAGTGTGGCAGAGAAACACGTGTTCCTCAAACAGTTTCATTTCAGACTTTCAAAACCACATTGCACTTACAATTTTAGCTATATTTAAAGATGCCACATAACCATGTCCTGAAAAATCTCAGCTCCAATTTCCTCTATTTAGGTGTGGTGTTGATTTCACCACAGATTTATATTTAATATTTACATTGGCGTTTGGTTTAAGTATCTTCATATTGAATTCATGTAGTTTTCTTATGACAATAAGAATCCACAGTTATGTGGATTCATGTGGTCTAATTTTATTAAAGATGTCAGGTACATTCTAATTAATAATAAATTCTTGGCAAAATGTGTGCAGCAGTGAATCTTAAAAACTGAGTTTATCAAATATTTATAGAGACTGACCCATAGTCAGAAATTGTTCTGAGCCCTCAGTCCTGTGAAGAATGTTTTTTACATTGTGTCTACTTAGTTCAAGAATGGCCACAGCATTGCATAATGACACAGGTTCTAAATATCATTGGCTCTGAATCAGCTGAAAAACCCCAGAGTTTGGTTCACAGGAATCACCAGCACAAGCCCATTTCTAGGCTGCCTTCCTCTCTGTTAGTCCTGTATTTTAGGCTTAGTAAGCTGTTATATGCTTCAGGACCAGATTATTACCCCAGTTTTCACCACTAGAAGTTGCAATATCTCTTTTCAAAACTGAGGGTTTAAAAAGCTCTGATCTCTAAAAAGAAATACAAAATTACAAGAAGCAGACAGTAGTTTTTTGTTGTTTTTTTTTTCATACCATTTTATTGCATTTAGCACAAACAGCTCACAATAGCTGTTCCTTCATCAGTGTGCTAAAAGGTTGAATGGATTTGAAATATATTATCTTAAAAATGATGGCATAACTCTTCCAGTTGTCAAAGTCAATATTTCAAGCATGAATTGCATGAAATACCGGCTCCTTTTTGTTTTAAACAATACCTCAGTACATATAACACATTAATAAAACCAACCAAAAAAAACACCCCACAAACCAAACTTCTTTGCAAGTGTTAAAGGAAGATAGGGTATTTGTTTTGTTTCATTTTCTCAGATCAGTTCTCCATAATATTTCCAAGAAGGCAAGAAATTCTTTGAAACTAAGATCTCATTACACACACATTATGAAAAAAAAACCATTGAAATTGATTTTTGAATGTGCAGTGTCTAATTTATAGGCTTGACTAATCTGCATTTTTAGAAACTAACAGATTGTTTTACTGGTTAGTGCAAATGTTATTGATCCGCTTTCTTGCTGAATTAATAGCACTATGATAGGACAACTCGCTTTCTCAGCTTTCCCAATGTTTTCCTGAAAAGAGGCCCATTACATGGCAGGGGGCAAAGGACAGGCCTTGATAACACTGTTTGTACATTTCTTTGATGTCCACAGGCATCATCCTCGACAACTGACCACCAGAGACAAAAGAGTACTCTCAGGCTGCTGGAAATCCCAGCCATTCTTCTCACCACCTTTTGATATCCCAAGGCTTCTATACCCTGACCTCTGCACTCTGACATCCTTATTTGAAGGATGGTCAGAAACATCAAAAAATTGTTTCCAAATTTAGCCAATAAACTAAGGATTTATTTTGCTTTCCATAATTGCTTTGTATCCTAATGTACCTGTGGGAACACCAAAGATTTTACAAAAACAGTAGAAGGAAAAGTGTCAACAAGAAAAAAAAACTTTGATTTTCTGGTTTTGAAACCACTCTCAAACATCTGCCTTCTAAAAGCCAACTCTGTCTACAAAGTGCCTTGACATTACCATCATAATGCCTTGATTGTGCACATGTACCACAATATTTCTACCTAGTCAGTGTCATACAGGTTTCTACTTCTAATATGCAGCTGTTTCTTGCTGACATAACTTCACTAAACATACACATTTTAAATGGTGTGCATGCCGTATGTTAAGTACTGATACAAATTTCTATTCATTCATATTTTTAAAATAAATGTGATTTTAACATTTTTTCAAACTGTTTTGCTCTCTACAAACCTGTGTGATTGATAATTGGATCAGTTTTCCTCTGTTTTTCAGAATATTTAGAGAATAATTTTCCACAAAACTAACAGAAATTATCATGGGTGCTTTTAGACAATATCACTTTTTACCTTTCCAAGGGACGGAAATTGAACAAAATGGTCAAACAGAAATAATACACATCCAGCTAAAACACTG
Source organism: Onychostruthus taczanowskii (assembly GCF_017590055.1). NCBI lineage: Eukaryota > Metazoa > Chordata > Aves > Passeriformes > Passeridae > Onychostruthus > Onychostruthus taczanowskii. Next base: position 8,094,110 of record NW_024497629.1, read on the forward strand.
GAAGTCAGGCAAACACCTAGAGAAACACCCTTCTCTCCTTTATTATTATGGGAGGTCCTCCTGAAAACCCACTGCAAATATATAAGTGAAATCACATATACAAGTAAAACCTCTTAACAAGACCAACCTACTGACAATCCATATGTATGCACAAATTTGGAGTTTAGCCAAACTAGTATCTATATTCAGTCTCTTGTGCTTTGACAACAATTTTTTGTAGCACAGTGCTAAAATATTATCCTGCCATGAAGTTCTTCAGCTTGAAATGAGGACAAAGTCTGGTCCCAAATGTGTTGGATTTCATAGTATACAAGCATCTAAACTATCTTTAGTTTAATAAACTATGCCCAAATGATAAATTGGTTTGCATTGATTTTTTTTCAAACTGGCATCAATACCATTTTTTTCTACATTGACAATATTCCTCCTAATTTAAAAGTCAATGATGTACCAGTGTTAATGCAACAGATAGAGAATAACAGATAAATGTCAATATTTTAATAACCAAACTATTAATCATTTATTTTGCAAACACTGGGATTTATAATGCTTGTTTTAAAGCCAGTTCTAAATCACCTAGTATTATCTACTCAGCTCAGCCAATGTTTATTTATTTTAATGTCTGCCAGAAAAGAATGAAACTGAATTCACAGAATGAATGGTATGGGATTCAAACAGCCAAGAATCTTGTGACCTTTAAAAATTCTCTTCTCTATATTAGTTTACTACCATAAAAAATAGGGCATAAACCAACAAGAAAAAAAGTAGCAAAGAGGGGGGGAAAAAGGTGTTTTTAAAAAGTTTTAGAATTCATAGAGTTCTCAGACAAAATGCTGATAATAGCTACATAAGGGCTGTTCTAATTGATCTTTCTGATTTTGGTGGGTTTTGAATTAAACCAGACCCCAAGGATTTCTGTTCAGTGATAGATCCTGACAATTTATTTTCAGTGTTTAATCTTGTTATTTTTAAAATAAATTGCATGTGTTTAAACAGAACAGGAGGCCTGATTCTGAATCAGTACAGAGCCCTCAGAGTAGCTCTGGCAAGAGAGTAAAACAGATAAAGTTAAAACGGGGGGGAAAAACCTAATGAACCACAAGTCTATAAATATTTTCATTTAACTGAATCCTGACCATGGCTAACACAAACTACCTGTGAACAAACCTAAGGTCATACCTATACAGCAAGAGGAAAATCCTGAAAAATCAGTGACATAAATTAAATGCACGCAAGGCCATCAACAACTCTTCCAGTTCTGGCAGTGCCCACTGAAGATTACAATCTATTTTATAGAGGCTCATTACTGCTCTGATGTTGGAAATAATTGCCCTGCCAGTTTTACACACATTGTTTTCCTTGCAAGCCATCTCTGACCCTCTTTAGTAAAAAAAGTTAACACTGTTACAGTAATAGACCTTCAGCAGCCCTGTTCATTTCCAGCAGAATGGATTAGGAGCCGTGCACAGGAGCAGCTCAGCTGGCACAGTCACCTCTGTGGCAGAAGTGCAGTAAGGAGTTATTAGGGCAGGAACCGTCTCAGCCAGCACAGCTGCAGTCAGAAGAGGGTGGGAATAAAGCCTTAGTAAAACACATGAGCTTTTCATGTGCATGCATTTATACACAGCCCTGAGTGTTGGCAAATTCTGTGGGTGCATCTCTACACTTAATTCTGATGTAGGTAGAAGATACAAGGAACAGATTATTCCTTTGCAGTCCTGCTGTTTGTCAGACTATTCTTTCTCCATTGTGACATCATCTTTAGGAGTTTCCAGACTCCCACCACATAACCTAAAAAATACAACTGTGAAAGAAATTTCTAATTGGATATATCAAAAATTGTACCTTAAAAAGAAAAGTTTATTTCATCCTGGACCCACAGAAGCACACAATGGAAAAAACCCAAACAAACCTCAGAAATCTTTCCCAGTAGATTAAGATCTCATTTGCAAGGTTTAAAGGGATCATTCCAACTGAGTAAGATTTAGCTTAAATTCAAGACAGCCTTTTGTTTTTAGAAAGTGAGTACAGTGCCAAAGAAACCAAATTACATGCAAAAGCAATGCCACCTAGCAGTGAGAATACAGTGAAGCAGTATAGCTAAGTCGAAATGGGAACAGCACCATCCATAAAGCTTTGTTTTCTTGCTGCCATCCTACACACCATGACTTCCCACCCAGACTGACCTGTCAGCATGACCTCACACCTCTACTGCTACAAGCATCTGGTCCAGGAAGAGATGCCAGGCCTTTGTGTCCAGGGCTGGAGAATCGCCTGCACTCACACTGCAGGACCACGTTCACATCACCTGATGCTGGGCCTAAGTGTCTCTGGGCATCAGCCGGGCCTCCACGGCCCTGACAAAACTATTTGTGTGTGGTCTTTCCCCCAGTCAGTTTAATTTCATTATGATGCAGGCTGTATTGAAGCTTTTATCAGAGCAGGATTTTTTGGCATGGAACTAAAAGCATGCAATACATGAACGGGGATGTTGCATCACAGGGTAGGATTTACACACAGGGTAAGAGACCTAACTTCAATTAGTATCAGAAAATAATGTGGGATTAGGAGAGTCATAGGTAATTGTGTCATCCACTTTGCCAAGTGGGAGCAGTTTTTGAAATAAATTAGCTCCAGAACAATGCTTAAGTTTTGCCTCAGAGGGAAATCATTGGATTTCTGTTAAAGAGAACACAAGAGAGAACACAATTCACAGAGTGAACATTGTCAGTGGCTTGAAACTGGGAATGAACACAAGCCAAGTCACCTTCCCACCTTGCTGCACTCTTTCACACAGATACTCTCAATTGGATCCCTCAGCTGCCTTTGCCTTTCCCTTGTGCATATGAAATGCTGGCTGCATAAGAGAAATAAAAAAAATAAATAGAATAAGCATCAGAACATATTGGGAAACTTCACTGAATAAAAGAAGACATACACACAAGGAAAGACACAAAGTCTATAGAAGACTATCCACAAACACTGCCTGAGATGTACAGGTATTGGTATTTTAACTGAAAAATGTAACCTGACCTTTGGAGATTGTAGGGATCCTTTAAGGCACTAAATGGTATAATGAAGCATTTGCCTTTTTTGAGTATTTTAAAGTCATTATCTAGATCTTTATTAGGGACATCTATTTTATAACATATACAATGAGAAATTCAGTAGAACTTGCACTATAGCTGGAGAATATTACAATTTTCTAAGCTCTCTACTAATCAGCCAAACTGCAAATAAAGACATGTATCTACTTTGGTATGTACAGTACCTGGAATCATTGGCTTCCCCATATGGGAAGGCAGCCCATTAGATATATTAAGCCTCCATACAAAAAACATCCATATGTATAGTGACGTTATGGCTTCATGATTCTGAGGGATGGGAGCACAAAATTAACCAGATGAAGCAGTATTCTAGATCATATAAAACATATGTGAATTAAGCTATGGAAATATATGGCAGGAGCATGCCACAAAAAAAGGAATAATCAGTGGAGAAGAAAAGACAGATCCATTAAGGACAAGTGGGTCCATTAACCAAAGAAACTCATTAACACAGCTATCTGAGCCGGTATGAGTAACACCAGTTTTTGCATCAGCAAACCCAGTGTCTGCTTAACAATCTCAAGGAAAAGACAGTCTTTTCCTTTTATTCTGTCACCAGTGCTAAGCACATCTCCCCAGAAAACAGCAACACTACCTGATTTTCTAGTTGTTTCTCCTATTATTTCTCTGAACAGGAGTTTTTTCTCTTCTGTATTAATCCTCCCCATGTCACAGTTGAACTGGAAGATGTAAGATTGTCAGTGTACAGATTGCTTGTGGACCAGTACATTAAATTAACAGCTTGCCAAAAATTCCCACTTTCACCTTCCCAGCCCTCTAAAAGAAAATAAGACTATGATTAGGTTTGATGGAAGAGGAAGTAAATGGCAGAAGAATTAAAGATATGTTGAGCATGAAGCTGGAAACACAGCTTGCAAGATAGAAGGGGTTTAGTGCAAAGTAACTGAAGGTCCCCTTGTTTCTTAGGCCCTCAAAGACAAAAGCTTTTAGTCATGAGTAGCTATGATGGAGCAGCTGAAGAGGCATGGGTGCACTTTGGCCAGGGTAATTAACATAAGTTAAAACACATGTTGTCTGTTTAGGCTGTAAACTGTTGTTTATGCACAAATTACAAAAGAAACAGTGTACAGATCAAGTTGAGGCCACATGAACATATGGGTAATAATGTTCATCAGTGGGCTAGCATAGGCAAATAAGAGATACTCTAAAAATTGAAGTTGTTATAATTCTGATTTCATGCCTTTCTTAATTTTCTTGCTGGCTTAGGCATGGAGGAAAAGGCAGGTTGTCTTCTCTAAGTTACAATACTGTGAAATTCCCAGATGATACTTCAAAGATGCTCAAGACAGTTACATAACTTCTGTTTCATAGAGCACAAAAGTCACTGTCATTTTGAAGACAAACTTCTCTTGAAGATTCTTGTAAGATCACATATTTTTCTAAGATAACATAATGAGGGCTCAAAGAGTTATAATATACAGGGTGTCATCAGGCTGGTAGCCAATCAACTGCAGAGTTCAACAGGGCTCACTTTTAGGGCCAGTGTTATTTAATATTTGTATAGATTATCTGGACACAGGAGTAAATTTGCTGAAAAACACAGAAGGAGCTGTGGAGTCAGTCGAGGATCAAGAGGCCTAACATAGAGAGACACCTGCAGAGATCAGGGAGCAGCACAATTGCCAACCAAAGGAAATTTAACAAGAGCAAGTGCTGGATTCTCCATCTAGGATGGGACAATCCTGGTTAAACATTCAAACTGGGCTGGAGAGCAGCCCCACAGGAAGAGATCTGAGGGTTTGGATCAATGGAGATGTGAATCTGAGAGTGCCCTGGCAGCCACAAGGGCCAGCCATGTCCTACAAGGCATAGCAAGCCTGTCGAGGGCAGTGATTGTCCCTCTGGACACTGCATCAGTGCAGCCCCACCTCCAATGCTGTCTGCAATTTTGGATGCCTCATCTTAGGAAGGACATCAGACTACTAGAGTCTGTCCAGAGGAGGGTGGCAAGATGGTGTCAAAGGCAAGACTTGAGGGGAGTGGCTGAGGGAGTGGAATGAAGCTGCACCAGGGAAAGACAGCATCATGTTGGACATTAGGAAAAAGTTTCTCACTGAGGGGATGGTTGCACACTGGCACAGGGTCACAGCACCAAGCCTGACAGAGTTCAAGGAGTGTCTGGATGACACTCTTAGTTACGTGGTGTAGTTTCAGGTTGTCCTGCAAGGAGCAGGGAGTTGGAGCTGATGATGTGTATGAGTCATCCAAATTGAGATATCCTATGATTCTATGTTTTCACTATATATCTTATTTCCTGTGATGCTATTAAGCCTTCTAAAAATAATTTTTCATTTTAATCTACTGCATAATTATATAAATATGCCATCAACATAATTATAGATTGCTTTTAGTACATGAAGTACTGCTGTGCTGTTTAACTAGAGAAAAGGTATTTTCTTCATATAACACTTGATCAATATTTATATTTTTATTTATATTTTACAACATTTTTCCTACAGTATACAATGTAGGCAAATGGCAATTTTGTTTTACTGTTTCTTTAGAGATACACCATTGGCAGTGCTACTTCTTAGATTTCCTTTATTTCTCACATAAATATTTAAGCACGAAATGCAGCACATTGAAAATGGCAAATGAAGGCAAACCAAAAACAAACCAATGATCTTTGGAATCCTTAAGTATAATTATAAAGGTACAGCTACAAATATCTATAAAATGAGTATTAGTGATACATTTGAATTTCCTTGGTAAATTATAGTATTTCCTGCCACAATCTGCATAAAAGAAGTTTTCAAGATTTAGTCAGACTTCCCGACTGACTGAATCATGAACCATAGTCTGCATGGGAAAAAAGCACAGAAATATTCAGCTGTAGTTCAGGAAGCAATACTTTCCCTGTGCACATGTGCAGTACACGAATGCAGGCATGTTTCTGTGAAAGTAGGCATATTTCCATGTAGATTTTGGTTGGTTGTAGTTCCAATAGCCTTTTATGCCCCTCATGTAGGTTTTATTTACATTAAATAATTCCTTAGCTCTGCCTGATCTCAGCTGATAGTAAGTAAATGCTTTATTTTGTATGAAGGTAAAAAAAAGGAGTGAGAGATTACTTATCATTCACCTTGCAGGCTTTGTATTCATTAGAAAAACCACAATCAATAAGAACCAAAGGCACGTTTTCCCTAAAGATAACTATGTCCAGCATCAGTAGGGGGTCTGGGAGTCTCACAGGCTTTGATTTATTAGTAAGAATCACCTTTTGAAGTTTACAACTTCCTAATCCAAATTTCACTTTACTTAACTCTGCTGTAAACTGTCCTCCTTTTATTTTGTTAAACAAAACTACACGTTTTTTCTTATGGTTACTGTTCCATAAGCTTCAAATGCAGAAAAACTATAAATTCTTACTTTGCCACTTTTCACATTTTATACAGCAGTATCTTCTGGGTTTTGGGGACAGGTGTTGTTTTATTAACAGAGAAACTACGAAAGCCAGTAATTTCTTACACAGAGAACATTCTTTTTGTTTAACAAGGAAAAACAGAATTCAAACCATTGTTTTTAACTTGCTATTTCACATTAGAAAACTCATCCCTTAACTTTGTGCATATTATGCATAGTTTTATTGAATAACACGAAATCTCATCTGAGAGATTCAGAGCTATTGTATTCAAAGACAGACTACCCTAACAAGGAATTTAAATACAGACACAAATAGATAATAGACCTGAGTCATAAGCGAGAAGAAAAATCCTATATTCCCAATACCAAGGAATACAGACACTTCCAACAGAAAATAAAAACATTGTGACTAAGAGATATTCACAACACAAAGCTTTTCACAGCCTGAGTGAAATTCCATCCCTGAATCAGTCCTTTCTAGGCTTGTGCTTATTACATCTTCTGTCAGGAGCTAATCTCACGTGACAGGCCTGATCCAAAGCCATTTGAAGTCTATGGAATGTCTCTTCCTGACTTCAGGGAGCTTTGCTTCCAGCCCTTCTAAACTTCAAGAACAATACAATTCATGGAAAGTTGTTTTAAGAGAACAATAGCTAACTATTGTCTAAGTAGAAAAGAATGTTAGCTTCAAATGAAATTTACCTGCAATGGTAGATTCGTGTGAGGGTTCTTTTATTACTGTTTCTTTACGCATCTAGCACAGCTAAAACTTTCCAAGTGAGAACATGCCATTTCTTTAACAGAAGCCACAGAAAATCAAAACTGTAGTCAAAACCAAAAACATAAGTAAAAATAAAAATATAATTTTGTACATAGTACATGTAGGTTTTCTAAGGAAACAAAAGATCACTTTTAAGTCCTCAAATAATTCAATATTTTCTTAAACAGCTGTACATTAAAGACAAAACAAAACAATAGGTTTCAAAAATTTATCAGTTGTTCCTGAAGTCAGAAAATCAAAAGATAGAATAAAAAAATAATTAAAAAAAAAAAAACCACCAAACAAAGCCAAACTAGTTGTGTAAGCAAGGGGGTGGGCTGACAGGAAAGCAAGTTATTTTGCTTTCTTTTATAACAAAAAACCCTGATTGTTCACTAACTTAAGTAAATTTCAAAGCTAGAGGTGACAACTACCACACCAGATATGGTGAGCAAGTCAGACTGTTATTTATATTTTGAAAATAGTAATATAAATGAAATAAACTCTGAAATGGCAATTAAGATCATTGTAAAAACTGGTGGAAGTCCCATTGCTGTGATGTGGCTTTTCTCTCATTTATAAGAAAAATGAGGCAATGTAGACCAGTACAGACCCTGATGTTGAACTGATGTGCACTCATAGCAGTAAATTTACACTGATAAAAAAGTAGATCAAACTTAGCTCTACCACCTCCAAGCTCCCAATGCACCAGAGAGGTGACTCCAATTTCCTCGCTCAAACAACAAATCAACTCACTACAGCTATTTTACCTAATGTTGAGATGAAGACACAGAAACTTCCCATTAAGCACAAACATTCCAGAATGTCCAAGTTTGGAGAATGATTCTATGTTTTATAGCAAAAAGAAGAGAAAAAAAAAAAAAAAAAAAAAAAAAAAAAACCAACCAAAACAAAAACCAACATTAGGTTCTAAAGACTCTCATTCATAAGATATACTAACCACTGTTAATTTTCTCTTTTCTCTAGTCGTGGTTCTACATATTTAACAACAAACACTGACACTATAACTTTTATTAATTAATAATTTCAGAAACGTCTATAAAGTATTAGATTAAAACCAATGTAGCCCATACCTTAAAAAGTAAAGTAAATGAGACAAAGCACAAGAAAAAAGTAAACATCAATTTTTGCAGTGTAGAGATGCTATAGTTTCTGTCTCCTTCATTTAAGATCCCAGTATCCACAAGTAAAAATAAACATTTCACTTTATACATACACCTAAACTAATTGCTGATTTTTTTAGTCTGAGTGGATGAAAACACAAAACTAGAAATTTCATTTCAGGCAAGTATAAAATTGTGGTTTGATTTTTTCCTAAATGAAATGAAACAGTATTTCTCAGGTCAAACACCATACCTTGTTTTGGCATCACAAATATTTTCTTAAAATAATTGTCAAACAGCACATTTTGTTTGACTTTAAAAGCACATTATTTTGGGAATGTTGTCTTTTTTCCTTGTTGTTGCTATTGACTGCATTTTTGATCTGAAACGTTGTCCTAAAATGAAAAATCAAACTTGCAAGTAAAAAAAAGTCAAAACAATATGCAGACTTTTAACTTCGCTTGTGTATTTTTTTTTCTCTTCTGACATGCACAAAGTAATGAATGTTTTGTTCACTCCAACACTCTATTTTGGGTATATAAACTATTCCTACCCCTTGCTAAGTCCCATGTACCCATGTACCAGTTACACCCCATTCTCTCCTCTTCCCCAGGCAGCTGGGACACGAGCTGCCCGCAGCGCAGCACTGCCGGCTGCTATCCCGATCCCTGCTGCTGCTGGGACTAACACTTCCCTAACCTTCAGGAGCCCTGCGCTTCCACTTACCCCCCTGCCGTCTCGGAGCATTCCCAGGTGCTTTTAAGCTTTTCTCTCTATTGTTGCTGCTGCTTCCCCTTATTTTGGCAGAAGCTACGGCTCTGCAAGTTGCAAGGCTCTTACCTCTGAGACCCTTTGTTGCTCTGTCTGCGACCACGCTGGAAGCAGGGAGCGATGGATATTAGGGAAGCATGAGCCTCCCCTCGCTGTTTAGCAGCGTGGTCTGCAAAGAAAGATAGAGATGCTGCTCCCTCCTCCTCCTCCTCCTCCCCCCTCGCTGTCCCAGCTTCCTCCTCCCTCCTCCTTGCTCCCTCCTTCCCATCCACAGAGAGCTCCAGCTCTCTCTGCGCTCCCACACAATGCGCTACCTCTCAGCACCAGCTACCTAAGGTCAATAATACAACTCCTCACCCTTCCCCCGCTTTTCCTCTCCGCCCAGGCATCCTCACCCCTGCTTCCCATGGAATATGGTATCTTCCCAAGCAGACGTGCCTCAGTCGGCTCTGGGATCTAAAGTGCAGACAATTTCACCAGCCCCGGGGAAAAAAGCGTTATAAAACAGAAAATGCACAGGGAAGACCGGGGATGTAGAGGGAAAGTGGATGCCTTTTGGGGAAATTGGAAACTTTGGGGGTTTATCTGTGTTTTTAAAAAAAAAAAAAAATCAAGTCACAGTAGCCAAAGCCTGCTACTTGGAGATTAGTTTAAGAGATCTATACAGATAAAGAAAATGCCCTGGATAGCTAGTTATCTCCCAAATCCAGTTTACCTATTGTTTATGCTCTTTGTTTCTCAAGCTTTACTCTAAATAGCTTTGTTGCAAAGAAACTTTTCCCCTGCAAAGCCAGACTTAAATACCAGCATACTCTCATGATACAATGGAGAATGAAAGGGAAAAAGTAATCAGTAATATTTTTTAAGATTATGAGCTATGAAATAACCCCTTTAAGATCACAGAAAACACCAGCACAAGTCCTTTGACCTTTCAGCTTGAATGACAAATGTGTTCAAGGGGTCTTTTTTCACTTTGAGCAGTTATGGTGATTAGGAGCTCTTTCAGGCTATCAGTATATGGCTCCCATATAATCACATATAATTACAGCTAACCAGAATATTTTTCTTAATATTTTCTTAATATTTTTCTAATTTTAGACACATGACAAAACAGTCCTTATAAAGTGTTTATATTTGTTACAGAGACTGTGGAAAGAGGTAAGTGATGCTGAAGACTTCTAAAAGATCTTGACTGCTTAAGGTTACACCTTATTTAGGTGGACAGGGTCTCCCTCTGGAAGTCTCGAGATGCTTCTGGCCCTTAGCAGTGATGTATGGCCACCAAACCATACCACTCCTAAGCTGTACCAAGTCAGAGGTTTTGTTTTAAGAACAGATAAACTTCAAAAATAAAAAAGGTTAAAACAAGGAGAGAGAATCAGATTGCTAACTATTTTGGTGCTAAAATATCTCTATAAAATCATCTACATGCTTTTCTAGAACACTCCAGAGATGTCACATTTTTCAGCACAATTTCTGAAGGCCAGAAACTCTTTCTGATGGTCAGGACTTCTTTCTAAAGCAAAGGAAGTTTTAGAATGGACAGATCACTTGGAAGTAACGTATCACCAGGTTTTTTACACAAAATACAAAACTGCTGAACTACCAACTATAAGATTAAGACCTACATATATACCTTAAACCAACTTCAGTAGTAGAAGAGTGCTATATAAGAGTGGATAACCAATGGCTGACTGATGAGGTGAACACAGCTTTAATGAAGCTTGATACCTTGTACAGCACAAAACACTGAAGTGACAAAAATCTATTCAGGATACACAAATACAGACAGTGAAATGTTGCAGGCATATCTTACAGCAGTGGATTATTGAAAGGCCAGGTTCAATTAAGTACTAATAAATGAAAAACAACTGATGTCAAAGAAAATATCTGCCTTGTGGCTCTGACAAGCCACAGTGGTACTCAGAGCCAAGATGCTGACAGTATGGGTATTCTACAGAGATCTGGAGATCAGCGGAAGAACAAAAGCAGCTAGCCAGAAGAGTCACCTATCCAGAGAGTGGGAGAAGAATGGTCAGGAAATTAAAAGTGGGTCCAACTCTGCTGAGTCTCTCCAGTGCAGGAGCATACCAGGGGCAATAGACATGCCAGTGGCATGAAGTGCAGTCCTCTTCCCTTGCAGCAGACAACTCGCGCTCTTCGAACCAACGTTTCTGCCACTGCTTCAGCCAACAGCAACAGCCACAGAACCAGGTAATCCCAAATATACTTTCTCCTTACTACCTGCTTTTATACAAATTCAGGGAAGTAACCTGGCACAGAGAGATGGGAGGGATGTTGCTCCCAAAGCCACACTTCAAAATACCACCCTTTGCTGGTTTTTTTTTCCCTGCTCTGGCTGCAACTGCCCAACTACGTGCATAATGATGGACTCTGACCCATTGGTAAAGAGGGGCTTGAGCACCATGGACAGTTTTCTCTAAACAGCTCAATGCTCACCAGTTGTCGAAAAGGCACACAATGTTTTAGGAAAAGAATAGAGAATAAAGAAAATCAGTTTGACATTGCATTAAGTCTACACTTAAGACTTCTTGTACCCTGACTGGATATCTGGTCATGGGATCATAGGTAGCCTCTTGGAGGGCACCACAGGCTGTGTTTAACCCAATCTCACAGCCAAAGACAAGCCAGCTAAGCAGTGAGGTTAATTAGGGCTTTATCCAGTTGTGTCTTGGAAACTTCCAAGGATGAAGACTACACAACATTTCTAGACAATGTGATCCACAGCTTTATTGTTCTCATGTTGGGGAAAAAATTTCCTTTTCCCCCTTTTTTTTTTCCCTTTCAGATTACAGTGTTATTCCTTTCAAATGTCACATTTGAAAAGGCTACAGCAGAACAGAAAAGCAACATACAAGAGTGACTAGAGATTTGAAATAACTTCCACACAAAACAGATTCCATAGGTTAAGAATCTTCAAATTGGAAAACTGGTAACTGAGCTGATAAATTTCTACAGAGATATTTAGTTGAGAATAATATGGAAAAAGCACACTGAAAAGAAATTATTTCAGTTTCCCATAACACAGGTATTGCAGAGTACCAGATTACATGATTAGGGAACACATTTGAAACAGAATTACTTCACTTTTTCTAACAAGTTAAAATTATAGAACTCACTGCTGTAAAAACTGATCATTTTTGCTTTCCTGTAATTAGATGAATTGTCATTTACAATTAATTTCTTATTATTTATTAGTTTGCCTTCTAACCAACTCAAGGTAAAGAAAAGGAGGCTCAAGGAGACCTTATCACTCTCTACAACCACCTGTAAGGAGGTTGTAATGAGGAGAGTGTTGGTCTCTTTTTCCAAGTAATAAGAGGTAGGATGAGAGGAAACAGCCTCAAGCAGCACCAGAGAAGGTTTAGATTGGATATTAGGGGAAACTTCTTCACCAAAAGGGTTGTCAAGCTTTGGAACAGGCTGCTCAGGGAAGTGGTTAAGTCACAATTCCTGGAGGTATTTAGAAGATGTGCCAACATGGCACACAGGGACATGGTTTAGTGGACTTGACAGTGCTGAGTTAATGGTTGGACTTGATGATGTCAGAGGTCTTTTCCAACCTGAATGAATCTCTAAGGTTCCTCAGTATTGCAAAACTGCATTTTGCCACTTCTCAATGGTAAAACAGTAAGTAATGGTAAAACAATGGTATTACCATTCAGTGGTAATAGCTACCTTCCATTTTGCTTGAAGTGGAAATGTGAAAGGAAGGGAAGAATGAGAAGAGAGGCAGAAGAGTAAAGGCTTAGCTTTAATCCTCTGGGGCTGGAGGTGACCTCACCTTGTTGGAGGCCTGGGGCTGTTCACAAGGGGTGTTACTCCCTGATGGTAATTCATGGAAGTACTGGGGCTGAACTAGCAGAGCATGGAGGAATGCAGATACCTCGAAAATGGAAACAAGTACCTGAGTTTTTCCAGTGGTTTCTGTTTTACCAACAGCAGTCTACAACTTGCCTCCCAGTGGTAGGTAACCCACTTTCCCAGAATCTCTTTCTCCTACACCTTCCCTCAGCACAAACAGGTGCCCCAGCATTTCTCATCCATATCAGGTTCTCACTGCTTTTAGAGTGAGAAGGTGGAGGAAAGGATGGATGTGGCCAATGTGTTAGGCTTGAATTACTTTTATGCATCCTGACAATCCCACCATCAGTGAATGTGCTAAATCTTAAATCTCACTGCACACATAACAGCAAGTAACTCGAGTTTTATGTAGGTACTGTATAACACTTCTTCACATTATAAGGTAAAATTAAATAATAAAATAAAATTTTAAAATCCCACCAAAAAAAAAAAAAAAAAACCAAAACCCAAACCAAACCAAAACCAACCAACCAACCAAACAAAAAACCACAAAAAACCCCAAACAAAAAGCCAAAATTAAAACAAAAGCCCAAACAAAACAAAACAAACCGACACAAAAAACCCCAAAACAACAACAACAAAAAACCTAACTTCAAAAATACTTTTAAACTCATTATATAAAGACAAGCACTTTGAGGACATACTTCAACTTTTCCATTTAAAGTTGACAAAATTAAATATATCAGAGAATTTTGCACCTCCTGTGCCACAGAAAAGGTACAAACAAAAAATATAATAATGACCTTTTGCAACTTCTTCAGAAGGAATCTTCTTCTGTTGATAAATTCCTTAGCATGGATGAAAACATCCAGCAGGCTCTGTAAAGACCTTTGCCTAAAAACCCCCAGGCTCTATCAGACAATAGCAGATGGCTTACTGCCAAATTTCCAAACCTTCCTAAGGACACAATATCCACTGAACTTTTTCAGTAAGACACCAGTGTTCATATACAGCAAGTACTTGCTATTTACACAACCCTAATGTCACCTTAAGGGTCCTTCTTCCATCTATATAATTTCTTTTCTGAATTACAGGTAGAAGAAGCAGGAGCTTCAGTTTATATCATGAACTAAACCCTATGCCTCCAATGTGATACCACATGAGTCCATGACTTTTAAGTGTCATTCAGGACATAACAAAAATGAATGCAGTTTAGCTCTGTGCTGCCCTGATCTGATTAACTGACTCAAACTTCCTCATACTCAAGTGAAGAAATAGATCTGCCTTCTTAGACTAAAGGATGCCTATTTGCCACGTGTACAGGAAGAATTCTTTTCAGGCAGATTAAGCTAAGCACATGAAGAAAAATTCTACTATTGCCAGAAACAGATTTAAGTCATTACATTTTAGAGTATAAAGATGTATACCTTTTTGCCTAATGGTTATGCAGTGGTGAGGACCCTAGGGAGGCCTGGAAGCTTCTACAGACTGACATACTAATATAAAAATATTGATAACTCTATAGCCCCATGTAGTTCAAACAGGTATTTACAGGAATTGCTGTCTTTCATGAATTTTTACTTTTGCACTTTTGCAGAAATATATTTCCTCTGGCTCATCTTTTCAGCAACACATGTGCACCTAATGTAAGATCCACTTACAAGATTATTGTCTTGAAAGGAAAGATTGCATTTGATACAGAGCTCTGGAGTTTTACAGAAGGCAGCCTTGGCTTTACTTGCAGAATGCTGTAACTACTATGTACATAAAGAAAGAAAGAAAAAAAACATATAAGGATATAAGGTACTTTTTATTGGATGTTTTTCCAATTTCAGGATCACATATATAGGCTAATAAATATTAATAGTACATTAGTGCAGCAAAAAGTTAAAGAATGGGAAAATAATATGAGTAAAACAAATTTTGAATATTACAATGGCAATATAAAAACCACCAAAAAAATCCCATACCGCATGAAATACAAACCATCCATTATTTTAGTGCTGAATGAAAAGTAAAAACTTTTACAAAACAGTAAAATTTCAGCTGCTCAAAATAAAACCTACATGGCTAAGTAGCGCATGGTAAAATATTACATGACATGAGTAACTAAAGAAGCATTTTTAAGAAACTTATGTTTTGCCTTTCACATACAGTCATTTAAAAATATTAGTGAATCCACTATTCTGGCAGGTTTTAATGGGAAAAGATCAGATTTAGGAAAGGAATTATTGCCCCCTGGTGGCACATTAAGAATCAATGTAATGAAAAAGAAACAGATTACAGATAAATAATCAAATATTTTATTTTAAGAATAATGTTTTGTACAATTAATGTCTGGAGGTGTTAAATGAATACACAGTAATTTTACTATGCATTAAGATAACGGTAAATGGGTTATAGTTTACATTTTCATCTACAAGATGATTCTAATAAACAATGTGTGATTAATTATCAGCTTTGTAAAATGTAAATAATAACATACTAGAATAAACTCTTTATCAGCAGAACACCACAGCAAAAATTCCTGATAGTCAAGCGAATTACTTCAACATCTAATTTTCAGTTAAAAGAATAGTCAGTCTTTTTAATTTTCATATAAATAAAGAAAACACTTCCTGAATCTGAATCCCTGTGGGGCTCTTCTTCAGTCCATGAGATAATGTCAGCAGGCAAGGACAGAGAAGCACAGGAACAACAGGATTTGATCTTATGACTGGCTAGAACAACAGCATAGCTAAATGTTGATGCAATGTTTTCCACATGGGTTAATACAGGAATTCACGTATCCTAATCCTCAAATTATGAGTTGTTAACAGCCTCCTAATATCTGACCAGCCAACAGCCACCAATTCCTATTCAATGACTTTAATACTGCTTGGCACATTCCTCACATCACCTCAAACTAACATGGCCCTAAACATCTACTCCAAACCATTCTGCTGTTCCAGGTGGAAAAAACCTGCTTTATCACAGTGGCTTTATACAATCTGTAACTGCAATGCTAAAATACATCTTCCAGAATACAAAAAGGAGTGAGAAATATTCATTCCTCGTGAAACTACGCTCATCACCACAGAGAAGTTAGCAATTAGGTTATGTTGCACAAACAAAAATGAGCATTTTTACATTTTGATGTAATCATGTGTCCCTTCCATGACAGGAAAACCTGCACCTGCAACAGTCTAACCTTGCCTTACAATACTGCAACTAGCATTTGCATGATGTCACTAAATACACAACTCCAAATCTCCTGAAACACAGACATTTTGCCTTTGAGGAGCTGTAATATATTTTCCCCTCTTTTATTCTGGTTGAGTCATTAGAGCACAAGAACAACTCACCTTAGTTCTGAACTTCTCTACAGGGTAAATTATTACCATCCAGGTACTTGACTGAAAATTGGTTGCTATGAAGAAAACTCCATCCTCTATCGAGGCATCTGATACATCATTGGTGATACCATCCGCTACTCTAAAGAAATGTCTAACTGGAAGGGCTATGAAACACATAGTAAATGAAATTAATACAGTGTTTATTCAAGATAATAGAGTGTTAGTTGACTTGTTTGGTCTGACATATTAGAATATGAATCTTCACGGCTTTGAATTCCCCATACCATACTAGCAGTTTTACATGAAATCAAGACTAGAAATTTAACCTGAAGTGTGGGTGGGAGAAGCAAAATAGTTCATAATTCTTAAAGCAAAAGAACTCCATGACAGACTTACTTTCTGTAGAAGAGTTAATTGCCATAAAGAGCAATCAAACAACAAATGCTACCTAACAAGGAGCTGTGTTTTAAAGAAATGTTTTTGTCTGACAAACAGAAGTTATGTAAGTAATTGGAAATTATGAGACTACTGCTGAGGTTGGCACATGTCAAGGCGTCAGTGCTTGTAAAACGTTATCAGAAGTATGGAGGAAACGGCAGGAGCAATGGAACTGGGACTTGGGAAAGGATGTTGCTGCAAGGTAAATGTACAGGATTATTCTGGACATGCCACATTTGATGGCTCTTGTCTGGTTCTAGAGGAATATACCTGGCCCTTCACTCACAAACCTTTGTAATTAACTTACACCTGACATGGGCATTCTATCCACGCCTCCCCTGTGAGCAACACACACAGCTTTGGCTGCCTCGTACTAGCAAGTACTGACAAAAACAGGTCATTTGGCAGGGAGTCAACACTAATCACTCTCACACATACTTGCAAGGCAATGCTCAGCCAGAATGCTCTCTCCTAGCTCATGCTGTTACCTGGAGGAAAGAGAAATCTCCCTCCTCGCAGTAACCAGTGAGGACTCTGTCCTTGAGGGAAGTCACACGAGGGGTCACCGGGCTGATTCACCTGGAGGAGACTGACGGGAGGCCTCACTGCAGTTACAACTTCTTGTGAGGGGAACAGGAGGGGCCGACACTTCCCTTCAGTGACCAGGGACAGGGCCTGAGGGAATGGCCTGAAGCTGTGTCAGGGGAGGTTTAGGTTGGATGTGAGAATATGGTTCTTCACCCAGACAAGCAGTATTTGGGCACTGGAACAGGCTCCTCAGGGAGTGGTCAGAGCACCAGCCTGCCCGAGCCCAAAAAACACTTGGACAACATTCTGAGGCACATGGCGTGACTCTTGAGGTGTTCCTGTGCAGAGCCAGGAGCTGGACTCGACGATCCATGCGGGTCCCTTCGAACTCAGCATTTTCTGTGACTCCTCCCTTAACCCACGCCAGCCGCTGCAGCGCTCAGTGCGCTCCCGCTGGCGCAAAGGCGAGGACGGGGGCGATGGGACCGTTTCCCCCGCCGGTCCGACAGGCTGACGGGAGGGAAGGAAAGGAGCTGATTCGGCGCATTCCTGCGGGCGGTGGGAGAGGCGGGGGCCGTCCCGCGGGGCGGGAGAAGCCGGGAGAAGCCGGGCAGGGCGGGAAGGCGCCGCGGGGGCCGATGGGTAACAGAGGGAGAAGGCGGTGGCGCTGCGCGTGCCCCGGCGGCAGAGGGGAGGGCGCGTGCGCGGCTCCCGCCCGTTCCCGCCCCAGCGGCCGCCTCCGCCATGACGGGCAGCGATGAGGGCGGGAGCGGCCCCGCGGCGCCCCGCGCCCGGCCGCGGCTCGGAGCCTCGGCGTGAGGGCGTCTGTGCGCGCTCCCTCCTCTCGGCGCCTCGCCGCGGGGCCGGGCGGACATGGCCAGCCCCGACAAGCGGGAGCGCCTGGAGCCGCTGGAGTCGGACACGCCGCGTGTGAGTGAGGTACATGGCGGGAGGCGCTGCCTGTGGATGGGGAGAGGGCGGGACGGCGCCGCAGCTGCCGCGGGAGCTTGTGAGGAGGCGGCCGAAAGCCCGTCCTACATCTCTGGGCGGGAAAGATGCGGCGGGCCAGGCAGCGTGGTACCCGAAGGGAGCCTTGGGGTGCATCCCTCCCTCGTGGCGTTGGGGCGGGCTTCCCGGGAAAGGTGCTAGAATGCAGAAGGATGGTTTTTCTTGCCTGTGTTACGTATAGCCTCTTAATCTAGCTAAATGTGGTGTAACTAAGTATGAGAAAAGGGGACTACAATGTGTTTTCTCCTCTTAAATTCTGTGATTATCTTACCTGCAGCTGCCACCATTACCTTTAGCAGTGCTATGAAATAGTTGGCAAAAAAGTCTATTTTGTAAAACTTAAAAAAAAAAATACAGGTTTTTAGTTAATCCTGATGTTGCATGGTTTTAATTTTAATATAAAAATAATTTTAATATAAAATATTTAATATTTAAATATATTACCTTTTTTTCTTAAATTAATCTTGTCAGTTGGGCTAAAGGTTACTTGGTAGTACTTTCTTAAAACCAAGAAAGAGTTCATGTAAGTTTTTCGGTGGGTAATTGAAGTGATGATTGTAGATACATGAGTTTACAATGGGTGATACTTTCCTGAATCAGCTCCTTATAAACAGGGAGGTCAAATATAAGGTAATTATTAACAGCCTTGCCTGCGATGGCCATGGAATGGTGGGTGTGAATTACTTCTTGTGCAGGTAGCTCGGTTTGCAGGCAGCAGATGGGTGGGATCCCTAGACAAGAGGCCATGAGCTGCCCAAACCCTTGGGATAACAAAGGGCAGGAAGAAGGTGGCACTGACCAGGTGAGTGGAAACTGAGGGACTCAACAGAAGCCGTGAACTGCCAACCCTGCCAACAAAACGGCACAGAGATGGTGGCACTGCCAAGGTGGATGAAGAGAGACACATGGGGAGACACAGCAGGAGCAGAGGACTCAGGGTGAAGAGCAAGATTTACCTGAGTAGACTATGAGGATATAAAAACTCAGAGGTTTCTTCATTTTGCATCCCTCTTTGGAGGTACCAGCTTGGGCTGTTTCTCTGTTGCTGCACCATGAATAAATTGCTTTATGGAGAGATGTCTGGGACTCTGCAGTGGGAAACCTGGGGTTGAGCCAGTGAGGAAACATGGCCTGGCTGCGTCAGTGTGGTGTGTAGGGAGTCCAGTGGGCCTCCCAATAGCTCACTGAGGCAGTCCACCATGAAGGGGCTGCAGTCCCAGCAGTGGTAGTATGAGACTTATGTGGAATCTCATGAATGGTCAGACTGGGAAGTTTTCTTAACAGTGGGATATTCAAGACCCTGAGCCTACCAATAAGGAAGGTTAGTAGTAAAGTGCAGAACCTGGATTCCAGCTTACTCAGTCTTCAAGATTCCAGCTTATTCTGCCAAGGTTGAGATTTTTGGGAAGGCAGCTTTGGAAGTGGAGGAGCTGAAGAGATTGAGATCCGTAAGGAGAAACACGTTTCATCATGACACTCATGGCAAAAAGAACAGGACAGACTTCCATAAGAACAAGGATAAAAAGTGCCTGGACATGCAGATATGATGATTGGAAGGCCAAGTTGTAGTGTTGAAACAAGCAAGGAATGTTAAAGGTCACAATATTGAAGAAATTTCCCTGTCTGACCACTGAAGAGCCACTCGTGTCAGTCACTCTCGCACCACCTGAGCTGGGACCGAGTCCCCTTTGAGCTGCACCCCCACACTCACACAGACAAGGTGCCCTCACCAGATTGACCCTAGGTTTCCCACAGCAGAGTCTCAGACATTTGGATCCTTAAAATAACTTAATCTTGGTACAACAGCTGGAACGGGGACCCCAAACAAAGGAAACCTTGGGCTTGTATACCCTGTATTGGGTTTTTGTGGTCAGGTTTTGATAGCAGGTGGGAGGCTGCAGTGAGAAGCTTCTGTGAGAAGCTGCCAGAAGTTTCCCCCATGTCCCGCAGAGCTAATGCCAGGCAGCTCCAGGAGGGATCTGTCACTGGCCAAGGCAGAGTTCATCAGCGGTAGTAGTAGTGCCTCTGATAACATATTTAAGAAGGGGGAAAAAAGTTTCTATACAGTTGTAATTACAGCCAGAGGAGAGGGAAGTGAGAATATGTGAGAGGAACAACTCTGCAGACACCAAGGTGAGTGGAGAAGCAGGAGGAGGAGATGCTCTGGGTGTCAGAGCAGAGACTCCCTGCAGCCTGTGCTGCAGCCCATGAAGACCATAGGGATGCAGAGATCCACCTGCAGCCCATGGAGGAGAGCCAGGCTGGAGCAGGTGGATGCCTGAAAGAAGGCAGTGAACTTGTGGGAAGCCCATGCTGGAGCAGGTTCCTAGCAGGGACTGTGGAGCCCATGCTGGAGCAGGCTTTCTGGTAGAACTTGTGACCCTTGACCCATGCTGGAGCAGGCTGTGCCTGAAGGGCTGCACCCTGAGGAAAAGTGATGGACGTTGAAGCAGTTGGTGAACTGTTGCTGTGGGATGGACTCATACTGGAGAAGTTCTTGGGGTGCTTTGTTCTGTGGGAGGGAACTCCACACTGAAGTAGAGGAAGGACTCCACCCTGAGCAGCTGCAGGAGCAACATGTGATGGACTGACAACATAACCCCCATTCCTGTCTCCCTGCGCTGCTGGTGTGGAGGAGGTAGAGCTTGGGGAGGGGTGGGGAGAAGATGTTTTCTTAAGATTTGTTTTATTTCTCATTATTCTGCTCTGATTTTGTTGGTAATAAATTTAATTAATATTCCCAAGTTGAGTCTCTTTTACCCATGATGGTATTCGGGAAGTGATCTCTTCTGGTCCTTAGCTCAACTCATGAACTTCTTGTTACATCTCTTCCCTGACCACTTGTGGAGAGGAGTGATAGAGCAGCTTTGGTGGGTGCCTGGCAGGTCTGTTCTGTTGTTAGGTGGAGGATGTGAGGTTTATGGGCTGGAGGAAGGGGTCATCTAACACCTCATAAACCCAGGAAGATGAAAATAAAGTGTTAAAGCCTTGCCTTTACTCTGCAGTGGTACAGACTGGGGACCACCCTGTTGAGGTCCTCATGGACAATGGGCTAAATGTGCACCTGCCTTGTGTCCTGACATTGGGGTGTATGAGGCTGTCTTAGCAGGAGAACAGTAAATTGAGGGAAATGGTTCTTTTTCTATACTTGGCATATGTTAGATTGCCCTTGGAATACTGTTCCTGTTTTAGGCCCACTAGTACTGGAAGGCTGTTAATAAACTCCTGAGAGAACTTGTTAAGCCACAGCAACTCTTCAGTAAAATCATAGCATATCCTGAGTTGGAAAGGATCCATAAGGATCATCAAGTCCAACTCCTGTGCCAGCAGAGGACAATTCCAAGAGTCACACCATGTTCCTGGGAGCATTGTCCAAGAGCTTCTTGAACTCTGGCAGGCTTGGTGCTGTGACTGCTTCCTTGGGGAGCCTGTTCCAGTACCCAACCACCCTTTAAGTGAATAACCATTTTCCTAATATCTAACCCAAACTTCCCCTGACAAGTTTCATTCCATACTTGGAAGCAAGTTAAGAACTTCAAAAAGTTACCAGATATTTCACAGTTGTACTTGATGGGCAGCTGAAAGGAAATGGCCATGAATTGAAAGAGAAGAAGCAAGAGAGGTTTTAGCTTGCCTGAGCATCAGCAAGTTCAGTGGTGTTTACTATTTTTTAAAACAGTGAGTTGTACTGAGATTAAGGGCTGAAAGTTCTAGCAGGAATTAAAGAGCATGTATTCCTTTTATCTAGTGACACTTCATAGTAATAGCTGTTGAATTGTCAGAGCTGTGATGGCTGTCACATCTAAAGTAGATTTGAGGATTTCTTCTGAAGAAGTTCCCCCTGTAGATAGCATTTTATGACAGTTGTTTTTTTCCCTTTTTATTTCCTCAGGCACCAGTGATCGACCTGAATGTGCACAAGGACACACAGCTTGTGAAAAGTAAGTTGCTCTGTGTCATGCATGAAAATCTTGCAGTATGTCATGCCTTTTTATAATGTGAATACAATGCTGTAGACAAATGAAAAATTGTATTTAATATCAGCAGGGCAGGAAAAATGCTGAACACTGACTGAAATAACAGATGAGAAGCAATACATTCTTTATAATTATTTCTCTCCAGATGTATTGCAAGTGTACCTTCCCATTGCTATACAGAAAAGAATGCACAGGAAAAGTGAGTTAGAGTAAACTGGAACAACATACTGGCAAATGTTGCGTTTCAACTGCTGTTAATAAATGTGGAAATAAGCTTGAGTGAACTTCTGGGTGTTGGGAATTTTTTTTTTTTTGTCATTTCTTTTCTCACCAGCTGAATTGTTTCACACCTTTCACAGTAGCAGTCCAAAACTGAGTTGTTAAACTTGTCACTTCATATTCAGGAGTGCACAAACTTGCAGCCATGGAATGGGTGTGATACATTATGAGTAAAGGTGGTATCTTATTCATCTTGGGAAAAATACTGATGGTTGAAGCAAAAGTGTTGTCTAGGGTACTTTGTTTACACACTTACCTTTTCTTGAAGCATTAGACTGGAATATTGCTGGGGACAGGTTGATCAGATGAAATACCTGGTTTGCTTTAGAGGAGAAAAGACAAGTAACAGATGAATTTGACAATCTTTTATTGGCTGCCATCAAATGAGTGTGTGCATACCATGACATTTTGACTCAGAAGTAGGTGCTTTTTTGTGCTTTTTGCATACATAAATAACAATCTCAAGTTATTCATCAGGGATTTCTGCTGTTTCTGCAAATATGGTGGTAATGAATACACATAGCACGGGGATCTCTTAAACCAGGGTGTCAGGGTAGCTGTAGATCTTTGTGGTATTAGTAAATCAAACAATGGAATGACTAGTTCTTTTGTCCTGAGACCAGATAGTGCAAACAGTTTGTCTGCATACTAAATTCTTCAGTTCCAGAGCAGATTGGTCCTGTCCAGGCTGAAACAGACCTGAAGCCAAGCCGGCTTGTGAACCATGCCTAATGCTTATGTGCAAGGTCTGCTGGTTAAACTGGATCAAAAAGATGTGAAAAAATACTCTAATAGTGTCAATGTGCAGCAGAGATAGAGCTGTGTTTCTAGCAGTATCTCAGCACTGTCTATAGTGAACCAAAGGTTTCATTGGTATTTGGTCAGTGATCTGATCCCATGTCCTGTAGAGCATACAGTTACTCAGTTATTAATATCCATACTAGCCATGTGGAGTCATGAATGTTGAAAGCACAAAAATGTATGCTTGCTATTTAGATAAAACCATTGCAACCAAATGAAGGTATGTGTAGTTAATAGGCTTTATATGATGACGTTGCAATGTAAGCATTAAAAACTGCAGTGCTTCCAGACTTCTACTTTCATTGGTTCTTCATCACTATCACTTTTTTTACTTCATGCTTATGTAGTAGCTTACCCTAAATATTCTACCAAAACTTTACAGAAACTGTGGACATCAAAAGGCCTCGATTTGATGCATCCTTGGTGCTTTTGACACGAAAATTTATGGCTCTTCTCAGAAAAGCTCCAGACGGTGTCCTTGATTTAAATGAAGTAGCAACAACACTTGGAGTACGGAAACGAAGAGTGTATGACATCACCAATGTGTTGGATGGCATTGACTTGATTCAGAAAAGATCTAAGAATCATATCCAGTGGATGTGAGTTGGCTTTGAAGCTTCTAGTTTCTGAAAGAGTAAATCCCAAAGTGCTGAGTAATGTTTATAACTTTGAGAGTATCCTTAAGCATATTAAGTTACTTCTCATAGATAATATTTTAAGTTCTGTATCCTTCCTTATGCTATGTGAATCACCTAATATGTTAACAAGTATCAACATGGAAGCATATTTCAGCAGAATAAAGGATGCCAGACTTTCTTATTGTTTGCTGTTAGTATACTTGATGTTTAATAAGCAGGCTTTTATTTATACAAACATGCTAGACGGTTTTCATATTCTTCTAGAGGTAACAGTCTTGACCAACTTCTTGGAAAAGCACCAGCGCAGCAGAACCTTAAAGATGAACTTTCTGACTTATCAGCCATGGAAGAAGCTCTGGATGAATTAATCAAGAATTGTGCTCATCAGATATTTGAACTAACAGATGACAAAGAAAATGCAAAATATCCTTTCAACTCTTGCATTACTTTAACACATGGTTTTGGTTGCACATGCGTATCTAGTAAGAAGTGTATGCTGATACCACAGGTGTGCAGTACTGCTTGATAGTAAGTTTTATAATAGCAGATTTTTTGATTATTTTGTATTTGAGAATATTAGTCATGTGCCTTGCTTTGCAGTATCATGGACAGTCTAGCCTGTCCTCAGAGGAGTGCTGCTTGTGTGACCTTTCCACTGCAGAAGAAGTAAGTAGGGCTATAGTCTTAGTACCCTGACCATCACCCTGTTCTCTCCATTTGAGTTGTCTCAGGGGCAGGTTTTGACCTACCAGTGAGCTCAAGATGCTTAGTGATATGACAAAGAGGACTCAGAATGGAGTCCCAGTGGCCTGTCGCCAAGGAGATATAATGGTATGTTGGTTATGTCCTAATAGTCTTCTCTCTTGAAAGAGATTCCCTTGCAGTTCTGACTTTCAGATGGGTTTTGACAATAGAAAAGAGATTCATTTTAATGTATGGCATAAAGATTGAATTTTGGCTTTGGGTTACAATAACATATTATTTAGCTCCCTTGTTTGGCAAGATGTTAAGGTGTGTGCACAAATGAAATGTGCTCATATTCTTTACATCTTACTGGTTAAGAAAATAGTTTTACAGTGTCTCAGGAGATTATTTACATGCTTTTAGAAGACAGAGTGTAATTCCTGAAAAATGGCATTCCTTCTGCTTTGTAGACTTACGACAATATCTGTGGAGACTGTTCGGGTTTTTTTTATAATTCTGAATATATTTTTAAAAGCTTTTTTTCCTTCCTGGAAATACAGAAAAGTATTTTTCTACCATTAGCTGATACTTCATTTTACAAAGCTAATATTAACCTCTGCTGAATTGTTGATCAATTTTCTGAAGTTGGTATTCTACCTCAGCATATCTTGACATCACACTCTTGCTTCTGCCCATTAGCAAATTACTTTACATAATCCTTGACCAATGTATACACTAGCTTATGTGACATACCAAGATATCCGAAGCATTCAGGCATTTCAGGAACAGATTGTGATTGCAATCAAAGCTCCAGAGGAAACAAAATTGGAAATACCAGTTCCTAAAGATGTAAGTTTTATACATTTCTCCTAAAGGAACAAAAGTTTTTAGATCTGATTTTTTGCAGCAGCAGTCAGTAATTGACTTCCAGTTTCTCTGTCGTGCAGATAGTGGTAGTTAAATGTTCTTGTGTTCCACTGAACAGTGCTGCAGGGATAATAGTCATAGAAGCTTACTTGCTGTATTTTTCTTTTTGCCTAAATTACTAAGCCATAAATGTATCTGAGCTTTAGTTACCTGGTTTTGTTAGAGAGAATGGAAAAGCTGTAATAAAGTATGCAATGTACAGTATGGTTGGAAAAACAAAACCTTTTGTCCCTTGGTAGATCATATCTAGAAGGATTTTTCATGGAGTGTGCCCTGTCCTCACCCCACGGTGCAATACACAGGCTCCATTCTTGTCTGACAGAGGAGCCAGACCTTTGCCCCCTGCACCCAGCAGTGCTGCTACTGCATAGTGGGGCCTGTGTACTGGGAACCCACTGTTGGCAGTGCTCTGAGAGGGCAAATCCTGGAAGACAGCCTAAGATAGCAAACAGAAGTTTAATTCCATTTTCTTTTTTGCATGAGCATTTTTGATAATCTTCCCAGGTGCATAGTCAGTGAAGTTGCCTTGTTGTGGGGATATCTTAGGAAAAGGAAATGAATCAGTAGAACCAAAAGAGTTGGATCCTCTACATAGATCTCCAGTAGTTTCCCTGGTCAAAGGAGCTGTCTCTTATCCAGTGGAGATGAAAAAGATACAACTCCAGACACCTCCTGAAGCAATAAAAAGGCAGAATTTAAAAAGTTGTACATTAGAACTGAATATTTTCTCCATTGTGCATTGATTTATTTGCTCTGTGTCATGCAGCGTGATGTCTGTGGAAGGAAAGCAGTAGAAGTGATAAGGATTAGTTGCTTTACTATTTTGTTAAAGCTATGTGTCCAGTTTGTTGTCTGCTTCATGGCACTGTTTTGTCAAGTTTTTAAATTTTGTTACTATTCCTAAACATATAAGTAAGTCTTGGTCGTATATCTGAAGGTCAATAGAAAGACTAAACAAATACTTAAACGCACGTTCATCAAAAACGAAAGCTTGTTAGCTTAATTCTCCATAATAGTTGTCCTACAAATGTATGTAATAGTCATAATTTATGTGGAAGCAATAACACAATTTTAAATAGTTACATCATTTCTGTATTTGTTCTTAATCTATTGTCTTTAAAATACATGCAAAAATAGATAAAGAATGTATAAGATTTATTCTTTGAATTATGCACAAGTTGCTGTTTTATAGGATCACATAGAAGTACATGTGAAGAGCACAAAAGGACCTATTGATGTGTATCTGTGTGAGGTGGAAAAAGAGAATCCGGGTGCTAAAACTTGTGAAGATATGGATACTGTCCATAGCTAGGGAAACTGAGACATCGTTTTATCCTGATGAAGGTAACAGCCTCCTTTTACATTTTTATCCACGTGTTTGGTTTTTTTTGTTGTTTGTTTTTTAAGATTAACATATCATTCTGATAAAGTTGTAAGCTGTACTGTTGAACAAGTGTAATTTTTGGAGCATAGATTGCGGGCCAAGATGTGTGGGAGTATAGGAAACGCCTGGAACAGAAGTCTGTGCTGTTGTGTTACCTCACAGCAACAGGAGGTCAGAGAGTCAGGCACGTGCACACAGAGCAAGGCACTCTTGTTCCCTGGCCTTTTCCTTCCTTTGCTCTTTGCTGGTTTCCTGTCGGAGCTGCGCTCCAAGGATGGAGCTCTCAGCTCCGCCTGTCAGCTCTCAGCTGCTGCACTACAGAGTCCTGCTCAGCTCAGATTGTTGCCATGAGAGTTGTGATGCTGTTTTAAACAAGACTATGCTACTGCTCATTCCTGCTCTAAGGGAGGGCAGACAGAAGAGGGGACGTAGTATTTTAATCTTCTAAAACAAGACTGGATGGAATAGAGATTCCAAAGAACCCTAGTGCTGCAGGATGTTGCGACTTAAAAATAAATGTGGTAGGAGTTGCAGTAGCTCAGAACACAAAGAAAGAAATTATCTTTAGAAGTGCTGCTTTATAGGTGAAGGGAAGAGTTGGCTTTTTCATCCCAGGCATTTTTTGAATTCATTTCACTTGTGGAATAACTCAAAATTGGATTTTCTACAATGAGAGTAATCATATTCCTTTTTTACTTTCCTTTTAAAGTGAGATCTCCGATGGAAGAAAAAAAACCATCTGAGATGCCAGATTAATTACAGCACAAAAAATCTAATATAGAATGTATTTATCTGTGTTAATAGGGCTTTTCCAAACTGCTTGGATCTGCAGACTTTGTAACCTGAAATGTTCCAAAGTGTTCTAAATAACCACCGGTGGATTGTTGAGTGCTTTCACAGGATTGCTTATCTTCCCAAGTCAAAAGAGAACAGTTTCTGGAGTTTGGAGCTTTGTTTTCTTAATTGCATATGACCTACAGAGCTTTGGGAAAACAATTTTTTACCTTACAATTTTAATTGACAGAAAACATAGGTAATCAATTACGTCCAAAAATTAAGGTCGGAGAACACTTTCTGGAACGGTCCACAATCTGTGTGAGAATGTATAAAATGCAAAAATGCACTTTTCAGTTCTGAGGCAGCACTACTAAGCAGGATTGTCAAATACAAATGTAACAAGGAATTCCTGGTGTATTGGAAGCCTTTGCTGTAAAGAACAAGATGTAAATATCCTGAGAGTTACGCCTTACACTGTGTAGGCACTCGTTGCATCCAGCTCTGCATGAACTATGGTATCAACACTGAAGTGAAATAATTGGGCTTTGTGTAAATACTTGTATCATTTCTAGGTAGTTACTGATGTACATTTATTGAGATAGTTTGCATTTCTGCCTCTGTACAGCAAAGAAATAAAATAAGCTTACAAAAATATTAAATAGTCTAATGAAACATGTTGGGTTGCCTTTGCTGCAATTCACTGAGTAACTACAAACATTTAAAATATGTGAAAATTTAAAATTTGTTTTACATGGTGCTGTTAGATAACACTTAGATCTGGATCTTGTGATGCCACAGTACTGTAGCAATTTTCAGAAGAATGATCGATAACTACTTAATTGGTCCCTTCCAGTTTCTGGAGTTTACATACAGCAGAGCCTTAGCCAAGTATCGTGATGTCTTTGTGGCTCCGCTTGCAAAAATATGTAAAATACTTTAGGACTCTCTGTATTATCCATCTTTCGTATCCATAAAACAAAGCTGTTGAATTTGTGTACTGGATTTTCTGAGAGAGTGAACTTCCACTGCACAAATGCTGTGCATGGGCTCACTTCATCCCAGTATGGTTTCTCTAGGGGTGAGGTGGGTTGGTCAGTTTGGTTTTAGATGGGAAATCCTTGGATCATGCAGTATTGACAACTAAACATCTACTCACAAGTGAGCACATCAAAGCTTATTAACCCCTGCATGTTCTAGTCAGCAACTCTACAGCTATTTCAGACAGGTGTGGTGAAATGAAATACCCTATGTTCTACAATAAAAATAAGGTGGCACAGGTGACACTGAGCATAAATATACCTAAATACAGATTGAGAGTTAATTCAGTTTTCCACAAGGTTCCCTAATTCTGCAAAATGCATAGTATGATACTGTGCAAATTAGGGAAAAAACACCAAGTGCAAGCCTGTGTCAGAAAGTAATCTTGAATCTTTATGTATGTCCTATCAACTTCTGGCTCCAGAATACAGGACTTCAGTACACGATACTATTTTTCTGTCTATGAATTTCAAACTACAGGCTGAGCTGTAGTAATAATAAATAAAAGTAAAGTGACAGCACAGTTAATACATAGAACATGGAAGAAATGAGGAAGGTGCTCCTCCAGTGAAGCTGGGAGTGAGAATTAAAACTAAGAAAGCTTTTTTTTTTTTTTTCCACAGGAAAATTGTCCTTTTCCTTCAGTGACTGGTTTCTATTCAGATGGCAAACTCTATTTGAGGTTTTACATCACTCTTCTGTTTTGGTGGGTGGGGAGGTCTGGGCTGAGAAGAAGCATTGATTCCCCCCTACACTTGGTCAACAACTCAGGACAATGTTTGCCATAAAACGTGTAAAGAATTCCAACACTAACAACTAATTCTGAATGCTGTATGTTGGGGTGGGTTTTTGTTACACAATCACAAAATCCTAGAATGGTTAGGGTTGGAAGGGACCTTGAAGGTCACATAATTCCAACACCCCTGCTTTGGGCACAGACAGCTTCCCCTACATCACAGAATTCTTTAAGTTGGAAAGACCTCCAAGACCATCAACTCCAACCTTAGACCAAACACCACAATGTCAAGTAGTCCGTAGCACTGAGTGTCACATCCGTCATTCCTTGAACTCCGCCAGGGATTGTGACTCCACCACCTCCCTGGTCAGGCTGTTCCACTGCTTCACAGCTCTTTCAGTGAAGAAATTCTTCCTGACATCCAACCTGAATCTCCCTGATGCAGCTTGAGGCCATTTCTTCTCATCCTGGTTGCTCAAAGCCCCATCCAACCTGGCCTTGAACACTTCCAGAGATGATAAGGCATCCACAGCTTCTCTTGACAACCTGTTCCAGTGCCTCTCCATCCGCATAATAAAGAATTTCTTCCTAATATTTAATCTAAACCGACCCTCTAACTCTTATCTATAGAGTAAGGAAGTATGTTTTTACAGAATAACCATCTTAAAAATGTTAAGGAAGTGTGTCTTCAACAGCATAACAATCTATTTACATGAAACATTAGGATTTTTCCTTTTGAACAAATCTCTAGTGATTGTTTTTCCTCAGTCATTTGTACAGGTTTTCTAGCAGTATAATTAATGGTTTTAGCCACACAACTGTCACAGTGAAATGGAAGAAGCTGTAATATGACAATTATACTGTTACTCTTTTATTAAATACATCAGTTGTTTTAATAGTGCACCTTAAGTGGAACAAATGGACTTTTGAAGATTAAACCACTGCTTTTGCTACTTGGTTATGTGCAGTATTACCCATTGGTGGTGCTGGAAAACAATGTACTGTATAAGCTCAGTGCACTAACTAGCTGAAAAGATGCAACTTGGACTTGAAAAATTTCTGAATGATGCTGAATTTACACACAAGTTACAAGCTCACTTGTAAATGTGACAGGACCTTACTCTGAATTTGTATAGTAATGCCTGGGTTTTTTTCTGAGAGATTATTATTTTTGCTGAGCCTGTATCTGTCCATCTTCAGTACATTTTTATGTGTAAGAAGCGCTCTTGGCTATTTGAGGACTCTAATAAATTAAAAATTTCAAGTACTCTTTCTGCCTTCCCTTTAATAAGAATGGCTAAGCGTCTAAATGCATCAATCAGCAGTAGTGACAGCCAGGACCCATAATTACTGAATTCCTGGTTTTGCTGATTCTTACTGGAAAAAGCACTGCAGATTGCCAGTTCAGCCCTTACTTGGTGTGGGAAGTCACTTGTCAGAGTTTTCTGATGTGAACTATAGTTTTAAATAATGAGATTTTTAAAGAAGAGAGATTTCTTCAAATTATTGTCTGTTGGAAAGCATTTGAAAGTCAGTAATTTCCTTCATTTTGAATAATCTTGGTGGATGTGAAGAGTCTCATTTATAAGCATAATTAAACACTGATGTCAAAAGTCACTTCAGCTTGTCCTTGTCAGTGGTGAGGTTCACCTGCTGGCCAGGCCATGAGCTGCTCCCAGCAGGCTGGGGCTGGCTGCAAGCTCTGAACCCTTGTGTTTCATGATCCTGGCATGGGTTGGCCCCGGCACCCTGTGGGACCTCAGTAACTGCTGAAGGGTTTATCAGGAACATGAATCTGCTATTTTTGGTTCCACTTCTGATCTGCCTGGAGTAACTTGTGGGAAGTGCATTGAGGCTAAAATATAAACTACACTTGGTTGTGTAGGTTATATAAATCTAGACAAAACTTATCACTGTTTGTAGATGTTTACTGAGGGACTTGGATACTTGTTTGTCGAAAAGCATGATCTGCGTTTCCAAGGAAATTTAATGATGTTTGCAGAGAAAGGGCAGCCTGGTTCTGTCCATGTGTTTCCCTGGTTCCTTCCTTCCCTGCCACCCCTGCAGGCAGACCGTGGGTGATCTGAGGGCTTGGAGCTGCGCTCTCCAGACACCCACCATGTGGAGGTGGGCTGATGGGAGCTCCTCACCATGTGATCCGTGAATGAGGTGGTGTTTCCAGTTGACTCTAGACTAAGGGATGGGGTTATAGAAGACAATGCTAGAAGCTGTAACAGCAAATTTAAAGATCCAAGCTCAGCACATCGTAACTCTTTTATTGATTTCTCTTAGGCCACTCTGGGGGTGCATTCCCCCCACCTCAGCCACACTGTGATCTCAGAAATGCTCATTAGGCCCCAGCCTTGACAAACAGCAGCTGGTTGAGCTTCTCTTGATCTTACCAGAAACACTTCTCCCAGGAACTTCTGCTGTCTAACTTCTGCTGTTTTAATGAACAGCCTTGGAAACTTATTTTAGCTGCCTGAACAACAACTTAAGTGCAATAAAATTTTTGTTATCAAATGTTCGAAGAAAGTTACTGACCTGAATTGTGGTAAGGATGGAAAATTACTGTGACTAAAGCCAACTCTTGTGACCCTATAAACACCAGCCTAATGAGAGCCTTGGAGCTCTCCTGGACCACAGTGCACTGTGGCCAATACCAGACACTGTGCTGCTAGCTGGGCATTCAAGGATCGAATCAAGCTTCCCAGAACTTAGTTGTGATGTTTTCACAGTCCCTAAAACATCTACAAAAACAGGACAATATCCACACAGTGCCTCCATCCTATACACTAAAGCAGCTTGCACAGAATTTAGTCAAGAGCGAGAACTGTGATACACTTGATAATGCTGCTCCCCACAGATCGTCAAAGAACCTTTTCACCAAGAAACGTTCAGTTGCCAGTGACACTTGGCGTAAGAAACAATTTCTCACGAAAATAATCTCCCTGGTTTTAGAAACAACTTCAACCTTAACTGCCCAGCAATGTGTGCGACGTTGTCTTCAGGCTGACAAGAAGCTATTGGAGGTGATTTTTGTATTCAGCTGAAGAAAACAAGCACATTTGAAATTATGTAATATTATCCTATCCTGGGAGAATATTAATGAGGGAAATATACAGATAGAGGGTTTATTCTTCCTGTGATTAGAGGTTAAAATAAAGCAAAATAAAAGCAAAATACTGTGAATACATTAGCATTGCCTTTCTTTTGAGATAAAAAAGACTTAATTGCAGATTTATCTTAAAGAACTGTATAAAGGGATAGAAACAAATGTTGGTCTTTCAAATTGCCAAAATTGACACATTGACTGTCAGTCTCCGTGCAGAGATTAATAGTTTTGACTCAAAAAACATTGACAATCCTCATCCACTGAGCAGCAGAAGAGGCAAATGTGGATTAATGTGTATTTATTGATTAATTATGTGTTTCTCCTGATCTGAAATACATGGAGAAAGTATAAACTGCTTGAAGAGAAGGGATTGGAAGGTTGTCCAGATATTGTTGTCAGTATTCTACTATGTATGTGTCTCTGAGGATCAGTTGCCTGGAAATGAAAACAAGACAACAGCAATCGTTTACATAGATGTCGCCTAAAAACTTCTCAGGCATTTATGCTCTCTCTGCTGACTTTATGCCAATTGTCCATCTCTTAAATTGACACATGGAGCTATTTCTGGGCGGTAAGGAGGGAAGTCTGCAAAGCAGGGTTTATAATTTGGAGGGAAAATTATAGAGCTAAAGGGAAAAAAAATCTCCCTAATGCAGAGGGGAGACTTTTAGTTTTAGGAGATCTCCCTAATGCAACTTAAAAAGTTTTTTACCACCTTTGAAATCAAAACCTGGTCAGGATGGTGGTGTGTGTTCAGTCAATTGCTTCCAATCAGTTTAACAAAATCGAGGTGCAACTAGAAATACTCATTCAGCCATGGCTTTATTCACAGCAAATGATGGCTTTGAAATGGGCCCGAGTTCAGCTCTAAGTATAATTTACTTAATTGTTGCACTATGATATTTTTGTATAGGTAATTCTTATTTAAAATAATGGATTCACAATGGTAATATGGTAGTACAGGTGAACTACTGAGATACAGAACTACCATTATCAGAAGGATGAGATTTGTATTTTCTGTTTCCATGCAGAGAAAATCTCAGTGTGGGCTGTCCTTTAAGGACAGTTTTACGTACGTATAAACCCATATCTCCTTTCAACACCACATCCTGCTGCTGTCAGGCAGCTTGCTGCCTCTGGAACAAATCATTCCTCTGTGCCCATTTTCAAAAAGAGGGGACTGTCTTGATCTCCTTTACAAACTGATCAGTTCTGCTCTGCAGTGACTCCTCAGAGTGTGCCAGCTTCCCTGGGACCGTCCATAGGATGTTTGTCCAGCACCAGCAAGGGCAATCCCCAGACTTGCTGTGCTCCATGAAGGAGCCACAGTGAGTGCCCTGGGACAGCATCCTTTCCGAAGGCAGTACTGGAGGCCTCTTCACTATCTTTAAAGATGCTATCCCAGGGCTCTCATTTCTTGTGCATGTCCTTTAACATGCATGTCCTTTAACAAATTAAAAAGCAAAATAAATTCAATGTTCCAAACACATAAACAAAATTAGCATCTTATTGACAATTTCATTTGAGAAGCCGAAGTGCATAGATGTACAAATAAGTGTTCCTTATGTTTATTTTACATATACTTCAGGGGTTTTTTGGGGATTTTTTTCCCCTTTGGTATTCTATCAGTCTTGTATTAAAGAGACAAGATTTAATTAATCTTCAAGAATAACTTGCCTTTTTTTTTTTTCAATGATGACAAAGTTTTTCCTCACTCTGGGTTAAATAAACTGACATTTAAAAAAACTTAGAGACAGGATTACACTTTTCTCATACATCTAATTTTCCCAGTACTTCTAATTTTTACAGTGGTCAGTGAAATGGGTTCAGCCTTCAAGTATCAAGGCTTGTGTGAAACAAACACTCAAAACACCCTGAACTGGTGCAGAGTTTGCAGGGAAACTTTGGTGAAATGGAAAAAGGGAGACATTTTCTGCCAGTTCCCCAGCCCCGCAGAGGATCCAGCTGCACAGAGGAGCACATCTGCCCCTGCTGAGCCCGGGGATGCCAGAGCTGCTCCCGGCGTCCCGGACGCTGCGGGGCCACTAGAGGGATGTCTACAACCATCCTTCCACGGCTGCTGAAGCAAACCACCACTTCACGTTCCTGACCGGCTGCAAATCGCACACGGCTACCAACAGCCCTTAGAAATGCTGCAACAGATGCATCAGAGTATTTGGACACTGGCAGTTGGAATGATGAGATACAATGCTTGGACTGCTACAAGGTCCAAGAGAGCAGATCAGAAATCACAGAGTCATGGAGTCACAGAATGGTTTAGGTTACAAAGGACCTTGATGACAATCTAATTTCAACCCCTCTAGATCTGGTTGAATACTTTTAACACTATTAAAAGCTACATCTAGTTATATCCTTTTATTTGATTTGTTTCCAATATTTTAGCTTGTATCTAGTGGAATGGCATAATCCATTTAAACTATCAACAAGTTAGCACGAGGCTCACTGCAAAAAGTGTTTTATTTTTCTGTTAGTTTAAATTAGTTGACTAGAAAAGCATGAAAATGTAATAGAGAAGAGTTCCCTCTCCTACAGTGATAAACTGTTGGAACTGATAGGATGAAAGGGGCTGCAAAAAAAGGAAAATATGAGTAAACTGAAGAAATAAGTATTAGTTGTAAGTACTATAAAACAGCTTGTGCACTCCAGAACAGTGTAAAGAGCCCCAGTTTACTGCCCTGGCTGGGTTGATGGGTCAAACTGTTACATTTAATTACATATACTAATATAAAAAAAAAGTTTCAATTTATGTGGAAAAGAAGCATCATGGATTTTAGAAGAGGCAATAGTTAGAGTTGGGTAATTTATTTATTTATTTTAATAGTTAATTCCCTGGAAAATCTGGTTCAGTCATGTCTAAACTATTTGCTTCAAATTTGCTGAATAGTTTTGGCTGGAAAAAAAACAAAGGAGGGGATAAATTGTGTTGGAGGAAAGTCCCCAGTTACCCAACAGCTCAGTGATCAGAGCATTTACTTAGGTAGCAGAGACCCCTTAACAGAGGCTCCGTTGAGGTGGACTACGCTCAGTCTTTCCTGTGACCACTTTGATTTTGTCCCAGTTGTGAGGGATGGGGACACACCTTCCAAAGGAGCAGGCTGGTTCCCAGAGTAGGAAGCTGTGATTCTCATGCTCCCCCTCACTGACCCAACAAACTTGGTGCCTTTGTGCAGGTCAACAGCTTCATTGTGAGGAAGAATTTCCCCTTTGTCCTGCTTCATGGATACCAAGTCCTTGGACAGCTTTCTAAGAAGTAGAATTCTGCTACAAGTTCCCTCGGACAAAAGCAGAATTTCCTCTTCATAAGTATATCTATGCTATGACATTCTTTCAAGCATCCAAAACAAATATTCTACATCGGATTAAGACATAACATTTAATGGTTCACACAAATAAATAACCTTCAGGTTATTTTATTTCAGCAAAGAAAAGCAGCCAGTTATGTCCACACTGTGCTGATTTTTATGACATTCACTGCAGTTCCTGAACAAAAATGCAACTTCCACCAAGTCTTTAACTGATCATGAAACAGTGATAACCTTTATCCAGACTACCCTATGCTTCTTACAAACCCTTATGTCTGCAGCCACATAAGAACTGAAAATGACATTGAGAGCTCCTGATTCCAGTCCCTTAGGTGCCAGACACCATATCGTATGGCCCTTTCAAAGTGCACTGATACACTGCAGGTAGGTGTTTTCTGGCTGCCTTTACTTGGAGGAAGGTTGTACTAACCCCACATTGTGAATAGCTAGAAACAGTCTTATTTCCCATCTGCACTTATTTGTGGCCAGTTTACTCACATATGCTCTTCTGCCAGCATTGTTCTGTAATGTACAGCTCTTAAACTCCTTGGTTGCTGTCTTTGGTGTATCTTTAGACACCACCATATTCCCATTCACTTCTCTGCTGGATCTAGAAAACTGAATTATTCAAGCTACCTCACATAAAACAGGCTGCTTTGTTCCCTCATCTCTGCCAAATTCCCATTTTCAGTTCCTCTTCTCCAATCAGAGGAATGGAGCTATTTCTGTCCCAGTGTTCTCACTGGATCTTGCCCTACCTATCTCACTTGAGTATCTTTGTTAAATTTTACAATACCATTTATACTTAATTCCACATTTTCATTAGCTAATGTAAGCCTGAAGTAATTCTCCTCAGCTATTTCCAAGTGGTAAATTCCCACATTGCATCAGAATTTCTTACTAGTCCCCAAGGGCACTCCCTCTATAGACTGTACTCTTTAATAATGTCCTGTTTCTATCATTCCCATCATTGAGCTGATCCAGATCTTCTGAGCAATATCCCAATCTTCAACTCTCTACTGATGTTGTCTGATGCAAACAGCATCAGCAGCATAGTCCTAGATTTCATGCTGGTAAACAAAAAGGTTCCAATTTCAAAAAGTCAAACGAGGGACCAGGACTGGTCCTTGTAGTTCCTACCAATCCAAATCTTTTTTTTTAGTTTGGGAATAGTATATATCCTTCAGAATGTTTTATTCTCCTATAAAAATTGTACATGAAAACGTCTCCTAATAATTCCCACTAACTTAAGCTTTACCACATCAAAATCTTCCAAGTTTTCTTCCAATTTGGTTGCAATTACCTCCTGTAATACCTTAATTTTTCTTATCCATAAACATGGAAAATTAAAGTAGTACAAGATATGGGTTTTTTATCCATGTGTAGTGTTTAATTTTAATATTGTACCCCATCACCAAAGACTGGGGCAAAACTGAGATCATCTCTATGTCAGCCTCTTCACACAGTAATCCCATTTATTATTTGACAGCCAAGTCTAGAAGTAACAGTAGTTAAACATACTGTCCATGTTGGACAAAAGGACAGATAGAAAAGTCATATTTTTTCCAAGAAGTAACCTTCCTTCCTTCCTTCCTTCCTTCCTTCCTTCCTTCCTTCCTTCCTTCCTTCCTTCCTTCCTTCCTTCCCTCTGATGCTGTTTATATACAAAGTGATGTCATTTCTCAAAGATGGTAAACCCTTATCTGCAAAGCTGTGTTTTCACTTGTGCACTCACAACTGTTCTTCCTCGTATCTAACAGCCCCTGCAAGTTCCCTGAGAGCAGGCACAGCAGCTGTAGTTGTTTACGCCCCTGGTATCAGCCGGACTGGCTTGGATTCCCCACGATTAACAGTAGCTAAGTCTTGATGAAAAGCAGATCACAGGAATGACAGTGCTAATGCAGAGACACATAATGTGGGTATTCAGAGACGCACACAGAACCTCTACACTAAACATCTTTTTTTAGCTTGCTCTATCCAAGTCATCTTCTACTGGCATTTCCCCCTAATTGCAGGGAGCATTCAGTGCCTAGGGTTTTACTGGCATTTTCCAAGCCAGTTCCTGCATACTTATGGCAAACGGCCAGATCAAAAGAAGGATTGATTAGGTGCCTCCAGTGGTTCTTACACCAAAATCCAAGATGACAGTTCAAAAACTACTCAATAGCTGTATAACTGTGAAGGTCACTAAGTTTGCCACCTACTTCTCTGCCTCCATCCTGCTGAGTATTCTCATTGAAAGGCTACAAAGCCTTTTCTTCCTGGCATCCCATTTCTTATTAATGCAATTTTCTGCAAAACCACACACCAGCCTGCAAGACAGAGTCTAGGAACTTTATTTGGAGGTGTACTGTGCAACATGAATTTTCACAGGATGGTCAAAGGACAATGCGTACGTGGGTTCTTCTAAAGAATTCTGGATCAGATCAGGATGAACATGCTGGTTCAGATTATGTCTCATCTAGGAAAACATGGGACTTTGGCCACATTTCTCATAATTCCCATTCAGTATCTAATGTTTAAATGTTTGATCTTAAATACAAAATAAACTATCAGAAATGCTTTTGTTCTTACAGGTATATGTTCACTGGAAGAGATTGTTACAGGAATACAAATGACAGGTTTGAAACAATCTCTAGTCCCCTTGTCAAATTAAAAAGAGGCAGAGACAGCTTTGAGAAGCTCTGGCCAGGACTTCCAAACGAACAGCAGCATTGTACTCCTGCATATTTCCAATATTTCAAGCTTTACGATGTGTCACGTAAAGGAAGTGCTGGAGATTATGCTCACAGCAGAAAGAAGAGTGGCAGGAACTGTCCCCTGCTCCAAGGTACTGTGAGGTATAAACAGACTACTGACAGCATAACAGCAAGGATTTCATAAATCACAGCAGTCTCAAGCTGCTGTGATTTACACCTATGGGCCACAGAGCCCTAAGCTTCACCTAAATGCACAAAGCAGCAAAGGAAAACTCGAGGTCACTTTGTCCTTACTCTCCAAGCTACACTTACTGCAAGTTTCCTCCTGAGACTTAAAGCAGAGAATCTGGCACATCACCATCACGTAAGCATTTCAATTAACCTAGATTCACAGCTTCACGTCTGTCTTCCCAATGCATCCAAGAAACAATGAAACTACCTTATTAACAAAAGCAATGTTATTTAGCTGGAGAGAATTATGTAAGCAATTAAGAGCCAGGCAGAGACCAAGTCCTGCGTTATCAGACACACCCAGGCATTACACAGCCACTTTTGATTCACACCTCTTTTCTTGATTCTCTGGTATTTGTGCTTAAGATACTGACTTTAACACAACAACAGACAGTGCCAACTAATAATTCTGTATTTATCAGCTATATATACTGTTTGAAAAAATGGGAAGCAGCTACCTGGCACACCTTCAGAGACAAAGGTACATACATGCTTTTCCAAGCAGAACAGTAGATATAGGCCTTTACCTACAAAGCTTACCAGATGAAGACATTTTCTTTAGCATTTGCTTCATTACTTTGGTTTGCATTTAATTATACAGATGGCTGAGTGGTTTTGTAATTTTATAGCTGGCCTGTGCTAGTAATTGATGTGGTAGTGGCAGTCTTATGAGGCTGGTTTGGAAATGCATGGGGTTTGAAAAGCTGCTTGCATTTAAAGCCTCTCGTTACAATGCAAGAGATGAATTAAATGAAAGAATGGTAAACAATGTTGGGGTTTTTTTTTCTGTGGACTTTACATAATTGTACTATTTGTCCCAAGACAACACTGGAATCAGTATATCAACGATGAAGATTGTGGCTGACTTTGCAAGTCCTTCAAAAACATAACTCCCATATATACAAGTTGTGTACCTGTCTTCCTGTCTGTTTTCATTAACCTAAAATGAAGAAGTTTATTTTTAATCCAGAAAAAACAATTTATTAACCCTTAGGCTGACTGAACACTAGCATGTGAGAACGGAAAATTCAAACAAACAAACAAAACTCACAATAAGCTTATATTCCTTTTCACCCCTTGTTTGTATTTATGAATATAAAAGTAAAGAAACCCCTGTACTAATGACATAAATCTACATTATTTTCTGGCAGAAGAATGATGATCTTTAGCTATGCCTACCGAAGTCTCAAGACCTCATTATTTAAAAAATGATTTGTCCTATTTCCATCACAACAACACTGATCCACGTCAGCAGCATCCTGAGCGAGTGACGATAGTTATGCACCTTTGCCTGTAGCAGTCTGACATGGTTTACTTTTGGCAGCTTTCAAAGACTGCATTTACTTGGACGACTGACAGGTGTTTTGTCCTTGCTCTGTTGTCACAATTTGTTTCTCATTTGGGATAGAGTTGATTCATGTCACTGGATAGAGACAGTCCATGATATCTCTGGCAACTCACTTAGCTCTTCTATCTGTTCTCCCATATGCAAAACACAAAGATGGACTAGATCCACGAGATGCTAAACCTAAAATTTAGAGAACTTAGCTATTAGGAGAATCAACTCCCCTGTTGGTAGTGCTCTTATGTTCTTCAAATGTTTTCTGAGGGAGCCTGAAAAGAGGATTTGCAAAAGCCTTACTTAGCCAGCAGCAAGTGCAAAAAGCACAGTCCTTTCTCTTAAAACAGGTGCACACATGGGTAGTTTGTCTCCTTTTGCCTCTTTTGCAATAGTAGTGAAAGCATGCCTGAGGTCCAAAGCCAAATCCCTCTTCTCCCTGAATGGACTTGGGGACTATGGAAGACACTAAAGGAACAACCTGAAGCTGATGGCTTTTAACCAATAAGCCCCACATACCAACTTCTTATAAATCTGTACCTATAAATGTAGCCAGTTATGAAAATGGTCAACAGTGAATTCCCTACTGCCTTGGGACACCTAAAACATATTTGTACTGTAGATATCTAAAGAGTTCAGCAGCATTTCAGGGAGCAGACAGAGAGATGAAGGATCCAGCTGTGGAGTCCCAGGCTTAAAGCTACAGCAGACACACTGGAAGGCTTGGACTTTGCCTTACAAAACACACTAAATAGCATTTGACAATTCACTGCATGGAACTTCAAAACTAGCATACACAGAGTGAGTAGGAAGAGTTCTTCCTTAGATGGTCATTGTAGGAATAGGTGATAACCTGAGAGATTTACACCACTGAAGGCAGAAAAGGTAGAACTGTAAAAAGACCACAGAAGGTGGTGTTATTTTTCCTCTAGGGCATGTTAAAACAGTGTTTTTTGCAAACACTGAGAGAAGGAGCTGACTTTCTGAGTACTATTTTTGTTACTTAGTCATTTATAACCAGCAATAAATCTTCTGCTGATGATTTTGTTGAGGATTTGTGTTGTACAAAGGAATTCAGCTGACTACCGTTGTCAATGTGTCCCTGTAACAAAGCAAAACTTGTTTAGCTAGTGAACAGATATGTCCTGAAGGGTGGAAGAATAGATCTATTGGGCAAGAATTTCAAGAAGGTACTATTTCTACACACTTGCTTTTGAAGTCACAATCACACTTTTTTTCCTATGTAAAAAGGGTTGTTATGCTTATTTAAGATTTTATTTGTTACCTTTGTTTAGATAGGACCCTGAACAATGCCATTAAATCACATAAGCTAAAGATCAGTTTTTACAAAGCTTATAGATAAGAAAAACTGAAGAAAAAAGAAGCACCTTGCCAAGAGGAAACTAAGAGCTTAGATCATCAGATCACCTGGTGCCCAACTCTGAGTTCATTGAAATCACCCCCAAAATTGTTGTTCACAGTAACAGAACTTAGCACAAGCTCCTTATTGATCACTAGAGACACACTCATTATGTTTGGTCTGTTGTCCAATCCTATTTTAAATCCTTTTAAAAAGCCAAAACATTTTTGTTGTGCCACTTATAAAAATTATCCAATGAATAGGCTGTAAGTGAAGAAATCATGTTTATTTTAGGTAATTTGGAGTTTTGAACTGCTGTTTTGCAAGGCTGTGTAACTTCATGATCCAGTTAGTACCCACATATAATCCTAGTAGCAACCCAACTCATTCTCACACTTCTTTTATATCCTAGCAAAGTAAACTGTTCAAGGAGACTGTGATTTTTTTTGGTGGTGCTGCAGTTAAGCAGATCCTAATCTGGTTTGAAGATGAAGTAGTCCTAAGATATAAATAACCAGCACCTCTCCCAAACAGATTTCACCATTTCCTTCAGAAAATTCACAAACTCAATGTGGTTCACTGTAAAGCGAGAGTGATAACGCCCATATTGACTTTTCAAAATGTTCTTGTGTGTGCGTGTTTCTGTGAGGCTTGAGGATTTTGACTCAGTGGACTGTAAAAGCAGAATACAGTTATAGAGTTTGGGTGGATATTCAGAGCAGACCTTCCCTCAAGCTGGGAGTTGTTTAGCACCAGGGCTCTGACTCAGAATATCACTGAGTGTGATCTCGCTCAAAGCCATTCAAGTGACTCACATATTTACTTCTCTGACGCTCTCTCCTCTTCCTTTAAAGTTAAAATATTGAGCCACTTTTCTGACATCAGCTCACTGCCAGCCAGCTATCAGCTGAAAGTCAACACAGTAAAATGTTAACCTTTCCTCCCTGAGGTCCCTCCACCTTAGTGAATGACACTTCCACAGTCTCTGTTGTTCTGCCCTAGAACATCTGCCCAGCAGCCACATCTCAGGGCTGCTGAAACCACAGTTTGTCCACAACCTCACATGCCATTCCATGGAGCATCCCTACCATCCAATTCCCTACGTCCATCCCTGAGGCCACAGCTCAGGCATCAGTGACACCCTCCCTGCTGTAGCCTCTCTTGCCTGGGTCTGATAAACAGCATCCTGTCCTCTCAAAGTGCCCACCAAGCATGGCAAGGTGGCTGTACCCATCTCCAGCACAGTGTGGAGGTTCATCTTCCTCGGGGGGCATGAGGGTGGCCTGCACCTTCCCCAGCATAGCTCCTCTCTGCCTAGTTCTTCATCGTCTCTCTCATACATGTAGGATATACACACATGAGAGGGATGGAGTACCTCTCCTATGAGAGAATTTGGACTGTTCAGCCTGGAAAAGAGAAGGCTTTGGGGTGACCTTATTGTGGCCTTTCAACATCTG
Source organism: Onychostruthus taczanowskii (assembly GCF_017590055.1). Taxonomy (NCBI): domain Eukaryota; kingdom Metazoa; phylum Chordata; class Aves; order Passeriformes; family Passeridae; genus Onychostruthus; species Onychostruthus taczanowskii. Next base: position 8,137,155 of record NW_024497629.1, read on the forward strand.
AAGAGAATTTATAGAAAAGACAGGGCAAGACTGTTGACAAGACCACGTAACAACAAAAAAAGGGGGAATGGTTTCAATTCAAGGAGTGTAGGCTTAGATTAGGTATGGGGGAAAATTCCCATGAGGGTGGTGAGGCACTGGAATACATTCCCCAGGGAAATTGTAGATGCACCATCCCTGATGTGGTAGGGCCAGGCTGGACGGAGCCCTGAGCAACCAGGCCGAGTGAAAGGCGCCACTGCCCATGGCAGGGGGCTTGGAATTCGACAATATATTTAAGGGCCTTTCCAACCAAAACCATTCCACGAATCTCTGATTCATGCCGTGAGCACTGGTGCTCTATCGGAAACACTGCTCTCCCACCTTCTCAAATATTTTTCGCTGTGTGCTTGACGCCATGCGGGCAGGCTGAGGTCTCATGCGCCAGAACGCACACAGCCGTCTCTGAGCGGCTGCCTTGCCCAGGCCCGGCACGGCCCCGCCGAGCCCACGGCTGCAGCCGGCTGCCGAGCGAGCGCCGAACAATGCGCCGCTCGTAGCGAGGCCTTGTGGGTAGGGGAGGCGGCCTGCGCGGGCCGGGGAGCGGGAGGCCGGGCCGGGCCGGGCCGGGGGTGGGCGGAACGCGGAGAGCGGTGAGGGAAAGGCGAGGCCGGCAGGGATCGGGGCTCCCGCCCCAGCAACCGGCGAGCGCTGCAGAGGGAGCCGCACTCTGAGCCCGACACCGCGGCAGCCGCTCCCCCTTCGCTCCCCGCCTCCCCCCGCCCTCGGAGCGATGTCCCGGCGGATCGGGCAGTGAGGCGGCGGCCGCCAAGGGACGCCCTGAGCGGGGAGAGGCGGGGGCACGGCGGGAAGCGCTCCGTCCCTCCCTTCCAGCTCTCTCCCCTCCCTCTCCCCGCGCCCGGGCGGAGCAGCGGCCGTTTTCCCTCGCCCTTCATGCCCGGGCGGCGGCCACCGGCGGCGCTGCCCTCCGCTCCCGCCTCGCCGCCCCCGCCCTTCCCGGGCTCGCCGCCGCGCTAGGCCCGCCGGGCGGCCCCGCGCAGTGCCCTCCGCGGGCCCGGCACTAGGCGGGCCGGAGGATGAGCCAGCAGCCGGCGGGGAAGATGTCGGCGGCTCCCCTGGCGGCCGAGGCGCTGGAGCCGGCGGCGGGGATGCTCGAGGGCCGCCAGAGGAAGCTGGAGTCCATGATCCGCGACCCGCGCTCCCCGGTCAACGTGGAGAGCCTGCTGGTGAGGGGCGGCCGCGCCTGGGGGGAGCGCTCGGCGGGGGAACAAAGGGAGCGCTGCCCTCGCTTCAGGCGGGCGGGAGGGAACGGGAAGGAAGGAAAGGGCTCCCGCGTCCTGAAAGTGCTTTCCTGGGGGAGGACGAGGGATCGTCTCCACGCCCCCGGCCGGGCCACCGGCAGCGGGGAGGTGGCGGGAGCGGCCCTCGCCCCCAGCACTGTTGAGCGAGGGGACGGGCACGGCGCTGTGAGAGGAAAGCGAGCGCTCCCCAATTAGCTACATCTTATTTGGGGGAAAGCGAGAAATGTCCCTGACGAGATCTGATCCAGGGAGAGGAAAGCGCCTTGTTTTCCCTCCCAGCATCGTTCACGCCGTTCGCTTTCGCGCCTGGGAATCACAGCGTGTCCGTCCCCAAAGTACCTGCCTTTGTGTGCGCTGCCGGGCACCCATCGCTCACCCCCTGTGAAACGGCCCCTGGTGAAGCTGAGGTTGCTGTGTGATGTGGAAATAATTCAGGAAAGGGGGACACGCCTAAGGGAGAAATGTAAATGGGGGCTCCACTGACCCTTTACGTTTATTTTTCATTGGGGCAAATTGGTTAGTCTGTGTCCTGTTTCAAATAGCATTTTTCCCTGTGAGTGTATGAAATACAATTTACTTTAGTGAGAAATCTGTGCCCTTGTGAAGAAGTGTGAAAGGGGTTAGATTTTCTCATTTAACCATCTGAACTCTAGAAAGGCAGCCAACAGATTATTATCATTATTGTTATCACTGTTGTTATCATTATTATCATTATTAGTATTTTAACTGAACTTTAGGGTCTTCAAATCTTATATTTCCAGTCTGCCCCAAGATTTCTAATGTGTCCCAGTTATGAGGAGCAGAAAAAGGGGGAATAAATCCCAGTCCTTCCAACAGTTGCTCAAGGCACTTACACTGTGGTTTTTTTTGTGCTTTCAAATGACTCAGTTCTGTTTGGCCAAAAATACAGGAACTGACTGAACAGAATGTATGCCTGTGCTGTGTGGAGAATATAGGAATTTCCTATAACATCTGAAAAATGTTCTTCCCGAGGCTGTGGTGCTGTGTTACTCTTCTCATACATGTTCAGAGGCATAATGACAGCCATAGTCAATGGAGGGGGGTGGGAGACATACATATCTGACTGGATTCAGATAAGTTTTTGCCTAGGCCAAAGCAGAGAGAGCTGCCTCTGGGCTTCACTCCCAACATTTTCACTTTGGTATTTTGCTTGGAAAACTTTGACCTGTGGCCAAAAAAGAGCAGTTAAAAATAGTACAGTCATTCTGAAAAATGCATCAGGTTAATACTTAACCCCAGTAGACTTTTTCACACTCTGCTTTTATACTTTTATATGCATGATTCTTTTATTCTCTCACCTCCCATGCCTTGAACATAGATTGAATACACTAAAATATGTTTCTGAAGAGAAATCTTAGCTAAAAAATTGAGACTGGGCTGCTTAGAACTCGAATTTTTTTTGTTTATATGCTAGCAGTGTAGCCTGCTTCATGTAATACATTGAGAAAACAAACCATGGGAGAATGTTAGCTGGATTGTAAATGCTTTTTTTTTACAGTAAAGGTCATCACTGTTCTCTACACCCTGTCAGTAAGTATTATTTAAAAAACTAGCAGCAAGTGAAATATAATGCTAATCAATCAAATTTCCTAGCTTGTGCAGTCTACATATCTGTGTATGAAATAATAGACTATTCATTATTCTTATGTAGGAAATTTGGAACAAATTTCCTGTAAAATCACTTTCTTTTGGTCTCTGGTATTGTTGCTTTATGCAATTTGACATTAATTTTGCATTGGTGTGCTGCTAAATAGTCTTAATATGAAAGCATATTCATATTGAAAAATATTCTTGTTTACTAAACAGCTGCCTTGCAGTGTAAATTATCAAAAGTGGAAATGTGTTTTCAGTTAAAAGTAGAAATACGGCAACATGAACTGAGAGTCAGGGAAAGCATCTTAAAAAGACTAGCTGGAATGCCACTATTCCATCCTCCAAAAATAACATAACCAAAACTAAAAATGTGGAATGGAATTCAAAATGGAATTCATTTCCTTACAGTGTAAAAAGTCATAAACAGCTGCTATTCTGTATTTTGTGTTCATGCTTTATTTTTGGGAAGCCGTAAAAAGCAAAAAAGTAGCTGTTGATCTATAACACATGGTGTAAATTTGAAAGATGTGAGAAGCTGAGGTAATAAGCTGTCTTTCTCTAGATAGCAATTCCACTGTCATCAAGAGATGTTTTATTCAGTGGCTCTAAATGAAGAGACTTTCTTGGCGTACCTTCCAGACCACAGGATGGCTGACCACATCCATCTGTTTCTTCAGCAGGAGAATCTATGAAGCCAAATACATTGATTGATTATGTTCCTCCCATCCCCCTTTAGGGCTCAAGAGAGACTGTTAGATATTCTAATGGGATTTTTGCTATCTTGTGTGCCTTAACAGTTATTAATGCCTGTGTTGAGTGTAATTATTTGCGTTTGATTAGAGCATGTCTTCAAAAAAGACCTATGCATTCTCAATTCATAGGCATTATGAGATGCAGAACTCTGCATTTAGTTTGTTCTCACAGGCAGTTATGAAGGCAAAATAAAATGTCCCAGGAAACAACCAACCAACCAAAATGTGTGGCATGGTTATTACCACCTTTTTTCTGCTAAATAAAAAAAAAAAAACCAAAAAAAAAAACATGGAGGACTTTCTTCTCATTAGCATAGATGAGATGCATAGCCAGCACTTGGTGGGTTCTTCTGGCTTTGGTCTGATAAAGAGATGGAAAGAGGAATGCTAGAACTGTGTACTTGGTGCCATGATAGGTGTCAGCAAAGACATCCACAAAGGGAAGTGGTTGTTGCAGCCTCATTGAGGCGTTGGCTGAGTGCTCATTCTCTCATTGTGTCTTGTTGAAAGCTTCTTGTTAGGTTGCCTGTGCTAAGATAAATAATTTTGATATTGTCGCAGCTTTCTATGGTACAGTCTTACTCTTTTTGGGCATGTAACAGTGGTTATGAAAACCTGTTTTCTGTATTGCATTTAGATCATGCAGATTACTTGGTAAAGCTACCATATTTTTATTACTTGTTTTTCTGCCATTTGTGTCACCCACTAATTTAATGAAGTGACATTTTTATGTGTACTACATGTACACATGGATGATAGCACTTAATGGCATTTGACCTTGGCTGATCCATAAGAAACCCTTCTATAAATACATTCCTACCGAATAGTTCTGAGTTGACAGCTAAATTTAAGGAGAGCTTAACAGTGCTCAAATACATTTGAGCATTTATGATTTTGCATATAAGCTCTATCTACTCAGTATGAACTGAGTTATTTTTGATAGTATTTTGTACACATTATCTGGGGGTGCGTTGGCAAGTGTTATCTTCTCTAGAACAAGAGCAGATAGGTCACTGTAGGCTGTGTAAAACTAATCCAGACCTCCGCTTCCTTGCCATGTGTAATTGTATCACTTCAGCACATGCTGAACTCAACTTTTGAGTGTGGTGGTGATGAACAGCTCTGGTAAATCTTACCATGCTCTTTCTGCAGTGCTTTGCCTGGGCTGGAGCTGCTGGAGTGCAGTTGTCCAGAGAAAGGCGCTGGTGTTTGCCCTTGGACTCACTCATTCAGTACAAGCCTCAGGATTTTAGTGTTAAGCTTGAAGTTTGGCATTACACTGGAGGTGTAAAATGATGAGTATATTCTTGGTGCTCTGCTATGGTTGTGTCAGCTTTTGAAAGAAGGAGCTCTTAGAACTGTTAATTAGTGCAGCAGTGAAATTGTGAGCACAGTGCTGGGCTGTGCTGGAATGCAGGCATGGTGGACTGAGAAATGAGCGATGATTACCAGGAGAGTGCTCAAGTGTCTCAGAATGCACATGCCTTAGAACCCAAACCCACAAACCAAAACGGAACTAATTTGCCATTTATTTCGTTTTTAAATAAAGCTGACACGTAAACTGTGTATTTACACTAGTTTGAACGTGAATATATGTTCATCTACATGGATCGCTGCCATCAAGACCCTGCAATTTTAGTCTTAATGAAAAGTGGATTGGAGATACAGCTGTGACTCCCATTCTTTCAATAGGTGCATCTGTCCATAAAGATCTCATCAACTGAGTAGATGCCAACCTTGCGCCAAGTGTTAATTGAGCAGATCACTAGGCTGAGCTCTGTTAATTCAGGGTCTCCAGGTCACCATGGCTGATACAAAGTATTCTTCTGCAGGATTTTAGCTTTGGGAACTTTCTGAGTATTTCATAATTAATATGAAAGTTGTTTCACTTTCCTGAATTTATTGCCACACAATTTTGAATCAGCAAGAACAATCTGTTGTGTTAATTTGAGCCAGTAAGTACAGGGGAGAGATGCAAATGTAGCAGTTAGCAGGATCTGGTCTAAAATTCATTGCCCGCTAAGTAATGTGAAGGCCAGATGATTCTCTGTTCTTGAAGAAATAACCTTTTCTTGTTTGTTATATTTCCTGTGCTGTTATTTCTCTCTTAGTTTCTAACTTTTTCTATAAATGTTCTATTTTTGATCTGTAATTTTAGAACATCTACTGCAGAGTTAAAAATTATGGTCCTTAAGGAAACTGAATTGTCTTTTGTTCATTGTTCCCCTCTGATGGATTTATATATAGCAGTATAGTTAGGTGGAAAAAGATAGTTCTACTTTTCTGACAGCTTTATGTGTTTTTATATTCTGACTTATTCTACATTAGGATTAAAGTGTTTCACTTCTGGTTTGAGAAAGCCAAAAGAACATTTTGCTGAGCTTCAGGTCTTTTTACTGCCACACAAGATGCATGCAGATTTTGTGTGTGTGTGTGTTCACAATAGACATGTTCGCTCCCAGTATTTAATCTCTGTTGATCAGATTGCAGAGTGTGTCATTAGTATCCTTTAATTGTTCAGTCTTTGTACCAACTTAAGACAAACATAAATACACCTACACTATCAAATTAGCAGAGTTTTCTTCTGCTTTATATGTGCAGGAATAAAAATTCAGGAACTCTTCACTTTTCCAAATATTAGTAGTCTCAGTTTCAGTTGAAATGCGTGCAAATGCTCATTAGAATCTAGTTTTTAAATTACATTTTCAGTTCTAACTAATGGCAGAGCAGTGCCATTACTAGTCTTTTGTCTAGTAATGCAATCCATAACAAAAGCTGTCTAATTTAAAACGAAAGGAAAGTGCTACCTCAGTAGCCAGTCTCCACAGCAATCAGTTGATGATTTCTTGCCAGTGTTTGATCTACAAAATATGAGTGGAATTATATCAGTGTCACAGAGGAGCTGTCTTTGGATTTTAAATATGAAAGTGATTAAAATTGGGTAGTAGAGTTTTACATAATGAAAAATACAAAAAAAAATTAACCCTGTGTATTTTTATAACCCATAAGAATGGGGGGGTTTTGGGGGGAAGAATGCTATATTGCGTCCAAGGTTTCTTCTAAACTGTTACACTGTAGAGCAGTGAATGTATCTGGTAACAAATTTATTTAAAATACATTTTTTTCTTGGTACATCCCATTGGTTAAGAACAAGAATACAGTGTTTATATTGGCAGACCTGGCTAGTAATAAACTAATTTTAATGAGCTGCTCGCAGTGTAAACACAAGGTTGAATGCAGCGCTCAGTTGCCCAGCCGTGCCTACCGTGCGTGGGGCTCCTGCAGCAGTGCAGCGTCCGAGGAGCCGCGCGTTGCCCAGAGCGCCTGTGCCCGGCCACACGCAGCTGCCTGAGCACGGCTGAGGCACCACCCGCGCCCTTCATTGGCGACATTGTGGTCATTACCTGCTAACAGAGCTTTAACACTGTGTGCTGAAATCGGTGATTGGGCCCCTAATGTTCCGATGGGTTGGAATATTTGGAACATTGTGATTTTGTGAATTCACTATGGCGGATAGTCTCAGTCTGTAACAGGTGCTTTATGTGGTATGGACTTAGCTTTTTCTCTGTGTTTGTCTGCTACTGTTCCAGCTATTGAGAGAGGGGCCCTTTTTTGTCTGTGAAGTATCATGCACTTGTTGGATAGACACAGATTTCTTCATTGTCATGTGAAACGTGCCTCCTGTTCAGTCTCTGCTTCATTTATTGTAGGGTGCAGAAGGTGATAGCCATGAGAAGAAAAACAGTCTGGGTGTGACATACAGTGGGGTTTTGATTATGCTTGTCTTCCATTAATTTTATTTCATGTAGAATGACTTACCTAAGTCAAATCTTTTGCAAAAAATAACCAAACACATGCTTTGTGTTTTGTGTGCCCAGATGGAGACTAATGAATATGATGTTAGTTTTCAGCATTGTTACTTTAATTCCACAGTCATTTCATCATTCATTTTTTTTTTAGGATAGTGTTGTTCAGATGGTACAGAGAATAAAAAATGGTGTGCAGGACGGTCTGAATCCTAATCTACTGCTGTCACTTTATGGTTTCAGACAAATCTTCTTCATTTCCAGCTATATGAAATGGAGATGATGAAGCTTTATTTTTAAGATGTACTGGAAAATAATTTAATATTTAGAATAGACTTATGTGATTAAACAAGATGATCACAAGTAAGCTATGCCCAAGTGTTTAATTCCAAACCTTGAGGATTCAGGTAATCAAGTAATTGCTCTGTTGCCTTTTGACTGTTCTAAATCATAGGTACTGATTTTATTAGTCTGTATTTAAAGTACAGAATTACAGGATCCTACATAAAGCAAGATAAAGTTTGGGTGACTCATCCAAACACAAGAATTTTCTTGTACTTTTCTTCAGGAGGAAATGAAGAGGAGGTCACATACAGGCATGAAAGTAGGCTTTAACAACTGTGAAAGAAGAAAAGTTAAACTTTAGCAAATACTCTTTTTTTTTTAATCTCAAAATACATAATATTGACTGTTACTGTCACCAAATAAATAAATAACTAGAAGAAAAAATGCCTGAGTTCCACACTTTCTTCCAAATGCTATTTAAAGTTTAACTAAAGTCTTGATTACTATTTAAAGGCTGTAATGCATCATTGTTCTTTGTCCATGTCACTGCTGTTACAGGTAGCTGTCCAAAGTCTATAGCTTAATTGTTGATTAAATATCAAACATAGTTCTGTCAACAGCATAGATTTACCCTGGTATGGAATATATAAAGAGAAGGATCTTCAGGTTCTTTGAGAATTCCTTTTTATTGAATGAGCTCTGAACTTGGAAATCTGCTAGTGTTTGTTGCTACTGTACAATTGATAAATTCGCAGTACTGTTTATGTGCATACTTCCAAAGAGATTATGCTCTAGAAACAGTAATAGCCCAGGTTTTGGTTTAGGCATATACAAACGTTTGGCTTGCCTATGGTATAAAAATGTTCTATTTCTTACAGAAAATAGTCTTAAACTGGTTTTCCTTGTGGTTTCTGAAACTATTTGTTCTAGTCTCTGTTTAGTGCTGATTATTTTAAGTACAAGATTAGGGAGACAAGCCTTGTCATTTGTTGCATGTTTAGTATGTAGATTTTTATTTGCAAATGACTTTTAGCACCATCTGCTATATAGGGAAGGTTGTATTATGATAGGCTTCTACAATGTGCGACTAAAGTCATTGGAAACAAGCTGCAGTAAACAGACAAAAGATCTTACGAGGTAACTTAATGTTGGTTGCACCCTTTCTTACACAGTTTTATAACTGTGCTTGACTTCTGAATTATGGAGTTTTTTTGTGGGATTTTAAACTTGTGATAAAATAACCATGAAGTCTCTCAGTTTAGGAATAGAATTATTCCTTCAAATAGTTTAGGAAAATGGAGAAGAGCAGGGAATAATACCATGTCGGAAGCTGTTGGTTTAGTGAGTGAGTAATGAAAATCTTGCCAGTGCCAGGGGTATGCACGCATGCATGATCTGTTTCCTTTAGGGAACATCTCGGGACCTCCTCCTCCAACAGTAAAAGTTAGTCCACGTAGGCATTAAGCTGTAGTTTTTATTTATTGGCCTGTTCAATTTAATGACCTCTTTAGGGTGTATAAACCTGGATTATAAAATACCTCCTCCCCCCTTTTATTTTATGTTCTTTTATATGAAAAGTGACTGAGAACAACTGCTTGAATTACTCATCTGGCAAGGAGGTACTGACAGTTTATTATTGTATTGCAGCTGCTGCTATTAATGTAAACATTATTCTGTGTTAATTTTTCTTCTCTGTGAGTACAAAATAATAATTCTGTTAAACTTAAAACTTGCATCCATGCTGGTATTACAAGCACCTGAACTATAGCTCTAATAAGGAAAGCTGAAAATAGCTGCACTAAAAAAAAATCCTATTACTAAATTGTTAAGTTTTATAAAGCTGTTTTTTTAATTGCTTTCAAATTAATTTTTTAGTATTAGTTTAATTATATGTGCTTATTTTTTATTGTATTTTAAGTTTTTCTCCTTATTCCCCTCTTGTCATCTTCCCAGAACTGAAGGATTTGTCTTGACTCTGCACATGTGGCATTATTGACAGTGAGGGTGGGCAGCAGCAGAGCTCTGTTGTCAGAATTCTGCTGGTTAAACCTGACTGTAACAGCAAACGAGGCAGCCTGAACATTGTTTTGTATGCACGTCGTGTTCTTTGTCAGAAATATTTTAAGCTTGTATTAAAAGATAAATACTAAATACACTAATGTAAGCTACATCTCCTGAAAAAAATATTATGTTGGCAATTCCTTTTAATCATAGGTATCTAGCTAGTTCTCTGGTTTAGAAATGATTTCTGCTCCGATAATGAAGAAAATCTCTAAATGTGGACACTGTGATGAAGAATAGTTTATAAGCCTGAAACAGTAGCACCATGAGGTGTGAATCATTTCATCTATTTTAATGGTTGGCTGCCTCTGAAGAAAGGCAATTTAAGTGTCAAAATAAACTATTTCAGTGCTCTCATTTTTTTTAGAAGGAATACCAGTATTTGATCCCACATGTGCCTTCCAGTGTTTCTCAAGTGCCAGAAGTCCCAAATGTTCCCTCTCTACCTGTGAAAACATCTTTGGCAAATTTTGACAGGTATAAAGTGGAAAATCTGACTTCAAAAATTTTGTAAGATATGAAGTTCTTCCTTATTTAAAAAGCTCCTGGCTTTATTTTATATGTCTCTGCTGCAGGACTTCATTGAATCAGAAAATCAGAGACAGCACTGAGCCCAGCTTACATTTTCTACATAGAATGCACTGTTCTGCTTATGCCATATTGCTGAAATAATGTTTGCTATAGGTTGGGTAAAAGTACATATGGTGATATGGTACTTGTGTTTTGAAATCACACTGTCAAATTTATGAGGGAAGATGTGCAGTATGTCTTACAGACAGATGGGAATTAATGAGATTGCCATATACTTGTGATACAAATTCTTTTTTATTAAGTCAAAACCAAGTGAACGTGCACTGAAGTTATTTCTATTTATCAGTGTTTTACCTCAAATGGATGCCGAATGTCACAGGGGAGAGGAATGGCTGTTTTGACTTTTTGGAGTATGCAGGAAGCATGACTGAAAAAAAGTCTTAGACACATTTTATTCCAAGGTAGAACTTTTTAATTGTATTTTGATTTCAAGCTTATTTTCTAGATTTATCAGAAGAGGCTGCCATGTAATTGGACTCCTATCTTGGCACACGGGAATTGTTCTTGGGTTTATACACAGACTAAATTTCTGAATTGTGGAATTTGTTTTGGTTTTACTGCCATCATGCCTTGATTTTTTTTTCTTGTGTGAACTCTTAGCACTGTTGGGTCAGTTGTCCTCTAAAATGGAAGTGGGGGGCAAACAAATGTGCTTGAAGCTGTAACATCATAGGGTCACTGATGCTGAAAGCACATATGAATTGTGAGAGATGGTAAGTTTGTATCTATAACAGTAGCTCACACTGTGTCAGGGTTCTCCCCTGTAGCTGGTGTGGTATTGCCCTGCCCCTGGTGGGAAGTTCCTGGCCCAAGGTTGTCCAGAAGCATCGCTGTGGTTACAGTGAGGGGACTGGAGGCCTCACACAGAGGTTGAGGTGCTGCTGTTGTTTCACAAAAGGATTCACCAGAATACCCTTTTAACTCAGAATATTCTGTATATCCTTCTATTAATCTGTGATTTAAGTCAAAAGCAGCAGAATGATCAGCAATTTAGGCTTAAAATGAACCTTGCTAGTTCTCAGAGTGAATGATAGTTTCCAAGGCCACATCTGTAGTAGCAAGTGAAACAAGAGCAGCACCAATTATCTCATGTTATTCCTGAGTTATTTCTGAAAATGCTGGTCTTTGAGTAAGTGAACATATTCAATAATCAATTTTTTTTTATATGTCTGAACTCCCTTTGATGAGGTGTATGTAGCTAGTCATATGCACATTTTCCATGTAGGGTAATAAGAAATGACAAGAAATTCAAATAATTTATGGACCCAATTATGTCTAGAATGGCCTGAAACACCAGAGTCATGCTCTTACCTACTCAATGTACAGTGAAGCTGTTAAACTGTTTTTTGTTGATAGAAGGACTTTGTATCCCCAGATTTAAATTCTGCTTTAGTAGAGAATTAGTAGTGATCTCTGCTTGCTGTTGAGTAGTGCCAACAGCCCAAATACTGTTGTGGCTCTCCTGTTTCTGGTTAGGTCAAGGTTGTGTGCTCTCCCCCTGTGTATATTCATATAGGATGTGTGCAGAAATACTCTTACAAGAGACCTATGTAAATTTATTTTCTTCTCCACGATCTTTAGCCAAGTGCATACACTTCTTCTGACCTTAATGGTCTTTATGCATGAATTTTTTCTTCAAATGTAAAAATTGTGATTCCTTGAGAAAGAAGCTGATGCAGATGGCTCTTGTGGGGATTAACCTGCTCAGATCTTAGACAGATATTTTTCTGACTTTCCATGTAAGAATCACTTGTTGCCAAAGCTAAAGGAGAATTTAGGAAACATCGAGTTATTGCCTGTGGGAAAACTGTTTTCCACTTATAAAACCATGAGGAATTTGAAATCTACTTTCTGTTGTGCTTTGCTTTCCCAAGTAATCCAGGATATTCACTTAGCCCTGAATTTCTTGCCATATTTTTATTTAACAGTTGTGGGGTTTTTTAATTCTTTATATTCCAAAGATGTATTTCCTTAAAAAAAGGAAAGTAATTATGGTGGAATAAGCACAAACTAAATAAACTGAAAATTATTATTCTGTTTTAAAATTTCTTTTTGCTACCGTAATCTCAGCTGATATTTTTAATATCAGTTTGTAAACAAATTCTGATAGAGTTTTAATTTAACTGAAATTATGAAATGAAATTAAAGTCTCAATGAAAGCAGTCCTGTGTATCTTCTGACAAGGTGAAAAGGCAGGATTTCATTGCCTGCATGTATGAAGATAACACCACTACCTTGCAGAGCTATTATAATTGGAAAGAATATTTTATATCTGGTTCAAGTTTTACAGTGTCCAGGAGCCTTTGCTTTACCTTGAAAATGCTGTGAAATTGTCCTACCATTCTGAAGATACAAGGTACTTCATTGTCAGATTGAGACCAAAGTTCCTGAGGATGTGGGTTCCTTTGTCAAGATCTCTGTCAGCCATAGACAAAGATGTTAGAATGTCTGTGGGGGATGAGGGAAGCCGAAAACTGCTGTAGGATGCTGTCTCTGTTTCTGAATTACTTCTAGAAGCAGAAAGAGACGAGATTTTGCAGACACAAACTTAGTAAATAGGGGAGTACCATGCTTGGGTCAGATAACTGTGGTCTGTAATGTGGATGTAAATGCAGCAGTAATTAAAACAAGCTTAAATATTTTCAGTTAGTCTGCAATGCTCTGAAGGAAGATACAACAGCGGGGGTGGCCATTTTATATTGGAAAAAGTGGGCACAGAGAGGACATATGTGTTCTCAGATACATGTGCAATAATTATTATTAATGGCAGCAACTTAACTTTTCTGCATTAGGACTAGCACATTTAGAAGAGGAACACACATGGTGTATTCTTCTGGTGGTCTTGATAACTGGAATAAGGTTTTCTGGGTTATTCTTTAGTCTAGATTTCGATTTTTTAAAATTTATATTTTTGTATTTGTTTAAGTGCTTCCATCATTAAGGGTAGTACCAATCAAATTTTCATGTATTTAACAAGAATACATCTGTTTTGGAAGAATTTGTAAATGAACCAAAAGATTGTACAATGTTAGATGAAGATACCAAGCAGCTTTTAAAATAAGAACAAGAAATCTGAAGAACAGAGAAGTTTTTCAGTATGAGAAACTAAGCCTCCGTGATCTCAGAAACTTTTTAATTCCTGTCTTTCTTCTTCAGTAGTTATATGAATCCGTTAAAAAACAAATGGCTGACACAAATAGTTTCCCTGTCACTTAAAGCAGTAGCTCCACCTCCTTCCCTAAGGCACCACCTTGGTGGTGGCACAATATTTGTGCTGGTGTGTTGTGAATTACTTTGAGTACCTAACCTGGATTAAAACTAGCCTGAATCATTTTCTCAGCTAATCCTGGCAGATTTGCAGAATGATCACCAACCATATTAAGTTTAACGAGGACAAATGCTGGATTCTGTATCTGGATGGGGCAACCCCAGTTGTTTGCATAGACTGGGGAATGAGAGCCTGGAGAGCAGTGCCATGGAAAGGGATTTGGGGTCCTGGTCAGCAGAAAGTTGGACACGAGGCAGCAGTGCCCTGGCAGCCAGGAGGGCCAACCCTGTCCTGGGGGCATCAGGGACAGCGTGGCCAGCCGGGCAAGGGAGGGGATTGAGAGGATTGTCCCGCTCTGCTTTGCACTGGGACAGCCTCACCTCCAGTGCTGCGGGCAGTTTTGGGTGCCAAAATGTAAGAAGGACATGAAACTATTGCAGAGTGTCCAAAGGAGGGCAACAAAGATGATGAAGGGCCCTGAGGGGAAGCCGTGTGAGGGGTGACTGAGGTCATTTGGTCTATTTAGCGTGGAGAGCAGGAGGCTGAGGGCAGACCTCACTGCAGTGACAACTTCCTTGTGAGGGGAAGAGGAAGGACAGACACTGATCTTTTCACTCTTAAGGCCAGTGAAAGGACTTGAGGAAACAGCATGAAGCTGTCAGGGAAGGTTTAGGTTGGATATCAGGAAGAAGTTTTTCTTCCAGAGGGTGGCTGGGCTCCCCAGGAAGGTGGTCACAGCACTGGCCTGACAGAGCTCAAGAAGCATTTGAGCAATTGTTTCAGGCACATGGTGGGTTTCTTGGGGCATCCTGTTCAGGGCCTGAAGTTGGACTCAATGATCCTTTTGGGTCCCTTACAACTCAACATATTCTAGAGCCTGTGAACTTTCACAATAACCAAACAACCCACAAACCTGAACCTTTCCAAAGCAAACTACAAAATCCACAGCATATCTCCTTTCTCCAAAGAGATGGGTTCCAAGTGAATGGTGTGTTTATTGATTAAAATATGCAGCCTACTTTTTTCTGATTGCAGGCCATCATCTGCATGTCCTATCACAGTGTTAGTAATGAAACTTTGAGGAGAGCGTGGATCCAAGAAAAAACATTTGTGCTCTGCTCTGCAAATACTGTAGCTTCTTTCAGATTACAGAGACCACTTCAGCTAGAATATGCTAATATAAACTTAGGAAAAAAGAGAATGAGAATAAAAGAATGAAATAAATTCTGCTATCACATTCAGGGGTAATATCACACTGTCTTTCTAGTCTGTGTACAGAGAAAATTGTAGAAACTGGAAAGGGTTTCTTTTCCAAAAAAAAAAAAAAAATTAAAAAGTCAGTTCCCATTAGTACTTGCCTGTGTTTGAATTTAGGTAATTTAAACAGATTTTTTGTGCTTTAGTTTATTGGTTTAATCTGTTCTTTTAGGAAAAAGCAGGAATCTGTGAGTAAACATGCTTGTTTTAAAGATAAATACTGGCTCATATTTTCTTCTGGAAATAGTGGAATCCATCAACATAAGAAATGCCAAATGACTAATTTCAGTTGTTAGCTGCCAGTGATTAGCTGAAAGTTGTTCTTGGTGCCCTGTTATTATTGCTCCATCTCCAGTATGTAGGTTCTGTTAGACAGGCACAAAGCAGACTGATACCACTGCAGCCTGCTTTGACACCTGACTGAATTTAATTACATCAATACTAATTTGACCTTACACTTACGCAGTTTTCTTACATCAGGGCAACATCAACTACATCAGTAGTGTTAGCATTGAAACAAGGGTGCTTAAAGAGCAAAGGTTTTACTTCTAGGTTTTTGATGGAGAGGTAGATATATTTATAATAGACAAAACTGTTCTGAAGGTTCCAAAGAAAATAAATGTTTAATTTTACGGTTGGTAAAAGAAAGAAGTCTTTTTAATGATGGGTGCCATTTACAAATTAAGGAAATAGCTGATTATTGATGTATCATTTTCAGTACTGATTACAAAATTCTTTCAGAATTACAGAACAGTTTGACTTGAAAGGGACTTTTAAAATCATGTAGTTCCAACCCCCATGCCATGGACAGGGACATTGTTCACTAAACCAGATTGATAAAAGCCCCATCCAAACTGACCTGGGACTTTTCCAGAGTCAGGGCATCCACAACCTCTCTGGACAACCAGTGTCTCAACATCCTCACTGTAAAGATTTTCTCCTTATGTCCGTTATAAATCTACCATCTTTGAATTTAAAAAGATTACCCCTTGTCACCTGTCATTGCAGGTGCTGCTAAAAGGTCTCTTAACTTTCCAGTTAGCACCCTTTAAATATTAATAGGTCGAAGTAAGCTCTCCCCGAAGCCTCTTCTCCAGGCTGAACAAAACCGAGTCTCTCAGTCTTTTCTCATGGGAGAAGTGCTCCAGCCCTCTGTGCATCTTGGTGCCCTTCCTGTGGACTCTCCAACAGGTCTGTGTCCTTCTTGTGCAGGGACCCCAGAGCTGGATGCAGCACTGCAGGTGGGGTCTCACCAGGGCAGAACAGAGGGGCAGAATCCCCTCCCTCACCTGCTGCCCACAATGTTTGGATGCAGTCCAGGACACGTTTGACTTTCTGAGCTGCAATGGCACATGGCTGGGTCATATCCAGCCTCTCATCCACCAGCACCCCAAAGTTTTTCTGTGCTCAATCCCTTCATTCCCCAGCCTGTCTGGATTGCCCAAGCATATGTCCTTGACTTGGCATTTGGCCTTGTTGAACTTCATAAGGTTCACATGAAGAAGCAGGCAATCGTTAACTGCAGTAACTGGAATTGGTATTCTTGATTTTTTGCCTGAAAATGTTAGAAAAATATGTCAAGTACAATTTATGGAGAGAATAGCCACTTGTGGTGTCACCGTAGTTAGTTTTACATTCAGTTTGTTTCTGATTTGTAGCCTGATACTAAGCAATTCAGAGCTCTGTTTTGGTAACAGAATGAGGAACCATGGCAGGATGAATTTCTGTAGATACTGGATCTCCTGGTCAGATAAGCTAAAGGCAGTTTTCTTTCAGAGAAGTTGGGGTCCCAGGGAATAGTTGCTTTCATACAATTTCCTTTTTTTTTGACAACGCTAATGTCAAGATCTTTAGTGTTTGACAACACTAAAGATCAAATACAGCTAATCAAAAATCTGTATTGTTATACTTGTTCAGATGTTGTCAAAACATGAATATATCATCCCTTCACAAAAAAAAAAAAAAAAAAGATAAAAATTTCTCTGTCATAGTGGGAAGGTTCTTTGGCTGTTTGAATTCTTTCCCCCTAGGTAAACAGAATAGATAGTCAGACATGGATTTTTAAAATTAATACTTAACAAATCATGAAAGTGAAGTGGATCCTAGAGATACAGATTCCTGGAAGTCTTTTGAAAGACACTTTGGGGCAGGGGGAGTGTTTTTCAGAAATATTATTAGAGTGCAGTTTTGCAAGCCCTTACATGCGTGTTTAACTTAAAACATTTTAGTAAATGCAATTACGTAGGTAGGACTACTTCTAGGCCAGAATTAGGCATAAGGTTGTTTCAGTCCACAGGGCTGTGGATTGGGTGGTTGTTGCCAGGACTGTGTAATTTTTCCTTGTCGTCTCTTTGATATGCAAGATACTTGTTGTACCCACTTCATTCTAATCTCTCTTCTCATCTTAGAGCAACATGGAGCCATTTCAGTTGAGGCTAACAGATGAAGTCTATTTCCTAATAAAAATATGCTTTGTTTAAGTGGATTCCTGACATCTAAGAGCTAATGTTTGAATGTGTGTTCTGTTAACATGTAGTTCTGTGAGCTTAGTCATTACTGCTTTGAAGCCAGAGAGTTTACTGTATGTGAAATTTAGTCACGCATTCAGTAATATATTCAACTCATTTCCGTGGAATTTTGCCCCTTCTTTCTCAGGTATTTCATTGTGTTTTTGGAGTGAGTTTTGTATGCTTTATGGAGGGATAATTGGAGGAAGAGGAAAGGGCAGATGTCCTGGCTCCAGTGATGATTTTATGTTATTTTTTTCAGACTCCAGATGGTTTTTTTTTCTGTTACTAGAATATCCAGGTGAAACTTGCAGCATAACTGGAATATTTGCAACTGTGCCACTGTGATGAAAATCACAGAAATAAAATTACTGGTTAATTTTTTTCCATGATGCTGTCAGCTTTTCTTTGCGATCATTGGTCAGAGTCTGCAATGTTTCTTGTTGTGTGTGTGTATACATTTATATATATATATATGTGTGTGTGTGTGTGTGTCTGTAGTAGGGAGACTGTTTTTTTACTGAAGTGAGTTTTGGCCAGGGATTTGTTTCATGTGCCTTACTTGAGTAGTTACATAAATATGTTACTCTTCATTTCTGCTATGGTTATCTAAGTGTTTATTTTCTGAGTTTTCAACCTTTTTGGCAAACATGAATATGTAATGCTGGAAATAATAGTAAGTATTTTTCAATATTTTTAGTGAGGAAATATATATACTACCTGTCTTTTCTTTCCCCTGAGTGTTTCAGTAAGTTCATTCAGGTGATACTGGTTGACAGATGTTTTCTCATGTTTATCTCATTTTGCCAAGTGTTTAGTGACATTTAGTTTGCTTTTATACACACTTTGCTCATTTTGGTACAAAATGAACTACCTTTACTAGGCTAGTCTTTGAAAAGCAGTTTCAACCTAAACTGTCAAAAAAAACCAGCTATCAACTTTTTCTCCCCTTTTTCTCCAAAGGAACACAGGTCATCTTAAAAAGAATAAATATATGTCAAAATTTTGGGATAAATTGTAGTATGTCCTAAGCATTAATTTTGTACGTGATTGTGGTAACTGCTAACCTCTTTACTGTTTGTAGGAGAAACTTTCTGCAACAGACTTCAAATGTTCTTGAAAGAACATACTTCAGTGTCATGAAATGCATTTTAAAAATGAGTTTGACATAAGTGAAGAAAAGTGCAGTCTGTCTCAGAGCTGGGGCACCGGCTGCCCCCAGAGCTGCAAGCTCTCTTTGTGTTTGGAGTTTGGGGAATTACATTCACTTTGCCCTGTGTTGTTATGCTGACTTCCTCAGCTGTGATATTTGGAGACAAAACCCTGCAGGAAAAATGTAGCAGCTGACTAGGAAAGAGGCAGCTTGTGCTGGAAAAGATGGTGAGCTTTTCTGTGGTCCTTTATTCATTCTGTGGAATTCCATTGTCTAATTTTGGACCAGTCTCTCGAAATCTTAGGCTTCCAAATAGAGATGATAAAACTCATCTCTATTTTGCAAATCTTCTTTGCTCAAGAGGAATGTATTATATACCACCATCTTCAGGTGAGAGATTTCACTGGTGTAGTGACACTGTAAGGGCTGGTTGATGAACACTGTGTTCCTCAGGGAATGCTGAGATCGATTTGCAGAGTCTAAATCTACTACGGGAGCCAAAGGCAAAAACTTTGAGACAGCTGGTCTGGCTCTGGAGTAGCACTGCAGTGTTTGGTACAGCAGGCCTAGGCTCCAGAAATCTTCATGTCCATAAAATTGTATGGCAGAACTCCAGCAAGATTTAAGATAAGCTGAATAAGTAAGGCTTATCTGCAGTATGGGATAGGAAGTTGAGGAGGAAAAACGTTCAGATTTTTGCAGGGTGGGTTTTTTTTTAAGGTTAGGGAGGAAAGAGATTTTCAAGTTGACAGTGCGGATACATGAAACTCAAGATAAACATTCTTTCAAACTACTTGATATAAATCCAAACAACACTTTTATGAGCAAGGTCATGACCATTGTCTTAAATAGAATGAAAAAGGAAAATTACATGAAGAGGTGATGTTACTGTTTCTCTGTAGAGGATAATAGTTTACAATTAATCTTTTCCCAAAATATGTCCATACTAATATAGCTCTGTGTGTTTACAGCTGAAGGGGACCCTTGTGCAATATGTCAATATGATTTTCTTAAAAATTATCTTCCACTTTTTCACTCTTTCTAAATTTATGGATCTATTTCCTAAGCAGAAGAAGGTACTATTTGCATGTGTGACGAGTTTTTTATATAGTTTTATAAATATTCACTGTTTTAACATTTTTACTTTCTTTTTATGTTTGGCAGGAAGTGAAAAATGAACTTACTGGATTACTCTAAAATATGTAGGGAGTGTTTTGTTCTGGAGAGGTCTGTCTGTCCATTTGGATGTGAACCATAACTTAGTGAAGCAAAACATTTTTTGTGGATAAACTAATTGCTATTGATAGTATGCTTAGTATATTTTTCTTACAGAATTATGGAAGTATTTTCTATTCTGATTAGACTGATTAGTATGCCAAGAAATAGTCAGTTCTAAAGATATACAGCTTATTTTTAAGTGAAGTTGTATTGGTAAAATAAAAGAAAGAAGTTCTTTACAGCTTTTTGTTGTTTTGTTACTGCTTTTCGTCCTGTCTCTGTGTTTCAGGTTTGAATGAAATGACATTTTCTCAGGAGTAATTCCCCATGCATGGGACTGATCTGCCTTGGTTGCTATATTCTTTCTGCTGCCTTTTCACTGATTATTTTGCTTCTTTGACCCTCAGTGAGCAGGTTGAAGGGGATAAATGGCTAAAAATGAAAACAGCAGAAGACCTGTCCAGTTTAGCTCCCTAAACTGGCTTGCTCAGGGTGAGAAAGACATAACTGCTGAGGCAAAGGAGGGGTGGGGATTTTTGTTTAGGGGATAAGGAGACTGGTTTAGACTGTCCTGGAACTTCATCCTCAGACCTTGGATAGATCACTTCTGTATGCAAACATATGCTGCTTGACTGGTTACTCTGCAGCTCTGAAAATTACTGTGGGTTGCTGTAATTTATTTACTCATTGTTAGGTGCCTGCAACACACAGCTTTGGAAGCAAATGTTAGTGTTAATCTGCTTCCGAAGTTTGTTTTGGGAAGAGTTGGGTGGAGTAAGTTCTTGAGACATCCATCCTGACTGCTGTGGATATCACCAATAGCACAGGCTCAAGCTTCCCATTTCTCTGTGGTTTTTGTTCAAATGCTTCTCAATTGGGTCAACAACGTAATGGCTGTCTTTTGCAGTCTGGGGCAAATGAAAAGAAACAAGTTTCAAAAGGTTATTTCACACTTGTCCTTGATACAGCATGTATATTTGAATGCCATATGTTAGTAATTTTTTAATATTAAAATTTTAAGTATTGGTCACTTAATGAAAAGTATGAGCTGTTCAGTATTTCCATCTCAAAACCCCTCCCATAGAGCTATTTTTGAGCCCTTTTCTTCAGTGAATTGAAATAGAGCAATTACCAACATGTTTTACAGTTTTAGCATTTCAACACTTGTTATTTGTGGAAGTCCTTCAGGCTTTGTGAGCAAATGTAGGAAAAGATGTAGCAAATAACTACTTCATCATGTATTCCAAGGGTCATTCACTACAACTAGGCTTTTTCTCATTTTACCTTTAAGACAATCCTGTTTAAATGATTTTAATTGACTCTGATATGTTTCGGCATGAGTTTCTGACTTATTATCTTTATTTTTTTTCAAAGTGTCATTTTAAAATACCATTCTGTATAGTTAGTGTTTGCAATACCTGTGAAATTTTGTTTTGTGTAAGCCAGATATTTTGAGATGTTGAGACGTGGAGGTAGGTGATGTAGGAGGCATAGAGTGCACAGAGTATATTTATAAATCTAGTAGGTGCATTATTGTTAATGTCATGGAAGGAATACATTAATGCTCTCATTTACATAACGTTTTTAATGAGGGGCTTAATTGTCTGAAAGTTGTTATCTGGTTAAATAAATGAAATGACATCACAGAGCTAAAACGAAAAGATTGGACAGATTTCTGTGTTAAGCTATAAACTGCATTCCAAGAAATTACATAAAATAAATACAGTGAATGTAAAGCTCCAACTTCACACGGCCACCCAGGCGCTCTGTTGATGAAACCCCGCAGTTTATGCAGCGGTGTGTGCCTTCTTAGGAGATGGTGCCAGGCTAGATCCTCTTCTGCTCCCCTGTGAAGTTTTTGAAGTCCTGTTAAATAATATTTCTATCAAACATTTGATAATTTACTGACAGCATTTTTCAGTTGCCTTGGCTACTTCTGCCAAATTCCACTATGCAGTCATCCTCACTAAAAACTCTTTGCAGCATATGGAAGTGAAATGTTTATAACAGTTACAACTGAAATTGTGCAGTAAATGTAATACTTCACAGAAAATGCTGAGATAGGATCATTTCATTCAACAGATATGCTGAACTTTATTCTAAATGGTTATAGATAGTAGTTACTTGGAATTTTTATGCTTTTGTGAAGTTGGTGGAGTGCAGTTGTTTAGCTGTGAAGTAGAACTGGAGTATTGTTTTTTGCCTTTGAGTAGACTGAAAACAAACAAACTTTCAGAGAGCAGTGTAAAGAAGGCACTAAGGTCAGAGAAAAACTCCTGGTGTCCTCCCAAGGCTTGTAGGTGCATCTAGAGGAAAAATGAACAGCTGAACTGTTGTAGTCTAAAGAGGATTCTGAAAAATATTATTTAAAGCTTTGCTGGAAAAAGTCCATAATATTGAAAAGTTTGTGCTGTTTTCAATCTGAAGGTTTGGAAAGATTTTTTTACTGTGTCATCTGATGAGAAGAACAGCAAGCATTGTTGCAGATCTCTTCACATGTAATGAAGAAAAATATATTAATTGAATGAAAAATGGCATGGCAAACTGGCCTGTGTAGATAAGATGAGTTTAAACAGCTGCAAATGTGCTGGCTGAGTAAGACATTGCAACTGTGAAGAAGAGCTACAACTGTGGTCAAACATCTCATATTGAGAGCAGTTAATGACAAATCATAAAAATTATGCAAGATCTGTTTTGATAAAATGAAATTTTGTCTGGGAATCCAGCTAATAAGGAGCTATAGCAAGGAAAGAAACCCAAAGAAGAAAAGATCAGGAGATAAGAGGAACACAGGTGCATGGCTTTGTTAGAAATCTACTTCTGACATTGTACTGCTAGCTCAGCTAAAGCACCACTTTTTAAAAAGCCTTAAAATTAAAATGAGACAGTTCTGCTGACTTCAGTAGAAACAAAATTGCTCTTGACTGAAGTGACGTATTGCAGCACAAAGAAGTAAGAAGCATTTAGCTTTCCTCCTTATTTCTGTCATAAAGCATTGGTGCAGCTTGGTTTGCAAGTAGAAGTTGTGAAAGCACTTACCTCATTTTCCTGCCTGCTGTACAGAATGGTTTACCTCTGCATTTACAAGGACAGTACTTCATGTTCCTCTGAGCTGCCCAAAAAATCCCAGCATAAATTTCCATTGATCTTGGGTCTTCTGTCATGCTTTAAAGTGTGCATTCTGTCCATTTCTGTCCAGGAAAGGACCCAGATCTTTTAGTGAAACACGACATGTCAGCAGGAAGGTTGTACAGCTGGAAGGCAGCTGTGTCATAGGGCTTTTGGAGGGGTTGGTGAAAGTCTCTGAATGTGTCCTCCTTTCTGACTTGGTGAGAAAATTTAAAAGGAGAGAGTTGGTTTACTAAGATTATGACTGGTTGGAAGAACATGCATAACTGCAGTGTGCCATAGTTATGCTGTCAGTCAGAAAGTGAGTTTCCATAGAGCATCATGATTACTTTGTCACAGCTACACTGAGTGTTGCTTTAGTGTTTTCTATTGGCAAAGTATGGTATCTCACTTGGAGTTTGAAGTTTGACATATGCATTGTTTGAATAAATTGCAAGTCTTAATGTTGTTAAAAATTCATGCTTTTCACAGAAGCATTCACATGGTAGCTCATGCAGATGGTTCTGTGTTATGTACCACCTTAAATTTGAGGCTGGCAGGAAATTAAATAACTTCCCATTTAATCATGTACTTACTAGAGGATAGTATTTGAGCAGCTGTTCCTAGGAGTGGGCAGGTGCACTATTCTGCTTTCGTTCTGCTACTTCCTGTGGTGAGAGGAAGATTTTTAAAATGAAGTAAAGTATGATGATGGCTTCTTAAACATTTCAGAGGATGAAAATGTCATACTGTAAACTTTACACATACAATCTTAATTGAGGTAACTGAGGGGGTTGAAATCATTATATAGCAAAGCATGGTTGCAATTTATATGTGGCTTCAGAACTTCGAAGACTTTTGGAAATACCAGCTCAGAATTATTTCTACATACTTACTAGATGTTTTCCTAGCACTTTTTTCAAATGCACAAAATCTAAAATTGTGCTAGTAAGAGGTTTCATATTTAAAATATTTCTGCTTGACAAAGGGAGTGAGTTAATATTTTCCTCAGCATTCTTGTTAATTGAATATCACAACTGTAAATGTAAAATTGATCTGCAAAACAGTACATCCTAGCAAATAACTCTGAATTCTGGTAAACTACATTTTGGTAGAGAAGGGTAATGTTTGTACAGTTAGAATGGAATTCCATGTCCGAGATAAGGATAAGGCTGTTGCTCTGAGGGCAGCATTGGCTTTTGTATGGAGCTGAAGAATAGTCTCCTGGTTTTGAAAATTTCTGTGGTGATGTCTTGGGGATGTGGGGTTTTTATTCCCCTTCATAATTTTGAGGCAAGGAGAAGTTGCCATGATGTAGCAGGGAAGAGCCAGCAAATACTCTTGGGGAAGCAGCTCTGAAGGCTTCTTGGCATAGGGAGGGAATTCTGGTTCTTACTCCTGAGTGTGTAAAGGGATGTAAAGTCCCTGCTCCCAACCATAGCTGTAAGTGTGGAGGACAGGACCAGAGTGGCTGTGTCCTGCCCTGGCCACCATTGCTGCTCTGCTCTCAGCAATGCACCCTGGGCTGCGGGGCACAGGGTGACTAGCAAAGGGATGGCAAAGGCAACATTTTTTATTAAACTGATCCTATTTCCCAAGGAAGCATGCTAGTTGCTTGGCTGAGTGTTATGTTTGCAGAATGGATGAGATATGAGCTGTGACATTGGTATAGAGTGAAAATTCATAAGCAGGAGGAGGAAGGAATTGCATCACTAATCTGGTGTCATGGTGCACCAGAAGTCTCCGCCTAGAAGTGTCTGCGTTTCAAGTTGCAATGGGACGTGCAAGTAACAGTTGTTGAGATCATCCACCTTTTGCTTTGCAGTACAGGATTATGGTTGAGCTGGACTCTGGGCATGGTCTTCACTGCTGGTATTGCTCAGAAACAGCCATAGCCATAAAATACAGCTCTATAGTCTGTGTGAGGCTCAGCCACTGCTTTGGGTATCTGCCCAGGGAAGACTTCATTGGCTTGTTATAGAATATCTTTCTCTGGGAATTCAGGGCATTTGTGATTTTGAAATCAGGGCTGTCCTCTTGGCAGAAGACTGTACTCTTAGAGTTGACTTTTTTTTTCTTTCACCTGTACCCTACTCAGCCTGTGCTGTCTGCCTGAAAGGCTTCCCATTTGTCTGTGCTGTCACATCGGAGGTGCTGGCATCCCCTACTCTTGCTTTGTAAGCCTACTGGCTTGCTTTTCATAGAATCATTAAGGCTGGAAAAGACCCTTAAGATCATCAAGTCCAACCAGTAACCTAACATTAAAAAACAATAAACTTCCATTTTCAGATTATTTCCCCCCACATTATTCACATGGATGAAATATGGGGAATTCTGGAAACAAATTACAAATCATTAATCATATTCTGTGTTGATGTACATATACTGGTGAATGACCTGAAAATCATCTATTTTGCTGGCTCAACAAACAACTTCAAGGCACATGGTTCTTTCACTTGTTGATACTGGGAAGAACTCAGATAAGAGGTTGTGAAATCTGATTCAATTTATGATGCTTTGTGGACTTTTTTTTCACATATGCATGTAGGAGCACCTGCAAAAAAAGAACCAGCATAGTCCTTTTACTAAAGAAATTTTTGTACAAAGATTGTAAAAGTCTAGAACTAGTTCCAGAATTTTGACACTAGTTCTAGAATTCTAGCACTAGTTTTAGTAGTATTTTAGAATTTTATAGGAAAGTTAATTTTTGAAATAAATGGCTTCAGTTTCTCCAACATTATCAATCAATGGTGTAGCTAATTAAATTTCCATTTAATTAATTTGATTTTTTAAAAAATAATTTAATACCTAATTTGCCATGTATTTTAATAGTAATGGGAATTAAAGTCAGTGCAGAAACATTGGTTTATAATTGGAATTAAGCCATTCAGACTGAAAAAGCCATAATTTTAACTGCTCCTTTCTTCCTTTTGCCCAAGTCTAAGTGATAATATTCAGAACTCCTTTCAAAATGTGTTTGGAATGATCTTTGGCATTTCCCTCTGTAATCCTTTTCTATAGTTTCATCTTCTTAACTATTGACCACCTTTCTTGTCTGCATAATGTCTGCTAAAACTCTGATCTGTTTTTTCTGGTCATTTTAATACTAACTTTAATACTAACTTGGATTTTCAGTATTATGATTTACTGTAGAAACATGTTTGTGGATTTTCATTCTTCCAAATCCTTTGTGTAAGCAAATGTGAGCTTGTTTTTATGCCAAACTTTCATCACTATTTGATGATTAATAATAGGTCTTAAATATCTTCTAATTCAATGACTGCAGTATTTCTTAGCCTAACACTTCTTTGCCTATCTTTTGTAGAAGAAGTTTTATGTTGCTGCTATTAGGCAAATACAATCATATGTACTTTTCAAACAGGTTTCCATGACAGGTTTGTTTTTCAGATGTATTGAAGTGGGATCAAAGAGAATAGTAGGGATGTAGCTGCACGGTAATGAATTTTCACAAATAGTTGTTGTTGTGGTAACTGTAATTCAGTGTTTCTGAAAAGTACATGTAAACATGGGTGATTTGAGCACATAATGAAGTTAGATATATGCTTTCGAAGAACTGAAATTATATTTTCAGATCAATGAGTCAGCATAAAGATTACTGCTTCTAGGAGTTCTATTTCGGTATGTAACTAAAGTATTTCCACTGAGAGTGATGGCATTCTGAGTGAAGAGATGGGTTAAATTTAGAATTGCATACTGTGTAGTGTAGGGTGATAGCAAAATTTAGAAATAAGTATTACAAGATAAGCTGCATGGTGGGTCATTGCACCTCTAAGTGATGAAAATTAAAATGGGATCTTCTTACCTTTCACCTGTGTACCTCCATCTTCTTGGTTTGTGTACAGGAAGTTAGGAACCAGGAACTCTCTTGAAGAGTAAAAGTGCATATCAACTTCAAAATGTGGTGGGTTTGGATGAGATATTTTTCTTGAGAGCTCAGAGACTTGTATGTCCATCTGAAAATCACATTACTCATGGATAAAAGGACAAGTGTGCATATGTAGAGCAAAATCTTTGATTTTACTTCATCCATAATGAACAGAAGAGTGAGTTTGCAATAGCTCAGGAATAACATCTTTACTGTGAAATAAAGTATATTTGCTCTAATTTCAGAATTTTGCTATAATGCTTCTCTTAGTAGTGATAAATCTTTTTTTGAATTGGATTTGAAAATAATAATTTTGTAGGTTGGTGAAACTGTGCAAATAACACTAAATTCAAAATTCAGATACTGAGAATTGAGATGTCTGAGAAAAAAAGACACTAGAGTTCTCTTAAAGATAAATCTTATATTTAAAGTAGGGATATAATTTAAAAAAATTTTCACTCTTAGCAGTAAGAGTCTAAGGAACTTCATGACGATTTTAAGTCTCTTCTAAAAGGACTACAGTTTCCTTTGCCAGTTTGTGTGATTCCTTTTCACAAATGCAAACAAAAAGATCTTGTATACATAGGCACACGGAATTGTTTGATTTGCACCTACAGCTGGAACATTGGGAAGAGGAATGTTCTGGGAACTCGTTATGCAAATTCCAGACCAAGTGTCCCACTTTATTTCAGAGTTACCATCTAGAGTATTACCAAAACAAATGGCCTTTTTTAACTAGAATGAGGTTTAACCAGCTGTAAAATTGATAATCAGTCATGGTATTTCAGAAACTGCAGTGTGAGTGGTTTTCGCATTGTCTGTGCAGTAGTGGAAGTCCAGTTCCTAGAACATTGAATGTACCTGTAAGTAGTTTTTAAGCTACCCAAGAGAAATTTTAAACTGAATTCTGTTGATTTTGTTTTCACTGAGCAAGAGGTGAACTTGCGTCCAAGAAAGAGTGCACAAAGTATTGCACAGCCACCCATTCCATGCTGGATTATCATGTTGAAAGGGAAGTGAGATAAGGTTGGGCATTTGACCTTTGTTCTATTTTATCCTCTAAGTTTTGATTTTTTTTTTCCTTCTAATATGTCTGTATGTGTATGCAGTTGTACTGCCACTCCCAAGATGTAAAAGTCAGCTTAAAATAGATGCAGTATGACTTTGAAACATTACTAAATGGTTAATAGTCTTTTTGTTGTATATTTCAAAGATGAGAAAAATTGTTTTATTGCACAGGGCCGATACTAAGTCCTCTCAAATGTCTTCTGCCAGCTCATAGCCTGCTTTGTAGCAGTAGCCCTTGATTTGGCTGTTGCCGGAGCTGGCATGTCAATCCAGCTTTCTCACATTTCACAGAATTATTTAGATTGGAAAAGACGTCCGAGATCGTCAGAGTCCAACCTTTGACCAAGCCCCACCTCATCAACAAATTATTCCTCCAGCCCCAAATTTCAAGGCTTCTCTTGCAGGCTGGGAGGATGACAGGCAAGATACAATGTACTGCTAGTTTCAGAATGGTTTATCTTAGTCTCTGTTGTTGAAGCTCTTCTGTTTTTCCATGTATACTTCTGAGTTTGGCATGATGTTCTCTTTTGTCAGAGCACGTAATATGTAGGCTGAAAGAAACTTGTCTTGCTTCCATGTAATTATTTGTGGGGATTAAAGCAGTTTGTGTGAGCATGAAAAGACAGTTTCGATCACTAGATTCAGTTAGGAGTTTTTCTAGCCTAGCAGTGCTGTTCCCAGCAGTAGTCAGTAGCTCAGAAGTGCCTGGGACAGTGTGCAGAAGAAGGACTCTGCCTGTTCAATTCCACTCTCCTAGCTTGGGGAGACCGGGCAACTCAGGGAATCTCCAAGGTGGATGTGGCTGTGTTCTGTCTCACAGCCCTTGCCAGCTTTATCTCCCTTGAATCAAATAGCCTTCAGCCCAATGTAGACTCCTTGGCAGCAGAAACATTCTGTGGCAGTAAGTTCTATGATGTGAATAAACCCTTCCCTTCTGTTTTAAGTGTCTTGCATGCTGGCTTCATTTGCCTTCAATCTTCCTGTTAATGGGGATCCAGCTAGCCAGGAAGTCTGAGTCACCACATACGTAGGAGACCAGGTTCCAGCTGAATGCCTGTGATACTGTCTGATGTTGTCTCTGCTTATTTCAATTTGTGCTTATCCATCAGGCGTCTCTTATCTTAGATTTGACTGCAATACAAAACAAAACAGTCATGATCTTCCACAGACAGGCCCCGGTCCATGATCGATGACACTGTGATAATACAATTCACAATGAAATATTGTTTCACAAAATATCCTGTCAGCTCTTCTAACAGCAATGTCTAGCCAAATAATTTGTGGTATTTCTGGAGATGCACATGGCACCCCATCAGTAATTGAGCTCTGGTTGAAGTTATTTCCAGAATTGAATACAAATACCCATCATAGGATAATTTAGGATGCAAGGGACCTGTGGAGGTCTTCTGGCCCAAATTGCTGATGTACTCATTATCAGCTTCAATTAAACGATTAAAAATTTTGCTTGGAAAATATCTAAACATGGAGATGCCATATCCTCTCTGGGCAACCTGTTCCAGCATTTGACAGTGATGAAGAAAATGTTTCTATATAGCCAATTTCGGTTTCCATATGGCAACCTGTGTCTGTTGCCTCCTGTCATACTCCTCTGCCACAGGACCCACTGCTGCACCGTGACCAGGTTTTTGTTCACCAGGACCCTTGGATCCTTTTCCTCAAAACTACTGTCTAGTCAGCAAGTGCCAGCCTCTCCTGGTGTGTGGTGGTATTCCATCCCACACATGGGAGTCTGTGTGTGTCACTGAACTGCAGTGCTGAACTGAACTGCTCCTCTCAGCCCATTTTTCCCAGCCTTTCTGGGTCCCTCTGAATAGCAACTTTGTCCTCCAGTGTATCAGCCACTGCCCCAGTTGTGTTATCCATCAGGTTGCTGAAGGTACACTGTGTCCTAGGTTTTGGGTCATTAGTAAAAACAAACAGTGTTGGTCCCAGTATCACTCCCATTATTAGTCCCTGGGGAAAGCCAGTGGTCACCAGGTGCCAAGTTGGACTTGGTTCTGCTGATCACAGTGATACTTTGAGCCGGATGGTCCAGCCAGGTTTCCACCCAACTGATTGTTTGTGTACCCAAGTGGCCCATACAATTCCTGCAGGAATCTGTGTTGAATACCTTGCTGAAGTCTAGATAAACAAAATAAACAACACTGCTCATACTTTCGGCACTGAAAAAGTCATCTCCTTAGAGAAGACAAGTTGATTATGTACAATTTACTTCTAATCAATTTATTCAGTTATCTTATTCTGCATTTAAATTATAATGGTGTCCAGGGGCTTGGACTTAATTGGAATTTTGGCCTGTTTTTCTGCAGGTCCTCCTTGTGGAACATGGGCAGAAAACTTGTTCTTTTCCACTTAACAGGAGACTCCCCCAGTTGTTGTGACCTCTGGGAGGTAGAGAGCGGCCTGGTAATGGTCATGACTGACTCCTTCACGCCCCTCAGAAGGATCCCATGAGGATGCCTGAGGTGGAGCTCTGTATGTCCCAGGGAGCAACAGCAAAAAAGGCATGAAGTGCCCATCTTCTGTACCCAGGTCTCCTCCTTTACCAAGACAGCGTGCCCCCATTTACTTTCTTTAGTTGCTGATTTTTTCATAGAAGCTTTTGTTCTTGTCTTTCATACCCTTTACCCAAGACCTGAGCCTGTGTGTGAGTGTGCATGTATGTGTGTATATTCTGGTTTTCTAGGGACAGACTTACTAAATGCTTTTCAGTTTAAGAGAAACAGGTTTAATCACAGTCGTTCTGTGTCATGCTCCAAGTCATGCTCTTTTATGCATGGCACAGGATTTTTTACACTATCCAAAGTGAGATAATGTATTTATTTTATTATGGTCATACATGACATTTGAATATCTCACAGACACTGATGTTTTTCCTGACTGAAGCAAAACTGAGGTGCTGTATAAAAGCACAAGTGTTTATTGCTTGTATTTGTCTCTTCAAGCTGCAATAGTTTGGAATTTTTTCTTGGGTGTCTTAGTATTATGTAATGTTTATTTTTAAACACAGTTCCTTCTGATATAACTTGCAATTAGCATTAAAAGCTTCTGCAAACTGATTCATGAGGCAGAGGATATAACAACACCCACTGAGTGGAATTTATGGCTAGATAAACAGATCAGAAATCAAGAGCTGTTATTTTCCCGAGTTTGTGATCAACTGTGATAGAAATTTTAAATTTTGTAATGAATTCACATGCTAGCAGCTTCTACAACAAGGTTCTGCAGTTGCCTTGATGTCTTTAAACTTTACACTAACTAGATTTTAGTGACTAAAGAAATAAAAGTTCTTCCATGACTGAATTAATTTCTTGTTAAAGTAGTTGAAAAAATCCTTCAGAAGAAATCTTTTGCTCTCTTCTGTGGTCCTTTGCATCACCTCCTCTTCAGTGAAAGAAGCCCAAAGATCTTGATAAAGGCTACCCACAGCTTTGGGGAGCAGTTGTTTGCAATGTGAAGGTATTAACTAATCTTGTGGGAGAAATAGCTAATTGATATAGATTTGTGCAGAGGACCAACTTCTTGCTCAGAAACTTGGAAATGACTAGTTACAGCAGCAGATTGCAATAGGCATTCATTTCACCAGGCTTACTGAAGTAGTCTTGCAAACTGCAGATAGCAAGTTCCTGTCAACACTTCTTTTCTACTGCTTTGCTTCATACTTTTTTTACAGTAAAGAAATTCCTTATTCAAGGACTGTCTTTATCTTTACAAGAACAGAAGTTCTTGGACTCACTGATACAAAAACTGATTTTAATGTTTCTAATCTGCCATATGCTCAGGTTAAAAGTAATTGTAGCATCATGGAATAACTCAGTTTTGAAGATGTCCAGAGGTCATCTAGGTTCAACCCCTGCTCAAAGTGGCTGCTTAATGTCTGTCCTGAGTGTGCATCCAGTCTCTTTTATACAGGACAGCCAGTTATGTGGCATGACAGGGTTTGTTTTTCTCCATGTTTTGGGGGGGAGTTTTCAAACACTTAGTTGGGCTTGTCAAGAGGGACAAACTCTGTTATAGTCCTAGAGGCTCAGGCTATTGACCTCTTAAATATTTTTTTTTTTGTTATTGAAGTTGATGAGAAAACTTCAGGTTTTGATAATACCTCATCATCATGGATTTTACAAATGATGGAACTATTGCTTTAGTCAGTCCCTAGAAGAATGTATAGAGTTCCATCAGAAAACATCCAGAAAAATTCCTGTTCTACTTTAAAATCTAGAATGTTCCATTAGAAGTCCTGACACAGGAATTGGAATTGAAGTGTTATTTATGTTTTTTTTATATATTTAAACATTTTAAATATTTATGTATTTTAACATATTGCATGTAGGTTTTTCCATACTGCATCCAAATTCTGTACTCCAGAGTTAGATGTGATTTTGATTACCTCAGTTTTATTCATCACTTTAACTGGAAATCTGGGCTCATGGAAATATGGTGGAGTACAGCACTTACATTTCAAGAAATATGTGGTGCAGCTGATAAGAATGACATCAAATTTGAAGTTAGGCAGGAGGTAACATGATGGGCAGGCCATTATTTATTTGTTTAGAAGTGTTTTAAAGAGTGATTTTAAACAGTTGCTGGTATTTTTAGTACAGGGAAATTTTATAATAATTTGTTCTGAATCAGTGACTACAAAAAAAACCCAAGTCCTTTTATAACATCTAATTAATCATGCTTATAACTTCTAATTAATCATGCTTTTAAGGGAGGAGAGCACCAGGCTTTTTCTTTATTTTTTTTTTCAAACCATGTTGTTTGCAGCTCCAGTTACTGTAATAGAAGTAGTTACAATTTTTGTTGTTTACCCTAATAAGTATCCTTTTTATTGAGTAGATTGTGTACTTGCATCTTATTTATCCATGACTGCTAAACAGATTAGTAAAAATAGATTATATGATAGAACCATCAGCATTACATGAAGGAATATATAGGAAATTCATTTATCTGAAAACAAGTTCACAGTGGAATTGAAGGGTGAATGATTCTGCTGGTATAACATGCAATGGATAGTTGCTCACAGTAGCTTCACAGACTGAACTGTCTGAGGTTACAAAAAGATAAATAGAATAATTTTCATTACGGACAAGTGGGATTCTTAGTTAATATGGAACAAGGATGACCTTGTGATCAAGACATGATTTTAAGAATAGGCTGTGTATCTGTCTCCATCCTCAAGCACAGATGAGCCTCCTGACCTTTTATCTGTGTTCCTGATGTTACCTCTTAGTCCAACAGCTGTAGCCTTTGGAAGCCCTTTGTGAGAAAAGACGAATGAATAAAAGGCTGTGTGTTGCATTTGGATTTTGAAACAGTAGGTAATTCCATTTTTTCAGATGTCAGAGAAACAATTCCGGGCATAGGTTTATTTTTTGTGCATTTGTAGATAGTATTTTTGCAGTGTAGCTAGTACTTGTACTGTTTTGCTAGATTGCTTGGGCAAACTCCGTCAAGAGCTGGTGCATGAATGACTGCAGGAAAGTGACAGTCAAAATTACCAACCTGCTCTTGCTCTCTTGTTAAGGAGCAAAGATTGCTAATATAGGACTTGGAGATTTCCAATGAATAGGAAATTATCTCTGATGTCATTTTAATAGGTTTGTTGTTCTGGGCTTTGGTGCACATTAATATTTTGAAAGCAGTGTGAATTCTAAAATCAAAAGTAGCTAAAGAACCTGGAAATATACAGTGACTTCAGATGAAAGCAGGTTATGCTGAACTACTGAATTTTCCATGGCTACAGTGATAATCAGCAACACATGCAAGACCAGTTTTATTTTATTAAAGCTTAAAGAGAAAACAGCAACCACCAGTTTGGAGGAAAAAATGTGCATTTTTGTAATGGTTAAGTTTTTGGGGTTTTTAAAGTTGGGTTTTTAAAGTGAATAATGTTAATCTTCAGAGCTTCTGCTTTCCTCCTGCTTTCAGTCCTTTTTCTTTGGTTTGATTTGGTTGATTTACTGCTTATGTGTGTTTCTTACAGTAATTTGTGAAGAGATTTTAGGTAGGCTTGGAAGGAATTTTAGAGATCACTACTAAAGGTTCCACAGCTGGACCTACTGTAATAGGTATTTCTCTAGCTTGTGAATCTCTTGTGTAGGTGATTTCTCAACTCCCTTGAGGAGCTGCATTATGTCAGTTTATCACTACTGCTATTTAGAACTTTTTTCCCTAATCTGTGACCTCACCTTTGTGCCTAAATTAGCTAATTTTTTATGCTGTTTTGGGGAATGTGAGGAATCGTCTATCATCAGCATCGCTCATAACAGCTTTTTATGTTCTGAGAGAACTTGTCTCCTTAGGCAAACATTTTTAAAGACTAAAGTCTCTGGTCCTGGCAGCCTATTTTAGCACAAATTGCTTATCATTTTCCTGCTCTTGTTAACTTCCCTTCAGTTCTTTTCCAGCTTGTCTTTTGCACTCCTCTGAATAGGGATTCACAGAACTGGACACAGTATTGTGGCTTAGGCTGTACCAATAGCAGCAAATTATTTCTGATCTTTATTTACAAAAGAATCTTAGTTCTCCATGAGGTCTTATCCTGTTTATGCATCTTAGACTGGTCTTCTAGTCTGCTATAACTCCATGTCATTTTCCATTATCTTCCTGCTTGGTCATTATTTCAATTTTTATATTCTGTGCATTTAACTGCATTCAAAAGCATATGTTAGTGGAGATTCCCCCCCACCCCCTCTTTCTGTACTTTAAGTTGCATCTGACTGTATTTTTTTTTCAGGGTTTTTTTTTTCCTTCTTTTTGAGGTAATTTCAAATGCAGTAAAAAGCCTGTGCTTAAAACTCCAAGCTTGGTATAATTTGCTGAATTTATTATTTTATTTTTAGTTCTTAATAGATCTGTTTCTAATTTTATTGCTTTATTGTGGCAATGAAAATATTCTGTAGAACTGAAACAGGAAAAACCCAAGGGAATTTCTTTTTGACACACTTTTCCAAGTCCTGATGATTACCAAACTCCTAATAATTATCTTTTGGACCTTTTCTCCATGATTTCCTATGCCATATTTTTTTTACTTTCCCAGAGTTAATGTTGTTGCATTTTTTTCCTGTGTTAAGATGATTTGCATTATTGATTACTCCCTATAATCTGCCAGAAATCTTTTATATGGCACTGTTTTATCTTTGAGAAGAAGACAAAATACCTTAAACCCTGGATCTCACATGTTAGTCTTCTGGGTGTTTAGAAGATGATGAATGTCTTGTTCCAAGTAGCTTGGAAAACCTATACCTTGTAATGGGAGTGCTTTGATTTAATTTACCCTTTTCAGTCCTGCTGACCTCTCCTGTTCTCCTGAGTTTTCAATGTAAATTTATTGGGACAGTCTCATTAAATACTGTGAATGAATTTCAGTGTATCTTGTCCTCAGCACATTTCTTCATGTATATAATTATTTTCTTTAGGATTTGTTTTCATTCTTATCCCAGAAAGCATGGAAAACTTAAATCTTCTGTGCAGTCATTGTTTTTTGTAACACTTAATGGATTTTTTTTTTATCATTCTTAATATAAAGTATCTTCCATTGTTTTCTCTTGTAAACTACAACTGATCACACCCTTTTGCCTTCATGATCATTATTGACATGCTTTTACTGTTCCATAGTGGTGTTCTTTACCATCTGTCTTGTTGCATCTTGAACAATTTTGACTATACTTTTGTAAGTATTTAGAAGGAAGCTGGTTTTGAGCTGTTATCATCCTATTGTTATCATTACACTTTCACACTGTGCCTTTCAAATAGCAGGAGAAAATGTATAAAACTCTTAAAATATGTGCATAAGATGCAGCACATCAGAGGATGTGTCTTGAGGAGTATTGGTTGTATGATGAACAAAAATTTGCCTGTATTCACTAGTAGACAACATTAAAACCATTTCAGTATTTGTTTACCTTCATGTACAGAAATCAGATTGTAAGTAAAGCCTGTTGTTAAGTATTTACATACTCGTTTGTGGACAGTAGCTGCTTTTAGGTTTCTAAACTGTACATACTGAATGCTGTTAAAAAAATCTGTTAATTAATGTAAAACTGTTAAAGAACTAGAATAGCAAGACCTCCCAGCAGTAAATGTCAGCTGCATTATCATGGCCCAGATTATTCCTTCACATACTGATTACTAACACTTAAATAAGAGAAAAGTGAATTGCAACATATCCTAGAGATCACTGAGCAGGGAAAAGGTTGTATTTGCCTTGCATATGACCTTTCGGTTGTTTTTCCTATTGTAGGCTGTTACTGAGCAGTTCACCTTGCATCCAAATGTAGCTTCTGTGTTATGGAAAGAAGTAATTGCTCAGGAAAGACCAGAATTATTTAAGGGTCCCATTGGCATATGGAAGAACATAGTGGAGGTTTAGTCCTGGGAAGAGTCATTAGATGCTTACTTTCTGTGTTCGTAGGTTTGGGTAGTTCTGCCTTTAAAAGAATTTAGGCCCAGTTAGAAGAATGCAATGTGATGTTACAAGACTTTTCTATTCTTACTTTTTGCTGCAGCATATTTTATTAAATTTTATTTGGTGATTTGGAAAAGGAAAGGAATATTTAAAACTTTTAATAAATAATGGTAGAATGAATTTCTGTAGGATCTCATGGGTGTAGGTTGGATGGGAACCTTGAAAGATCATCTATTCCAGCTCCTTGTCTGTAGGCAGGGACATCTTTCACTAGGCTTTTTATATTTTCCAGTTATCGCAGGATTATTAATTATTTTCTGAAGTAACTGATGCCTTTTCTGTTCAGTCATGCACTGTTTGGCCTTGTGTTTTATTTTTTTCACATCATGAAAGTGAGGAATAAAACAAAATAGCCAAAGCTGATTTTGACAGCCAGGGGAGTTTACATGCACATCTCAATGTTAGACAGGTTCAGACAGTTACTTTAACATCAGAAACTCTTACCAGCACGGAATGGTTTCATTTGCTGAAGGCTTCTGTGGGGTTGCCTGGATTGAGAAGCTACTAGTATTTTTCCCTATCACTTACCCTTCTGTCAGAGAAGAACAGAAACATTTAGTTCATGTATTTCATGAACTTTTCTTGCCTGTTTTTTTCTTGCTTCATTCAGGTCGGTAGAGAGTGCAAACTGCTTGCTGGGGAAGCCAAGCTCCCTGTTGTCCACAGAGGGTGACTGCTGTCAGAGTGGCCAAGAACTCTGTTCCTTATGTAGTAGTAGGAGGGTGCTGCAAAATTTATCAAGTTTGGTCTTTTCTCT
Source organism: Onychostruthus taczanowskii (assembly GCF_017590055.1). Lineage (NCBI taxonomy): Eukaryota > Metazoa > Chordata > Aves > Passeriformes > Passeridae > Onychostruthus > Onychostruthus taczanowskii. The sequence goes on from NW_024497629.1 coordinate 8,174,278, forward strand.
TGGAAAACATTTCAGCATGTTTGCCATCAGCAAAAGGCTTTTGATGGGGCAGATCTATCTTTGCCAGTGATGCATTTGCTTGGAAGCTGCTATTTTTGGCCTGTTAGTTCAGTCTTTTGTAATAGCAGAAAGCGGAAGTGAGCAGTGAAATCCCTTTAATAGCATATTTCCTGGTTGAAGTGACTTATCTGTGAGGCCTAGACAGAGGAGACGTCATTTCCTGGATTACTTCTCTTCAGAAACTGTCTGTTTTACTGCATAATCTTTTGACCCAGCTTAGTTGTAGTGAATTTTTCTGTTAAGTGATATAAACTAGGTTTTTCAATGAAAATGTAAAGCTTTAAAGAAAACTTTTGACAAAATGCTAGTGTGCAAGACAAGTTTTTCATAAATTACAAGTTGATATGAACGTGAAATGTCTACATTAAAATTTTGTTTAAAAGCTTAAAATCTTGTCTTTGAAAGAGTATGATAATAAGATTTGTTCACAGGGCTAAAAAAAATATGACACTCTTTTTCTTGTGATGATTATACTTATCACCTCTTTTTGACACTAGCTGTATCTGGCTGTGTTCTAGAGTTAGGACACTTCCAAAGAGCTAAAATAGTCATGCTGTTCTCAAATTTCCTTTCATTCATAACTACTTGTGAAAATTCTTACATGGAGTCCATGAAAAAGAGGCAAAAAGAGCTAATTAAAAATTAGCTGCAAATATGATTCTCAGTTTGTGTAGCCTACAAAAAAGCCATGGAATCGGAATGACGTGTGGAGAAAAAAATGACATCTGAAATTATAACATAGAGTTCAGCTTAAATTGGAATATGTATGATTGGTTTGGGCCTTGTAATCCAACTTCACTAAAATTTTTTTGGGTGATAGCTATTCTTCCCCCTGATGTTTTGCATGAAATAGAAGTCAAGCACATATATAAACCCATATATATGGGTTTCTTGGTCAACCACTAAAATATCTTCACATGAAAAGCATTAAGACATCAGGTGACTTCACCTCTCTTACCCTCCAATATAAGAAGAACAAAAATATGCCTTCCTTATTTTTGTTAGCCCAGACTGCTTTTACATATCCAGTAAAGTGTCTACCCAGTTGTTTGTGATCATGAGAGTATTTTTTCAGTAGCAGTGAAAGAATAATGTTGGAGTTTGGTGTAGACTGCCATCTAGTTGGAATTGATACTTCATTAAGCTAAGTGAAATTCTAAAAGGTGGCCCAGCTGTTCCTGTCAGGGCATTCAGCTTGGTCCTTGTCTACATGTTGCAGGTGAGGATCCATATTTCTGCAGACACACTGTGCTGCAGAATGAGATACCCTTTTTTGAAGGTGGTGTTTGCCAAATCAAGAGTAGTATGGATTCTCTTATGCTATTTTGCAGGAAGTCATTTCAAATTAGTACTTTCTGTTGGATTTGTCCAGATTATTGGGCATTAACTGTGCATTTCACGTAGTGAGTAATACATAAGTATATAAAAACTTTGTTACTTTGGTTTGGTTTTATTGTATCTTCTGTGAAAGTGTCATACAAATTAGAAATAAGTCTTCTGTCCCTTTGAAAGATGAGTATGATGTCCTGGTGCATCACTCCTTTCTCCTTAATTTGTCTTGCAGGAGCTGTTATGGTCAAGGCTGAAATAACTCCTATATTTACTGTTATTAAAGCAACTACTGTGCCTTCTTGACTGACTTGCTGTTTGCTTATTTACACTGTCTTATACTTCTTTCTGGTAGGAAGTTCTGAAACTTGATGTGTAAAACCGTTATAGCAGTTAAGGTTACATGGAGTCAAGAGTAAAATTCCGCCTTTTTTCTGTGCAGCAGTGGAAATACCATAGGTGCTACAGAATGTTTGAGATTGGCAAGGGCCTCTTGATATTGTCTAGTCCAACACCCTGCTCACTGCAGGGACTACCACAGTAGGTTGTCCAGGACCATGCCATGTCAGATTTTGAATGTCTCCACTGGTGGAGACTTCCACAGCCTCTGTGGGCAATTTGTTCCAGTACTTGACCACTCTCAGAAGGAAAAAAGTGTGGTGTTCAAATAGAGTTTTGTATGTTTTACCTTATGTCCATTGTCTCTTGTCCTGTCAATGAGCAGTGCCTTTTCTTCTGTCCTTCCCATCAGCTGCTTGCAGACACTGATGAGCTCCCCTGACCTCAGTCTTCTCAGGTTGCAGTCACAGCTCTTTGAGCCTTCCCTCTTTGGGGAAATGTGTTAGTGCCTTAATCTTACTGGCCCTTTGCTGGACTTACTTCAGTAGATCCCTACCTTTGATGGTTTGGGAGACCAGGAGTGAACACTGCACTCCAGATGGGACCTCATCAGTGCAGAGTAGAAAGGAACCTATTGTTCACCAGGATCCTCTAGTGCTTCTTTGCAAAGCTGCTCTCCTGCTTGTCAGGCCATAGCCTATACCTGGTACCTGGGGTTTTTCTTCTCCAGCAGCAGGACTTGGCTTTTCCCCTTACTGACCTTTGTGAAAACCTTCTCTGTCCAAGAGAAGTGCCAGTGCAGGGGTGCACTGCTGGTGACCAGCTCTGACTCGACTTTGTGCCTCTGATCAGTCTTCTGGGCCCAGTCTTTCAACCAGCTTTTAATCATTTGTCTAACCCATACTCCATCAATGTGTCTGTGACACTTTCCAAGACACTTTCATTCGTCAGGAGGCAAAAATAAATTAATAAAATCCCTTCATTTTGGAAATTGTCTTAACCATTAATGTGTTTTGTGATGTAAACTGATATTGCCATGGATGAGGTGGTCTTATTTTTGTATGAGCTTATTTAGGACAAAGTGGCATTCAAAATGTATTTAATAACCTTAGGCATTGCCTTTGAATCTTTCCAGATATGTTATTAAGATGAATATTGTAATAATTTTAGTAATATTTGCAGTAAACCTTCCCAGATATATTAATAAAAATATAAAATCAGCAGGTTGTATAGCCTCAGTTATGAAGAAGTCCAAAAAGCTGTCTAGTTCTGTTGGCTGCCTATTAATAAACATGATGCGGTCTCTGATTTAAATCTCTGTGATGCCCTGTCAAGGCTCAAAAACCTGAAAAAGCAGTCTCAGGATTTTGTTCTTAGGGCAATGAGTAAAGCTGCCAGTTCTGGCTGAACACTGGAGCTGCTGACAATGAATGGTGTATACTCCTCTTAGTATCCGCAACTAATTTTTAGTTTTATTTGTCCCTGTGTAACTGGAGAGGTCTCTGTGTTTGAAGAGTAATTTTCTCAAGTTTTTCCAGGTTGCAGAAAGATGGAATTGAGTAAAGTCTTGTAACAGGCATTTAAAATACTATTTTTAGTTTAGCTTTGGTGATCTCATCCCTTGCCATTTTAGAAGTCTCAATTGTTTTCTGCTGAGGCATTGATAATGGGTAGCAGAACGGCATGTAGAGTTCTGGCTCATCTTCTGTTGAGTCACTTAGAAAAGGTATTTTAGTGTTGTGAGCCTGAATTACATGGTGAATTGTCTTCTTAGGTTTAGGCCATGTCTTGCTTCCAAGAAAAATGTGTGGTTGGTTTTTGAATGTCCAGAATGAGAATGTAGAGAGACTTTGATGAAAGCAATAATATGGATATACAAACATAAAGTCTTTGCAGGAAAAGTGTAACAGAAGTAAGAAAAATGGATTGTCTGAACTCAGTATCTTAAATCAGTGTTTAATGAGTAAGATTACTTACTGATTAAGATTAAAACTACTACTCCAGTTTAAGTCCCAGTGCCACTAATCAGTGGTAATATAGCTGTACTGTTTATAGAACTTGGAGCCAGTCAGTGTGTGTTGGCTCCTCTGCTGGTTTATAAACATACTTGAGAGCTTGTTTGATTTGCCTACTAGGAATGTAATGCGTGCTTGAATAATGTATAATCAGTCTCAGTGCAGTAATTTTAAGTAAGTTGTTAATTAGATTTTAGAATTCAATTAACTTGGTTTTATTTTTTTTTCAGGATGGCTTGAATTCTTTGGTCCTTGATCTGGATTATCCAGCGCTGAGGAAGAACAAGAACATTGATAATTTTTTAAATAGATGTAAGTTGCAAGTGACTCTTAAACAATGACATTGTTGTGATCTCAATCATGAGAAGTGGAGTGGTCAGAAATGCATTACTCATGGTTATTCTACTGACTTTTATAAATCTGAGCTTCAGAAGGTTTTGGAGGACCATTTATTACACAGAGAAATTTCATTAAGGGAGTTGTTATATTGTGAAAATATGTTGGAAAATACCAGATTTTTATTTTCCTAAATAACATAAAATGGAAAACCCTTTTATGTTATTTTCTTATCTTACGTATGTGTAGCTACATAACTTGCTACGTATATCCTAGTTATTATTCTTCAGGAATTCATTACACTGAATGTCAGCATTGTTTGTATAGTCATATTTAATCTAACAGAGAAGCCCTCTGTGGGTTTTTAAAACTAAATTGTTGTACCATAAAATCTGTGTGTTCATTTTTGAACCTTTGCATAAGTGTTTGTGATTCTCCCCAAATTAATTGTAGACAGGATCTTGGAGTTTATTAAGCATATGATTCTACATCAGAATATCTGTATTTTGTGGGTTTTGAAGTGTTTTCTATTATTGTATATAAGCAGAACATTTTTTTCTTGTAAAAATAGCAGATTATTCTGTAATTTGCAGTGAGTAAGCCTTCTTGGAATAACTATGCTTTGTAATGAGTTTATTTTGAGATATATATATTTTTTTAAAAATACCTTTTCTATTGCATATGTTGGGGTTAGGTTTCTGCAGATGCAGTCTTATTAGCAATTCCTTTTAAATTCTTTACTGCTAAGAAGTGTGTGTGTCTGCTCTGTGTTGCCCTGGGACTCCTTGGAATATCCACTCACAGTCCTCACTTGAATAAGTGGCAGGTGAAGTAATTTGTGTTCTTTTTTTGGAATTCAGTGCTTCTCCATCAGGTTTAGCAGAGCCCCGTAGATGGACATACAACTTTTACAGTTGCCAGTAAAGTGTCATTTGGAGAAATCACTTAAAATACAGTAAATAAGAAGGAGCAGATTAGGACATAGAGGCATACCTTAGGATTATTTTCAGTTTGAGTTCAAAGGAATTCAAGCAGATAATTGTGAAAGAAAGGGTCTGTAACAGCATTTTAAGTACCTTTGTTATTTGCAACTGAGCATTGTATGTGTAAAGTGAGGGGAAACCCCTATGAAAATGACATAAATAACATTTATCAGCAAATTCTATAAGCTGGTCATATTTGCTTTTACATTACCATTTTTGCAGTAGAACAAAATTAGAAGCCTTTCTCTGATCAGAAGACCAGTGTCTTTTGACTATTAGAAATAGTAACTGTGGGAAAACAGTTTAGCCTCAGGAACAGGTTGGGGTTTTGGTAGTTATTTGATTGGTTTTTGTTTGTTTGTTTGTTTGTTTTCTGCAGCCCCTGAACATTCTGGCTGTCTGTCTCCCTTTCTTTGAAGGCTGTTGCTCCTTCTCTTCCTCTAGGTTCTCTGTCATTGTTGTAGTAAATATTTTTAAGTATTTTATGTGATGTGAGGGCTACCAGCAATGTCAAACATGAAAATACATTTTTGTTCACAATTTTGTTACTGCCTTTTTATTGTTAAATCAGCTGACAGTATACTGTTGAAATAGCCAGGTACTAGTTAAAAGAATTTTGAGATGTGTTACAAAAAAATTCACAGTAGCTAATAGTGAGTTTTTAAGGGTGCACTTCATCCTTACCTGTTGAACTCTAAAATAGCATGCAACACCTGACTATTTTGGTCAACATATCGTGTGACAGTGCATCTTTCTTAAGAATCACGCATGTAACTTCTCTCCTGTTTCTGTACTGACTGGGAGAGAATAAAAATAGTGCTGCATATCTTCTGAGATTTACACTTAGGGAAAAAATAAATTGTGAAATGAGAATTTTGTAAACATTTGAGGCTGATAATATTTTGATATTGCAAAAGAAAGAATCAATCCTGCCGTAGTGATTAATTTCAAAGTCTTTTCCGACACAGGTGGTTGTACGCTTTGTTATATACCACACAGGGGAACTGAGCAGAGTTAATGCAGAGAGTCAGGTTTCATTTTTTCTTTTTATTAAAACTAGTCAGGCAAAATAAAAGCAAAGACCAGTTTCTGATTTTCATTTCACTTCACTGATACTTGTGCTAGCACAAAATGAGCCACTCAGATACATGAAAAAACAGGACAACAAATGGGTTCTTATTGACATCGCCATTTTATGCAGTTTAAAATTGCTAAACCCATAGCTCAGGCCTTCTTGGAAACTGTTCTGAGGGTAGTAAGTATCACTGGAAAGAGTGTGGCACGTGCTTGCTGAAGTCTTTTGCCACCTAGGGCTTGGAAGAAAAGTTGGGAACTGTATTGAGAATTTATGGAACTGTAAGTTGTTGCCTTCTTAGGGTAAGGAACAGTGAGTTCTTGTCTCTTGTGATTTTTCTCAGCATCTGAAGAACTGCCACAAATGCCTAGCTGAGAACTGCTGTCAAAAGGTTCTGACAAACTCTGTGAGCACTCTGTGCCCGGGGCCTGGAGCCTGCATCCCTCCCCAAGGCTTCCTGAGGCCAGCACGGAGAGGTGGCAGGGCCTCCTGGGAGTTACACTGTGCTGCACAGTGAGGCAGCTAAGGCAGAGTCACTGTGATTCTTCTCATCCACATTACACAATTCTGCAGAAATTGTGGCAAACACTAAATAATCATCGCACTTTCAGTCAGTTTAATCACTTAGTTCTTCCACAATAACACTTTGAGAGATGAATTTTCTTTTCCCCACCACAATCCCAGGGGTTTGCATACACCCTGCTTCCAACCTACATCAAGTTATTACTATTCAGGTTAATGTTTTATTATTATTATTTTTTTTTAATTTAAAAGTGAAATATCTAGCTCTGCAGCTGAGACATTAATTTATGTTCTGCTCTATTCCTTATTGCAAGCTGAAACTCAAATGTTTCAACTATTTCACAAAGGCAGTTTATTAATTGTCCATACCATAGGAGTTAGGTGTATTCTGTTTCTGTGACCACTTTGCTGAAGCAACCTCTTCACTTCTTTAATATGAAAGAAACTCTTTAATTGCCTGCTTTGCCTTACTATTCTGATTTCTTACCACTTTCTTTAAGGTACTGAACCAAAGTGTAGCCTGTGTTTGTTATAAGAGGCACATCAAATATATGACATAATACAACCATTCGTTTTCAGTCTTTTTGTTCCTTTTCTGTTGCTTTAATCAGCTGTTTGGGTTCTGATTTAAATGCTCTGTTTTTTAGCATATTCATGGAACAGAAAAGTGTAATGCAATATTTAATTCCCAAAACAATGAGAGGAATCTCATTGCTCCTCTGAGAGCAAAAACTAATTTGCTTATTTTAGAAAAGGAAGCTGAGTTTTTCAGCATGGGATTGGTATAACAAATCTTTCTTGGTCTTTTCCTCTTCTGTCATCCAGGCAAAGACAATAGGTTGAGTAAATTCTTCCAAGTCAATTTTTGCTGCTGTCTAAGATTTGCCAAGTGTTAAATCATGTCTTAGTGGTTTGTGCCTTTTTTGGTGGTCTCCCATTCAGATGCAACTTAGTCTGAAATAGTTAAATAACAGGTTTGAGCAATAGTTGGAAACATTTTAATCATTTATCATCTTATCATCATGAATAGAAGGGCAAGGAAAAATGGATTTTGAGCAAGTCCAAATAGCAGCATAGAGAGGGGTACCATCAACAGGCCTTGTACAACCCAGAAGTCTTGACTCCCTAAATGGATTGGTGATTTTCTATGCATTATTAAGCATCACTCAACAGTTGGAAACTTGTGTTGTTAAAATGATTTGCTGATGTTATGTAGGTTGGCAGACTTGCAGAGTGTAGTAACAGTGGATGTATTTACAGTAGAAGGGACTTCTAGTAGAGATGTGACACCTGTGCACCAGTTTTTCTAGACTCCCTGAATAAATTCCCTGGAAAGTTCCTTTGGCCATTTTCCTCTCCAAGAAGACACTGCTTACTTGGAAGATTAATTTATGGCAAAATCAACAGTTCTGGTTCCTTCCCTTGCATTTTGTTATGTCATTTGAAGTTGCTGAATCCTGCCCAGCCTTGTGGTTACTGACAGGAACTGCTGTTACCCGGTGTGGTGTGAGTGCCTCCCAGGGCTGCAGCTCTGTGTGCTCTGGGCTTCCTGTCAGCAGCACTCATGAAATGTCAGATGCCATTTGCTGTCTTGGAAATTTAGTGCACTGTAGAACTTCCACTGAGTTAAGGAGCTAATTGCTCCTCTGGTTTTCTCTTGGCTTCTCTAAGGCAGCTCCCTGCCAGGTCTTCACAGTCGCCTTAGCAGGCTGGGCTCCAGTTCTGTTCTTAATGATATTGTTCTGGTAGGAGTAGGGATGGGAGAGGTATCAAATAACCAACTTTCCCAAGCAGAGCATGGAAGCCACAGTGTGTAAGACAGAATGTCTTACATGTATAAACAAGTTATATGTCAGTGTCATTAACCACATTCCCTTTTGGGTACTTGGTAGATACAAAGGAATTCAGCCCTGATGTATTGTAATGTATTTTCATTACATTAGGGATGTGTTCTCTGTAAGCCAGAGAGGGCTGCTGCTTTCTGTTTCCCTGTGTTCTGCTCTTTTCCATCTATGCAAGAGAACATAGTTCTTATGTTCCCCTTTTCTTTCTCTGAGCGAGGAAGCATTACCCTTTCTGGAGCTGTGCCTTCTTGTTCCTGATTCTGCAAGGCCTCCAGCACCTTCTTCTTCTTCTTCTTTTTCTTCTTCTTCACACACCTTTGACGAGACACTATGGATGCACCCCTCATTACTTCAGTCTTTCTGTTGTGCTTTCTGTTTGGTTTTGTTCAGCTGTGATATTGCAGCACTTCCTGGCTGTACTTCAGTTTAACTTCTGGATGGACTTCTGCCTAGGGCGGCAACTTTTGCCTTAACATACTTCAAAGCAGCACTCATTGACTGACTGTGTCTGATCTGTGGGGTAAAATTGTACTCCCTTGAAATTTTATTCATCATATGTACACTTCCCAGAACTGCTTGATATGCATTTTTTTTTTTTTTGAGAAAATAACCTGCATATGAACTTTTTTTTACCTTAAAAGGCAGAAAAGTTTGGGGTTTTCCTTCCTCTCCATCCCTCTTTACTGTCCTAGACAGGTATTTTTTCAATTTTCACAAATGTTTGCAACCTTCAGCCGCATTCTTGCTGCCAGCTGTCAGTGACTGATCCAAACACTCTGCCCTTTCAGAAAGTGAAACTTAATTTGTTTAAAAGTTATAGTGCCATTTTCAAATAGTAAATCAAAAGTTGTCTTTAAAGACTCTTTGTATCTAACATTCCTGGTCCTTCCTGTGTTAACTGAGTCATAGGTGATGGTATTCTCATGTTTTAGGACTTTTACTTAAATGTCACAATATTTCTATAAGATTCCATTGCATCCTGGGGCTGGGGTGTCCATCTAATGTCTTCCTTTAACATAACATTTTCCTTCTGCTGGGCTTTGTGCTGTTGCAAATTCATGAGACATGCAAACAGATACCAAAACTTTCAAACTCATCTGTGTGAAATCTGAAAGTTCAGACCACTATAAGAAGGCTGCTGTTGGAAAGGTCTCCTGCACCCTGACTTAGATCACATTATGTGATATGTGAACTAAATCTTATGATCCAGTATGTTGCAATTATGATGTGGCTTCAGGGTTAATCAAAGCTTGTCTTTTTGCACCCCAGTTTTTTTCATTCCATGCATTGATTATCTGTTCCATATCCATAAGATTTTATGCCAAAATAGACAACCCATCTGTGTTACAGATACCTTCACAACATTTGCATCCCTATGTGATACTATTATTAACTGAGATTATTAAATTTTAAAGGAGTGGTAACCTCACTACTCTCTAAAGAGGGGAAAAGTGGAGAAGGGAGGTGCTGAGCTCTGCTTCTGGGGATGCAGTGACAGGACATATGGGAATGGTCCAAAGCTGCACCAGGGGAGGTTCAGACAAGACATCATGGAACATTTCTTTTCTTTGAGGGTGGTCAGACACTGGAGCAGGCTTCCTTGAGAGACAATCCATGTCCCAAGTTTGTCAGTGTTTAAGAGGCATTGAACAACTTTTAACTGTTGGTCAATCCTGAAATGGTCAGTGGTGGTCGCTGTGGGTCTCTTTGAACTGAAAGGGCTATAATTTATTCTATTCTATTCTATTCTAAGCAAGTAGGATTTTCCATCTCAGCATTTCACAGGGATGATAAAACTAGGTTGTTTTGATGGTTGTTTCATATATTTTTGGGTTTTTCATTGCTTGTTTCCTTTATTTAATGCTTGAAGAGTTTCACTGGAGATGTAGGAACTTTGTTTATGGTTTCTACCTTATACAGAAGTATTCCTGTGAGTTTCTTCTCAGATATTGAGCTGCATAAAACTGCACACTGCTTTTTCATGTGTTTAGATCCCTGCTCATTTCACATATTTGAAAACATTGAAACATGTCAGAAACATTTCAAATAAATTCATGTCATTCCTGTGTCTAATGAGATGTAACATTATAGTCAAACATGTAACTGCACATTCTCTGTCACTTTCAGTCTGCTGATACTCTCTCTCTACTGCTGCTTCCTGTGAATTTGTATTTATCTTCCTTGTCTAGTGCCAGGGCTTGTGATCTGGAGTTCCAAACACAGCATTCCCTTTGCAATCTGCACAATTAATTAAGACTATTAACAAAAATAATATACTTGGTGTGGGTGAAGCACTGTTGCTTTCCTGTGCTCTTGGTCTAGGCTTTCATTATTCTGTATGGAAAAAACATTCTCTCAACTCCTCTTTCTGTTGGCATACTGGATTACTTTGGTCTTATAAGTACACTGAATGTAGCAGATTTGTTTACTTTTGGAGATTTTAATTGCCTCTGTCCTTACAACTTTACTAGCAGATCATTCCCTCATTGTAACATTAATCTCTCCCCTTCCATGTCACATCCAGTCTTTTCCTCAGAAGAAACTTCCAGTTGTGTTTTTGTGTTCCACAGGTTAGGAAGGATCTCTGGAGGTCAGCTGGTCCAACTCTCTGCTCAAAGTCAAGCCACTTTTGATGTTATATCGGATCGTTTAGGTTCTTGTGCAGCTGAATTTTGAGAATTTCCAAAGATGGAGTTTTTTAGCTCCACTTGACAGTCTGCACCTTTCCTCCATTCTTACTATTCTTTTCCTACAAAATAGGATTTCTGGTATTTCGTCGTGTCTGGTGACTCTTGTCCTTTCACTTTGTACCCCTTAGAAATAAAACCTCATTTCAGCTTCTGTTGAGACCAACCATTTATCCATCCCTAACCTGAGCAATTCCAGTTCTCTCAGCTTCTCTTGAGCATCATGTGAGCATCTTGGTGGTCTTCCATGAAGCTAGGGAATATTTAGTATTTTTTGTGCACTGAGGACCCCAAAGTTAGTCATAATATTCCAAATATGGTTTCACAAATGGCAGATCAGGGAGGAAATCTATATCACTCAATCTACTGGCTGTGCATTTACCAGCATGTACTCACACAGTCACTGCAAAAGCTGGCTCCTCATTCCCCTCTGCTTGGCTTGTTGTCCACCAGGGCTATCAGGTCCTCTTTCTCATGGTGCCTTCTAGCTGGTGAATGCATCCTATTCCATTGTGTGGTGCTGTTCAATCCCAGCTGCAGGACTCTGCACTTGCTGTTGTTGAACTGTGAGCTTCCTGTCAACTCATTACTCATCCTGTCTGGGTCACTCATAGAAGCCACCTTGTCCTCCAGTGTGTCAGCTTTGAACTTAAAACCACTGGCTGGGACTGCAGCAACTTGTCCACTCGCCTGCTAATTCCTCTGTGCAGTCCATGTCAGCATGTTTCACTATAAAGATACTTTCACATGTTGTGTTGGAGTCTCTTATATCCCTTCATAATCCTGGCTAGTTTCAGTTCCAGCTGAGCTTGGTTTTCCCAATCCCATCTTTTCTGGTTTGGGAGGTTCCTGCTGGGTAACCCAACTCAGCTTTCATGTTCCTTTTACCTTTACCTTTACCTTTTGTGGTGAGTTGAGGCAGAGGTTGCCCATTTAGGCAACTGGCTCCTGCCATTCCTGCTCAATTTCTAACTGGAACAGCTTGATAGCTAACTGGAACAGACTGTTCTTGTGCTTTGAACATATCTTTGAAGATCAGCCCACTCCTCTGCCCTTCACAGCAGCTTTTCACAGGATCCTGCCAGTGAGTTTTCCGAACCAGCCATAGTCTGTTCTCCTGAAGTCCAAGGTCTGCTATTTTCCATCTTCAGATCTGTTCGAGTCTTAAATTTCATCATCTTACAGTTGCTTCTGCCAAGTCTGCCACAGACTGTCTTCCTGAGCCAGTTCATTCTTGTTTTTGAGTCATAAATCAGGAGTGCCTCCTTGTCCACTTCTGTTGCACTCCTACTCAGACATAAGGGTCCCTGCTACTGAAATCCCTGTGTTGTGTTGTACGACACACACAGATAGTGATATGATCCATAACTGAAAAACAAGTATCACTTCTTATGCCTAAATCTTGTACTTTAACATCTTTTGATTTCAGAGGACTCTATGCAGACGGAGAGTTCGTTCTGGTGTGAGTTAGGTGGTTGTTTTGAGGGTTGTTAGGACTCAGTAAAATGCCTTACTGGCTTATTGCTTGTTTGGAAGAAAAGAAGTGTTCCTGATGGTCAGGCAGGATTGCTTGTGACCTGCCAAGTTGCTCTTCATGCATATGTAGGAATGGTTAAGCTATTTACTAGATGTTCTTATCATTAACTCCTTTAGACCATGTCATCTTTAATGTCATACTGCATTAACTGTATTTCTCATCCTTTTCTCCCCTGTATTCAGATCTGAGATCCTCCTTAATGCCTTTCTAGGGATAAAATTCCATAGTATTTGACCCTTAACAGGGATCTTGCAGTATAAACCTCTACCCCTCTCTGAATATAAGCATCCAGAGCTTTTCATACAATGTCATGCTTTTCCCTGGTAGAGTTCTTGCTCCAGCCACCTGTTTGCTTTGTTTTGTTCTTCCTTTAAGTGTGTGTAGGACCTTGTCATGCCTCAGATTACCTCCAGTATTATGGATTCCATTCACTGATTCAATTATCTTTTGTCCTCATAATAAGAATAGATTTTAAAAAATGCGTTTAGCTGGGAATGCATTCATAGCATGCTTCATTTACAAGAATAAAGATTCTCTAGGACCTTGTGTGTTTTTAGAACTTGTCAGAGATCAGAATTTCACTGTTTTCCCTTTTACAGATTCTTGCACCTGCTGATAAGACACGTACTGATAGGCAGTGCTTTTCTGCAGAATGCTAAACAGAGCATTGTAGACATCATTTTAAGAAGTGTAAAACTACACATGCAGTGAACACCAAAAAAGTAGTGTGAGATGGCCAGCAGTTCCATACACATATGTAAACTTGAATCAGTGTTTCGTATGGAATGGGTGGGTGAGTGGATGTGCCAGATCTTTGTGTGATCTGCAGTTGTCCATGAAGGTTACCATGGCACATTTCTTGCCATGTGAGTGCTGTTGAACCCTCCAGGTGTGCAGGAGCAGGTTGCACCTGCAGTGCTTTTTGCATACCACATACTCCACCTTGGCATTATCAGTGGAGTGTCAGTGGATCCTGGGAGTGCAGCAGGTAGCAAGAAATGACTGAAAATTCCAGATAGGCATCTCTGGCTCTCTTCCAGAATCTTCCCATAAGCTTGTGAATGATTATTAGAGGTGTGAAATGAGAGTCAGCAAAATATGAAAGATATTTCATTTGTTAAAGCTAAAGGTAGACAGCTAAAAGTTTCCAAAGAATAATGAAAGGGGATATTAATAGTGACTACAGATTTCAAGAATTACCAAGAAGGCTCTAAACATTTGAATAAAAATAGCTTATTTTTACTGTAAATGAATAGCTAAAATTGTATTCTGTTAATGCATGCATTATCGCAACTTCTGTTTGATTTGTTTTAGATGAGAAGATTGTGGAAAAAATCCGAGCTTTACAAATGAAAGCTGAAGACTATGATGTTGTTAAGGTGATTGGAAGAGGGGCTTTTGGAGAAGTGCAGCTGGTAAGAATGTAATGATTTAATGTTTAGACAGATTAACAGCTTTAGCCAAAACCTTCCTCAATCTTCATGTTTTATATTTAAAAATTCTTCTTGAAAAGAACAAGTGTAATTTTCATTGTATTGAGATTGTTTCTGTGCATAGTAAACAGTAAATCTGAGTTTAAAATATGATGGATAGGAAGGGAAGAACTCAGGAATGTTTTCTATCCTTTGATCAAAACCAAAAAGGCAGCTCATGGGAATTCTAAATCTTTTTGGCCACAAGTATCACTGTATAATAATATATGAAACCTTCTACAAAAGAGCAGGTGAACACCGCGACGAAAGATTTTTGTTTTGTTCTTGTAATTGTGATGCTTGCAATGTATTTTAAGCGACATGACTCACAGGATTTTTAAAAGATTCCTTCCATAACATTGTCCACTTGACATTGTATGCAATATAATATCTAAAGTATGAATGAGATTACTTTTAAAATTTCTATTGCAGAGAAATTCTGTTATAAAAAAAGATAATCACACTACAAAAAGTAACTTGATGTATCACATGTAATCTTTTAATTTAATTTTGATTTTTCCAGGACTTCCAAGTCCTACTGTCTGATAAGTGGCACAAAAATGTGAACCTATGTATGAGATGGATTGATATGTCAGTTTTGAAATATGTATTGGATGTAAGTGCCAGGTAGAATCTAGAATGCAAACATTAGGGACAAGTTATCATGAGCTAACAGATAACTGTGCACCAGCTGATCCATGGTATTTTCTGGGTGAGTATTTTTAGAGGAAGAGAGGTATGAAGCAACTCACTGGAAAGGGGAGCAACTGCAATTGAAGCTTGTTATCTTGTTACCACAAGGTAACAAAAATTACTCTTTTGGTTGTACTTGTTGACCTGGAGCTGGCATTTTACTGCTCTGTGGTAATTTTGCATAGGAAGCTGGGAAAATCATATTGTCTTGTAATGTATAACCATTTTGGAAAATGCAAAGATGTGTTGGAGTTTTGTTGAGGAATATGGTAAGATCTAAGCTGTGAAGGGCTTATAGGAGACACAGCGTATAATGGCAATAAATTTATGATCCATTTATAAAATTCTTTGTATTTTCCATACTAAAGTTGTTGAAATTTGTTGGAACTTGAAAAAAAAAAACCCTCTGACTAACAATTTACATGACTCTTGGATAATTTGCAAATTTAGATGTGATTAGTACGGCAGATAGCAACATCTAATCAGCAATTTAATTTTTTCATTTTTATTCATCTATGTCATTTTTTAAGACAACTTCATCCAAGTCTAGTAGCACAAGAATGTAGCACTCTCTTATCTTTCTTTCTGTAAGGGTCATTTACACTTTGTTTTTGTCCAGAAGAGTGAATGAAATATGGAATGGAGTATTTCCAAAAATCCTCATTCTCTAGCATGGCTTTAAAGAATTATTATGTATATTTGTATCCTTGCATGATTTTATATCTTTATAGGCAAGAAATTAAGAACAAAAACAAAACCTGCAGCAGAACCTTACTTTTTTGTGAAGGAGCTGCTGCAGGGTGTTTGTAAGAAAGCAGTCTAGTCCATGTCTTTTCAGTGACAGTCACATCAAATGGTTTATTTTAAAGTCTTTTATTAGACATCTGTGTCTTTACATTAGTCCATATGGAGCAGTGAATAGAGTTGCTCCTTATGCACTGACATGTGAAGTCAGTGAAAAATCAAGTGGTAAGGAGTGTTCGTTGTCCATTTGTTGAGGGGGTAGGAGATGAAAAAGAGCAAGTCCCAATAACAAAAATCATGTGCCATTTTTAGATGTCACACTCATATTTCCTGGAAGCATCCAAGAGAAGTATATTTTTGATGTGCTTCAAAAATGAAAATTAATTGTTTTCATATGTGTATTTCTTAAAAACAGAAGGGTTTTTCTAAATTATTTTTAATTTCTTTTTAACAATTAATTTCAAATAGAAGGTCTTGATTTGTCCTGGAAACTCTTTTTCTTAATTCACTATGTCATACACAATTTAAATTTTTAAGAAGAGATAATTTTTTGTAGTGTACATACTGCAGTTGGGCACTTTGAGGGATCTGAAGACATACTTTATTTTTCATTTGCTCGACCATTAAATGTAATGACAAAATGCCTAGTACAATGGTGGGGTTTGGGTTGTGTTGTTGTCATGGGGGTTTTTAAAAAACCTTTAATAAGCCCTTCAAAAAAAGCAAGAATCCTTGGTATTGGAACAAAACTTCTGAGTGTTCATATAGAGCTCTTCTGTACTTCATGTCAATTTAAAAGAACACTTTTTCTGGAGAGTAAAAATACAAGTAGAAATCACAATGTTATGCAGTCTTACAGCTGAAAAGCAGTGGGCTAATAAATACAACTGCAGATCTGAACTAATATTAGCTGCTGATGTGGACATACATACCTCAGTTTTTTGCCTCACAAGGTATGGTACAAGTTTAAACTATTGAGCTAAGCTCTGTCTATTTCTACTCCATTCAAAATGTTGACACCACTGTTGCAGATAATGGATTTGCAGTAATGAAAATATTTTACAACGCTTTCTGTGATCAAAATAGAAATTTGCTTCAGTAGGGATTAAATACAGAAAGAACCATAAATAAAACATGATTGAATGCATGAGTTAAATTAATGAATGTTGTGTTATCAGTATGTGTTATTGTGCACAGGAATCGTAGCACAAATATTTATTATATGTTTCTAATGATTATATTAGTAAGCTCATTTTTTGGCTTGCAATGCTTGCAGCTTAAGATAGTTAGCTATGACCTCTTTCATGTAATTTTATTTTCCATAAGTTTTCCGCTCTAGTATAATATTTTCTTGCTGAAGAACTGAAGTGAAGCAATCAGCTTTCCAGATTCTGTCAAGAAAGTGAAATACATTCTCTTTTGTTGTGTCTTACAGCTAGATTTTTTTAAAAAGGCTTGATTTTTCCTCTTCCTCTCCCCTCCAAAAAATTTTGAAAATAGTCCAATAAAGAGAGATCAGATGACTCTGGTCTGAGCATCTGACTGTGGTGGAGAAACAATTTCCTTACAAATCCAGAAGTATTAAACTCTACACTTGTGCTCTGGTCTTGGTTTTGCTGGGTCTGTACTGACGGGGAAAACTGAGAAAATGATTGCCAGATGACTTCTTCTCTTACGCAGTGCCGTAAATAAAAGTGACTGGTGTCTAGGGCAGACAGAAAAATTGAATTATGGTACTTAACATGTTACTTCTGGTTTATGCAGAAACAGTTATTTATGAAAGCACATTCTGAGTTCCTCTTGTTTGTTTTCACTTGTGGAAAATCATCTTGATTTGAAATTGAAACTTATCCTTAGTTCCTTCTCCCAGGTCTAACCGTGAAGGACTGTAATGCTGCAGTGACACAGCAGACTGACCTGCTCATGCACTGGAAGAGAAAACTAAAGCAAAGTTAACACTTCCCTGTGTTTGGGTGCTACAGAATGGTCTGAGTGACAGTCTTTACTGTCTGATTTCTCAGAGTTGCAAAGCACTGGTTGTCATAGTTGTGTAAACAGATGCTGGTTTATTTTTCTTCATTAAGTGCTTTGATTATTAGGTTTAATTCCCCATCCACTGCAGATGTACAGTTCTGTAGTAAAGCAGATAAAGCAGTCATGTTTTATTACCTGAAAATTTGTCAGGACATAAAATTTGATACCCTATCTGTAGTAATTTCTTACAGCTTTATTAGTTATTTTAGGATACCTGTAATTACTTCAAGCCTTAGAGTTCATTTCAAAACTCCACTCTAGGATCGTAATTTTTTTCAAAATCATAAAAGAGACAGTATCATTACAATAATATGTACTAAATCGGATAACTTCAAATCAATGTGTTATTTTCTTTGCCTACAGATTGTCTTCCCATGTGAATGCTGGGGAAATTATGGAGGCATTTTGTTTATTGAAAGTATTAGATTGTTGAAGCAGAGTAGAGTGAAATTCTTTTTTCTTAATGCATTTTCATGAGTTAAACAAGGCCATGTTACTCAGTGCTAATGGCATGAAGGGATTTTCCTACCTATTTTGAGAGTTACTCTGGTGAGCTGCAGTTTAAATTTGGCAGTTCATTTTAACAGTTGGAAGAAATTGAAACATCATGACAGTTTAATACATGAATAATCTGCTGTATGAGCTAATATCTGTATGTACAAATATAGCTCTGAATAAAGAGCAGAGTGACTAGCAGCTCAAAAGGCTGTCTCCAGGGGCCATGGTGCTGATAGGAGGAGGAATGTCAGCGGTAGGTCTGCTCACCTGCAAGGAGTGCCAAGATATATTGAGTCTCTGACTGTGCCAATATACTTATTATTGCTTTGTTTTTGTACAGAGAAAGAACCCGTCTTGAAATTTTCTCAAGAAATCATTTAGCCAATAACCTGTTGGCCCTATTTAGACAGGTGTACAGACTGATTTTGAGCCCCCCCCCCACCCCTCTTTACTTTGTTTCTACTGTATATGAGCTTCCTTCAAGCTGTGATGACTTTCAAGAATTTTTTTCCTCAAGGCATGGGACACAGTTGTTTTTCTAAATGCAGGCAGCTATTCCAACTGCACCTAGGCAAGTGTACACACTGACTTCAGGAATTGTAAACTACTAAATACATTGCAGAGCTTCCATGTGAAATTTCACAGAATATGCATCTTCAATTGAACAATATCTTTTTGAGGTTTCTGGTCTTTGTGTTTCTTCTGGTTTTGGGCAGGATTACAAAAGCTCTACTTAGGGGAGTATAGTTTGTGGTGTACCACCAAGTCTTTGTAAATTTTCCCATGTGGGATTAGTAAGTAGGAAGAAGATAGATTTCAAAATCCTGTTTTAGGACACCTTCACTAGCTGACTAATTAATGCCCTAAAATATACTTACAGAGTTGTTAATCCACATGGATACCATGTTTCTGTTCTGGTGTTAGGTTGGAGGTTTTTTTATCTAATTGTAGAGAAGGTTGTTTGTTACTGTTTAGCTATGCAAGATACTAATAATAAATAAAACCTTTGCACCTATATCTTGAAGGCAGAAAGCCCCAATTTCAGGAGCAGCAACTCCTTAAATAATCCTCTTTCTGTTCATGTTCTTGCTTTTTCCAAGATTACCCCTACACCTCATGCTTCTTCGGTTCCTTCAGCAGTATTAAATTTTGCAGCTCCTCAGGAGAAGGAGACTGATGCTGCCAGATCTGTAGACCAAACAGGTGCCCCTCTGAAGCTTTCTCTGCAGGTGTCATGGACCTGCATCTACAGCTGTTCAGAAAAGCCTATTAAACGTTCTTTCATGTAACATAATTAAACTCAGATATTGTGCAAAACTAAGAAGTCAGGAGATCTGCTTTATTTACTAGATGTGAGAGGTTTTAAATGCACCAGAAAATCATAACTTCAGTTTCTGGTGCATTTCCCAATTTTCATGAATTGATTTCAAAAAGTAGTCCTGAATTTTTTATTTTAACAGGAAAAAAATAGGCAGAAACTTAAGGTCCTGATGACTCAAACTTCTTACAGCTGAATACTTCTCGCCTTGATTTCTTTAAGAAACACTCAAGAATGTTAAAAACCTGTTACTTTAATAGTTTTTCATAAAATATCACATCACATGATTAATTAGCTGAGTAATGACTGCAATGAGCAATTTAAGGATTTGGTTTCATGTCTGAATTCAGATGAAGTTTTCAAAAATATTTTCATATTTTGTAATAAAAGCTTTAATTCCAGTTTTCCAACAGGATTTATTGTATTAATTTTGCACCATTTAAAGTTAATTTAAAAACTGCTTAGGAAAATAAATAGGAGCAATCATGTTTTGGTGTAAAATAAAAATTGGCAGAGATTGAAGCAGACTGCTTGCCCAGTTTCTAACATGGATGAATTCAATGTCAAGACAGTGTTCAGAATAAGAAAATAAAAGCAGAGTTAGACTTTATTTCCTGCTGTGGTGGGGTTTTTTGAGCAGCTGTTAAACTTTTCTTTTGAGGTTTGGAATTTCTCAAATCCTTCCTGTGTAAAAAATTGGGTGTATGAAGACCTGGAGGCATCACATCCCAGAAAGCAGTTTGCACATAGCAGAAACATGCTATGCTGGTACTCAGATTTTAACAAGACATTTTAAAAAGGTTTATTCTCCTCTTTCTCAACCAACAGGTTCGCCATAAAATGACACAGAAGGTTTATGCAATGAAGCTCCTTAGTAAATTTGAAATGATCAAGAGATCAGATTCAGCCTTTTTCTGGGAAGAGCGAGATATCATGGCCTTTGCCAACAGCCCGTGGGTGGTTCAGGTAAGGAAGATAAAAGTAAAATAATGGCAACAATAGCAGTAGTAATGATGCTGAGGCCATAAATACTTCCCAGTCCTGAGCTGGTTTTAAATTTACATTGAAACTCAAATCAAGGTTTAGGTTCAGATTTTTACTTTTAAAAAATATATTTTTACAGCAATTTCACTAAGTTTTGTATGCTTGGCTGTGTTAAAAAGTAGATTAATTTGCATTTTAGTTACTACAAATTAATCATAAAACAGAATTAAATAGATTATTGAAATGCCTGCATAATTATTTGGAAAAATAAGGAAGTTATCTTTCCATCGGTAAAAAATTCTGTATAGGAATGTAGAAACAAATGTGATGATGATGTAGAAACAAATGACCTCATGATACAGTCAATTGATCACAGGCAATTGATATTAAGAGTGCTTTAAATAGCCACTGTCTTTTCAGCTGCAGTTTGATATATGGATGAGTGTGCAGTCCTGGTCTCCTGCAAGGACAGGGGCTGTAGCAGTGGTTTCCTTGAAACCATCTTCTCACAGTGGTCAGTTCTGAACTCACATCAGCACTCGGCATGTCCAGTAACAGAGAGCTGACTTCTTCCCCTGGTCTTGGACGCTGTCACTTGCAGCTGCCTGGTGACATGTGTCATCAAGATGCTGTAATGTGAATTATGCCTTCGGGAACAATCAGTACTGATTATTGCCATTTGTTGTAACTGGTAAATTGCGCCAGTTAACAAAAGGAGTAGTGAAAATGTGTGCTTGGAGAAATTGTTAGTCCTTATAATTAATTTAAATGTTCTCATATATATTTCTATGCTTCTTTATATTTGATAAGACTGACTTGAAGCTTTCCATATCTTTTTCATAACACTTTACCTCTGGTGTACAAATATGTTTTGCTCATTGAGCACATTTTGTGCTCTTGCCTATATTCAACAGAAATACTTAAACAAATAGATGATTTTTTTACTTAGTTCTTTGTTCTAGTAATTGTCAGGAACTATTTTTCACATGCAGTTGAAAGTAACGAGAAATGCATGGCATCGATTTTCAAAGGAAAGAGTCACAAGCAGGATATAAATGTGTGTCTGCATTTGTAAATAGCAAGTGAACTAAAGTGTAGTTGCAATTGTGCCTTCTATGATTGTGTATTAGTGTGATATATTTAGGTGATGTGGTCCAGTGGGGTAGACATTGAGCTGGTTTGAAGAAAATATAGGTCCTGTTCTGATCTAGAAACTGGGACAGATCACGCTGGTTCTCTCTGTTTAGTTTTTAATTTGAAAAAGAAATGAAACAAGAGCCCTAGATAATTTTAAATTTTTTTTATTAAATCCCTTGAGAGCAATAACTAAAGTGCTGTATAAAGACATAGTGCTGTTATTTATTTTTATATTACTATCTCTACATGTGATAAAATAGAGATTATTTTGAATCTTCATTTGGATTTTAATGGCCCAATCAATTATTGTACTATATATTGGAAACATTATCCATTTGTGCAAGCAAATACAGTGCAGCATATATGTATTAAAATATTTATTTCTAATCTAGGTCTTCTGTCACTACTTATGCTAGTAATTTTGATCTGAAAGTCAAATCTCCATAACATACCTGCCTTTCATGGTTCCTCATCCTCCAGTTTCCCTGATTCTGACTTCATCCTTTCCATGTATCCTGTTTTTTAATTGCCTTTTAATTTTTTGTGTAATTTAAAGATATGAATGATTTTAGTTTTTAAGGTAATTTCCCTGAGAAATAAGGTGAGACTTTCAGAGACTTTTTCACAGTCACTGAACATTTGATAGTAATGCTTTTTGCTGGACTGGGCTATTTTCAGGCCTGGTGATAACCAAGTGGAATCTCTAAAACTTCAGCACTCTGGGTCTGAAATACATTTTAAAGAGACTGAATTTACTTTCACTATCATGCTAGTAGGAAACATACTATCATGCTACTTTTACTATCATGCTAGTAGGAAACATACTGACTGCCACTTATACCAGACTAGCATTTTATTGTTAAGGACCGTTTCTTTGTATTGTGTTAGTTTTCTTCAGGAACATTTTGTTTTTATTTCTTATTTCAATATGTGTTGACAAAATCAGCAGTGACTTTGCAAACATGTACAGAGATAAGGAATTTGTAATATAGAAAATTTGGAAACAGTCTAAGATGCTGCTCACTGTTGATCTATTTTCAAATCAGAACAGGATGCTCCCTGTTGCAGATTTGTTACTTTGCATTTTGACTCAGTGACACTTCTTAATGCCAGGAAACATGGAGATAGATGGATAGATGGATGGATGGATGGATGGATGGATAGATAGATAGATAGATAGATAGATAGATAGATAGATAGATAGACAGATAGATGCCTATAGTATTAAAATAATCAGGAAATACTTTTATACTGTCTTAAAAATTATAATGAGGGGTTTCTGAAGTTCAGTAAATTTCAAGGTACTCTCATAGTTAATAGAAAAATGTATATTTTATGCATATTAAAAGTAATCTTGAAAAAGTATTCTCAGGTTCAATGAAACTTCAAGATAAAGGGCTTTATTCCTTTCCCTAGCTGTCTGAAAAATAATTGCATTTTTTTCCTTTCCTTTTTTTTAATGTTGCAGCTATTTTGTGCCTTTCAAGATGACAAATATTTGTACATGGTAATGGAATATATGCCAGGCGGAGATCTTGTAAACCTTATGAGCAATTACGATGTGCCTGAGAAATGGGCCAAGTTCTACACAGCTGAAGTGGTTCTTGCTCTTGATGCAATTCACTCCATGGGCTTGATACACAGAGATGTGAAGCCTGACAATATGCTTTTAGATAAGTATGGGCATCTGAAGCTGGCAGATTTTGGCACTTGCATGAAAATGGATGAAGTAAGTATGCAACTGAATAATTTACCGTCTATTAAACTGTAATTCTATCTTACATCTATATCTAAGGTTATTTTCTTATGAAGTATAACACCCAAAGGAATATTCATATAATGAACTACTTGATTAGAAAGCTGATTCTTGTTTCCTATTTTAAATATAAGAGTACTTTAAATAGTATAACCTTTTCTGTTATAAACTGTTCCCTCACATGGAAGAAGGATGTAAACTTACTCTTTGCTATTTTTGGAAGCATGTGCCTTTATGAATTTCTAAGGTACAATTTTTTTACCAAATGTTTGAAAAGCTCGCAAGATAACTCTTAGTTTCAACATTAATAATCTTGGAGCAGTTCATAAGATGACATTTTTTTGTAAATGAAATTATTTTATAGGCAAGATACATTCTGTGTGTGTTTTTCCTTCATCTAATTGTTCTCATAGCATCCTCTAGTGGTCATTCAAATGAGGTCACAGTACGGCAGCAGTGGTATGTGATATATTGATTAAAATCTGTTAGTTATTTGTCAGGATGCCAAGATATCAATTAAAATTATTTAATTGTCCAGATTTAGCCATGTATAGCCAAATACAGTTTTCTAATGAGTTTGTATAAGAATATTTTTAACAGGATACTTTATATTATTAAAAAAAAACCTTGAAAATGACCTTTTGTAGTTTACACTCTTAGAATCTTGCCTGACAGACAGTGTTGTGCTGTAATTTACAGAATATACTCTTCCTATGAAAAACTAACTATTCTTCTTTTGAAAAACTGTAAGATTTTAACATATACAAAAAGCTGTATATGAATGTGTGCTATGATTTACCTGGTCTTTGAAAGTTTTCTGTAGTAGTGTTGGCAAGGGTGATCCTTTTAAGCTTACTTGCTTTTATGTTTTGGGTTTTTTTCTGTATTGTTTAGGCAGTGCTTGATATCATTTCTGCGATCTACTTAATTTGCATTTGCATCATTAAGTTAATGTCTCTTCAGTAGTATCCAGAAGTACTGTGTCTGTTCTGGGTGGGTTTTTTTCATGTGACAATATATTAATTTCATCATTGTCCAACTGCAGCTGTTTATTGAAGTTCAGTCTCTTCAGTTTTGTTGATGTTGTATTTGTTAGTCTAAAGGCAGAGACAATATGTACCTCCATTTTGTTAATTTACTTTCATGTATTTTAGAGGACAGCATTTACTTAATTAAAAAAATCAAAAGTAGTACTTGGTCTCTTAATTGTAATTAGATTGTCTTAAAAGAATCTGTTGTTTGTTGGAAGCGACAACAAAAAAGCATCAAAAAGCTCACAATATAAATCTACCAAAAAACGGCGATCCTCTGTGGTATTTTAGGGGCCTCAGAAATGGTGGACCTATACCTTTTATGATGGTATTGTAAATGTGACAAATGCATCCGTGTTTCTCATAAAGTTACAGTGAGCTCCACTTTAGACCAGGCATCATCAATGGACCAGTGATCTCCTAGAGAAGTTAACTTTTTAAAGGATTCAATTTTAAGTTCCTTGTGTTTCTCACAGTCAGTGGAATGGCAAAAATTTTTTGTACAGGAAGCTTTAGAAGTTTGAGAAGCTTTCTACAGGAAGCTTTTAGAAGTTGAGAGGTTCTGGATTGTCTCCAAATCTCATGCTACTTCTTACAAAACATGAACACATCCCAGCTGTGTAAATATAATATTGATGTTGGCAGACTGATTTGTAAAAAAATATATGCTTACCCAATACTTATTTATTTTTTGGATTTGGATCTCTTTTAGCAGTAGTGAGCATTAGCATCTTCCTTATGCTGTTGAAAACCCAGAAAAATTTTGCTGCCATTTGTTGAGGGATTTTTCTGACCTTTGCTGTGGAATTGTGTTCAGTGTTTGCTTAAGTCAGCCAGGCCAGAACAGACACTTGCAGCAGAATTTCTCCTTATCATTTTGTAAAGAGTTGCTAAGTGTTTAGGTGATCTTTCCCAGCATAAAAGGAACTGTTCTGGTTTTGTAACTCATTTGTGATAATTGGGGGTTGGTAGCATTGTTTTTCATTGTTTGTCTAGGTTTTTTAAAATTAGTTGTCTAATTTAAAATCTGCATCAAAGTGAGTATTTCTGTTGTTGAATAAAGAATGGCATTAGACTCAAACATTGAGTAGGATTTGTGGTTCCCGTTTTTGGTATTTAGGTATATTAGGTGGACCAGGGCAGGGTTCACCAGTCTGTCTAATCCTCAGGTGTTGTGTAAGAGCTGAAACGGCAGCTGGCTTTGGTTGGTATCGCAGGGCCAGGAGCTCCCAGTGTTGCCATGCTCAGCACTCTCCTGTGCTCCTGAGCTTTCAGCAGAGCACCGATTCAGAGAGTATCTGTTGAAAAAGATGTGACCAAAAGAAGGGATGTTTGCCACTTGGGATTATTGCCTCAGCCCAGGCAGTTTAGCTGAACGAAGCAGCGTTTTCCTCTTTTTGGAGCTCAGCTTCTTTCTCACTGAAGCTTGTCCAGTGAAAAGGACTCTGCTGGATCCTTCCTGCCTCGGTGCATTGTCTGCTCTTAACACCTGATGTGTGCGGTCCTTGTGTTTCCACACAAACACCCTTCCCATCTTGTTTACTGGAAGGAACTCCCTGAGGGAGTGAAAGCCTGATTGTCAGCCTTGGTTCAAGACAGCAAGTCCTTCAGGTTTGATGGAGATCCTCCTGAAGATGAAACCTGAATTGCTTTGTCTTCAGCAATAAAATAATGTGGAATGATGCTGGGAAGCATGACAGCCTCACCTCCAAGTTGTCAGGATCTGCAAGAGCATTGCTGTGTCTCCTGGACAGCCTGTTTTTTAAGATTGTGCACTGCACTGTACATCTCTCACGTATCTGCAGGAGATGAGTTCCAAGGTCCACCATGATCTTTTGAGGTGATGAGAAAAGTTTCAGGTAAAACACTGGCCTGAGACTCCTGACAGGAAGCTTTGCATGACAACTGTTACAGTAAGAATGCTCCTCAGGCAGAGAGGCTGTGCTTGAAACACAGGAGTAACACATTGCCCAGAGAAAACAGCGCCATTTAAGTCTCTTCAGAATGAAGGGACTGCCAAAGTGCCCTGTACTGGACAGAGAGCATGTCCCTGTTTACTCAACTTTGATGCCAGAGACCACAGGCTGACTGTGGTATTAAAGGTATCCAGTACTTAAAAATACATACAGAACAACACCAAAAGTTCTTTGAAAGAACTGTGTAAATGAGCAGAACAGAAATCTGGGAATTTCATAATCAGGTGATAATGGGCCAACCTCCTGAAGGACTTGGTAGAATCCCCATTTTGTAATGCAGTCCCACAGGGTGTTAGATAATCTTTTATCAGCTCCTTTTCCTTTGACTGGTTGAGTTAGATGATCTTTCAGGCCCCTTCCAAGCCAGGCTGTTCTGTGATCTGTAAATGTATTTCTAGGTTAGTTCCTGAGACAGAAGGTAGAGAGTTTTATGGGGAATAAATAGAAGCAGCTTCATGTGCTTCAGAGAGTAATGGCCCATTGAGCCTGGTGTTAACATGCAAAGGCTTCTCTTACTGTAGAAGTATTTCTTTGTTCTACTGTTCAATTCTTCGGCCTGCTCTTCGTCTCTTCATTCTGGAACTGAGAATTTAAAATTCCTTTAGGTTTCAGTTTTAGCATGGAGTCATAGAAGATAGGCACTTGCCAGGAGGACATTTGAAGTATTCCATAGGTCTTTACAGTATGCAGTCATCCCTTTAGTTTTTGCCTGCTGGTTCATGACTTTCTGGATTCTGTTTTAGTACAGAAATAAACGCTTCTCACAGTTCATATTGTATATGAGAAAGAATTTGTCATGTGGTGTCTAAATTTTGTGTATCAGTACAATTCCAAAATCAAATGGTTCTCTTATTTTATTTAACTATGTATTTTGAACTCAGTCGTTGCTACTAGTATTTTGTATTAATATTCAAAATTAATATATATTGCCATTCATGCTGATGGCAAAAGGCACAAAAAAAGCTTTGTAAAATGGTTTAGATAAAACTTTGGATTAGGAAACATAATAAAAGAAGAGTGTATTTTTGGTACTTCTCTAACTTCATCCAGGATTTCATTTCATTCATCCATCTGGTCTCAGGAGAGAATTCAGTGAATTTCATTAAAGGAAACAAGACTTATAACTCTGAATCAGAATGATGGCAGAGCTGATTGATGCTTCTGCATCACTCATTCCCTACATTTTTAGTTTCTCAGTGTGAAGCAGAGTATGAGGAATCATTTCATTGATACAATTGTGGTAATATGTTGATAAAAAAAATAAAGCTTTGCTATTCTTTAAAAATAGCTTCTCCTTTTATTCTTCTTTCTATATATAAACATAAGCAAAGCGTGTATAAAAAATTACCTATAATTTGATTTATAGGCTGAATTAGACAAAATTGTTATGTATCTGCTTTGTAGGCCTAGAATTCATAACTTGTCAAAATTATTCTAAAATATGTCCCTGAATTCAATGAGGAAAGGAGCAGTCTGGTACGCTGTTTACCTTCATATTAAAACCAATGGTAAAAATAATAAAATTGCTGAATTTTGAGAAGATGAAGTCAAGAAAAATACTATGGAGTAGGCAGGGGTAAGGACATTACCAAGAAATGTCATTTCAATACACATTGCTTCTTGAATTATAATTAGTCTTTAAAACACACTCCTGAAACCAAGTATTTTCGGCTATATTTTTGATGGTTTTCTGTCTTACTAACAGAGGAATTGGTTAGAGAAGTGCTCAGAAGGCCCTTGAGCTGAGCCTTTTGTGTTGTTGCTGTTGCCCAGACAGGAATGGTGCGCTGCGACACAGCTGTGGGGACTCCCGACTACATCTCGCCAGAAGTCCTGAAATCGCAGGGGGGCGATGGCTATTACGGACGGGAATGTGACTGGTGGTCTGTAGGGGTTTTCCTTTTTGAGATGTTAGTTGGTAAGTAATGATTTCTTCCGCTAATGAGATATCATTGAGTCTTCGCTGTGCCTTTAGCTGCACTTTGCTGCATGGAGGCTGCTCGTACCTCTCTGACAGCTTCTGACTTGCTGTGGCTCGCTGCTGTTCTCTTTGCTCTCTGTCACTCTGGTGGTGTGACAGCTGTTTGCGTGCTTGCTCAGTGATTAGTTCCCTGACTTGGTTCAGCTTAAAACTAATTCTTAGAATAGTTTTAACTGGGGTCAGCTACCTCACCACATTTGTGCCACCTCAGGCAGGATTGAGTTTACAGGGACACAGGAGAAGAGAGGAATGGCGAGGGCAGGCCTGCTCTTTTCTTTTGTCCTTTACCACAGCACATCAGTGTCTTCTGTTAGGTCAAAGTGTGGAAGTATGGCTCGATTCTTTCTTTTGTGCTTGAGTCAGGATTTTCTAGTAAAATTCACTGGACTGCTATGGCAACAAACATAGAATATAATCTATTAAGGACATGAGTCATCTGCATCTTAAAATATAGTGAGGATCAGTATGATAGTCTGGTAGCAAAATACTGATTATGGAAGGATGTAATTGACCGTACAATTTTAAAAATCAGCATTTTCTGGGAATATTGCAGATTTGATGTTTCTGGTATGCTGAGACAGGAAATACACTTAAACATATGATGCTGTTACTATTTCCAACTCGTTCAGAATTACAGCATTTTGACTTTAAGAATGTGTGGTTTAATAGTCTCTCATGAACAATTTTAGCAGTAAATAAAATTATTCTGTTCTTGAAATATTGGGCATAGCTGTCCAGAATGTTTTCTCAGCATTTCAGAGCCTCTCTTTTTGTCCTCCCTGTATCTAGGAGGAAAATATTACTTCATTTCTCCATATCCCACATATTGGTAGAAAGTATCTGTTTTTATCTGTACTTAGTATCAGATTCGGGCTATGGTCTTCTAAAACTTTGCACTTCAAAGAAACCACAGAAACAGTTTTCTTATTCTGGTTTTGATAAAGCTGCAGAACTAATGAAAATGGTAATTTTATTATGAAAATGAAAATTTTATTGTGTGCTTAACTAAACCGTAAAATGTTGGTCACAGGATGAATCCTAACTTTAGTTCAGTGTCTTAAGATAGTTTTGAGGTGTGGCCAAAATCAAAGCTGTTTCCAAGACAGAAGAGGAAGGTTGGGAAAGAGGGAGGCAGCAGCAAATATCAGTGATTCCCAGCTGCAATGCTCTGGCATGGCAACCTAATAAATTTACTAAAAGTCTAGAAGTTAAATTCAAGCTGGTGTGTACTACTTTCTTAGTTTTCTATAAAATGACAGAAAGAGACAAAAGTTGGGATTGTTCTTTCAAAAGCAGAATGGTTGTTGTCCATTGGTTTGTTTACATTTTTTCATGTTTGTGGCTTTGGAGGTGCTCAGTTCCTAGCTGAAGGCTGCGGCCTGCGATGCCGGGTGATTCCTGCCTGCACGCAGCACACCAGAACCCAGGAGAGAGCCCAGCTCACGTTCACTTTGTTCACCTTCTCTATTAAACCTGTGGATTAGCTGGGAGAAAGGATTCCTGTGAAAGTTGCAGCTTCTTGATTACAGACTCAAACCATTTGTATGTTAACAATGTTGCCAGTTAATTTGATTGTCAGTTGCCTCTATCACAGCCTATTCTTTTCACTTGCCCCAGTTTTACCTTTCTTAAGTCTAGTTCCTTTGCAAATATCTTTAACTACAGCCTAGGCTGGAAACCTCGGGGTAAGAAAAGTCAATTATTTTAAAAGCCACCTTCCGTGTTAATATGAGCACTCAAGCTGATGTAATTTGTCAGTCAACAAGATTTATTAATATGGGTTTAACAGTGTGGTAACACACTGGGAAGGCTCCTACTTAGAGCTGACATGCCTTAGGGAGGATAGACCTGTGGGCCTCTGAAATGATCTTCAGAGAGCTTTGGTGGATTCCTTCCAAAAAATGTGCATGAGCAAGTCTTTAATGAGTTTTGGTCCATTTTACCCTTGGAATGTTTAAAGATTGATTCATATGGGTGTCGGCCATTGTGTAAATTAGAAAATATATTGAGAGCTTTAAGGCAGAACAAAAGATGTAATTCACCAGGCAAAATTTTGGTAGTGATAGACCGGATGGAAAATTGTGTAGTTTGTAACACAGACATTTTAGGGAAGGAATATTTTTAGTAGTATGCATTATTTGTACAATGTATGTCCAAATTTTTTCTTAATAAAAGACTCTTCTAGGTAAACTGCTTGTAGACTTTTCATTATCTCTTCTGTCTTGCTTGACTCACATAACTTAAACATGATGTAAAATCACAGCCAATTCACTATTTTATTTTCAGGCGATACTCCTTTTTATGCAGACTCGCTAGTAGGAACATACAGTAAAATTATGGATCATAAGAACTCATTGCATTTCCCTGATGATGTGGAAATCTCTAAGCATGCAAAGAACCTTATCTGTGCCTTTTTAACTGATAGGTAAGTGTACATACTGTTCTGGCACTGTTTTTTATTTTGGATGGTACATTGTAAAAATTAATTCCTTCTCCTACTTCTCCTGATCTCTGTTCAAATCTCTTCTGCCAAACCTCCTGTTCTCTAGTTTTTCTTTTGAGGTGTTTTTTCCAGGTATTGTATTTTATTTCTATGAGCAGTTCTGACAGCTCTTGTTAACAACACAGTTTGTGCTGGACAAATCCTTCCAATTGCACTAACAAACTTGTAAGGCTGAAAGTAATTCGTAACTCCAAGGCAAGGACAAAATTGTTTTGCTCAATGTCTGTGTGGGTGTGACTTAAAAAAAGTGGAAGGAAATACTTTTCTGAAAGTAAGCATGTATTTACTGAATTTTTTTTTCATTTGCTTTGTTGCATTAATTGGTAAATATAGCTAACAAACCCGCAAGGTTGTTGTTTTGGCTACCAAAAAATATCCTAGAAGTTTCCCTTGATGGAACTAAGCCACTTACTGAAATTAAGCTGTGTAAGCTTGTTCTTGACCTAAACACTTACATTTTGCTTACTTTCAGAAAGCAGAGATAATCTTCAATTTTACTGATTTAAAAGAACAACAGTGTAGGTCCACAGTTAGCTCTGGATCGATGATGCCTTCTTGTGCTTTCCTGTGATCACCTGAACTTGGCTGGAGCAGGGCATCCAGCTGCCATAGAAGGAGGAATTAGGAAAACAAAGTGCCTTATAATGGGTTTTGCATTCAAAGAGAGATTGTTTGCTCTACTGAGCAAGCCTGCGGTTGGTCAGGAAGGATGTGCTTTATTTAACAGCATTTTTCACCCGTAGTAGCTGAAGGGTAGAGAGAAAATATGATTAGAATTTAATAGTGTAAATGTAGTAAGGTGGACTTCTACTACGTGTGTCCCTCTTCCTGTTTATGTTTAACACAGGGCTCGAGCAATTTATTTGAAACAGATGCTGCGTGATCACTGCTGAAGCACTTAAAGAGGGACTAAACATTGACCCTGATTTATGGCTTCTTTTCCATGCATTGTTTTTATGTCCTGTGCTTGTACGTAGTTTCAAGACAGACTCCTCTGTTCAAACTAAAAGTTTCTTGTTGCATTTAAGATTTACTTCGTGGCAAATATCAGCAAGAGACGTGTCAGGGTTAGTTGTGGGGCAGAGGATGGAATTCTTAGAATATTTATTTTAGCCCAGCTTTGAATAACTGTTCTGTGCAGCAAGTCAGACCTTCCTGCACTTGCGTCTTACGGTCTGTCATGTGGTTTGGCAGACACGAAAGTTCTGCAGTTTTATTTCCCCCAAGGGTGTTGAGTTTTTGTTTGTGTTTTTAGTTTTTTCTTAGTTTTTGCCTCAGTGCTCACTTTCTTGCTTTACTCCCCACGTGGCAGACTCCAGATTCTGGACATTTTAGCAGTCACAGGCAGAGTGCATGCTAAGAATCAGTAAATTTTATATAAGAAACTACAGATTAGTGGTTGGTGTTTTTTCAGTTTTGTTTCTGTTTGATCATTAGTGTGGTTAACATAGACAATCTGTACTGAAAGTTTCATTGCTGCTTATGGACAAGTCAGAATTTTAAAAAAATTTAAAAAAAAACCAAAACAAAAGCAGCTATTTTTGTGACTCTGGATTAATTGTTGTTTAGGGATGTGCGACTTGGGAGAAATGGGGTTGAAGAAATAAAGCACCACCCTTTCTTCAGAAGTGATCAGTGGAACTGGGACAACATTCGAGAGAGTAAGTAAATCAGGTTAAAATTCTGTTTTATTCAGCATTTATAATAGTAGAAATGAAAAAAACTTCTGGTTGTATAAACAGTAATTTCTGACTATCAAGAATCTTGCTCAAACACTCATTTTTATCACTTGTATTATAAAATCTTAGATGAGGGAGGGTTAATAAATATGCATTTTTCCTACTGGGATTACCTCACCTTTATCGTGTTTTTGATGTAGAAGTTTCAATTTTAAACAATGGAATTGAAGGGTTCAAAATTTTAACTAAAAGGAATGCATGTTAGGTTCTGTTTCTCTGGTTTTTTTTGTTCTTTTGAGATTTTTTTTTGGTTTTCTTTCATTTTTCTTTTAATCTTCTGGTAGTTAAGACAGTAGTTTGACAGTGGTCCTGTGAGTTTTACTGTATGTTTTCTCATGTAAGGTATTGAGAACATGATCACTTTAGGTAAAAAAGCAAAGTATGTCAGTTCTTATAAGCTTGTCATAACTTCTAAAGTTATATATTTACTAAGAAGTTTAAAAATTATTATTGTAGTTGAAATTATATTCTCAAATGTGATTACCTGAGCAAATATGTCTTGCAATACTAGATGGTCTGTGCATTAGGCAATGAATACAAAAATAGATTGCTCTAGAAAAAGTTGTTTAAGGACAACATACAAGACAGTCTTTTAACACTAGAGAGATACCTGTATATAGCAAGTGACTGAGTCTTGGAGTGAAATGCATCTTTTTTCCCCCTTTTTATAGCTGCTGCTCCTGTTGTTCCTGAGCTTAGCAGTGATATAGATAGCAGTAATTTTGATGACATTGAGGACGACAAGGGAGACGTGGAGACCTTTCCGATCCCCAAAGCCTTCGTGGGAAACCAGCTGCCTTTCATAGGATTTACCTATTATAGAGACAATTTGTATGTGATACATTAATATGCATTTTTAAAAACATACCTGCACATTTTTTTCTTATATTCTTTCTTTTTTCACTCTAAATACATAATTTCTTCCTTGCATTATATTAATTTATGTCCAGTTGTGAAGATACAAAATGCAAAGTTTGAGTAAAATAATTTGTCACTCTTTCAATTATTTCAATAACTCTGATTAAACAGTGTATTTTTATATGCACAAAATTATACAATCTCTTAAAAAATCAGTTCAGGTTAAAATTCTGATAGATTTGTAATTTTTTTTTCTAAAATTGCTTTTTATTAGTTATTTTAGAAGAAAGCTTACACAGCATAATAACTTTCTAGAATTCATCTTGAATAATCAAGAAATAATTGTATGAATTAAAAAATTCAAGCTGCTGTAGTTTTGGAAACATTCTGTTAAGGAACAATTCAAATCAGAAAGATGCACTAACACCAAAATGAAACGAGCTTCATTCTGAGAGCAGCATGGGACAAATTGAGATTTGAGAGAATAGATTAAAATGGCAAGGTTGCCAGAGTTGTTGAAAACTTGAGTAAGAGCTGGAGGGATTTGTTTTTGTTTTTGACAGGTTGCTAAGTGACTCCTCTCAGTCTTGCAGAGAAAATGAATCTGTGCAATCTAGTAAAAATGAGGTTAGTGCCTTTTTTCCTTAGTATTAATGGGATGATTAACTAATTTTATTAAGTTTGTTAAGAAAAGACAAAGTCTAAAATAAGTGTTGAAATAGTTTTGTGGAGAGCTCTTTGTCTTTTAATGATCCTCAATAAAAATGATATTTTCTGTTTACAGGACTGTAAAGACGTAAGTATAGTATCTGAATTATGAAAGGAATAAAAAAATCCTTCATAATTTTATGTGAATGTGAAGTAACTTTAATATTTATTCACCAAATTGTTAGCAGTAAACCAGTTGTATTTTGAAGCAGTTGTAATCAAGTGTTAAGGTACAGTAGTATAAAGAGAAATTAATACAGATTTTTCTCGAATTCTTTTTGCATCCAGAATTTGTTTGGAAAGCCAATGTGTGAGGCTCTGTTTCCTACAGACAGCATTACTCTTGTGAAGGTCCCACACTTGCATTAATGATTCATGACTGATTTATTCAGAGTTTGAAAAAGTAAATTGTCACCTGCAGGGATAAAGGAATGTTTAAATCATACTCCAGTTGGAGCATATGGAGCTTGTTTATCCAGCTTGTGAAGATTGACAAATGAATTTAAATTTGCATGACAGGAAAAGCAATGGTATTTTCATATACTTACTTATGTTACTAAAATATTTGTATTTTTCAAATATAGATAGTATGTTGTTAACATTTCTTAAAACTTATCATTCCTTTTCAAAGTTTAAAAAATACATAAAGGAAATGCATTATGTATTGACCAGATAAATTTAAATGCACAACATTATTAGACTCCACTTCCTTCCTGTCATTGATGAAGAGATGAATAGTTTTAGACTTCACCTTTTAAATAGAAATGGTACTGCTGTTTAAAATACATATGGTCGCCTTCATGATGTTTGCTTTATGTTGTGTTAGTAAATGCAGATGGTAAAATTTTGCATTTCACTTCTGACAACTTATTTTATTTGTATTTTCTCAAGCAACAAATCTCCAGTTTTGATGTCCTTGTCAATGTTCCTGTTGTGGAAATCTGCTAATTGTAACAGTTATGAAGTGTTTTGGAAAACCACATTTTTATATTTCATGTTTGGGGGGTAGAGGAGGAGGAGGAAGGGAGGAAAATAAATGCGTTTGAAAGCCTGAAGTCATGAGATTAATCCAAAATTTATTATTTATAATTTATTTCATTAATATTTGCATACTGGACTCACAATTATTTCTTTAAAATATTTCAGTAAGCAAACCAAATCATATCCAAAGTGTTCATTAGCTTCCAAGATGTGAGACTAAGAAATTCTTCTTTATGTGAGGTCATTCAACATGTTTAGCCATATTATCTAATATTGTCCAATTTGGTCATGTACACCCCTTTTTTATTTTTTCATTTCATTTAGAAAATGCTATCCAAAAACATCTGCTCCAGTGGAAAGTCTCTGGCTACAGAGCACAACAAAGGGCCGGTAACAATGTTTTTTGCCCATATAAATTTAATGACTCACAATCTGTGGCACTTAATTCTGTGATGGTTCAATTCAATTCAGTATGCAGCAAATTTTGTTGCTATAAATCCATATATTTAAAATTATCACAATTAATACCTTGTAAAGATGTAACCTTCTAGTAATGGTTTTAAAATAATATACTGGAAAATTGAATTAATTTTCCTCGCTTTCCCTTATTTTTTATTTAATTGAATTGCA
This sequence comes from Onychostruthus taczanowskii, assembly GCF_017590055.1. Taxonomy (NCBI): domain Eukaryota; kingdom Metazoa; phylum Chordata; class Aves; order Passeriformes; family Passeridae; genus Onychostruthus; species Onychostruthus taczanowskii. The sequence goes on from NW_024497629.1 coordinate 8,210,048, forward strand.
TTTGTTTTCTGTGAAAGTATATTTTTATATGTGGGCTATGCTTTTTTGACATTTTACACAGTTTCAGAAAAAACTAAGCAAGCTAGAAGAACAGCTCAGTAATGAATTACAAGCCAAAGATGAACTAGAACAGAAGTACAGGTGAGAATGTTTCAACATGTTTGGTATGTTTATAAAGATGTTTCATTAGACCTTTTGTTTTTGAATGCTTAAAAGCATTTTAATCCACTTTGGGGATTCCCAGCTCTGCTAGCAGACCTTGCTGTAAGTTGCTGGCTTAATTCTTACTACTCCTGTGAGTACTGGGGTGGTTTTCTGGGGGTTTGTTGAGGTTTTTTTTTGCTTTAACTCCCTATAAGAATCTCACTGTTTAGTGATTTCACCAGTCCTTTGAGGTTTCATGTTTTTGCTTAAAATAGGATATCTTGCATAAAAATAATGAGACAAAAGCACCTTACATAAAAATAGTGTAACACATCCAAACATTCTAATTTCTGTTTTATCAGCAGGGTTTAAAATTATTTTTCAAATTTGTTCAGGTCTACAAGTGTTCGTTTAGAGAAGATAGCAAAAGAGCTCGATGAAGAGGTAAGGCCATAGATTTCTTACTGGAATTAGAACTTTAACATTTGTGCGTAGATTTTCCCCTTCAATAACAGCAAATTGCTTTTGAGTAGCTGTATATTTTATAGCAAATAACTCCAGTTGTTTTTTTGGTGTTCACAAGCATGAAATTGTTGTCACTGCTAAAATACTTTTATTATGATTTCTGTACTGTAACTGCTCATTTCTTTCTAGAACTGGATTTTTACCATATTTTTAAGTTGACAGACAGCATGATACAAGTATCCCAAACATATTTTAAAAACTGAAGGTGTGAGAGTAGTGTTTCCAGAGAAGGAAGACCATGCTTTGGATTGCTTGGTGTTAGTAAAAGGACCCTATTTCTTGCCCAGCTTTGCACCTTACTGCTTCTGCAAATTTGGATGTGGCTGTGTACAACTTAATGTATGGCTCATGCAGGTGCATGTCAAGACCTTACCTTTACATGTATGTTTCTCTGCTTCCAGAGTGACTGCTTAGGCAGGTCTACCAGGTTTGTCAAATCCAGATGATCAAACAGTATTTAAATTGCAAAGCTCCTGGCCATAGACATCCTGGGCTGGATTTGACCACGTGCTCTGATACGTAGTATTTGCAGCAGGCAGATGGACTGGCTTCCTCCATTACAGACTAAACTGAGTGCAAGAGTTGTGTTTCTATCGTAAAAGAATACCACTCCTGTGTGTGTAATTAGTGGTGTATTTTTTTAAATATATCCAGATAACTTCAAGGAAGAATGTAGAGTCTGCAGTCAGGCAGTTAGAGAGAGAGAAAGCTCTTCTTCAGCATAAGAATACAGAATACCAGAGGAAAGCAGAACATGAAGCAGATAAGAAACGCAATTTGGAAAATGAGGGTATGTTGAACCATGCTTGAAGGTTTCATTTTGATGTGGGTTTTTAATACTTAAAATAAATTAATTATAGTTCCAATTCAAGTGTTTTCTTGACAGTGATTAACAATGTTGAATTGTTTTTATTGCAGTTAACAGTTTGAAAGACCAACTCGAAGATTTAAAAAAGAGGAATCAGAACTCTCAAATATCAAATGAAAAAATTAATCAACTACAAAGACAGGTATGTCAGCTTTATATACATAGGTATATTTTAAAATAATCATTGCTTGAAGTACAGATTTTGGTAACAGTGGAGGAATTTGAAATGTGCAGTTGGGTTCTTTCTTGTTAGGTTTTGGTGTTCAAAAGTAATCTTAAAATATAGTCCTTACTTCTTTAATCCATAAAACGTAGTATTATGTAGTAGAAATAGTGGGATTTATATTTTAATTGTTTCTGAATTATGTTTTTATCAATCTTAGTTGGATGAAGCCAATTCTTTGCTGCGGTCAGAGTCTGATACTGCAGCCAGGTTAAGGAAGAACCAGACAGAAAGCACAAAGCAAATCCAGCAGCTGGAAATTAATAATAGAGAATTACAAGATAAGAACTGCCTGCTAGAGAATGCAAAACTCAAACTGGAGAAGGAGTATCTCAATCTTCAGTCAGCTCTAGAATCAGAAAGGAGAGATCGAAGTCATGGATCAGAGATTATCAGCGATTTACAAGGTATTTCTGCAAATCTTCTGAAGTTAAGATTACTTCTTGTTTCTGGTGTGGGTGGTGTTATTTGAATTTCAGACTGTGACTAGGTAAGAGTGCTGTTTTATAAAACATTACATAATTGTGAATAGCATTTAAGAAAAAATGTGTGGTGATACCTATAAAACATTATTGGAAACTTTTAGAATCACCCCAAAAGGAGACATTCTTAATAGTCAGAATTAGAAGTTGTTATATTTTTAAAAATGTTATCTCTGAATAGATAAAATACAGTCTTGTTTTCACACACTGACCGCAGCCTCATTAATATTTTGGTAATTTTAAGGTCGAATATCTAGCCTTGAAGAAGAAGTGAAAAATGGGAAGAGTGCATTAGCCAAACTGGAAATGGAGAAAAGACAATTGCAAGAAAAGCTCACAGATTTAGAAAAGGTAACAACACTGCTAAATGAACATTATTGGTGTTAAATTCTTACAGAATTTTTGAATTTGTACTTTTATTATTTGAGACATTGCAACTAAACCTATGCAAAAATATAAGCCTTGTTTTGTTGGTGGGTTTTTTTGGGGGTTTTTTGGGGTGTTTTTTTTTGTTTTTTGGGTTTTTTTTTTTTTTTTTTTGGGGGGGTTTTTTGGTGTGTGGGTTTTTTTTTGTTTTGTTTTTGGTTTTTTTTGTTTTGTTTTTTTCTTTTCCAATTTGAGAAGTGGAGGAAAAAAGACATCATACAATCATGATGCATTTTACTGCTGAAGTACTTAAGTACTTAATTATGTACTCGGGTGTGTACCTTAATGTACAGTAGCTAAATTTCATTTAATATGTGGAGTTTTTTTAAACTCTCATTATTGCAAAAAAGAAAAGAACCTCAGCCAATAGGATTTTTTAACAAATCTTTTACTGAAATAAAAGGCTTGAAAAATGTCTTAATAAACTTAATCTTTGAGCTGCTCTTACTACAGAATCTTGGTTGTTAAGGCAGTAATTCTGTAATTGTTTGCAACTGGGGATGTCATTGTCCATTTTTAGAGCACTTTGGCATTCACAAAAAAAAACATTTATGGAAATGAGTTCTCAGTTCCTTAGCATGAGCTCTCTCTTCTATCCAAGCATCCTTCCAAGCAGCATGTTACTGTTGTTCAAAACTCTGCCACTAACCTGGTGTATTTAATGTTTTATTTCAATGTTATTTTTTCTTTAACAGGAAAAGAGCAACATGGAAATAGATATGACATATAAATTTAAAGTTATGCAGCAGAACCTTGAACAAGAAGAAGCTGAACATAAAGCCACAAAAGCACGATTAGCAGACAAAAATAAGATCTATGAGTCTATAGAGGAAGCAAAATCTGAAGCCATGAAAGGTGTGTATTTGATGTCACAGTTGGACTTAGGTGTGAATTGTACAAAGTAGATAATAAAATCTCTCATTGTGCATATTCTGGTGCATCTCATGACACCTGAAACATCTTGAAGGCAGGGATAATTGCCAAAAAATCCAGAAGATAGCTCTTACTTTTGAATTAAATGGCTTATGTTTATTGCAGCTAATTTAAAAACTTCCTACAAATCCTGTCCTTCCAATTGCAGAGCATTCACAAAAAATTTGAGCATGCAGATCTTCAAAAGAAGCAAGAATGATTCAGTAATAATGGCTGAGTCACTTGGCATATCAGGTTCCCAAACAGCTTCAGCTCTTTGATTATATACTGTTGTAGTCAGAGCACAGTAGATTTAAATGTTTTATTTTTAAAATTCCACCCGTTTTGTTTGTCTCAGAGGTGTTGCAGATAAACTGGAAGTTATCTAGAAGCTCAAAAGTAGGAAATAGCTTGTCAGAAATGCTTGAAAAAGCATCCTCTGGGTGTGTATCTGCTGTGAAAATTTTAATTAATCACTTCTAAGTAGTCTTTCTCTTCAGCTTTAAAAGGAAAAACATGGCTTATTGTTAGTACAGGGTGGATATCCTCTTCCCTTTGGCTTCCAAAATCTGCTGTTTACACTTCACTGATGTCTTACATTTTTTACTTCACAGAAATGGAAAAGAAACTTTTGGAAGAGAGAGCTTTAAAGCAGAAAGTAGAGAATCGGCTGTTGGAAGCTGAGAAGCAGCGCTCCATGTTGGACTGTGATCTCAAACAGTCGCAGCAGAAAATAAATGAGCTCCTTCGGCAAAAGGATATTCTGAGTGAAGATGTAAGGAGCACTGACAGAAGGAGTCTGGAGTCAAACCTTGTTTTCAATGCCTTAGTATTTTTTCTGTTATAGCTGGATTTAGGAATATTTGTGAATGAAACTGGCAAGGAAGTTTTCCTTCTCTGTCCTTGAAACTTTAAAAAGTCTACTTTGTGGAATGTGGTGACATTTTCTGATATATTTCAGTATTATTTATGTTAAAAGGTTTGTCCTCTATAGTGGTAAATGTTGTGAGATTGACATGGAAAAACTAGGTAATTTAATGTGTGCTAATGCCTTTTTTCAGGAAGCAGCTTTGATTTTCCAACAGATGTAAAGGAAGTCAATTAGAGACTGTTTAAATGTTGTATTCCTGTATAGATCTGTAAAATTCACAGGTTTCTGTTTCTTTTTCAGGTAAAAAACTTGACATTAAAAATAGAGCAAGAAACACAAAAGCGCTGTCTCACTCAAAATGACCTCAAGATGCAAACACAGCAGGTCAACACCTTGAGAATGTCGGAGAAGCAGCTAAAACAGGAGAACAACCACCTTCAGGAAATCAAATTAAGTCTGGAAAAACAAAACAATGAACTCCGCAAGTATGCAAGTTGCTCTATATGTTTTAGTCATGGTATTGATTTAAAATAGTTTTGGAACAAAAGCTGGGAGCAAAATTAATTTTAAAAAATTGCTGCAAAGAATATGGTATTCTACAGTGCAAAACTTAATTGTTCTTTAAAATAATTTACAGTGACTTTAAATGTGACTTGCTTAGTGATTCAGCAATGTATAGGTTTGTATTAAAAGATGTTAGTTATCCTGAAAATCTTAGAAAACACAGCCTAAATACGAGTCTGAAAACTTCAGAGAAACACTTATTTAACTGAAGGTCTAGGTACTTTTTTTTAATTATGTAGGACTTCAGTGGAGAGGAAAGTTATTGGAATTATTAGTCTAGGAGAGGTTATCAGAGTTGGAAATGAATACTGCTGCAGAGCTACAAAGCATAACCATTGGAAATATCTAGTACTACAGATCTTTAAGCACATCTGTTGGACCTTCAGATAGGAGTGTCAGTAGTTCTTCAAGGTCTTACAAGTAGTATTTGCACCTGATAGGAAGTGAGGAAGGAAACAATTTTTTTCACAAAGAACTTTCTTGTGAATGAAAAGACCAGATTACCACATGTATCAGATAAATCTCAATCCTAGCTCCTTTATGACTTTGGATGTTTTGTCTCCCTGTGCTTTGCCTTTCTGTCAGCAAGATGCAGTTAGTCATGTAGAAGGTGGCCATAATGTGGAACAAAGGCAGAAGTCTTTTCTGCTACATTTCTGTTGTTATGGAACTGACTGTTTGTTAAATAACAGATGAATTCAAGAAAATACGCGTGTCAAGGAATACCAACATTCACAGACTGCTCTAGTAAACAAGAGACCCAAAACAACCAGTCAGATCAGTGACATTTTACATGGAAATAAGATTGTGTTGGTGGCTGTTTACTTTATCAGTGTCTCTTACCAGTTAAACTTTGTGACACTGTTATAGTTAGTGACTTAGCAGTATTAAACTGACTTGTTACTAGTGCAGTATTCTTAGCTGTACAAGAAGAGAGCTGGCACCCAGAGGAAGCTTCAGGTTTAATAGCTGATGATATTTAGGTCAAAAAATTGCTGGAGATCTCAAGAGTGTGAATGCTGTCTTTTCTGTTTACTGCTTTGGAATATCTTCATATCTCTAAAGTATGTTCTTCCTTTCTAGGGAACGTCAAGATGCAGATGGACAAATGAAAGAGCTTCAAGACCAGCTTGAAGCTGAGCAGTATTTCTCAGTATGTTTTATGCTGCTTTATTTTATATTAATCTGTTTACTGAGTATGTTAGCTTTTCTTCTTCCCCCACAGCCATCAGACATTTCACATGTCTAACCCAAAGCTACTTGTTTTTCTTGTGCCTGTCTCTGGTGTTGTGTGCTGCCTTGATCTTGATCACTGAGCAGCACAAAAGAGCTCATGTTGAGAAATGTCTGAGCTTTGTAGGGGAGTTCAGAGGGAGGAGTTAAGCAGCTCATTTTTCCACAGTGTGAATAATCTCATGCATGTTTCAAGCCTTTTCCATGCTGTATGATAGAGAAGAGTTGTATTCTCACGTGATGTGACAATACATATGCATCTCCAGCTCAGAAGGAAATTTTGCATTATGACCAAACGTGGTAGTGATCTGTTGGGAGTTTTTCGTTTATTGTGGCAAGGTGCACCAGAATAAATAGGTGACATACTTAAAAATCATCATCACTGGCATGTGGAGGTCAATTTTTATTAACTGTGCACAGCCAGTCACACTGCATGAGATGCCAAAAGGCTTGTTTCAATATTAACGGAAAATTAAGATTTCCTAGTGGATTTAGGTCAGTGAAGAGAAGGCTTACCTAAAGGTTTATAGATGAAAATGTTACACACATTAAAGGAAAGAAAGGGAGAATTGAGGTCAGTTGACTGCTGTAGATGGGCCAGAGAGACAATCTGTCTTGAAATCCCTGCAGTAAGTACACTTAAAGTCATCTGTCACTTGACCTGTAGTCAGTCATTTGAATGGACAGAGCAATATCATGTTTCTTTCATTTTCTTCAGGATTCTAAATTTATATTGATTCCATGAAATTTTGAATTTCAAATTATTTTCTAATTGGTTTTTCCCTTATTCCTGTATTTCTTTTTGTTCTTCAACTGTCATATTGGTTTTATGGATTTGTATAATTATAATCTAAACTCCACATGCCTAATTACATGAGACAAAGATTTAAAATAGTAGAAAAAAAAAATTATTTTCTCTGCTTCTGATACTTCTGATTTTGTACAAAATAGTGATTTTCACATTTAGAGTATCTTTAGCAGTATATATACATACAAAGAAAATGTAAATCATACATCTACCCATTCACAAATACACAAATTAAAAAAGGAAAAACAACAAAGTAAAATAACCAAAGCACATTTGTGAATGATGATGACATTTAGATAAGTTTCAAGAAGGCATTGCACAATTATATTCTAATTAGTGTGATTAAGGAACTGCATACTATGTCAACTTGTATAATTTTGTGGACCTTCAAAAGTATAGAAATCACATAATTTTCTTTCCAATTTTAAATTCTAGACTCTCTATAAGACACAAGTTCGAGAACTTAAAGAAGAATGTGAGGAAAAGACCAAAATTTGTAAAGAAATGCAGCAAAAGATACAAGAGTTACAGGATGAGAGGTAGGTTTTGCTAGTTGGACTACTAATACATAAAGATCAGGATGGCTTTTTGTTGTTTTCTTTCCTCCCTAACCTACCCATTTTAAAGTTAAAAGTATATATCAATAATTTGCAGAGATTCCTTGGCTGCTCAGCTAGAGATTACTTTGACAAAAGCAGATTCGGAACAACTTGCCCGTTCCATTGCTGAAGAACAGTACTCTGATTTGGAAAAAGAGAAGATTATGAAAGAGCTGGAGATTAAAGAGATGATGGCAAGGCATAAACAGGAACTTACTGAGAAAGATGCCACCATAGCCTCAGTGAGTTACATGATCTGTAATTTTGGTAGAGGTTGTACATGAGCTTTATTTGCAGTCTGAGTTATCCACTGCTCTTTAGCAGATTTAGAGATATTCAAGTATACCTAATGTTTTAAAACTATTTATTTCTTATGATTGAAATTCAAGAATCTCTTACTGTGTTTTTTCCATGCATTTCTCTGACCATTCTTTCTTCTGTGCCCCTACCCCTCTTTCAGCAAGTCCTCTCATCCTTATCCTGGTCTCACTCTGCAGCATTTCCTTATGTCTTGTGATGCTGCTTTGTTTGCCAAATGAGTTTTGTTACATGGTCACATGTCCTTTTTTTTTTTTTAGTTGGAGGAAGCAAATAGGACACTAACTAGTGATGTGGCCAACCTTGCTAATGAGAAAGAAGAACTAAACAATAAACTGAAGGAAGCACAAGAACGTACGTAATCTCAGAACCAAATGTGATTTAAATTGAAACTAGGTTTGTTCTTTAATAACACTATATGCATTTGTCATGAGTTTTCATAGATTTTCTTTTAATTACCTTGCTACAGAAATTACAAAGCTAAAAGAAGAAGAAGCAAATGTAGGAAATATTAAAGCACAATTTGAGAAACAGTTGTTGAATGAAAGAACATTAAAAACCCAGGTAAGCAAATACATTCAAATGCATGTAGACACAGTGTTTGAATCAAATAATTTTTAATAGAATACTTTCCATTATAAACTATTGATATATAGCAGTATTGCTTTATTTGTTTTTGCTCCAAAAGAAAATATATTGGGTTTTTTTTCCTTGTTCTAAGTAGACTTTCAGTGTAGTGAAACTGGATCCTTATGATTTATAATAATCCAGATGTATTCCATCAGCAAAAGCCTTCATTTCCATCAAATGATTTGACATGTTACTGGTTTCAGTCTTGATTAACATACCTCTACAAGTTCCATAAAGACGTACATTTCTGATTTTAATCTAGATTGTTTTTTAGAACAAGTGGCATTTTAATACAAAGACATATTTTGGGTCTGTCTAGTGAAAATGGAAGGGATTATTTAAATGAATGAATGTACTCACACAGCTAATGCTTGCTTCAAGTAAAAATGACATAATTACCTTCTTTTATATTTTGTGTAATACACTGAATTAAAACAAGCTTGTAGTACTGGATTGCAGAGGTCTTAGTTTATAGTTAGAAGTGCCTGGTTATAGACAGAGAGAAGACTTTATTTCTTCATAACATAACTCCATGTATTTATTAGTGTGGTTTCTGTCACTTTTCTTTCCCATGGGAAGGCTGTGAATAAATTGGCTGAAATCATGAATCGGAAGGGTCCAGTCAAACGTGGAGCTGACACTGATGTACGGCGGAAAGAAAAGGAAAATAGGAAGCTGCATATGGAACTGAAGTCTGAACGAGAAAAGTTAACCCAGATGATGATCAAATATCAGAAGGAAATAAATGAAATGCAGGCAGTAAGATCCTTTTGTAAATATAAACATTGCAGTATTTTCTGTAAAATCTTACTGTTGATACAGACTTTTAGGTAGCATATCCAGTCTCTATTTCTGAATTTCCCCAACTAGAAGAAATACACAGAATGTATATTGAGATTGGCTAAAAATTCTGCATCATTTTCTCTTGAGTAACCAAATATTGTGATAATAGGGAATCTTGCAATTTATCCCTGCAGCAAATAGCAGAAGAGAGTCAGATACGGATTGAACTGCAGATGACTCTGGACAGCAAAGACAGTGACATTGAACAGCTTCGTTCCCAGCTGCAGTCACTGCACATTGGGCTGGACAACAGTAGCATAGGCAGTGGACCTGGAGAGGCTGAGGCGGATGATGGATTCCCTGGTATGTTAATTTTATTAATAATTCTGCATTAACCGGGTTTATACCATTGATTTCCATAGAAACTGGAATATTAAATTGATGCCCTGATGATTCTGTGATTCTCATCTTCATCTGTTTCTACCATCTTACCTATCCTTTGATAGTGATCACTTGCTCACCTGCTAACTAAATCTGTCTGTTGTAATACTTCACCTTACATTCATTTATAGATTTTTTTTTTTAATTCTGTTATGGTCCATTAGAACTAAATATTTCTTTCACTTTATTTTGGTGGTTATTTTGTAATTACTGTGTGTATGTGATAAAATGTAAAACTAATACTCTCTTAGAGATTCTATTTTGACTTCTTTTCTACTTTTCCTCCTTTATGCTTTATGTTTAGTCCATATCACTCAGTCCCACACTATGGAATCCATGTCCTTTACCTATCAGCACTCTTCTACCTCTGTCAGTATTGCCACTAAGCCTTCCAGTTCTCGCATGCTTCTTGATTCCGATTCTGACTCAGAGGAAGAGCCTTTGTCTTGTTCCCACAGCCCTACAGAAGTTGATAGCACAGGTGACATCCCTGAGAACCATTTGGTTTTGTTCTTGTGTTGTTTTCTCTGTTTCAGAACTAACACTATTAATACATAATGAAAGAGACATAAACCAAATCTGGCAGATAACACACTGCAGCAGCAGTAAACATTGCTATCAAAGACATGAAAAAGTTTGCATGAACAAATAACTGGCCTGTTTTCTCTAAATGTTTGCAAATGCTTGATGACAGTTATAAACCTACCATTTTTATTGAGGCATTGAATAAATGAGCCTTGTGGCTTGTTTTCAACATAGCCTCTACACAGTGTCTGCAGCTCTCTGTATGACCTTAAGGTACTGGACACCAAAAAGTAAAATCTTTGTGTTTAAGTGAAGCGTGGAAATATCTAACTTCTCACATCTTAACATATATTATTTTCTTGTTGAAATTAATTTTCCTGAGTATTACATTGTTTTGCCTTAAAAGTATATTATGAATGATACGGCCCTGTTTTATTAATTCTATATTCATTTTATATGACTACGCATACACCCTTTTAACAAAGCTTCTGTTTGGTGTTAATGTTAGAGGTGGGTTTTTTATGGCATTCAAATTTCTCTGTTTCACATGAGGTTCCTTTAAAGTGTGAATACCTTTCCACTGAAGATAGAACCTCTTTTGGCGTTTTTGACATTACTTCATCAAACTAAAGAATAATGCATTTCCTCTATTTTCCTCATTCTCTGGTTTTTGCTTTGAAGCTTCTAATGAAAGAAAACCTACAAACATACGCATTTTTTCCTTGTTAGCTGCTGTTGTGGTATGTGCATGGATTTGCTTTGTTCTAAAGTAAAAATCATAGCTAAGATGGGATTTTTTGCTGACATAATTACAAAATATTTGAGGTAGGATAGTGTCTTCTGTTGTTTCTCCCCTCCTAGTGTTTATAAGCATGTATTTTGAGAAGTTTGGAATATTCTGCCCTTTTTTTGATCTTTTAGTATTGAATGGTCACAAGAAGTGAAAAAGTATAATGAGAAGCTCTCTATTTTGTCTAATTTAATCTGTATTACAGGTTACAGAGAAAAATAGGAAAATCATATTTTAGGAAATAGGGGAAACATGCATTTTTTTTTGCTCTACTTGTGCTTCCTGGATATGGGGTAGACTATTTTTTTTGCATGAACCTTATGCTTGCTACACTTTCTGTCAGGTACAGTTGAAAGGAAGAATATAAGGTGGCAGGTATGAGGCAAAACAAATGTTACAGAACTGTTTCATGTACTTCATATGTGTATTAAAAGAGGTCACCAACAGCATTGGTTGTGGGGCAGTAAACATTGAAGACAGTGTGTATCTGTGTATCTTGCTTTAAGTTTCCTTAACACAAAAAGAATTCTATTAATATCTAGTCATTATTTGTTACACTGTGTTAAACATGGGCAGGAACCTGCAAATGCCCTCTGATGAGAAGAAAAATAGTTTTTGTAATTTTGGAGTGTGTTTCTGCTTGTGGTTTTGTCTTTGTTAATGCTTAACTCTTCCCTATTTTTGACTTGGAGGTTCCTCAGCAGTAGTAGAGGTTATCTGCTAGGGTAGGAAAATCATTAGAAAAATATTATTGCAATTAAGTAGTTCCCTTAATAAAACATAGCGGGAAGAAACACTTGCACAGCTACAAAAATAGGGTGGAAGGGTATGTGATCCTGTGTATTACCAAGCACTGGGAAAGCGTGATCCTGTTGAGCTTTTGGTGACTACTGAAATGTGTGTGTCAAACAACAGCTGAGCTCTCAATACTCTTGATAAATCAAATCTGACAAATGTGGCAGTGTAATATAAAATACTGCAAGTGTGTGAAAGGGCAGTTGAATTCAGGCAAGGCCTAAAGGTTAGCCAAAAATTACTTATTTTGGATTAGAAAACCTAGGAGGCACAGGCAGAATTAGAGAAAAGAAAAATTTACAGACCAAAAAGTATGAATTAGAATGCTAAACTGACATTTTCCCTAGCATATAGGGTATATAGGTTATTTGTGGTGGTAATTTGCCTTTTTTTTTGGTCTTGGATTGGACGTTGTGTGGTCTGTATTAATATCTTTAGGTGCTGTTGTAAAAGGTAACTGTCAATAGTCATAAGGCTTTTAAGACATGAAAAAATTACTAAAGGGAATGTGTGTGCTATAATTGCAAGTTTGTTCTTTCCCTTCCTCCTACTACTTCTTTGTGATTGCATTGCTGGCTATTGGCTGTATTCAGGGGTACATTATTTAATGTATTCCTGAACATTTACCATGGTAAACTTTGCAAGATCCCATACTGTTAAATAGTTCATCTTCTCATGTTTGCTCTCTTGCTTTATTATTGATGGTCAATAACTTTTAAAATGCATGGTAGTCTCAAAAAAAATTTTTTATCTGTTCTTTAAATACATATATCTTTTTCAGAATCAAGATTGGAAGGCTGGCTATCAATGCCTGTTAGAAATAACACAAAAAAATTTGGATGGGTTAAAAAGGTAAGAAAACCAGATTTATGATTTTGTTTCATGTGTAGATTCAACTTTGAATTTACTATAGGCTTTCAACACTTCAGTTTTTCTTTTATATATGTTCTCTTATTACTTAAATGTATAAAATATGTTAACTGGTATAGCTACACCTGAAAGGAGCAGCTTAAGACAATTGCAATATTTTAAGACACTTCTTTGTGTAGCCAGAGGTGAGAACAGTCATTCATGATCTTCAAATGTTTGTACATGCCATAAGCATTCCCAGCAGTATTAACAGCTGGAAATTAGGCAGAGTCTGGAAACAGGTGCTCTTGACAATTTCTTTATTTAGTAGATAAGACTAAAACCTACTGCTCCTGCCTTGTGCAGCCTTCATTTGTTTACTGCTTCTCAGTAACCTCTTTGATGAGTCTTTGTCAAAAATGTAACATAAACAATTTTCATACAAATTTCCTTACTGCTGCCATACAGTTAATTCTAGGCAAAATTCTGGAAGTAGGACATCTTTTAGGTAATTAGCTTTTTAGTGAACATTGCTAGCTATTCTGGTAAGTATAATAGTGATCTTTTAAAATATGATCCCTATTAGCTGCACACATGAAGAGCATGACAGTTACTCTCTCTACCAGTAGTTACTCTCTCTACCAGTCCAAGTAAAAATTAAATCAATGAAATAGGAAAAGCTTACATTCTACTCTCTTCCTGACTTTGATTTTTGTTTCTTCATAGATATTTAAATATGTTTAAAAATGAGTTAATCTGATAATATAACTTGAGTTATCAGGTAATCAGAATTTTGTTTATTATGCAATGAATTCCTTGGCATGGACTTAGTGTACAGTACTACCATTGTCCACTTAGGTACCATTTAATCATACTGTACAAAAATACTGCTACAACACATGTGATAGATAATTGCTGTGACATATTTGACATCTGTGATGAGCTGAATTAAAACATGTTTTAACCTTTTGTCTCCTAACAGTATGTAATTGTAAGCAGCAAGAAGATCCTGTTCTATGACAGTGAACAAGATAAAGAACAATCTAATCCCCATATGGTATTGGATATAGAGTAAGTATTGCCATGTGTGGTTCCTTCTTCTGATTTATAGGTGAACTCTGTTGGAAAGATCTGTGACCAAAGGGCCTTTTGAGGTCTAGTCAGGGACCACAGCATCACATGGGACGTAACTTTTTAAATCTGAACTGTAGAGCTGGACTCACTGTGGTGCAGAGTGGGGTTTGCTGTAGGCACTGGTGCAGGAGGAGCAGTGTGGTGCTCAGACTGATCCAGAGAGCTGGACTGAGCCCTGGTGTAACTGAAATGCCCCCACTAGCTCAGCTAGACTTTCCTCACACACACTTGGGAGCAAAATGTAATGAAAACTGTAGCACAGAGGATATAATTTTCATGGTTCATATATTTTCTCTTACAACGTGGCCTTACAGGTGGGTTATATAGTTAATTTATTTTCTTAATAAATGCAGAATGTGGCTATTCAGAGCATGGGGAGAGAATTATATTAGAAAGGTGCCAGCGGCCATTAAAATCACATGATGATGGTTTCTCAGTGCTTCCACAAATATAGCTGGATGCTTGTGACTTCTTTTTATTTAGGGCTTTTGGGAGTTCATGTGCAGGGTTGAAAGACAGGGCTTTACCAAGTGATTAGAAATCTGTACAAATTTGACAAATATTCAATGGTTCTAAGGCTTAATGTGATCTGTTGTATCCTAACTTAATCTGTCACATTTTTCATTGTGGTAACATTAATTTTTGTCCTTATTGAAACAATTTCCTATAGCAAACTCTTCCATGTCCGACCAGTCACTCAGACTGATGTGTACAGAGCAGATTCCAAGGAAATTCCTAGGATATTCCAGGTATTCATTAATATATTAATGTTTCTAGTGTAACAGACATGGCATTTTAGACATTATCAGAAATATTGTCTAATGAAATATTTACTAAAAAAATCTTTGAAAAATCGTTCTTAATGTACTTCTTCAATCTTTGTATTTAGATAATGGCTCTGAATTTGTTTTGCTAACTAGGAGTATTGAGATTATTTTGTTTTCATTCTAGATCCTATATGCTAATGAAGGAGAGAGCAAAAAGGAACAGGAATTTCCTGTGGAGCCCATGGGAGAGAAGTCAAATTACATTTGTCACAAAGGACATGAGTTTATACCTACTCTTTACCACTTCCCAACCAATTGTGAAGCTTGCATGAAGCCCCTGTGGCACATGTTTAAACCTCCTCCTGCTCTGGAATGTCGCCGCTGCCATATCAAATGTCACAAAGATCACATGGATAAAAAGGAAGAGATTATAGCGCCTTGCAAAGGTAAATAGCAAATATTTGAATTTGCAGACACTGCTGGAGTCACAAGGCATTCTAATAGATCAGAGGATTCTAGTAATGGTCTACCACCAACTGAACATAAAGGTTGGTGTGTGTTTTGTTAGTACGTGGGCCCCTTTCCGAGGGTGTCTCCCTGAGGGTCATTCCGCTTTGAGTTCGTGGCACGTGGCTGTGGTGTGCAGTTACCTGTTGTGTTGTCATCCTTGTGCAGCAGAGTGTGGTGCTTGTAAGGTGCTCACACTGCGTGTTGTGCTCCGCTGTGGGAAACAACAGCGCTATGGAAGGGGTTACATTTGGTGAAGGTTGCTCCTTGTGACTCAACATTATATAATTTCCTAGTCTCAGTCACACCTCTTTGTGTTACCCGTGTTTTCTTCCACTTGAATGTGTATCTTCCACAGTACTAAGTTGTTACTTCAAAATATAAGGAGGAGGCCATGTCAGCAGCCATGAAATCTACTGGTTCATTTTACTTTTGACCTCTCTGCTGAATTCTCTGCTTCAAGTATGAGAGTATGCTAATCTGACAGCTAATTTTTGATGTGGGGCCATGTTTAGAATAATAACAATATTCATTTTTATTTTTAAAATCTTATTACAGTATACTATGATATTTCTACGGCTAAGAATCTACTACTGTTAGCTAATTCTACGGAAGAACAGCAAAAATGGGTGAGCCGACTGGTGAAAAAAATACCCAAGAAGCCTCCAGCACCAGACCCCTTTGCTCGATCTTCTCCCAGAACTTCCATGAAGGTACAGCCAAACCAGTCCATCAGACGACCAAGTCGACAGCTTCCTCCAAACAAACCAAGGTGACAACAAGAGCTGCTATTTAATTTATTGCTCTAAATGTTTTACTAGAATTGGTTTCAGTTCGTTATTCTCGGTAGAAGGGCTCATGCTAATGTCCCATGATTCCTAAAAGAATAATCTTATCAGATTCTTCTGATTGGGTAAAAATTTTCCATACAAAAATCATTAGTTTACTGCTGGATCAATTCTCAGGAGCAGAATCTGATGTGCTCTGCTGTGGAAGTTGATAGCATTCTGCAGGTAGCATTTATATGATTGCGAAGGGCAGTTTCTGGTTTTTTTCCAGTTTGCTTTTTTCATCACTTGTAGTACTAGCTTATATTTGTTCTGTCATGTCCCAGTGCAGGCAGCCTGTGAAAGGGCTGGTCTCATTTACTTTGTTCTTTGCAGTATTCCAGTTTAGCAAAGGCTTAACATTTTTCCCCAGAGAGGTAATTGGGCAATGCCTAGACTGGTCTGCTCTCCTTTTTTCTGTGAGCAGGCTGGCACCAGCATCTCAGGTGGCTGGGTGAGACCTGGGCTGGGTGAGTGGCCAGTTACAATAGAGAATGCAGGGAAGCACACTCTTGCTGTGATGCTTCTATTACCACAAAACATCCTTATGCTATGAAGCATAAGGATCTTAAACAGATACTGGTATTTTAATGGGTGGAAGTGCATAGTGGAAGGACTTAGAGTAATTTAATTTCACTTCCCTTCCAAGCTTCATACAGTCTAATTTTTGGTGATTTAATTTACATATTTTAAAGAGAATCAGACCTCATAATTGGATTTTAAAGTAATAGATTTATTAGAATCATGAAGGAAAAAGCTTTTAAATCACTTTTTAGGGACCAATTATTGAAGAGCTTCTTTGTGCAAAAATAATCAAAATATCAGTGATAGGACTGAAAGCATGAATCAGGAAAACACTCATGACAATTTGAGGGGCAAGTAGATCACTTCTGCATACTCTTTACAGTCTAAGTTAGTGGTGTTACTCTGTTTCTTGCTGTTAACATATAAAGGTATATGATAAATTCTGATTTTTTTTCAATAGCTACTATTATGTGTTCTGCAAATAATAATTTTCCTTCCATTACTCTTTTTTTCACTCTTGAACTTTTGTACAAAATGCTTTTTATAGTACAGTATTTTATAGCACATTCAATACTGGTGGGAAAAGGAGGAGGATGAGTATATTTGTGTGTAAAGCATGTAATTCTTCAGTTTAAGTTTCCAAGTTAGCCTCACAAATGTACCTAACAGATGAAAAGTGTAGTTCTGTGAGATCATGTCACCTATTACCAGAATAATGCAGGTCTGTCAAAACAGTGGAAATTAGTATGGATCTTCTGATTTTTTTTCAATAGCTACTATGTGTTCTGCAAATAATAATTTTCCTTCCATTACTCTTTTTTTCACTCTTGAACTTTTGTACAAAATGCTTTTTATAGTACAGTATTTTATAGCACATTCAATACTGGTGGGAAAAGGAGGAGGATGAGTATATTTGTGTGTAAAGCATGTAATTCTTCAGTTTAAGTTTCCAAGTTAGCCTCACAAATGTACCTAACAGATGAAAAGTGTAGTTCTGTGAGATCATGTCACCTATTACCAGAATAATGCAGGTCTGTCAAAACAGTGGAAATTAGTATGGATTTAAACACCTTTAATTAGAAACCACATACTCATAAATAACTGTAATTGCTATGGCAAATTTATATCTCAGTGTTGCTTCTATGAGGTGTTTGTGCAAGGGCTTACCATATGAAATAATTAATTTTCCTTTATGAACTTTATGAATAATGAAGATGCAGTTGCCAGTTCAATCTAGGGACTGAGCAGTGGGCTTTGGCAGCCAGGTAGGCTCTGAGGCTGCACCAAGAGGAACACAGCTGGATGGCTGAGGGGAGAGATTATACCCCTCTGTTCACTCCATAGTCTGCAGCACAACACTGCCTCCACCTCTGAGCCCCCAAATTCCAGCCAGACATCAACACACTGGGGAAGGACCAAGCAGAGGCCACCAGGATGGTCAGAGCAGATGCCTGAGGGAGCTGGGCTTGTTCAGCCTGGAGGATGGATATGTCCAGGGGTCCCATAGCAGCCTGCTCCTGGGGAGGTTATCCAGGAGACAGAGCCAGGCTCGGCAGCGCTGCATGGTGAGAAACAAGGGGCTCCCCTGAATCAGGAGACACTCCAGCTGGATAGAAGGAAAAGCCAATGCAGAGAGGGAGGCCAATGAGGCTGGACAGGCTCCCCCCCGGAGGTTCTCAACACCTGACAGGACAAGGCCTTGAGCATCCTGGGCTGGCTTTGTATCTGACCCTGCTTTGAGCAGGAGGTTGGGCTAGAAACCTCCTGAGGTCCCTTCCAAGCTGCCTGGTCCTAAAAATGCTGTCCTTGATAGGAATTTTACACAATGATGGTTTCTTCAAGGTTTTCATGGCTGTTTTTCTTTGTGAGGATTTAGGAAAGGGCAAACCAGTTTTTCATACAGACCATATAATTTCTGCTTAGCCATTTGGTTGGCTCAATGGCCAAATGGATCATTCCAAATTGAAAAAAAGCCCAACTTTAATGTATTTTAATTCCTAATAAATTGTTTAAGTGTAATAGGCATAGTTCATGTAACAAATGAATATTGAGCCTTTTCAGGGCTGTATCACATTTAAAGGTTGAAATAGTTTAAAACCTGAAAATCCAAATTCCCCTGAAACCCACTTTGTTTAAAACATGTGATTAACTTTATTAAACAATGTAACGTGTTTATATTGATGTTCTCTTAGGATAAGGTTTCCATGCCTGCATCCTATGCTTGACATACAACCCTACCTAAGATCCTTCCAGCTCACTGGAGAGATGACTAGGCTGTGTTTCATTTGATGTAGCTATAGCAGTTGAAAAGTTAGTACTTAAGATATTAGAACAGAAAGAGATGAGTGCTTCTAGACAATGATTCACCCCATCCCAAAATAAATGCCTCAGATAAGTAAAATGACTCATTTGCTGACAGGGTTTGCCTTGCTTGCCTTCTTTGTTCTGTAGTGACCATACAAGGAGCACAGACAGGGAGGCCTAGACAACAAGTTGATATATCCTCTTTTTTGGCATTGCTTAACTTTAAATAATGAGGTACAAAATAGCTTCATAGTGTAATCACCCTGTATTTGGGATACAGTAAAATCCTGCTATATTCGTTTGTACGTTCAGATGAAGTGCTATCTTATTCAATGTTCTTTTCAGCACTCAGAATCACTTGATTTTATTGTTAGGTTTGCATTATTGTCTGGAAGGGGATGGCAGGAGAGCATAAAACCACCTTAGTCAGCAAAAACAGCAACAAAACAGAAAGCAGATAATTTTATAAAAGGTACATGTTGGTCTTTCCTACTGAAATTCTAGGGGAAAAAATAAATATGGTAAGAGTTCTATATTGAATGGAATTATTTTTGAGATGAATTTGCAATGAATGCAATATTGTTAACTTACATGAACACTAACTGAATCTTCATACTCATGATAGGCAAAGGAACAAACCCACCTACCTCAAACAGTCTTTCAGTTAAAAAGGTTTAGTGATAGCAAAAGGAATTCTCAAGTCTTTTATAGAAGTGTGACACTCATTAAACATCAAACCCTCCTGTTGCAGATTACTTGATCTGGCATTTAAGGACTGGGATTGGTCCTTTGATGATGTTGATGATATTGATGGTGATGATGATGATGACGATGTTTTTGATTTCTGAAGAAGTATAAGGGGTAAATCTAAATAGAGAGGAATGGATTTGTTTGCCTTTGAATACAGCATGCTATGTTGGATTTTGTTTCTCAAAGCAGAGAAAATACAAGATCTCATTTTAAAATTTTAAATAGAAAAATGAGATTCTGTTCATCGTATTGAACTTTTAGAGGAGTCATTTTCATTAAAACAAAGTTGTTGCCTTTACCAGTGTTTTTATTTTTCTAATTTTAGATTTTTTTTTTTTTTTTCAAAATTCATGTCTGCCTGCCTGAAAAAAACCCCAAAACTGCTGTTTTCAGGGTCGTTGCTCATCTGTAATGCTAATACTGCGAACCTCAGCATTGAATATTTGAAGGATAAAAGGGAGATTGTAGCAGTTGGATGTTTAGCTGAAATAGACTTGGTATTTACAAACACTTTTCATTTCTCATCTTTGAATATAAACTGGTCTATGGCTAGCAGACATGAAATCACTGGAGTTCTGCATTTTGCTTTTCTACCTCTGTTCTGAAGTGAATTTGACTTGGCTTTCCTTTGCAGTGCTGTGCTTTCTGGGTACCTAACCACGCATTTGAAAACTGTGTAAACAAATGGGTTTGCAGCTGCCGTGGTGTGGTTTCCTTGACTGCTTTAGAAAAATCCTGCCGTTGCAGTGATTGATTTGTCCCATGGCTTAATTCTGGATGTATTGCAAATAGCTTTACCTTTTTCTAGACCTCAGGATCTGATCATTTCACACATTGATGCAATCTTATATTTACACAGAAAAAACCCTAAATGTTAAATGCCTAAGAATTGTTTTAAACAGTATGTGAGATGTGTCTCAGCTGTATAACAGTGCCTCTGGGGCTGCTACTCTGCTGTGTGCTCAGGGAACTGAGGAACCAGTTCCTGCAGAACTTAACTGGCTTAGTGTTCACAGTAATGAGCATTATGTTAATTAAATATACTGCATCTTTGTGTATTAAAAGCTTACTGATCACTAATCCTTTAGAAGTAACCATTACACTGTGCATATTGTGCCCTGCCCATGTATATTGCAAGGGGGTTTAATCGATTTGGGATTACAGTGTGTAAGGATGTGCTATACTGAAGTAATGTTGCTGTTGGATGCAGAGGAAAAGCGCTTCTCACAAGTACATTGATGAACCCATCTTAAAGGAAGGCTTTAAAGAAGTATATTTTTGTCAGATTTACTTTTGTTGCATTTACTGACCAAACTTCCTGCTTCTTTTTCAGCTAACTGCTTTCCATGAATGCAGACACAGTCAAGGTGATAATTTTCTTCCCATTACAGCAAGACTGAAACATATCCCAAAATATATTAAAAATATATATTTTCCTGAGAGATTGTGCTATATATATCAGAGGTTTACATTTTTGCTGCAATATAAATTACTAATCTCTGAGGGTTTTCCTGTATTCTCCCAAGTGACTGATCGGTTGAGGAATGGTTGGTAAATAGTTAAAGGATATGTTAGGTAACCTTTTAAACTCTGTTCCACAAAAGCTTTCTTGGCAAGACACATACACTACATTTCATAAAAGGATCAAGAGGAATGAGTATTGAAATGGAAGAAACTGACTTTTCAGCTTTCGTAAAGATGCCACCAGCACGTCTGCACGTAGAACTGGAGGAAGATCCACCATAGTGATATAGACTGCATCTGTGAGAAGTGACCATTAAACTGTGTAAATATATTGTACTGTAATACTGCAAGAGGGGTTTAAAAATCTTTCCACTTTATTTTTTTATGCTTATTAATCAGATACCGTTACTTATTGCAGTTGCAACTATGCACTTGTATAAAGCCATAATGTTGAAGTTTATATCATTCATACACATCTATCAGAAG
Source organism: Onychostruthus taczanowskii (assembly GCF_017590055.1). Taxonomy (NCBI): domain Eukaryota; kingdom Metazoa; phylum Chordata; class Aves; order Passeriformes; family Passeridae; genus Onychostruthus; species Onychostruthus taczanowskii. The sequence continues at coordinate 8,231,598 of NW_024497629.1, forward strand.
CTGCATGTCAGTGTTCAGCAGCTAGTATAGATTTGAAGTATATACTAGTTTCAGCTACATCATCATGGGCAGTCCCTTTGTACCTGTCTAATTGCCTTAATTTAAATTTTTTTCAAGTTTTTTTGCCCATTCCTTCTATTTAAGGAAAAAGAAAGTTTACCAGCTCTTAGGATGCAGTTTTGCTTTGTGGCAGAAAAAATAGTGCACTATTTTTACACCTATTAAGTATATCAGTGTCAACCTATTTTGAATGTATATCGACTGGTTTTAAGGGTGGAGAAGTGCTGGTTACAGAAACAACATCTGAGAGCATGGGACTTACCAGACCATTTGCTTGTACATGTAACTGCTCATCCAGCCCTTTTTACAAACCTCAATACTAGTTATTGACTTATATTAACCCTCATTAAGTGCTATGAAACTTCATTTTGCCTTGTTTTTGCATACTCTCCTAGATGTGTTTTGTTTTTTGTTTTTTGGGGTTTTTTTTTTTTTTTTTGTTTTGTTTTTTTTTTTTATTATTATTTCTGGAAAATAAAAGAATCTGTGACTATTTTTACATTTCACAACACAATATCTGAGGACTGTCACAAACTTTAAGAAAAGTGAAACATACTGTAGATGTATTTTAAAGTTTTAATCTGGTTCTCTAGCACATAGCTGTAGGCATAGATAAATAATTCAGTAGTGTGTTTTGAGAACTCATAGCTGGGAAGAAAGGGCCTCAGAGGCACTTATTCTGACTTTTTTTTTTAACTTGGAGTTGTACAAAAAATATAATATATATGGGCTCATTCATGATGTGTTCATAATTATCCCAGAAAATGCATGTTTTATACAACTACAGTATGTGATGTTAAACATATTGACAGTAAAAAATGTAGTCTCCTATTTGGTCTCTTTATATATATATAAATATATATATATATTTAGAATATATATATATATATAAAATATTGTGTGGGAGTGCAGTAATTTAAAATATGATCTAACACTTCAATGAAGGAGGACATTTCACTTTAAAATTTTGTTTGTTTGTTTTTGTTTTTTAAAGAGTGTTGAAATGCTTGGAAGGATAGGACCATGTTTTATTTAACACTATCATGAAAGGTGGACTTGGAAACACTGAAATACTGAAAATTAATAAATATATTTACATTTTGTAACCTCTACTACAGTTCAGCTTAACAAAGCAAGAATGTATTCAGTCTTCTATTTATGTCCTCACAAAGTAAAATGTTGCTTGTGAGTTCTTAAATTCAAAACTAAAACTTTCATATCATTTCTGTTAGGTATTATTACCCAGAGCACAGCTACAGTGGTTTTTCCCTGCTTGTTTTGATTTACAGAAGTACGGTATATTTTTAGATAATGCAGATTTGCATAGAGTACAACATTAAAAATGTATACAGTAAAACTGTTTCCATTCACTGAATTCATAAATATTTTATATATATATATAAAAAAATGTTACATTGTGGGAAGTTCTATCCTTTTCTGAATTGGAGAATATTATATATATATATATTTTTAAATAAACTATTTGAGTAAGGTAAAATAGTTCTTGAACTTGAGAAGCTGGTAATTAATTGAAATATTTAATTATAAAGATAAACTACTGCAGCAGATATGGGAAAGGCAAGGGCTGCGTATATGGAGAGAGAGCAGACTCCGAGGGAGCTGTTTGGCAGCTCCTCCACTGCTGGGCTGGATCCTTTGCACTTTCTCTGCCTGGCTTGCCCTCGTTTGCTGTGGATGCACGGGGCCGTGCTAAGCCTGACACTTCAGGAAAGGCACGGTGTGATAGCGTTTGCTGTGCGCAGTGCACGAATGCCGTGCTTGTACCAATGGTGCTTAGCTGGACCTGCAGCAGGCTGTACTGGGATGGGGCCGGGGAGCAGAACGGGCCTCGGGGGAGCAGGGGGGTCCTGTGCTCTGACCTCTGCCCAGGCAGAGCTGGCTTAGCACAGCTTCCCCAAGGCCACTGGGCTGAGGTGCACCAACCTCGCTCTGTACCCAGGACACAAAAGGCAGAGCTGCTCTTCTGTTCTTCTCCCTTATCCTGCTGTGAAATGCAGACACCTCTTTAATGCTAGTTCCTGGACTTTGTGTTGTTTCCTTATTGTCTAGTGGTGACCTTTTAATATTTTTGAGAGAAGGGCATATTCATGAACTAAGGAGTATTTGTCTTGAAAGTCACTGATGTTTTAACATTTTGTTTTTGTTACAGGCTTGTCCTAAGCAAACAGGACATTTTTATGGCCTGAATGACTTACCTATAGACAATTCTCTCATTGCAAGTCCTTTTGTCTCACAAGAGTAAACAAGTGGTATAGCCAAGCTGCAGATTAATCTTCTGGAAAAACAAGGGGTCAGACTTGGAGCCAGAAGCTCAAGGCACTTGTACAGAAATTGCTCCTTAGTTCCCAGTCCAGGAGCTCACCAGCACAGAAGGACAGGCAGAGCCCACTGGAATTACCTTGTCAGGTGTCAAGAAGACTTTTCTGCAATGTGATTTCCACTTCTGTCCTAGCTGCGTGCTGCAATTCCCTACCTCTTGTAGTCCCTGCCAAAGTGCAGCCGCTCCCAGCAACCCAGCACCAAATCTGCTTTTAACTAGAGGAAAACTATGGTGGTTCTTGTGCTTCTGAGCACGGCTGATGCTGTAACCAAAAACATGACATGGAATCACAGTAGGATGTAGGACTTGGAAACATGCAAGAGGCTCAAGGATCTTAGCAGTGGCAGGGGCCAAATTTAACACATCGATGAAATTTCACTTACTTTCTCTTACTGCCTCTTGAAAACACTGAACTTCCTGCATTCTGAGAGGCATTCAGTCACTCTCTGAAGGCACCAAGGCCAGGAAAGCTGCCACTGAAATTATGTGCTTTTTCTCTTTAGTTTCTAATGTCAAGTGAGATCATTAGAAATTTGAGCCTTTCTGTTTGTAATCTTACAATGTATTAGTTTCCCATCTAGCTTTGAGAGAATCATCCTAAGAAGAGAATTACATCTTTTGGTCCCAAGTGCCTTTACCCATCCTGTGCTTGTGAGGTTGTATTTGGGATGCTGCTGTGAAAAGGGGAAACTTACATGAAAGCAAACTTCTTACCTGCATTGCTCATACAAACCCTTAATCACCTCCTTATTCTGTTTTGTAGGCAGAAGAACAAACAGTACAAGGTCCAGTTCAGTGAACTGGAGTATTTCAGTCTCCTCCACATTCCTGGATAGTTTGCCTTGACATTCATGTTAAAATAATGATTAATTTATTTTGTCATGTAATCATAGAGTATATCAAGTTGGAAGGGACCTATAAGGATCATCTAGTCCAACTTTCTGCTCCTCACAGAACTACCTAAAACTAAACCATGTGACTAAAAGCATGATCTAGACACTCCTTGACCACCTCTGACAGGCTTGGTGCCTTTTTCAGTGCATTACAGTTTTTTACAAATGATCATCTCTGCACATAGTACACTTTAAATTGAAAACATTATTTCTTATTTTTTAAGATAATCTTCTGAATCATTTAGGTTTCTATCAGAATTCCAAGGATCATAGGGTTTCCCTGCTGCTTTGAAGTATCCCTCATGAGGGTAGGAAGGATTTTTTTTTTCTAATCTCTATAAAAGATGTTGATGGAGTGGTTCTGAAAATACAATTTGTGTTCAGTGTTGAAGTTGCCTAAAAATTGGACAGGTGTATATATTCAGACATTCTCATCTGAGAAATTAGACAAGTCTACTGCAATGTGTGTGGCAGAGAAGAACACTCAAAACATCCAGCTTAGTTCTCCCAAGAAACTATTGCAGTGGATGGAAAAGCTATTGCTGTAGAAACATAGCTCTTAAGAAGTGGGGATGTAGAGAAAATAATGTGTTGGCACAGGGATGCTAATTACCAGGTCTTATTAATGAAAATTGGAGTTTGGTATCTGCCACTTTGTAGACAGGAAGCAGTGTTTTATAAAGGTAAGAAAGCCACATCTTGATATTGCAAGGGGGAAGCCTTGGATTTGACTGCAGCTGCTTTTGCTCCAATAATTTTGTAGAAGCTGTAAGATTAAAGTGATCTTTCAAAATGAAAGTCATGGTGAAAGATCATGAAATTTCAGTTATAAGTGTATGTAGTCCTGATACCTTAAAGAACTCTGGAAAGACACATCACCCTGAAAAGAAAGGGCAGGGAGTCCAATAATGCCATGTCCCTGCAGCCCTTACTTGTTGGAGGAGCTGCACAGAAATGCTTCCACAGCCAAGACAACTGCATGGGATGCTTCAGTCCTACCACTTCATTTTAAGGTCGAGGCCTTCAGTGTTTGTTCAGAGATGTGTGCCTGCTTCTATGCATAGTCTTATATTGTCCCTGTGGGCCTCATGTCATGTAGTTCTTGTCATTTTTCATTACTGTTTGGGGTGGTTTTTGCCCAGGATGCTCTTGCACCACTTGATAAGCATGGCTATCCAGCGATAAGTACACCAGGCTTCTGAGATCACAGCCAGTCCTCTTGTCCTTTGGATCACCAACTGCTTAGACTTTGGACACTGAATTGCCTTCAATATGTGCTACTTTTTATTAACAAGTTAAATGGTAGATACTTTTTTTGGAGTTATCTGAGATATTAAATCCCTTAATCTTTTTAGGACTGAAGGAGCTGGGTACCCCACCTGAGCTCTGAGCCCTGTTTCATATTGGCTCGCCTTGCACTGTCTCTCACCTCAGCTGCTCCATTTTCTGCTGGGCTCTTGGAGCAGGTCTTACAGCTGGGTGCAGGTCTGGCTGCAGCTTCAGGACTTGAATCTGCTTGCTGGATCCCATGGTCTCTTGTGTGTGTGTGACGTTTTCCAGCATAATACAATCCCTGTGTCCTGGGGGCCACTGAGACTCAGTAGGATCTGTGTAGCCTTTAGTCCAATCCAGAGCCATGGCGGGAGGCTCCCCTGTCAGATTTGTTCTAAACTACAGCAGTGGGAGTTGTATTACTGAAAGGTGGGCATTTGTGCCAACTAAAAAAAAAAACCAACAAGGCTGAGAGAGTAAAGTACCCACAAGCTCAGAGAGTCCATGAGGACTGTAAGTTGTGCTGACAGTGCAATTCACGGGGGGGAAAAAAAATAAATCTCAAGTCAGACTCTTGAAAGACTACTCTACAGGATCTGTATATAGTCAGCTGTTCAAAGGTAAAAAAATTTCTCTCCAGTAATTATTTAAAATATGTTTTATAGAAGCTCAATTAGTGCTACATTAGGATTTACCTGATAGAGGCAACACTGAGGCATAGGATGTGTGTTATTCCATTTATGATTTTCATATAGTATGAGTCTTGGTACTGCTGGCCAAAGCCTTCCCATTCCAAAGCAGAAATCTTGTACATTCCAGAGCAGTGACTTGCAATTATAGTAAGGTGGTAAATAGAATTGATTTTCAGCATGGAGCCATGTTACTACAGAGTTTGAATCAGAATTATCATTAGCCAATTTAACTTGTCACATTTTAGGCTGGTGCAGGTTCTGTCCTTTACATCATTTTCCAGAACACTTGACAACTTGACAGATAAAACAAGGTGTCTGCCCTGTGAGTCAGTGATACCACATAATGCACAGAGGTACCTGTTTAGGCTTCTGACAATTTAAGAAAGTTGTAAGATGAAATAATGAAACAAAATAGGGTATGAACAAAATTGTGACAATTATTTAAAACTGTTCTTCAGGTATCCAAAATTAAATTTCATCAAAACTATGATGTAAAAATATCTTATTTTACCCCTGACCCAAAGATTGAATTTTTTTCCAAGACAGAGATGGTTGCCCCAAACTGCTGCCCATGTAGAATGGAATAGCTGACACCTTTAACTTGAAAATGTCTGTATGTCTCTCTTGCCATTAGGCCCGAAACACCTGAGGTCCATCAGGACTCAGGTCTGTGAGGCTGGCAGGGTCTTGTAATCGGATCCATAACAAGTGATGATCTGTCAGATTCTTACAGTGACGTTCTCTGTGGCTCCCAGGCACCTGTCTGACATCAACAGTTGTCATCACCGAGAACTCTGAAGTGTCCTGGAGAACCCTGGCTCAAAATCCAGCAAATGAAATTTAGTGCAAACCAAGAACTTTAGAACATCCTATTTTAAGATTTTTTTTCAGCTTCCTCACCTTCAAAAGTGAGACATCCTTAGGCCCTTATTGTGAAGGTGACATTTCATGTTCTGCTTCGTACATAAATATGAATTTCAAGTATGGAAGAATTTGGAAGAGAGTGGAAAAAACAGTCTGAAGAGATATTTGGAGGGAAGTCATTATTATTTATCATCAGGGAAAATACATGGCTGGGAAACTACCTCATTTCAGTTATCTCCACATCTGTGGAGTTTTTAATTTATAATAGTTCTTTGTGTGGACTCCACTGTTATTTCCTTTTTTTATTTTCCCCTTATTACATATGTCACTAAATGGATGATTGTTTGGTGGAGGAAGAGTAATTTTACCTCATTTAAAGAAGTAAGTGAAGGTGTTCTACAAGATTGGCGCCATTCAGCTAATTCTGAATTACTTTCTCCAGAGTCAACCTGCACTAAAATCCAGCTCTCAATCTGCAGCAGTTGGGGGCTGTCACTGCCTCCCCACCCCACTCCGTTCTCTCGTGGTTCAGTAGATCAGGTGAGCAGAGCCAGGATCGGGAGCAGCCACGTGCACAGTGTAGACAGGCTCAGGGGTCAGGCAGGGACAGGGACTCCTGAGCAGTCCCAGCAGTCGCATCCCCTGCTGGATTGGAGCAGCACAAGGAAAGACGGCTGTGTCCGCTTTGCACAGAATGCCCAGTGCTAAGGGAGGCCATAGGGTGGGGAGAGGATGGTTCTGCATTTGTGTTCAGTGCTCTGTTCACTGAGGGCAGGGCAGAAAAAATAAACTATACTCATCTTCCACTGTCCACATCCATGTCCAGACCTGCAGCCTGCTGTCCCTGGACTCATCCTCATCCTTTCCATAGCGAATCTCATGGTAAATGTTTTCTCTCTCATACAGCTGAGTGAGCTTCTCGCTTACCTGCTGCCAAATCGAGTCACAGTTCATCACAGCCGCTGCTGGAGGTACTTGGGGTTATTTAGTGGACTGTACTGGTACTCAGAGCTTGTCTTCTCACTGACAAGAAGACTCAAAGTTTTTGAAAGCCCCAGCAAGACACACTTTGTCAGCCAGGGCAGGACAGGGTGTGTTACCTTGTGAGCATGTTGTGAACTGGTACAATTAGACACCGAGTGTGTAATTCCACACCTATACAGCATCTGTGAATGGAGTTGGATTAGTTACAGCTCTGTGGACAAGAGCTGCTTACTTGCTTACACCTTCTGCCATAAATCCAAGATGCTTTCCCTGCTTGCTTTTGCCCTGCTGCTGCATTACACAGCAAATGACCTCCCTGTTTCCACCCCGATACTGGTGAATGAGAGTTTAACAAGATTTATCCTGCCTATGTATTTGTCTAAAGCTGTTGCCTTTAATCCAGCCACTGAGAAGATTATTCTTTACCTACTGGAAAACACAGTGTCTGCGCTTTCATGGGGCTTGCCTGGAATTTGAATGTGCCTCTGTTTATGAAAGTGAAAGAAGTTACTCTCTGAGAGAGGAAAAAGTGTGTAAAACTATTTACTGCTAGTTCCTGATTTGTTCCATATCTCTTGCAGCTTGAATGAGAACTCATGGTCCAGCTTTCCAAGTCCACAAAATTACTTTACCTTAAGTTCATTAATTACACACCTTTATTTGTTTTCCTCAATCTTTTTTTCCCACAGGTTTCTAAGGTGATTTATTAAAATGCATTAAGTAACCTATTAAAAACTGTTCTTAAATGCATTTTCAGTATTTTATGATAAAAAACCATCTTGAGGTGCTGATTCTCAAACCAAAAATGGAGCAGCTTCATCTTGCTACAGCATCATTCAGGAGTGTGAAAGATATCAATAACAGAGAGGGTTTGGATTCAATACAAATCTTTCTCTATCAAGAAAAGGCTTTAATTAACAAGCAAGTGTGTTTTTTTCATTTTAAGATGCTGGAGCTCTGTAGCATTTGGCAGGTCAATATTCAGCCTGATGCTTCAAGTGTTAAGGTGAAAGCTGCCCATTTATGACCTGTAATGAATATTTCATTTTCTCTCCATATATGGAAACAATAAAAACTCAAATGCAATGAAAATTAACTGTAAGAATGACACTATCAACCTTGAAGAATAACATTTATTCGTATCACCTGGAAAATGTATCACATGCCACCTACCACTGTTTAGACCACTTCAGATACTTTACACAGCTTTAATAAAATCAGAATGTTTACAATGAATCTTTCAACCAACACAGAAAGATTTAGACTTTTTATTGGAGCAGTAAAAAAAATCTCATCTTTGACTTGCTCTCAGTAACGTGGGATACATGAAATCAATTCCCACAGACACATCTTTTCCCAGCCCTTCCCCCTAAAATTTAGAGTATGAAGCAGCTGTTTTCTGATGGTGAATGCTCCAATTGCTGCGTGCTCACTGGCAGGAACATCTGCTTTCCAGATCCCTTTGCTCCAGAGCAGTCACACAGTTTAGAATGTTGCGACGAAAACCTGCCTCAAATGAAGTCAATGCAGTCTTCCCATAGTTTTCAAGGGTGTTGGGATCAAGGGTGCCTAGGTTTTTACATGCCAATCACAGAATACTGTAAGAACTCTTGGAATGTTGTATATTTTAATTTTGGGGAATGTAATGATAAATGAAGGCAAGCTATATGATTACTAATGTAACTTTTGGTTGTGAAGGCAGTACTTCTAAAACCAAAATCCTCTGTTAATAGTTGTCAAGAATATCTTTTCCCCCTTTTTACTCTTAGTACTACAAATTGACTAGAATTTCTGAAGTAAAAGTTTAAGTGAAGTCTATGTTCTTCAACACACTTAGCACTGACAGGCCAAAAATTCGTGAACCACAGAGCACTATCACCAAAACCTGACAACCACAGGAGATCAGTCTGCTGAGATGCATCAAGGTGCACATGTCACTGTCAGTATGAATGGTGTTTGGAAATTCTGGGTATCATTCCAGGAACTTCTGCTTGAACAGCATTTTTAACTGTTGGCCACAGTTTCATTAATTCCCATACATTGTAGTCCCTGCTGTTCTCAAAACAGTATGTTCAGTGAATGAGAGCTCAGGTTACGAAAAATAATTCGTAGTTGAGTTTTTGCTCTCTTATCCAATAAAAAACTGGGTATACTGAGGAAAGTGACTATGGGTATCCTGTATCAGCTGTATAAATTGTACTATTTTAGTGTTGCATGTAAGTGCTACAATCCCAACTGGATTTGTGATTTAGTAATTAGAACCTTATTCTGGATTGGGCCTTGACTGAGATTTTCTTCATCCTAAAATACAGACAGTTAATGTTGAACTAATTCAGTTGCTTGCAAGAAGAAGACAAACTTCTGTTGTGATTTTTTAGTCTTGCAGCAGGACAAGTCAGTATGTTGGTGCAAAATTGATCATGTATAATTGACAAAAATTGCTTATATGTAACCAGAAAGTACTGAAGTGATACCAGAATATATATACATCTAACTATGAAATACCTTGTAGTTAAAAAAATCCAGAGAAAATGTGATATCAGTGAAACTTGTCTGAAATGACCAATAAAAATATGCTGCTTAAATTAAGTATCTTATCAGAATTATTTCTAAGATAAAGTAAGCATGAATGTACTATACTGTAAGTCTGTAAGTACTGTAAATACTATTAAGTACGCTAAAGGGTAAATATTAGAGAAAGAGAGCTTCCTCAATCTTTGAAGAATTCTTAAATTCTATAGGCTTAATTATATTTTTTTATGGTAATGATATGTGTGCTGATGAGTGTTGTCTAATCAGTCTTTTTAGTCTTCCTGTAGTGCAGGATTGTGGCTGTGACCCAAATATTGAGAATGAGCATGACTATGAAACGGATGAGAACTAAAAGAGAAAAAAAATATTGTAAGCATGAATCAAAAAAACCTACTGCTGTTACAACACTGGTTTGTACACTTTTGCTTGTGTACACACAGGCTGGTTCACATTTGGAAACTGTTTTCAGACAATTAGTTCAATTACCATGTTCAGGAACCCACACATTCTGAGCATGAATCCAAGAGAAAACAGCATTTAGCACTTGATCACTTTCAGAGATAGCTCAAAATTATAAACTCCAGTACCTTTCATTCTTTAGTAACCTGGAGAATAGTACAAGCATGAGAAGCCTCATATAAATTTATATGTACACCAAAAGCTAAATTCAGAGTCACAGCTCACATGTCTTTTGTAGTTGCATGTGTTATTTATAATAAAGGAACTACTCTCTACTGCTATCTCTTAAGTTTAGACTTTAATGACAGAAAATCTGACAACTGACAAAAAAGCAGTTTTTCAGTACCTGAGTTAACTCAGCTTCAAAACCATAACAGCATGGTACCTCTACCTGTGATGAGGTATTTAAAGTAGGTATGTCTGATAGGTATGTCTGATGTCCATTTGGTAGGTGGAATATTCACAGAAACGTACACAAAACTTTGTTTCAGAACTATGTGATATCTGACTGTGTCAATGTGTTCAGTGTTGCAACTGAATTGGAAACATTTTCCATTAGAGCAGCACAGCATCAGTGTTTGCTGCTGGCCCTCCCATGTGCCACAGTGGATGGTGCTGTGTTTCAAACAGCAGCTTTACCCAGCGCCAGCTTTGCTTTCCTGCTGTTTCCTCCCTCCCCAGTGAACCCCTCCCTTCCCCTCAGTGTAAATGTGTAGCTGTGGGTGATGTGGACTCAGTACCTGAGCCTGACAAATCCCTGCATGAGCATTTTGCCTAATCTTTGGTGACCAGTTAACTGCAAGCCCCACAGACCCCTTACCTTGGCAAAGAAAAAGCAGCAAGATGGGGGTGGAAGTGTGGGCCAGAAATGGGACTTCCTTTTCCAGTGAAAGACCCACTTGAAATGCTTGCACAGCTACAGCTTTACTGAGCTGCAGAGGCTGCTTAAAAATTACAAAATCCATTCAAGTGATGTTTCTGATTAAATAGTTTTGAACGAGAACATGGAACCAACAGACAAAGTACAAAGGGATTGTTACTTGTTCTTGCATCCATCAAGCCTTGATTTTGAACAATTGACTGAAAAATCTGTGACATTCCCTAGCTCTTGTGGTTCTCTCAGGAGGACAGTAAGAAGCTGTTATATAAATCTGCTTTATAATTTGCTGGAAATTATATATTTTAAGTCAGTTTTTGAAAATTTCTTACCAGCCTACCATTTCATTTTCAGCCTGTCATAAATTTTCTGAATGTTGGACCTAAAACTGTTCACATACTAAGCTGAACTTTAGTTTTCTAGAAGAATTTTTTAATTCAAAAAGCTGTCAATAAGTGAAATACTTATTACTTGAAAATCTCATTCAATTACTACAGGCTTTTTAAAGTTGTATTTTACTACATTTAGTTATTTGTTAAAATAGTAAATATTTTAATACTTTATTCTGCTATTTTCAGAATTAATTTTGGGTGCTTTTGCCATTTGAGAAAAAAAAAGTCTTTTGGACCAGTTGCACTACATGACAAGTGTAAGCAGTTTTCTGGCTTTTTTTTTTTTCTTGATGTCTTTGCCTGATTTCTAATCCTGTGTAACTCCTGCCCTACCATGCTAACCTATCACGTTCATGGTTTGTTCTTGTGAGACTTTCTACATGTTTTACAAAACAACTAAAAACCGCTGTGGCAGCTGTTCCCTTGGAAAGGCAGAGAATTCCATACTTCACTCACCTGCGCGATCATTTGTAGTCATTAAAGTTGTAATGATTCTTGCTGTAAATTGAATGAATTCTGATTAGTGGAACACATAGGACACATACTTTAGAAAAATTGTGAAATATCTGGTTTTCAACAGAAGATAATCTTGCATGAAAATATATACTGTACATATTCCTACTTTTAGTGTGTCCACTCTTCACTATTTTGGCTTCAGAGATCAAGCTCTCAAAGCTGACTGACAATATATTAAGGGGATTTTTAAATGAGAAAATCACAGATATAATTAGAATTTTTACATCCATCATGCTAGATTGGATGTGGTCAGTTTATTGCTTTTCTTTCTGTTCAGCCCCTCCTTCAGGAGCTGACAGTGAGCTACTCCCACAGTTAAGTCAGCATGAATTAACCATTGGGAATGTTCACGTGTGCGCCTTCACATTTTGCAAATACAAGGGATTCAGCTTCCCTTCACACAAGGAACCTAAATGTTAATTATTTCACACTTGCAGCAGAGTAAAAGCATTTACAAAGTTTACTGTCACTGTTCACCACAACTTCTAATTACTGATTTTTTTTTCATGTGGAAATAGATCCAGCATCACTGGATGATGAGTTTTATAGTGAGAATATTTTAAATGAGTTTTGTGAAGATGCAAAAGGCACTTCTGACAAACAGCTGTTCATGCAGACCACTAGGGAATCGCCACAGGAACTCCACAAATGACTGTTCATGAATTCTGTCAAGAAGTGTAATTACAAGTACCCATAGAGCTAAAGGTATTTATCATTAAGTGTGTATTTATTTGTAGACAGCTTTTCAAAATTAGCATTGTTTGACTGTATACCTGAAATTTTAGCACCTTTTCATGCTGGACTACTAGTAACTTTATTAAATCATAGAACATGGAAAAATTTTCCTCATAAAGACAGCCTTTCATTTATTTCAATTCCAGTTCCCTTGGTCATATTCACTCTTCAAGTCATTGGTTTTTATCATTGGTGTCAAGGATAGAACTTGTTTTCAAGAGACTGTGTGTTATCTGAGACCCAGGCGTCAGCACTGAGGGAAACTAAGGCAAGACCTTTACCTGCTATGCTTGAGTAAAGACCTATGAGAAAAGGAATTAGGAGAACTCAGTAGTTCACACCAAGTTGTCCATAGCTTACTTGCAGAGGCGTACACAGACATGCCCCAGGTCAGGGCGCTCGCTTGTCCGGAATCTTTTGTCTCCCAGAGATGCTGCAGTTGAACCAGCTTACTGGCTGCACTGATGAGCGTGCACAGATTCTGAAAAGCAGGTGAAAAAGAGAGAGAACCTCTGCCTCTGCCATGGTATTAGCTGAATAGGTGTAGCTTTTCATTTAGAACAAAAACAATTGGCACTTTCCCAGTACTTGGCAACCCAAATGCTTTGGCTTCTTAGTAAGGAGCAGTGAAGCAAAAACTGGAAGTTGCCAGAAACAAGGACTCATTTCTGAGGTACTGCCCAGCAAGAAGCTCAGAGAGCACAGTTGCTACTGTTGTTGACAAATGTTTGACAGAAGCAAATGCAGTAAGAAGCAAAGAAACAAAAAAAGCTTCTCAACCTGCTCCATAAAACTGTTTATAAAAATCAGCTAAAATGAGACCGACCTAGTCTAAACAGCAAGGTTGATTCAGACCATCTGTTACCATTACGTCTGGCAAACCAAACCAAACCATAAAGGAATGAGAAAACTGACAAGAATGTGTGGAAAATTAGTCCAATTTGAGGGAAAAAATAGTAACAGGAATGCACTATTCACTCAGTCCCCCTTTTAAAGGGATTTTGCAAAGCCAGCAGGTAGAGAGGACTCCACACAGGCCTTTGTGACATGCCTGGATTTCTGCTGCAAGTAAGGATCAGTGTAGGGCTTGGAAGCTTTTCTCCCCATCTGTATCATCTTTTGCATTAGCAGATCCTGTTCATCTCAATTACTTTTTAACTTTCTCTCTCCTGCTAAGAAAAGACCATCTTTAATCTTTGTAGGCATTATCAGATTGTATTTTTCTTGCAAAATTGTATGACAAGGGGAAAAAAGAATTATGTCACAACCCCAGTTTCAAACGCTTTGAGGTTCTATTCTCTTCCTCTTGTGTTAAAGGTTTATTGGTTGGATTATCACATTAGGACTAAAGTGGCAATAGAATTTCAACATTTTAAGTATTTGCTAGTTTTAATTAAGGCACCACCAAGTAACAACTTATCTCAGAACATGCCTTTTCTCCCCCCACAGAGTCTCTATTTTCGGTACTGTTTTCCAGCTACTCGCAAAAGAAAGAACCTATATCTGAAAACTGGTTGGTTATTCTGAAAGCTAACCAAAATGATGAATTCTTCCAAGGACATATATATAGGAGAAAGTCCAGTAATAAATACTTCCAGAAAAAAAAAAGTCATTTCATGTGAAGATCTAATTTCAGATAATCATGTAGCACTTACCATGGCTAGGTCTATTATACACTTCTGCAGTGTTAGCATGTACCAGCCCACCCAAAATCTTATATTACATTAAGTTTCATAGCACTTAAATTGTAGGATACAAAGTTTTCAAAACTGCCCGAGGAATAAGATTTTTTTAAACATTTGGAAATAATCTTATTGAAACTTTTAAACAGACTATACAATCGAGATAAAACATATTAAGAACTGGTTGAAACACTAAGTGTTCCTATTTTTCACATAGTTTTTGGTCAAATAGTGTCTGGAGTTTCTCAAAACCTGCTCCAAAACACAAGATTTGAGATTTTAACCCAAGTCCTATTTAGGAAAAAACCCCAAACAGTGCTGTCTTTATTGCAGTAAGTACAACCTCATGGGCAGTAATTAAAAAAAAAAAAAATTAAAAAAACTCTGTCATTACTACTCTGCATCCCTGTAGAAAAGATGTAAATTAAGAATTTAGTTTACTGTTTATCAGTTGGGACCCTTCTAAAGCAGAGCAAACATATAAAGCTTACTTCCTGCAGAGGTTTTACTGTGATCCCAGAAATCAGCATGTGAATGTGGAATACATGTTGAGGGGTGCCTGAGAATGATTTACAATAACAGCACACAAGAAATTATGACATAGCTGCTATGCAATGAACTACTAAACAAGCCACATAAACCAAACCTCCCAGATTTCAAAGGATACACCACTGCGTAGAAAAAAGCTCGTCTCACTTTTCCACTGAAATGCATAATACAGCCCAGGAGAATGGCATCTGCAATAAACAAAAGATGGCTCCTCACAGAAAGGACTGAAGGAGCCCAAACACAATCCTAGCCAGTTCCACTGGGCACAAGATCTGTAGAAACTCCTTTTTTACAGCTTTTGCCTCTCAAATGTGATTGATGACCAAAATACTGCAAGCTCCAAAACTAAGCTTTTCTTAGACTCTGGAGTGTTTAGTATGTTTCTCTCCCATGTGGAGAAACCAGACAAAAGTATGAGTTTACATCTGTGATTCTGTGTAATAATTAGGTTTTTCTCCTCCACCTGACCATCTATTTCAATGGCATTTAAAATAATTCCATTTTAGACGAGATGGTAATTCCCTCTTCTCCCCAACTCCAGCATCACTGCAGTGAAGCACTGTACCTACATGCAGAGACTTGGAGTGCTGAATGAGTCCCATTTCATTTCCAAAACACGGTTTACAAAAATTACCTTGTGCAATGACGACAGGAAACTCCAGGTATGTCTCCAGGGGGTAACCATAATAGATCTGGTACCTCAGAAACACAAGGAGGCTGAACAGAGAGATACAAAACATGACTGCACAGAGGGACACAAATGCCTTCACAACTTTTATACTGTTTTGGTGCTGCCAAAAGGCTCCAGATAGGTGTAGCCCTTGCTATCAGACCGATCAAACAAAACACAGGCACTCAGAGCAAGCCTGATCATTCTCTAATCTATTTCTGTTACCCTCACTACCCACACTTCTCATCGAGGTCTTTATGTCACAGTCTGTAAGGCATAATTTTATTTATTATAATTGCTGAGAAAGAAATAAAGGCTTCCAGACCTAGGACATAACTTCTCTCTGCAAGAGCCTTGGCATCTCCAGGATAACTCTGATTTCTTTACTTATGTCTGTAGTTCAATTTGTACATTAAGCAAGTTTTACAGGGGAAGACAGCTTGTCTTCCAAGCTGTCTAGACTATACTGTTATGAGATTACTCAGTGTAGCTCTACTGGTCAGACTAAGAGTCTAAGTGCACCAAACAATGGCAATTTTCCTTCCTGCCATTCCACAATACAGTACCTAAAAGGAACTGAACTTTTATGTTTTCTGTACTTCCACCTCTCCTGCAAGTCCATGGGGTTAGATAGAAAATTCAAAGATGTATAGAAAACAGAAAGGACTCAGAGCAGTTTTACATAAGAAAAAATATTATGGTTTCTGGTGTAGAAAAATGGCAGAAGGAACAGCCTGCCTTGTAAGAAACTGGCTTTTACAGTATTCAGAATTTAAATATCTGAACTTCCTAGAAGTGCTGTTTGATATAGAGTCAAATCAGACTCCTAGCCACCAGCACCATGCTTCTGTGTCACCTCTCACACCTGGTCACTCTATGTTGATTGCACAAAACCAGCTCAGCTTGTAGTGGTAGTCACACAGCTACCTGCAACTGGATTCAAAGTCTTTAAAGGCAGGAGGATAAACAGTCTACTAAATACAATAAATGTTTCAAAGAAGACCAGAACCTGTAGTATTGTGGGTACCGTGGTTCTCACGCAGTTGCTGAAGAAACATTTCCAGCTTCTCCACGCTCATCTCAAGCATTACTTACAAACCCTTTTTAATGCACACCAACGCACACAAATGATTGAAGTGCTTTTACTGCTTTCCGGCTGAGGCTGTGGGGTCAGTAATCTCTGCTGGAACTCCCATTTGCTTCATTTACTCCGAGGTGTGTTAAGGGTAAACAGCAGCAACACGAGTGCAGTGCTGTAGAGGCGGGCGGGGAGCGGCCACGGCTGAGGGATTCTGCACAGCTCCACAGAGAGGTGTCTGTAAACCTGAGCTGTGTCACTGCCTGGAGACACGGCACAGGCACCTTCAGAAACACCACGCCGTTTTTGTGAGGGGGTTTTTCTGGATGAAACCCCCTGTTCCCGGCTTGGCGGGGGGAGTGGCAGCCGCCCGGCTGGATGATCTGCCCACCGGCACCCCCGGTTCGGACAACGCAGGGCTCCTCAAGGTGCTTTCTCTCACTTGTACCCACACCTGAACGTGCACACACCGAGTTTATTTATTTGTCGTTTCATACAATCCTCTTTAAGCAAGACTTAATAAGCCTAGCCCTTGTAAGCTCATTACAGGCTCACAAGTCTTTGGAGTTTGACACGGTTTGTAATTTTCTTAAGGAATTATTTAAGTCTTACTGGTTAGAGTGAGGGGAGCCTGTCTGACGAGTACAGCTACCTGCACCACAGGGTACAGGGCCACTGAACAACCTAAAAACAGGCTTACACCCTCTGCAGCTGCTCTATGCAGCGATATGCACGGTCCGGGATGCTTTGGGGCAAGTTAAAAAAGACGAGTTTCCCTTTAAATGGCAAAGCGGAATCACTAAAACAGGAAGTTCCTTCCCGAAAGGCTCTGTGGGCTCAGCTGGTGGGGCTGGTCCTGAGCTCCGAACGGAGCGATGTGGCGGGAGCGGGGCGTGCTCGCCGCCCCAGGCCGCTCCTCAGCGCACCCTCACGCCTGACCTGAGCCGCGGAGGAAGGAATGAATCCCCGGCTGCCGCAGCAGCGCCAGGGCCCCGCACTCCCCACCGAGGGACCCGCGGCTCCAGCCGCTGCTCCCGCCGCCTTACCCGGCCAGCTCCAGGAGGAGGCTGCTCACGCTGAGTCCCCACGCCGAGCCGGCCCTCAGCACCGCCACCAGCTGCGGCAGCTTGATCACGGCACACACGGCCCAGGTTGTCAAGTGCACCAGGTCCAGCAGCCCCGGCGCCATCCCGCTGCGGCGGCCCGGGACGGGGAATCCGCGGGGTGTGGTGGGACGGTGCGCCGGCGCTGCCCTCACGGAGCGCCCGGGGCACGAGGAGGGGAGAGCCAGGCCCGGCGGAGCATCCGCGGCCCCGTCGGGAGGGGCAGCGCCACGGTCACCCCCGGCCCGTGGTGCTGAGCACCGCGGTGACCGAGGGGACACCCGCGCCGGCCCCGCGCTGCTGGGTGAGGCCTCCCTACGTCTGATGCCCTCGGTGACCGAGCCGAGAACCGCTCCGCTCCAGGTTCGGACTGTTGGTCCTGGAATGAGTCTGTTACCATAAACAGCATCCCCGGAACAGGGATGATGTGATGCTGTGCCGGCCATGGGCCGTGTTCACCCCCGAGCAGTGCAGGTCAGCTCCGGCTTTGGAGCTGGAGGCTGGAGCAGTTTTCTCCCCCAAAGTGGAGTTCCCACTGCTCCAGCGCCCGTGGCTTTCAGGTCACTCTCTCTGGACTGCTGTGGAACTAATTCCTGCAGCAGGGATTGCACGGGTCTGACAGCAGCACTTTATTTTTACAAGAAAAATGTGCAGAAAAATTAAAAGTTGCTAAATGCTGGACTTGTCAGATGATACTGAAACTGGCTGGATTAAACTTTAACACAATTTGAAGTATTAGAAATCAGGCATTCTTTACTTGTGCAGGACACAGTGGATTCATTCTGTGTCTGGAGTGAGACTTTACAGCAGGGTTTTTATTCATTATAACTATACACATTCATTAAAACATGCTTCTTATTTAATATATAAATAACATTTTTCTAGAACTAGTGTGCATGCATTCACCTCTTACTGGAAGTTTATGGTTTTGGAGGTTTATTAAGAGGGGTCTTTGATGATTGTATTCACTGAATGCTTCGATATTAAAGGTGACTTTCCCTTGCTGTTGTTTCTTGTTTTATAAAATTTGCTAAAAACCCACTGTAGGCCTCTTTATCTGTTTCTCCACAGGTTCCAGCTGTGTTTATCATCCTGTGTGCATATCTTTTTTTTTTTTTTTTTTTTTTTTTTTTTTTTTTTTTTCTTTTTTTTGCCAGTTAGTCTTTCAGGAACTTAAGGGGAGCTGGAAATTGTTATTTGTTATTCTTTAACTTATTTATCACTGGTTATTGGAGATGGAGTAGCTTCTCCAGAATATAAACCTACCCAGCATACACAGTTGCATACAAAACCAGTAAAGTTTTTGTACTTCTCAGTTTGTCAGAACTAAATAAAGGTTATCCTAGGAACACACATTTGTCCTGATTATGCATGGACAGAATCTTGGCTTTTTTTGTGCCTGCATATGGCCAGGACTGCTCAAACTATCAAATCCACACCATTAATTCAGAGTTTCACCTAGAATGTAATTTCAACACGAGTGGTTATTCACAGGCATAACATTTCTTCTTTTTCATTTTAATTTTAATGAAAGTTGTACTATCATCAGTAGTTCTTACAATGGCTTCAGACAGCTATATTTCATTAATTCTACATACCCTTGGTGGTATTTTAAAACAGTATTTCTAATTCTGAACTAAATCATGTTGCCCTTTAGTAATTCAGTCATAAAAGGAAGCAGGTATGTAGAAGTACATAAAATCTCAAAACTCAGAAATAAATAGCCCCCAATACAAAATTCTTATGTAGAAACTGTGTTTCTGTTAATACAATTCAAAGTAATCAAGCTTTTCGAAGACAATAAGCTAAAAGAAGAAAAGAAAATTTGGATTTATCTTAAATAATAAGTGTTCCAAGATTTTCTTGATAAACTGAGTTGTTGACATTTTGGGAGCATTATGTACTTGAAAAAAGTTGAGAAGTTGTCATACATGATTAAGTTATTTAAAGTTAGGTCTGAGGTGTAGATGTGTCTGTCATTTCAGATAATCTGAAAATAACAGAGAAATGTCTAAGGTAGAAGTTGCACATTTGCACTACTGTGTGGATGCTGCTCCAAAGAATCTATAAAATTGTCAGTAACTGTACTGCCTTGTATCTTTCTAGAGTAATCAAGAAGCTGAACTAACTTCAAACTATTAAGCAGGTCCACGAGCCCATTTTATTCAACTGTTCTTATTTAATAAGATATGAAGTATTTAGCTTTAGTCAGCATTTTACCTTTTTAAAAACACATCCTGCTGTGCATTGCAAGCAGTCAGATAACCAGGATGATTGACCATCTCCCCTGCCCTGTCTGTGTAACAGCCCTGCTCTGCATCTGTTCACTGCCCATGTGAGCAGCAGCTTAGGGAAGGAACAGATGCTGGGCAGCCCCATCCCGGGTCATGAAGAAAAATTTAATCTGGGAGCAGTATGAGTTCTTCCTAGTCTGTCTAAATTGCTTCTACATCCAGTTTCAGTTTTGGTGAGTTGCAGCAGAATTCAGGACCCCTTCAAATTACAGTTCAGGAAATGAATTCATAGCATGCAAGTCTCCAGTGCAGATTGCCAGTTCTGCAGCAGATGGGCAGTGGTTTAACACTGCTGCACCTCAAATGAGAATGCACATGTAGATTCCTATTGAAAATAGCACAGAGAAGGAAAATAATCTTCCTGTAGTTACTAAGGACAAAAAGCCAAAACATTTTTTTCCCCATAATGATATTGGCTTATCACCGTTGAGTTTTTGAGGAGAATAATGCCTTAAATTTTGTGGGTTTGCAAGGAATGCAGAGAGTGTGCTCTTTCTGGTTATTTCCACAGCTGACCATGCTAACAGGGAATAGTTAATTTGATAGATAATTGATTATTTAAGCTCTAGGTTACAGTAAAGGAGATTCCACCATTGAGGGACCTGTGTGGATGGAGACAGTCACTGAGAGACACATAAAGGAAGGTTGGGGATGGACAAAATTGCCAAGGACGACAGGTTACAAGAGGCTCATTTGTTTGCTCAGGGAAGGGAACATGAACACAGTGTGTCAGCCCATAGAGCTTGAGAAAGAAACCAGAGGAATTAGACATACCAGCACAGTTGCAGGGCTGTGACCTCTTAGGGATCACAGGGACAGTATGGCACATCACATTATGAGAGGGAGGATTCAAGCTTTTCTGGAAAAGCAGGCAGGGAAATGAGTGGAAGTTGTGTTCTACACAAACAGTTTATATTTGCTTGGAGCTTTCCCCTGCTTATTGTAATAAGCAGCTGAGAGCTGATGGGTCAAAATTGGTGAGGACACTGGCACGGGGAGCACTGTGCAGGCACCTTCTATAAATTGTCTGATAAGGAAGAGGAAGCAGATGAAGCTTTAAATAACGACAAGGAGCTCACAGATGTAGCCTGCTTTGGAATACAAAATTGCTCTGCTTTCACCCAGTGGGGTGAAAGCAGTCCAACCAATTTTTTGGGTCATCAAGAACATTCTTTTTTGACCCAGATGCTGGATTTGTTACTCAAAAACAGAAGGAAGGAAGAAAAAACAGGAAATGTTCAGGTAAAGGACAGCCTTGGCATAAGTGACTCCAGGACCTTAGAACTAAGACTCCAAGAGAAATAAGGAAGACAAACAGTAGAATAAAGATTTTGGGCTTTAGAATAACATAATTTGTCTTGTTTAGGAAATTGGTTTGTTAGGACGTCTCAGGAACATGTGATGGGGCAATGGAGATCAGGAGGGTGCATTGAAACTGAAAGAGAACATGCTCACAGAACAAAAACTGGCTCATCCAGTGAGCTGGAACTAGCAGACAGAGGAACAGCTTGGCTGATCCAGCAGTGCTTCTCTGAACTCAAACACCAAAAAGGGAGGGCTGGAAAGATGGAAAGAGGTATGAGCTACCCAGGCGTGAGGGAAAGGAGTTGAACACTGGAACAGTGGCCCAGAGAGGCTCTGACATCTCCATCTGTAGAGATTTTCACAACTGAGCAGGACAAGGTCCTGAGCAACCTGGTTTAACATCAGCCTTGGCCTTGCTTTGAGCAGGGGCTTGGCCTAGAGGCCTCCAGAGGTCCCTTCTGGCCATGACTGTGATTTCTTGTACTTTAGTCCTTATGCAAACTGTGTATTTCAGGATCCAGTCTGCCACCAGACACATTAAGATTAAGACAAGGTAAAAATTACCAAGACTTTAAAACAAAATTGAAAAAGGATGGCTGTGATTTCAGGTACTCTTTGCATTTGGTTGTCTTTGCTGAACACTTGTAGAGCCCAAGGACTGTGAGCTTTACTGTTGAGTAGGAGACTAATGCACAGTTGTCATACAAGCTCTACTTGAGGGAAGGTTATCTCTGTGCTGAGGCTCTTTGGTAGCACAATGACACTGCTTCAACTCTGATTAGAAGATCCTTCTCTTACTAAAGTCCAATGGATCCCTGTGTGCTTTGTGTTTGCAGTTATGTTGTACAAATGTGCATGACACGAGTATAAAAGAAACAGTGGAGGTTGCATGTAGTTTGTTGGTTCTGTCTGCAGTGTGTTGTATATATTTGTGGGAACTGAAAACATGACCTTATTTATATAAGGTTTACTTGAGGTTAGGCTGAACAGAAGCATAACAAATTGAATGAATGTACTATAAGCAAAAAAAACCCCAAACCCTCTTGACTCAGTGTTTGGTCTGTGGAATGTTTTTCTGAGTTAACAGAAGGCCTTAAGGCCATTCTGGGTAATGACATTTATCTAAAATAATATTGCTATCTAAAAAGTAGTGCTGAAAGAGCCTAGAATGCCAAACACAGATTTTAAAACCTAACCTAAAAGCCTAACAAAGCTAGGATCTGGGAGGAGCAGAAGAGAAGGAAGGAAGATACCCTAACTAGTGTCCCTATTAGAAAATCTGTGTTGAGCTTGTAGCCCAGAGAGGAGGTTGAGCTGCAGCTTTTGGATCTGGAACTGATATTGTTCTAGAGCCATACTTACATCTGATTTACCCAAAGAGGAGGCTCCAGCAAGAGTTGAGAGTGTGTGAAAGGGCAGCAGCCCTTGCTAAGGTCCTGGTGAATGATGCCTCCTGCACTCTTGCTGAATGTCTTAAGATTCTCCCAGAGGGTGCAAACGGATCTGCCAGCACTGAGGAGCAGCTACAGTTATAATCATGCTTATTTCAGCAAAGATCATCATCTCACCGGGTCTCAAACACGGCCAGATGTGGGTTTCACTCCGGCTTTGTAGGGTTTTTTATGTATCTCTATGGTAACACAGTGCTAGCAATGTGTCAGCATTCCATTAAGTTTTGTGGTAGAGAGTTGATGTAAACACTGTTTTCAGTCTATCTGGCTTTAAAGAGACATAACAGTGTAACTGCTAAATAAGCTTTGTGATAGCTGCAGGTGGATCTAGGCTACATCTTTGGGTTTTTTCCTGCTCTCAACAACACCTGAAGTTGACATAAGAGTTACTGCATGAATAAATTCACTAATTCACAGATCATATAAAATATATCCAGTGATGATATTTGGTTATTAGTAACTGGACAAAGTGAACCCACAGCTTTAAGTCATATAGTGATCAGGTCATAGAGTGAACCCAAATGTCATCATTTTTATATTTATTGTGCCAGTTTATTTGGACATTACTTCTTAATGCAATCTATCAATCGTTGTATGCCAGCTGAGACTTTCCTCTGGGTTAAGAAACAGTTAATGGAAATTTGTAGTGGTTTTGCTCCATCAGCCTGGCATAAAGGCCTTGTGCTGACATGAGGCTGTAACCCCAGACACTTGGAAATTCCATTTTTAAGTGCTGGCAGTTTTGCAGATACATAGGTTCACACAGCTTTTCAGAGAGGCTTTGGAAAGGTCACAAGCTGAAGTCAGTCAGTCTTTGCCCTGTGACAGAAGAGGGCTGTGGGCAGGCCTGTGCCAGCACCTCTTCAGCTCTCAGCTGAATTCCTGAGTTACGTGGAGACTCTGTCTCCAGGGAATTCACTGACACAAACATGAAGTTTTCTGAAGAAGGAAAACATATCTGACATGGATTCAGACTAGCAAGTAGAGTTTTTAAGAGAGGCATTCAAATTTAGGAAAGCTTTAGTGATTTGTATCTGTGCAGGATTTAGGAAATGCAACTTGAGGCCCTGACAGATTATTTTTGGTTTCTAAAACCAGCAAAACAAAAAATACCCCACTTTAGAGAACTGTCATCTGATTTAATTTCTAAAAAGGAATTTATTTCTTTTAGAAGCTGAGCAATGTGAATATGTATGCACATAATGCATACAAACATATGATGCCCTGTCAGCATCATCATATGTCTCACAGCACAATGAGACCTTCATTGTAGGAAAATCTGATTTTTTGGTGTGGGTTTTTTTTTTTTTTTTTAGAGTAATCTCAAGGTCAAGAAACAGTTTTAAATAGAGTTTCTAAAAAACAACTGGATTTACAGTCATAAAAAAACCCCTTATTAAATGAAACTTTATAGTTAAGGTGCCATGTGGGAACTATATACAAAGACTGTTCTAAAAGCACAAGAAACACAGATTTATATGAACTTACGTATGTTATTTTTTTAAAATATATATTTCACACTTTTAAATTTAAATGGAACTCAAAATGAGAACACACAAAATCCAGATGTACTGGAAACATGTGTTCACATTATAAATATTATAACTACACTCAAAAATATAGAAGAGAAAGCAGTATATAACTAAGGGAAGAACTAAATGAATATAGCTACCCACTTGTGCCAACTGAAAGAAATAAAGAAAATTAATGGATAATCCCTCGTTTGAGATCTAGCAACAAAAGGGAAAAAAGCTTATAAAACTGAAGCCCAAGTGATACACCATAAGAATGCTTTACAAGTAACTTACCACACATTTTAATATCTACACAATCTCTTTGATAAATGGAATTTCCACTAATTATTTACAGATTTCACTACTACCATAATCTCAGCCAATCTTTCTAAGACACTCTGCTTATATAAATAAGGATTAGTTGGCAAAGTTAATTACTGTAAAAGAAAAATGACTACTAAACTTGGGATGAAATTGGAGTCTAGAGATTGTCTGTTTTCTGCCTTCTACTTGCAGGTGCTAAGGCAGTTTTGATTAGGACCCTAGATATTTCCAAAAGGTCTTTTCTGGAGGTTGCTATACATGGTGGAGAGACCCAAACTAACTTTGGAATTGTAATGCTGGAGAGCTAATTGCAGTGACATAAAATAATTTATGTGTAATTATTGGGGAAAGTGTAATAATTTAACAAAATCAGATGTCCAGTTCTACACAATGTTCCCATATCACACAGATCATCTGATCTATTCCACAAAGGAAACTTTGATTCTCAAGACATTCCCTTGTAATCATTAAAATGTCAAAATGCTAAGGAGTTGCAATTGATTTCAGCAGGAAATAGGAATGAATTGGAGTTCTGTGGTGAACAGAGCTGGTCCTATCCACTTGTTGCCCACTAGTATTTTAGAGTAATTTCAATTAGCTTGAACTCTGACTCAGAAAGTCAGAGCTAATCAAGATATTAGCTTAATTGCACATAAAAAGAGTCAGCACAGTTGTGTGGTGTGATCTCACAACAAGGCACAGAACTACATTTTCCATGGTTGGACTCTTCGACAATTAAGCCAAAAATTATTGCATACTTTGGCTCCTTTTCAGATATTCCTACAGAGTTTCCAGTGGAGATCTGTTGGCCTGAGGTGACCATGCAAGGGAGTACACAGCACAGGGGAGTGCGGGGCTTTTCCTGTGCTGTACACGTCACCACTGCAGTCCCCACTTCAGGAAATGCCTGGCACCTCCATGGCTGCTTCATCTGATTAATGACACAGGACTACACGTTTTTACTAAAGACTTCATCAATTTAAAAAAAGAAAAAATTGGTTGTTGCCATTCACAGATATGATATAGTACGTTCTTTGAGAAGCGTCCGTACGTGGCTGTCAGGAGAGCACTAAACAAGCCTCTCAGATGAGTGTGATTAAAAGAGACACATCTTGACTTCATGAAAAGTATCCTATATGAGTAGTTAGAAGAACTAGAAATATATTTCAATCAAAATAAGTGATTAGTCTGTATTTTAGAGGTGGAATCTGTTTAAACCTGGTATAATTAAAATAGGAATTTTAAAAAAATTCTTTGTGAATGTTTTTGAAAAGTCATTTTTGCAAAACATGTTCTGATCCCAACAACTCCGGTTAGTCATACAATTGGTGAAAAGCTCTTCAGACAGTCATTCAATTTATACAATAAAAGACAAACCCTATTAAATACTTTGCTCTTGATAGATGTGTGTGTGTTTAACCTTCAAAGGTGGAGATTCCTCAGGGAATCCATTCCATCCTTACTACTAGCTTCTCAAAAAGTTTATGTGATTCTTCCATGCTAAAACTTAAACTTGTTATTTTTGCTGTTGCCTGACACTCCCTCAAAGTGCAAATTACTTGTTTTCTCATTCCAGAGATGCACACATATCTAAGGACTACTATCCTCTTCCAAGTCTGCTTTTTCCCCTTCAGGTTAAATTTTTATCAGTCTTTTTAACTTTTCCTTATATGACATGTCTTCCCATACTCCAGTTGCCATCACCGCTCCTCTGATTAGTAGCCCACATCTTTAGGGTAAGACGTGGAAAGTCTTGTCAAAAACCAGAAGTGCTTCAGTTGAGACAATGCTGGCTCTAAGTGAAGTGCGAGGATTAAATCGTGCACTGCTTAGGCCATCCTCTTACCCTCCAGTTTGCAGGAACTCTCTGGGAGAAGGATTCTCTGGATTCACACACAGTAAACAGAGTCAAGAATCTGGAATTATTCAATGTAATTAAAAAGGCACTAAGCACTGCCTTAGTGTCCTTTCTGGTGGATTACTTGATGTAGAGTGAGTGCCATCTGGAGGTTAGGAAACACGGAGCTCTGTATGCTTTCATGCTGAAAAACAAAATCCCCTAGGTTTACAAATGAAATGTTCTTACATGAGTAGGAGCTTGAGCCTGACAGATACTGGGCATCCACCGTTCAGTGTAGAGTTTGTGACCCAGAGTAAGGCATGCAGGGGCAATATCTCATGCTGTTATGCAATCACCAGAAAATGTCTAACCTCTGAGTGGCCTGTGCAGTTTTCAAAAAAAGCTCTGGACAGCACAGGGACAAAAAAAGTCTTGATCTGCTCTTTCCTCTCCTGCTTTCAGGAGACAGATGAGTTCCTGGTGCAGTTTTCTGCTCATGGGAGAGAGCAGAAAGCATTTCAGCTGAACAAGAAGTTTTAAAAGGATGGTTCACATTTGGTGTGTCTGAACTCAGTTATCCATTGTTATTCATGTCTGCACAGAGTGCAATCAGCTTTCCTCACGTGTGCTTGTTGCACAATGTGGTCTTCCTTTTTTAGGTAACTTAGTTGTCATCTTGAAAGCCCTGATCCTTCAGTTCTCACTGTGTTGAGGAAGCCAAGAGGAGAACCACTTGGGAGTCGTGATTTTGGGGGGCGAGACCGGGGTCTTCTTGCTACACTGCCTTTTTTCTTGCCTGGGACCACTTGGATCAGTGATCACACTGGTCACAGTGGTCACCTTGTTTGCTGAGCTGCCTTCTGCCACTGAAGTCTAATCATAAAAACAAACAGCTTTAATTGCAAAGCGTGAGTGCAACCATCTCCATCTCAGTCTGGTGACAGACTGCAGCCTGTTGTGTCCAGGCAATGCTAATGGATTTGTGTTGAGCTCCACTTAGGCCTGAGCATGATCCTGCAGAAGTTCCATACCCCTTAAAGGACAGATATTGTGTGTACCCTCTCCATGCTCCACTCCTTGCAGATTTTTCCCTAAAGAACAACAGGCCATAAAGTTTCAACCTATGTAATGAAGATGCACTAGCTGAACAGGTTTTTGGTATTGTTGTGTTGATTTAGTTTGAGGATAGTTTCCCTGGGCAACCACAGATTTTAGGGACTGAACCTGTTAAATTCAAGGTTGACAATCCCGAGGGTGTAAGACAGGTTGCTGAGCCAACACGCCTTCAGAGCCAAATGTGAAAGCCTGTTTCCTTGTCAATGAGTTTCCATCAGCTAAACCAGGAAAAAAAAAAAAAAACAAAAACATAAGGGAAAGGAACTGAAGAGCAGCAAATCCACAAAGACAAAAATGAAAATGAGTGTGAAAAATATTTGGTCTCCCTCCCTCAGCAGGGAGTGGTGAAAAGCACAAAGCATGTCTCACGTGCCTAAGTATTATTCTTTAGAGCAAGTTTAAACATGCAGATGGCAGAAGCTGATGAATCCTTGTCTAACTACATGAAATGCAACAAGCTGCTGTGTTTTTTTGTCATGCTGTCTTCCAGTACTGCAAGTGCGTTTTTTATGTTGTGACCCATCTGAGCAGACATCTATTGTTTGTTTTCAGGAGATAAAATTCAGGAAGAAATGGTCTTTTGTCTGTAACCTCGTTCCTTCAGATGTTAGTGGCATCCTTACTGTAGATTTGCATGGGAGGAAGGATGGGATCTGTAGTGCTGTCGGTATATGGCACTGGAAATATGAAGAGGATCATCTCTTATGGCATTGTTGGACCAGATCTGTTTTTACCCTTGAAAGAACTTGCTTGGTTGCTGTTATATTGTTACTGAAGCACTAAGAAAGCTGAAGCTCACCCTCAAGTCTCCTCTTTCGTGCAGCACTGCTGAAGAATTCATATTTACCAGAACCCTGCCAAACTCAGTATTCATTTGGCTGCCAGTAGCTTGGTTGGTTGAGTTGGGAACTTTGCTTGAGAACACAGACATACAGTTTGGCAGTGGCTTCTGCTCCTTTCTCTTACCCTGGATAAAACAAAGACCAATAATAAGTTTTCAAAATTGAAAGAATTGCTTCTTACAAAATTACAACTTACTGAAATTATTTGTAATATCAGCACTTATAATACCAGCACTTCTGCTTTTGAAATTAGAATTTAAATGTGCTTAAATATATCATACTGAATGCACATGAAAGTGTTTTAGAAATAAAGCAAAACAATTGGGTTTTTTTTTTCCCCTGTTGTCTTAAGATAGGAGAACAGAAGGAAATGAATAATTTTAAAATGTGTTGCATAAAATGTTATCTGGGATGTAAGTTACCCTGCTCTAGAATGGTTGTGATGTGGGAGGTTTTATTTTTAGTAAGTGGCTTGGGTTTCAGCAATATGATTATCTTACTGAAATTTGCTCCTGGGAAGTTGATTCTTCCAGCACCTGTCTTTTTGCCAAGTTGTTAACATTAAAACAGGTTGAACATACATAGGTAGCAGAGGAAAACATTTCAGCTCTGTTATTTTTCCTAAAGATTATAGTAGTAAAGAATTTGCAAATAATGCCTAGGTATGCTTCAATTTGAAATATTAGCCTAGCTTAAATTAATGAAAACTAAAAAGAGCATGGGTACAGTTAAATGTCTGTTCAAAACTCAACATTTGGTCATGCTCCTTTAGGAAACTCCAGTTCTGGTACCGTGGAATAGAAGTAAAAAATACAGTGTCATTTTTTTTGTCTTTAAATAAATTGGTTAATGTTGATCATAATTGAATGCCTGTTCAACTGCTCAGTTTGACACATGCAGTCCATCCCTTATACCTGCAGATTCCTGGTACTAAAACCTGTCTTTTTGGTAATGGGGCCCAGTTTTTTCTTTATTCCCATACTATATGAGGAGTGGGTGTTATTTTTGCTAAGGGAAGGTGAGAATATCATGTCCACAATGCGTTGTGTAAATGCAAATAAATTATTAATGTCCTGAGTTGCTCTAGAAAACATTTGTCTAATGCCTTGGGCAAGACACAGCATCTTATTTTTGAAATGACCAATACTTTGCTGGCTGAAGTCCCTGGTAGGAGTTCCCAGAGCCGTACTGCTGCAGGCAAATATGCATAGGAGTATTCTGTGCAGATGGGCAGCTGTGCTAGGAGCACATGGAGTCAGAAGACCTGAGTTTTGCACTTCAGCTCTGTTCTATACCTGGTGTGGGACTGCAGGGCAAGTCCTTTGATTTTCTGTCCTTTGCTTTCCTCGGCCTGAAATGGAGAAAACATCAGTTCACCCACTATTGTAAGAGGAGTGTGAGTCGAGAGAGGAAGGAGTTCTGTACAGCTGTATCTGCAGCAGGGCTCAAGGGACACCTGGGCTGACTCTGAGCTGCTTACCTGTGCTGCATCTGCATCTAAGCAAACTCATGCTGAAGCTGTACATCCTTCCAAGCTGAGTTTGTCTGTACAGCACAGCCATGTACCATGTGGAGCTAGGAGCAATGGATTTCTGCATTGCACTCCCCTGTCCAGTGCAGATATGCCCCAGGTGCAAATAAAATCTAATTTATGACTGTTCTGTCTATCACTGTGTCTTGTTATATCAGCACAGCACCGAGGTCCTAGATTTTTTTATCTTGATATGCAGCCATCATTTGAGCATTATCAGGTTTCGGTGCTATTGGATGGTGCTAATTAGTAAGAAATATCATGGTCTCAGGCACTGCCCTACATCTACTTCAAGTCAGACCATTTAATGATACCAGCCTTTCTTCTTCATTGTTTTTGGCACAGGAATGTGGAACTGAAGGACAGTCCCCTGCAGGCTGTAGGGTATGTACTTTGATGAATCCATCTTTATCCATCTTGTTCTTCACAAGCCTCTCCTACCCTTTTGCAAAATTTTCTGTCTTCGTAGCTAAAACTAGAAAGCAGAACGTGCATCAGCTGTATGGTGTGTTGTATTATGCATGACAGTGAGTTTGCACCAATATTCATGACTGTCAACCCCAGGGACAGGCACAGAATCCTTCCTGCTGCCTTTGCTAGGGAATGAGTATGGAACAAGCTGAGCCTGTTGAGCAAGAGTCTGAGTGTCCCAGCACAACTGGGAGAGAGTAACATTGCCCTGGCTTTGCATGCGTCACAGTCCTGGCATCAGCCTGTCCCTCAAGTAAACAGAGCCAGGCAAGACTGCAAACACATCTCTGGGGAGATCAGGGCTGGGATCTGTATCTCCTCTGGAAGGCTGAAGGGGGTGAAGGTTTTTTGGTGGTTTCGTTTCTCATTTTAGAAAATCCTGAGAGTGATACTCTTTTTCTTCCCTTTCCTTTAACTTGGGCAATGTGCATCTGGAAATGGAGCTGATTTTAATTTTACCAAGAATATTCTTCTAATAGACATACTGATGATGTATACTGAAGTATAAACACTTACTCAAGATATGTGACAGAGACAGGATCTTAATTTCGGGTTCCTTTGGGTCACTGGTGCATGCACAGCCAAAGCTTAGGTTGTACGTGTGCAGCAGTCTGCTGAAATACCATAACAATGGGGCAAGTTCAGTAGATTTACAGACTGGGAATACAAAATTGTATTTTGGCAGAACACTCTGTTCAGCTTCCATTTCAGCCATTTCCAAGAGTATGAGAAGAGGTGATAATATCAGTGTGTCTGCAATAAATTATAAAGCTTGGCACTTTTATGTCTTCTTTGTGGAAATCTCTAAAAGCTAAAAGATACTTAGCATGAAGTTCTTTGCATCGATTTTCAGCTTAAGCCCAGCATGCTGGGAGATATTAGGACAGATTTTGTCCAGTGAAGGAGAGTGGAGATAATGTAACCCTAGAAAGGAAGGTATTAGGATCTGATCCAAAGTCCCTGAAGCAGCAAATTTTGTTTGATAGTGTTGGCTTTGGATCAAGCCCTAATGCTGTCAGGGACTATCAGGACCATTGTCAAGGCAAGCCAAAGAGGCTGGAACAAGTGATTCTCCTTCCTCTCTGTTCAGCCTCCCCAGACTCTCCAGATCTTATCCTGTTGGACCTGGTCTACCTGCTTGTCTGCCCAGGCCCAAGTAGCCATTTGTGCAGTGGTTGCCCGTTCTGCTCAGTTGGGTGCTGCCAGGACACAGAAGGAGCTGGGGCTGGTTGCCCCAGAGGTGTGGTTCCTGTTTGCTGAGACCTAACCAAGGTATTTCTTCTGATTCCAGAACCCCTTTCCAGCTTGTCCATTTTGAGACTCACCATATACCCAGCCTTTTTAGCCATATTGTGACTTCTCAGAAGGTGAAACCTATTGTTGTTTGCACTTTCAAAGTTATTTTTCTCCTAACATTTTCTTTCAGCTGCTGCTTTGGAGTGCTTTCAGAAAAGGACATGCACAGCAGGACTGACAGGTAGTGCTCAGCACCAGTTTACTTCCCTCTTACTTAATGCCCCTTTCCTACTGCTTTATGTTGCAGCATTGCTTGAGTGCTGTTGGGGTCTTCATGATAACAGCAATTTCATAAGTGACTGTAATTGGAAGCAATGGGATCTCCAGATGTAAGCAGCAAACTCTTAGCTTACAAGGTGATTACAGGGACTGCAGCTGAGATCAGCCTGTATTCAAAATCCTCAGAACAATAAAGTTTGGTTTAATAGCAAAGGGTGCTGGAAATTGCTGCTGAGTAGTCAGGAGGACTTTTGTTGTGGTTATGTAGCAGAAGCAAAAGCTCCTGAAAGCTGCTGGCTTCCCTGTGTGTTTACTGTCTCTATTGGAAACGTCTGACTTGTGAATATATACCAGAAAAGGAGCAGAGACCCAGTGTGACAGCTGCTGGGGCCTTGAACTCTGTTTGTGGCAGAGATGTTTGGTTAAAATTAAGAGTTTCAAGGAATCTGTTCTGAAAGATTCTTATTTTCGCATTTAAAACAGTCTTTTCTAGGCACTTGGAGAGTTCTGCAGAAGGTATTAAGCAACTATGAGAAGTTTTTAAAGTAACTTTAAAGGGTCATTAGTATAAAAAGTGAGAATTTTCAAAACAGTGTCCAAAATGTCCATGTTTGTCTTTGCAGTCAGCCTGTTAGCCTTCTGTGGGATGAACTCACTTCCTCAAGTATTTGTGACCTTGCAGGAAAACAGAGTATTTAAAGCATAAATTTCCTCTGAAATTCTTGACTGACTTGTTTTTGAGTAGTGTGGATTAGTTCCAGACAAATTCTATCCTCTTGTTTCGTCTTTCTGGTAAATGCTAATGAACTTTGAATCTACTTCTTCAGGGGGATTTTGGCAAACTTATTTGCTTGCAGTATTGGGAAACACATACTGAATTTGGCAGATAATTTCTTTAACAATAGTTACAATTATACAACCATCCAAGCACTTCATGTAAACAAGTTGAGCAAGAAATACTTCTACAATTCTACAATAATTTTTGAAAATTATTCTGAATTTGAAGATCGTGAAACCTTAAGAAAAGGTAAATTCCACCTCAAACCCTTATGTTTGCTTTGGTTTTGAATTAAATTTTAGTAGGCTTTTTTGTTTATTTGCTATTTTTTCTGAAATAATTGAAATATGAATAGTGTTTTTCATCTCTTTCAGCCAAAAAGAAAAAGAAATCATGTAGCCACATAGCATTATCATGAAGTGGAGAAATGTAATGTTTTTTCAGCCTGGACTAATAGCTGTCCCTGTTCCTCTTGTGGAATCTGCTTATCCTGTTGCATTTGGTCCATGGTCCTCTCCAAGTTGCAGTGTGTGCAGCTGGTTGGAGAACAGTGTTTTAGCAGCATCTGATTGCTTTAAAAAGAATCTGAGGCACATTTGGAAGAACCAATGCATTAATCAGTGCATGGGATTTTAGCTCCTGATCTGTTCAGAAAAGGATGCTGATGGAAAGTCTGTTCCTCTTAATTCTTGTGTACAAAATTCCTGTATCAGATTGAATTTTAATTCTGATCATTCTTTCAAGTCAGTTTCTGCAAATTAAACATTAATAAGCTAAAACTGGTTGTTGTACTGAGGACAGCCTCCAAATAACTACTTGCAGCCACCAAATAAACTGGACAGAAAAATTACAAGCATGTGTTTTAAGTCTATGTCATTAAGTGATCTCAGCAGACCTGGCACAGATATAATGGGAATAATTTTTCTCATTTGCCAGTTTAGCATTTTATTTGCTCATTTGAATTGGTACAACTGATTTACTATGTACATATTTTCATCCTGTAGGTTGATGTTTATTGTGGCTTCATGTCACATGCATCGATGTAAACCAATTAAAACATCTTGATTTTTTCTGGCTGGGGACATGAAACTTGAAAAATAATTATGAGCATCACTGTCAAAGATGGCCTTTGCTTAGAAATTTGTTTTGTGGTTAATGAATTTGACAAGCAAATGTCAGGGCCTATCATTTTGAAGAAGAACTTGGCTGAGGTTAGTCTTTTGGTTTTACAAGACGTGATAATATACACTACAAATTAATCTGGCAGATATACGGCAGTTATTTCCTTTGAGTCAAAGGAAAAGATGCCTAGAAAGGCTTTTTATAGAGGAAAAATTTCAGACAAAACCTTTTTATTTGGCCACAAGAGGGTATTGCAGTATCAGTTATGCAAGACTTTAACTAATATTTGTATTTATGTTCTCTTATTTTTAAAATACATATTTCTCAAAACTGTTCATTTAAATTAGGTAGTAGTTAAGAAAATCAGGCTTTGTATGCTGGTATTTGATGTCCTTGTCCAAGGGCAATTTCTGAGTTGGTTTTTCCTAAAATTTATAGTAAAAGCTTCTTAACACCTTAGAGGTTCCCTTCACTGGATAGCAGAGACTTAAACAGTTACTCTGAAACAATTAAAAACTTCATAGAAATGGCTTGCAAGGATACATCAGTCACATTAGAGAAATAGTAACAGGAGATTAATGTGTTGCTGCTTTGTCTGGAAGTGTCCATTGGTCCAGGATGGGAGCTGGCACAGTCAGTGAGACTCTGATCTGATTTTTCCATGTGGTTTTACTTGAAGGAATAAGTTCTGAAATCTTTTTTAGCTCATTTGTGTTTCCCAATTTTCTCATTTACACCCAATTCTTCTACAGTGTACATCCAATGTTGATTTTCACTTTTTTAATAACTCAATACTGTGTTGCAATACTTCCCTACAAAAGTTGTGTATTCTGAACTTTAAGGTCTGTGTTGCCAAATGTTTGTGCCATGGGAGAGTGACCTAGAAGAATTTTTGGATTGACCCACTCCTAGATATACTGCTGAAATTAGGAGAAGGTGTGTGGGATGCCTGCATATCTCTCAACAAGCTCACCTTGTAAAAGAAGTGGAAGAGCAGCCATATTGCATTATCTGTGAGGATCAAGTTTCTGAGGGTTCTGATAGTGACTGATGGACAACAAAGCAATTTTCACACAAGAAAGTTTGTGAGGTATTGTGGAGATTTAAGTAGTGCACACAGATTTAAAAATCCAGGTGCGGTGCATATGTTGTATGTAAATAATAGGCAGGAGCAAAAGCTGGAGGAGAGGGCAGCCCTCTGGAGACCAGCTTCTTGGAGCAGGTCACAATTCAGAAGATCTCTGTCACTTCATAACAAGTGAAGAGATCCCCATGGAAATCTTTGAGCACAAGCAGTGTTTCCTGCCTGCCTCAAATAGTGGCATTTGGCTGGTCATCATCATCTCCCTGGAATGAATGAAGATCAGTCAGGCCAGTCAGGGTTGCAGGCTGGAAGCTGGGCTGTGGCGATGGCTGGCACAGCAGACTCTGAGGTGGTCGGCCAGAGGACACTGAGCACCCAGCAAAGAAGTGACATTTGGCAGGGCATTAACACACTGCTTTTTCATCAGCCCTGGGCATTAAGCACTGAGGGAAAGCTGGAGATGGCAGGTCCTGCTGGTGAGCCATATCTTGGTCTGGCAGGAGCAGAATGCCTTGTGTCTCTGTGTGCAGGCAAAATGAAAACAAATCCAGCCAGATACCACCTTGGAATCAAACTCCTTTTAAGCAATTTATGTAGCTGATTTATTAAAGGCATCATGCATTAGGTTTTGCTGTGGGTTTCTTAAAAATATACTTATTTCATGTCTTTATTGAGCTCTGCTGATAGACCCTGGGAAGTGGAGTGTCTGTTGCGTCGGCAGTGTACAAATACCACGGGGAATGTCTGCTTCCAGTGACACAGAGTCTGACACTTCAAAATACAACCAGAGCTGTAGTACAGACTGCAAGAAATCTGTTGTGATTTTTTTTATCCCCTTTAAAGGTTGTAAAATATGTTAACTACTGATGTGTAGGTTTCCCTGTTTGAAGCAAAAATTATTTATTTGGGTTGGTGTGTGAGCAGGGATTTGCAGGTATCTGGTTTTAGAAGAACTTTAAATATATGAAGTGTTCCCCACTGGCTGAAGAATCTTTTCAGTTGCTATTACACATAATTTAAGTCTTAGAGGCCAAATCCTGTCAAGAAGTGCAATATTGTAGGGACAACCAAAGTTATCTTTGTTAGTCAGAGCTGAGTTAAAGTCACATCCTTACCACAGCAGGGAGCTCTGGTAACTGCGCATTGGAGCTTGGCGTTACTCTGTTCATCCTCACTGCTGGCTCGCACAGTTTGTGAAAAGGTCTAGGAGAATTGCAGGCTATAAAGTGGTTCAGTGCTCTGCAGAGGCCGTGCTTTGTGCTGCCTAAGCACCTGTGGAAGTGGTTTGGCCTCTGAGTCTGGCGTGGCTCTGATTCCTGCAGCCTGGGGTCTGCAGCTGCTCACAGAGTCGGCTTACAGGGCAGGGAAACTGCTTCACAAATACTACAGAGGCTCAGTTTTCCCTCCCTACTACCTGAAGCACTGTGGTACTTACAGAATTATTTTGTCCTGAGAATGACAACATTCCAGCTGTGTATTATTACATATTTCACTGCTCAAGATGCTTTTCCACTTTTGGGGTTTTTTGCATTGTTCTCTGGTTTTTCACCTGTCTCCTATGGCAGCTAAGGGTATAACTTGTTGATCTGCATTTTGTTACACTGAATGTTTCATTTGCCATCTGCTCACCATATTCATAAAAGACATTAACTTTCCATTTTTATGTGAGAAACCAAACACTCTCTGCTGCAAGTTATGCAAAGTTTTCCAAGCACAATACATAAAATTTATTTTAAATTGTGTCTCACTATTAAATGGAAGGTGTCACCTGGCTTTTAAAGTGTTCTTCGCCTTTGTTAATTTTGTTGGCTGAGAATTGAACTACTTCCTCTTGATTTTTTTTTCAAGGTAACTGTCAGAGTCTTGTCTGAATATGTCAATCACAAGCTTTGTCTATTTTTCAGCAAAGCTTTTAGCATCTTCATTGCAGCTATTAGTGTTAGTTTCCTTTTTAACTGTAGAAGCTAGTGTCAAATCACACTTCAGGCTAATGTTTGTCCATCTCTGACTGTTGGGGATTCAAAATAAGTTCTCCTTGAAGGCAGGATGTTCCTGTAATGGGGGGTTTTGTATAACCTTTTCTTTGATACACTAGAATCTGGTAGCAGATTTCCAGAGATGATGAGAATTCAGGCCTGAAGGGACCTCAGGAGGTCTCTCGCCCAACCTGCTCCTCAGAGCATGAGCTATGAAATCAGACCAGCAGGTCATGGCTTTGTGCTGTTCATCTTCAAAGCCTGCAAGGATGGAGACTGCAGAACCATTTTGGGTAATGTGTCGCACCTCAGGGTTGCTTTGGCTTATATACTCAGAACCTCTCCTGTTTCAACTTGTGTCCATTTTATTTCATTCCTCCACTGAGCCATACTCTAAGCAGCCTGTGTCTTTCCAATAATCTGATTGCAGTTACTGGGACTCTGCTCTTTGGTCTCCCCACAGCCTCCTCTGCTCCAGGCAGGGCAGAGTTTGATTGCCAGTTGTGTTGTCTGTGTTGCACAGAGGTGTCAGACCTTTACCTGACTCACTCTGTTCTCT
Organism: Onychostruthus taczanowskii; assembly: GCF_017590055.1. Taxonomy (NCBI): domain Eukaryota; kingdom Metazoa; phylum Chordata; class Aves; order Passeriformes; family Passeridae; genus Onychostruthus; species Onychostruthus taczanowskii. The sequence goes on from NW_024497629.1 coordinate 8,269,019, forward strand.
CATGATTTGACCATTTACACTGCCCATGCCCAGCAGGGCAGGTGCTCCATGAGATCTAGAAAGGAAAATATCAGAGTGTACTTGGAGTGCACAGTCCATTGTGGCATTCTTTTCTTAGATCACCTGCACTGTTCTGTAGCCCACTTCAGCCTCATTCCTTCTATGGTTGTACCAAGCTTGACTGTTTTGCTGTAGAGTTGGAAAATTTTGCTCCCTGAAGAAATGGACATCCAGAACAATATGAAATCTTCCTGGATGTTTTTGGAGCTTTTTATTTTTTAGCTCAGTTGTGCAACCATTCACATGTGAATACTCAAACAGGCAAAACTGAAAGGAAAACAGCTGCATCCCCAGACCTTTAGACCAGGGCAGCCAAACAGACTTGGAAAAAATTTCAGACTGGATTTTCACTGTACCAGGTGCTTCAATAATGATCTTGTTATGGTGTGATGAAGAGAATGGGAGTCTGCCTCTTAGAATGGGCTGTATTCCGGTTTTCAAGACAGGTCCCAGTTTCTAGGAAACCTTTTGCTTAGGTCACTACTTAAATTTAGAATCCTCTCAAAATAGTATACAGAAATACAACTAAGATTGCAGTTGCAGAATTAGGATTAAATCCTGCCTTCTTGCATTTGGTCACTTAATGAGAAAAAGGGCAAGATCTTATCCTACTTTTTCTGTGAACTACCCACATAATCTACATATGTACAGTATGAGTATCATATATCTCTCTTTAAAAATCCAGCTCTGATCACAGTGCTGATAGGAGTGCACCCAGCAGCATTTTCCATGTAGACATCAGGAAAAGCTTCCGCCAGACTGAGATTATGGAAAATTGTTGCCCTGTTTCACATGAAGCATTTAATCTTGAAATATAGTGAGATCAGTAAATCTTTAATGAGAAACAGGGTTTCCAAAATGCTTCCAGGTTCTGGAGACCCAGGACCGAAAACATGGCAAAGCCTGACAGCATGAAGAGCCCCATGTCAATTGAGGTCTCCTAGAGCTTCCAGTGTTCCTGGCACTTAATAGCAGGCATCTCAAAGTTCTGAGATATTGTGCTATCTGGGTCCTTGGTTTCTGGGCAGACTACTCAAGGCTTTCATATATTTTAAAAAGAATGGAAAAAATAGCAACCAAAGTAGGGATATTCAGATGGGCTTTTTAATTCTTTGTCTACTTCAGCATTCCAAGTCCTTAGTAGGATGAAACCATGACAAAAAACATTTTGCAAATCTTTGTTCTTGTCTGCTGACCATGCTAAAGATACTTTAAATGTATTCCAAGTTGTTTAAGACTGACTAACCTGTGCAAAATTAGTTAGGTCAGTGAGATAATCACACAGAGAAGCATCTACTGCCATTTAGAAAGTCCTAGGATAGCTGAGAAGTCCATGATGGGCCAGCAGACCATGGCTAAGCTGCAAGAGACCTGCATCTTTCTACAAAAGCAGGAGGGACAGGCAATCTGGCTGTCATGGATGACCATGAGCGTGTCAATACTTCACATCTTGACACCCAGCTAAGAGTGTTATTCAACCAGATCTCCCAGTCAGCTGCACTTACTGCACTGTGATTGTGCCATGGAGCGGTCCTGGAAGACGTGGCCTGAGGGGACTCTCAGGGTGCAGCTGGGGAAGGTGAGGTGCACCCGCCCTGGAGCTGCTCACGGCTGTCAGCTCTGAGCACCAGGGAAGGGCAGGCAGCCCTGACCTGCAGGGTGGGTTAGACATCTCCGTGGTTCCTTAACCACAGCCGGTTTCACTCCAAAGATCTACGCTTCCTGCTGCTGCACGCGTGTTCCCTACACCTCCATCACCTGTGGGGTGGCAGAGATATCCTTAAAGGAGTCCTACAGCAGCTGTTGAACATGAGATTTACTGTGAGGGAAAGGTATAACTACACTTGTGCTAGGAAAAGAGTGCCAGGGCCCACTCTCTGGATGGGTATCCTAAACATTTCCCACATTAGTGAAGACGTTTGTACTAAGTGATTACACTATATTGCATGGTCTGTTCTGTTACTTAATTCCTGTTTAAAAAGGGACAGGCAGGAGCAAAGGAAGAGGTTGGATGAGGGACTTTGTAGAAAAAACAGCTTAACTTTCCAGTCTTCTTCTCTGTTTGATAAGTTTAATATTCCTAATTCCAGCCATTTTTTCCCTCATAAAATTTTGTTATGTACTTGAACCTGACAGTTGGAGGATTGAGTATGTGTTTGGACTGCCTTTTTTTGCAAGTCTTTTGATGAAAACAACTTCTGCCATAAGCATAAAATAAAAAACCCAAACCATTTTAGAGTTTACAGAAACTAAAAGTTTTGTTGATGAATGGGAATATCCATATTGGAAATAGCCTGCACTGGCTCTGTAGTTGAAATGGTACCATACTCTTCTAAAAGGCCAGATAGAGACAGATATTTTGAATAAAGCATCTCTGTGCTGTATCCATTTGCTCTTTGCCCTTTGCCTGTTTCCATTCCTCCATGGTGTCATTAACTTGCTATAATGTGAATATTCTCTCAGGCTGCATACCTTAGCTTGCACAAACCTACCATTTTGCAGGAGAACTAGAAAACAGCAACAGTCAAAGCAGATTTTTCAAACTGCTCCTTTTTAAAAAAACTTTATCCCTAAATACAGATTAAAAATTACAACTTAAACAAAATTAAAATTGATTAGATTTTTAAAAACAGATTAAAATACAACTTTTAACAAAAAAAAAAGTTTATCTTACTTTTCTATATGTCATTGTTTGTGGTGAGTGTGGAGACTCATCAGCACCTTGGCCTGTGGTGGCTGCTTTACTTTGTACATTCTGTTTTATGGACTCTGCTGTTGGGACTGTTGTTATCTGGGACAAGTAAATAGACTTTGAGAAAGAGATCACAACATAGCAACCTTCATCTTCTGTTTACAGTTCAAGTAAACGTCTGTGCTGTGAAAATTTATGTCCTGAAGAATTTTCTAAACTAGAACATTAATTGGTTTAATAACAAAATGATTAATGCAGATAATTTGAAGATAAATCTACATTCAATATTTAAATGGTGAATAATTTTATTTTTTAAAAGCTGCCATTGACCCTGAGATTATCTCAGCTAGTCAGAGCATGGTGTTAATACCACCAGGTTTGTGAGGTCAATCCCCATATGGGCCATTTACTTAAGAGCTGAACTCTATGATCCTTGTGGGTCTCTTCCAATTCAGAAGATTCTGTGAATCTATAAATTATACACCACAGGCACTCAGTAGGAAGAGAGTATTTTCCACTTATTTATAATACCAGAAAGTACATTACTGTTTTGAGGGAGAGGTTCCTGTAAGCATCCAGCAGAATATGACTTCTCCCATTAAAATCAGTATTTAATGGCAGCAACTCCATGTGTGTTTTGAAAACCCAAACCTGTCAGTTGTAATTTCCTCACCTTTTGGTTAAAGAAGATTTTACTCAAGCAAAACATCTGTTGGCTGAACTGGATGTTTTTCTTCCCTCTGAACATCCTGGCTGGAGGGAGATCTTTGACCTTTAAAGAGTATGCCAGGAAAGTACATTTTTTCCTTCCTGCTACTGATGCTAAGACACTGTTGCTGGCAGTACTTTGAGTTTGTTCTTTTCTTAATATGCAAATTGGCAAGATTTTATTCCTAAGTGTAAGCATTCCTTATTCCTTAGAGATTTGAGCCGTATGTGTTTGTCCTTCAGCTGGCTTGTTTTTATAACTGGTGCAGATCATGGTCAGGGAAGAGTCGGTGTGGGATGGAGTCACCATTTGGGAGGATCTTCTGTCTGGTGAGACCCTCGTGGGTTTTGGCACAGAGAGTGGCTGGAGAAGCCAGTTAGGAAGCAGAGTAGGGTTAGGTTAGGTTAGGTTTTAATATCAGGGTATTTCCCCCCTGATAGAAACTATCATAAAAATCAATAACTAGAGGACATCAGCGGAATATTAGTCTTGAAATCCAGGGCTAGGTGATCCCCAGAGAGCCCCCTGCACGGTGCTTGCTCAGAGCTCACCTGCAACACACACACCTGCAGGCTTGTGCCTCTTCTCTCCCAGCTCCCTTCCATCATGTGCAGCTTAGCTGGGTGAGGGGAAAGCCAAGCTTTTTATGTAGAGCTGGCTGCTATAGAAACCACGAGCTCTGTGACAGCGAGCTCGGCTGTGTGGGCACAGCCAGCAGCAGCTCCCGACCAGGGGATGCTCTAACTGCACGCTCAGTTTTCAGTGCTCTCGACCAAAACTCAGCTGCCTTTAAACTGTTCTGTGCCTGTTGCTCTGCAACATGCAGGTCTCTAACATGGGAAATAAGATGCCAAATGTCTGATGTTGTTCACGCTGTAGAAGAAATCCACAGCTCCCGGCTCTAAAGGTTTATTTGCCATTTCAAATCTGTTGCAATGTGGGGATGACATCAAGCCTTGTGATTGGAATTATGGCTGTCACTTTCCCCAGAATGTCACTTTCAGCCATCTCTGTGTCTGCCCAGATGTAAAGAGCCAGCATTAAAAGAGTTGATATGTGAAAAGTATTGTGTCTACTATGCTTTTCATGATAGTGTTAAGATAAAAAAGTCTATAAAATGATTAAAATGATTGATAGATATTTCTGAAGTCAGAGGAGGACGGAGCTGTTGGCTGTGAGGGAAGAAAAGTAATCTGGCATTGATCCTTGGTCAACAGGACAATGCTACTTATTTGGGTAAGTCTGGCTTTAGGAAAAACAAAAAAAAAAAAAAAAAACAGAACAAGAAGAAAACAAATGTAGAACATCCCAAAGATATCTGACATGCACTCTGCTAAAAGTAAAAAGGAAATTATATTCATGAAATGTTTTAAAGGAGTAGTTGTGATTGCTTCTGTCTGGGTTACAAGATCTCTAGAGGAATAAAGAGGGGCCTGCTTTTTTAAAAGCCAAGTTCTGGATGGTATGGCTGAGGCAGTATCTCAAAAACATTTACCTGAGACACAAATCTGAAAAAAAAAGTACCCTGATGAGTACAAAAAAACCATCATGGAAGATACAGTACAGATTAAAAAAATTAGAAGCTGAACTTGCTTTGTGTTCCAAAACATTCTTCTCAGGGGAACTTGTGTCCTACATGCAAAGTATTGAGTGGGGTGGAGGTGAGGGAGAGACTGTGGATGGAGACTAGGGAGCTGCTGTGGATGGGAAGGATGAGAGCTTTGAATGCTGACCTCTACTTCTGCAAGTTATAAGCTAATTTTGCAAGCTTTTGTCCTGCTTTATCCAGCTCCTCTCCTTTCAAACACTAGCACAGGCTATGCTATATGCACAGCAGCCTCCCCTTTGAGGAGTAAATGTCACAGCAAAATGTTGGTGCTTCTCCAGGTCCCACTGAATATCTTCTGCAAATCCAGGGTGTCCTTGAATTTTGAGACAAGTAGAACTCAAAGAACTCTGTTCTCAGACAGCAGGGGTTGTCATGGGTTTGACAAACTGCATACACCAGCTATTGGAAAGTGCAGGCTGATAGAAACGGGATGGCTCACCCCCTCTGCTTTGAAATCAGTAGCCAGTCAGGTTCTGTCAGAAGTAAAGATGCTCTGGAAGTACTGGAGTTGATCCCATAGTGGGGCAAGGATTCTGACAAACTGCAAAACCAAGTCTTTCCAGAAATACTGCCTGATTTACACGCCCACTTCTTAGTTTTGAATAATCTAGGATTGTTGCCGCCAGACAAACTAAATTGGTGCTGTCATAAGCTCTCAAAGGCAGGCAATAGCAAAATCAATTCAAGGGGTTTTGTTTTCTTCTTTGATTTTTTTAGGGCTTTGCTAGCTGTGAAAATGATGAAACACCTAAAACAGTGTGAGAGAAAAGACTGTTTGGGATTATACTAAGTAATCTTTCTGGTGGGAAGCACACAATTATGTACTGTCAGCACATGGAGCGTGATGGGACTATAATTTTGGCTATGTTATTTCCCTGGGTTGCCAAAGAAACCATAATAAGAAAAGTCAAAGTGCTCCTGTTCTTATTGATCTTCTTAACAAATTCTCACAAGCAGAATTGACTGTCATAATTATTTTCTCATCTCTAAGCTGATATCTTATGTCACACATACCACTGTCAAAATCAGCTGCTTTGCTAGTGCTGAAATCTAGCATAAAACTGTAAAAAAGGCTAAACTGAAGGAAATGGAATGAGCACATGAATGCTTCCCTTTGCTATTTCTTTAAAAGCTTTATTGATGTTGTCAGAAATGAGAAAAGGCTGCCAAGTCCAAGAAAATAAATCCTTGTCAATTTTAAGGTGGGTGAGATGACAAGGAAGGTCTCCTTTATGGCTGGCAGCATCTGTGATGTGTTCAGTGAAGAGCAGGAGCTCTTTGGGAACATTTCTTTCCAACCATAGGCCAAGGCAGGTTTGCTTGGCAGCCTTGGGAAATAATAGTGGTGCACCTTGGAGGGACTTTGGGAGGCAGAAGACAGGGGGGGGCAGTGGCAGGGACCTGCTGGAGGACAAACAGCTCTGGGGCAGTAGTAGCAATAGGGAAGAAGGAAGCCAGAACTTTGGGAGGCAGAAGACAGGGAGGGCAGTGGCAGGGACCTGCTGGAGACAAACAGCTCTGGGGCAGTAGTAGCAATAGGGAAGAAGGAAGCCAGAAGGCCTTTTCATCTCCAGTCCCTGTGGAAGCAGTAGTTAAGCAGGTGGTTGAAGTCTTCCTCCTCACCCTTGTCCTCATTCTCCTCCTCATTTTTCTCCTCATCCTCATCATCCTCCTCTTCCTCCCTGGCACAGTCCCACAGGGAGTGGGGTCTTTGGGGCTCTGTGGAGAAGTGAGGTAATGAGGCCACACCAGGAGACTGAGGGAAAGCTGACAAACTGGCACATCCTGGAGTTAAAATTTTAATATTATTTTTTTCCCTTTTCCTTCTCTGTCCTTTGAAAAGGGATGCTCTGGTCCAGAAGTATCTCTATGATACATGCAATCATAATTTTTTATCCAAAAAACTGAGTTTACAGATAAAGCGAGAGTGATGGCTAAAATGAACTTATAAACTGGAGTGTCTGCAAACACATCCCATGCTATTTCTGCAGCCTCTTGCAGCAGCTGCCTGTAGCTCCTGTAGTTGAAAAGTTCTGCTGAATATTAGATGCAAAGAAAAGAGACTTATTACTGTAAAAATAAAAGCCCTTGCAGGACAGAAAGATTCCTTAGAGGAAGCTGATCTAAAAAAATTGGGCTTTAGCTGTGGGACTAGAGAGATTTTTGGTCATTTGGAGTATGAAAAGCAAGGGTGTTCCTTTAGTCAGATTTTTGTGTTCACTTGCAAAATCTCTGTCCCCTGTTGCTCTCAGATGATGAGCAGTGGCATATGGATGCTGTGGGAGGCTGGGACTGGGAAGGCAGTTCTCTCAGGTCAGGAGAGTGCATGGCATTGACAAGTGCAATGCACCTATGGCTGGTCTGCAAGGCTGGCTGAGAAGATAAAAAAATGGTTCAGATTTATTCAGGGTGCAATGCAAGCTTGGAAGAGGCTCTTGGAAGCTCTTGGTGAAAGCCGAGAGGTGGACTTGCAAGCAGAAATATTAAAGTTGAGTTTGTGTCCACGTGGTTGTGTACCTTTTCCTAAAACTAATGGAAAGTACAGGTTTTCTCTCATTTTTGAAAGAATTTTCTCAAGTAAGTTTAATAGTATGGGAAGAAGATATGACATCTTCCTGCCTAATTGGCAGCCTGCAGCTAACTTATGAGCCTTTTAAAATAACATTTCAATTATTCTCCTTCATACTGAGTGTGAGTGCAAGATATAACTTCAGTAAAATTATTACAGCCCTATTTTTAATCTCCCTGTGCAGAGTAACAGTTGGGGTCTTGAGTAGCTCTGGTGTTTGGAAATTATGTCTGACAGCCCCAGGAATGTGTGTAAGCTGCCCTCTCAAAGTCAGTGAATAGTCATCCCAGGAACTACTGTGTCTGAGAGATGTTTAGAATGGAGATTTGATGAAAATGAAAAAAAAAAAATTGTATGTAGGTGCTTGGAAGAACACGTAACATTTTTCTTACTGTATAGTTAATAGAAGAAACAAGATTGACCCCATTGGCCAACTTTCCCTCTGTAAATCCTTTCCATCAAAGTTTCAAAAACATCTTGAGAAATTTTTCAACACTGAAGGAAAGTCTCTGAAGACTAAAGATAATCAAGTGGGTTTTGCATTACCACAGTGGCTTCTAATCATGAGAGCCACTTAAGGAGTGGAAGTGGTTTTCAAATTATTTCTGCCTGCCCTCCTCCCATGCTGGCTTAAGTCTCTTCCCAGGCATCCATATCCACCACTGAGTGGGCAAGGCAGGATGGAATTACACATTTACTGCAAACAGACCTCTGTGTCATGTAACACATCAAACAAATCGTCAGCCACAAGACTGTGATCAGTGGCTGCTGAAATTGGAGCTGAAATTATGGCAGGATCTATCATTAGAGGCAGTTATTATGGAATATAACTATCTTCTGCATACACTATTTCCCCATTTTAGTCCATCTGCTATGTAAAGTGTCTCTCTGTTGAACCATGGCATCTGCCCAATCAACAGTCCCATCCATTACAGCTCTGCTGTGCAGTTTGCCTGTAAATTGCAAAAGGATTGTAATTGTGTGACTTGTGACAGCTTGTGACAGCAAGTAATGTGGCCAGCCTTTTATCATTGCATTTCTGTGGGCTTTTATGTTGGAGTTTGATTGGTAGCTTAGCTGTGAATTTGCATAAACCTGATCATTTTCATGAAAATTTGATTCAAACAACCACATAGCATTTTGTACTATTTTTCCTTTCTTTCCTTGTTTCCTAGTAGATAGTGGTTCTATTTGGTGTTTAGGTAAGTGGTGAAATTAAAGCTCACTGCAATTTCAATACAGTAAATATCTCTACATTAATGATATAAGAAAATTTTACTTAGTATGTATAATGGAACACATATATGTTCTATGCTATGAGTACATCATAACATGTGCATTGTGCATGAATGCTCCCATATTACACACACAGTGTTGAAACAAGCCAAATTTTGACCAAAATCCAATGAAATCCCAGGGCCAAGGCAGCCTTTATTCTCATTTCCCTTGGGGTGTATGAGAAGCCCTAAGTTTTGTGCCTGTGCCTGTTTCTGTTGCAGACCTGGGCTCCCATGGAGAAGCTGCTTATTGAATACAGGGGTTACCTTGCCTGCAGACCAGAGCAGCTAGTTCAAGTGCAGGAAGAAGAAAACCACACAGAAAATCAGCCCAGGTATGTTCCTGGGCTGCAAAGTTCTATCAAAGGGGTGGCATCTGGTCCCCCAGACAGAAATTTGCTCTGAGAGATGCTGTTCCTGGAAGAGAGGATAACTCTTTGGCTGTTCCTGTTCTCCAAAGTGATGTGTTATGATGAACACACAAACTTGTAGCTCAGGACTCTGTGCCTCCAGAAGACACCTTGTATCTCCATGCCTCCAGAAGACACCTTTATCCCCTTGTTTAAATTTTTTAAGAGTCTATTATTCAGGGCATACATAATTTAATGTAAATAATAGCAATAATATGAGTAATGGTAAGCAGCTTTCTTTCTTGGTATTGAGCCAAGTAAGTAAGTGAGACTTTTTTTTTTTTAATTTTTTTTTTTTTTTAATTGGGAATTATTCAAGCCAGACCTCCTGTACTTAGAAAAAAATCCCCTCACATATATATAGTGGACTTTAAGCACTTGCCTTACTAAAAGGGCATGAGGCCCTGCTCTCATGAAATCAGTAGTGAAATCCTCATGGTCAGAAAAAAACCCCAAATCCCTAACTACGTACTGTAAAAGAAAAGCATGCTTCAGTATAGGTGCTGCTTAATGGTACAGTCAAGCTTTGAAGCTGCAGCTCTGTTTTCAGAAGGCAATTGGACAGCAACCCTGGCTCCTCATCCAGGTGGTTCCCTGCCAAAAGCCCTGGGAGCTGGGCTGGGTGGGAGGGCTGCTGCCACGTGTTCTCCCAGCAGCAGGTCTGTTGAGTTGCTGCTGTCAGTAGGAAAGGTGTTATTAGCTCCTTTAGGGCAGTGTTTTGACAAGATGCTGGATGTACAATCTCACAGGAGTATTAAGAGGTTTGCTGCCAGACTCCCAGATCTCTTGCTGTTCATGGGCAGAGAGGCATTTTTTGATTCTGTATTCTATGGCTTGGGTACATACATTCTAGCTGCTGGTATAAAGCAGTTCCTGAACATGCACTGCCAAATTTGAAGTTACATTGAAATTTTAACAAAAGATATTGTTAGAAATATTGCAAGGGGGGGGGGGGGGGAGTAAAGCATTTTTTGATTCTGAATTCTATAGCTTGGGTACATACATTCTAGCTGCTGGTATAAAGCAGTTCCTGAACATGCACTGCCAAATTTGAAGTTACATTGAAATTTTAACAAAAGATATTGTTAGAAATATTGCAAGGGGGGGGGGGGGGGAAGTAATTATCAAATTATATGGAGGGGGGAAAAAGTATGTTCCCTATATTAATTTACAGGAGTTGCTGACCTGTTTTGGAAAAGTATCAGTCTGAGGCTGAGGTCAGACAGGGAGATGTTCAGGCACGATGATTAAGGTTTATAATCACAGAACTTATAGTCACAGAAATTTATAATCTCAGAAAACCTGTTTTTCACAATGGGAAATTCAAGGCATCCTCACCCCAGGCAGCATCTCCAGTCTCCCTAACATAAATTACCATTCTCTGCATAAAGAATTTGTGAAAATTGCTGTCACCATTGCTGTCAGCTGCCGGGAAAAGCATCCTTTTGCGGCTCTCCGGGCAGCCCGGGCGGGTTGCTGCCCAGCAGGGCTCGCTCCGTGCCCGGGCAGCAGCCGGCAGAGGGGAGCCGCCAGCCGCGCATCCATCCCGCCGAGAGCGGGATGCCGCGGCTGCATGAATGGAAGGATGACTGAATGAACGAAGGAATGAATGAGTGTCTTCCTTTGCGCTTCCAGCTGCTCTGGTTTTTTGTTTTCTTCTGTGTTGTAGAGGTGATGGAAGTGGGCTTTGTAGTGAGTTAGGAGATTTAACAGTGATGTGTTGATGACATAAATATACATCAATTCCCAAAATAGAGAACAGTAATTTTTTTTCCCCTGAAGATTTTGTACTAGATGACATGAAGTCTGTCTCTGAGCCTCTAAATGAGTCTGTAATACATCAGCAGGTTAATGAACCAACATTATAGACAAGATCTTGAGACAGAGCTGCATATCTGATAATCACATCCCTGGTAATTTTGTTTTCCTGGAATATTCCAACTGTCTCTTTTCTTCACAAAGTATAAAGGGACAGAAGTAAATGGACTGGAAAACATCATTTAACAGTGTTTCTCTCCCTTGCTTATGCAATGACTCTTGCTTTCTCTTCAGTTGTTTGAGGGAGGTTCTTGGGGTTTTTTTTGCTGGCAGATTCAGCCTGCACAGAGCCACAAATAACTCACCAGATCTGAAGGGTGACCCTGCTCTGCTCACAAATGCTGCTCCTTTTCCCAGCAGGAGCAGAAGACAGGAAGCCAGCAGCAGGAAAAGCTCCAGCAGTGTGGGTGGGATAGATGGATTGAAGAGCACTGATTAAGGATGAAGAGGGTGCAGGGTCAGTGGTTACTGTGCAGTATCAAAGGAAGAAGGGAGGATGCACCTTTTGCAATGCATTAAAAGCACTTATTAAGGTGAGAGAGATAATGTGGGAGGAAGGGTGACACTTAGAAGTATTGGTGAGAACAGAGGCTCTGGCAAAAGTGGAGAATATGAATTAACAAGGTTAAAAGCAGAAGGCTGGAAGGAGGCAGATCAAAAATCACGAGAGAAGGGGATGGACAATATCTGTGAAACAGGAGAAAGGTGAGCACCAACCCATGTGGGTTCCTGGTGATGTCCCAATACCTGCAACCAGTGAGTGTTCTCAGCTCTCACTGTTCCTCATTTGGCTTCTATAAGATGATGGTTGCTTGGCTTTGTGGGTTCACAGAATTATTCAGGTTATTCATGGAGGGGCCTCACGAGATCATCTAATCTTTGGCCTCGTCTTCCCTTCCTCTCTGCCTCATCTGATTAAAGCTTTTCTGTCTCTTACATGTAGTGCTACCACAATGGTTTTGAGTAGATCTGCTATCTACTTTGTTTTATTTACAAATAATAAAACCCCTGTTACCCAGAGAGCTCAGGCATGTGGATGCACAAGATCTCAGCACCTATGCAAGGGAAGAGGAGAGGCAAACACAAGCAAAGAGGGTGTACATTTCTTCTGACTGTAGTGTGGTTGCATCCATGCTTGTGATTCCTAAATTCCCTGTGTAGCTGCAAACTTCTGAGTTGCCTGCTCGAGGCCCCGTTCCTGGTTATTCTATACAACCTTCACCACAGACATAATGCCAGCTAGAGCTGAAGTGCTGTACACGTATCTTGTGCCATGGAAGAGCTGTGCATCACAGCCTCTGCTCAGATGCAGATAAATGTGATTCCTGAATGTAGCACTTGCTTTCTGAGAGCAAGCAGCCAGCTTCCCAAAATTGCCCACCATCTTCAGGAAAGGTGTGTTCCCTTTGTGTTTTGTATCACTATTCTCTTATTTTCATGCTAACCTTTCCTTTCTGAGATTTGATAGGATATTCCTGTAAAACACCACAATTATTGCTTTAAAAACATGATACCCTGCCATAGTCAGCTGGGCAGATGGGTTTGGAAGAAGCCAGCTGTGCCTAGAAGGTGGAAAAACTACTTTCCAGGAGGAAGGAAGGAAGAGTTTCAGAAGGAATAGGGTGTGCTTCATCCTAAAATACCAGGCTCATGCAGATGGAGAGCAAGGTGGAGCAGCTCAGCTCCCAGCTCAGCTGGGCTGGAGCAGCAGCAGTGACTGCCCAGCCATTCCTCTGTCCCTGCCCAGTCCCATGGGAGGTTGGCAGGAGTCCAGGAGACACCATTTGAGAGAGCTTTGCTGAAGGACCAGGGCAGTCTTTCTCAGGGCTGCTCTTTGTGCCTGTTGGAGAGGCTTTATTGCTGCAAAAAAGCTTTTCTAACTCTTCTTCTATTCTGGGGAATTATGCTCTGGAAAAGTAAAGTGTGTGTATATTGTAGGGAGAAGAAGGACACTGATCTTCTGCTTTCTGACATTTATTAATTTATTAAATTCCCTTTTACTCCTCAAAGTGAGCTTTGTTTAAGGGTGCCCAGGAATGAGACAGGTAAACACATGCACATACATATATGGAAATAGTACAAGAGGTCATACTCATCATTCTTTCTGAAAATTTTAATTTCCTTCTTCATCCACTGTGGATGACTTTTAAAGAGAAAACCTAATTTGCTCTAGGTAGGATAAAAGGCCTTTCTCTGTGAGATGACTAAATCTTTCAAGTGCCTTTGGTGGGCCACAGTTAATGAAGCACAAAAGAATAATCATAGGCTGTTATGAGCCAAAGTGCTATGATTTTCTCAATCTCACTCCACTTGATCTGAAAAAAAAATCTTGCTGGAAGAAAAAGCTTACACTTGAATGTTAGTTACCATGACTGCTTTAACCTGGATACAACATGCACACAATTTTTTGTGTTGGAAATATATATTCCCTTCCATCTCCTTTTCCTCTGTTTTCTGCAAAATAAAAAGGGGATAAAGTCAGCATCAATTCAAATTTTGAGGATTATTAACATTTGGAAGGATGGGTTCATCTACCCTGATCATTTTTGGCTCAGATGCAGGGACCATTGAAAATATTGGGGCAGGAAAAAAAAGACCCCCAGCAAAAATCCCAAAACCAACCCAATGAAACAAAACCAACAAAACCCAACCAACCAACCAAAACCAACAAAAGCCAACCAAACCAACAAAACCCCAAACAAACTCTTAAGGAATTTCTGCCTGATATTTCATCTCTAACTGTGAACAAGCCCCTGGATGTGTTTTTTAGAAATACAACACACTGTGGGTACTCTTTACTACTCGAGAGATTTTTCCAGGAAACTTCATTATCTCAGGCAGGCAAATGGCTGAGCAGTGGCTGAGTGATTTACTGTAAAACAAAAACCTTTCAAAAGTAGAAAAATTATGTTTGCATGAGCCTTTACTGAGAGGCATGAACCTTCACTGAGAGGCTTGAGCATTCACAGTCCTTGCATGAGAGCCAGGCTCCAGCTGAGGGGCAGAGGATGTCATTGCACCGCTATAATCTCAATTCTAATTTATCATTCAGGTCACAATAACATGAGTGACTGAGAATTTTTGTTCAGTGCAGATTCACAGCCACACAAACAAAATATTTAAAAAAAAATCTCCTGTCAGCATTCCCTAAGGTTCTAACTCCGTCTTTTAAATTCATAGATACACTTTTTACAGGCAGCAGAAATGGAGTGTGGCCTTTGCTGAGAAGAAATACTGGTACCTCTTGTCTTGCCCTTGACCCTCCTGTGTGATATATTCATCAGTTTACAGAGGTATACTGAGATGTCTCTCTGCTTCTCCCTCCTAGCTTATATAGTTCTGCATCAGTACCACTGTAAAACTGTCTCTCCTGAGCCTGACCTTCCTCATCCAGAGACTTTCTTTGCCATGCTCACACGTCTTCGTGTGTGGTCTTTTTTGTATTGCAGCTTTAATAAACTCTCACAGGAATATACCTGTCACTTTGAACACATCTCTGCTGCCAGCCATGTAACAATAATCTCCAATGGTGCTCTGGCATTTGGAATGACTACTTCAGGAATATTTGAATTTCTCTCAATCCCATCACTCTGGGCCAGCTATATGGAAATAAATTACATTTTCCAAAATATCATTATCAAGTTAAAAGACATCTGTATATTGATTCTGTGTCTTGACTTGGGGCTGGGAGTTCAAATATTTACAGATTTCCACTTTGTAAGACTCTTTCCATTATGGAAATAAGATGCGCCAATTTAAAGTAAGTGCAAATTAATGAAAGGAAGAGCTCAGAATGTTTCTCCAAATAAAGGAAGCACTAAAATTTTATTAGGCATGTAGGTGCAGTTAAGGTTAACAAACCAACACAATTTTGATCCAGCTTGGTGTATCCTTATTGTCCAACCACAGAGCACCGAGCAGTCTGGTGTACAATGGCACTAGTCCCATTTTACCTGAGTTACAATTCCTCTTGCATATCTTTCAAGCAATCATCTCTCCAACAGATACTGAGGATTATGCAAATGTAGTTTTGCTTGAGTGGAAATCCAGAGGTCCCAGCACATTTTTGCATTTTGGAGCTGACAGATGATCCAGAGATAATAATACGATAGAGAGACAGAGATAATTATACAAATAAATACAAATAGAGAGAATAATACAAACTCTCTCCCTGCATAATTAATTTAATAATGTTCAGTTGGGGTTTTTTTGTCATGTCAGGTTTAATTTTTCACTTTGGACATAGTGTGTCTTGTGAGTCCACCAAGCTTTTATCTGAGCTCCACTCCTCTTCAGCCCTTGCTTTATACCCCACATAATTTTTTTACTGTGATAGTCTCTCTAAATGGACTTGCAGGTAATTAACTGAACAATAGGTAAATTAAGCTATTTTTTAGCTAAGTCCCTACATATCAAACCAGAATATATCTTTACTAATATGTTCTACAGCTTTGGAAGAGTGTAGATGAACTAATTTTCTAATGACTGGATATTCCCAACCTCATGCCAGTGGTCACTGTCTTACACAGGAATCTCCTGAAACTGTTTGCGCTTTCCATTTTGAATACTACTATGTGGGAAACTCTTAGAATCTGCAGAAATAGAGGGAAGTTTTACTAGAAATACTTGTCTGCTAACCAAACAGTTCCCAAATTGAGGCACTGAAACAGGTTACCCAGGGAAGCTGTAGTGTCCCATCCATGGGAGTCTTCAAAGTCAGGTTGGGTGGGGCTCTGAGCAGCCTGGTCTAGTGGAAGGTGTCCCTGCCTGTGGCAGGTGGGCTGAGAACTGGATGATCTTTAAGATCCTTTCCTACCCAAACCATTCTATGAAATGCTCCCAGGAACAACAGCAGCAGCTGGGTGGAAGTCCCAGATGTTGTTTCCCTGATTTGTTCTGATTCAACCTCATACAGTTTGAGACTTGTTAGATCTCATCTCAGTTGTTTGAGTTTCCAAGGAGAGCTATATCAAAATTCAAATCCCCACTTTGATACCAACTGTGGATTTAGCAGGGAAAACAAAAACAATGGGAACAAGTCCTGTCACCCCACAGCTGGATGAGCAAACATCTTGCTTCCCAAATTTTAGCCAGCTAGAATAACAAGAGTTTTATTTCCTGCAGCCTCTTCTCCAGGGAAGTCCTTACTTGCAGTAATCCAGACAGCAAGCTGAGAAGAGGATCAGGCTGACTGTGTTTATCCTGTTATTTTTCTTCTGTTATCCTTTATATTGCATTGCCCAGGAAAGGGAATTGGGATATTATCAGTTCACAGCCTACCAGAAACATGCTGAAACAAGTTTGGCCATTCAGAAACATGAACAAAATATTCCTGACTCCTGTTATTTTTTGTATTTTGCGACCCACAGAAGGCCAAATCTAAATGTGAAATATTAAATTAATGTGGAAACATTAAAAAAAAAAGGTTCAGTGGTCCTTGCCATGCAAATAATGGCAAGAAATGATCCTGTAAGCATCTGGGTCATTCAGGGGTTTTTGTAACACCTTTCTTTAGCACTACAGATGCATACATTTATATCAACATCCTTAGTGTCAGTCCAATCTAATCTGGCAAATAATCTAATATTTTTTGTTTCCTAAATTTCAAAACCCTCTTCTGACCTTCCAGATTCATTCCAATATGACAAATTAACACATCTCGGTACTTTTTTCTTTTGCTGAGTTAAGAAATGCTGAGGTCTGTTTTTGTGACAAATGTAAATCATTCCTCCTTCCACTGTGATAATTAATAATGTCCTCCACCAGTACAGGCTCATAGCAGTCCTGTCACTTTCTATGACTGGTACAATTATGATCAGTATTAGAGAGAACATTCCTGCTTTTCTGCTGGGACTGCTGAGGATGAATGGATGTTATTAAAAGCAGTAATTGATGTGTACAGTACTATTCATTGGCATCTGTTAAATGCTTAGTCTTATATATTGGATAGTTGGTGATGTTTTAAATTTTACCTTGAATCTTTTCTGAAGAGGCACATTAGCCAGAAACTGCAGAAAGTCATACTTTAGTTAAGCTCTTTGGTAGCTATTTTGGGATTTCACTGGTGTAGTCCCACTGGGTCCTGTGGAATCAGGCTTGCTTTGCAATGTCCCTCATAATTCACTGAAATATGACTTATCATGTTTCAAAACATCTGTAGGCTGTTAAAATCTGCTTCTTGTTATTTCAAGCCTACAATCTCAGACCCTGGAGACCTTCCTACATGCCCAGTATGGCCTGTAACTGCCCTCCTGGCGTGGCCTGTCTGGAAGGAACAGCTCCAGGGGCTGCCTCCTGCTTGAGCAGCCTTGAAGTTATGATTTTGGAGGTACTATGCCCTTCTTCAGAGCATCTCTGAGGCCTTCACTTCTATACTGAATGCTCTGTAGTTTGCAGCCATGGCAGAAGAAAACAGTTGTGTCTCTGAATGAAGTTATAGGTATTAGGGCAGGGATTCCTTGTGCTACTAAACCATGTAAATTTACACTTTTCTGTGGAAGCATCTATAAATGTACTAAGGCTTCTAAGCTCCAAGCTCCACATAAGCTCCCAGTAGAAGCTGGTAGCTGGAGACTGTAGCAAACTTTTAATTTCTTAGCTGCCCACAAGGGCTGGGGGAGCATCTCCCATTTCTCTTTGGATATTTCCTGAGAAGCATCTGACTGCAGGGCTGGAGCAGCCTGTGCCCAGCTTCTTCCCTGAATCCCAGGGCAAGGTGTGGGTCTGGGGTGGGACAAGGGTCCTTCTCCAAGTGCAGCTAATGCCAGTGAGGAAGGAGCTGAGGTAGCAGAGAGCACAGAAGGAAAATGCTCAGCCAAGAGTTAGAGAAGACCAGTACAGACACTGCTGATGGGTGTGCAGGACCAGAAAAGGATTCATGGGAATTCATAATTTCAGTGGAAAAGAGTATCAGCACAGATTTCTTTTCTGAAGCTGTGATTAGAGGGAAACTCCTCAGCATTGGCTGATGGTCCCTTGGGTCTGGAATGATTCCCAGGGTTTGAAAGAGCAAAGAGGAGATTACAGAGAGACAGCTCCAGTGGAAACCTTGACAAATTGTTCAGCATGTGGTCTCTGAGCCCCTGGAAAGACTGAGGACATGGAACCAGCACTAGCTGAGGAAACAACTGCAAAAGGACACACACCAACCCACCCCCAGCTTGTTGCAGTAAAAACCATCATAGAAATAGAGCCACATTCCTGAGAGCTACACATCACTGAGTCTGCACCCTCAGACACAACAAAACTCTTCCTATACCTTATCCCATGGCTCTGAGCTAACTGAATAGGTGCAGCACTACAGCATTAAATCTGCCTGTACCTAGGTGGAGGTTTACAATTACTATTTAAACCTGTCGTCTTCTGGGTTTTTTTGGTTGGTTGTTTGTTTTTTTTGTTTTGTTTTGTTTTTTTTTTTTTTTTTTTTTTTTTTTTTTTTTTTTTTTTTTTTTTTTTTTTTTTTTTGTTAGAGGAAATGATTTCTTAGGGAAGAGGTTGAACAGAGCTCACATTTTTTGAGAAACTGTCTTGACAGCCATCCCAAATATATTTTTGGTTAGGTTTATTTCAAGTAGCAGATATGATCTACAGTCTCATTCAAGTCAGAAAAAATGACCCAGGAGAAGAACTGATAAAACACATCTGAAGGCATGCACAGAAGTTGCAGGGATGTGATGATCCTGAGAAGGCTCTTGAGATGTACCTGTTTCTGTAGGTGGTGGTAATGAGGTATATTGCTGTCCCACCCATATCACTGATTCCATGTGGGTTATTTCCAGTCTTTCTACTGGAAAAATAACTTGATGTGGCACAACTGAGTGCTTTCAGTCCATAAAGAGAATATAGCATGATCCCCAAGGATAGCATGCATGAGACCCAGACCCTCTATTAACCTCTGTTTCCAGCTCACCACGTCTGTGGCTGAATCCCTCATCCTGTTGTGCTTCTGTGTATTCGTTTGGGGCTTTTTATTTTTCTGGGTTAGTCATAAGCTTGTTAGGATCCACAGCCTTAGATTTGCAAATCTTGTGTCTCTACAGCAACCAATGTACCCCAGACTCATCCACCATCCTCAGGGTAATGGTGATGGCACAGTGATGCCAAGGGGATCTGGAGAGAGAGGGGCCACTGCTGCTTTCTGAAGCTGAAATTGGCATGTTGGAGTCTCCTGCATCTCCATTATTTTAAATGGAATGCTTTGCTGACTGCTGTGCTCAAAAATATATCAAGTAAATGGGAAAGGGAACTATTTTAAAGAATTCCTAACTTGTCACTTCATCTTGAACTGGATCACCTTGAGGGTACCAAACACATGATTTATGTAGGATAAGGTCATACTGAAAGTGAGATTTCCTAGTCTGGGAGTAGAAGAGATGTTGGGTGACTTAGGTGCTTACTCACTGAATTCACATATCCACTTTAGCCCCTCAGTCAGTCACAAGGGGAAATACAGTAATTTTAAAATGCTAAAACAATGCAAAGAGCTAACTTTAAAAAATACAGCTAGATGATTCACAAATGGAAAGAAAAAAATACACAACATAAATTATGCATTGCAGTAATTTGTTCAGCTACAGTAATAATGGTTTTGTGGGTAGGGATAGCTACTCTTATAACCTGTACAAAAGCAAAGAAGTTGTACCCTAACAAAAACATCCCCAGGAAATTAATGTTTATTTAGATTTGACATTACAAACCATTTTACAGAAACCTGGAAAATGTTAAAAAATCTATTCAATAACATATTTCTTTTAGGAACTAATATTTCAATTTTATTTCCCTCAGAAGGTATGTGGGATCTTTTTAAAAGCAGCCACAACATTCCATTCCCCTTTCCCAGCCCCAGACAGGGAATCCTGGAGGCAGTCCATTAATAATGTAAAAATGCCGTGTGTGAAAGTCATAAGTTTTTCTGAATCTCTGAGATCAATCAGATGCTAGAGCTTTAGACAAAAGTGTGAATTTCCAGATTCTGTATTGCCATGTTGTTGCTGCCTCTGAATTTTTTACTAATTTTACTTACAATTGTGACTCTAGGTCTCTGACACCACCAAGTTTTGCTTCCAGTCGTGCCCAGTTATCACTGCCAGTGTTGTGCTGGGTGGGAGGGGTTTTAACATGAGCAAGCCTAAGTCAGGCTCCACAGATGAAAAGAAATGGAATTGTTTTACACAAGAAGTCTCTGAAAATGTACCATCCTTGTGAATGTGGCTTGGCAGAGCCCCACTGTGTACAAACAGTGGGTTCTTCACGAGCTGCCTGGAACCATCAATCCTCCCAGCCCCACAGTGTCTTAGAGGAGAATTGCCCTTGCTCTTGCAGGATGGCCCACCTGGGCTGCACAGGAGAGGTTTCAGCTTCAAAAAGCAAGATTAAAGCTTGTGCAATTCTCTCACAGGGCTGTGCACACATAGCTCTCCTGCATCCCATACTGGCTCACTAACCACAGCCCCTTGCTACTATAGCAGACTTTTTTTTTTCCCCTGTAGCAATACATTTTGACTTGTTCCAGAAAAATCAGGATAAAAACATTTGTTAAAGAGAACACATAGGTGAAAATTTCAGAAACTGCTTCTGATCAATATTTTTTTCTGGATCTTGTTTTGAAAGAAAAATTGAAAAAAGTCAAAGGAAATATTTGAAAATAATGAGAAAATATTTATTTCCTCCACCATTCTTTCTGTAGGAAAACCCAGTAATTTCCCTCAGGTGTTGCCCACAGTATGTTCTGTGCTGGAGCAGGGTGACAGGAGAGCTGCCCACATCCACTGGAGAGCTCCTGGTGGTGTGGTGCCAGTTGCTCCCATCAGCACAGCTGTGGCCTTGCAGGACACGGAGTGGGACCTGCTCTGGCACAGTGCTGCTGCTGCCCAAATGGTGAAGCTGCTTCTTCCCCAACAGCTCACCACCCTCAGCAACACCTGTCTCACAATTCAGGGGTCACAAATTCAGCCTGCTCATCCCTTGTACCCACAGCATTCCCAGTGTTCATAAGAAAACATTTCTGTTCCATTGTAATGGAATAGAGAGCTTTTATCACTGAGTCCAAACAGTGAATAAGCACATTAAGGGAATAGACTGGCCATAACTGAGGCCCTAAAGTTTTGCAGCAAGAATTAAATACCCCAACTACTATTACGCTGAGATCCCATTTGCTTTAGCTGCTTATTAGCTTGTATCTGAGACACTCCTCGGTGCCAGGACCAGCTCGCTGTGCCACCCTGGCACAGACTAGCCCTGTGTCTGGAGAGGAGGAGAGCCAGTCTTGGAGCAGGGGAGTGCAGTAGCACAGCATGGCCTGGCCATGTCAGTCATGTCATGCTCTCTTCTGCTTCAAAACAGGCACTGCACTGAAACAGAAGCTGCACTGAAATCACCTGCTGAAAGTAACACCAGAAGATCCCTCTGTGCCAACCCATGAACGCTTCATAAGAATTGCTTGGGATGATGGACAGAACTGCAGCTGTGACTCTCCTACCAAGGTGACCTTCCTACCATTGTTCAATTTACTAAGGTGAATGTGGCTGGTTTTGGCAGAAGAAAAGCCGAGAAGAATCACTGGCAAAGGACACAGCCGATGGCTAAAAATGCTTGAGAGAGTGGCAGTGAAGGAGAGGTGGAGACTGCAGAAAACTCTAGGTGGAAGGAGCACAGTAACAGGGTTTGCAAAGGGCTTTAGAGGAGTAGAGGCTGCTGTTGATAAATGTAACAGATATTGAGGAAAACAGGAGATTTTTCTTTTAAAAGTTCTTGGGATCCAGAGGCAAACCTTTTTTGAGTGGGGATCACCCAGCAATCTCTCCCTTTTACTTCCATCACTGCCTCTTCCAGTCACACCAGTGATTCAGATCAACTGCAAATAGTGCCTGATGGATTAACTCTGAGCATCGGTGTGGCAGTGAAAGATTTCTGTGAACCTTCAGATGAGCAGCTGCTGGGAGAAACTAAGCTGCCTTTCAGCCATAAACGTTATTTCCCTCCCAGTAAACTAAACAAGATGAGGAGCTGGGCAGTGCTGGCACATGTTTGTCCATTCTGTGGATTGCTGGCCCATCCTGCCTGTCGGGCAGGACTGCTGCCAGAGGGTGGCTGAGCAGGATCGCTTCCCCTACACAGTGTGGGTGCGGGGAGTAGCAGTCAGCTGTACAGGTGCAAGCCAAGTCATGCCAGTCACCCTCTGCACCAGACAGTGTTCTGAGGGGGAATGAGTTATTCACTAATGTGAACAGAGGATATTTAGGAAAAAGCTTCAATTCACATTTGCATGTGTCAGGACAGCAGCAGAAGGCTAACTCTTCTTTATAGAGTGGTTCTCTGCTGCCTACAAAAGCCATGCTACAGAAAGCTAGTTTAACCAAAGCATCAAAAAGAAACTTGATTCCTTCCATCATTTTGTATGGCCTTCACCTGGGTAAAAACACTTATTGAAACCTTTTTTTCCCCCTACCTTAGTTGCTTGTAATGAATAAAAATCCCCATAGAAATGCCATCCACTAAAGATGGCATCTCAGTCAAATATTGCCCTTGAGGAAAAAAAACCACAACAACTACAACAACTCACAAACAGAAAAAATTTACAGTATTACATAACACAGATTATTATGTCCTACTTTGCACAACTTTTTTTTCCCAAGAGGTGATCCTGTATTCTGTGTATGGTTGCCTCTTTAAAAGAGGCTATTCATCCATCTTCTCATGACCTGAAAAAACATAGTAAAGTGTTTTTCTTTTTCCCAGCAGCTCAGTGTTCACAATTTTCACAATGCTTAAGATATTATTTTCATTACTTCCAGTATTTTTATTAGAAAAGCTTCTTCTTCACACATAAAGTTGCAAGAACTTCATTCGTTAAGTTCATGCGTTTCTGGTGCTATGTCATGAGTGGAACACGTAAGATTTTGTATTATATGATTTTACAATAGAAATGCAGTGGAATTCACTGTACTTAGAAGAACATTAATATCTAATGAAAACTGATACAATAATCAAATTTAATATCCATTTGATGAGGAGGAATTTAATGACCAGCAAGTGATTATAAGCAGGAGTTGCGAACATGCAAATAAACATAGATATGACTGGGATACAATACTTGTGGCCTCTGTTCACCTGGACATGACATTTGAAATTTGTATCCAAGTCCTGATCTCTTGCACTTAAACTTGTAAAATAAGCATTAGATAGAGCAAGAGAACTTGAAAGAAGGGATATTTTCCAATTGGGAATTGAAGATATGCTTTTGTATCTGTGCAGTAGTTACTGTTTTCCAGACAATATTAATGGGTTCATCAAGATAATTTCAACAGACTCACTGAGAATGAAATGGGGATACTGTCCAAAATAGAGATACTGACAACATGAGGATACTATCCAAAATGGGGATACTGACGTGCTGCTCACTGGCACTTAGTGGCTTGTATAAAATTTCACAGAGGAAGCACAAACATATCCATGTCAATAGGTAATTCACAGATTATCGGCAATACACCAAGCCCCTTTTTAGGTCAGAATGCAAACTGCCCCAGCTGACTTCAGTTAGCACCTAGGGCAAGCACTGAAACCTGTTGCTTCACAGGGAGAAGTATTGATCCACTTCAGCTGGTGACCTGTCATTTGATTTGTGCTGATTCCTGACTGAGAACTCAGGCCCTCTGCCTTCACTTGGGCCAAAGAACATCATGCAGTGCACATTTCTCCACGATTCCCTTTGGAAAAGGCCCAAGGAGCAGAGCAGGATGCTCTGAAAGTGTCATGGGCTTATGCAGAGATTGCTGAGTGTAGAACTGTGTTTCCCTGCCACTGTCCCTCTCAGCACAGAGCCCACCCCAGCAGCAGACCAGCCCTTCCTCACATGCCTGCTGGAATGCTGGGCAGGCTGAGCTGGCTGGTGGGATGGAGAATGCTGTGTTCATCTGCAGCCAGTCTACCAGGCTCCATTTCTGTTGCCATGGATACAAGGATGAAGCAATAACTTCATTCAGGATTAGCTATTTTTATTGTAATTACAAAACAGGAAATTATTTGACTATTTTTCCCTTCATTGCACCCATAGTTTATTTATGTTATGATGCTTCAAGTGCCTGTACTGAGCCCCCAAGCATTGCTTGCTGTTGCTGGGGGCTGCTGCCTGCTGTGGATATGGGCGCCGACAGTGCTGGGCAGGAGCTCACAGTCAGGAATTAATGTTGATACATTTTTTGCTGTGGAATGAAGTGCAGTTGTGTAGCTGGTGGGTGCAGCAGTTTGTGTCCATCTGTTTTTGCAGCACAGAATCACTGGCAGGTCTGTGTGAAGACAGGTTCAGGAAAGCAGAGTGGAGGGAAGAACCTCCTAGGCAGCCAGCATTAGGAAGTGTGACTTTGCCAGCACTGATGGACAGGGCAGGGAACAGACTGAATGATAACCAAATGCTGATGAGATGCTCCAGGAGGGAAGCAAAGGAGCGTGCAGGCATCCAAAGGCCAGAGCTGTATTATCCAGACCAGATGGGGAAAAGCATGTCAAGGACATGAAGCTCAGACTCTCCAAGCTTCTTGATCTGTCCAGAGGAATCCAGTCATAGGGTGATCCATGTCATCCTGCATCAAATGTAGAGGAAAGGGTGTTACCACATAGACCACAGCAGGTACCATCTCACAGCCTGTGTCTCCAGCAGTCCAGGCAGCTCCGTCCTGAACTCCATTTCTACACTGAAATTCATAAGGAGAAAAGCATTTTAAGAATGATTTCATAAAGAAAAAATGGGAAACCCCTCTCACTGGACATTAAGAAGTTTTGTCATTGCACCTACTGCTGCTACAGTTCAGAAGTGGTGAGTTTTTCACTTTCTGCAACACCAATTCTTTTGACCATCTTTTGGCCATTAGCTAGATGTAACAGAGAGGGGAGGCTGAGCCTCGACTCGAGAGCCATGGATTAAGCTCCTGAGTTTGCCCTGGCCTCTGAGGCCCTCATTCAGTTTCTGCTCTTTGCACCAATCTACCTCCCTGCACCAGCCACACTTGGCTGCACAATGGGGACCTGTCTGGACCCCCCCAAAATTCTTGTTCCTTTCACCACTGTGGTGCATTTGGTCATGGTTCAGGGAGAAGACTGCACGCTCAGGAAGTCAGGTGGATGCTTTCCTTGATCAATAACAATAATTATTTTTTTAAACTGCCCCCCGGAGAGTATAATAAAAGGACATTTGAACTGAAGAAAACTTTGGAGAATTGGGTGCTTTATTTGATGGTTTTTACTAATGAAATTTCTGGTCTCAATGTAATTGTTGTAATTTTTCAAATAGTCGTTTTTTTGAATGAGAGTCCTGCTCTAGCAGTGTCGCTAACACATAGGAAAAAATTTGAAAATTTTGTAATTACTCACTAGTATTATAGAGAAATTACACTAAAAATACAAAAGGTGTTGCATTAAAAATATGTTTTATATTGGTATGTGGAAGAACCAATGAAAGAAATAGGAAGGTAACTTAAGAAATAATAGAGGAAAACTGCTAAATTATTCCCCTTACTCACTGAGATGTGTGAACCACATCAGGTTATGGGAAACTCAGAATACACTCCATTGCCTCTGATGGTTTTTGTTGCCATTAACTAGATCTGTCCTAAATCTTAAATTTCATTATTTAATATTAGAAACTGACTCTGTATTTAGCCGTGTGAATAAGTGTGACCTGTTTTTCTGGTTTGATGAATAGTTCTTCTTAGTTAACTAGGAAGAACAGAGAGGGAGGTCCAGCTACATTTTAGTGGTAAAATGTATGCACCTTTTGTTTGGCATTTAGCTTTCATTTGATCAGAACTCTTTCACAGGATGTGCTGTCTCTTTCTCTACTAAGGCACATGCCAGCATTCACTTTACTTCCATTCACTCTCACTCAAAGCTGGTGTTCAGTTCTCTCTGCAGCCTCTCAATCTGACAGTCATTAATCTCTTCACAGGAGTACACTTCTGTCCCACTTAGTGTGCCACATATTTTTGCCTGGATCCCTTGAGACCCTAGTGGGACACATCCTTGCTTTCCATCTGCTTGCTGAAATCTGCAGGACCACAGTCTATTTGAAGCCCTCCACAAGATCAAACACTGGCCAGAGTCTTACCTTTAGGAAAAAACAGGCTTTTCATGGCATTAGCAGTAGGCTTAAGAAGCCAAAACAAGAGGTTATGAGAAGCCAAGCTTGACAGTGCCCTTAAACCAATTAAAGCTATGTCTGAAAAATTGTTCTCATTTTGGCCTAAGTGATTGAGCGGTGTTTTTCTCTTGTGCTAGGACAATCAGGAAGTATATTGTGATTAGGATGTGACAGAAAGATCTTAGGTTTATAATCAGACAAGGCCTCAATCGATTAAGATTTAATTATCTCTAAGACCAGAACTCTTCATTTTCAAAAGACCAGTCCTGTGATTTAAGTTTGTTATCACTTTGTAGCAGTGGATGTTAGCTGAGTGATATGAAGATTTTAATTAGAGCCAGAAGCTTTTACATGAAGATATTAAAGAAGAAAAAATGGGCTTTTGAATATGTTTTATCATTCTTAAGGGTTTGCTTAAAGCACTCTCTCTTTCTTTTCTCAGATTACTGTTGTAGATTTTTCAAAATTGCATCTTCATTTCTCATTTTGGGAGCCAATTAATTTTTTTTTCAAGGATACTCTTTTGATTTATATTTGCCAATGTACAAAGCCACAGACCTACTGCTGACAACATTTTCCCAACTTGCAAGTACATTTTAATAACTGAATTCTACATACCCAATAGCAAGGAAATTTGTGCAAATTCAATTTTACTTGACAAGTACAATACGATTTAACTATGTGGAAATTAATGGTCACAGATTTGGTGTGTTTAGACAGAAAGCTAATCTGCAGGAAACCTTTGTGGAGTTCATTGGTGATAAAAAAATATATTGTGAACCACAATAGCATCTGTTTGGGGTTCCACATGTGAATTTAGCTCTTTAGCATTTTGGACATCAATCAAAGGACATTCCCATGGTCAAGGCTCTGTGATAGTGCAATGGCTGTGGAAGAGCCATTGCAGGGAAAACCACTGGCTGTGTTGGGGTGCAGTTCCCCTGGTCTAGAGAAGTTGTGAGATCTGTATGATCCAAACAAATTGGATAGGCCTGGTATTATTCCTTCTGGCAGCATGGATTTTGGTCATATTTGCTCATACAAATGGGAAAATGGTTACCATGGGCAATGGCAACCACCACTGTTTGCCAGCAGTTGTTGCTAAAAAAAAAGTAAAATCTTGTGCAGAAGACTGCAGATGGGAATGTAAGGTGTGGGAGAAATGTATGGAAAATCAGAAAAGGACAATGACAGATCTGGAAAACATGAGATAAAGAAGAGTTTGGAAGGACAAGAGGGTGTCAGGACAGTGAGCAGCTGGCAAATACTGCATGATGAAAGACCAGGGAAGACAATGATGGGGAACTGAAGGGATCCTTAGCAGGAACAGAGAAGACCAGAAAGTCTCATGGATGCAATCAGAAGCAGATGAGATTTCCTTTTCATGGAGGAAAATGTGTACATGTGACTCACTGAAGGCAGGTAAATGTGGCTCAGATCTGCAATATAGTGAGTTAATCTTCCCCACACCGAAGTTCTGCCAGCATCCAACCACCTCTGTCTGTGTCTCTAAGGCTTTTGAAAGGCATTTCTGGAGCTGTCTGCATTTACCTGCACTGCATCAGGCCAGTGACACGCAGTGCCCGAGATCTCTGCGTGGGTCCAGGCCTCCCTGCAGTCACATCCTGGGGGCTGTTGGGTGGATCCCCATGCTGGGTGCCACAGCCTGATCAGGGATTTGTTCTGCAGCAGGTGGGATTCACAACAATCTGGTTTTGGTGCAGTCTGGATGTTTTGGCTCAGTTTGGATGTGCAGGTCAGTGCCAGGCCTCACACCTCTCCCATGGCTGGCCAGGTCATATACAGCATAGACAAAGAGCCTTCCTTTCCCTTTGCAGACCAGGTAGAGACATGACATCACCAATTTCTTCTTCTGAATTTCAACCGTATTTTGCATTCTTCTGTTATAGAGCTTTCTTCAGGGAGTTTTCATACAAACCTCACCATGAAATTAAAAGTAAAGGTAACTCACATCTTTCTACTGGGGTAATTAAAATAGATTCAGGATTTACCTGAAATCACTGCATTTAAAGGCACCTTCTGGTAGTGCCTATATCTTTTGTTTTGGATAGCTAGGGCATGTGGGGTGCTCCCAGGCTGGACTTTGGGGATAACCTACATGTGCTGAGGTAACCTGCTGAGAGATGAGAAAGACAAACCTCAAACTGGCTGCCTAATGCAGATTAGATATCCAACTATATGGCTACAGTTTGGTGAGGTAAAGCTCAGTTTATAATAGGCATACACATTTATTTATTAATTAATTTCAGTTTG
The DNA here is from genome assembly GCF_017590055.1 of Onychostruthus taczanowskii. Taxonomy (NCBI): domain Eukaryota; kingdom Metazoa; phylum Chordata; class Aves; order Passeriformes; family Passeridae; genus Onychostruthus; species Onychostruthus taczanowskii. The sequence goes on from NW_024497629.1 coordinate 8,297,567, forward strand.
TGATAGTAAGTGTATTAGGAAAAGGTATGGTTTTGTTCCCTATCCTGGCATCAGAAACAGATAGTCTAACATTTTAATGGAAATTGCTGTTGCATTCAAATTTGTGGAAGATTAGCTTGGATCTTTTCCAGAATTATGGCAATTTCTTGATATAATACTTGGTATGAGTCCACGCTTTAAAGATTTGCTCTATATATGTGCTATCTATCTGTATATGCTATATGTGTGTATATATACATGCAGACATTATACATATGTATGTTGTCTCTTTGTTTGAATGTATGCTTGAATTTTGAAGTCTTACAACTCCTGAAGCATTTTGCTTCCTTTTTCTATGCAAAACTCCATGTATGAGGCTGAAATCCTTTCTTGTCTTGGTGAGATGAAGAGCTCTCATTTCATACATCTTTATGCAGAACCAGAAATCATCCCCGCCTCAGAGCAGGGAGAAAGAAGAACAAGAAACCTGCACAGCTTCAAAGATGTGACCACACTGACTGGTAGGAGAGCTTTATTTGAGGCAGAGGAGAGGGAAAAGCCCCTCAGGATCAGGAAACTAACAGCTAAATTGAACAATCTGAATGCAGATTTAGAAAGCAATTCCACTGGAAAGCTACTTTTATGCTTTTGAGCTGCTGTGCCCTACCAAGGGCAAAAATACAAGCCTTAAAGTGAGCTTTAAAATCAATGATCAGTTTTGTCTTCTATCCTCAGCTTCTTAGGCAAGACTTAAAGCATTATAGGCTAATGCTACCTTTTTCTGGATTGATTTCAGACTCTTATGACTGCTATTGGATTTGGGATTTTCACTTTTTACAAGTCAACAAATATGTGGGACATCTACTGTTCACATTTTTCTTGGCATTTATATTGTACCTATGGAAAAAGGGGGTGTCCAAGGACACAGCATCTCTCATCCTCCTCTGGCTAGTTCATTCATAAGAAGGGAAGCCAGACTAGGTATTTTATTTCTTTATAGAGTTCTCTTACACAGACAATTAAACTAAATGCCTTGGCATGCTAATGAGTCCTTTTCCCCTTCTATCTTTTTAAGATACCTCTATCTTTTTAAGATACCCCTATTCTTCCTTTTTCCATATGTCCAGATGATAATTAGTTGCTTCTGTCTTCTCTGCTGAGGTTCATTAGCCATTGCTGGGCCAAAAGCTGAGATTCAATACCATGGTTCTCTAAAGTCAGAGCAGGCTGAGTCATTAAGAAATGCCTGTGTACACAACGTGGTGGCACTTAACTTTCTGATCCTGTCACAGCCAGAGTCCTTTACAGCACTTATTAGTGACTCATGCAGTATCTTTGAGGTGTAGAGTGTTTGTGACCATTCTGGTTACTGTTCTAAATATTATCAGTTGGGAGTGCTTGCTTTCTTCATGTTTAGCATCTTGGATGAAATATTAAAACATATTAATTTCTTGAATGAAATATGAAACATCATATTTTTTTTCTGGAAAAGAGCCTGGAGGACTAGAATCTCTTCTCAGTTTCTAAAAGAAGGTAATCCAAAAAGCCTCTGGTAGTCTCCTTTCATTGCATCAGGAGCAGACACCCTGCAAGGAGTTCAGTCTTTCCAGTCAAGCACAAAGCCAGAACGGCCTGATGCATACCTCTAGAAGCTCTTGCAGCACCCAAGCAGTCACTGGCTGGTGCTGTCTGTTTCTGGAGTGCAATTAGTGCTTGTTCCTCAGCAATGAATTTGCAGATCCACCAAGTTTCATATATCACACCTGAGACTAAGTTATCTGTCCCTCCTTACTGACCCCCTCTGCCATTTCTCTGTCTCACTATACTCTCAGTGATGTCTTACAACCTCTCACTCTGTAGTCCCATTTGCCTCGAGCACCCAGTCAGCATCTGTGTGATCTCCTCATCACCTGCATCCAGCAGGTTACGTCTCCAAAATGCAATGATGAAGCAATGCCTGGAAGGAGCCTGTCTGGAAAAGCATCCTGAATTTACACTGGTAGCCTCATTTCTATAAATCAGGTTCTTCAGTACTTCATTATAGAAGTTTTCTTTGCCTTTCTTAAGTAATATGTTGGTGTCTAAAACAGCTTTCTTTTTTTTTTTTTTACACTAGAGTCTACATTCCTTACACCTGTGTTTCCATACCATCTGAAGCACCAAACTCTCGTTTACCATTTCTTTGCCTATAAGCAAGCAGGTGAGTAAAAATATGTACTGAAACCACAAAGAAATTGAAACTGTCTAGATGATAAAAACTGTGGGTTAGATAAGGGAGCTGAAGAGACCAGGGAAGAGAAAAACTGGAGATAGTGTTCTTCTATATCCACTTATCAAGTCCTTGAATCCTCAGTTCCCTATCTTTTGAGGAAAAGATGTAAGGTAGGTGGTCTCATACAACCCACTGATAGCAAGAATTAGCAGGGACAAGAAGCCACCACCCTGTGTCTATTTAAGGCTGTAGGGTGAAACAAAACAGAAAAAACAGGATGAAAAAACCTGTAAATATTAAAAAAATCCCTCCATCCCAGTAACTCTCAAGCCTCTTAGGTAACAGGAATAAGAGAAGGGACCTGAAAGAGAATAGAATCAGCTTCTGAAAAAACCCTCATGAGGATGAAGATGATCAGTGGCTCCTCAGATACCACTCAGAATATTAGCTACTTCTTCCAAGAGCACCACAGCCATCCCACTCCAGCCCAAGCCCACTCATATTTTCTGCATTTTGTAGGTCTCCTTTTTCCTTGGGCGTTTCAAGGCTTTGTGTAATTACATGCCAAGAAGGCAGAAACCCTCTGCACAGAAGCTTGAGGAAAATAGAAACTTTGGGTCAAGGAGATGGTCTGAAGGGAAAATTTGGAGGAGTGACAGGAAGCAAAGTTTTGGGGGAAAAAAAATCCTTAGAAGTGGTCAGTGAGCTATGAGACAGACAAGAGAGCATCCTCTGAACCCAGGAGGCTCATGCTTGCTTATGCAGCTGTTTTTGCTCATCCCTGCACTGAGCATGAGACACAAACTCAGGTTCTCCTGCACTCACAGCTCCTTCAAGCTTCAGGGGATTGAGAGAAAAGAAATTGATTCAGCCTGTGCTATAAAATGAGTCAGTGCTGGTTTCAGCTGGGACAGAGTTCATTTTCTTCCTGGTACAGTGCTGTGGCTAATGTTGATACATATTCATGTGTTAGTTGTTGAGTGCTAACACTAAGTCAAGGACTTCTCTGTGTCATGCTCTGCCAGTGAGGAGGTGCACAGGAAGCCATAGAAGTATGGCTAGGACCCTACTGACCAAAGTGGCCAAAGGGATGTTCCATGCTACAGAGCATCGTTTTCAGTGGACAAACAGGGGAAGGTGGCTGGGGTTGGGGGAATCGCCAACCAGGGATGGGATGGGCACAACTCAGTGGGTAGTGAGCAATTGCAGCATGTACCACTTGCCTCTTGGGCCATTTATTCCTTTCTATTTTCTTTTCATTACAACTATTATTATTATTATTACTAGTAACAGTATATTTTATTTTCATTCAATTATTGAACTAGTCTTATGTCAACCCACAAGGTTTACTTTTTTTTTATTCTCCTCCCCACCAGGGTGAGGGGACTGAGTGGCTGTGTGGTGCTCAGTTCCAGCCTGGGGTTAAACCACAGCAGAGCTTCACAGCAAAGCAGCTGCTTTCAAGGTGCTTTTCTGATGTCACTCAACTCCTCTCATGAAGTCATTGCTTAATGCTGGTTGCTATAACAACCTGTTAGTCTTTTTCACTATTACTCATGCAGCACAAATGCCTACAGGTATGTCACTGTTGTGAAATTAAACTTTAAAGTGTTCATTTAAAAATATTTCTCCTATCTCACTGGCACAAAACACGCAGCTTTACAGATTATTTTTTTTTTTAACAAAAGCCAGCTGCAACTCATCCTGTGCTGTCTGAAGGAAAAAAGGAATCAACCTGAGAAAAGAACATCCTTTCAGTGAACCAGCATTTCAGCTGAATACTTCCTTCTTTTATGTTCAGTATTTCCAAAATCTTTTTCAAAAGCTCATATTAACCTCTTAGATTCTGTTTTTAAAACTTGCATTCTGTGTAGAGGAAGCACCTGTAGCTTTCTGTACATGTATTTTTATTAAGAGTGGGAATGAACGGAGAAAATGCTCTAAGAAAGTGTTTATCTTTTTTCTGAGCATTATTAAGCTCATGTGAAATACTATCTCTTTGATTATAGTAAAGACCACAAGGGAAGATGTCAAGAGGTTATACTGTGGATGGGAAATCCCTTTTGGTGGTGTTTGAATTGGTGGTGCTGGTTTTGGACTAATAATTAGCTCCATGGAAGAAATAAAAGACAGTAAGCCAGACAGACTTAACCATCTTGGAAATATCTTCAAACATTCTGGGGTGTGAACAAGCTCAGTGAAATCTTTACAGTGCTGCATTGTCTCTCTCTGCAGTGGAGTGACAGCTGAGGGGCCCCATGGCCATGACCAACATCAGCATTTGGCACTCTCCTCCTGCTCTTCTCCCAGTCACACTCTCCAGCAGCAAACACTCAGCAGGCTGGTAGCAAAAATGTAAAATAAATGCTGCCAGCAAGCAGGAGTCAGTCCCTCAAAGGTGCCTCTCCCTCTCCATTGACTGTAGGAGAAACCTACAGTGACCTCTAGTGAAAAGTCTGACTTTGGGGCCAGACAAAAGTGTGCAGAGCTAGATGGAATGTCCTGGCCTTGGTGGCTTCTACCTGTGGCATGGAAGCAGCTATAACTGTGCTGCTTTTTGTGGCACTATTATTCCATTGGTGCAGCGAAATCTTGCATCCTTGGGGTTGCAGGTCACTACTCTGGTGACACTCAGACCTGGCAGGGCATGACTGACCCACAGGCAGCCCTTTGTCCCAGCACACAGCAGAGGGGTCAGCCTGGAGCTTTTTATGGGCTGATATTCAGAAGAATATCACCCTGCTTCCAGCATCCTTCACTCTTACATCTCCAGCAATAGATTTATGTTTTGCCAAATACAAGTGGGCTAAACTCTCCAGAGGGGATTCTAGGAAGCATCATAAACATGGAAGTCAAATGGAAGTTAAAGCCTAATTCTTTTGTCTCAAAAAAAGATTTTTTTCCCCATTTCTCCAGAATTCATGGAAGCACTATGTAGCAGTACCCAAGTTTCTACTGTCCGAGTTCCATGCTCGCAAACAAATTCAAAATAAGGATAAGACACACTTAAAGACAAGTCCTATTTCAGAAGGGTAAAACTAACATTGTGTAATTCTTCCAGCTTTCAGTCAGATAGATTTACTTTAAAGTTTAAAGACTGTGCTCCAGTCAGGGGTGTATAAACTATGAATCTTTTCTTCTACTGTTATAGACAAATATTTTAGAAAAAAATGCCATGGAATCAGTCCAAAGGAACATACTAAATATACGAAAATATCAAACAAGTGTACAAAAATTTCCTGTGCTTTGGTAAAAATACAGAGCTCAGCTTGCATCCCCATGCAGTCATATTCATATAACACCAGTTTAGCTACAGGATTCATGAGTCAGTGTTTCTACTCTCAGGTTTCTGAAATGTGGGCTGCCAGAACTGAGCTTGGCCAGTACAGCATCACAACATCCAGAGTAAATGGCTGATGACATTTTTTTTCACTCCTAGTTTAAGAACAGGGAGAGGAACTGCAGTAGAGCTGCTGTTTCCTGATTGCCTCACCTGAGATTAGGGCTTTTAAAATTCTTGTCTCCTGTGTCACTATAGCTTGAAGACACTGTTCTTGTTCCCTCTGTTTTTCTTCAGTAACATGATCTGACCTCAGAATGATGTGGTTAACAATGTTAATGCTGTACCTTGCCTGGGAACTGGTGAGGATGAGGTTTGAATGGCAAGGAAAGAGAAGCAAAACACTCGAGGATCCACACATTGATGATCTGAGCCCACAACAAATGTTTGTCTGAGCTGGGCAGTTTTAGCCAAATTCTTCACAGGGTTTTACACCCCACTGCAAAATGATCTCTGGCTTTGATTAACTGACAGAATTGCCAGGAATTTGCAGCACTTCTTTGCTTGGAGGCAGCAGGAGGATGTGAAAGGCTGCAGTGGCCCCATTGCATCTGTGAAGTACTTTTCATCAATTCTGGACTTGAGACCTCACAGAGATATTAGGAGATTTCATGAACAGGGTTTTTATTGAGTTAGAGGAGAGGTGGAAGGAGAATGGTGCTCGGCCAATGACACAGCCTTGGCCATGTTTAGTCTGTGGGTTGGGCAGGAGGAGGGGCACAGACAAATTGGAAGCCTTGCTTCACTGCCAGATGGCTTTTTAATAGGGAGGGAAAGAACTGGTAAATGGGGGTGCTGGGCAACTTCAAGCATGATGACAGTCTCTTTTGTGGAGCTGAGACAAGGCTATTCCATTTTCAGTACACTTCCACTGGAAAAATGAGGCAGATCCCTGTGGCACAATACTGGAGTGTTAAAAAGGGTGATGATCAATCTCTTTGATGGTCTAAAGAGTAGTCCCTATTTGCAGGCATGAGAAACCTGTGAGCAGAGCCCTTATTTTGCAGGTGAATATTAAAAGCTGTATTTAAAAAAAAGAATATTTGGGGAAGTGCCCTTGGGTGATAGCTCTGCATTCTCCCTACACAGTACAATGGAAAATAGTAGCTTTCTATGGCCTTTTTTTTTTTTTTTTAAAGTAAGTGTTCTAATATTTATTCTCCTGCTTAAGAATGTAATATAACAGAAAATCTGCAAACTGGGATTCTATACATTTTTTCAAGTGGTAACATTTCTTTCCCAGGTGCTGCAATTGTTCATCCTTCTGCAGTCTATATGGGTTCTTTCACTTCTCTAAGGAAAAGTAATTCTTGTTTTCAACCTGCACAGCAAGGTTCATCTTCCACAATATGGGATTACCCTGTCAGTTGAATTGTTGCATGTTAGATATATTAACCACCAATATTAACCTCTCTGTGCTGGTGGGCTAGCAATGTTACCAGCCTCTAAGATAATCCTTGCTCATTGATGAAAAATGCAATCTTCCTCTGAATTTTGAAGGGAATTACAGAAGTAAGAGAATGTGTCTGCCAATCACATAACATGCTGCTTGTGTGGTCTGTCAAATTAACAAATTCCCCTAAGAAGAATCAACTGTCTTTATTAGACAAATGAAATTTTATTGTGTTAGCAGAAAGGTTTACATTCCCAATTACTAAACAAAATCACTAAATAAAAAGAACTACATATAGTTTGGGGTGGGATTTTATTCTTGATGTTGTTTCTTGTGTTGGGTTTCTTGGGTTTGTTTTTTGTTTTGTTTTGTGTTTGTTTTTTAGTGTTTCCCATGGTTGGGAACAACAAAAAGCCTTCTCTCCTTTGGGCTTGATGTCCCTGGTGAGTTTTTAAGTTACCTGGCTGTGCTTTTGTTTAGCTGGAATTGCCTGCTTTGCTAAGCTCTCTTCTGGACTTCCTCCAGTGGAAATCAGTGTTATGAAGCGAGACAGGAGAATTGCTTTCAACTTGTCATGTTGTACATTTGTCTGTGCCTGAAAGCTTCAGATTTCTCCTTTTTCTTTTGTTCTTTGCACTGGAGTGTTCTCATCTTCTTTTTTAAAGCTTTTTAATGATCCCAGTCAGGAGCCCATTGGGTGCCATGAATGAAGCATTCTGGGTTTTTCTGGAGGTGGAGATATCACAACAGATGCAAGACTTCTTTCAAACTATCTAAATTATGCACTGAAAGCAGTGTTCACTGTATAAAATATTCATTATACATGGATCTTGCCAAACTCATATTTTCTAGATTATTACATCCTGTTCTCAGAGATAGCATGTGACATAGCAACAATTTAAAATTTGACACTTAGACCACTTGCTAAGCTACTGTCTCCCTCTCCATTTCTTCCCTTTATATCCAAAGGAAGAGACAAGAAACCTTGAAATAGGTAGCCTAAGATAACCACTTTCTAGGGAAGATTCAAGTAGAGACTGACTTAGAGGGTTCAGACAAGGCTGAATCACAGAAAGGTAAAAGCAGTTCATGATCCACAGTTCAAAAAGCCGTTTAGCCCTTTCATTCTAAGAATACATGAGGTTCATCTCTCAAGCAATACAAGTGCATTTGCCTAACTCGTAGCATCTTTGTCTCTTTCTTAAAAGCATAAAGGTACTAAAGAGTTCCCCAGATGTCAAAAATACTGGGTTATTTGGGCAGTGAGGCATCTTTAGGTGTTATGGAGAGTGACAAAAATATTACTTAGCTTCTTTTAATATTCCTTTCTTTCTCTTTTCTTTCTGCTCTTCCTTTGTGTTCTGTACAACTGTCATCTGGATTGCTTCAAGAATGTGAAAATTAGTAAATAAATGACCCAGTTAACAGTGACAAAATGTTTCACACAAGGCTTGGATTTTCAGGAGATGCAATGGTTGCCTCCAAAAGTAAAGATTCAGTAAGGATCTGCCTTGCACAGTGCTTTCTTTTGGATTTAGGAGATATTCACTTTCACCATAGGATCACTCAGGTCAGAAAGGACCCTGGGAACTCTCTAGTCCAGGCCCCTGCTTGAAGCAAGACCAGATACAAAATCAGACCAGATTTCTTTATTCATTTAGTACTTCCTGAGGGTTTATTTTTTCACAGTAGAGGGTGGTGGTGGTGGTGTTCTAAAATATTGTAGTCTAACTGTTTTTAATAGAATAATTTGGGGTTTCTTATAGACTCGCTTTACAACATGTATGTAATCTTTCACAAATGCCCTGGACATTGGCTGTCAGGTGTGGCAGCTTGAAAGTTTAAACAGAACATCTCAGTCAATGCTAAGTGATAATATGATTATCATTGTAATGGCCAAAGGATGCAGGGTAGCAATGCCTGTAGGTACAGGTACTGTCTACTTTTAGTGTCTTATTAGGCCAAGTGAAACAGCAAAATAAAGGGATCAAACTCGCTGGTTGAGTCCCTTTGTCATCTTCACTTGAAGAGCTCAGAAGAAAAGAACTTTTAAACTAGCCTTAATATTTGGTGAATGGAAGAAAGTAGACTGAAGGAGGAAGGGAAGTATCATTCCCAAAGGAAAATTGCTTTGTAATCCTACACAGAAGATTCTGGAAACTAGATTTCTTGCAGGATTTCTCAGTCATTTTGACCTTTTAAATTCCTTTAAGTAGCCTGATTGATTCTTACATAGAAAGATGGATACTAGAGCCCAGTAAATTCAACAAGACATTGGGAAACTGAGAACCTGAGGGGACTGGAAACAGCAAAGTGACCAGAGGAGAAATAAAGTTGGTTCCCTATTTTGTGTTTCCTATTTTATATTTACAGATCTTAATAAATGGAAGCTGTGTCAAGTATGCACAATCAGATCAATCACATGTACATATAAGAAGCTTTGAGTTGCAGTAACCCTACCTACCTTTTTGCAGATTATGCAGAGATCTACTGCCTTAAAGTTGAAAGCAAAGGTAAAACTGTGAGAACAACTAGCAGTTTTAGCACTGAAGGTGGCTATTTAAGCTACCAGAAAAGAACAAGAAATTCATCACACTCTTCAATCTTTGAGATAGAAGAAAATCCCTTGTCCTTATATGTTATATAGCAACCACAACTTTGAATGTAAGAGGAAATTACTCTTGTAATGGAATGTAAGAGGACAAAGGTCTTTTTCCATTTAGGACCTTTCTAGCACAGGAACTATCACAGAAGGCCATGACAATAATAATTCTCCTATCAAAGACTCCTTCAACTGCAACATCCACCCAAACAACACTCAAGCAGGCCTATTGTGAAAATGCCTGCATTATCCATTACCACTGACTGTACTGACAGGGTGGTCTCACCTCAGGAACAGCAAGGGCCAGCTGCTCCAGAGAGACAGCCAAGCCAGGAGCTGAGCATGAGTCAGTGCAAACCTTGCCCCCACCCACAGTCCCAGTCCCACAGGAGCAAATAATGGGGGTCTGATAGCCCTGCCTTGGCAGGAAATGGACCAGGACCAGGATCCATCCAAGTGTTCCAGCCAGAAGCGGAAGGAGACTAGGCCAGAAACAGGCTGGGAAGAAGCTGTGACAGGGCTCTGAAGTCCCTCCATGTGGGTACACCCACACTATGACTTAGGCAGGGGCTGACAGCTGAAATGGGGCTAATCACATGTAAGTGTACAGTTGAGCCAGGAGGGACAAGTAGTTCTTTATAGCACAACAATTAAATGTTCATTTTGTTATGGTAGCACCAAACAGCTTTCATGAATAACCCTCTGATACTGAGCTTTCATCATAAGGTCACTTGCTTAGTCCCACCTAGGCAGCAACAAACGGCAAGCTGTGTCTGACTCAGCCATTTCTCTCACACCCTCTCATTATATGCATTTGAATAAAACTGCTCTGTACCCTGCTGAGTAACCTTCCCAAACTACAATGCTGGTTGGGGAGGGCTCAAGGAAAGACAGAGCAATTCAGTCTTGGCACGAACAGACGCCAACTTTTAACTAGATTGAATTTTTGCAGTAAGGCTAATAATTTTGGTGCTGAAATGCAAATAATCACTGTTGTAATTGCTTTCTGGCATCCACAGGCATGTTGACTGCCTCTCAAGCTGAATAAAAGGACAAGGACTCCTGGTTTTAAAAGCTCACAGTATTACTGCATTCTGCAAAGTTCACTGAAAACCAGTGGGAATAATTTTCATAGGTGCGTGAGTCTCCTTATGAAAGGTCACAAATTTTATGTTCACTCAGATGTTGGGAGAATTTATTCAAGGTTAAGATTAAGTAACCAGGCAAAGAACTTGGTCTCTGTGAATGAGCTGGAATTTAATGCAGCCCTCCTGTGTCCCATAAAATCGTGAAAAAGGTCTTACTGGTTCTGAGCAAATATCCACCTAGCCCGAATTGTCTGTAAGTGAGGAATTGTAATAACAGGAGAAATCCATGTGACATTTCTTCCCCCTGCCTCAGCCTACATCCACCAATGGATGTCTGTTGTTTCAGACCAGTGGACTTCCTCTGCCTGCCCCAATTTGTCTGTTCAGTAACAGGGAACTGTCTTACGGAATTTTTAACCTGATATATAATTTCATTTTCCTTGCTCTTTTGGCTTCCACCAAACACTGAGCTTATGAGGAAACAGGTGCTGTTTCCCAAGGCCTCAGTCCTGAGGGCTTCTGGTTTGCTCAGAAGCAGAACTTTATGTGTGAATAGTTTGCCATCTTCTGCATCTTCTTACATTCATCTCTATCACAATTCATCTGGTATCTTACGGCCTTGGCAATCATTTTCCTAAGGCCCTTCCCAGTGCCAGTTATTTCTGTTTGTACCACTCTGAGCAGCTCTGGATCACCAGCAAACCTTTGCCATGCTCTGACCTCCCTGACCTCATGAATATGTGATGGAGTTGGTCTGGAGGGCTTTGGGGCTGGGAAATTCTTAGGTTCTTTTGCACTCATTCACATTCTCTCTGCATGCAGGACTATCTTTTCCTTCAAGCACACTCCTTGCATAAAACACATTCAGAATCTAAACCCAGAAATTTCTTTTAAATATTTATTGGCTTTTCTTTTCCCCAGATGGATGGGCATCTTGCTTTCTCTATCTTTATTTATATATATGGCATCCACTTTGCCCAGAAGGCAAATGGTATTACCTTCACAAACAGGGAGGATTTTGTGTCTTCAGCATATGTACATTTCTACACTTTTTCAAATAAATGTGTAAGGCAATACTGAAATTAATATTTAATGTGAATACATTTGACTCCAGTTGCAGAAGGCAGCAGTCTTTCAGCAATTGTTATTCTCTCAGATGTGGCTAATGTCAGAAATATAAAAGAAGAACTGAAAACTACCAATTAAGCATTTTGCCTGTCCCATGATATTTTGTTTGTTTTCACTTCACAGATAAAAGAGTGACTACAGGGACTAAACAGGCTTTCCCTTTATGAAGCTGCAACATAATGGACAAAAAAAGTACAAAATTGCCTCCCTTGTATTAACTACATTTATAATTTTTACAAAAGTGAGCAGATCAAGGGTCAGATTAATTTATAATTTACCAGTGCAGGATTAGAATCAAAACAAATGTCCATTGTGCTGTATATTCCCCTTTGTGACCAATGCTGAGCTGCATGAAGAACAAAATTTGTCTCCAGGCAGACAAAACCAATACAAATTAGCTTTCTTAAAAGTTCAATAGATCCTAGAGCTTGGCAAGAATTACTGATCTGTAATGTATTTTTTCAAAAAAAGACTGATGTTAGTTCAACAAAGATAAAACAGCTTGGGATTAATTAGCTGCAGTCACGCAAATAAGTATTAAATAATGAGTCATTATAAATTATGTCTTATACAGTTAATATTCATACAACTTTCATGCAAAGGTGATACAAGTTCTTATAATATTAAATTAATTTTTACTCATTACCTCACAAAGTTGAAAATATTCCTTTTTTAGACCTTCTGCTTTAAGATTTGAATTACACTAGCAGCTGCCATGTCCAGCTTGCAAATGCTCTCCAAATGTCTCCAACTTCTGGAGTCAGAAACTTCTACCATGTTTTGGCTAATCCTAATTTAGTTGTTTTAAAGCACATATAAGATAAAACATTGGAAGGTGTCACACTTCATGAGACAGCAAGGAAAAGCTGCTCCCAGTGAAGAGGGTAGTGGTCCAGCCCAAAGACTGGACACACATAAGCTGAAGACCAAGATTTCAATGTGATCAGTTCCTTGAATGGGGACAGAGTTACAAAGCTTTCACAAGAATGATCTCCCACAGTGTATGGCAATGCTTTTATTTAGGAATGACATTGAACATCATCTCTACTGAAATATGAGACCCTGTTTCAGAAATATCACAGTGAATCTTTGAAGAAAGAAACTTGATGTGAGTGTTATATTTAAACTGTATAATGGGTAAATTTTATTCTCTCAAGATATAAATTTTAAGGGTAAATTTTATTCTTTCAAGGTTTCACTGCTAGAGCCTTATTTTTAGTTAACTGCAAAAATACATATTTTATCCCAAAGATATACTTTGCATTTAGTTAGGTGATGATGGAATATAATTCACATCTATGTAATTCCATACATTTTATTGGGCCTTAAATTTTTATCCCCTCAAGCATTCTCAGATGCTCATGTCTACTCATAAGATAATCTGCCTTCAACCATTGCTGGTTCTTGGCAGCAATGCTTTTTCCTGCCTCTGTCAAGGTCAGGATTGAAGGTACTTGAGATGGTATTTAGCATTCAGGTTGATATTTATAATTTCTTATCTATATTACAAGTCCTGAGTTCTACACCATTCTACTAACAAGCTACAAAATGGCTCGCTATCTTTCATTACAAGGTCTTTTAAGACTAAACTATCCAAATAAGAAGTGGCACCTAAATTATTTTCACTTTTAACCCCATAACTAATCACTTGAAATCTGCAATGCAGACTTTTCTGTCCAATTACAAAATACCACCCAAACCCATGAAGAAGAAGGAAGAAGAAGGTGAAGGTGAAGAAGGTAAAGAACCAGCCACTGACCTAAAACCTCCATCTTGTCCCATATACATCACTATATTCTAAAACCTTAAACTCTAAGTTTTCCACCCTGTGATATTACACACTTCTAATCAACTACACACCCGTAATCCCAGTGCTATCAATCAATTTTGGAAGCCTTCTCCATGGCCTCAGGTCAAATATAGTATTTTGTTGTGGGTCTGTTCCCTTCAGCACAGAAAGTTAAAATTCTCAGCATCCAGGATTCCAGAAAACCATTACACCTTAGTTCCCCCTATTAAACAGGCTGAGGGCTCCTGCCTTTGGGGAGAGCACCTCCCAGGTAACAGGGGAGTGGGTTTGGGGACACCCAGTGTGTCCTTCCACATCTGCTGGGTCACCCGATGCTAGACCATTTGGGATTCCATATCAGCATTGCCAATAGCAAGGAATTGGTGTGAGTTTCTTTCACATGAATTGTGTTAAATATGGAGATGACATGATCAGTAAATATTTTGGATCAGAGTCAGGTGAATTGGTCCTGTAGTTGTGGCTTAAAAAGTCATTCTGAGACCAAGCAGGCACTGAAAAAAAAGACAAGTAAACTCTCAGTCATGGCACTAAGCTTTCCCTGCAGAAATGCAAAACCCAGGTGTTGTTTGGGGTGGCAGATCTCTCACACAAATTGTACTTTCTTCCCAAAAGGTTATTCCCTGGTGGGCCAAGGTGGGGGAGGTTTGACAGGAGATGGGTGGCTCAGCAGTGCTGCTCAGATGGAACCTGTGCCCCCACTCTCATTTCCCCCAGCTCTGAGGCAGCAGATGGAGGATGGGCTTCCTGCTGGGCTGAGGGACTGGCCTCTCACTGCTTGAGCAGTCTCTGGGGCTTAGCAGGGAGATTGGAAATATCAGTCACATTTGCACACTGAGTGCAGAGTACCTCGAGACTGTTCTGCCTATCGTGCAAAACTGCAGTTTGCTCTGATTCCATTGCCTTTATGGCTGCAGTTAATAATTTCCTGGTGTCACCCATATGGTGCCACTGTCTAATATAATCCAGAAAATAATTAAGTGCATCAGAAGTCACTCAGTTCCCTCTTGTGTTAACTTATCCTTCCATAATGTGGATGTTAAAAACTCTGTTTTTATGTATTTTCTTAGTAAATATTAGAACAAAACCCTGATTGTGCCATAACATAGTTTGTGCCAGCACCATAGTTCTGCAAGGAGGAACATTGGAAATGGACTGAAATCAATAAAATGATCTAAAGGTAATTACCAACGTATACAGCTGATCATTTCTTTGGAAGTTGTTTTACCCACAAATGATGTCAGTATCTTCTGTCTAATACAAGTGAAAAGTAAACTTTCTTTTAGCTGTGTCATTTTACAAATTTGTACATGGTCACATCAATGCTATGATCAGTTTCTCCCATTCTATCCTTTAAAATATTTCTAGGTATGCATGCATGGGAAAGGGAATAAATCAAGATATCTCTGCACAAGAATATATATGTTTTAAAACATCACCTGTCTCCTAGGATAGGAGATGTTTTAAAAGATTCAAAAGCCCAAGAGGGTTTGTGGACTTTGGGGACAAACATTCCTGAGTAAACCTACTCTATTTGAAATATTTTTGTTTTTTTAAAAAGGTACTGGCTAAATTGATACTTTAGGGCCTGGATGTTAAAATCCAGTACACTACAAGTGGGTTATTGCTGCTTATCATCACTTGCTTTATTAATGTTTACAAAGTCCTCTAGAACCCCCAGAGGCCTGCTGGGGAATAAACAAGCAGACATGGTTCTGTATTGCAAAAAGCTGCAGAAACTAAGATGTGTTTGCTACAGAGCTGCATGTGAACCTGAGGCAAAAGTACCTGAGGCATCCAACACCTCTCAGAGTGGATCTGCAGCCTGGCAGACCATAATTTCAATTTACTGTGACCTATTTTCTCCTGTTTAAAAATGTCTATTTAAATTATCTCAGTCTTATATCTGGGATTGCGAGGTTCAGGGAGAAAAGTCTCATGTACTTGCCTCAACTATATTTGAAAGAAAACCTCTCCAGCTCTAAAGGAGAAAGACTGTAAGGAGTCTGCCTTTGACACTACTGGATTAATGGATTTCAGATGAATGTCTAGGGGAAACTGAAAAAAAAAAAAATGGTGGAATAAGATCCAGCAAATAGGTGTGATAAACAAATTCCTGGAGGTGAAAGTTTCTCTTCCCTGTTTCAGGCTGTCTTGGAGCAGTAAGGGCAGGCTGCTCCTCAGGGCAGGGGAGCTGGGGGTCCAGAATAATGCAGGGCTGACCAGAGTTTTGCCAAGGGTCAGCAGAAGTGCCCATGGAAGCCTCATCTCCCGTATACTAAAGCTTGTGGTAAGCCCAGGAACAATGATTAGGTAACAGGGAGGCAGATTACATTCTCCTCACAAGTTCCTATGGCTTCTTATTGCTTTAATCACATAATTCAAATGCACAACTCAACTGTGTAAAATATATACCTCTTAAGTCTATTGACCAAATTTTTGATTTGTGTGAAATATTATTACTCTCTATGTTCATTGAAACCACCACAGGTTATGGAAATCTGGTTTATTTACTGGTTTCAGGCTCTATTGCAACTGCAAACAGCTGTACAGTATAAAGGCTGATCTTTAAAAAAAGGAAGAGATATAATCCCTGTAAAAAACCTCAGCACGTCTAGAAAACAAGTTTAAGTAAAGCTTTATTCATCTGTTTCTATCAAAAAAGTAGATTGCAAAATAAAATGAGATGTCAGCAAAGTCCACAAAAGGTTTTACCCCAAGTGATTTGATGGAATTTTGTATTGGCTGAATGCTGCCCTCTGGGGCTCTCATTCTAAAATATGATATAGACACTCTCTGAAGTAAGACAGTTTTAGAAATGTGGATGGAGAGAAAATGTGGAACTCTCTAGATTACAGAACAGTATCTCCCCCAATCAGCCCAGTGCCACTGATACTGACATTTACTATATTGCTTTTATCTGAAAGAAACAGCATCTTGCAGCAGTGGAAATAGGTCCAGGGTAATGCAGAGGATAACACTTCCAAGGTGCACAGTTAGTGCTTTAATATGCACTTTGTAAGCCATTATTTTGGGCAGATATCTTTCAGACTGAGAGTCCAGGTGTCTCTCTTGATTATGCCAATCCTCTGTTCTATCTGAGACTCTTGCTAGGCAGCTCTACAGACTATTTACAGAGTGCATACATTACTTGGGACCTCATCAACAGTAAAGAATCCAGCTATGTGAGCTGAAAAATGTCTGGGTTTTTTCCATTTTATATGCAATGAGACTGAGACAGTGCTGGACTGTAAAGGGAAGTGAAGCCTGACCATTGCTAAAGGAATTAAATCCCGGTTTGAGGGAGAGCTGTGGTTGCTCTGCCTCAGGACCTCATCCCAATGCAGCAGCAAGGTACAGGACTGGCAGGCTCAGAGCACCAGGCTGGGGTGTGCAGATCCAGAGTACAAAACCATGCCTTTTCCCCCAGTACTTCCAGTTTCACCATAGCTCCCAGATGTGGGAAGTGAAAATAGTCACCAAGAGACAAGCCTGAAAACGAGACCCTGGCTTGTACATACACCTTTTATCCTCACACATACACTTGCAGAAGGCAGTGAAATAAATTTTGTTAAGTTCCAAATGGAAACTGGAAATAGCTTACTCGAGTCAGAGAAGGGAGCAGCCCTCCCAAGAACCTGTGGAGAAGGCTGTCTGTGGGAGAGGCCCAGCAGGGATGGATGCCCTGGCAGGTGACATGGATGCCCTGGCAGGTGACATGGATGCCTTGGCAGGTGACATGGATGGAGCTGTGCCCAGGGCTCGCTGCTGGGCCAGCACTGTTGGACACTCTTGTGAGCAGCACAGGGGGATGGGGAGCACACGGAGCAAGTCTGCCAGCAGCACTGGGCTGGGAGGAGCAGTCACACGCTGGACAGAAGGCATGCCA
The DNA here is from genome assembly GCF_017590055.1 of Onychostruthus taczanowskii. Lineage (NCBI taxonomy): Eukaryota > Metazoa > Chordata > Aves > Passeriformes > Passeridae > Onychostruthus > Onychostruthus taczanowskii. The sequence goes on from NW_024497629.1 coordinate 8,315,005, forward strand.
TTAGAGGCACCTGGAAAGGCCTCAGAGGTGGCCCTGTGCAAATCTTATGAAGTTCAGAAAAGCCCAGGTGCAAGAAGCTGCACCCGGGCTGGGGCACAAGTACAAGCTGTGGGGACGTGTCACCTATACCTGGAAGGTTCATATTTTTAGTTCCACCTATTTTTCATGCCAAATCCCCACATCCTCTCTAATTTTATGTCCCTAATGGGGCAAGCAACTTGGCCTATTGTTACTATGATATTTTTATGAAAATCCTTTCAGTAGGATTTTCTCCTGAGAAGCTGAGGAACCTCAGGAAAGAAATGTAAACAATAATTATCTGCTGCTGAGGAATGCAACAGGTGCAGCTGTGATTGGTCCATGTGGTTGTTTTCATTCAATGACCAATCACAGCCACCTGTCTGTGAGGCTGTGAGCGATCACAAGATTCTGTTATTCATTCCATTTTTTTCTATTCCTTTCCGGCTTTCTGAAAGATCCTTTCTCTCTATTCTTTTTCATACAGTTTTAGTATGGCATTTTAATATAATATAATATCATAATATAATAAATAAGCCTTCTGAAACATGAAGTCTCATCTCTTCCCTTGTCCTGGCACCCTCGAACACAACCATAGCCTATGCCTTACCTGTGACACCACATCCCACCTTTTTGAGGGGTTTCTCTGAATGGTACAGGTCTATTTTTCTGCTGCACAGGGATACACGACTGTCACAGTTGTGTTAGCAATATGTAGAATTTCATCAACTATTTTTTCCTTCTACTTCTTTCTGTCCACTTTTCCTTTTTCATTTCCTTTGGGAGTGAGCATGGTTCCTATTGTGTACTTTCCAGCTGTAGAAATGAAATAATTAGTTGGTGAAGAGGTGATGAAACCCTTAGACATTATTATTATTATTATCTTTTGTGGAACTCAGAAGATAAAACGGTATAAGCCTTATTATCTGGTATTGTATTCACAGACTATACAAGTGTAACTCTAGTGAACTATGCTTATTTCATGGAAAGGTTTCAGTGGAAATATTAATGGATTGAACAGTGTATTCAGAAAAGAAGGATGGAAATGTCATAGCATTAAAGATTAATTTTAATTTTTTTTTTTCTGAGAGGAACTCATCTCTCTGAGCATGGTTCTGGAAACATTTTAATTAAGTCTATCAGGTTTTAATCCCTGCCCTTTATTTCACCTCTTTCAGACAACATGAGGAGAATTGTAATTACTGACAACTTCTAAGTCTAAAAGATCAAAAATGCCATATTTCTTATGGCAAAGAAAGCAAAGGAAAATCATTTGGAGGAATATCTATATATTCCTCTGACATGAATTCTAAGAATTCTGTTATTTTCTTTTAGTTAAATTTCCTTCTGGGGATGAATGGCGTGACTCCTGGGGAATGTATTGTATGTAAAACCATTTGACTGTACATTGTGCCTGTATTAACCTTATTTTAACCAATCAGCAGGAACCTTAAATATTCCAGTGAAAGATTTGATGAAAAAACATTTTTCAATTTTCTTTTTTTCCCCCTATCTCTTGTCCCTTCTCTTCTTTCAAAGACAAATATTTATTATTAAATTTTAAAATGAAATTTGCAAGCTTAGAAAAATGATTCTCGAAAAAAATTCTGCTTCTTGTTTCCCCCTTCCCCAAATGTCACTGTTTATCTACAAAGGTGGGTGACTTTACTTGATCAGTTAATTGTCCAGAGAATCATGCCATGACCCTTTCAGTCACATGCAGTCATCAAAGATCCCTTGCAGAGGTAATTTGGGTCTCTTCATTCTTCCTGTTGGAATATACATATATGATCTATCTTCTAGGCATGTGAACTCATCCTAGCCCTGGCTATTCCCCAGGTGAACCTCCAGACAAGTGGCTGTAAATTATAATGTCTGTTTTCAGATGTGTGGTGGGTTACCACTGCAAAACTGTGGTGATTTGTGTAGGAACTCTTAAATACTTGACTTTCCAGCAGAACCTTCTTTCCAATTACAGGTACTATGCTTCTGTCTGGTATTTACTGATCTTAGGAATGTTAAAATAATTGTGCCACATCTATAGATTTTGTATTACATCTGCCAAGGGGTGTGCAGGCCCACCTACAGTTTCATTGCAATGTTACTAATTTTTCACTTGCAGTGTTTTCTTCCTGTGATGCAATTACCTATGAAAAGACATTATGGCATTTTGAATGCATATGTTACAAACTGGTATTATATCTGTGCCATCAGTGTCACCAATGCAATAGAAGCTGTGTTTGGAATTCAGTGGTGACTCAGAGCATGCCAGTGATTTTCAATTTCCCAGCAAATTACTTGCTCAGTTACAAAATATTATCTGAAATTTGTCTTCTGTGTTGGAGACCCTTCTGTGCTTCCTGGATGAAATGAAAGTACTTAATGGTGCTTTTCAATTGTAAGACAATAAATACCTGTTATCAGCAGTGTAGGTACAGTGAAGTGCCACTGTGTTACCCACAGCCCGTGGCTGGGGTTGGCTTTACAGACAGTGCCTGGGGCAGCCTCTGTCCCTTGTGCTCACACTTGGTCTGTGAGTAGCAGGGGCAGAGGGACTCCTGGGATATGCTGTACTGAACTCAAAAATTGCACTCACCAGTGAAGGAGTAAGAAGCAAGGTCAGAGGAAGAACTAGCACCAAGACTGAGAGGAACATAGACCAAAAAACTGTGACTTTTACATTCTCCTAAGAATGATTGGGGATGATAATCTAATTTTGTGTGATAGCAAATACCTACTCTCATTTTCTCTCTGAGACTTGATTATAGTCATGAATGAGAAGATTTATTTTAAGGGTTTTTGATTGATTGGGCTGGGGGTGGGAGGAGGTGCAACCTGTTTTAGAGAGTGAGATGTAAAACTGATACAGTTATTAATAAGCATTGTGTTGCATAAGCTTGAAGCTGTGGCTGCTGGCCCGAAGGCCACTCTGTGTAAGGGCCCATGCAAATGTACAATCCTGACAGCCCCTGCTTTGAAGAACTGACCTCAGAAATGAGGTGTTCATTTATTTTTTTCTCTCTACCTTGAGCTGAAGTTGCCCAGTTGGACAGCCTTCCCTGTGGCTGTATGCTTCCAGCCTTACCGTAGCCCGATGACAGGAGCCACGTGTTGGAGCTGTAAGGTCACTTGGTGTTCCACAGACTGATAGGACATGCCCACGCCAGTGTGGGAGCCCTGCCAGAGCCGGGATTGTGCTTGTGTGGCTGCTGGCCCCAAATTAGTTTCAGAGCAGCCCATTGTGTTGTCTTGGCCTTGGGTGTAGAGGTTGATTTGTGCAAGACAGGGTTTGTGCAAGACCTGTGCACAGGTCCTCCCAGCCCCTGGCAGACCCTGCACAGCACCTTTGGCAGAAGACAGGGAGGAGTTCTCCCTCAGGAGGGGATGTGCAGAGCCGAGGAATTCTGCTCCCTCCCTGGTCATCACAGTTCCTGCAGCCTGGCTGTGTCTAGGATGCATCAACAGCTGAGAATGTTTTTTTTAAGGCTGGGCTCCTGTAGAACTGCTGGGAAAAAGAGACTCTAAGATGAGTTGGTTAACCTTTGCACACACTCTTTGGTAGCCTTATATCTGTATAAATAAATCCTAGGGACACAAGTACATTGTGACATACAAACTCACCTTCATAGCTCACTAAGTCTATTCTTCCACTGCAATGCAGCCCTGTGAAATCAGAATTTATTTCTCATTCTCAAAGCAATGCTCTTCTTTGTTGAAGCACCTTTTTAATGAAACACCTGCTCACTCTTCTCTCCTTGTGTTTCTTTTTAATTGACTGTCTATTGATAGTCAGTAACAAATTAATGCCATTTAAGTTCAAACAAACAATCAAACCCACCCCTTACACCAATATGTAAGAGGTGAATTGCTTGCCACCTATAAAGAGCAGTTTCTATTTTTCCAGTGTGATGAAACACTCCAATTTTTGATCCAGGTATTTTAATTTTTTTAGCATAATATATCTTGAGTAGGTTAAACAGAAGAGTATCTGAAAGTAAAAATCCAATGTCAGTCACAGGCAGAAGGGCATGATTTGTCTCAAATTAATTCCCTTGATCTTTGACAGGTATATTCCTACAGGTAACTTTTTCTCACTAGCATTTATGGTGCTGAAACATGAGGTGATACTATCTTAGCACACAATCCACATGCAGGTATCTCCCTTTATCTCAGCCAAAGTACACTTACAAGTTAAAGATGAGCAAATGTGGAAGACAGTGCATGAGAAGTGGCGAGCTGCTATCCCTGGAAGTACTTGGAAGGGTTCACACTGGACTTTGGGCAGGACTGAGGTGCTCTGTGGCTCACCCTGAGCCTGGCTGAGACCCTGGTTGTGCCAGGCTGGCAGGGAGGCAGAGCAGTGTGTGCCTGGCTGTGGGTGCCAGGGGCAAAGGGCTGCAGCCACCACCCCTTCCCCACAGGCTGACATCTGACCTCAGAGAGGAGGAGGGCTTGAAGAGGAAGTTTTCTTTATGCCCTTCTGCAGGTAATAGTGGTATTTCATTTTCTCATCTCGATCTCACTTTTTGAAATCACTTTTATATTTTTCCGATCTCTCTTTCAATACCATTTCCTTATTTGGTAGCATTAATTTCTTCTTTTTGATTTTGTGTCCTCTCATCCATCTCCAGATTTATTCTACTTCCCTCTGTCTTTCCATTTTCCTCATCTAGTTTAGTTTTTGTTCTCTCTCCCAAGCTTTTTTCCCCTCTGCATCTTGGTCTGTGCCTCCTTATTGAAGGCTGTGGATGGTGCTTCTTGCATGCAGGATATTGCTATGGCAGCTTTGGGAAGCCTCCTCCTCCATGCAGTCCCTTTGCTGTCTTCCCAGTTTCTCCAGTTACTGGCAGGTCAGAGAGAGGAAGCACTGTATAATCTGTCACACAAGTGACCTCTTTAAACTAAGCTCAGGCTATAAAAGGCAAGGAAAAAAGAAATAAGTTGAGCTGCAAAATGGAAGTTTTGTAACTTCCCTGAATTAAATGCTTGTCTCTGCAATATCCAAAAGCAGATTTGTAGGGGAAAAAATAGGAATGAAGAAGTACATTTTATATTTCCTCTGAGAATTTCTGGCCTCCATACTTCATTGTTAGAAACCTTTTGAGTCTGAATTTCCTTTATGTGTTTCTCCTCAATACACAGAATATGCTGGTGCCTGTAAGGCTGAGGAGGAAATGTTATGACCTCTGCACAGCTTAGTTCAGGCTTTGTGTCTCCCCATATCTTTCTACAGCCCACTGAGAGTGTCAAGGGCAAAACTCTCAGCCATTTCCCAGGTGGGGAGAGAAACATGTTTGAATCACTTCCATGATGCTTCTATTTCCATAAAGTTAATGCAAATTTTTCGGAGATAAACATGGCAGGTGAATTTTTGCTTCTTCTAATCTGATATTGCTTAGGTTGCCTCTGCAAAAATGGGATAACCTTTTCTTTTAACTGCCTAGTTGTGGATGCTTAGCCAGTTCCCACCTTTCAATATCACAGCATGGCAGTGTGCCAGAATGCAGAAATTAGGCACTCAGTCCCTAACGCCTCTCATTTCCTCTCCAGCATCAACTTAGATTCAGCCTTTGCTGGCACTTTACCAATGGTAGAAGAAAAATGTTAGAATCTAGGTTTAAAGTGGTTCTTTCTAAACTCCTGCATCATGTGAGGTTTTTTCCACAAACTTTTTATTTGCTAAGAAATACCTCATAACTATGAGTGAATCTAAATATTTGTTTTGTTTGGAAAAACATTTAGATTATTACTGTTGGAGCCTTATGCTTCTGACCTTAATTATATCCATGTATTTTCCCCTGTACTCATTAGACACAGAATGATTAGTCACCCAAAATGTACCAGGTGTGGGTTAATTTTTTTCTTTGTTTCAGTTATCCTTTCTTCATCTCTTTGAACACACAACTAGAATGTTATATGGTATTCAGGATATGGTACAGTTTTATGGCAGGAATAAGTTTGTGTTGTTTGACTTTTAGTATTTATTTCACTTTGAAGACCTTTTTGCTGACTTTTTTTTTAGTTGTTTTTAATTAGACAGGTCTCTCCAGAAACTGCTTTTAAGTCCTTTGTTTTGGCACCTAAATTGTTACAGTAATTATTGTCCTGCTAGATGCTTCCAGATGTTGTTTGCTCAAACAGTGCATTTACAAGTACTTTTACAGTCTTCAAATGCTTCTGCTTTCTGCTGATCTAACCTTCCCAGGGTGCTAAAATGCTGATTAGGCCAGAATCCATAACCTCTCAATCTAAATGGGAGAGACACATCAAAGCCCATGAAGACCTAGGCACTGATGACACCAGTTTTACAAACTCCTTGCAGGGTGTGTAAGTGCTGTCAGCCCTACAAATCCTTCTGATCTGGGGTTGGCAGATGTGCTGGCAGATGCCATTTAAAGTCTCAGTCCTCACATGGTTCAACTGCAGCTTTTGAAGACAGAAATGGGGAGGAAGAACTGTCTTTCTGCACACTGGATTCGAGAGCTCTTTGGCTTTCATGCATCAGCAGCTGTTGCAGCTGTCAAAGCCACAGTTCCAAGAGTGATCTCCACTACTGTAGGGGATGATTAGGGATCATTCAGCTGATCAGAATACTCCAAGAGGAAGAGAGATCTTCAGACATATTCTTTTTATACTCCAGCATTCATTAAAATTTTGGTCACATTATGTATGACATTGCAGGTGCTTGCAGACTCATACACCAGAATGCTTTCCTTTTCATGCTCTTCTCTCTCTCTGTGAGTGCCAGTAATGTGAATACAATCATTTTCATGGACACTGAAAAACAGGCAATTATGGAATAAAAATACTTCTGCTTCTGCTGGCAGTGGGTGAAATGACAGGAACATTAATTATGCTTGAATGCACAATAATACAATATTCAGGAAGTGAGAAAATCATCTGGGCATGAAAAAAAGGGGTTTTTTCTTCTTTTTGATACTGTGAAATTGTGGGCATGGACCAAATCCACTTCTCAGTCATGATGCTGATGCAAATGAACAGAAAGGATGTTTACTTGCAGTGAAGCATTAGTTTGCATCAGTGTAACAGGAAGCTGGGTTTGCCACTGACCGCATTGGGAAGGTGATTTTGACCAGCTGTCTAATTGCATGTAAAGCAATTGGACAAACTCTCTTTGAAATTTTAATTCAGGGCCAGAGCTGAACTGTGGTCTCAGCCTACTGCTGAGAGAGGCTGCACCAGGCTAGAGAGAGATGCAGGCCCTGAATATCTTTGAATTGCAGGGCTTGAAGTCTATAACCAAATGCCATGGTTTGAGTCTCCCTCAGTGAGAGGGGAAGACATTCTGCAATCCAGCTAGGAAAATAGCATGAAACTCAAATACAACCAAGCAGCCAATAACTATATCAAAGTGAGTTAGAGACGCTGACCAGAGAGTTCCATCTAAAAAGCATACTTCAAACAGGTATTCATTTTTGTCTGATCTACAGAGCTGTAGTAATTTTCTAAACCACCGTAGTTCATTAAAAAAATTGGATACTTGACAGTTTTTGAAGTGTGAATTGAAATGTACAGGGCAACTTTTATATACCAAGTGGTCTGCAAAGATTGCAGCTGTGTATGCCACCATGTTTTTACTGGGTGGCTTTCAAAAGTGCAGATAGTTGACCTCTGAATTGAAAAAGAAAAAAACAAAAGTGAAATGTGGTGGGACGGTCAGAGGTGGGCTCTTTTCTTGGGTGACATAAGCCAGTCACTTCAGTCTGGTGCAGGTACTGGAGTTCTTGTGGGTCTTATGCACATTAGATCAATTAATAAGAAATTATATGTTATTATAACTTTATAAGTATAAACGTTTTTGTGAAGTGTAATGGCCTATGGAAGACTAGCCTATATAAAATGTTCCTTACAGTATCTTTAATTAGAGCTTTACAGCCATTCCTGACCTTGTCAGCTGAATGTCTCATTGAATCACTTTGGAATTACTAAAATGCCCATTGTTTCAGCAGTTGGCTGATGCTAGGGAAATGTAAATTTTCAGTATATTCAATGCTGGTTTTTAATAGGCATATTTTTAATCAGAACTGCACCTAATTTCCAAGCTCAAAAAATGTGATCCTGAAGGCAGCTGAAGAAATGTGAGTTGGCTTATAAGGAAAAGATTAGATGAAAAGAAAAACTGTGAAAAATCTTGTCTCATTCATTTAAGGCATGTCTTTTCTACTCCATTTGTCCTGGTCCTATCTGTTTTGCTTTTATTTGGATTATAATTGGACTGAAAATGAAACAAATTGGAACTGTTTGTGCAGGTTGCTGGAAGTGCCTAGCTGACTGATCCATCCACTTATTTATAAATGAAAAAGATATTTTTCACTTTAAAAAGTTAACAGTCTTCAAAAGTTAAATGTTTTCTCTATATAATGACACAGTCTCTGTTTTCAAATAGTTTTCTGTAAAAGCCCTTTCAAATGCTCTGTATTCTCTTAGACCAAGATAATGCAAGCCTTTAATAACAAAGCTGCTGATTCTGGCTAAACAAAACCATGCTTTAAAAAGGTTTCTAAAACCCATTTTGTCACATGACATTTGAAGAAGAGACAAAGATAAAATAGATTATTTAAATGACAAAGGAGAAACTAAGATTATAAAGCAAGCAAAAAGAAACATCACTTGTCTAACTTGTTTTGGTGTCTTTGCTGAAAATCTTTAATCTGTCATTAAGAAAATTCTATTTAAATCTTACTCCCCCTGAGATTTATATTTGAGTAAAAAAATGCAAAAATACTTTGGAATGGTATAGTTCTGAGATTGTGCTTGGTATCAGGTGAGATTAAATGACCCCATTCTTTATGTTTTCCAATTGCCTTTTCATTTTACATGTTTTATTATGTGGAATAACCTCCTAAAACCTTGAATGAAGCAGTGTTTCAATCACAGACCAGCTTGCCTATTGAAAGGTCAGTCTATCTAAATGCCAGCCAGCTCTTCCTTTCATACCTATATTAAATTCAGTGATTTATCTGGTGTGTTTCCCAGCAGATCTTTTGTTAGACAACCAAGTTTACAACAAAGGCAGTGAGCTGAAGAGATGCTTAATAAATGGTAGATGGGGATAGAGGATGATTTGGAAAAACAGTGCAATTTTCTTAACTCTAACAGGTTGAAATTGTGTATTTTAGATACTTCATTTTTCCAGTTTTTCTATGCCTCAGGTCACTAAGCCCCAAGAGCATCACATCAAACAAGGACATGCTGCTTCTTCAGCTGGGTAATGAAGCACAGAGAAAGAGACCCCCAAAACCACTGAAATCAGGGCAAGTCTTAAGGAGTTGTTTCCTTGGGACAAGTTTGTCTTTAGGAGACATCTCCATCTGGGACTGTCACCCACAGTTCCCTTTGTGCTCACTTTTGAGGCATGGGTCCTTCTGTCTGTGTAAATACCTGCCTTAGGGTGAGAGCAGCTGGATCTCAGATGTGTACTGTTCCTCTACAAACATCCAAGTCCCACTCACACCCTGTCTGAGCCCTTCCCTTCCCAACAAACAAGCAAAAAACCCCCAAAGAAGGGTAGGAATTTGTGCTTTTGGGATCAATGCAGTATCATGGATTTGAAACACAACTGCAATTCCAAGTGTCCAGCACACAGAGATCTGGCATTTGCCGACTGCTCAGCAATGCTGAAGATACAATGAAAACTAGATTTCAAAAATCCATCACCCACACCTGGCACATGACTAAGGATCACTCTTCTTAGAAATAGTAAAGTCTCATACAGTATTTAACTGCATAAATTAAGATCCTATCTATTTAGGTACATGAATTGTGCTCAGTTCTTGGCATCTAACACACCATCCTTCCAAAAGTAAGTGCCAAAAATCACATAATATCTAACAGGGAAAAGCAGTGCCTTTTAGGACCTCCAGAGGGAAATCCAGTCCTCCAAAATTAAGACATCTAAATTGCATATCTGGTTCCTAACCTGCATAAATACCTGCCATACCCCTTTGTTGTGCCAATCTAACCAGCAGATAGTAAACAGTAATGACTGCCTCAACTAAGTTGTCTTTACAGATGCCTCAGGTTTTAGCTTTTATATTTTTCAGATTCTGTTCTGCTTTACTGTGTACTTCTGAGCTTCATATTAGGGGATGGTAAGCTCTCTTCACACAGTAGGTAGACAAAACAATTCCTTCTCTAGCTGGGGACCACGGAAAAATGATCCCAATCTCAGGCTCAAGAGCATAAACAACGTGGACTGAAGAGAGAAAAACAAGAAGGATGGGACTTCATGGGCTAAAGCTGTAATTGGACAATTAACTCCAATATGCTAATGGACCAGAATTTGTAAAAGTGTGAGACCCCGTGCCCGGTCGTCCATTTGTGTGATCATTTTGGGTTCATCTTGGGTGTAGCCCTGGCTGGGCTCTTGTGCTGCCCAGGGTGTAACCACTGAGGCCTCCTTATAAATACCTACTTCATTCTTTAGCTCTGTCTAGCCTCTGTTCTAGGTCAGCCTTCACAACATTTACAGACAGAACAACTGTACTACAGACTCTGTGGGGTGTCCTGTCTAGTGTCCAATTGCTGCTGGAGAAGAACATGGATTTCCAATAAATCCAATATCTTATTTGCACTATCACATGGACATCTCCTGTCCTCTCTTCAATGGCACACATACCTGTGTGTGGGCAGTGGAAGCACTCCCCCAGAGTGGTTCATCTTGACTAAACTGGGATTTCTGCACAGTGGGGATCTACATCAGCACTAGTTATGGTCAGCTGTCTTTACAGCCTTTGAGAGAAGCTGGCAATAAAGGAGTGCAATTCATCCACCCATTTCAAAGATCTACACAAGGGTGCAATAAATAGTACTCTACAAATGTCCTTTCTGTCCATTGAGTGTATAGGGAGTCTAAAGTTAACAGCTGAAATGTATATAATTAAGTAAATGAATCCTATGCTAATCTACTTATTCAGAAGCAACCAATGGGATAATGTTAATTTTTATCATTAATATCCTGGGTCAATCTGTCTTGACATTTTTCTCTGTAAGGAAATTGTGTATTGAAAAATCAACAAAGTATGTGTTGCTTAAATATGTGGTTTAAATAATTCCATGCATTTCGGGAGTCATTTTGTCCCACTTAGCAATAAGGAAACAGTTACAAATATGTTTCCATACTCCCACTTATTCCTTTTATGTACAATTGAAGTTTATTATTATATTTTTTCTCTCTTTTATCTTCAGCATATATTTTCTTTATAAGTATTATAAATCCTAGGGTGGTAGGAAAGAATGAATTTAAATAGTTGGTCTGGAAGTTTTACCCAATTTCTCTGTGTTTGCCATTCTAAAGACCCTTTATTTCTTTGGTTTTAATCATTTGTACTAAAAGACTTTAAATCTCTTTTGATTTTAATTTGTGAGAGATATTCTGTTGCATATTTATCCTTCCCACAAAACAGACTATTGTAGGCCTGTTTTGTTCTCACTCCCAAACAAGTTAACCCAAGAGCTTTTAAGATAAAATATAAAGGATGACTGAAATTACATTTAAACTGCAAAAGAAATATCAGGGTGCAGGTAAATTTGACATCAAAGCCACAGATTTGGCCAAAGGAGAGTTCCCATTTGACTCCTTTGACACAGCACATAAGAGTTCTTGTGCAGTACTTCACTGTAGAATTTATAGCCTATATCAAAGAGCTGAGCTTGCTCTGGGTCTGTATGTTTCTTGTGAATTTTTCCTCTACCACTATCCTCATGGAACGATTCTTCCACAGTTTTACTGCTTGGAGGGGTAGTCCCTGTCCACTTTCAGTTTATTAAAAGAGGACTGAACCCAGATGTGCAATGTTCTGGTACCACAGAGTGAAATTAGTATCCTGCCAATTATGGTTTTGCCCGTATTACCTGTGCTAATCTCAGCCAGCAGCTGTTGCTGCCCCAAGACCTTTTCACGTCTGACATTTAATATCAGTGCTTCTCCAAACTAAACCAAAACCATCATGATTTGAAAGAACTTTAATTTATGAATGCATTTTTTACATTTGAAATGAAATACAATTTCTTTGACAGTGGAAGTTCCATGCTACGTTCAGCGCTGTTCCACAGCTCAATACCAATTATAATCCATGCTAAAACCGAGCCAGAGAATTTGCTTTGACCGAGCCTGTGTTGTATGTAAACACAGGTCTTTATATGCCCAGAGTTAGCAAACTAGCAGTTTTCATGCATGCTAAAGAAAGATTTGCTTAAAGAGATAATGTTACAGAATAATGAGTTGTTCCCACAAACCATCTGTTCTTCTCTTACACTAAAAATAAAAATCTGAATCCAATTCCTTTGTTTTGATTAAAGGTTTCTTTGCAAATTATTGTTTCTGAACTTCAAAAACAGAAACTGTTTTAATGAAACCCTGGATTGGAAGAAAAATTTAATTCTTTCCTGGATACTGTTAATAAATGAGTGTAAGTTATCTGTGGGTTGTTAACAGTTTTAGAACCCAAACCTCCATATTTTTGCTGTAAAACAGTGGAGCTATTATATTCATCCTGACAGAGAGTTCCAGAGAAAAGGAGTAAGAAAATCCCAGGGCACAAGATCTGCCATTTGTGAGAAGCACTGCTTATAAAAAGATGCTTTTCTCATTTAGGCAAGGAACATGTTTTTAGAAGGCATGTTATTTTTGTGCCATACTTCACTAGCTATTTCAAAAATCCTACCCAATTTTATCATCTGGGAAATGCTCAATGCAAGGACTGAAGTTCATAAAATGCAGGAGATAATCCTCCCTTGTTCTTCCAGCTGGTCACTCTCTCTGCTCCTTCCTCAGTAAAACACCTCTGCTGCCAAAAGACCCTTCTGTGTGTCATCAAAATGTGCCTGGTGAGCAGGGGGTGTAAGGAAAAGAGTATTCCCAGAGTGACCCCTTTCCTGACCCCAGCCATGCCAAAACAAGTCTGTCTATCACAATACAGACGCAGCACCGGTCTCTCTGATGCCTGGGGTTTGATTTTCAAGACAAAGCCTGAGCCAGAGAACAAATCTGGGAACCCCATTTCCTTAATACCCACCTTCCATAACTCCACAATTAATAACTCTATACCCAAGAATATTAGCATATATAATAAAGAGAATATGCCTTGATTTTCTGGTGAGTTGGTCCCTAGAAACAATGTGCCTCAAGGGACTAAGGAGGGCTAACAAGAAGAACCACTAAGCCAACAGAGTCCTTCCTAAGTCAGGTAAATCTCTGCACCCTTTAGAAACTTATCTTTCCTCCCTGCTCACTCTTCACATCTTCCATAAATTGAGACGTGGGTGGGAAGGACAGTTTGCCTCCTCTGCAGCATCTTTTTTCTTGCTTGTGGTATTATTTCTTTATCATGTGCATGGTAGAAACTAGACATACCTCAAGAGAATTGTGCAAGAGAAATATCACAAGCTCCTGGGTAACTTGCATCTTAGCCTGTCTGAAAAAGACCTACACAGTAAAAGATTGCACAACCTGCTCATTAGGTACCAGGACCTGTGAAGGAGAGGCACACTTTAAATTTATAAATGGTTACAACTGTTTCTGTTATAAAAATCAGCTGGAACAGCTGAAGCCCTTTGAGCCCATTATGTGAAAATTTTGTTCAACTGTTAGTTTGTAGATGAGTACATTAAATTACTATAAATGCTTGGGTTGATCTGAGTTAGGGCAGAGGGTTTCAGAATAATCACAGTAAGATCCTGAATGAATAAAGAAGAGATGATAGTTACTATTTCCCTACAGTCACGAGCTGGATGCATTCAGTGCAGTAGACTGTATTTTCCATCTCTGTAATGATGAGAATATTTGCCTGGATGCCCTTGCCAGGAATTCCCTGGGATTCCCAGTGGCCCAAACCATAAGGGAAGACAATGCTGTTGAGAGCAAGGAAGGTTTACAGTTATCAAATGCATGAGGTTTTTCTTACATCTGTAGATTCTGTGACTGCTTATCACACTCTGCGCGCCTTCCTTAGGGTCACAAAAGCAGCAAGGTTTTCTGTGGGAAATGCCTGTCTGCCCAGCACCATCAGCATTCTCAGAGGATTACAGGATTTTTCAAGTACAGACAAGCCATCAGTGGCGAATGCATGACAGAATCTCCTTCCATGTCCTGTTTCCTTTCAAGTTTTCTCCTCTGGCTTGTGTGTTTTTCAGGAAATGTGAACTCCAGCATGTCTTTGAAGTGCTAACAAGTATGTTGCTACTCCTTCCCTAATGTCTGCTGTGGAAGAACTTCATAACACTGTCTTTCAGTTTCTCTTTGAGAAAGCCTTCTTCTCTGGCTCATGGATCTATCTTGAAATGTCTATTTATCTGGAATTATTTATAATCACATGAAATTTAATACTAGTAGAGCTTCTTACCCTTTTTATCATCACACAGCACTGAGGAAAGCCCCTAAAGATCACCTCAGCAAGCCCCATCTTGGAAGCCATGACCTCATGGTTCTTTCCTGGGTTGGTCTTCAAAATCAAAAGAAAAAAAGCAAAGGTTATTCAAGAAGAAGCATCCTGTTCTTAGGAGTTTTTTTTTTAATTCTATGCCACAGATATCTCTCTCGCAGCACAGATAAAATCCTATCATGGATCTGTTCTGAAATCTTCCAGCTCAAGAAGTTCCATTCTTGGGAAAGAGGAAATCTGACAGACTTCATCAACAGCTTCCTCTCTACCATGGACAGCAGATTAAACACCTGCGCCGTACTTGCCTCAGCAAGACTTTCTTTCCCCATAAAACCAACAGGAATAGTTAGTCCAGCTGTGCAATGTAGAGCTCCTGTCCATGCTCTTAGTTACCATGGACACCTCTACTCTAGAGAACATCTGAGCACATTTGGGCCACTGATAGCATGGGGCTCAGAATCATCTATTTGGTAAGCAAAGTCTGTCTGGTGTCCTAATCAGCTCAGGGTCCTCCTCAACCCAAGGCTTTCACAGCAACGCTGCAGGTTGATTCTTCATGCACTGAATAGAAGAAGGATTTGTGTTGGGTGAGAAATTGCACAGTGCAAATTCCCTGAGAGGCACAAATTTTAAAAACTGACCACACAAATTAAACAGAGACTGGAAAACATCCACCTTTCTTGTAAAGTTAACAACCTTCTTTCAAGCTTCCAAAAATATACTGCTGGTTATGTACTTTGCCATCAATTGCCTGATTCTGGACATTTTTGTTTCCATGCTAGATCATAAAGCTGCACATCCTTAGCTCTTTCTACATCATTCACATCCTTTTCTCTTGCTACCTCACCCAGTGTACTTAAAGAAAACAACATACCAGGTTTTCCCC
This sequence comes from Onychostruthus taczanowskii, assembly GCF_017590055.1. NCBI lineage: Eukaryota > Metazoa > Chordata > Aves > Passeriformes > Passeridae > Onychostruthus > Onychostruthus taczanowskii. The sequence goes on from NW_024497629.1 coordinate 8,330,311, forward strand.
TTAAAAAAGCTGTCTTCTGAGCCCTGGTGAATGTAAACCAGGATAATCCCCACTGAAGCCAGCAGTGATATAGCAGTGATATATCAGTGAAACCAGTGCTGTGAAGATAAGGTCAGGGGAGAGACAAACAATAGGGCCTGAACCAAAACAGACTCTGAGCATTGCTGAGAGCTGAATACCAACATTTCATAAATGTCTTTTTGTTAAATGCTTGATTGCACGGCTGGGGGAAGTAGGGTTGGAACAAAACCTCTGGCAATGCCTGTGCTAATAAAACATTGAAGACTGTGCTAATGAGGCAGGCAATGAGTCTGTTCCCCAGTCATGACAGGAAGTGGCACAAAACACCTTCAGGTAACTCTCTTCTCTCCCAAGTGTGACCTCATCCATACTGCACAGAGTCACACATACATTTTATATATTTATATATCTATATCTATATCTATATCTATATATATATATATATGCAGAAGTGTTAACTGGGATTGTACTCTGGACACCAGAATAAACTGTTCTAGCAGGGGAGATGTCAAATAAACAATGTGACAATCTTTCAAGTATTGAGGTTCTTAGTCCATTACTCCAGAACTATTTAGTTTACAAGCTCAGCTGCAAATTCAGAAAGCATCTCAGTGAGTCCCCTACTCCAGGAAAGGATCAGCTCTACAGCCTAAGATATTCTGCCAAAAAAATTCTGTTTAACCTCTTCCTTTCAAAAAAGATTGTGTTGGAAATGCTACAACTGCTCTCAGCAACCAAATCCAATGCTCTGTCCACACATCCATAGATTTCTTTTCTTGTGGTCCCACTGGAGTCTCCCACTCGCTCATCCTATGCTCGTTATTACTCATCCTGTCCACTGAAAATGCAGATCCAAATATAGACAATTTAGAGCACATATATGTCATGATTCTGGCCCATCACTTACTTATATTTAAGTGTGGAAATGTCATGAAGTAATTCAAATACATCATGAACGCACATTCTCTTACTTGCCAAAGGGAAGGAGCAAGTACTCTGTCATTTAATAAAATCTAGCTCAAAATAGCATCATTTAAACAAATCATCCTAAGATAAATAAACTGTGAATTAAGGCTGTCCACTGTTCCACCTAGAAAAAAAGATCCAGCACTAGAGTGCAGGAATGGTCTTTACTTCAGTGAAACTCAAATAAAACTGAGAATGTTTGTTTTTGTGACTTTGTTAATTTATAAAGTGCCTGTTGCTATAGCAGCTAAATGCTTGTAGCAAACTTGCACAAACATAAATTCTTATAAAAAATATGTTGTAGTAGTTAATGACTGTGTCTCAACTAAATTCACATGGCATGATCTGACATGTAAGAACACTGGCCACTGGGGTTGCAAAGGCCATAAATAGGGGCATTTCCATTTTGTTCTTGCAATTAGTCTGAATTGATGTATATATATATCTAATCCCGTGGAAGTTTCCACTGTCATTTGCACTTTAATAGAATAAATATCTTTAAGAATGTTTTGGAAATTTGTTATCTGGATGTATAAAGCACTCAGCTCTTGGGATGAAGAACTACGTACACTATCAGTACAGAATGACTATAGTCTTGGCCTAATTTGGAAGTGGTGTGTTAAGGGATATAAAACATATACCAATGATCTAGAAGGTCTTAAGGCCAGAATGAGCTAAGGCAAGCAAAATGTCACAGAAATATGTCCCCTTTCAAAAGCCCAATGACGTCAGTCCTCTGAAACTGTACCCAAACAGCAGAGTGGGCAGAAGCTGTTGGAGGCAGGGTGTCTTTCACTCTTCACTCCTGTGTGCATCGAGAGCCCTCCTGAACTCCTTTCCAGAACCATCTCTTTCTGCCAGACCCAGACTTGCCCTACTGCAGTGATAGAAGCACAACCTTTCATAGAAATAACCTCCCAGATTAGTTGCTGATCAGCACAGACAATTCTGGAAAGAAAAGGAAGCAAGAAATAACAATTAATATGTCATTAAGGCATTCAGAGAGCTGTTTATTGGACTGATTTCTTTGTTTGAGCATATTTTTTTCCATCAAAATGTCATATGGGATATATTTGTTGAATATTAAAAGCCTTGCAGATTTCCTATGGCAGTTTTTTCACGAAGCTTCTGGCAAAACCAAAATGGAGAAAATGTCCCATCTGTTCAGATACTGGATGCACAGCTGGAATTGAGCAGAGGGCTGAAAGGCAATGCAGGCAAGGAGAGGAGGGCAGCAAGGCAGCAGAGCTGAAGAGGGGCCACGAGTATCTGACAGCATTGCAAAACAGGTGGTAAAAAGATTTCTGTCTTTTTCTGTCTGTGATGAAAACATAACATCCAGAGCAGCCTGGTTTGGCCATGTTGCTTACACAGCTGTAGGGTACCAATTTGTGACAGTCAGTCACTTTTCACCTTCCACCAACACTCCAAGCCTGGACTCTCAGCTGTGCTTCACAGCCCAGAAGAGCATCTTGTGAAGGTTCCTGCTGCTGGGGTTAAAAGCCCATCTGTGCGTGACAAGGGGTTCACAGCTGGGCACGGACCTGGTCTGAAATGAGGACATCACTATTTGCTCAGCAGAGGGATTGCAAGGCAGCTCGTGGTCTCCTGCTGAGCCTGATGGCACAGCTGTGCCCAAGAGGGATTCAGCTGCTCAGCAGTGTAGCTGCAACCTTCTTAGGGGACTCACTGAGGAAACATCCCTGGAAAGGTGAGGTTTTCCCCATGGCCCCTAGTACCACTTCTCTGGCTGATACTTTCTATGCCACTAATTTGTTCAAGGCATGTCAAACGGGAGAGTAAGCAGGTGTTGATTCTTACACTATTTTGCATTATTTTGCATTATGTGGCCCAAGCAAACTGTACAGCAGGGACGTGAATCCTCAGCTTATCCTGGAGCTGCTTTAAAGATCCAGTAGAACATATATCAATGAATTTTTTGATCCTAGCTTAACATATATATCCTTATAGACTACAGTGTGTTGATCCTGGCTCGTAGCTGAGCCCCCACTCAGCTGCTCACTCACTCCCCACTGGTAGGAAGGGAGAGAGAATTTGAAGAACATAAACTGTGTTGAAATGCTAGGCAAGTGTTAATAGTTTAATAGCTGAAACCAAGCTGCTTGCAAAAGCAAAGTGTAAAGCACTTTTAAATGCAAGTACTGCTCAGCAATAACTAAAACATCCTCATGTTATCAACACAGTTTTAGTCAAAACTCCCAAACATGGCACTGTATGAGCTGCTGTGAACAATGTTCACTGCATCCTAGCCAGACCCAGCACATATCCTCATATATGTTTCTAGCTTAGGTCACTTTGCTTAGTCTCTCTTACTGATTCTTAGGGATATTTTTTAACAGTAAGGATGCTAGCAATGTTAGTTATGTCCTGTTAATTCAGGAGTTAGTATAGAATAGCTAATGCTTTTCCATCAGAAGTGCAGAGCTTTTTTGTTGCATAGAACTAATCAGGTAGGGGCTGTCATTATTTGAAATAACCCAGCTGAAGACTTGTCCACTTCTAGCATTTTCCTTTAGTAGCCAAAATTACAACCTATAGAAACATGTGGACAGGAGGGGTTTTAGTTACGAAGAGCAACATCTGCAATAGCATCATGTATCAGCTGGGAGATCTGGAGTAAGGTGCACATCATAACTTCTAGAGACTCCACATAATTTGATGAGATGCACATTGTTTATTTCATATGTAAGTGCAAATGAATTAGGTTTGAATCATTCTGGCGGTAGTTTGGCAGAGGGAAGTTTGCTGATTTGTTGAACAACAATGATTTATTCACTCTCAAGCATTCATAAATACACATAAGTAATATATTCCAAGAAGCAGTTTAAGATCACTTAATGCAGAATCCAGTCTTAGAAGCAGACAGTGATGGGTAAGGCTGATGGATTTTTAATCCTTGTAAATAGAAAAATGAGAACTCCATTTTTTTTTTTTTTACCATCCCTATAGTTACTCCAAATTCCTTCAGTAAGGTTTTAGTATATGAACAGCTGTTTTTAACTCCCACAGGAAGATTATAGAGCAGATCCTCCTGGGAGCTATTCCCAAGCAGTGCAATGAAAGGCAAGAAGGTTTTGCGGAGGAGCAAGTATGGAAGTCCCAAAGCCAAGCCCAAGCTGATCTACTTCTGTCATGGGATGGATGCTTCAGCAGGTGAGGAACAGCAGCATATGTTGTTTAGCAAGGCCTTTGACACACACCCACAGTATCCTGTCATCATAACTGGGGCCATAGGGGCTGGGTTAATGGATGATAAGGTTGGTGGAAAACTGTCTGGAATTCCTGGTGTTGTGATCAGTAGGATAAAATCTACCTGAAGAATTCCTCAGGGACTGATGGTGGGAGACCATCCAATGCCCTTATTAATGATCTGGACTATGGGATGGAGTTCTCACTGCCAAAGCTGGGATCAGTAGTCCTCTTCCATGCAATGGTCTTGTAAACATATCATGTCTTTGAGGGGAACCTAGGAAAATACCCATGTTCTTAAATAAACTGAAACCTGATGATTTGACCAAATTTTCATTGGGCAACTGTGACAATCATAATACTTTTATGTCACTTTTTTAGAACTGCTGGCTATGGTATATGTCTTATATCATCTGATGTAATTGTGGCTATAGAAGATCTTTTTAATCATTTACCATTTTTCCTTAAATAATTTAGACAGAGGTATCTGGACTCAAAGTAGGGTAAACTAAATCAGGTCAGATTATCTGCTGCTACAGTTGTATGAGACAACCTTGATTTCCTTTTTGTTTTCATTGCTGATGTAGCACTGGCACACTGACCCTAAGATCTTGAAATTAAATATATACAAGAAATAAACTAGTAAAGCTTTTTCAATGTCCTGTCCTTCCAGGTGTCTGACAGGCTGCAACCCTTTGAAGCTGTAATTCCCAGCTAGACTCAGCATAAGAGGATGTTTGCCCTTACTAACTCCAATTTTACTGCCAAGAATTTCATGTGACTCTTGCTGTGAGAGTGCAGAGCTCTTTGGTGCACCTCTACAAGGCACTGGGAGGGACAATGCTCATGGCTGATGAGAAATCCTAGAGGTAGTCAGTAGTGAAGAGAAATGGAGAGCTCATGTTGCTGTCAGAGTAGCACACTGAGCTGAGCAAATGCTGGGCAGTGCTGGTAACCTCCAGAGTGCAGTGGGGCCAGCTCAGTCCCTTGGTTCAGCCTGTTTGCACAAACACTGCTCCTACTTCTGGACCTTTGGGATCTTCCTAACCCTGATGTAGACATGGCCACACCAGCCTAACAATATATCAAGTACTTTTACTTTCTCTCTAAAAGGAATAAAGTTCACTACACAGATCCCTAGGATAGCTAGGCTCACATACAACCATTGCATGGTTTGAGAAGATGTTAAGGTGCTCTGAAATGCATTTGTTTGAGCACATCACACTGGTGTCAGGAGTATCTGTTGGCTGCTCCCTGGCCAGCTGTGGAGCTGGCAGGTGCTAGTTAGTGAACTAAAGGTTCTGCAGGTGTTGGATCCACACACCCAGGGCAGATTTCTATATTCTGACTCAAACTGTGTCATTGCTGTCAGCCTGAGACATCACTGCAGAGCCATCACAGATACCATGGAGGGTGTCCAGCTGATCTGGGACAAATGGCAGCTCCCAGACCGTGTCAGAGTGTGACAACAACACAGTATAACAGAAAGAGGCATGTACCTTGCTTTACCTGGATGTATTTGAATTAAAAACCCCTCCTAAGACTCCCAACAGTGTACTCAGCACCCTACACACTCAGCCAAGACTAGGAAAGACAGCACTGCATTTATTTTCTCATGCAGCATTGCATTTATTTTCTCATGCAGGAACTTCTATCCCACTACATTTCAGCACTAGCACTGACAATACTGCTGAAACAAGAGAACAACTACAAAAAATTAGTTTTTATAGGGCTTTGTCAGTCAATTTCTGGTCCACCCCATTTAGGTGGGTCACCTCAGATTTGTTTTGTCACATTCAAGCTGAGCGCACTGTAACTGGCCATTGCATAATGCCAGGTCTCACTTGCAGCCGATGATTATTGCATTTCCCACTGGTTTGAGTATCTGTGCTTATGATCAACTCTTCCTGTCACTTCTGGGGGGATGACAGACTCCAGCCTACCCCTGGGGGTAAGATAATCCATTGCTTCATGACGTGGATAATAAATCTTAGCTGGATGGCAGCAGAACCAGAATGAGGCGTGAAGTGTGCAGCACTTTGGCACTTCTAAGTAGTGCAGAATACATTTCCTCAGCTGTGCAGCCGCCAGGACACCACCAAACCTTTCCTCTCTCATCTGAATTCGCTTCTTACAGAAGGCTGAGGCAAGCTCATGTTTCCAGCCCTTAGTGCTAAAGCACTTTATGGCTTGAGGCTAAGGATATGCAGAAAGCTTCTCACAGGCTCCTGCAGGCATGCAGATGGCTTTGCCTGTCTTTCTCTTCTGGTACAGGCATTTTTATGATAAGGAGGAAGCATGTCTGAGCAGAATGCACAAAAGAAATCACTCTGAAACCCTTGAAGAAATTCCTTAAGGGCCAGAGGTACATCATAGACATTGTTGCTTTCAACTGTAACAGAAGTTCAATTTTTCTGCTGTCTTTTCTGCCTCAGAGACAACAATTTGCAATGTTGATTAGTGCACTCTGGGAAAATCTTTAGGTAACACGGTGGTGAATATGACAGAAACTTTGTTATATAACTAAATATATCCCTCTTGTAATCAAATATTTCATGTGCATTAAAAATATAGTATGTAATGGGTTGGGGTTTTTTTTATTTTTTTTTTTTTTTTAATATTCAGGTAATTTCATAAACAGAAGTTCATAAAACCTACATTTTTTTCTCTTACAGAAACTTCCTTACTTGTTTATTCATTTATATATAACTACACATGGGTATGTTATATGTATGTTTATTTTGATATCCCAAATGGCTCACAAAACAGATAATTTGCAAGTACATAAATATTTTCCTGAATGTTTCTATGCCTTTCTTACCAAGAATCTTAAGATTCCTTCTCAATTATCCTAGAGCAGAAAGCCGCATCTTCCTCTCACTGCTTTGCTCCCTTTCATAAAATCAAAGAAGTCAAATGCTGTCACGTGAAAGTAGACCGACTGTCTTTTGGACCTCTGGGAAAAAATGAAAAAAATCTGAGCAGTATAGACATGCAGACATGCAACTCTTACAGATTTGACTAATTAACCAGCTCACAGCAAAACTTATTTTTCAATTATCTTGCTACCAGACATGCAGGGGAGTGGAAGGCACTGTAAGTTACTGAGAGAAGAGTTATTTTCACCCTGTATTTATATTCTCTTCTGTGTTTGCTTTATGTTATTATGTATCTGTGAGTCCTACACAAGTGCTTTTGCAGAGCCTCAGAAGAGGGTGGGACAGTGTTTTAACAATTTTGTATCCTGAGCACCAGCCCTGAGCTATAACAAATTGTAAAATGCTGACAAGTGGTTTGGAGTACTGAGCTGGAAGGGCTCCAGCCAGCAGTGCAGAGAAAGGCCTCCGATCTTCACCAGGGGAGATTCATGGAGAGGGTGGCTTTTCTCCGCTGTTCTCTCACTCTTTTCTTCTACTCCTGTCTGCTCACAGATCTTGAGACTAAGGCACTTCAACCATCTAAATTCATTAGTTGAAAAGCACCATTTCTCCAGGAGGAGTAAAATACCATATTTCTTCTTGTGAAGTCTAATTTTCTTTATAAGTGAGTGAAAAATTTCTCAGAGAAGATCCCTCAGAGAGGACAGTCAACAAAGTGGTTGTTTTACCCCAACAGACTGTCTTGGGTTACTCCGGGTTCTCTTCTGAGTGGTGCAAAGCCCATACAGATGAAAATGAAACTACAGGATCTTAATTTTAACGCTCGTCTTTTTATTTATGAGCAATATGGTTCCTCGTAACCCTCCTGGTATTGCTGGGGATGGGGAGCTGTGCTGGGGAGTCTGCAGGGACACCTTTCCCCTGGAGACAGAGTGGAAGGACACCCTTCCCCTGGAAGGAGAGGCAGGTGCTCCTCACTGCCTCCTGCTTAGAGCTGCTGTCTGTGGAGGAGCCAGGAACAGCTCAGGCAGGTGATGGCATTGCTGTGCTCCACTGCCATTAAGACTGGAGAGAGTTTGGAACCGGCTGAGTGAATGCCTCTGACAAATGCTCTAAGTAACAGTGTATTAAAAAAATAAAATAAGAAAATATTTTGGAGTTAATTCCTGTCTGGATGTCGTAACCATGAATATTCCTCTCTTACTTTACTCTTTCATAAAGTGTAGAAGCCAACGATGGCCCCAGCCGGGGTGGATGTACAGCTGAGATAGGATTCCGTCCAGCCCCTCTGAAACTGCCAAGGAGGTGAAGCAAGACTCATGTTAAAGCAATAAGAGGCTGATGTAATCTCTCTCTTGGGACTTAGAGAATACCAAATCCTGGTCCTTGCCCCCTCAAATTGCTTCTCTGTATGATTACTGCATAATGCCTTCTAGCAGGCTGGGCTGTGAGTGTGTAACACCAGGCTGTGTCTGAGCAGCTGGCTGTGTGATACCAGCACCTGTGATGGGAGAGGCTCGGGGCTGCTCTCCCTCTTCCAGCCTGTCCACTGTGCAAAAAGATCAGCGTATGTGACATTCCCTGTCTAAGAAATCTGAGTCTCAACTGCTCCTCATCCCTGCTCCTTGCTGAAAAAAGAGGTGCTATTCCCAGCTGCTCCAGTGATGGAGTTCGAGTAAAGCACGTGTGGCGTGTGGAGGCTCATCTGCAGCACATGAAACACCCCACAGCCTAAGAGTGCCTGTGACATTGGCCAGCAGGGAGTGTGGGGCTGAAACCCTTCATTTCTGAGAGCCAGAGGGTGCTGAGCTGGTGGGATCTGCTCTGGCAGCCTGCAAGGCCCCACCACCCCACATTGTGTAGGAAGCTCCTTTGGGTGCAAAGGGCTTGGGAATGGATCAGGAGATGTCAACAGCAATATGGCATCTCTTTGGCTGTTGCAAGAAGAAAAGTCTAGTAGTATTTGAAGTACTTTGCTGTTTGGGAGTCAGTGTCCTTCAGTACTAACACAAGGAATCATAAACTCTGGTTAGGTTGGAACAGATCTTTCAGATCCAACCATTAATCCAATATTGACAAGTCCACCATTAAACCATGTTCCCGAGTGCTGCATTTGCACACCTTTTAAATAGCTCCAGGGATAGTGACCCTACCACTGCCCTGGGGAGCCTGTTTTAATGCTTGACAGCCCTTTCACTGGAGAATATTTTCCATATATCCAATCTGAACCTCCTCTAGCTCAGTTTGAGGCCATTTCCTCTTGTCCTGTTGCTTATGCCAAGGATGCAGCCCTATCTTTATGTGCCTGTAAATGTGGTGCCTTTCCCCCATGGTACAGGCATTGCTGGTTCTCCAGCTGTATCCTACTTTGCACCACCTACCAGACCCTTGCTCTGGCCCACTGTGTTTCTTGGAGACAATATCATCCTCAAGGGTTTTCAGAAGCTGTAGATTCAAACAGCTGATAGATTTAAAATGCTGAAGACATCCACTTTTTTTCTTCCTTCTAGCTGAGTTAGCAGAACAAAATCCACTGCTGCTATGAGTTGTTGGCTTATGCAATGTGAAGTACATTCATCTGCAAAATGTCAAAGTGTTCCTTGAGGAAATCTCAAGAAAACAGCTATATTCAATCATTATGTATTAGTTCTTCAAAATAAGAAAAAGTAGTTTATTTGATTTGATTAACCTTAAATAAATTGTGAAAGCAAACAAATTGTGCAAAGATTGCTCTTTGCTGATTTACCAGTGAGAGCATTTCTAAGTGTACAATTAATGTAACTATGCAAATTCAAATTAATGTAACTGTACAATGTAAATCCAAAAATAACTAGAAGTCTAGCCCCAGACTGGGAGCTGGTTTATAGGCCCTTCTGAGATTTAGTGGCTGTTGCTATTGCAGCATTTAAACCATTTATGAGATAAATGGCTGAGATAAAATCTAGGTATCATTGCTTTTTAGAGCTGTGGGGATACTTTTATGCCTAGAGAACAGCTTCTTGCAGATAGTTTGTGAAGAGAGTTTGAAAAATCAGGGCATCAGTCCCTCTGCCTCTAATCCCATTTACCCCAAAACAAGGAATAAAAGTTTGGTGCTCTGAAAAAAAAAACTTTATTCTTAATTTATGCCATCTCTGTTGTGCAAGCTGACTTCTGAAAGAGCTGGTTTTGAGAATACTGTGAAGTACACAATTCATCAAATTTCTCCTCCCACCATACCCCCCATAATAAAGGGAAAATTCTGCAATGGAAACTTTTTGTGGTATTTCTTCTGGAAGAAATGGTATAACAAGATAACAGGAGATTTTGCCTCTTGCAGTCACTGCCTAAGGTCAGAGCAATCTTTGAAGCCTGGCTTGGAGGCCAGCATTATCACAGCATTGGAACAGGCAACTGCTGTGCTGCTGTCTGCTTTCAAATATGTGAGATTCAAACAGGGGAAAAATACTTTATCATTTTTATCAATGAAATTTCTGCAGGAGAAAACCAAAGTCCAAAGTCTATGAATTTCATAGGATTTTGCATGACGGAATTTGCCTAGGAGATATATCTGAGACGTGAAGGACTATAACTGAGACTAAGGGCTAAGTGCTGATTTGTACTTTTTATTTAAACTCTGCTCTGCTACCTGTCCTGGGTCTTAGTTGCTGATTCTACTCACTTGTAAGACTGTTGGTCAATGCCATTGATTGTGGTCATTCAGCCACACCAGGTAATTTCCTCCCAAAACTTTCTCATTCATGGTCTTCAGAATAAAAAGAATATTATCCATGAGCCAAATGGAGAGAATTAGAAGACTTGGATTATGAGTCCATGAAAGTTGTCATTTAGATTTACTCCTGGTGCTAAGGGGGAGGAATGACTAACTGGTCACCTTCCCCATGGGATGTTTTATATCAAAAACACATTAATATCTGTCATGGTGATTGCTACTTCTGGCTGTCCAGCTAGGCATCACAGAAAAGACAAAATGCTTTCCAAGGAACCATTTAAGAGAGACAGCTCTGTTTGAGGAAAACAAAATGACAGTAGCAGTCGTGTCTGAGAATCACCCTGATGCAGGGCTAGCTGGTGAGTCACATGTAGGCTGAAAGAGGAGGTGTAGAGCAGCCACAAAGAAGATGCTCTAAAAGCCCAGAGGTGCTTCTCTCCTAAGCATACAGCAGCAGAACATGGTTATATTAAGGACTGATAGCACTTTTTGCATGGTGGACAGGCTGTTCCTAGCAATAATGTGCTCTTAATGGGGAAATATCTTCCATCAACCTGAAAGATGGATAGGTGGTTTTGAAGAAGAAAGAAAGAAGATGATTAATGCTGATACAATAAAACCACAAAAGGTTATTGAGTGGAGCAAAGTTATGATCTTTGATCTGTTTCACTGAAAACCACTCTGTAGGCTGCTTCCTCAACCAATTCCTCAATGCAGATGACCATAACCGAGAGCACAGAAAGGTTGCTTTCAACAGTACCTGTCTTACTTCAAGGAGACTGACACCTTTAAGTGGCTTGGACTCTTCTGAAAATAGTGTCTGTTCCAATGCAGGCATGCTAACACACAGTACTGGGGATGAGCTGCTCCCTGCAGTGTTTAAAATGGGGCTCAGCCCAGCAGCTGAATCTGTCACTCGAGAGGGCATCCTCTTCCTTACAGCATTCTGCAGTGTGCCCAAAAGGTCAGCAGCTTGGGACAGGTTTGTAGTGGTGACGATAGAGGTGTTTGGGGCTTTTTAATTATTTTTTTTCCTATATTCTTTCCCTAATACTCTGCTAGAAGCCCCATCTAGCTTGGAAAACATGAGCAGAGTTTCTGCAGTAGCTGCCACTGTACCAGGATTATCTCTCCTATGCTGCACTGTACTGAAGAGCTGTTAGTTAAAAAGGAAATCACTCATGTGCTTTGGCTCTGAAATTGCATTTGATAAAGATCAAGACACTTTGGTGATTAACTAAATAGGCTGGTTATTCAAAGGTAGCATTCCTGATGTAAAGCATTCCAGCACTTTCGTTTTAAGCACTGGTACATTTTAAATGCCACTCATGAAGGGAGGGAGTGTTAGTGTTGGACACATATTCTTGTCAAGAGAATCATGAGGGACAAGGCTCCTTGTGGAGGTTTTGTGCAGTGGGATGGATGGGGTTCAAAACTCTTACAGGCTCTTTTATTTACTTTGCTGACCTTTGAAAAAGATTTCCTTTAGTGAATAAGAACAATAAGAGCTAATACAGTTTCTGGATACAAGAAATTATCTGCTTTTGGTAGTTTTGAGCACTGAAAATTATTTGTGGAAAATTCACACTGGGAATAAAATTAGTGAGTATGCTGTGACTGTTTCTGAAACTGTTCCAAATGACCAGCATTCCTGTGTAGCTTCTTTCAGCCCAGGTGTTAAAGCATTTTGCAGACATTAATTACTTACACCTACCATGTGGCAGAACAAGAGAAGAGATGATGATTCAATGAAAAGTAAGAATAGGATGAAACAAGTCTGCATGACTGTTAGAAGGCACCCCATCTAGGCTGGGTCTGTCCCTAATGCTTTGTAGCCTTCTGTAAAATGATGCCAAATTCCAATTATTTTCAACTGGATTCCTGAAATAATACCCACTTCAATGGCACTATATACATGAGTGAGACAAGTACAGGAAGTAGAGGGGTCAAAAGGCATGTAATTAAGAACAATTTTCTCTTGAAGAATGTGTCAACTCTGGGCCCACTTATAGACAGTTAGCAAATGTTTAAGTAATTCAACTATATGAGAACTACAGGTCTGAGTAGCCCTAATCACTCTTCATTACCCCTGACCCAATTATGTAATTATCTTTAAAGAGTCATTTATCTACTAAAGTGTGTTCTCACTTTTAAAAACCCCCATGCATTCGTGAGTGAAGGGAACGAAGGGAATATCCTCTTTATGAAGTAACTATGGCCAAAGTCTCTGTACTGGACCTCTGGGAGCCAAAAATTATGTCAGATAAGACCATCAAACACTGGGGGAGCTGCTTTATCCTCCTGTCCAAAGGCAGAATAATGCCATGTGCCTGGGGCATCGTCCTTGTCCAGTTTCCCCCTGACCTCTAGTAACACAGACTGTACAAACCCCTTGTGCCTCCTGCTTCTATCCTTCATTAATTTCTCACTCTAGAAAGCTTTTAGCTATTGCAAAACCCACTTGCTGTAGCTAGAGCCCATTAAATGAAGTTTTCTACACTGAGCACAGTGAGGAACGTGTTCCCATCTGTGAGTGCTGATATCTGTCCCTGGGGCCACAGAGCAGTAGTGGCTTTCCTTTGATGGCAAAGCTGGCTGAGAGCAGTTCTGCTCTTCTTCCTGTGGGGTATTCCCTTCTTCCTTGCTCCTGCCAGCCCTGCCTGCCTGAGGCTCTGCAGGGAGTTCAGCACACTGCCTGAGAGCTTCTTCTCCTCTTCTCTTACAGGGCCTTTTCTAAAGACAACCTCAGACCTGGAGCCCAGTCGAGCCCTTGAGGTATTGGTACCAAACTGCTGTGGAGAGCCATGGAGCTTCCCACTTGAGGAGAGCACGGCAGTACTGATTCTCTGCCGTACTCCAGCTCTGTCAGTTGAGCTGGGAACTCTTTGCAGCCGCGTACTCCTTGAATCACAGAGCCCCAAACTCAAGTACATGACTTGTCAGGTCCCATAACTCCTCAGTGAAGTTTTGATTTTTCCATGTGTTGAAAGATAGCACACCTTTTCATATTTCCTAGCATGGCCCTAGATGTACCCTTTCTTCCAAAGAAGTGGTATAGAGTGATTTGCATTCACTTTGTCCTACTGTGTGTAAATATGTGTGTCTTGACTACATCCCTGTGTGCTCTAGAGTGTACAAAATGTGGTTGTTCTCATAACCTCTGTGGAATGGCTTTATTTCTTCCTGAAATGAAACCTGTACTCAATATTGCACTATGGGGAAAAAATTGCCCTGAGGAAAGTCTGTTTGCTTTTTAACTAAGTCTCTTAAACACTGAGACCTGTGTAAATACTGGAAACTCTGAATCAATGTGGCATTTTTTCTGAGGTAGGGTTTTTGGTTGTTTTATTTAATTTTGATGGTTGGGTTTGGGGATCTTTTAGTGTTTGTTTGTTCATTTGTTTTTAACATGGGGACAGAATTTGACTTGGCTTGTTAAAATGCTTAATTGTAAGGTACCTAATCCATCATCATCATTCTCTGAAGTATGCTCCTGTTGAGCTCACTTCTGGAGCTTGAGGAGATTTGTGGAGAGATGCTCAAAGCCTCTGGCACAGATGTCCCCCTGGCCTGCCCCCCAGAGTGAGGACAATGATGAGATGCCACTGGCAGGATATATTCCTGCCCAGGGTGAACAGCAATGGACAAAAATAATAACAGCATTTTTTTATCCAATGTCAAGGTGCATATTTGGATGCTGGGGTCAGCTTGTTATTCTAATTTTAGTATCAGAGATTTTAGTATCAGAAGAATTGCTTCACCCTGATGAATTCACATTGCTGAAAAAGCCAACTATTTAAATAGATCTACTATTCTTTCTACTCTTGTGTAAAGTTCTCTCCTCAGTTCTTGGAAGATTAGAAATGAAACAAAGGACCTAATTTCACAGCACTTATTCCTCTATTAATTTCTTCAGCTATTCCTGATCTTTCACAACTGGCCTACAGTGGTCTTCCTCCTCTAAGTCTATTAACAATTTCTGATATATGTTGTTGTGAAACCTGAACTGTGCTAGGCACATTTTGCATTTGGTCAAACTGAAAACAAACAAGACTTCAACAGAGAAGGTGACATCATTCATTAGGGGAAAACAGTCTGAATGAGTCTGAGATCTTAAATAATTACATTTGTGAGCCTACTCAGTGAGACACTTCATATTTTGGCAGCTAATAACCTTAAAATACAGGCTCATAAAGGATTGTTGCCTATAAAACTGGCAAGCCAAGCTTTAAGGATGCATGTGGAGCAATGCAGAGAAAATGTGTCTTTTCCTCTTTGAGGAGTAACAAGCTCATGTAATATGTGGCATAAACTTAATGTTTTGGGGTAGGACAGAATACTTATATTGAACATCATAACATTTAACTGCATTCATTCAGGGAAGGTCTTAAAAGTGTCACTTAGTAGACTATGACCATTTCAATTTAAAAAATATGGAGAAAGTAATAAATCATATCTCTTATCCATTCACAGGCATAAACCAATGAAGGTAATGTTGAGACCTGTGGGAAGGATCAGTACTTATAATAAGAAGCACTAATCATTAATAACAGGGCAAAGTAATGCTTTCTTGACTTGAATCAGTCAAATAAGATAGATTTATGGGGTGCTTGTTAGTGTTTTTGCTGAGGCTGGCAGAAGATGAGTACAACCACATTGATCCTGCAGGAATTCACTCCTGTGTCCATTCTGTTTGCCCATTCCACAAAGGAAATGATAATAAAGTATCCCAGATTTCCCAGTTCTCTGTGTGAGTGCCCTTGGTTGTTCAATTAGATGAGGTCAGTGGTTGAAGTAGTCGCTTTGATAGCAGATCATGGAAAGGGTGGGCTTACACCTACAACCTTCTTGTCTTAACCCACCCCCTATGAAAGACCTTTTTCCAAGAACTCATAGTTAGTTTGAGTCATTATTTCAATTTCTTTTTCTTAGCTACATCAATTAGGTGAACTAAACTCAAACTTTGTATGAATAAGAGCTGAGATATCCATCTAAGCATCTCTTGTCACTGGAATCTTTGGTAGCTCAGAGGAAGGGCAATTATTAGGATCAAGTCTGAGTTTTGAATTAGCCATAGGGTCCCAAACTACTCCCTGTGCACCCCAGCCAACCAACCACCCCAACTCTGTGCATTAGCTTTGGCTGGGTAGAATAGACCACCTTGAACCCCACTGAAGCAGGACAGCAAAAACCATGCCTGATGTGAGAACTGAAGCAGTTTAGTACTGGAGGCCAGGTTGCTCCAGCATGTTATTCATCCCTCTACTGCTCTTACAGCAGTGCCATGTGTGGTAAAACCCTTTCTACTTCTCACACTGAGCAATCAAGTGGGTTTTTATGAGGCTGAGTTTCCCAAGACTCTCAAGTCCTGTGGATGTTACATAAAATGGGCTAAGAAATAAGCCTACCTCTCCCTCTGGAGAAGAGTTGGAGTGCTGTTGACTTGTGAGTGGGATCAGGAGTGGTAGGTGCTTAGTATCTGACAGAATTCAGCCCATCAGTGAAATCTGATTGAAAGAAGGAGGAAAAAGTGTTTGAGATTTGATCAAACATGCAGTGCAGGGCCTTTACATCCTGCTTGGTCTTCTCTGTTTCTCTTGCATTTCTCTGAACAATGTGCCACAGCGGAGTAGGGTTGACTTTTGGAGACTATCCAGAAAATTTCTAGGTATTTACAAAACTGAAGTTTAATTCTTAAGTGCAGTTCTCGGTATTCTTTTCCACACCTACTGAATTTCTATGAAACAGTCACACTGAAAGGTTTTAGACCAGAAAGTAATACTTGTACAGAATATAATATGGAAAACAATTCCTAGACTTTCTGTAATGCTGTTGCATGTGGAGTACCAGGAAAGGTTACCTTTTTGGGTAAGAATGAAACATCTCTTCTCTTGAGTTGAGCAGTACGGTTTACTGTAATAACTATATAATTACTTACATAATTACTTACATTTAAGCTGTAGAAAGAAGAACTTTGTAAAAATATCTGTGGAAAAACCTTTCTGATAGGAAATTTTACTTTCTTAGCAGCTGATTTGGACTTGACTTCAGACAAGGTCAGTAGCTTGAATGCAGCCAAATTTCAAACCCTTGTATGTCTCCTGTGTCAAATCAGAACACTTTTTTTTCCCCCCCCTCCTTGAAGAATCCCAAAGAGACTGTTGCATTGTTCTGGTTATGAGTAAAGCCATGCTTCTGTGAACTTGAAATTACCAATGTACAGATATAACTTCTAAAAATCTCCAGTGTGGAAACATATTTGTTTTGTTAATCTTGGATGTTTGGTGGGAATGATTTGAATGCCTGTTTGCAACTAAGTGTCTTAAGGGGGAACAAGATAATGGTTTAGTGCAGCGTTGTGGTAAAATGATTGCATTTAGTGAAATTACAATGCTGGCCTTCAGCCCTTTCTGTAAGCCCTGGTGCAAGGAGACTTCCAGATACTACTTCTTGCCAAGTAGTAATGAAATTAGTTCATAATGTGGTGCTCTAAAACACTTGGCTCCACAAAGCCATTCGTCTGATCATGCTAATGTAATAAAACCCATGAAAACTTGTCTACATTTAAAAGTTAATTTGGAAATCAGTTATTATTGAGATAATTCATACAATCATAGAATGGTTTGGGTTGGAAAGGGCCTTAAATATCATCTGCTTTAACCCCCCCAGCCATGGGCAGAGACACCTTTCACTAGACCAAGTTGCTCAAAGGCCCATCCAGCATGGACTTGAGCACTTCCAGGGGTGGGGCAGCCACAGCTCTGCTGTTGAACATGTCAGTCTTTTTGCCATCTCCAAAATTTGAATAAGATCAACACATCACTTCCTTCTGGTCTACTGAAACCTTTCAGGATGCTCAGAGGAGCTAGAGGGGCATTGTTGACAGAGCTGTAAACGAGCTTGGAAAAGGGGAAAGCGACGAAACCAGGTTGACCAGTGAAGAGCAATGGGTTTGTGTGCCGAATCTTGAGCAAATGAACACCAATGGGATCCCTTGGTCTGCTTCACAAGGTGCTGGCTACAATGTACCACACTTTAAATGTGGCCTGAACTGGAGGACCATGACTGCAAGAATGATTAAATCCCAGTAGACCCTGAAATTTTACAGGATCTACTGCTCCAGGTGGATCCCTACAAATCTCTAGGGCCTGATTTGATTCATGCAAGAATCCTCAAAGAGCTAACTGATGTTATCACAAATCCTCTCTTGATGATTTTTGAGAAGTCTTGATAATCTGGAGAGGTCCCAGCTGATTGGGAGCTGGAACACATTGTCCTTTTCAAGAAGGGCAAGAAGGGTAGAAAGGATGACCCCAGAAAACACAGACCTGTCAGTTTCACTTCAGTGCATGGGAAAGCTATGGAGATTATTCCTAGAGGAAAACACAGACCTGTCAGTTTCACTTCAGTGCATGGGAAAGCTATGGAGATTATTCCTAGAGGTATTGAAAAACACCTAAAATGTAATGCAAACATTGATCACCAGCATGGCTGTTGTGGTGCAGGATTCATTTGGGCTTCATGAGAGGACAGTCCTGTTTGTTAAATTTGATTTCCTTTAATGACAAGGTAACCCACGTAGCTGATCAAGGGAAGCCAGTTAATATAATCTTTTTGTAATCCAGTAAAGCTTTTAATACTGGATCCTCTAGTACTTTATTCCAGTAAAGATTTCACAGGATCCTCCTGGATAAAATGTCCAGCACACAGCTGGATAAATACACCACGACACAGGTGAGCCACTGGCTCGTGGGTCAGGCACAAAGGGTTTCAGTGTGTGGGGTGACATCAGACTGGGGACCAGTCACTAACGGGGTTCCACAAGGCTCCATCCTCAGCCCTGTGCTCTTCAACATCTTCATAAATGACCTGGCTGAAGGACTGGAAGGGATACTGAGCAAGTTTCACAGATGATACAAAATCGGCAGAAGCTGTTGACTCCCTCAAAGTCCTGTAGAAAGACCTTGACAAATTAGAGGACTGGGCAAACATCAACCATATGAAGTTCAACAGGGGAAAGTGCTGGATTCTGCACCTGGGATGGGGCAGTCCTGGATGGACAGACAGACTGGGGAATGATATGCTGGAAAGCAGACCCATCGAAAGCAGTCTGGGCATCCTGGTCAATGGCAAGTTGAACATGAGCCAGTAGAGCCCTGGCAGCCTGGAGAGCCAGCCCTGTCCTGGGAGCATCAGGGACAGCATGGCCAGCTGGGCAAGGGAGGGGATTGTCGTGCTCTGCTGGAGTTTTGTCAGAGGAGGTTTAGGTTGGAGATTAGAAAAAGATTATTCAACCAGAGGGTGGTTGGGCACTGGAACAGGCTCCCCCGGGAAGTGGTCGCAGCACCAGCCTGGCAGTTCCAGAAGCTTCTGAACAATTCTCTCAGGCACACGGTGTGACTCTTGGAAATGGTGCAGTGCAGGGCCAGGAGTTGGACTCAATGATCCTTGTGGGGCCCTTTGAACTCAGCACATTCTGTGATTCTGTGATGAAGTGTCTAATCTCCCACTACCACTAATAAAGATCTAATAAGAGTAATCAATGAATGATTCAGCTGAACAGACACTACGTACCTGCTTTATGGTGGTTTATGAATTGCTCTTCAGGCTCCAGTGACTCTAATGGGAGTATAGGATTCAAGTAACCCAAAAGTATCTAAATTTAAGTCATTGTTTCACACTGGTTCTCATACTTGATGTTCCTTAGCCGACAAAGGGCATCAGACAATTTAAAAGAGCATTTTGTTTGACCCATTTTAGAAATCTTCCTTAGGGGATGCATTAATTTCCATTTATCTAACATGAAATTAGGTCTATAGCTTTAAGATAACTATAAAGTTTAGGAATCCTAAAACTCTCCAGTTGATTCAATCCCCATATGACCAGAACCTAAACCAAGATAACAGTTTGAATGTGTGTTATCTACTGCTTTAAAAAAGACCTGGAAAAAACCACCATATGTATGTATAACTTCAGGTTCAATTAAGGGCAGAAAAGGTTTTTGCTTTTCTCCAATATCCATATTTAAAATGAATTCTGGTTTTTATAAAATACGTAATCAGTGCTGTGCTCATTTCTGTAAGATGTTGTCCATGCGAGCAGTTTAGCAGAACACAAATTGTTGGGTTTCTATTTGTCCTGTACATACAGAGTAGAAATGTAAGTCTCACCTGGGTGTCAGAAGATGAAGAACTAACAGGTTCTGTGGCTCTACTCCAAAAAGGCACTGTAAGATGCCAGGATACTGGCCTCTTCTGGAACTCTAAAAATAATCTTCATTTTTCTGAAATAATGAGGAATTGAGCAAAAGGTGTGTGATCAGTAGGAATTTTGCAAGGCAGTCAATATAATTGAAAGTATTTTTCATTTGATGTAAAACATATCGATATCAAATGATGCAATGGAAATCAAGCAACCTAGAGAAGTAAAAAACTCTTCACAGTCCATCACTGGTGTTCACTCACAAGACTTCCATCACTATTGAAATGATGATAAAGATCCTTTTATGCTCCAATTAATGACATTCACCTGACATTACTATCCAGTAGATGCACAATTAATTTTACTGCTAGGCCTTATAGTTTAATGGTTTCTTCTAGAATTCACATCAGAAAAAAATCAATCAGTGCTGGGAATTATTGAGCTTGACAGGAACTTAGATTTAACAGAGCAGAAGGTGGATTCACCGGTAGCTGTTTCTCACTGAGGGTGCAAAACTTTGTGTGAACTGGGTGAAGTAGATAACTGAGCTAGAGATACTCATTTATTTACAGAAATTTCCCTAGCCTGGCAGAGCTCTCAAAACTTATCAGCTGCAGAACTGATCAGCTGCTAATTTCTACTGAAAACTGCCTAAAGAAAGAACCAAGCTCCCTGAGAAGGAAAACAAGTATTGGTTACCTTCCAAAAACATTGTGTTTTACATTATGGTCCTCTCTAGATCATGTCTATGGTCAACTTTGTGACTAGTGATACAAAGAGGGTGCCTAAATCTTGAAGGTCTCACCAAGAGCTGCAGTGGTATCTCTTGCTCTGTCCTAATCTTCATTTTCTATAATACCCTCCTGAATATAAAATCTGAAATTTAAAATTCTTTGTTATCTCACACCTGACTATTCTATCTTTTAGGACCTCTTAAAAATAATTATTTCGGCTATATGTCAGGAATGGCAGATTTTGTTCTTAAAGAAATGCTTCAACAACCTCACTGTTAATTTTTTTTTCTCCAAATAAAAGGAAAGTGTTGACAAGAAAGTGCACTTTGGTGCTTGGGTTTTTGTTCAGATTTTTTTCTGTATTAATTCAATTTAAACAGACTTGCACATTTTTATGTTATGCATGCATACACACACACAAATCTATATGGATATGAAAGCAAGTCCCTGCTAAACATTTTAAAATGTTTTTTTAGCTTAGATTTCATTTATATAGCAATGCCAATTTAAAGAAGAGCCTCAAAGACAAAATGAGACTTCCAGCAGAATAAATAGTTTCCTTGGAACAGCAGGCAAACCACTCAGTAAGAGGGTGTAAAAGGGTTGTAAACTGCAGGCCTGCAAAGTAAAACAAAATCCTCTCCTGCTGGCTAAACTGGTGAGCCACCACTCTTCAGTTCTGCTTGTAATTTGGATGACTCACCAGGACTTTGCACTACCACTTATTTGTCTACAATTACTTCATAACTCTTCAATTATGTAGGACTTCTTGGATTCCAAAATCTGCTTTAGGAGGGCTGTGATAGCAGGATCTTTTTATAGAGCTGGGTTTGCAGTGAGCAATCTGTGCTGTCAGATGGGGATGTTCTCAGTGGTTGTGCTCCTCAGGTGGGCAGTGTCACCAGCACTGAGCTGTGCTGTGGCTGAGCTGTGCTTGCAGAAGGGAGAATTGCACTAAGACAAGGCTCCTACGATCTGAGGTTGGCAGAGTCTGGGGAGCTCTGTGAGCATGTGCATGTGTGTGCACAGAAATTTGGTTGAACACAGAATTGATGAATGTGAAAATAGTCAGCCTTTGCATAAGCTTGGGAGAGATAACACTGTCTGATGCCTACATTAATTCCACTGGCTCATTGTGATTTTAAATTTGAGGCTAAGACTAGAAAATAATAAAGAACTCAGCTCTGTGCTTTGGCATCGCTGCCTGGACGCTCCTGTCAGTGATTATTCAGATAATTGTTCAAGTGCAGCAAAATATTTTAAAATAACTCTGCTCTAATTGTTAATAATGATATTTTGTCTCAGCAAACGTGCCAAAGATCTGTGCCAAGATTTAGATGTTAATTTACAGTCAATGAACAAGCACTGATTAAGGAAATCCGCTTATTAAAAGACTGCATGGATTTATATAATGTGGAAAGACTAATGTTTTATTTCTCTGATTATAATAACATCTACCTTAAATTCTGTTTTTATAGGCTGTATTTAACAAATCACTTTTGCTCATGAATAAAATTAGCTTCTCACAAAAGGCCAGCTGCTTTAGAATGGGATGTGATGCCTGGTCTCTTTCATACCTCACCTTGACAGTCATACACAAAGCAGGAGAGATGATGCTTGTGTTTCATTATACCTGACAGGAGATGTGAGTCTGCCTGGAGTCACAGTGCTTCACACACAGGGTGGCTGGAAGTAATTCTTGTTAATAAAACTGCTGAGAGCTCTGCAGCTAAATCTTGCCATGAGCATTATTTCAGCAGCTTCACTTTGGAAATAAAAGGACACCTTTTTTTGCAGAATGACCTTTTCTCTTCTTTCAAGTTCTATATCTAGTAATTATTCAGTCTTTTAATTTCTGTGGTGTGTTACTATGTGCACACAAACTATTTGTGCTTTGAAGCCCAAGCTCAAGCCAGTAATGCATATGTAAAACTTGGAACGATCCAGTGTGGAGAAAACAACCTGCAGCTGCTATTCACACCAATAATGAAATTGAATTCAAAAACACCAGCCTGCTGAGCTTAGGGAGAACAGAAACTTAAACTCCAACCAGCTGTAACTTCACCCAGCTGCAGCTCTTGCCAGGTTATCACCCAGGGACCCAGGAAGGAGTGGGGCAGCCCTCCCCATCTGCCACCTCCAAAGATCCATGTGGCTGTGCAGTGAACAGGGGTGGGAGGTGGCCCTGTCCCCCTGTCCCCATATCACTCTTCATCACCTTTTTTTGTGTTACCCAGCCAGCAAACCTCTGCCAGCTCTGGGCACTGAGCAGAGCTGGGCACAGGGGCTCGGGGAGAGGGGAGCTCACCAGCTGCTTTAGGGAATCAGGGATGAGGGCAGTTCCGGCAGCACCTGGGAGCAGGAACAGATGGGACAAGAGCCCCATGTGCTGGTGCTGCTGCAGGAAAGAACAAAATGTGGAGATAAACCTGAAGTTTTGGAAATGCATTCCCATGGGCTGTGTTTCCAGCTGAATGGGAACTTCCCGTGAGCAAGAAGACACAACTTTTGACAACTTCCCATGGCTCTGGTGGCATGATAGGTTCAGGGAGGTAGCACCTTGGTGAACCCTGCTCAAGGAGCAGCACCTTCCTCGTGAGCCCTGGGTTTCTGCAGTATTCCTGTCTATTCTTCCTATCCAGTCTAGCCTGTGCTACATGCTCTAGGATCACCCTGCTGACAAGGAGGCTCAACCAGATGACCTTTGTGGTTGCTGTGGTCCCTTCCAACCAGTCCAATTCCATGGGATTCTGTGAATCCTGCAGGAAAGCTGTGCACCCAAAGCATGGAACAGCTTCTTGGCTGGGACTTTGGGACCCCCTGGCAGAGCACAGTGGAGAAATGTTGTATCCCTGACAACTTCTGGGGCTGGCCTTTGCCTTTGATGGGTTTTTTTCTATCCCTCTGAGACCATCCTGAGCCACAAACATGGCACTGCCCCTGGCTGGTGCTGCTGGTGTTGCCTCGGCCCCAGGTGTGGGGCTGCTGCAGGCAGTGCATGCTCTGCTGGGTGATGTTCTCTTGTCACAAGGCTGGGGCAAGAGCCTGTGGATTATAGTGAGCAACACATCACTACAGCCTGTTTGGAATCAATCGAAAACCCATTAAAGGCAATGGAAAGACTCCACATTTCCACTCTGCTTTAAAAACTATTATCCTTTATTTCTGTCAGGAGTCTTGTTTCACAGTAGATGGCATGCACTGTTACAAATCACTCAGAAGAAGCAGCAAGCACTTACTTAATACAGGGTATCTAAAGGTGCATATTCAAATGTTTCTTATCTGGCCAAAGCACATGAAACTATTTCTGGACAAATTTTTCTGCAGAA
Source organism: Onychostruthus taczanowskii (assembly GCF_017590055.1). Taxonomy (NCBI): domain Eukaryota; kingdom Metazoa; phylum Chordata; class Aves; order Passeriformes; family Passeridae; genus Onychostruthus; species Onychostruthus taczanowskii. The sequence goes on from NW_024497629.1 coordinate 8,354,363, forward strand.
TACTGCCTCTGTGTTTCTCCCATCAGTTTACAGCCTCTCCTTCTGAAGTCAAAATCTCAGACTTGGGGTTTATTGGCACTCTAAAAAATGTCTGTTATGCTACCGATACATATCTTCTAATAAAATAATGACCAGCATGCTGGAAAATAACTTCAAGGTGAAGGTATTTCATGTAGGTCCCAAGTTAGTCAAAGCAGTTTTGACTCTCAGGTGTATGAGTTGTTGCTGGTACATACCTCTCAGCTAACAAAGATCACAGCTGTGTGGATTTTTAGTTGAATAAAGCAGCCTCTTGCAACATGTCTAAATCCCAAATACAAGGATAAGTCCAACCCTGTGCATACTAACCATCTCCTTTCCCGTTATCCATTAAAATGCTCTGTACTATAAAGGTGCAAATACTACCTTGCCATAAAGATGTTTGTCGTTTTGGGTCTCTTCAGGTCACATTTTATAGGTTATAGGAAAGTCCAGCTACCTTCAGTACCAACTATTTTTGAGCAGAAATCTAAGACTAATCAACCCATCAGATGATACTTTTAGCTAGAAGAGAATATACAAAGCAGCAGCACTAAGGGATGAAGCTGTCCCTGCTGCACTGAGCTGTGGGATCTCCAGCAGGCCTGTATCTTGTATAAACCCCCAAAATTGTCTACTTCCATATGAGTGTTAATATTCCTTTTTGTCAACTGCTCAGTTGAAAATCAACAAGACAGATGCCCTTCCTCAAGCAGGTCATGCCACCAGTGCTCATTCAGAATTATCTCTCCCTCAGAAAAGAAACTTCTCTTGGTTAAGTAATAATCCTGCTGGCTTTGTTATTAGAGCAGGAAGGACAGCTCTTCTCTGCACCATGGACACTTTCCTCCTGGTCAGGACAAAAATTAATCCTGAGGGATGAGCATTAATCTCACAGCTGAGGATACCGTGCCAATAGCAGAGGAAAAAATGTACCTTCCATTTCAGCCAGTGAGACCAAGCTCCAAGCTGGAATGCCTTTAAGCCCCAAATCAATGCTGTTCTCCAGGGTACCATTGCTGGGTACCCACGTGCCCTCCAGGGCTGCAGTTTTTCCTCATCTCTGACAAGGCAAAAAAATATTGGCACAAAATTGGGCACAAAATTGGAGAAGAAAGAACACAAAAGCTACGAGGAAAGGAAGGACCACCAGGGGTTGACCAAAACCTTGTGAGAGCAGTGCCCTTCCTGTTGCTCTTTGTGGGCATGAAAGAGGGGTAGAGACCCAGCTTGCCCCTTACATCCGTGCTGGTCCCCTGCAGGTGGGAAGGTGTTGTTCTCCGTGTATGTCAGACTGCAGGATCAGACCTGAAATGAGCAAGCAGTGCTGGCCACTGAGGCTGTTGGGAGTGAATGGAAGTTCCTGAACATCTTTCTCTGCAAGCTGTAAGTGGTGTGGTTCTGCCTGTTGAGCACAGAGGAGACACAAAGACACAACAAATCCATATAATCCAGAAAGATGGATGGTTTTGAATAGCTTACTTTTGTATCTTAGGCTAATAATTTCATTTTTGGCTTCCCACAACACAAATGCAAAGAAGAGAGAAGACCCTTGTAAAACTTACTGCCATAAATGCAGTTTTTACTTTTCTCATGAAAACAATAGGCTTTGGAATTCAGTTTTGTTCACAGCCCCTCTGGCTTTCCTACATGCACTGAGAACCCCTCTTCCTTGCCACTCAGACATGAAAACAGAACGTCTGCATAAGATCAAATAGGTTAGCTGAATAAATCAAATTAGGAAATGAAGAATCATCACTTTTCAAAGCTGGCTTGTGACAGAAGAAATGCATTTTTCTTCATTATTTGATTTTCATAATCAAATACACAAAATTATATTATTGAAAAAAAGAATCAATGACCAAAGTCAACCTAAGTTTCTGCTGCTATTTTGCTGAAAGGACTTGCATAGGCAGGATACATGTGGCTTTGAGCATTTACCCAACTGCATCAGCTGTAGGGGCAGCTGCAGAGACCTGCAGAGATGACAGGTGGGTCTCCAGGGCATGGAGAGCTGACACAGGTACTTGTGATACCTTCTGAAAGAGCAGTGTGCTTTCATAGAGCTCTCCATTTGACCTGAAGGCTGTTTGCATGACTCCTATTCCTCTGAGAGACAGAGCTGATGCCTTTCGCAACCCCTGGACACAAAACATAAATAAGTGGTTGGCTCTGGGATTTGTGCTGCCTGCCATGCAGAGGTGGGAGGAGAGGCAGCAGCTCCTGGCCACCCCAACGCAGGAAACACAGGGGCTGGATTTTGCCTTTCTCTGTAAACTGCATCTGGACACCTGTCTTGACTCAAATAATTACAGTTTTAAATTGACACAGTAAAATTGTCAGAATGCAATATGTTAGAAGATACATTTTTGTTCATACCTTGGGCAGAGGTTTGGTTTCAACCTTCTTAGATATCTGACTGGTTATACAACTTGATTTATATGATAAGTCAGAGACAGTTCCTGTAGCAAGAAGCTTCCAATTTAAATTGACAGAACAGAAAATAATTAGAAACAAAGGAACATAGAGATTCTCTTGTAAAGATCTGCAGCTTTTTACTTACCTGAAACCTGATGTCAAAAATCTCTGTTCATTGCTATGGATTCAGTTCCTGGGTGCAGAAAGCAGATTTGAGGAGCCTAGGGGAAAGAGAACTGAGCATTTTCTTGCAGAGGTATTAAATGTAGAGATGTTTTGCAGGTGTAAGGAAAATGTATCTGCTGTCAGGGTTTCAGTACTTATAAAATTTCCTCTTCTAAAATGCTTGGAGTTGGAAACTAATAGTATTTGGAGTTGTGAGCTGTATCATCATAGTGCCATGAAATAAAACTGCTTTTATCCTGTGAAATGCAGAAAACATGGAGAAAAAATATGCTTACTTGAAACAATTTATTTGAATTTCATAAAATAATTCACAAGGTGTTTATTCTTAAGGATGGTATAGAGCTTTTTCAAATCTAAAAACAAGAAAGTGGAACAAGTGGCTTCAAAAAGAGCTGGTCATTTGCCCTTTTCTCACCAGAAAACCTGAACAGAATGGGAAGCATTCCCCCAAAAATCAAGGCCAAAAAGTGAAGATTAGCAGGGTAAATTTGCAAAGCTTTGGGCAGGAGAGAAAGGAAATTTACAGTGCCCAAGAGGTGAATTAGAAAGAACAAGCTATATGTTCAGCCTTCACCTCCTGACAAATAAATTTTCAGTCCAGAAAAATTCCACAGTGCAAGTGATGTCAGCTCAGTTGCTCTGTACAGCTCATCTGTATGGAAGTCAGGGCTGTTCCTGGTGCTCACAGCCAGGTGCTAAAGCTGGCTAATGAGGAAATCTATTGATCTGTAGCATTTTCTTTCAAAAGTTTAAAAACAAAGGAGAATTGTGAGAATGAAGTGATCACTCTCCTCTAACACAAAGCTTTCTCATCTGCTCTCCCCTGTTTGCCATTGTTCTGGTGCTCCTGGTACACTGCATGCTGGAGATTGCAAACAAGAAGTGGGAGAAGTTTTTATTCAACCCAGGTGCAAATATTGCCTTTCACCTTTCTTAGCATGTGACCAGTTATACAATGTTAATTAGCTGATAGGTCTTTAATTTCTGATTTTCTTCTGAAACTAAAACTTGATTTCTGTATTTCAATAGAAAGTTGAAAAATCTTGCCTATGGGAACTACTTACAGAAGAATCCTTCTGTACCCAGCAGCAATTCTCACTGCATGGTTATATTAATCATTCAGTTAGATCTCTTGCTAATCCTGGGAAGACTACAGAGAGGAAGCCTGGCTCTGCCTGCCTTTGCAACAGCATGGGAAGTGTGTAGTTCTTACTGCTCCTGTGCTGTTCTAGATCTCTTCTGAAGGAATCTTTTCTGGCCTTTTCTGAAGGAATGAGTGGTACCAATGAGAAGAGCAGCTGCTATCCAGCTGTTGAAATATATGCTCTTTATTTTGGAGATTTCAACTGAAAAAATATTCATAACAATAAGAGAAGCATGAGAAATATTTACTTCACTAACTACAGGGTCAATAATGCTGATTTTTTATTAGAGTTACAGAACAGGTATTGAGATGTAAAACTCATTACTTCCATATGACCATTTTGTATTTTTACATTTACAAAACACTCATGTGGCTGGAAGCCATGAAAACATGAGTGTTTAAGTGATAAGTTTGATTCATGCTTTTTGTTTATGGCATGAAGATAAAGCATATTGATCTGCACAGGAAAGCAAGAATTGACTACTTGGTCTAGTTCTTCTCTTTCACTGTGAACTGAAGTGGGACAAGCAGCTCAGAATTTCCTACTTCTTTCTTTTGCTGCAGTGCTTGTATAAAAGTGACAGGACACAACAGACTGATTGAAACCCACCAGATCACATCTCCTGTTTGGTAAGATTTTTTTTTTTAATAGTTATACTCAGATGTCTCAAAACTGTCATCCACAATCTAGAATAAGGACGACTTTCCCCCTCCCCAAAGCAGCATCAGCACTTTGGAAACACTGCCCAGGTGTTGTTTCCAGAGCATCAATTCTGTTTTCAGTGTGCTTTTTTTGGAAATAAGTCCTGGTGACTTCAGGATAGGGCTTGGCAAAAATAATTTAATCCAAATTCCCTCTTCCCTGATGCTGACAACCCCTCAGTTAGGACCTTAGGACCCTGTCTCCCAGAAACAGTCTTTGGACCCTCAAGATTTTGTGTGCTGTGGACTAGAAGTGCTTGCCCTTGAGTGCCCTTGGCAAGCAGTGGCTCCTAAAGAGCAGAAATGCAGTGTGTTGGTATGGTACAGCCCATCCTGTTTGATGCATCATTCGGTATTATTAAACATTCTTCATTGTACCAATTGTGCTAACAGTAATTTTATCACCTGTCCTCACAGTTTCCCTTTGATTTGTTGCTAAATGATGGAAGTTGGGGCATTTCATAGGCCTTGGCTTTCTTTCATTATCAAATTAATGATCTGTTCAAGTTTAACTGTGCAACTTCTTATTTTGTGAGTCTATTAGCAAAAGGACTCTCAGACAGAAACCCTGAGTGCCCCACTTTGTAACCATCACTACTCTGGCATGTTCTCTTTCTCCAGGGAACAGTAATGTCCATTCTTACTGTGTGGCTGGAAAATGAAGTCATCCAGCAATACAGGAGCTCACCTAAAGGGATAATAATTTTTTTTCAATGTTAGGTACTAATTAAAATCTTTCCTTAGACCACATTAAAGACAAAAATTTTCTTGATATTTCTTGATTTATTGCTAAAAGTTAATCTTAAGCCCCTGTTTTCTCTTTCATTCTGAGTAATTAAATTTCAGGTGGTGAAAGTTTTTCCTTTCTCAAGTACTCTGTGCCAACATTCACTGGTGAGTTGGTGTCAGTATCAGGAAGGTGCCAAGCCATACAGAAAAGCTGTATTCTGTGAGCACTCCCAAGAAGTCCAGCTTTGGTCTCAGTGGTGACAAGTGACACATTGCTTATCAAATATAACATCTTGCCATCTCCCATCCCTCAGTCCTTTTTTGTTCTGCAGTTTCAGAGCTAGTGCAAACAGGCTTGTCTGTACCTAGTCAAACTTTTTGTTTACTGTTGGGGCTTTATTAGTTTGCATATTAGAAAGTTTCCATAAGGTTAGTCCAGAGTGTGGAACCCACTTAGAGGTGAGAACTTGTTGCTGAGAATACTTTTGAAGTCTTTCCAGCAATAACATCTGCTTTTCCATACTTGCATCAGGAAGTTGAAGACATGGGTTCAGTTTCTACTTCTCCCTAACTTGAAGGAGATCCCCTTCCAGCTGAAGCACCCTTCCCTTCCCCCCTTGCAGCTGAGCACCCTGACAACCAGGCAGTGCTGTCAGCACCCACCTTCCTTGCTCCTAAAGCAAGGTGCCTGTGTACAGATCACAGTAAGGGAGCCTAAGGAGAGGGAGGTGACACCACACCATGGAGCTTCACAGCACTAGGTAGGTGGTGTGGAGGGCAGGAAGAGCAGGAATCTGCTCCTCTGGCCCAACTTCCAGGAATGAAAACTCCCATTACTGTGGTTTCTTTGGGCTGCAGCTTAGGCTGTCACCATGCAGTGTCTGGGGTTAAGCAACTCTTGTATTATTCCCAGATCACAGCACACTTCTGTCAGGAACTGGATTTGACTCCTGAACTTGTACACTGTTGGAATTGCATGAATCAATGCCTAGGCTGGGTGGCCACTTCATTTTCCAGGTTACACTGGAAAGGGCACCCAATTTCTCCCTAAAATATTATGCCATGGCCATCAGAAAACCACTCTGCACTATGTGAAAACACTATGAGTTTTCTGAATGTTGCCAGGTAGTAAATGTGAACTTTTTCTACAAATGTAGAAATAATTTTGCACAGAGAAGCTCAAACAGGGCATTAAATGTCAGCAAAGCAGAGAGCCCTGGAAGTCACTGAACCTGTTTTTGTCCTGTGCAGGTCTCTGGCTACTTCTAACTTTAATATCTTTGCAATAAAATGTTAGGCTGCTATTATGTGGTTTTTTAAAACTTTGGTTTCGGAAAGACTTATTTGCAGCTATTTCTACTCCATATTGTTGACATTTTGAAATTAAGGAATGTATTAATTTGTGTAATTTTTATTAGTTCAGCAGCTTGCCTATGAAAGACATTACTGAGACTATGAAACTGAGCTACACAAAAGGCATCTGGGAATTGAGGTAGTAAACTAAAAGAGGTCCTACCAAAACAAACTGAAAAGTACAGAAGTGTTTGTCAAAGCCAAAAGTCAGGAATTAATAATACATGCTGGCAAAATTATTGTGCATGTTTATGCAATTGATTCATTGAGAAATACTAGGGAAGAGTTGAAAAGGCAATCACAAATAATATATTTTGAAATTTTTTGTCAAATCATAGAATCATTTAGGTTGGAAAAGACCTCTAACATCATTGAGTCCAACCATTAACCCAGCACTGCCAAGTTTAGCACTAAACCATGTTCCCAAGTGCCACATCTATGCATCTTTTTGATGGCAACTCTACCATTTCCCTGGGCAGCCTGTCCCAGTGTCTGACAACCCTTACTGTGACAAGATTTTTCCTACTATCCAAAATCTCTCCCAGCTCAACTTGAGGCCATTTCCTCTTGTCCTATCACTAAGAGAGAAGAGAAGAGAAGAGAAGAGAAGAGAAGAGAAGAGAAGAGAAGAGAAGAGAAGAGAGAAGAGAAGAGAAGAGAAGAGAAGAGAAGAGAAGAGAAGAGAAGAGAAGAGAAGAGAAGAGAAGAATTCCCACCTGGTTACAACTTCCTTTCAGGTAATTATAGCAAATGGTAAGGTCTCCCTGAGCATCCTTTTCCCTAAGCTAAAGAAACCCAGGTCCCTCAGTTGTTCCTCATCAGACTTGTGCTCCAGACCCTTCCCCAGCTCTGTTTCTCTTCTCTGGTCTCACTCCAGCCCTTCAATGTCTTTGAGGGATCCAGAACTGGACACAGCACTCGAGGTGTGGCCTCACCAGTGCTGAATACAGGAGGATGGTCACTGTTCTGGTCCTGCTGGCCACACTACTGCTGATAGAGGCCAGGATACCATTGTTCTTCTTGGCTATCTGGCACATGCTGGCTTATATCCAACCAGCTGCCAACAGCACCTCCAGGTGGGCAGGTTCCAGGCACTTTTGAATTGTGTTGACTCCCTCAAAGGCTGAGAGGCCCTGCAGAGAGACCTTGATGAATTAGAAGACTGGGCAATCACCAACCATCGAAGTTTAACAGAAACATGAGCCAGACTGCATCTGGGATGGGGCAGCCCTGTGTGTATGGACAGACTGGGGAATGAGAGCCTGGAGAGCAGGGCCATGGAAAGGGAGATGGGGTCCTGGTCAGCAGAAAGTTGGCCCCGAGCCAGCAGTGCCCTGGCAGCCAGGAGGGCCAACCCTGTCCTGGGGGCATCAGGGACAGCATGGCCAGCTGGGCAAGGGAGGGGATTGTCCTGCTCTGCTCTGCACTGGGGCAGCCTCACCTCCAGTGCTGGGGGCAGCTCTGGGTGCCACAATATAAGAAGGACATGAAACTACTGCAGAGTGTCCAAAGGAGGGCAACAAAGATGATGAGGGGAAGCCGTGTGAGGAGTGACTGAGGCCACTTGGAGAAGACTGATGGCAGACCTCACTGCAGTTACAACTTTTTCATGAGGGGAAGTGGATGGGCAGGAACTGATCTCTGCTCTGTGGTGACCAGGGACAGGACCCTAGGGAGTGGCCTGAAGTTGTGCCAGAGGGGTTTCAGGCTGAATATTAGGAAAGGTTCTTCACTGAGAGTGCAATGGGCTCCTCAGGAAGTTGTCACAGCAGTTTCCTGGATATCGATGATATTTTCATTTGTTTAGTGAACACATAGTTTACTTGCAATATTAATTGCAAAATTACAGCATAAATATATTAATTGAATTCTCAAACAGCTAATGTATCATCTGGGAAATGATGAGAAATAGACAACGCCCTCATGGGAAACAAAAAGAACTCTACCATGTACTGGGTACAGGAAATAATAAAAGAGTAAAAAGGGTATTTGCAGGTTAGTAGGACTAACAGCAAATTGTAGATGCTGTTGCAGGGGATGGCTGCTTTACATCCAGCTGGGATGGACCTTAAGATATGTTTTAAAGACTTTTTGTGGGCTGAAAGAACAAGAAGGTAATGCTTTGTGCTAGTCCTACTGAAAATGTTGCCACAATGAGGGGTCATGTTGAAAAGAAAAGATCCGTGCCACCATGGGCTTTGTAGCAAGCTCAGCACCAGTGCATTGCTGATGATGCCTTGGCCACCAGAAAACCCCTCTGCACTATGTGGACATAGTGAGTTAGGGCTTGCCCCTGTGCAGGCATTTGTCCTTGTATTGGTCCTTACATCAGTCCGTTTTACATTTTGGTGTCCTGGACCTAAGGGACCAGTTTGCAACACATACTGTACAAAGAATTACTGCAGTCCTCGTGAGAACAGAGCAATAAGTCATGAGGATGGAGGGCAGAGCTACAGTTGGAAAATCACTTAGCAATGTTGTACTTGGAAAATGCAAGTAAACATGTGGAGTAAATATCTGCATTAAATACAAGAACAAAACCTAGAAACTGTAAATATTTAAACATAATTTTCAAGCAAAATCTGAGAATGTGCTGATAGTGTCTATGACGAAATCAATCTTGAATTTGCAATGTGGCAATGCTGCAAATGGAAAGCTCCCCCAGGACGCATTGCCCTGTCAGGTCAGGAGCAAAAACGGCAGAGACCAGAGGCTGGGGGTGCACCTGCTGTGTCCTGTGCTGTGTGACAGCATGAGAGACCCACTTCCCACTGCATTCTGGATCCTAGCCCAGGACAGGGCACTGATGTGGCTGAGATCAGCTGTAATCCATGGGGCTGTACTCTTTCAGGAGTTTTGCTGCTATATCTGCTGTAAGAAGTGCACCCAGAGCAAATCTCGTGGCACTGTTTTCCGCTAGCGTGATGGTATGTTACAGTTCTAGTCTACAGAAACTGCAGCCCAGAGTACTTGTGTCCGTGTAGTGCTAGGACGTGGGTGCTAATTAAAATGAATTTAAATTATAGAAGAGTAACAGAAAGAAAAGGAAATTATTACTGACTGAAAACTGGTTATGTAGTGTGGGGAAGATTAATCAGATTTATGGGACAGTGGAGACAACATGATGGCAAACATTTGGGAAATGCCAGCAGTGGAAAGTCCTTGTTTGTGTAGGATGACATTAGGATAGGGAAAGTTTTGAGGAACATTCCCCAGCAGAGTTGGTGAGAATCTCATTATCTGAGTTTGAAAAACTAGAGAGAACAAAGTGTTTAAAAATATTTCTGAGGGGCAAATTTTGTCCATATGGAAAGGTGTACCTGGAGACATGACATTTTTCTTCCATTTCTAGATATAATAAGTATAACCTTCACAGCTGTAGACAAATGTGTGGCATGTCAGGTTCTTGTCTTTTGGAATAAAGGGACGTAGGATGTAATGAAAGGATATCAAGGATACCTTTGACAAGGATATGTTTATGGCTTGATTAAGTAGCTGATACACAAAACCCAATGAAGACTGATTAGAAAGGAAGCTGTAATCATGCAACAGATAAAAAAAAATGCTTTTCAATCCACATGTGATAATTTACTGCAAATTTAACCATAAGTGTGATTAGGAGTGGTGGCCTACATGGTGTTTTTTTCAGATTGCTAAAGCAATTGATTACAACTGAAATAGAAAGAAAACTTCAAATGAAGTGTAAGACATTGCTTGGGTAATACACGTAAGGGAATTTATTGAGCTCTACAGAGGTATGTGATTCCAATTGCACAGACATCCAGTCTGAATTAATTTAAAATTAGAGAAAACAATAGAAAATTAGTATTTGCAGCAATATGCTACATGTTAAAAAATTGCTAATTTTAAAGATCCATGAAAAAAGATGAGGTGCTTAGAAAAGGTTGCATCTGTAACTTTTTATGAGTGCCTGCAGGATCAGGGCAACCTGCTGGATCAGGAAGTCTTGCCTGTTTAATCTTCCCCTTTTTGTAGCTATCCTTGTCCACTGGCTGGGATTTGGAAAGCTTTGCATCAGTTCCAGGGTATGCCTATGATTTTGTGTCAATCATTTCTATGATTTCTAGGAGAGTTACTTAACCACTCAGGATCATGGTTTCCATGTGTACCCTGAGCAGTACAACACATCCCAGCCAGGCTCTGTTCCAGCCCTCATTCAGTGTCCTTGTGTGAGTACCTGCAGGCTCGTGCCTCTCACTTTCAGTGACCAGAGGAGATGCCTGGGACCTTTTGAGACACTCTAACACCCATGTGAGCTTCATGGGTATGGTCCAGAACACGCAGGGGGCCTGTGGGGTGTCCTAGGGTGTCTCAGATGGCTCAACACTTACATTTCAGGACCTGAATCACAGTCTGGATCTGTTCTGTCTGTAACACAAATAAACACACTCAGACACCTACTTGCTGACACCTCACATTAGGTGTCTTGAACCGTAGCCCACCCATCCACTGTGCTGCTTCTCCTGTGCCTGTCACCATGGAAATGACCTCCTTGCTGGGACACTCTGAGCTATCCCAAAGTGTTGGGACAGTCTGGAGCACTCAGCCACCTCTGGCAGAAGTGCTAAGTAACCCTCCATGGGTGAGCCCACGCACATAACCTGATAGAGAAAATTCCCTTCTTCAGAGAGACAGAAGCAGTTGCACAGAGAGGAAGCAAATATTTGAAATGTTGAGGTTTGGGCTGTATCCAGACCTGGATAGAGTTTGGACCATTTCCTAGCATGGCCAGCCTGGTTTACAGAGAGCTTGTTACTTGCCTCAGAGAAGCAAATATTATATTCCTGATAAAAGAGGGCACCTTAACTTTATTTCAGCTACTACTAGTAGTAGCATATGTGGTGTTTATCTAAGATAAGATAGTAGTGGGAAGAGGTGAGTACAGAGGACAATATATGTCTTAGCCATCATGTTACTATGGAATTCTAAGTGGCAAAAATTAATAGTTCTTCTACCGTGCTTTCTCTGACAAGAGAGGTGCAAAATCAGCTTATATGAAGAAGTATATAGAATGAAAAAGAAAATATGTTCAGGGCAAGTCCCAGGAGATACCTAATTACTCCTGGAATTAGAAACTGATATTGCAGGCTGCATGGCAAACTTCTGAGACAGAATGTGATGAGATGTCCCAAAAATTTCGTTCTTAATTATACTGGAAAAACATTATTAAATCATCAGCAGGTTAACCTGTCTGGTGGATATTAGGAGCTGTTATTTCATTTTTCATGACAAACACATGTAGCCAGTAAATCTCTATTCCTAAAGACTCCCATATTAAAAACTCAGCCCTGCTCCCTTCCAAGGCATGAGGGAAGTCTCTGGTACTCTGTTCCATTTGCATGGCACTCTGGAAAGAGTACAGAGACAAACATCACATTCAAAAGCTCTGAAAAGATAGGCTTTTTAGTCTTTACTGTAATTATCCCTCATTAATTTGAATAAGGGTTATGAAAACACTGGACAAAGGAAACAGACTGTGTGGGATGAATTCACAAGATAATATTTACCAAGGTATATACTTTAACTCCTTGGTTTCCTATGCTCTTAAATGCATATAAAACTTGGAAAATAATGGAATATGCAATATAGAAAAAAAAAATTATCATTATTCTGTAGAAACATATGAGTAATAGTAAAAATGAGCTGTTCCCTGCACAAATGATTTACATAATTTGTTTTCTTATCCACTGAGTTTCACTTAGCAAAAATGTTTAAAAAACTGAGCATCTTTCTGTGCTTTGCATTTACATGGAAAAATACCCCAGAGGGGGAAAAAAAGACAAATTGTCAAAATCTTATCAAGTAAAAGTGAAAGCAGACTGAAGACGGGGTTTTGGATCACAGTTATAGCAATGCTTTCCAGCCATTGTACTCACTTTGGAATTGCTTGCAACCTATTGATTTTAAATACAAAACTTTCTAAAATAGCTTGAGTTGCAGGTGATGCAATAGCTCTCCCTCTGATGAAAGCCAAACTAACTGCTCAAAGCCAGTTCATGGTAAAGGAGAATCAGCTTTTCCATCTAAGTTACTTTACACTGGAGAGCTTTTTGAGATATGTCATGTCTGGCTTTTTAGTGAAGGTTCCTGAAGCAATCTGTCCTTTTTTAGCCCATAACATTTCTCTTTTAGGACAGGTTTCATATTTGTGTTTGTACATGAATCTATCACATGGGTGAATCCTCCCCTCCCTCCTATATGTCTCTTGGTTAATATTTCTGTCCTACATGATGATTAACTGAATTTGGGCAGCTTTTTCTTTTTTCAACCACCGGAAAACACAGTGGTGTTAATTCTAGACCTAATATATTGAGAACAATTGTAATAAAAGATTATATTGTATTCAATTTGTCACAAAAATTGAAATAATTTCACATAACATATTAAAACCATAAGATAATGAGACTGTAAAAGTTGTGGAAACCCCATTAATCTTGTTAAACTTAGGAGAACTCAATGGCAGTAAAATCACAGCTTGTTCTACTTGCACGGAAGGAAGGTACTCTGAAAATTGTGGGTCAGCAATAAAATTCCTTGGGTAGTGCAGTTAAAATGTGTAATCCATCATGAAACAGTATATAGAGCCACAGTCAAATGTTTGGAAAATGTTAATTTTTTTTTTTTAATTACTTTTATACTACGCTATCAGAGAAAGCCTCTTTTGCCCTCTTCTCCGTGGAGCAGGTCCCAGACTCAAGCCAGATATGCAGAAGATATCCTGTACTCTCAGGGATATATGGAACACAATAATGACAGTGAGAACATTTTTTTCTCCCCATCTCTACATTTTCATTTCTTACAGTAACTTTCAGTGTATTTGCCCTCTGCTGGGGACCCATTTCATTAATGATGCAGTGCAATGACAACGAGCCTCAGCTGAGCAGATCATGGGACCTGTCATTAACCTTGTCTTGTTGGTAACATTTTCTCATGTCAGCCTTCTGACTGTAACTTACTCTTTAACCTGAAAACATTTCTGAGAGAGCAAGCACAGCACACAGGTCTGCCAAACCCAACGCTCACTGAGGCACATTGCTGCTCTCCATGGCCAGCACTGTCACATGCCTGGGCTGAGCAGCAGCAAGGGCATTGTCCATTGGAAGGACAAATGACACTGTTTGGTGCTCTACTTTAATAAAGGCAGATATTTGAAAGGTTTGTGTCATTTTGTCTGAGTGTTTGTGAGATTTCTTCTTTTTTTTTCCTGAGATTCTCCACTGAAACTTCTGCATTTGAAACTGCAGCACACAGGTGGTTTTCAGCATGAACCCTTGTTCCATAAGCAGGAGTTGAGGATTGCAGGAGCTGATTTACAGTTACAGGGTATGAAAATTATTCAAAGGTAAGTAGAAAGAGACATGGAAAAAAGCAGTAGTGTGGCTGCCTGATCTGATAGGGCAGGCTAGTGGTATAGCAATGTAGATGTGCACATACAAGGGAACTTGGTTCCTGTGTGAGACCAGACATGCAAAAATCATGTAGTCTGTAAGAAGATCTGGAAACATGATTGAAGAGTTTGGCTGGAGAAAGAGACCAAAAAGCTTTGTTTTGTCAATGGCAAAAGTTAACATGGATTTGTTGTGGCAGTTTAGCAGCTGCAAAGTGTCAATGACTGTTTAGAAAATTATTTTGACAAAATCTTCATTTGCATTCTCAAGATGATTCAAAACCAGGAAATACTGTCCCTGTCTTGAAGTCTGCAGGATCTTTTTCCACCTTTGTCAAGTCCTGCTCTTACTTAACATCAGGGGACATTTTGGAAAGTGACAGCAAGAAGAATAATAGGGAAAGGAAAAGTCAGATAAAATGAGTTTCTATTTTTCACTGATCACTAACATTGAAACTTTTGACAGTTCCTTTAATCTGTCTTTTCTGCTTCATGCATAGGTGGAACTGGAAAACTAGAGCTTTTTTCAGGAGTACTTTCCATGTGAAATTATAACGTTTTCCATGAGAAAAGGATGAAAATATGAAAAAGGGATTTTTCTTTTGCCACACTCAAAAACTTTCACTCTCTTCAGCTTTTGTAGAGCTAAGAAATAGTAAGAGAGTGTGAAGAAGAGGAGCAAAATACATTTCATTTTACACACTCGACAGTGATTTTTGAACACAACACTTTCTCTTAAAATGTAGCACTTTTTTTCCTACTGTTGCACAGCTGGTGAGGCTATGGGTGAAATCTGTGTGCACATAATTCTCAATTCTGCAACAGAAAACTTTGGCAAAAATCTTCTTGACACTTTTAATTTTTTTTCTTTCCATTTTTATAAGCTATGTCTCTGCCTGTTTCTCCTTTACAACAGGTTTTTGATTCAGTTATACTTGCAGATGAAGAGTATGTTGGAAAAATGTTAGCTGTCTCTTATTGTGAGTGTGATAATGTTCCCTGAGGGCTCATTGCTTATAAAAAATGTCTTCATCCTGCAGCAAAAGAATTAATCTCAGAAGCCCAATAGCCACAGGATCAGGAAGTCAACTCATTGAACAAAAAGTGCTGAAGAGCAAAAACTGACATTAGGAGTAAGATATATTTTATAGGATATACCTGGACCCCCACTGCACCATAGACACAATTTGGGTGCCAGAGTTCAGGAGAGCAACCCAGCTTCGAGTCCTAAGACTGATTAGATCCCAAGAGACTATTTAAAAACAAACAAAAACCCAAACAAAATACCTCCTTTTAATCACCTTAAGTTCTTCAGTGCATGGTCCCCAGCCAGACTTTTCCTGTGGCTGCCTTGCCAGGATATCCAGTGTGCTGGCCTGTGCACACTGGTGTCTCTTCTGCTCTGAAGCTGGCAGGAGGAACCAACGAGCTGATTTTGATTGTACCACCTTGCTGGGTGGATGAGAAGCAGGGCAAACCCTCTGATTTGGGGTGCCAGTGCCTGGCCATCCTGCCTCCAGCTGGAGCGGGGCTGTCCATGAAACAAAGAGCACACCCCCATGTACTGGGACTGGGCATGGCACTGTGGCTGTGACAACAAGCACTGACCTGTGCCTGCACCTGGGCACACCAGGGCTGCCCACGGCCTTCCTGAATCCTGCAGCTCTCTCCAAATCAGGGCTATAATCTCTGTGTCTAATCTAAGTTTCCTTATTGAATCTAACACATCAAATGTGTGAAGATATCACCCACAAATGCTGGTTTAAACATCCTACGCCATATGTTGACAGAGCCTTTTGGCTGTGACCAAGTGGCTTGGCTAAATAAATGTTAGAAAATATGTTAGGAGAATGACTCCTTTTGCCTATCCAAATAAAACTGAGCTAGCAAGTGAATGTCTTTCATCTACACTGGGTTTTACGTAATTGTTTCAATATTCCATTTTAATATGCCTGTGTATCTGTGGTTTAATCTGGTTTGTTCTCAAGTGAAATATTGTGAATCAAATCATGATGACAGAATCTTGACTATTTAATTAATGTGTTAGCATGTAACTGTAATGCTTGATTCCTGCAAAGGACTAAATTAACAACTTCATTTAACTATGCTGTTCTCAGTGGAAAAGAGCACACTTAAGTGCTCCGTGGTGCTATTTACACCTGCTTAATTACTTTCATTTATTAATTGTCTAAATTACCTTGCCATAGAGGAGGCTTGGGAACACAATCCATGAATAGAATTAGAACTTCAGACTTCAAATGCCAGTTTGGTACACTGTCTTTGTCAGAGGTGATTTGGAAGCTATTCATATGAGGAATAATCCATGGCTATTCATACATCTCTCTGTCTTGAACACACAGACACTTCAGTTTAAATCAAAAATGTTATTTTATGTCATGTCAGTAGAGAAAGAGGGAATGTTTTTGTTGTTGTTGAGGTCTTTTGTTTGTTTTTTTGTGAGCAAGTGGCATTGGAAATGTGGATCTGCTGTCAAGTTTGGACTTTGCGTGTGTCCCACGCTAAAACCATTCCTGCCATTCATATCCAAGCCCAGTGCTGAAACTTGGAACCTGTTCTACTTGTCAGTGCTCATATTTCAATAAGGACTTAAGCTGAATATTTTGGATCTGGATTTCAAGTTCCTGAGTGACTCCTGTCCATACAGTGGGCCAAACCAAACTGTAGCCTACACTGTTGAATACCATGCTGGGATTCAAATTTCATGGCTAAACTTCTGTGAGCTGGTAGCTCTGCTGGTCAGCCCTGATCCCTTTTCTGTGCTGAGTACCAGGGGTAGGTGCTATTCATTGCCTATGGAAACCAGGGCTCACAGACTCAGAGCCTTTGAAAGCCAGTAAGTTTCTTTATGTTTTAGAGAGAGCCGCAGTTTTAAAATGAGGTGTTTTGAAGAATTCACTCTGAAGTTCTTGGCATGTTTTGTAAGAAGCTGAATTCCCCAGTGACATTGGGAGGAAGAACTGGGAATTATTTCAGTGGGAAAAATGAAAAGCGTACATCAGTAATACATGGATGTTTTCATGTGAGATATTAATTTTGAAATTGGGCTAGAAGGATATAAGGGATAGACCAAATATGACACAAAAATAAAATGTTGGTGTGTATACAAAGAAAGTAAGTTTAGTATTAAGTCTCTAAACAATTTATTATCAATTTTTCTAGTAAGTACCCCAAATAATTAGATTCCTTCTTGTTTACTTCAGTAATTCTCAACTGTTTCCTAATACCCTATTTGTAAAAGCGTGAAGAACATTGAACAGACATGTTTCAATAATCTTGATAACAACCAGAGAGTTCTCTAAAGTCAGAAGTAGAAGAATAGGTATCCTTTTATGACTTCTCCCTAGAAACTATATATTAAAAAGTACAGCTCCTCTTCATGATACATTAAGAGCAATTATATTCTGTAAATGTATTCCAAGACAAAATTGAAGTTCATATATATTTTAAAGATTTTATTGAGTCCTTGGTGAGAATACTATTTTATTGATTGAAATCCTCACAGACATGGAAATAAATTTATTAGTCTCATTAAAAGAGCAAATTACTTTCTAACTGTTTTCTATTTATCAAAACAGAATGTATATTAACATAATAAAACCATGTAAGAAATTAAATGTAGAAATCACCCAAATAATCTTGTACTCTCATAGATATTTCTTTACATGAGGAGATGTTTGATGTAGGCTGCATAGCTTTCCCTTTTTTCCCACTCTGGTGAACAATCAAAACTATAAAATCTTCTGTGCAAATGGAAAAAATTAGTAGAACAACCAACTCTGAGATGAATAAGTGTCATTTTTTCAGATGCAAAGAACACGAAGAGCATAACTTTATTTTCTAAAAATAGATAACCAGCAGAAGTTTATGAAGTGGTGTAGATTACTAAACCTGGTGTGTTAGCCCTCAATCCCCACTGCTGGAGGCAGCTCCTCCTGCTCTGCTCTCCACCTTCCAGGACTGTTAGGAGTGCAAGTTGCTGAGTGCACACTGAACACATGACAACAGCATTACTGATATTTAGAGCTCATGTAAGATGATGAAGCATTCAGAGCCTTTTCCATCCCTTGATTTATCCTCCCACCAACCTTTGAGGGAGTCAGAAAAGTATCTTTATTTTCTATCTTTATTTTCCAGCCAAGAAATTGAAGGAGCAGGGTGCTGACGTGCAAGTGCAGGCAACCCCTGGGGAGAGAGGAGGTGCCACCCAAGGAGACAGTTCTGTCTGCAAGAGTGGTGTCCAGCAGTGCCCAGCAGCACCTCAGGCATCTTGTTTGTCCTTGTTTTGCCCTGGAGTCATAGAATCATAGAATGTTTTGGGTTGGAAAGACTCTGAAAATCAGCCAGTTCCAACCTCCCTGCCATGGGCATGGACACCTTTCACTAGACCAGGTTTCTGAGAGCCTCATCCACCCTGGCCTTGAACATTTCCAGGGATGAGACATACATCCACAGCTTCTCTGGGCAGTCTGTTCCAATGCCTCATCACCCTCACAGTACAGAATTTCTTCCTAATATCTAATCTAAACCTAGTCTCAGTTTGAAGTCACTACCCCCTGTTCTATCGCCACATGCCCTTGTAAAAAATTCCTCTACAGCTTTCTTGTAGACTCCATTCAGGTACTGGAAGACAAAAATTCTTCAGACTTTCTCCTTTTGCAATTTTTAAAAGTGAACCCTGACTATCTCTGTCCCATGCTCCATCTCTTAGATAACTAAGCAGATTTTAAAGACCTGAGCAAGTTTTACGGTGAAGATATTTAGAAGATGAATTAGGTAAAGTGAAGTGGGAAAGAAAGGGAAGGGAAAATGGAACGGGAAGGAAAGGCAGGGAAAGGGAATGGGGAGATAACTATCTCAAGTGCTTGTACAAAAGGTCTGAATGAATAAAAAAGACTCCACATATATACACATGACTCTTCTATTTAGTTTTGGGGAACTGTGAGGGTCCACATCCTGTCCCTGTGCCCACTGAGCCTGGCCTAGCCGCTGGTTTTGTACTAATCACTCCATGTACTGTACCATGACACTGCATGTTGTAAATGATACTGCGCCCACTCCTGCACAGACCCTGAGCTCTCACAAGGTACAACAGGTGAAGAAAGTACAGTGTCCCTAATTTTGCTTTTTGAAGGCAGTCAGGAAGTTAGAGGACATCTTCCACTTTTGTTAAAATAAATTACCACGCATTTTGCTTCCTTGTGTGTACCTAAACACCCAAATTCTATTCCTCTTCTTTTATTAAGAAAAGATTTTTCCCCATGCAAGAAGGTATGAAGCAATAATTAGCTTTCAAGGTTCGTTAAGTGCTGAGCTTCTGTCAAAAATAATCACATGTCATTTCTTAAAAACAGTTTAATAATAAAACTACTTTAGTCCAGCTATTAACTACATTTTAAACAGCTTTTTAAAAGTTATAAATAACTTCAAGCCATCCAAGTGACTGCAAAAATGGGAGCAGAAATCAGAATAAGGCCATTGTCTTTCACATATCACTATGGAAGAGTCAAGCTACTGTTAAACAGCTGTTAAAATTCACATCCTAAATTCAAGCATGACAGGTTTCTTTAGTTTCACTGGGTTCTAGTAACTTTAAAATGGGTTATTTTTTCTCACTAAGTTAGATTTAAAACAACCATCTAATTTCAATTTTTGTCAATCATATTTCGTTACAATACAAAAAAAAAAAGGGGGGGGGTGGGGGGGGAAGACCAAGCTGATAAATACTAATTGACAGTACCAATACTAATTGGCTGTGCCAATTTTAAAACTTTTGTTACCAATTCCTGTTCAACAGCAAGATGATTTTAGCTCCATTCAGGTGACCTTTACCTGTCCTCACAAAGAATTAAAAACTGATATAGCTATTACTACCTTTACAGCATTGCTTTTGTACCAATGACTCCTCCTACACAGCAAATACCCAGGTTGTGTACACCGTGACACAGAAACAGCAAGAGTGAGCACGGGCTCCAGCTCTGCAATCCTTCGGCAAACCTAGAGTAATTGTTTTTCAGTATCAGTCTTTAACTTACCTTTTTTTTCTGGACCCTTAACATTAATGAGACATTTTAGTAACCTTTAGGTACTATTTAATTAGTCAGTACTATAATTAGCTGCAACTGGAGTAAACTGAAGACAGGATAAGCCTTGCAACTGAGACAGCCTGAGACACAGTCATAGAATCTTAGAATAGTTTGGGTTACAAGGGACATTTAAAGGTCACCTGGTCCCACCCTCTTTGCACTGAGCAGGAACATTTTCAACTAGATGTGGTGGCTCAGAGCCTGGTCAGCTTGACCTTGAATAGTTCTAGGGATGTGAATTATCGAGGTTTTTGATGGGCTCTTGGGGTCCACTCCGGCTAGCTATGGACCCTTGCCCACACAATAATTCACAGACGAAAGTAGAAGATTGAGAAGGGCTCTTCTCCATGTGGGAAACATTCTCCTTTATTCCAAGAGACACACCAGGTGAACAAACCCATGGGAGAAAGAGGGGGTTCTCTGCTGGCAGGGGACTTTTATACCCCAGGGAATGGGGACAGAGGGAGAGGTCCACAGGTGTAGTTATGATATTTTATGAAAAATGCTTTGTTAGGATTTTTCCCTCCTAAGGAGCTGAGAGCCTCAGGAGAGAAATGTAAATAATAACTATCTGCTGTGGAATGCAACAGGTGTAGCTTCCATCGGTCCATGTGGATTGTTTTCACTTGATGACCAATCACAGCCACCTGTGTCGAGGCTGTGAGACATCACAAGATTTTGCTATTCATTCTATTCTTGTTCTTTCTAGCTGTCTAATCTGTCTTTTCTCTCTATTCTTTTGGTATAGTTTTAATGTAGCATTTTAATATAATATATATCATAATATAATAAACCAACCTTCTGAAAACATGGAGTCAAGCCTCGCATCTCCGCAAGTGGAGAGTTCCCAACAAAAAGGCAATGGGATACCAGAGAGGAGTGGTGAGGGGAGGGGTAACCCAGGGGAGAGACCACCAGGGGGTTCTGGGGTGGATGAGGGAAAGACCATGTGATGGGGGAAAATGATAACAAACCACGTGATATAACATAAGCTATTCAGTGCAATATAAAACTATTCTGTGCAAATTCCCAATCACCCAGTGCAAAAGAACAACTAAATAAACTAGTGCAACGTGACAGGGATGGGGCACCCACAATTTCTCTTGGCAACGTCTGCCAGTGTTCTACCATCCTTATTGTAAAAAAAAATTCTTCTTATAGCTTGTCTAAATCTACTCTCTTTTAATTTAAATCCATTGCATCTTATGCTATTGCAACAGACTCTGCTAAAACGTTTGACCCTGTATTTCTTATAAGCCTCTTTCAGGTAGGTACTGGAAAGCTACAATTAGATCTCCCTAGAGTCTTTTCCAGGCTGAACAAACCCAGTTCTCTCAGCCTTTCCCCATGGCATAGGTGCTCCATCCCTCTGATCATCTTCGTGGCCCCTTTCGGACTTGCTCCAACAGTTCCATGTCCTTCCTGTGCTGGAAACCCCAGGGCTGGATACAGCACTGCAGGTGGGGTCTCACTAGGGCAGAGGGGCAGAATCCCCTCCCTCCCCTGCTGCCCACACTGCTTTGGATGCAGCCCAGGACACGTTTGATTTCTGAGCTGCCAGGGCACATGGCTGGATCAAGTCCAGCCTCTCACCCACAGCATCCCCAAGTCCTTCTCTTCAGGGTTTTTCTCAGTGAGTTCTCCCAGTATTCAAGGAATATTATCTTATGATTGACTTCATCCTTTTTCTAAGTCATTTTATTGATAGATTTTTATATGCCACTTGATTTGCTTTTGCTGTGCTGTTAAATTTCCTATTTACAAAACTAATGGATTCCCTTGGTTACTGTTCAATAAAACAAACAAGATGATGTTTTTCCTCCTATACATGCTATCATAAAATTATCTTTCTCTCAGGGAAGCTTCCAGTGCTTCCTTCTGCATTGTAATTATTGTAACTATAGAGTGGTGACATTTGCATGAAGGAGCAATTCAATCAGGAATATGTAACTACTCACCCCAATGACTGAAAAGGTGAAATGAAACAAAACTTAATTGTTCTTTTGATTTGAAGTCATGACACTGTTAAAATGACCAGCAGTTGTTATGGTGGAATTGAGAATAGGAGTGTAAAAGTGCAAGGCTCCTGTGCAAAAAGCATTGGAAGTACTCTCCCATGCCCTAGATCCAAGGTAAATCGCTGGGATGCAGCACAGATGGATTGGCATGCAGTCTGCTGGAGGGACCTCCACCTTACACAGTCTGCAATCCTGAAGGGAAGCAACACAGACTTTCTAAATGCAGCACACAGTAAATCTCAGTGTCCCCAGATGCTCCCAGGCCACCCATGTTCTGGGCTGGACTTTCAACTCTTGGTCTCAGATGTGGTAAGGACCAATTTCCCAGTCAGCTCACAGCTTACCCTGATCAGGCACCAGTACAAAGGCATGCAAACCTTGCACTAACAACTCTGTTAAGGCACTTTTACAGAAATGCACTTCTATTAAAAGTGTCATTGACCCAATCACAACTGCAGAGCTTTCCATAAACATTGGAGGAAGCCATCAACAATTCACTTTATTTATTCCATTCTTTCTCCTTGAATTATTTTTTCCAGGATTGATTGGCTGTTTACAACTTGCTGAACATAAGTATTTTTCACTAAACTTTAAAACCCACCATGCTGTGAATTTTTTCTGGTTTTCTGTAAGGTCTTCCGACTACCAAGTTAAAAGAGAAGATCCTGCCTTGAGACCTCACCTGGACATCACCAGATGGCTCTGGGACATCACCTGATGGTTTTACAAAAATGAGTTTTCCCTAGAGAAAAAGGATGGGAATAATTCAGTTGTGCAGCCAACCGACATCCTGGCATATTATTAAATAATTTATTGCCATGAGTAAAGGCAAGTAGCAGGAAGAGAAATTGTAACACAGCTGTAGGAAGAGAGACTATTTTGGCAGAGGAGGGGGCATATTTTTGATTCATGCCCTGGACATGGATTATAGAAAAAATGTTCAAAATCAGACTCATTTGAGAAGCATCGGTTTGCAAATTCTACAGTTCCAGCTCAGATCTGACCATTGGTGGTGCTCAGCTCTGCCCCAGCTGTGTTCTGCTCCCTTTTAAGCTGTGTGACACCTCCTCACTCTTTGCAAAGGCTGTGGGCAAGAGGCTGAGCACCAGCCATGGTTGGTGGTTGGACTGGGAAGACTTTGGCACCCTGGAAGAGACTTGAGACCTGAATTTGCATCACACAACAGGGCTTTGTCTCCTTCAAACTTCCAGGCTCTTCAGCCTTTCACTTGGGATTACAGCTGCAATCAAGATCAATCCTCAGGCAGGAACAGGCAGAGGAAAATTCCCTTTAAGTTTATAGGAAAGTAGTCTTTTGCATTCTGTGTTTAGCATCATAGAGGCTGCAGATGTGAACAGTTTTACAAAAGACACTTTCCAGCACTGTGATTTTGACTTCAGAGTTCACTTGGCACTTGATGTCTGCATGTGATTTGCAGCTCCAGATGCACTTAAAAAAGAATGAGATTTATAATAATTGGCACAGAGGCATTTTTGTCTCTACTGAGATGTTCTTGCTTGGCAGCTGAGCTGGTCACCTGGAGCACACCTACGTGAGGAGACATTAACAAACTGCTGCTACATCACCTTTATGAAGACTGTGGGCAGCAATGTGGCCATTCCCAGCCAAGTAAGTTCTTCCTTTTTCCATATTCATATGATACTTCCTAAATTCAGAAAATATTTTGTTCATAGTCCATTATGAATATCCTAGATGGTAAAATCATGAAATATTTGTGTGTGTCTTGAAGGTGCGGATGTACGGCACAGATTTTACCTGGTCCAACCCTACTGAAGTCTTGGAAAAGAAATTAATTTTTGTAATTGTGGTTTCATCTTGTCACCATGGCATTCTTTTTTGCTTTGTTATCAGCCAGCTAAGGAAAGAAAAATATTGTGCACATAGTCCCTGCCAAATGACTCCTCAGCTCACTGCCAGATCCTGTCCCCCTGTTCTCCACACCATGTGACTGGCAATTTGGTCCAGGGCTCTCCTTTTGAGAGAGTTTCTACATTCCCTAATACCACATGAAACAGAGCCAGGGATGATTTGGGTTGACAGTGACTGAGCCCAGACATTATCTTCCCATATTTTCCTGGCAGGTCTCAGAAATTCACGCACCCCAAATCTCTATCAGGCTGTGCCTTATTCATTGCACCAAATACTCTCAGTGTCGCAGCATGCACCACTCCACCTTCCCACCTTATAGCAACACCTTCACCTTTTTTTCAAGTTATTGAAATTATAAAATCCCAGAAAAATCACAGTAATCTTTTAAGTGTCTCTGCCCAGAGAAGACCCAGGATGGACGCTCTGCTCTGTGGAAAGGGCCATTTGCTGGACAAGGGGCTGGTATGTAATGTAAATAGTTGTTGACTGATGATGCTTCTTCCTTAGCTTTTTTAAGCATTGTATAATTACCCAGGACATACTGATAAATGGAGACCCAGTTTACTCTGCAAGGACTTAAAGTGGGATTTTTTAAAAGAACAAACATATTGTGTACCTTGGTGACAACAAGAAGTCAGAGGCTCAGTGGCATAGAATTTCAAATGACCTGCAAGAACACTAACATTAAATGGGCAGTTCTGTAAAGCACAGCTTTAAAGCTCATTCTCAATTTATTTGATTCATAAGCATAATAAGGGGGAAAGAAACCCAAGAGGGGAAAATAGAAGAAGCTTGGACTAGGAGTACAGTATAATGCAAACCAAAAATACTTAATTTTTACTTCTAATGAAGGGATGTACTTTAAAACCATATTATACACAGTATTGCTCTTTATATTAAAAAAAATAGAAGCTGGAAAGAAGTGGTTGCTGAATCATGCTGGCTTTGTTCGCTGCTCAGAAATCCTGTTAGTTGCCGAATGCTACCAGGAGCTTTCCAGGCACCTCAGAAGTGTGAAGGAGGAATTATTGTTGTAATTGCACAGCACAGGCAGAACACAGCTCCAGAGAGACTTTGGGCCTCTTGAGACTTGATCATCATCATCTGCAATTTCAGAACCTGGATGAGAGGTTGAATGAGGTGATTAATCCTGAGCCTGGAAAAAGTTGGGCTGTATCACGTGTGCTTGCTCAGTTCTTATCCTTCTCTATTTATTTTCTGTATGCATAGTTCTCTGTGCTAAACATTAATCAAGGGATGTTTTCATGTCAGATTGCATTTTATATAGAAAATATGTTTCTAAACTCCACTGTCACACAGAATAAAGAGTGAAGCTGTGGGTCTGCACTTCTAAATCCCAGGTGAACCCAGGGAGAATATAATTTGCTTTTAAATCTTACAAATAAGTCAGTCTCATGAAGTTTTGAAGAGAGATATAAGTATTTAGGTAATTCAGGTAATATAGGCTTGAGGCAATCAGTTCTTGATATCTTAGGCCTGTTTCAGGCAATTTAGATTTTTAACTTATTTTTCAAGATATATTGCTCTGGAAATCGCATTGAGTGTGTGGTCTGTGTGTCACCATTCCATTTATGAAGTGAGACTTGGCAGACCTCAAGATCTACTCTGCAAAGATCACCCCATGCTGTGGTGATGCTTTCAGCTTTAATTTGGTAAAAAAATAAGGCACATAAATAATAAAAACCAATTTCTATTTTCACATGAAATGCTTGTACTCTTGGACCCATTGCACACAGTTGGCTAATATTCTGAAAAGTGTGGCAAATCAGTAGCTCCTAACATTGGAGATGTTATCAAGAATGACCCCAAGAATGTTATCAGACAATGACCCCAAGCAGTTCACACTGGTGTATACAGTTATGACCCTGGATCTTCTCAGTGCTACTAATTTCTGGAAGTAATCATTAATTTCCTATGGAATTTTGTGCTCAAAAATGCCATAAATCAAACTTGGCTTTTCTACTCTGTACAAGGCACATTGTGCTGTTCAGTGGTTGTATATTCTGAAGAGATGTTTAATGGGCACAAGTCATGCTCTTGATGCAAATATCTGATTCCACGGCCATTTTCATCACTTTTTGTGAAACATAAACCTGGATCAATTAAATTTCATATATCCTGAATTTTTTTCCTGTTCCTACCTGTAACTTCCCCAAGTTTGGCCTTTCCATCTGACAGCTGTGTCAGTGCTAAGGTCTGCATACAAGAGGTATTGAGTCACCTGCACAGATCCCTTTTTCCCAGGAGTTTAGCTGATACATCCATCTACTGTTCAAAGTATGGCAAATTTTTTCCCCTCATAAAGCTAGAATCCAAGTATATGTCTGTAATTCATTGTGTCAAATCCCCTACCCATGTCCTGACACTCCTGACCCAAAGGTGAAAGAGACAGAGATCACTAGGTTAGTACCAAACTGGTTTTTTCCAATCTCCTCAAAAAAATTTCCACAACCTTTTGTCTCTGCATAACAAACAGTAAGATTTATGGCTCTTTCTTAAAGTAATTTAAGAGCATTTTATTGATTTTAATGTGTACTCACCAGTGATCACTTCACCTGTTAGCAGAGCATACCCATTTCTAGGAAAATACAGGAGCTCACATTATGTACAGAAAAGCAATTTGAAATAGGAAATAGACTGTACCCAATTGAAATTATAAAGATATTTAGTCAGGAAGAATGTAATTACCTAAGATGAAATTTGGCCAGGAGATGAAAGCTAATCTTATTCTATCCAGTGTCTACTTAACCTCATATATTTATAGAGATATATATAGAGATATGAAACTTTTATGAAAAATAGCTTATTATTCCCATCTCTCCCAGCACACACACACACACACACACACACACACACACAGAGTTTACTCTTTGATATCAGGATTTGCTCTTATTTACTTGGCAGAGTTGCTTTGTAATGCAGGATCAGGAAAGTTGCAAACATAAAATATATGGCAGATACACCATCAAAGACTGCAGAGGCTGAAGAAGGAGCAAAATGCAGGAGATAATGCAGTGGAGCTGCCAGTCACTGAATCCTCTGCTAGAAAAAAGGTGTGAGCTCTTTACCCTCTCCTCATTTCCACAAGCATCTTTCTGCACCTCCTGAACCCTTGAATTTTCACAGACACTCTCCCAAAGCAGTGGAGTTTACCAGCTTACAACCACCCTCCTATGTACAAGTTGCCACTTGGCAGGAAAAGGTGCTCTTCTCACCACAGGCATGGACATCCTTCTGTCAAGGCAGCTAAGGCTCACACCAAACCTTCTATTTCCTTTGCAATTCAAGCACTGCTTCCCATTCCGCTTTCCCAAATGATTTAGGACTTTTCTGGATTTAGCTCCTCTCTACAGCAATGAGGCCCTCAGTTTCCCTACAGCATGGGATAACAATATGTACCTTGTTGTTAAAATGTACTTCTAGCAACTATCCTTACATTTTTAAAATTTGCTACAGTACTAGTCCTACTGAGTTTTTAGGAAAGAATATTCTTCTGTAATTATGAAATAATTTGTACAGGAAAACCTTCACATATGAGCAATTGTATTTATTCTATATTTCTGACTTCACAACAGCCAGAATTAGGATGAAGAAAACTACTAGACGTCATATAAAATGATTTCCAGTCACAGCTAATATCACCTGTCTTCTATCGTTGCATGGAAAAGTGGAAGTAGAAACATACAAAGAGAATCCAAAATTTGAATAACAAATTGATTTTTCCTCAGACCCTAACGGTAACAACAAAGAATAGTGAGAGAAATGCAAGTGTTATACAGCGTTACCTACAGCAACTGAGTGACTAAGATGCTTATTGTTATGTTAAGTAATCAAAAGTAGCTGCAGTCTTAAAAGAGTGGCAGATCAACCCTATTTAGGCATACTTTTTAAAATGGGTGTTCATCAGCTGTTTTCTTGTAGGAGGAATCAATTAGTAGAACTAAATTGTAGCACTGAGTAGTACATCAGCAAAAATAGATTAAGCGATCACAGCATCAGCAACTGTCATCTTCTCTCTGGAGAAACAAAGGCAGGTTTTAGCATCTTCATGGGCTACAAGGGACAGCATGGAAAGATGTGATAAGTGTATTTTTCTGTCTTTTAGACTTTTGGTAGTAACACAGGGGAACTGAAATCTGATAGTAAATTGTATAAGCACCACTGGTTTTCTCACTGATTACTGAGTTAAAATTTTCTGCAGTGCAATCAAACAATTGTCAAAGAAGCTTTGATTACACAGTGAACTATATACTTAGCATGTCAGTAATAAAACTCTGGTTAATCAAGCTCATGCTTCTTCCCCTCTTGACCTCACACCAGCAGCTCTCTAAAGCCCTCACAGGTTTGAGTGGAGCACTGCCATGAGACCTTCCTTGTCTTCTTGTACTACTGCAGCTGCATGGTGCAGGAACTTTCACCAGGGGGAAAGAGAACGGCGCCCCAGGAGCCATCTCGCACACCCAAACACCAACATGCCCCAGGCAGAGGAGCACACAGCTGTGCCAGAGACTGCTCTTCCCTCTGAGAGCTTTGTGGACCACCCCTGACGTGGCAGCCACTGGACACAGAGAAAGGACTATAGATGTGTAAGGTAATAACATGCCCTCATATCTGTTATTTACTTGAACCTAGTGATCTGTTCTGTGTTACATTCAGCCAGAGGGGAGCAGTAGAGCAGTGACAGGACAGACCGTGTTCTCCAGGCATCTCACTGAGCACAGCAAAGGTAGGCAGGGGAAAGGTTTTTCTTATGTGTCACTCAATGATGTTGAAG
Organism: Onychostruthus taczanowskii; assembly: GCF_017590055.1. Taxonomy (NCBI): domain Eukaryota; kingdom Metazoa; phylum Chordata; class Aves; order Passeriformes; family Passeridae; genus Onychostruthus; species Onychostruthus taczanowskii. The sequence continues at coordinate 8,383,128 of NW_024497629.1, forward strand.
ATCTTAGCACAGGTGAATGTGAAATGAAGATTTTACTTTGGTAATTAATAAAGTATCAGCTCATTATTTTCAATGCCACATGTTAAGTTATTAGTTAGTTATTGGTTTGATACACAGAGGTGCTGTCGAAGTGCAAACCTGTTGCTAGGTAGACTTAGAGAGGCTTAAGTCCTGTTAGTAAATAAGAATTATAACATGAACCTGGCTTTTTTTGTGAGAGGTTTTTGGCACTAAGAGTTCAGGTGGCCTATAAGTTCCTTAGACAGCTTTTGCAGCACGCAGTTTGGAAATCATCTGTTGTACAACTACATGTGTTTTCACAGGGGAGTGGTAGGTTTTTTACTAGCTCTTGCTGGATACCTAGGCATGGTGGTAATGAGACAGACTGGAGTGCAGCAGTGCCTCTGATAGAATCATACTCTCCTCACAGGTCTCTGGATTCAGAGAAGACCTCCATGGAGAATTATAAGGTGAGCTGCTGGGATGGACACAGCAGAAAGTTACCAGAGGCTAAGCGTGATGCAAGTGTACCCCAACTTACCCATTCAGCAATGCATATCTGTATGAGCTCTTCCTCATGGTAATGTAAACTGCATTATCATAGTTTTATAGAAGGACAAATAATCTCACATTTATTGTGGGACAAGGGCAGCTACTGCTAAAAAATTACTTGCCTGATTGTGTAGGTCCATCTTATTTCCACTGGCCAATCTGTTTTATTTAAAGTTCATGATAAAAGGTGCATTCAAAAATCCACCTTTATAAATATTTATCTTGTTATCTGAAAATTCTGCCACATTAGTACAGGCAGCAAAAGATAATGGAATATTTGTAATGTGTTTGTTTAGCTAGCAAAAACAAAATTGATAAAGCAAACTTGTGCCAGGAAGTTGGCTTTGCTTTGATAAATTATCCACAGAAGTCTTGTTCTCTAAAGGTTGGCTGATCAGTCAAGGTTCTCTGTGTTTTGTACAGCATCTGGCATGCACAGATATCTGCACAGTCACATAAGAGCTACCTCAATAACCACAGCATGCTTGCTCTTTGGTGTTACTACTTCTCACTTTTACTTCTTTGCCCAAATCCTCCATAACAATTTAGAGCAACAATTGCTCTAACAGCATTCTTCTTTATTACCAGCTTTGCATTTTGTAATTTGTAATTAATTTGTAATTAATTTGCTATTGGTCCACATCAACACAGACGAGGGCCATCTCTGCTCCCCAAGCTCTGCTCAAAGAACGAGGCTGCAGTTCAGAGCCTCCTCGCTTCCCTGGCAGGGGAGCTCCAGGCACAGGGACCTCCACGGGCTCTGCAGAGGCCTGGGATGTGTAACCACTTGAGAGATGAAGTCAGAGCTGGCAGGGGAATGTAAAGGGGTGTATTTGTAGCACCTTATAAGTACCTAAGTTAAGTGGTATGTCTTCCATGGCATCTAAGTCCAAGAGAATGTAAGAAATTGAGAAGATTTGTTCTGAGGGTTGAGCTTCTGGCTCCCTGCAGATGCCATGGGGAGAAAGTGTTGTGATCCCTAAATCCGACTGTTGCCAGCCCTGTGGCAGACTGAGCTGTCCACACTCCCCTGAGCTCAGGCACTGAAGTGGTCACAGCCTCAGAGAGCTGCCTGCAGATGGAAAGGTGTCTGTGTTCAGGCCAAGAGCTCTTTTTTCTGTTTGCTTAAATCCTGTTTGTGAACTAAGAGCCTGAACTTTCTGGTGTGGATTTGATGTATTTATAACTCATGAGACAAAATTTGAAAAAGCATGGGAGCTTACATGAAGGAAATCCCCAAACTCTTGGAAGGTGATAGATAAATAGCAACCCAAATTAGCTTTTATTCTTTAAACAGAAGACCGCTGCTAGGAGGAAAAGCTGATACCTTGGGGACTGCAAATCACAAGCAGATGCAGTGCTTCACTAACTGTCAACTGGTTCAACCTCTTCTGCTCATCTCTTAAGTGCCAGTAGTGCCTTTGTAACTCAGACACCATAGGAAATACATTTCTGCATAGCAAACAACTGGGAAAATATATCCAAATTAACTATAAGTTTCCATCTGAGCTTTTGTTTTTTGACTACTGCTTTATCACACACAGCACAATGGATTTATAAAAAGGATGTGGTGAGACATTATATTCATCTAGGGCCTGCACCACTCAGGTCTGAGTAGTTTATCCTACTGAATAGGGTCTGTGCTGTGATTTGTATTGGCAAGACTGGACCAGAACTATGAGTCATAGTATGTAAAGCATAGTCTGCTTTAGAGTTACTGTAAGGTTACATTTCTTATGAGACTCTCCAAAGGGAAGAAATTAGAATGATAGTCTTATTAGCATTCATAACTGTACTTACAAAATTTGGAAATATAAATTTAAGTACAGTACATGCAAGGTAAAAACAGGCTGAAAAACAACTATAGATAGTGTAAATCCTGTTGTGGATTCCCAACTCCTTTGGATTATCTCCCCAGCCATTTATAGACATCTGTCATGGTTTGACACTGGCCAAACACCAGGAACCCACGAGAGTCACTCACTCACCCTCCCCTGCCAAAGCTGGGCAGAGGAGAGGAAAAATTAACAAAGGGCTCATGAGCTGAGATAAGGACCAGAAGAAAACACTACAAGGGCAAAACAGGCTCAACATAAAGGTACAAAGTGAGTTTATTGCTAACAGAATCAGAGGAGGATAATGAGAAGTAAAATATGCCCTTAAAACACTGCTTCTTCCCCCAGTCCCTCCCTCCTTCCCACCACAATGCAGGGAGACAGGGCATGGGGGTTTGCTCAGTTCACCACCGAGATTTTCTTCTGCTTCTCTGGGAGAGGAGTCCTTCCCCTGTGAGGCCGTAGGGTCCCTCCCACAGGAGACAGTTCTCTGTGAACTTCTCCAGCATGGCTCCAGTATCATGAGCAGCAGGCCTACCACACCTGCTGCAAGGTGAACTCCCCTCCATGGGCACACAGTCCTCCCAAAACTGCTGCAACATGGGTCACTCCTCCATGGAGTGCAGTCCTCCAAGGACAGGCTGCTCCAGCCTGGGAGCAGGACCCCTCTCTCCACCGGGTCTCCTACTGGATCACAGCCTCCTCCAGGCATCCTGCTCTGGCATGGAAAACGGGCTGAGGGTGGATCTCTGCATTCCCCTGGATCCCCATGGGCTGAGGGTGGATCTCTGCATCCCCCTGGATCCCCACGGCCTGCAGGGGCACAGCTGCTTCACCATGCTCTCACCAGGGCCTGCAGAGGAATCTCGGCTCTGGCTCCTGGAGCAGCTCCTCCCGCTCCTTCTCCCCTGACCTTGGTGCCTCTGTTGTTTCCCTCACATGTTCTCACCTCCTCCTCTTCTCTCACTAAAAGAAAAAACTGTGTCCACTTTGTTTTAATTTTCTTCTTAAAGATGTAATCACAGAGGCATTACCAACATCTGTAATTGGCCCAGCCTTGGCCAGCAGCATGTCCATCTTCAAGGCCATCAGGGATTGGCTCTGCTGGATGTGGTGGAAGTTTCCAGCAGCTTCTCACGGAAACCATTGTGGTCCCTCCTCTACCAAAAACCAGGCCATGCAAAACCATTATCCTTGCACTTTCTGCTTCTATAAGCAGCCTCTTTGCAGTAAGAAAATGGTACAAATCTCAGAGAATAAGGCAATAACCTTGTGACTTCAGTTATTTGAAAAATATTACAACAAATTAGTTCTGTGTGCAGGCTATCAGTGTTGTGCTCTGGACATTATGCTTATCTTGTAGTAAATGCTCTGCAGGATTGAGAAGGATTTTTCAAGAGTAGAAACAAGTTTTTTGGTTAGGTGAGAGATTTTCAGTGGGCTAAAGTTTCACTAAACCAGGTAGATTATCTGCTGTTTCTCCTGAACTGAGGTGGAAAGCACACATCATGGATGGCATGATAATTTTCTGTCTCACTGGGCAATGCTTTGTGCATTTACTGTACAGAACCCCTCTACAGGATGCTGCAGAGTCAGCCAGTGCCCCATTCTCATGCAAGTCCCGACAATCACAGCTATTTGTGTGTGTCAAGTGAACTTGTTAAGCTTAGAAATAACATTACATTTTTTACTTAGTGAGTACTAAAATTATCAAAAGAAAAAAAAAAATTCCCTTTCATGAAGACAATTTCTAACTAGTAAATATTTTTTGGATTTGCTTTACTGCATCTTCTGCTGCAGGAAAAGACCTAGAGAGCAAATCGCCTGGAAATTCTTACATGGAAACACACTCATTATTGTCTTTAAGCAAGAGTAGTGGCAAACAGACCATGACTTCTCATTTCTAAAATCTAGATATTTCTTGATTACAAGTAGGAAATTAAGACTTGAGGTTTGGACTTGAGAAATTACTATTTTCAACCAGTGCATCCCTCAGTTACCCCTAAGGAGATGCTGAAATGTGCTTATGTGGGAACTATCTGTGCTTTGTTAGCTTGTGAATTTTGTACAAGCAGGTACTGGAATTAATATTGCCCATGTAAGCTAAAGAAGTTACACACATCCTGCAATTTGCACTATTGGGTCCCTTAACTGCATCTTTTCCATACTTGTCATCTAGAGAGAAACAGTGGTACAAGGAACATGAGATTTTTCTGAGTATCTCAGGTCAAGTTTAGGGAAGAGAAAGATATCAAAATAAATAACTGTATGTTATAACCAAATTTTCTTTTCTTTTCTTTTCTTTTCTTTTCTTTTCTTTTCTTTTCTTTTCTTTTCTTTTCTTTTCTTTTCTTTTTTTCAAAACCAAATATTACAAATCTGCAACAAGGAAAATTTAAGTTTATTAGCATTCAGGGGAAAAAAAAAGGATTAAGAATGTCCACTGCATTTTTTTTCACTACAGAGAACTAGCACCTATTTAGCTAATTCATCCTTCCTGGGTGTCTGTACTCCCTGAGAGCTGTGGCAGAGACATAATGAGATTCTGTTCCATCCAGTGCACCTCTCAACTTGTTCCTTGTTATATTCACCAGATTTCCTAAAGTTTTTTTGACATTGGTTCACTACTCTCATGGTGCTCTCATTTATAGCAATAGAGTATTTACTTTTGTCTCTTTTTACCCAAGGCTGTATTTACAAAACATCATTAAATTTCCAGGTAAAAACTGGCTCTTGGGTACAATTTCAAATAAAAAGCATGAAAGACAGATGAAATTCTAACATAAAAGCAAATTATTGAGAAAGAACTACTGGCACTGAGGATTATTTTAAACCATACATTTTGTGTGATTAATTAGTCAGGATTAGTTTCTACTGCAAATTTATGCAGTGGCTTGATCATTGAACTTCACTGATAATTACTTACTTGCATCCTCATAAAAAAGAGGAGATAAATGGTAGTTGATGAAAGGCTCTAATTTATTGTCCCTGCAGAAATAAAAACAAACTTTGCTTTTATACAGAATGGTCACACAGAGAATTTCTATTTTCTTGCTTTGAAAGTGGGATTGTTATTAACTGAAAGGAATTTTTTAACATAAAATAAGAGATAAACTGTTCTCTCACACTGAGATCAAACTATTCATTATCGCTTTGATATATTTTTTTAATAAAATGAAAAGGAATTTTTCTCTTTCAGATTACTTTAAAGTAGATTTTACAGAATATATAGAAGAAAAAATCCAGATCATTTCCTTCCTTCCTTCCTTCCTTCCTTCCTTCCTTCCTTCCTTCCTTCCTTCCTTCCTTCCTTCCTTCCTTCCTTCCTTCCTATTCCATATGAATATTTTATTGACTTCCCCATATTTAGGACTTCTAAAATAGTTGAAGGAAAGGAGAGGAATTCAATTTTACTGCACATTTCTCAGATGCCCCCCATTTGCAGACCCTGCTGGATTTTGATTATGAATATCTAAGAAATCGTAAACTCAATGCAAAATTTAGGGAAAAGGAAAACATTTCTGCATGTTTCTTTGGAAACTCATATGCCGTTTGCAATACAGGAGAGCCCAGGAGCTGTGCCTGGCTGTGCTTGTGACACAAGGCATTTACGTGGTAAAAAAAAAAAAAAAAAATGAGCCTCTAGTCTTTTCTCCAGAGAATTACATTTCATGTTCAACAGCACTAGTGGAACAGAACAAACAAAGCAGGGTTGAAAGAGGCAACTCCTCCGTGTATGTTTTGCATAGCATATTGTATATAAATGTAACAAAGAGATTAGAAGTGGGAACAGATTTGCTTCCAGTTTACTTGTTAGTTTTTGCTATAGCCTTCTGTAGGGCAAGCTAATCTTTAGGGTTTGGTCATGAACCATTTATTTAGTCAAGTTTTCTTGTGTTTTTCCTTTCTCGTTTGTGCATTTCTGGTTTTGAACTCTTTGAGCATAAAATCACAGTGACTCTTTTTACTCCTGTTTCAGATGAAAGAAAGAGTCCATTTTGAAATCTTTTCAATGGCTGAATTGAGCACAACACATTTTCAGCAAACAGCCCTTCTCCTCAAATCTCCTGGTTTAAATTTTCAATCACACAGTACTGCTGTTGTATGCCAAACCACTAATTATGCTGGTCCAAATAATCACCTCCAAATGGAGAGGGTGACAAAAAAAGTGCCCTTTTGCCAAGGATTTTACAAATCTTGAATCTGCTTGGAAGGGAGACAGAGAGAATATGGAGCCAAGGAGGAAAATGCCTTCAAGTAATTTTTGGTAATAGGTTTTGTCATTTTCAGTTATTTTTTAAATGATAATCCTTTGGCTATAGTGGAGAAATGGAACATCATGCTTGTCAATTAATGTAGAGTGCTTTACAAAAGATGCTATGACATTTCCTTCCCTGTCTACATCAATACAACAGTCTCATTAATAGCTCACTGGGGGTTTTTTTCCCCTCATGTTTTTACCATGAGGACAAGTATGGAGTCACCACTCTTTCTGTGGTGTGTGTTTACCTTCTCCCCATGCAGTATCTGTCTAGCCTCCCACGACTTAGTTCAAGACACGACTTTGGATTTCTGTTTGCTGCAGAGAGTCATAAATATGGATTTATGTAACCTAGTGTTTATTTAATGAATCCGGTGCTCATTACACTGGAAGTGAATTGTTAACTGCCTTTTCTGAAAATATGTTTAAAATAAGGGCCTTAGTTAACAACTGGCTTCAAGTGTCTCATATTTGGGGTAGCTGAGAATGAATTGCTAAGAGATGGGTACTACCCAATGGGCTCTGCACATCCTACCAGCAAATATGAATATTCAATATCACTATGAATTTTTAGGTGACAAGGAGCAGAAAATTCACTCTTTATATGACTTTCCCTGCTGCACAGGTGCTTTCACAGAAGAGTCAACCAGAAGAACTTAGATTTCTCTTCCTGTGAAGGGCTGTGTAAGACAAATTACTCAAACAGCAGGAGATACCTGTGTGTCTACCAGTCCTCATGGAGATTGGCAATACTGTGTATTGCAGAGAAGACTGAGTACTCTGCTTAGGAATTTTGGAAAAGAAATCACTGAGATGATTCGATATAGATAAATATGATAGGAATTACCACTATTTAAAAATAACAAAAATAGTAAAATGTGTATACGCCTAGGGAAAATGTTTGGATGCTGTTAGATTTAGTTTTGAATTGTTTATATGTCCTACCAAATGAACCTCATCTTCCATTTAGCGCAAAAGAACTTAAGCAATAATTCTGCAAAATAGTTAACTGGCAGAGATAGGTGGATTTAAGTCCATGTTTTCTGGTCTGCAGTAGAATGGAAAACACTTAACTTTATTAGCAGAAGAATAATGTGATTTGAGATAAACCTAAGACAAGATGCCAAGAAAACTGTGCAAGACATATTTCAGTGATGAAATGACAGTGCTAGGATCAGTACACACAAAATCTCTTTCCTTAATATTTTCTTTAACGACAAGATTTGCATTTGAAAGTGAAATGCTGTAATTTTGTGGGACTGACTAGATTGCTTTATTTGCCTCTTATTGTAGAAATCCCTGCTCTCTGATCCCATTCCTGAGGAATTCTAGGTCTATTACAGCTCTGCAATATCCATTGCTAGCTGTGCTTTCAAATGCTCTGTCCCTGAGAAGGACTTGGCAGTGAAACTTGGCAGTGAAAGGAGGCATTCCCAGATTCTTCTGCTGATAAAATTTGGTCTGACAAAGACTTTCCTCTCTATCTGACCTGTTTGGGACTGGACCTGTGAATTGAAAAAGTGCATGAAAATATGTGAGCTCAAAGTACCCTGAGTTTCTCCTCACCACTGCATTAGGGGGATTTTGTGAGCTCCAGATGCACCAGGGGGACTAAAAAGGCTGCTACAGGGTGCAGCCCTTGCCAGTTTGTGTGAAGTGGTAGTGAAGACCCAGGACATTCTGCCTAGTCCTGCCTGCAGGGTGGCAGTCTCTGAGCAACTGCAAACTCCTACAGCTGCTCTTGAATTCTCTCATTTAATCCTCTCACCCTTGTTCCCACCTGAGGTAAGCAGGAAAACAGCACCAGAAAAACCCCGAGAATAATAGAATATTTTTTATTTGGTTGAGGATTTTTGGGGTTGTGTTTGTTTGTTTGGGTTAGTATTTTGTTGTTGTTGTTGTTGGGGGGGGGGGGGGTTGGATGACTGGGTTTTTTTTTCTGTATCCTCTCTGTCTGTGCATAGAAGTTTAACCAATAGCCTCAAGCACTGCTCAGGAGAGAAGCAAGAACAGGTCTCTGTGATTCCACCGGGTAGTTTCTGTCTATGTTTACTCGAGTTTGGGAAAAATCACTCGCAAAGACTTTGATTGGTGCCCACAAATTATGTAAGAGAAATGCAGATAAAGACATACACATTTTGGGCAAGGAAGTGGTGAAAGTTTTTAAACAAAATCCACTCCCCTGTGAAATAACCTGGCATTGCTTGATAGCTGATCTGTGTGTGAGCTTTGAAGCTGATGCTTCCAATCTCCCATGGTTCAAATTGAACTCTGGTTCATCTGACCCATAGAGACACTTGATGTTTGCCTGATTGAGAACGGAGCCATATCAAAGCACTGGCATTTACATAATTAGCTATATGTAGCAAGCAGAGGTCTGAATTCACAATTCACTAACACAGAACTTGTAAAAAGCTGCTGGCCCTAAAGACAGGCTGGTGACTTCAAGCGGTCTTTGTCAGGCAGAAGCTCCCCATGGGGCTTATTTCCTGATCCACTGAGGTCTCCATGGATGGTTCATTGCCATTTCACCCCGATAGGAGATAACACCCTGCTGTTTCTTGGGACATCCCTGAAAACCACAGCCCTATGTTCTCTTACCTGACTCAACCACAGCTCCAGAAGAACTGCCATAATCAGTTGCATTGCTCAAAGATTGGAATTGTTCCAGCCTGTTGTTTGGGTTTTTTTCCCAACTAAAAGCCTATTTAAATTAATGTTGTTTGGCACAAACAGTAGCTGAACTAATTTCTTGCTCTCTCACAGCCTTGTTTGTGGTGCAGCATAGCGCTCCGTGTTGTCTGCTGTGTCTGCTTCCTCAACAGACTGCTCAGTGGAAAGGAAAATGCTACAATCAAAGTCATCACAGTGTAAATAGCAGTTTTCTTGAGTCTTCGTCTACAAGGAGACACCAAACTTTTCAAGTATTTGTGCCTTGCTTTTTCACATGCAGCCTTTAACTGTAAGGGTTATAAAGGAGAAAATGAATTTTTCTTTCCACAGCATGAGGTTTAAGTAGGATACAACTACAGAATACCGAAATTACCTCAGGAAAAATATCTGATATTTTTATAGAAAATATTAAATAATAATTAATAATTAAAGGCTAATGAACTTTCTTATTAGAAGGGACTACTCAGCCTGACTTTTCTGGAGGAGGACTAGTAGAGTCAGTTCAAAATAACTCTTGCGAAAAAACAAAATCTCTTGAAGTCAATACCACCCCTCTTTTTCTTCAATACTTAGCAGGTCCCCTGCACCACCTCTTAAGTGCAAGTTTTTAAACTTGGATTTTAATGTACCTCATATTTCTCGGTCAGATATCCATTTCAGAGGGACATTACAATCATGTGTGTGTGTTTGTGTGTATATATGTACACCCCAAAATGACGGCAGGTTCATTCCATATGTTAGGCACAAATAAGATGGTGAAATGCTTCTCTGCATCTCAGTAAAAATAAAATCCCAGAAAAGACTTGTGCTGATTCTGTGGATGTTATAATTGTGAATTGTTTACTGAGTGTGAGGTTACATTTGAGGGTGTCTCAACTGCTTTGAGTTGAATCTTTAGGTTACCTGTAAAGACATGCATTTGTAACTAAAATCTTCACTATATCCAGCCCCAAGTGGGTTTCTTGGTTAATGCATGTGATAGGAGTAATCTTTTATCCCTATGTGTCCGTAGACTATACAAGCATGATTTTCTGTTTTCTGTCTCAAAACATCCCTACCAAAGATTCAGCAAGCCTGGCTTGTTTCCAAAAAGCGTCCTTTGTGAGAATTAAAAGAGAATGTTTGGAACACTATATAATAAAAGCAAACAAAATACAGCAGAAATAATTTTTTATCTCAGCAAGAGCTGAAAATGAAAATAAATAAAGACTAAGTGCTGCTTACTGAAATTTCTCTGCAGTGTGCACAGAGCAGAAAATAAAATAATTTTGTTGGTCCTGTTATCATTCTTGAAAGCATGACACAAAGCAATGCTGATATGATACAGGTCCATCTGCCAGCCGGGGAAGAAGAAAAGAAAAAGCAATTAAGAACATTATAAATTTGGTTTGTTGCTCTGGGCTGGAAAGATCCAGTTAAGCATGCTGTGATTCTGAACAGAGAAGTACAGGAGACAAGCCAAGAGAGAATTCCTCTTGATATTATCACTTGACCTGTTTCCATTGCCTTGCACAACTCTCCCAGCCAAGGATATATCTGTAGCCAAATCACCTCTGGCTCTCAAAGCTAAAATCTGACAGTCTGTGTATAAATCCACACTCCTGAGGATGTGTGGGCTAAATACCATCCTGGACAACTTACTCTCCTAATCTGACCCTGTGAAAGAGCACCATTCTGCACACCTCACTGAAGACACACAGCCCTGATTTGTAGAGCATGAAACTAGGTGACCATTTTGACTTGTCCTGTTCCTTCTACCATCACCTTCATCAGGCAAATTTGCTTGATGTGTGAAACCAAGGGGTAAAAGTAACTCCTGCTCTGTGTAGGCAGTGAGAAATCCGTTCTTCTTCCAGGAAGAAGGCTCAGAATTAATTGTCTTGCAAATGATCTTGTATGTTTCGTCTATTTGCAAAATGCCAATTAACCAGCACTGACTTTCTGGGGGGAGAAAACACAGGCAAAGAACTGCTTCCATTGCACCTTTTGCACTTTGGTTTTGGTAGTCTCAGTGTCCTTGGTGATTCTGCACAGGACTCCAGTGGTATGCACGTAAAACAGCAATGGGAAATGAGCCTGTGAGAAATTAATCTAGACCACATTACTCTTAAGTAAGTGCATTGGGCATCTGGTACAGGTCCAGCCAGACACAGCTCCCTTGAAACCAAACCTTATCTTTATGTGTCACTGTAATCTGGAGGAAATGAACACAACAGAGCTCTAAAGTTATAGCTGCTTTACAGCATCGGTCCTTGCAAACTGATAATGTAGAATAACCCATTTCTCTGGGACTCTCTGGTTCCACCATTCCAGAGCTACTGTGACACAGTGCCCTAAGTGCATCAGTGAAGCACAGCCCATAAACCTGCTACCACTGCCTTAAAATCATTGCTTTGCTATGTGTAGGTCACCCTGAGCCTGCACTAATTGTACTGAACTGCAGTTATTTTTGAAGGCAGCATGGCTCATTTTTCCATCCCCTTCCCATCTCACACCTGCTTGGTGCACAGCCAGAGGCTCGCCCATGGACAGCTGCCCTGTGCCAGGGAGCAGATCTGCCACATCTGCCGAGGCACCAGCAGGCACAATTGTACCATTGGTGAGTCACAGCTTTGGGCAGGAGCAAAGCTGTCACCTGTTTGTATTAATAAATACAAAGGGAATAGTGTCAGGCCACTGTAGGCTTGGTGGTGCTTTGCAGTCTGACTCTGGGATCTGCCTGGGCTGGCTTAGTCATTCTTGTTTCCATGCTCATGTACAGCACAGAGGGGCCAACACCAAGGTCACACTGGCCAGCAATGGTGGCCACAGCACAGCAGCCTGGAAACAACCTCCACTGGCCATCAGGCACCCAAATCAGCAATAGCTTGGAGAATGCCACGTGCTGAGAACCGAGAATCAACCTGCCAGCACTCAGCTGAGCAGCTGCAGGCTGGGCACAGCCTTCAAGACGGATATTGCTGCAATCTGATGTGAAATTTGTGCCAGATTACCTCCATTCATTGAGAGAATAGAAAAAATGGCCATTTTATTGAGGGTGGAATTAAACTTGAATACAGAAAAAATATGAAACTAGTAGTCTAAATAGAATAAATCTTTTATAGTGTTCTCAGTGCTTTATAAATCATTACCAGCTAGTTCATGTTTGTGTGGAAGCTTTTTGTGAAAAGCTGATCTTCTCTTACTGCAAGCATTTTGCTCCTGTTCTGTGGGGGGAAAAAATGTTTGGTTCCATTTGTAGAATGAGGTTAGAAATATGATTTTGTGGAGAAATGGTGGGATTCTTGAGACAGAGCAGTAATAAAGAAACCTCAGAAAGAGAAGGTTATTAGCTCACCAATAAAGGATCATTTGACTCTGAAAATGTTGATTTGCTCTCCTTTTTTTTGTATGGTGCTGAAGAAACCAGAATTGGTTTTTAAATCTAATGATACAAATTGGAAATAAATTTCAAAGGTAAAATTAGAGGTAGATATGTAAAGAGCAATGTTGTACCTTTGAACTGGTAAGTTTAATTAAAAGACAGGTGTATCATAAGGGTTGTAAAGGAGCAAAGCCTGGATAAACACTCATAGTTCCTCTCAGTTTGGTTTTTTCCTGTTAGTAGAAATGGGTGAGCCTTCCTCATATAAGGCTTGTTACTTTCTCCTTTACTGGGCTGCCTGTTTTCTGAGAGCTTGGGAAGATCTCCATCCACTGTATAGGCACTTTGAATGACGCAAACAGAATTTTGGAAGGATTTTATTTCATTGTCTCTTTTGTAATTTTGCCTATTCATTTAACTTGAAATTTAAATCCTGTTTAAATTTATCATTAAACATCTTAGTTTACTTCCAGGATAGGTGCCACTATTTCTCATTTAGCAAATTAATGAACTGAGGCACAAAGTATGCAGCTGGGAGAGGTGATGCACCCACTAAGCACAGAGTACTTGTAGTACTCGTAGTAACTTGTTCCTGTAGTACCTGTAGTACTTGTTCCTGAGTGAGAAAGGACCTGATCTATGGCTGACAGGGACTGAGAATCACATGAAAAATGGGTCACTAGAGGAGGTGGGAATGATCTCAGGATCTTAGGAACTGGGTTTGGCTCTGAAACCAGCTGAAAAGAATGCAAATATTCTACTGGCCTGAGTGGGTTGCTTAAGGTCCCCACAATTTCACCTGTTTTGGCAGAATGTAATTTAATAATTTCTAATGGAGTTATCTGAATGAAAATAAAAGGCATCTCTTGCAGCACAAACCTCTAAAATAAGAAGTTTTATAAATTAATGCTTCAGTATTTCTGAAATATTATTGGTGTGGAAAAAAACATAGACTATTTAGAACAATATAAAAAAATTGTGCTAATTGATGCAAAGTTGAAATTTTATCCTGAGATTGTGAAAATACTTCTCCTTGTATTGTTTTATTAATTCCCAGTAGATGTAGGTTTAAAATGAAGTGCTGATTTGTCTCATGGAATTTAGCAGAATGAAGAAGCACAAAAATAATTAGTTTTGTTGTCTTCTATTTCAATGTACCATTGGTTATTTGAGAGTTTATTGTTTGAACAGGTTGTTACAGTGCATTGCTTCAGCTACCTTAATGCTTTGATAGAATAGAATGCTCCTATTTTTCCTAAATTTGCTAATCTTAGAATTCATTAAATTCAAAATGGTCTCTCATTTGAGCAAGAGATCAGTAATTTTATAGCAAATGAAAATCACTTATTGAACATGAGGCATAAAAATTCTAAGAATGTATTTATTGTATTTGTATATAACCAAGTAAACTGCTTTAAAATAAATATGAATATTATAGGTAGCTTTTTGCCGTTCCTGTTTTTCATCTCAAATGATTATTTCAAACACCAGATACTTATCTCCTTAATTCTTTTCCAAAATCCAATAATTGAAACAAATTTATGTTCCAAAATGGTAGCATGAGTGGATGCTTGTTGACACAGATAATACTATTTTCATGTTGCCATGATGCTGACGTGTCAGTTGTAGGCATTGAGGAGGTGGGTTGGGAAGCTCGAGCAGTTCAGGAGCAAGTTTTGATCAGGCTCTGGAGTGGTTGTAGATCCATGAGATTATTTATGACCTATAACTTCCGCTCTGCTGTTTAGTGTATATTCCTACAATGCACAAAATCCCATCCCACATCATTATTTGAAAATGATCCTTTGTACTCATGGACTGTGGGGGCTTCTTTAGGGATTTCTGAGGATTTAAGGAACACAAAATCCAGTGTCTTGTTTTCTAGACATTCAATGTTTCTGAAGGAAGAAGAAATATAATTTGAAGTTCTGTTGTTCTAGTTATAGGTGACCTAATATCACAGGTTGGGTGCATACAAAATTTTATTAAGTTCTGACTGAATGAGTTCCATGGCTGGTAAATCTCTCTTGGAGAGATCCAGGTGTATTAAAGTGCTTGGTTGCTTTAGGATGTGAATGTAAATGGCAAAACTCATTTTATGAGCTTCATTATTTCTGGAGTGAGGCTTCTCATACAGCTTATTAATGTACCTGATTTTTATTATCTTTTCCTCAATAAAAGCCTCTTTCTTAATAGGTATTTTGACACTGAAGTTTAATGGCATTTAAAAAGATGACAGAGCCAGGCAGAGAAATTGCAAGTCATATGTATTAAATTGTTCAGTCATGAAAAGATATTCCATCCTAAAAATGGAATCAGTGCTGTTCTTTTTCCATTTAGGTTTTCGGTTTTGCTCTGGTAGTTTGAACATATTACTCTGGATAAAATAATTTTCTTTTGCTTTTAGGAATAATTTTTTTTCTGCTTATCCACAAACTAGAAGAGTGAGAGAGACAGCAGCTAGAGAATCCCAAGAACATTTATGTTTTTTGAGCACTTACAAAATCTGTATCAATCAATTTGATAAAACAAAGTCTTCCAGCATGAAAGCCCCTAATAGTATATTACTCTATGGATAGCTATTCCTTTATTTGTACAAGCCTTTGAAAATACACTGGATCATCATATTAGTATAATATTTGACCAGGTGACCTTCCAATTCCGAAGGAAAACCAGGTCAAACTTCTTATTGTCAAGATTCTGCTGGCTTCTATTCTTCTCTGCCTCATTGACTTGGGTCAGTAATTCAGATAAGACTTCTTCTGTGGATTTATAACAGAATATTTTCTCTTTAAATTTTTTTCAATATATTTTTCATTTTCAAAAAAGTTCTCTGCATTTTAAATGGATGCATGTATTTAAGCTGACATTAATTTTCATAACGAACATGAAAATGTAATATACATTGCCAGCTCAAGCTCATTACTGTGCTATTTAAAAAACTTTCATAGCCATATTTGTGCTTAAATAAATATTCTCTTTTTCTTAACGACCTGCATTACTTACAGACAGCGATATGCTCTTGCTGTAGGCAGAGGGAGCACCAATTTTCTGATGGCTTGAAGCTTTTCACCCTGTAGATGTGGCTGCAAAAGGATTGAGGATGTAGCCCTGTGGAGAACATAGGTTTTTCCAGCATGTATAGAGCAGTATAAACTTCATGCATGTGTTCTCTTCTTGGAAATGTCTGTCTGGTTAACACATGTTTTCTGGCTCTGAAATGCCACACTTCTGCAATATGTTCTCAGCATAACTCTGGATGAGTGCCTGTGTGAATGGAGGCGCTTGCAGTGAAGGAGTAATGTGATCTTCTGAATAGATTAATATGAATGGGAGCACTTTGGAAGCAGAGATGGGACAGACTTGTGAAGGATTTTCATTCCATTTGCAGGAATTATTTGTAGTCATTACTCATTTTCCAGGGTGTTGCACCACTTAATGCAAAAGTCTATCTTTCTCCTAGGGGACGGGCTTGTGAGAGGATTTCATCTTGTACAGTAAGCAGCATAACTTGCTTTTCTCTCTGGTGGTTTTATGGTGGTCTCTAGGTTCTTATCACCTGGATATATGAATATGTACTGGCCAATCAGCTTGTTTCATTGTAAGGACAGATGCAGTCAGAGTAATGAAGATAATTTTATTTGTGTTTAGACTCTAAATATTCTTTAGAAGTCCTGGCAAACTGCTGTGAAAAGGGAAGCAGGATCACAGAATCAACTGCTTTGGGATAGACTTCAGGGACCCTCTGTCCAACTTCTTGCTGCAAGCAGGGTCATTTCTGAGTTCAGCCCAGCCTGCTCAGAGCTTTACCCATGTGGTCTTGAGCTCTCCAAGGCCAAAGTGGGACTGCCTCTCCCGGCGGTCTGGTCTCCTGACTGTCCTCAGTGAAATTCCCTATATCCAGCTGGAATCTATTTCAATGTATGACTCCTGCCTCTCACTCTCCTACTGTGGATTATCGTGAGGAGCCCATCTCAGCTCCTTGATAACCCTCCAGGTGGGTAGGGCCAGGCTGCTGTGAGACCCTCCTGAAGCTGTTCTTTACCCAGGCTGAACAAGCCCAGCTCCCTTCAGCTCTGCTCACAGGACAAGTCCTCCAGCCCTGACCAACTTGGTGGCCTCCATTAGACTTTTCCAAGTTTGTCAATGACTTTAGATACCAGGCCAGAAACACTGCAGAAATAATTGCAGAAACAAGATCTTGAACTTGTGTTTGTCACTTGAACGTTTTTATACCAATTCTTTCTCTTGCTGTTCATTGAGCAAGAACCTGTCACCACTTTTAAGAAAGAAAAATCTATTATCACTCCATAAGATGCATTGCTTATAACAGCTATCCTCTTGGAATTTCATTAAAGACATTATAATCATTTTTCCTACAGTGTCTTCTTTTCATCTTCTTTGCCAAACTCCATGGATGGCAGACGCTTTTCAGGATTAATGAATAGTGATAACATCATTAGTCACTATCTCAAGATCCAATAATCCTTTAAAGGAGTGATGTGAAAGTCAATAGGTAAATGAGAAAAGGCTTTTAAATTGCTTCCTGTCTCTAACAAGTCAATAAAGCCGTCAGTGGGAGGGTGAGCATCGCTGTGTCTCAGTCTAACAGCAGCAGAGGCTTCTCAGGCAGCAGGTTGTACCAGGACAGATGAGAGACAGCAACGTTTCAAGCTACTTCCAGGCTGAGCTGCAGAAGAGGTCTTTTTTCCACTCAGGGTGGCAAGCTGCATGGAAAGGATAGTGCCTTCTCTGTCTTTATTTCTAACTGACTTCTGAAAAAATATGTCACCATTGAAGGATGAATTGCAGATGGTACCAAACTGGGAGCTACCCTGGAGTACAGGTCTGCTGGTCATAAAGACCTTGAACCACCTTTTCTCCTTCAAAATGGAGTAAAAGGGATTAAAGAAGTGGGCAATGATGTGGAAGTTGAAGAGCTGGGCTGGCATAAGAAAAATACTCATGTCTTATTCCAGCCATTTGCATCCCCACCCCTTAGGTTGTGGAGCTGCAAATTCTACACAAAGTAGGATTAAAACATTAAAGAAAAGTAAACTACCATGCTAGAATAAAGAAATATTTCTGCTTGTTTAGAAGCAAGGCAGGTCCTTCACATGTGTCCCTTTCTCCTGTGCTTTTCCTTGACAGTTTGGAGAAAAGCTGCATTATTCCATGCAGCTTAAAGTAGTCCTGTATCAGCCCAGGGCTCTCTCCTTGCAGGAAAAGCTGCCTTTTAATTTCTGACTGTGTCTAAAATAAAGAAAGTTCATTCTTGACAGTCTTTTTTATTTTTTCACAGAAAACTAAATTATCAGGTAAGCTTCTTAGGACATTTTCCCTCCCTTCTTCTCCCTTAGGCAATTTGGTTTAACACTTAGCTTTGTTGGAATTGTCCAAGAGTAACTGCACATTAGGAAAGCTGGGACATCCCTTTAGTACAGCCTGAAAAGTGATTTGTGTCAATGCTTTAGGAACAAGAGCTGAATGGGGAACTAATTCCCTGTATAGAGCAGGGCTCTCCTGCTGCCTGTCAGCAAGCTGGATGGCTAGGATGAGTCTGCTGGGCATGTGATTTTGCCTAGAGAGCAGAGATAGAAGGTTTTTATATCAGTTTGTGCAGCCACCCGCCACCTCCTTTGCTTGTGTGTGTGCAGGCACCAGTATTAGACACCAGCACACCCATGTCCATCTCAGGGCAGGGAGTGGAGAGCTTGGATCCCCCTTCCACCACCAGGACAGTCAGAAACCAAAGCACTTTCAACACTCTTTGGTGAAAATCCAGACATGCCATCTCTTAGTATCCACTTTTCTTCAAGGGAAAGCAATAATTCTTATATATACCTCTTACTTAACATTACATCCATGAACTTCAGATATTTTTATAACCAATTAAATAAATGTACAGGTGCTCCTCTCCATTTATTTCACAAATCTTTAAAAACAATTAACTCTTTTCTCATTTGCTTAACTTAAGATCAGAAACCAGAAATCAGTTGTTATCTCATAGAGGTTTTAAATAATAGGCATTCACTGCAGTGATTTATAATGCCATCCCTAGCCTTGGATTACTTGGCAGTAATTAAACCATGTGTTTAAGTTCCTGAACTATTAGAAAATATGTTAGAATGGAAGAATGTTTTTTCATCATGTCCCATACAAAAATATTCTCTTAATTCACAAGCCACAACCTTAGTGCAATCTCCTTGGTTTTCTTGCAGGTACCCATCAGAAGTAACCACAGAAAAGCAGTATATCAATGAGAACAATACAGTGGGTTTATTTCGTTGCAATTATTGCTGTTTTCAGTTTCATTGAGACTTTTTTTGTAGGACTCATTAACAATAATTACCAGCTGGAAATTAAAGGGACAGGATATATAGCCATAATTTTTCATGAACATGTAATATCCTTCTGTGCTGCATTTTTTTCCAATTAAGTGAGTCAAGTTTGTGCAGGTTGGGGAAGAAATAACAGAATAGCAATTTCATTCTGAGGTAAATGGGTAAATAGGGATATGGGAATAGATTGAAGCTCATCAAGGAGTTGGCTTCATAGCTTCATAGTTGTCAGCCTCTGAGTTGCAAATGGGTGACACTCTGCCAATAAACATATTCAGCACCATACAGAAAGTAACTAGTAATAGAAAAAATATTTTTGACATAAATTCAAAGGAGAAAAATCTAAATATAAGTTAGTAATAGATATACCTGATGGTAAATGTAACTATTGAAAGATTCTTCAGTTACAACTGTACAAACTTTTCTGAAAGTACTTAAAAATATTTGTCATCAATCCTGCAAGACTGACTGTGTTCATACATATATATGTGTGTATACAAACATACACACATACATGTATGCACCACCACTACTCATGCTCACTTTGTTGTTAGCAAATGACTGGCAGTGCTAAAAGTAACAAAAGGACTTTCATCATATTGAATTAAAGTCACACAAAGGAAATTGGAAAATGGAGCTTTGTGAGGAGATGGAATAAAAATATAAAAGGTCTCTCACCCCCTTCCCTTTTGCCTCTCCATTCTGTAGTGTCTTTCTCTGTACTGCTTTTTATTCTTCTGCTCTCTATTGCCCTTCTAAATCCTATGCTACTCCCACCTATTCTCCTCCTCTGCTTTCATACTAACTGGCAGTACATCCTTTCATGTTCTCATCAAGCCTGGACAAGTGGCAAATGCTCTCTCTCTCATGCACACTGACTTTTCTCATTGTTCTTAGCTGAAAAGGTGCAACTGTGCCAGCTTTTCAAGACATTTCAGATGGGATTTTTCAGGGTGATGAATCAGACTCATTTTGTTCTCCAGTCATTGCACTGCAGCTTTGATGTTTCTGTTCTTCCCAGTAACGTGTCAATGACAATATCTTTTCTGCAATATAACACCATACCAGGCAGTCTGATGGAGGGATAAGTTCACAACATGACTGCTACCAAGAGTTAATGCTATTTTGACAGTAGTAAAATCTGTGTCTGTCACTCCATCTGTAATAAACAGGAGATGATGTCACATCATTTCTATGCAGGGCCACAGCATGGACTAAAGAACATGATGCTAAGCTCATGCGTGGCACTAAACATCATGGAGCTACAGCACTACTTGAACTTCAGCTGATTCATCTTATGATTAAAAAAATGAGCATGAAGCAATTGAGTAAATGTTTGCAAATATTTTGCCACTGAATTTAAATCACAGATTTATTGCAATAATAAACATGAGAGTGCATCTTGATAGTTTGTTAATTGAGTTATGTGGGTGGTTAGCCTTTTATTTTTATTCAAGTGATTCTGTATGTGAAATCACATGATTTAGTTATTTAGTCCGTAGTAAGAATACTGACTGTGGTCATCAGTTGTCCCAAGTGATCTTCACTCCTTTTGAAATCCCAGGACAATAACATCAGAGTTATTACACAGAGTTTTGTTTGTTCAAATTGAATATGCATGAGAAGCTGTCGAGAGAAAGCTAGGCAAGACAACACTTCTGTTAAAATGCTGTGGAATTAATGGAGTTAGAAACAATCTTTAAGTATTATTACAGAGCAAAATTTTGTACTGAAATGGTTTATGAAAATGTCACTCTAACATTCCACTATCAATATTAAACCTGGAAGGTAAATCTCTTTGCAAACTAAGAAAAAAAGTTAATTGGCTTGATCTAGCCTCATCAGCTGGGACACATTAACCACACTCTTCCCAGCCATTGTTGAAAGACTCCTGAATTTACATTTCCAGAATAGGAGATGACAGCACAGTTTATAATGCTGTCTCCATTTACATGAGGGATCAGGGACTTGGAGAGGAAGGCTTTTCAGGCAGGGAGAACAGAAAGGGGAGCTGTGCAGAGCAGTGGCTGCTCTGTCAGGGTTATGGGCTGCACGAGTCAAGGCTGCAGGAGCTGCTGGAGTGTCTCTTGCATTTTGGAAAACAGTCACCATTCTGCTCCCATGGCTGTTTCTGATCCAGTGCCAGAGCACATGGCCCACTGCTGATTTTTGTCTCATTTTCTACTGACACAACTGGCACAAATTCTCTTTTGATCTGTGAGATCAGAAACAGATGTTGGGTAATTTAGCTTGATGATTTGAGGACAGGATTTGGTAATGTTAGGTGTATAGTTGAACTCAGTGTTAAAGGTTTTTCTCCAGTCTGAATGATTCTATGATTTAAAGGTAGGGGTCCAGCAGCCAGATCCAGACGCCCCCTGATCTAACAGGAAGCCTGAAATTCATGCCATCATGCTTGTGCCACAGACTGTGGGACCATCCTTAATACCATGTGATTAAGGTACCTTTATTCATATCTGATAGGTGGGGTTTTTTCTAACCAAGCAGCAAGGGAGAAACTCATTCTATGCTTCTTTTGTAGCAGAAAACTCTTCAGTTGCAGGTTTTAGTGGTTTTTTTGGTTTTTTTGGTTTTTTTTGTTTGTTTGTTTGGTTTTTGTTTTTGTGGTTTTTTTTTTTTTTTTTGTTTTTATAACAAGACCGTTCTCTTTGCTTTTCCTCAACAAAGTCTTCTGTACCTCACAATGTGATTACAAATTCAGGAAGCAGAGAGCAGAAGTGAAGGTTCAGGTCAGCATTAAGACACTGTGCACTCTCAGATCCCTCTGGAGCCAGTTGAGATCAGCTCAAAGCTGATGGTGGAGCCCAGCAGGCAGCTGAAGTTCCAGGAACCATGTTCAAGCAGACACAAGGGCTGGGATTCATTTGCCCAAACACAGACATCTATTATCAGTTCAGGTGCTGTGAAGCACCTTTCTTGGCATCTTGAAGGCACTCCAGAAAGGCTCATGTGCTCCCTAGAGTGTATTTGCCATCCCTTGCAGATGTCTCAAGACATCTCATCCTGTCTGGATGTGCTCCTGGACAACCAGCTTCAACTGGCTGTTCTTGAGCAGAGGGATTGAACTGGGGGATTTCAAAAGGTTTCTTCCAACCTAAATGATTCTGTGGTCTCAGCTGGAAACAAATTCCAGTGCATTGGGCACCTGAAAGTCCTGCTCTGCCAAAATCCCCTGACAGTGATTCAGCTGGATTCATTTGAGGATGTTTAGGAGTCTCATACCCCATGAGATGCTTTTCACCTCTCTGGGGCAGAACAGCACTTATGGAAAATATGCATAATTTCATGCCAGGCCAGGAGGGACACCCTCACCATCTCAGGTACACTGGGTACTACCATTTGAGTGACTGACTTCTCAGAAGTCACCTCTTTTGAAATATTATGTAGTCAAGAGTCCAGATGGCAAAATCCGCCCCTCCAAAATTAATTCCTTCCGTGGTAAGATAATTCCTTGCTATGACATTGTGCATCTCCTTAGAGTATGCTACCCTTACACTTTATGCTTTTGTCTGTTACATTAACAAGCCCTCAGCTACCTGGAACTTCTATTCTGTGCTGGTGCTTGATCAAGTCATCTGTATTGATCAACTTGATCAACTCATCAACTATTCTTTGGCAAACTAGGAAACAAAACAAAACAAAAATTATATTTTTTAAATTATTTAAGGCAGATCATTCAGATTGCAGCCTTTCATTCCTGCAGCCTTTACCAGGAAAGTTTTTTGAGTCATTAAATACTAAAGTATTGGAAGATCTCCTGAATGCCAGAGGACATGGCTTACTGCGGTGGTGTGTGTCTTTTGTCACTTGATCAGAACGAGGCAGATGAGCCAGCAATTGAATTCTGGTGATATTTCACTGGAGCAAGCATTGTTTCCCATTAAATTGTAGCAATGGTACAGTCTGAACAGGAGAGAAAGCAGTGGAATCAAATTAACTATGAAAAAAGCTGTTTTCACTTTAGTCTCTGTTTATAAATGAAGTAATACCTAGAGACACCCCAAATGCCCATCATCCTCCCTTACTGACTGTTCATTAGGAAGAAATCTCTTTTTTTTTGTAGAAAACATTTCCTAACACAGTGATAGTGCAGCACAGGGAAATGGCCCATACATTCCCTGAGCAGAAGAGGAGCTGCAGCCCCAGGTTGCAGATTTGAGTCCTTGGGTAAGGCACATTTCCAATCCTGAAGCCCACCGACATGATCCTTGCCTTCCTACTGAAGCTGGAAGTGGCTTCTCCTCATTACAGGACTGATGCACAGAAGATCCTTTGTGTTTTGTTGCATCCTATGACTTGGATTGATGTGGCAGTGAATTAGGTTGAAATCTGGGATTTTAGATTAGTTAGTTGTATTCCACTTCTAATCTTAGGCTGCCCAAGAATCAGTGGTGTTGGACTGCACAATAATATTTTTTCCTTGATGATCAAAATTAAAATTTTCAGTCTACAAAATGTACAAATTTGAATGAGAAAGCTCAGCCCAGAAGGGAGTGTACCAGAAAATTATCTCCCTCTCCCCCACAACTATGTCATCACTATTATCTCATTTACCCTGGAACAGTAAGAAATGTAGAGGAATCCAGTTATCTCACTTTATTTCCCTTGGTGGATGTCACAGAATATCTCATGACCTATCAAGCGTCTCAAAGCAATGTGGGGATTTCAGCAAACAGCCAGTTTACTTACAAGTGGTTGCAACTTCACATTGAACAAGGCTTTTTATTTTCCCCTCCAAAATTCCTGATGATAGAGTTGTGAGCTTCTCAGGGTGGCACAGGTTATCATATGACAGCTAAAGCAGCAAAGCCAAGTGTCACTGTCACATGCTCTGACACATGCGAGTCCCAGTCACGAACCTGAATGTTATCACACTGGGGCTGTCTACAGCCCTGCGATTAAAAAATGTTCCCCTCCAGAAAAATAAACTTTGTCATCCCTAAGGTTTAGCTGAGGGAAAAATCTTGAGTCTCCAAGGCTGCCCTACTTACCTCCTATGATATTTCTTGTACTTTAAACCTCATGGAATTTTGGTCAATAGTGGTTTCTGTATGGGGAGTAGGAAGGGACAGACCTCTTTTGAGGCAATATCAGACACAACCATCCTTTGCCCCCCACCAGCTCACTGCCAGCCAATGCTTAAGGGGCAGTCAGATGAGTGGAGGGAAGAGGGCCTTGGATGCCTCTCCTGATGACTCCTGGGTGGCTGAGCCAAGCTCTGCTCTCAGCCAAGCCTGCATGCACCCTCTCCACTCAGCCCCCAGATGGTCACTGCAGATCTTTGTAGCTTCTTTACACCTCTTTTCCAACTTAGAAACATTTCTGCAGATGAGTTGCATCAGATGTGGGAGATCTCACTTTGATGCATCTTCGAGATGCTCAGGTCTCATGTGAGCAGCTGTGACAGTGAGAACCCCAACACGAGGACTACAACAACAGCTCCAGTGGGCAAGGATGAAGTCCAGCTGGCAGCTTAGGTTCACTCCTCCAGCCAAGGCAGTACAAATGTGCCCTATGTGAGTCACAGCAGGGATGATGTTGTACGGCAGCAATTAATTTGTTTCTAAGGCAAACGAGTCCAAATGGTAAAGGCTTGTGCGAATGGAATTTACTGTTCCAATATAAATAAGGAACTGGCAAACAATAACCACTCCAGCCTGAAAGTCCAGCCAGCAATTGGTTGACATTTGGGCTGCAGAGAGTTTGCAGATTCCCCACGAGTTGGAGAGGAGCTCTGTTTTGCAGCAACAATTGATTTATTACTGTGACAACGAGTAGAAATAGAAGGACCTGCTGGCAGACAAGGGTGTGATTTGTTCCTGTGCAAACAAACAAGCAGTGTCCAGCTGGCCAGTGGCCATTGCCAAGCAAAAGCCCAGGGGAGGATGCAGGTTTTATCTCCTCTCTGCTTGAGTTTTACCCACTAAACAGTGATGGAATTAGGGTGGGGTTTTTTGGGATTTTTTGTTTGTGTTTTTTTTGTTTGTTTGTTTTTTTGGTTTTTTTGTTTTTGTTTTTGTTTTGTTTGTTTGCTTGTTTGGGTTTTTTTATTTATTGTACAAAACCAGACTTGTAATTAGTAATGTTTCTACAAAATGAGTAAGTAAGGGGGAGGCAAAGGTCAGGCTGTCTTCTCGATATTTCACTCCTCAAGCAGTAGGACGACACTTTATCTGTTATTCATGAGCAGAAAATAATTCTCATTTGTATTGCAGCAGCCCCTGTAAGGACCAATCAAGGTCCCATTGTGCTGATGCCTGATTGGTGGCCGTGAGCAGAAAATTGCTGGTGCCTGCTTGGATGCAGTTCAGAAACTTCCATTTTTTTGCCATGTAAGGTTTAACATGAGCACATTCTGATCAGCAAAGCACGTAAGTGCACGTTTAAAGCAATCTCTTTCCAGCCAAATGCCTCCATGTTTCAGTTCTCTCAAAGAGAGGGGAATTTAAACGCGCACAGAAATGTTCACCTAGGGCTGAGCATTCAGACAGGGCTGCTGCATATGGGCCTCACATCTTCTGTGTGTTCCATGTATGAAAGAGAGTTTTCTTCTGATGCAGCGTTTGGGGGATGAGGGGACAACATGTCCAAGTGAAGTTTCAAGCCAGTTTATTTTCTTTCCTGGGCATGTTCTAAGCCTGCCCCACTGAACTGACACCGTTCAGAGAGCTGCACTCAGTGGGATCACACGAGTCATTTGACAAATGTGTCAGGGGTGTGAGCATCAAGACAGATGAATCATTTCCATTTCAAAACATTGAAGTGTAATAGACTGAAATTAAGGTATGAGAAATGAGGGTGAATGAAAATAAAAACATGCCAGTGAAAAGAGATGTCTGATTTTGGAGTAACCTGGATGGAACAAGGGAAGAAACCAAAATGGCATGTAGCATTTCATGGTGGTTAATATTGATTTCATGGTGGTTGATATTGACTAAGTCAGAAGAGATAATCCTTTTCTGGTTGACAATGGACAAGCTGAGACTTCAGGGATATGAGTAGTTAAAATCAATAAGACAATGAATATATCATCTATGTGAATACAGAGAAGAACATTTGTGGTGTATCATTTTTGCTGCAAAAGTAATAATAAGGAAAAATCAACAGAGACCAATAGCTAGCTACAAGTACTTCATATTCTGGATGTTGTGCAAAACAGCCATTATTTACTATGCTAGTAAGCCTGGAAAACATTGACTTTGTAAAGGTGATAATAGTAATGCAGTGGAAACATTGTCTGGGATCAGTGGAGTGCATCATACTGATAAAGAATTTCTCTGTAATGCTCTTATAGTAATTGAAGCTGCAGTTTGTTCCTTGCACAGTAAAACAGTCTGAGGCTGGCAGAAGGTTTACTAAAACTTCCCTGTGCAGTGCTGAGCAATTTGCTGCCTTCTTCCAGTGACTGCTCACCTGAGTTTCCACAGCTTTGAGAGCCCCAACAGAACCTGGGAGCTCTAGCACAGACTCTAATGAATATAGATAATTTCCATTTTTAAGACATTTCACTGTTGTGGAGTGTACAGGTTACTTCCTTATACAACAGGGAATCAGAGCACGTTGTACTTAAAACCCAAAGCACTGGGGTCAGCATTTGTGTGCTTCATTATCAATGAAATCAGTAAAGGGATTCACTGAAAATAAGAGGATTTTTGTAGGGATATACAGCATACATTCAGTCTTTCTTTCCATTTTGAGATTTAAAAAATAAAAAAAAATAAAAAAATCTTGTCTACTTAGACTCCTCTAATGATTTCCCTTCCTTTCTGCTTTTATTATACATCTTTAACTGACCAGCATGATTTAGCAGTATTTGACTGTCAGCATGTTAAAAAGATATTCAAGGTTACCTTTACCTTGGGAAGAAAAAAAAGCAACTTTAAAACACTGGCAGCTTTCTCACCTATATACAAAAGCAACAAGAAAAGAAACAATTAAATGGCACAGCTTCTCCTGGAGCACTCAGACCTTTCCATCATTTTTATTTTCCTCTTAGTAATTTATACAAGCTTGCCTTGTACATTAGTCTGGCTCGCTTGACTCCATCATTCCTATAAAATTCCTAACGCAGGCAAAGCTCCCACTGAATTCAAACCTAATACAGTTCATTGCTGGAAGAGAAACCAATTTTGGTTTTAGTGAGATATCTACAGCTGAAGCAAGTGTATTTAATATACACTGTCCTGAGCTGACTTTCACACTAGTGTTATGTTCCTGCAACTCCCAGTGAAGTTTGGTTTACACCAGGCAGTGCAGAACTTATTACCACATCATTAAGAACCTCTGTCTTAAAGGGAAAATGTCTTGTGTAAGTTGGTGTGGAAGGAAACACTGATATTCCCAAATGGACAGTCTAGGTAAAATAGTTGAATGGAGAGCAAGCCAGTTCCTCAGAAACCTGGGTGGGTAACAAGTGCATTCTCCTGTGCATGTGCCCAGTAACTGTGTGAGGAATTGTAAGGTTTTTTGGTGGATATAGGACCAAGGGCTGCATTGAAAAGGAGGAGGGAGGAAGTAATTCTGCGTGGTATAATTCACAGGAGACTCTGTTCTATCTGTTTGAGCATATCTGGCAATGCAGGTGTGGCTGGAAGAGGGTTGTGGGGTTTATTCACAGAATATTCTGAGTTGGAAGGGGCCCACAAGGACCACCAAGCCCAGCTACTAAATGAAAGCCCTGTATGGGGATCAAACCCACAACCTTGGCATTATTAGCACCCTGCTCTAACCAGCTGAGCTAATCTCAGTGGATTTGTGTCTTCTAGTATAGCTAATTGTTAATTTCTATTCCTTAACCTCCCTTTTTATGGATATTTGAATGTTCTGTTTCAACAAACACCTGTTTGTGACTATTTTATTCAGTCTCAGGTGAGCATTTTGAGTAGTTATTTGAAAAATCCATATACAGAGAGTACTTGAGACTGAAAACAGTCTTGGTTTCTCCTCTTTAGCATTTTTATTAGCTAAATTTTATTTAGCATTTTTATTAACATAGAAATAGTACATTAGGCAAAAAGAAATCTGCCCAAAGGGTTACTGAAACAGCATCACTGTCAGCTTCACCTGCCAAAAGTGCTGAGTGCCCTTAGCACAGCAAGGGACAGATGGGCCATGATGCCTGGTCCTCAGCCCTCCTTCTCTTTGACAGCAGCTGGCTCTGCCTCCACATGTTCACCTCAACCCATGCACAGCCCAGAGAGGCCAGTGCAATTAACCTGGTGTGGCACTGCCACACTGCAGGACTGGGGTGCTCTCCCATGTGCACAACAGCAGAAAACAGTGGTGTTCTACTACTGCCCATCATTTTGTTGGGTTTTTTATAAAGTCTCTTCAAATCATATATACATGTCAATCCAGCAATGAAACCCCAGCTGCTGATGGCTGTTTCTGCCTGAACCTGAGCCTGTCTCCAAAGTGAAGGTGGTTGTGACATGCCAGCCAGAGTGTGGTGTGGGCTGACGTGTTAAAACACCTATCACTTCCATAAGACTAGTGCTGTGTATCACTAAATATTCCAGCCATCTCCCACACTTCTAGCAGCAATTTCCACTCTATTAAGTTCTACAGTTTATGGTGTTGAGGAAGCTAGAAACAGGCTTCATTTTACCTACAGTTTAGCAATCTTCACCAATCTAACATTGGCTGGGTTATTAAATAAAGGCTATTGAATCAGATGTTGCTAGCAGCTATTTGATGTCAAACCTGGATTTAACCTGCATTTACAGCTGTGGTTGATGTTATTTGGGAACTAAAATTTTTTTTGCTTCAAGTTTTAACTCTATATTACAGGTTGTTTTAAGGATTCTAAGTGTTTTAGAAGCAGCCAGGGCTGGATGCTAGGACAGATGTCCCACAGGATAACTTCTAGACAGGACAGTTTGATCTGCTCACTGTGCTCTGAAATTGCTTGAATGGTGAACTGAGGAACTTCTGTATAAGAAGGGATCTCAGCTAAAATTACAGTAGCTCTGTTTTGTTCTCCATAATTCTGGTCAGTGGGGTTTCCATAGAAGAGTACTACTTTTTTTTTCCCAGACTCCCAATTTCTTATGGAAACAGTGACCCCTTTCCTTCATACACCTGTGAGTCCAAAGTAGAGTCCTTGTGCAGCAAGAGTAAGGAGAGATCCAGGTGGTTTATTTGGATTTTTCTGCACTTGGATGTATTCAGGCTATCCCAGTCCTGATTCCCAGGTGAAGGGTATTAAACATGAGGGACAGGGCTCCCCTGAGAGACAGTTGTGCTACAGAGTTTCCCATGTGTGTCTGGAGATGGTCTCACTTGGAATGCCTTGCACTCATTAATTTAGTTGTGTTGACTCAGCCAAAGTGCCCACAAAGTGCTGGGAAGAGCTGCATGTGGGGAAGGCACTGCTGGGTTGAGTGGTGCAGCCTGTGCCCACTTCACCCAGAGCACAGAAATGAAAGCTGCAACAAGCAGTTGGTGCAGGTGCAGTTAATGGCGCAGTTTCCCCTTTGGAAAGACTTCCAGAGCTTGTCCTAAATTTGGACTTGAGAAAGTCCTGTGTCAAAGAGTGGGGATGCCAGAACCTTCGGATTGTGTTGCTTACTCTCTGAGAAAGAGCTTCTCTAATCCACCCCTTCCACCCTGAAGACTTCCAGATTTTTAAATCCCTTTATTTTTTTAGACTGCCTTGTAATAACGGAAAATCAGCTCTGCTGAGTTGTGTAGAATATTAAAACAATAGAAAACAAACAACCCCTAGATGACTCCATTCTTTAAGGAGCAGAGCCTTCTGTCCAGCCCTGATTTCAAAGCCAGTGGTTTATGGTAGTTTCCTGATTTGCAAGAGATGTCTCCCCAGAGACCCAGAAAACCTCTTGTTCTGCACCATCAGAATTACGTGTTCAAGACCCCCTGCTCCTCTCCAGTCTCACCACGTGCTGCCAGCCTGCCCTATCCTTCCACCACTGCCCATGTCTCCCCCAGCTCCTGCAGGTTTTCTGCACTGTGAGCAAGACAAATAGACAGGAATCCATCCTGCCCATACACAGCCTTTTAAGAAAACATCACTTATAGCAACAAATCCAACAATTAGGTCCCTAGTGCAGCAAGACACACTGAGACCTGTCTGGGCTACAGCAGCACCAAGGTTGTCTCAAAACTCTTTCCACACTGACAGAGCATAGGCAGAGCCCAGTCCTCAAAGGCACAACTCCTTGGAGAAATCAGCCCATAAAATTATTTCCAATAAAAGAGGGTTTTTTTTTTTTTAATTTAAAGTGAGGTTAAATAAATCACAAAGCATGGCAGTGAGGATTTAGCATTTGCAGTACTAGACTATATTGCTTAGTATTAACACAGTACTTTCCTCATTCAAAAAAATGCCTTTGCTAACTTAATTCACTCTCAGCTACCCTTTGCATGTCACGAGCTAAGTCAGGAGTGTGTACTATTCCTGCTGATAGATAAGGCTGGACTCACACAGCTTTGTTAGTTTCCCTCTTCTCCCACCCTCAGCACCCCAGCCGAGTCATTTTTTGCTGGTTTGCAGCCCACACTTGTAACCTGGAGGTCTTAAGCTGTGCAAGGGACAGGATCCTGTCCTTTAGATGGGAGCCAGCTGTAGTCCTGGCCAGGCAGCCAGGGAGAGGAGCTGAGGCTGTTGGGCAGCAAGGAGCAGGTCTCAGCAGGTGAGACAGAGCAAGAGAGCAGTTCTAGAGGCTAAGAGCAGGGATGTGGAGGGGAGGATGGATGTGAAGGGGGGCTTGGGCTGAGGAGGTACTCATAGTTCCTGTTTGTCTTAGGCAGGAGAGAATTTGGCACAAATGGTGGAAGGATTCGGGTACAGAAATGTTTAGACATTGTTTGAAGTATCTTACTTGATGGAGGTATGTAAGGAAGGACAGAGTAACAGACTGGGGGAAAGGACATTAGGTCAGGCACAGGGCTGGGGCATGGGGATACCACATAGGTATCCCTGGTGAGCAGCAATTTGAGGTGTGAGGGGTAATGTTGGCAAAGGCCTTCAACCTCGGGAAGCAGGGGCTGGTTTCCATGCTAGGAAAGACACAGGGTGGCTGGTGTTCCAGAGGAGCAGCTGCCCTTCCCTGCACACCGGCCCAGCCCCACACGCCTCTACTGCTCTCTGCTCCCAGCAGGACAGGGAGCTGCCCACCAGCAGACACACCACTCTGCCAGGGAACAGGGACAGACAGGGTGCCAGAAAGGAGCACAGAGCTCATCCCTCAGCTCTGTGCCCCTCCAGTCCCTGCTCCTGTGGGCTGGATGCCACAGGCCCACTGCTTGCCCATGTCCCAGGAAAAAGGTCCCAAAGATCTGTAGGGAGGTCTTGGGCGTGAGGTGCCCAGGGATAAGTCATGGCTTGTGTTGCTGCATTTCACCTGGGCCAGGGGCTGCTCAGCCCAAAAGGGAACAAATAAAGATAGCTACTGTAGCCCTTTAAACATTTGGGATCCTACTTCTAATTTATGTAAATATATCTGTGTGCCAGTGCTCCCCTTCCCTCCAAGCTGGCATAACTCCTAGTTTCAATGGATTTCTCTGGCACACACCAGACCTATTACACATACAGTTTTTACACCAACCAAATTTAGACTTATGTAGATGGTACTTGCCTTTGGAAAGGATAGTACCTACACACTGGTGTTGATTAATTAGTATATTAATTAATGAATAAGATACTAATTAGTGCCTACTACTTCTGTAAACTATTGTTTACAAAGTTTGCAATTGTTTTAGAGGAAGGGTATGTTATTTTAAAAAATAACCTAATAACAGGTTTAGTCAGCTAGATAATTTTACCATAAATCAGTTAGAGACTATACTATTTTTGCTGAAACTTTCTGTGCACTTACTTTCAAAGAGTTAAAGTTTCTTATTTAGAATTGCTCAATTTAACTTCCTTATAAACTTCCCTTGATTTAGTAGAGAATTAAAGATACTGTGATTTAACTTACAGTTTTAAAAAGCTACTTAATTATAAATCCTTCCTGAAAGATCCCTGCATATATAAACCATGAGTAATTAATAGCTAGAACAAATATTTTTAAATTTGCTCCTTAAAATACATTGGTTCTGTTCTGCATCTCTGCTCAAAATATAGTTTCATGTCCCATTGAAAATGACACTTTTTCTGGAAAGAGGAACAGAAACCTACTCAAAAGTTGACCCCAAAGTACATTTTACAAAACAAAGCCATTTAGTCACTCTAATATTCTGCACAGTATATACTGATACCTTCAGTATCTCTAGGCTCAAACTGCTTGTAACATTTTGCTGTAAGCCTGAATCTAATACAAACGAGAGGCTGCTTTAATTTCTTTAAGGAGCAGTTCCCCTAGCTGCAAAGGCATTGAAGAGAGCCTGGAAGACACAATCTGTGTGATGCTGCTCTTTATTGTCACAGGTACAAAGTTCTGATCTGGCAATGTTGCACATTCGGGTCATTGAACATTTACGGATCAGGAAGGACTTCTCAGTCTCTGAAATGGTTACAAATGGTTTGTGTCAGAACACACTCAATATAAGCAGTCTGATCTCAGTGGAGTCCTACTGTTTTATTTTGGGTTAATAATGGTAAAGTCTTACCAACTGTTGATGGAGAAGGCATGGGGTTAATTTATATTCATGTTGGAAAAGCAAAGCAGTGCTCCCTCCCAGCTCTGACAGATCTGCGAGTCCCTTCCATAGCTGATTGTCAGGTTGTCCCGATCTGTAGCTTAGTGCTGACAACAGCTCACAGTTTATTTGCAGCTTTGAAGCCTGGTCCTATGGTGTTTCTCTTCTGACAGGAGATGAATAAAGGTGTCACTGTGGGAGACTTTTATCCGGCTGCTATAAAAAGGACCCTCTTTGCCTTCCCTTGAAAGATCCTCCAGTTCACTTCTGGAGCCTGCGGCTTTCCCCTCAGCAGAGTTTAGCTCCATCAGCTCCAATTCATGTTTGGCAGCTGTTTCTAAAACTCTCTGTTTGTTGTAATACCTGACAAAGTTGTTAATGATGGGATGGATGGGAAGGGCGATTGCTATCACTCCACAAAGAAAACTGATGGCAGCATTCAGTTTTCCTAGTGTTGTTTTAGGGTAAATGTCTCCGTATCCAACTGTGGTCATGGTAATGATTGCCCACCAAAATGACTGAGGGATGCTTTTGAATAAAGTTTCGGGGTGACTTTGTTCCATGGTATAACCTAGTGCAGAAAAGACAAAGATTCCAACAGCTAAGTACATGAGGAGCAGCCCAAGCT
The DNA here is from genome assembly GCF_017590055.1 of Onychostruthus taczanowskii. Lineage (NCBI taxonomy): Eukaryota > Metazoa > Chordata > Aves > Passeriformes > Passeridae > Onychostruthus > Onychostruthus taczanowskii. Next base: position 8,416,405 of record NW_024497629.1, read on the forward strand.
CCTTAAAGCTGCGTTTCAGGGCATAGGTTAGGGTCTGGAGCCCTGAGGAATGCCGTGCAAGCTTGAAAATCCTTGCGATCCTCATGATGCGCAGTGCCTGGACAGCCTGCTGGACATTGCTCAGCTCCATCAGCTTGGCTCCCAGGTGGGTCAAGGTCAGGCTGACGTAGAAGGGAAGTATTGCTAGCACATCAACAATGTTCATGAAAGAAAGGGCAAAGTGGAGTTTGTTGGGAGAGGAGATCAGCCTCAGCACGTACTCCACGGTAAACCAGCCTATGCAGGCGGTCTCGATGCTGTCCAGGGTCGGGTGCTCCATACGGTTCCCCTCTGCATCTACCACCTGCAAGTCCGGGATGGTCCCCACACACATCACAACAGAGGAGGTCAAAATAAACAGAAAGGACAGTACAGCAATCACTCTAGCTGGATAGGATGATTCTGGCTTCTCCAGAAATTTCCAGATGCATTTTTGGCACTTTTTCCAGCGACTTTCTGAGGCATCTACTCCCAAGTCATCCAGAATGAGTTGCACCCTTCGGGCTATTTCTTCCAGTTCCTCCTTTTTTTCACTTAGGTGAGCTTTGCAGCAGTCATCCAAAAATTTCAGATCCACTTTCCAAAATTCCATTTCATTCTTGAAACATATGGGGCATATTCCTTTCTTCATGTGAATTTCCCCAAAGTAGTACACGTCAATAATGCATTTGAAAGCATCTGGATCTCTGTCAAAGTAAAACTCTCTCTTTCCAGGATCATAGTCATCACAGAGGGAAAATATGCTATCGTATCCCCCCGATAAACAATTGACCAGCTCTGCCAGCCGTGTTTCTGGGTACTGATTCAGGTTATCTCCATAGAACACCTGCCTTACCCCACCGACATTGACCACAATCTCCATTTCTTCACTTATTTCTGATCCATCAGTGTCCACATCTGGAAACCTAGAGTCACCTGCCATTTTATAATTGTATTGGATTTTGGTTGATTTTTAGCCCGTTGTTTGGTTTCACAGCTTTTTTGGTTTTAATCTCTCATGAAAGCAAATCAGCACCGAGCCAGCTCTGTTACAAATGTCACCAAACTGCCCTGGAGTCTTGGTGGGAAAGGTTACTGATAGAAACCTGTGGTCGGGAAAGCCTGGTGAGGAATGCAACAAGCTGCAGGGAAAAGACAAGTCATCGGGCTGCTGTGCCTGCAAGCAGGGAGTTAGAAAGCTCCAGCAGACTGGAAAGAGAAGAAACCATTTAATAAAACTCACCACTCTGTTCAGTGCTCGAGAGTCTTTTCAGGTCCCATTCTGTCTCTAAAAGTGATATGTGTTCACAGCTTGGAAGCCACGGCAGAGAGATAAATCCCGAGCTCTGATTGAGGCAGCGGTGAGTGACAGCTCGGAGACGCGGCGGGGCGAGCCCGCGGGAGCTGCCGCGGCTTCTCCCTCCGGCCCCGCACCCTTCCCTAGAAAGCTGCTTTGGAATTTTGTTTCTCTTTCCGTTTTCTGTTTACTTTAAGGTCTTCCAGAGTTCATCTGCTGACTCTCGCACATAGTCAGTCGGTGCAAACAGGCAGAGGAGAAACTTGTGCTTGTTTTCCCTTCGCTGTTTCCCAGCACAATAGGGAGCCCAGGCTGCCAGGAGTCCTTTCCAAACTCTACCCTCTCCTGGTGAAACGCAGCAAAGCACCAGCTGCACAGAAAGCCCTTCTCAGCTATTTATACGCCTGCCCAGTGGTACAATGATGTGTTTCTATACTGACAGGAACTTTAAGGAATTTTTAAAACCCTTTTTTTATCACATGCAAAGCATAATCGTGTGCAAAATCATTCAGAGCTGCAGAAGGACACACAAACATTTTCTCCGGGCAGAAACCAGAAGAAGCAATACCGTGTTTTGGTAATAAATGTATGGCAGAATATCTTGCTCTCGGAGGGACTGGAGCAACACTCTAGAGCATCTCTGTCCTGTGTCAGGACATTGAGTTAATTTCTGCTGGTGTCTGAGAAAGAGGCAGAGACCATAAAGTTTCTGTTGCAGATGAGGAGCAAAATTTCCCCTACACTCTGTGCATGTTTCCCAAAGCTCTGGGTCCTCAGTTTTAGCAACGTTTCTGTGACCTGTAGTCAGCTGAGCCTGAGGAGGGTTTGAGTAATTTACATCTATTATGATTTCTCAGTGACTGCTACTTACCAGAAGCAATGCTTTGTACTACATCCAGCTCTTTAAGAGTAGAAGTAGAATAACAAGCATTTCCTTTTTACTTTGTTTTCTCCGAATTCCAGGATTTGGTGAACATTTTCCCCCTGAACCTCTACATGCAGGAAACCTACCACCCTTAAATTATTAAATCTGACTCTACAGCTGATTTTAGTGGGTCCAGGAAAACCTACAGTTCATAAGTTAACTGTTTCTGGCCACAGCAGAATGATCTGCACCAGCAAGTTGTGATCTTTTCCAATTTACTGGCTTCTGAAAACCTCTCAGTAGAGGGGAATAGAGAGGAGCAAATCCAGCTGACTGTTTGCTTCTCCAGGCTTGTGTCCATCCTGGGAGAAAGGTGAGATCTGCACTGTGCCTGCTGTCCTCCTGCTGGTGTCACACAGCCAGGGGGACCCTGGCGAGTACACAGTGTTCCTGCTCCACTGTCTCGGAAGCTTATGGATGATTAATGAGAGGCTGTGCACCAGACCTCATCTTGACATGGTGTGTGCTCATAGTGTCACATACCCAGGAAAAGGGAATATCAGGTCCCAGCAAGAGAGTAATATCTATTAGTCTACTAATAGACTAATGTCATACCTCTGGAGGCCAGTGTCACCTTCGTGTGCTCCTGAGTGTGCTGCACACTTTGGGTGTAATACAAGAAGTCCCTTGAATTTTTTTCCAGGCACATATAAATTTGCTGATACTTGCAAGCTTCTTGAGACAAAAGAAATACTTTGGAGACTTGGAAAAACCCTCAGTTTCTGGGTTCATCAATAAATAATTACCCACCTGTGGCTTTCCTGCTTACTAACTAACTTAGTATTAGCAAAATAAATTTTAAGATGCCAATAGAAGTGACATGCTTGCACAGAAGAAAACGCAGATGGGATTACTTATCCAATCTTACAAAACAAAATCAAGGTCTGGAAAAGTTAGTCTTCAAATTTTGTCATGCTGCATGAGCATAGAGAAAAGTTCTGTAGATTTAAATGCTCAGATTTAACCATCTCAGATCGTACTCTCTTTGACAAACAATTCATTCCAGTGACCTTTTGGTTTTTCTCTAGGTAATGATAAGAAACCAATGCAGGGTCCAGCACGATCAACACAGAAACCTTTGTTTCCAAAAAGGCTTTTCTTTCCCCCCCCCCCGCCCCCCCCACCTTATCCCTCCCATCCATTTTACAGAACAAATACCTACAAAAAGGCACACAGGACATTGTTCCGTTTGAAAGGTGAAATCAGCTCCTTTCAGATGATAAATCTCAGCACATTCTCAAAAGGTTGAGAAGAAACTATTTTTGAAATGCCAGATCTGTCCTTATAAAGACTTTACTTAGTGTGGCTGCTAAAATCCTTGTGCTTTATTCTCCCTCGTCTTGCACCTTTTCAGAGTTCTTTACACCTTTCAATGTGCCTGTGAAATGTTAGAGGAGATCTGGTAGCATTTTAAATCCACTTGGGCAAATGTAAATGATCCAAAGAACGGTCAGGGAAATCATTATAAATTAAACCCTTGTTTTTGTAGCTGAAAAGAGTGACACAGGCTTGCTTGATGAATGTTTGTATCAGATGTATCACACATCAGCAAACAACAGGAGCAGAAATAATAATTCATTCCTTTAATTCATTTTTCATCCATGAAAAGAAAGCTTCTCTAATCTAAAAATTTCAGTAGATAATTGTTGCCCTGCAATTCATTTATGACCAGATTGCTGCAATTATTATGGCTCCTAAATTCAACTTCTGCTGCCTGTGAGAACAGGTCAAGCTGTGCTGTGTCTGCTGGAAGCAATATGTGCTGGCAATTGAATTCCTACAGACCCAACAAGAAACACAGAGGGGTTTTTTCCTGCGTCGGTGCTTTGGCTCATAGAACAACACATGGATTTGAGCTGACAGTTGTGTTAAGTTTTGGCTGTGGTTCAGACAAGCTCCTTCAGGGAGGAGGAGGAGGAGACCCAGCTGGACACCAAGCCCTGCAAGCTGAGAGAAGGCTCCTGGGCTGCTGGACATCCCTGCTGGGGGCTGCCTTTGGTGGGGTTGCCAATGTCCAGGAGTGGGCCTGAACCCCAACAGGGCTTGGTCCACAAAGTGTAAGTGGAGCTCAGAGTGGGTCCCAGTGACACTGGCTCCTCACGAGGGAAGTGGGTGGCACAGAGCACCGCAGAGCAGCACAGGGACCTGCAGTAACCGCGGTCCCCAGGGATGCTGACCTTCAAGGTTTGCCTCCCTTGTTGACCACTTTTTGGGGAAGGACATTTACCCCTGAGTGGCTTTGTGCCAGTCTGGGGAGAGAGACTGCTCCTCTTGAGTGCTAGTCTGGCTCATACTACATCCCTGAATCCCAGCCAGTGCCTCTGTCCTCCTGTCAGGCACACGGAGCTGCTCCCTACAGGGCTGTGGGCAGTAGTGGTACTTGAAGGACTGTGAATGGGTTAGGAGCCAACCCTAGGGAGATAAGGTTGGATTCCACTTAGAGAAGGGTCCTTAGTACAGAGGCAGGACTTGGACAGCCTCTCTGCAAGCAGGCTGGGGTGCAGTCAGCCCCTGCCTGCACTGAGCACTGCCCTGCATCTGACCTCTCCCTTCTCCCAAAATCACGGGCTCAACAAAGTTTAGGGGCTTGACTCTGTCCAAGTAAGAAACAGCTAAAGCATGTCTGGCACAGATCCAGCCCACACTGACCAGCTGACATGGACATTTCCTAGCCATCATGTGGTCATCAGAGACAATTCCCAATACAGCATTTGCAGGCAGCACCAGTACTGCAGATTAAAAGGATTTAAGAGAGATGGAGACCAGTTGTCAGTTTGCCTCAATGCCTAGAGACATCCTTGGGCACATGTAAATCTTCTTATACTCAGTGTAACCCTCTCACACACTTCTGTTGTGTCATATTTGGGTGTTAAATTACACTTGCAGCACTGGACCTGTGATAGATCCAGCAAGAGATCTCAGCACCTAACACACCACTTACTTCACCACTTATTTCAAATAGATGCAGACTATGGAGAGCCACTTGAGACAGGAACATGTCATCAAAATGTAGAAAAGTCCATCAGGGACCTAAAAGAGCATGGAGAATGAAAATATCTTATTCCTCCTCCCTTACTTGGGGTATTGTGGAGTCAAAGTTTTCAGCCAGTTGCATGGACATCGCTTCTTCAGCTGACAGTACAAGGTTCTGTAAAAAAAAAAAAAAAAAAGCACCATATAATTACTTCGTGCCAATCACATGAAATGGGAAGCAGATAACCTATTCTGACTACTTTACCACAGCCAGCTTTAGTAAGAGGTTCAGGAAATATTTTGCTGTAAGAACCCTTTAGGGTTTCCAAATCTAAGGAGGATTCTACTGGTTAGTGCAGCAACATCACAATCACACTGGAAGACCCAGCACCCCCTCTTTGGCAAATTAATCCAGCTACTGCAACGTGCTGGTTTATCCTTTATAGCTCAATATTTCAAATCTATTTTCAAATCACACCTTCTTTTACCCTTATAACATGCTCTGCAATAAAGTCAGCTGTTTTGACACATCAAGAACACATGGGTTGCCTTCCCATGGGCACTGTGGTTCCCAGCATGGATGTGGTGGCACTGCCACAGCACCAGCACCAACCTCATGCTCCTCCCCAGCATATCTGAAGGGCAGCAGGGCATGACTCGATGGCATGGACTGTTAACAGCAGGGCCTGTGGGAGAGGAGCTGCGGGCACTGACTGCCTGCAGGAAACCTCTGTGGTGCAGTGGCAGCAGCTCGTGGTCCCAGCACTGATGTGTGTCTTGTGTGTGTGTACTGGAGTGAATCTGGGGCTTCAGCATGAAAGACGTTCATTGCCCACTGCTGCTATTTCTAGCAGCAGATGAGTCTTTAAAATCCCTTGATATGGTAAAAGAAAGGTCCCTGTAAAGCTAGAGAAACAAATTGTCTACTTCTTTTAATACAGCTCCATGCTTTGTATGATGATTCTCAATACATGAGACTTCCTTCAGATTGATATATTAAGAACAAGAGGTTATTAAATGTCTGAACTGAGATGGGTATCTGGACTGTAACAGATACGTTCACCTCAGAAATCTGGTTTCACGTGTCTCTGTTTCCGGCATATTTACGTATTTCTCCAAGACTATTATGTCAAAGTAGTTTTTTCCCAGTTTATTTCCCCTCTCTTAGCTACTTTGTTCTTTTTTTAAAGTTCAAAATTTATACATAGTCAGTTTATTGTATCAGAGATTTTAATTAATACCTTATTAAAGGGCTGGTAATAGCTTGCTGCAAATTTCAATTGGCCTTGCTTTCCATTTGACATTAATGAGTCTGTTTTCCTGTACCATTAGACCTGCCTTAAGTGACCACTCAGGAGTACAGCCAAATCTCTGATTTAATGTAAATGACTTTAAATAAATAAAATGCAACCTTCACTTTAAGCAGCTAACAGATGGGCTCAAATTAAGCATATCAGTGAGCCATGAATAGGATGGGAGTTGTAGATGCTGTAAAAGATTTAAGAACCTTGGCTTGTTTACAGCATCACTGTCTCTTGAGGAGGGACTGGAATTCTGTTTCTTGCTCTTAAACACTGCCATCAAAAACTTTGAATTTGGTTGCATGTACAAAGAAAAGCAAAAAATGAGGTGAAAAGTCTTGCTACAGTTGCACAGAAACAATGACTTAAAAATTATGAATTGCATACACATTGAGTATGGCCATGGTCCAAAAATTTGCATGTGCACATGTAATGAGGGGCTGTATCATAGTAAACAGGCACAAGCTGATTCAATGCAGTTTGCATGGGTGATCTCAGCCCTGGCACTGCCCAGCTCTGGCTGCCTTTGCACTCCCACTGTTGACTTTTATCATGACTTGCTGTAAGCCATTTCCTGCAGGACCCATGACATCCTGGTGCTGCTTCCCTGGAGCTAGCTCGAATGTGGGAGGCCCAGCAGAGAAATGTAAATGGTACTGGGTTAAGTAAGCAGGTAAATGTAGTGGTGATATCAGAGGGTCTTGCTGGTGGCTCTGGTGAAGTGATGGGCCTGGCCTTCCTAAAGGTGAACATTCCCATCACAACCAAATGATTTTGTTGGCAAAAATTGACCTGAAGAAAACACCAAGGCTGTGGCAGCAGAGAGGGAGGTGCAATGGGCAGACTGTCTCCGAAGTTTTGGTAGCCAAGACACAAATACAGATATAAGACTGATGGGACAGAGATTTTTAATGTGTCTTCTGTTTTTTTATGTGTTTTCTTTGTAAAAATTCAACCCTGCAGCCCTCTACTGTGCTTGGAGTTTGAATGGTGATGGATAATACTCTGTACAAGCTATCATTCCTAATTCTTTGAAAGAGGAGCTTGTGTACCATTCAATGTGTACCATTTAAATATAAATTAAAGTTATTTTTATTTAAACTATTTTTTTATTGTGTCAAATCAAAATGAGGAATATAATCAAATAATTCATAGTTCTGCTGCTATGGTCAAAAGTACTCCTATATGTGTGCTCAATGAAGAAGATAGTATATGTAATATTTTCTATGAAAAAGCTGTAAAGAACACCTGTTGGGAAAAAAAAAACCCCAGAAAACAATTCATCAGTGCGTTGAAACAGAAATAAAAAATAAAATACTTTCATTGATTCTAGGAAACATGGCAGCAGAGAGAAAAATACAGGCTTCAGCAAAGCCTGCAATTCTCAGAGGCTCTTGTAAATGCAGCTATAGTTTTCCATCTTGCAGGAAGTGGTACAAGATGAACGAGAGGAGGGTGTGTAGGCAGAAGCAGAGGCAGAGTTCATGTTTTCACAATTATGCAATTACCCATGGAGGCATCCTGTGGGCATTTGACTTCCTTAAATCCTGCAGGACTGAGGGCTGTGGCAGGATGCCCTAGAGCCCCTTGTTGACAGTGACTCCCTCAGCTTGCAGGCTCTCTGGACTTGCTCCCTCCATCTCCTGGGATAGTGACAGTCCTGCCTGTGGCCAGGAAGGCAGTCAGGCACTGGAGGATGTGGTATTTCCCACAGCCAGCATAGAGTAGAAGCATTAAAACATGCACATTTGTGGTGATGACAGTAATTTTTTATCAGTAAACTCTTCAAATATAGATCAGAGAAAGGAGAACATCAAATGTGCTTTCCTCTTCCATTGGTGTTCAAATCATTGCTTTCAGAAGTGGTGGGACCATGTTCTTACTCTTGTTGCCTTTGAAAAAAGAAGACCAAACCTCTGTGTGACCCTACCTTGACAAACTGCTTTCAGCATCTCCTTTTTTGCCTGTCTTCTTTAGCTTTGATTAGCAAAAGTGTTTACTGAATTTAAGTGGAATTTACAAAAAGTTTTAAGTCAATCAAAACTACATTTTCTGGAGGACAAACAATCTGTCAGAAATTATTTCCTGGCCCTACTCTGGATCTGTCATCTGCCACTGGGCAAGTCTTTCGCCTTCTTGCTACTTATCTTAAGCTCTTTGGCAACACATCGTATTTCTTAATAGCATACAAAGGAGTCAAATAAAAAAAAAACATTTTTAATTTGACAAACAGATTACAAATAAGCTTTTACATTGTCTGAAGGCTCTAAAGCTAACCCACATATTTCTAAGTGATTTGTCTAGAAAATGGATGAGTCAAGCGTTTTATCCATTCTGTTTCATACAATAATCAGTTCTGCTCATTTAAGATTTCATTTAACATTACTAAATTAAATGCCTTTCATTACTATGTGCTCTTTAATTTAACATTGTATTGACATCTTTCATACTAATTCACTTTTTGCTCAGGGTAGAGTCATAAGCCCGTTTGCACAATGTGACAAGAACACCACCATCCACTGCATGCACTAGTGGTGTCCTCAAAGATGAAACTACAGAATCCAAGATATCCCACTGGGCAAAATAAAAAAGGGCTAAGATGAAAGGAGGCTCGGTGATGAATGGGAAATGCTGCTGCTAAAACCTTTCTTTATGACCATTCTCTGTCATTTCCCATTGTTCTGTCCCGATGAGTAACGAGGACTTCATTGCTCTTGCCCAGCTCCCCTGCAAGCTGCTGCTGTGACTAACACAGGGTAACCACAGCACAGGCAGGGGCTCCTCACTCATGGCAGCAAGAGGATGTCACCCCCCCTGTGACTTCTTCTGGGTGACCTTGAGAAAGGAGTTCCTGCCTATGACAGCCAGGATGCTAAAATTTAATCTAATCTCCCCCGTGCTCTATACCCACTTTTAACTGCTCAGTCCTCCCTACCATTTTCTTTAGGCTTCTGTGCATATTATTGAGAGTACACAGTAACAGAACCACCAGGAAAAAGAACCACTTCCCTGGTCAGAACATCCACAAATCACTGGGACACGTCCTACAAATCAACATAAAAATCCCTATCCTGACAGAAAATAGCACTGCACTAAAGATCAGAGTGGAAACCATAATGGCTCTGGCTCTACAAATCTGAAACTTCAATCAGGAGAAATACTTCAGTATTTTGCTGCTCTCATAAAGAAAGACAGTCTTACAAAAATAGCTCAAATCTCAAAGATTTCCTTTATTTTGCAGTAAGTGTGGGTACTAGCACACATGTGAGGTCAGGGGGTAGTTGTAAACATCTCCATAAATGTGGTCAGAATACATAATTATCAGATCTTATATATTATATATCTATATACAAAAAATTATTATATTAACATATATATAATTAATAATAGATAATAATTATAAAGTATATACTTATATAGAGATATAATATATATAATATATATAATAGGTATATATAGATATATATCTATATATAATATCTATATATTATATATTTTTTATATATTTTTATATATTATATATCTATTATAAAAATAAGAAGGTACTTAATTACCTTATCCTATATTTGGAAATGGTTTTTCACCTTATGCTTGGGGTTTTAAAAGCAGTTGTCAATGTCTCATGATAGAGAGGTTTGCCTATGGTTTATTTGACAGCAGAGCCAGATATACCAGCAGCACCATGAATATCCTAAATAATCAATCATTACTCAATACATGGCTGAATTCTTTCATACTGGTTTAGATTGGTTGTGTACAGAAATCAAAATCAGGTACTGTGTATGTTTTGCAATAAATTTGTGATGTATATGCATGAAGAATTAAATGGTGACACTGCATAGATGGAGAACCACAACTCAGCTCCCCAGCTTCAAAATCTGCTTGAGATTTCTGTTTCAGAGCTGGTGACAATTCATTTAATAATCAACCATTTACTGTTTGGCCATCTCTTGAATCTTTTTCCTTGATAAGACTGACTAACATGAATTAATTTTAACTAGACCTTTACAATATACATAACATTTTCTAGGAATTTCTGATACCCTGACATTCTGTTGAGATGCAGAAAGAAGGAAAAACTAATCTACATTTTTGAAACTTCCTTGCAATGTGTCAAACAAATCTAAATATAGGACACTGGAATATTTAGTTTAGCAACACTAAAATTTTACATTGTGAAAATGTTTATACACTGTATACTAAATATTACATTCTCATATTGTGTTATAAATACAATACTGCTAGTGCAGTACAAGGCCAAAATAGGGAAGAAAAAAAAAGGGAAATTACAAACCTTAACTAAACATTTTAGCTACAGAGATAAATATATTTTGATATTATGAAAGCAGTTTCTTTTCAACACGAGGATGTATCTTGATTAAGTGTTTTTATTGCATTTTTTTGGCAACTTTCTATTTAACTGAGCTTCATTTATCTGACATGAATCTCTTCTGTCAAAAAATAATCTGTTCTATTTCCATTGTACAACACCAGTAATTCTAACACTCGTGAGATTCTTCACATTTCCTTGCCAGACCCTCTCTTAGAAATTGGAAATGACAGATGGGATTTTTGAGAGAAAAGGATACTTTCTGAACATATAGCCCAAGGGCATGAGAAAAAGTCAACATTCTCCAAATAGATTTTCACTAGCTCTTGCCTTTGTTTTCTCTGTAGCCCTTCTCATCTTATTAAGCCTGAATCATCTTCAATTGTTGTCCCTGAGTACATTTTTCAAAAGGAAAGAATGTCCTTAATAAAACCTGTAGGGAACCCATGGGTGCAATGGAAACGCTCTTTACCCCGGTCAAAGTAAAGTAGCTGATCCACCCACCGTGCATGGCATCTGATCTCAAAAGTGGCCAAAAATCTGTAAAACACCAATGAAAATAATTCCTTTACTGTCAGAATAAGTGCAATGAAAAGTGGAATTAGGATCCTACCAAAAAAAAAAAAAAAAAAAAAAAATTCACTGCTCCAGCCACAACTGGTTTCTAACTGGAGCAGTGCAACATAAATACCTGATATTTACAGCATGTAAATGTTACAGTTGTAAGGCCAGAACAAAAACTGAGATACCTCACACATGACATATTTCTATACATCTCCTATATGAATATATTTTTATGGGAACATCTGAATTTCATCTTCTGGAAATTAACTTCTTGTACAGCACCAGAGCAGAACAGTCCAACACCCCTGCATTTCAGGGTAATAGGATGGAGTATATTTTAAATTCCTTCTGTATTCATTCCTAATTGAAATAATGCTGTTAATTTGTTAATTCTGCGCTTTTTTTGATACAAAAGCTTCAAAATCAGCATTTCAAAAAGCAGGTAAAAATCTGTAGATTGTAAGTACAGAATATAAATACAAGTGGGTCCAGACAGTGTTTCACAGCACACTGCATATTTCAAATAACTGAGGAAGTGATAGTCCCTTGTCTGTTTACCATAAACTTATTACAAAGAGTTCTCTCAATTTAAATACAGATTATTACTGCAGCTATTTTGCTCTCTTTCCTGCTCACAAGTTTTTTGCAAGATGGTCCTGTTTTTCTTTAAATATATGCACTATCTCTATTTATTATCTATCAGTATTGCAATTACACAAGCAGGTATCATTGAATCATCGGGGGTTTTTTTCATGTAGTTGGGAAATTTTGCAGCAATGAGCAAAAAGCAGTCCGGAATGCATAGCAGTCAAGAGCAGGGACAGGACAGGAGAAACACCCTGCAGGAAGACCTGGATAGGCTGGAAGAGTGAGCTGACAAGAACCTTGTGAAGTTCATCAAGGGCACGTGTAAGGTCCTGTGAGAGCAAAGTCCAGGAGTGCAGCACAGGCTGGGATCTGCCTGTCTGGGGAGCAGCTCTGGGAAAGGGACCTGAGGGACAACAGCTCAAGGGTGAACATTGTGCTGCTGCAGCAAAGGAAACCAACAGGATGCTGGTCAGGGACATCATCAGCAGAGAGAACTAAGTCATTGTCCCACTCTATTCGGTGATTGTCAGGCCTCATCTGGAACACTGGTTCAGTTTTGGTCCCTGCTCTGCAGAAAAGGATGTGGACAGGCTGGAGGGGATCCAGAGAGGGGCACAGAAAAGGTAAAAGGACCGGGCAGCCTGCCATACGAGGAAAGGCTGAGAGAAGGGTTTGTTCAGTCTTGAGAAAAGAAAGTTCAGGGGAGACCTTATCACCATGTTGCAGTTTTTAAAGGTGGCTACAGAGAAAATGGAGACTTTTCCAAGGAGTCCCATGGAAAAGACAATGGGTGATAGGTACAAGCTACTCCTGGGGAGATTCCAGTTAAACAAAATTGGAAAATTTTTCACAGTAAGAACACTCAAGCATTGGAATAATCTCCCTGGGGTAGTAATGGATTCTCCAATACTGGACACTTTTAATGTTCAGCTGGACAGGATGCTGGGCCATCTTGTCCAGACCATGCTTTTGCCAGGAACGGAAATGGCAGATGATCCTTGGGGTCCCTCCCCACCTGGTATTTTATGATCACATGATTCATGCACTAAAGTCTTTATTCCACATGGTAACCTGTAATATTTTTTGCATCAATAACAACCATTCAGTTTGTAAACAAAACTTATGTGAGTTTGTCTGCAAAGGGAGAAGTATGGATTGTTTCCAATGGCTCTTTGGCATCAAACAAATTTGAATAAATAAATACCCCTATGCCCAGCACTGACCTACCCATTTTAGAGCTGTTGAGTCACTAGAAATTCCAGGTTCTGAGGATGAAAGTGAGAATACCCATCTGAAGTTACCTTTGGGACAGCACAGTATCCTTGAGGCTTGCAGCCTCCTCATCATTGCCAGGCTCATGATCTGGTTCTGCAGGTCCAGCTCTGCAAAGACCCATATTTTACCACTGTTCCACATTTAGAGGGGATACCTCATGTCACAGCAATGAGGAAAAATTAACACTGGGCATGTGTTCTGCGGCACAGAGGTGCTGTGTCTGACTGCACACTCATGGAACAAGACAACAGAAATCACAATTTCCTCTTGCAAGTAGAAGGATAGAGGCAGGAAGACTGAGCCTGATGTTGTGCATGTCCTTTGACCTCACCTAGAGTCCAAAACAGGTCAGCTGCTGAGCTCACCACCTCCTTCTCCATCTTTCACTCCGGGGAGTATCTCCCTTCTCCACAGCCTTCCTGAAGGCTCCCAGCACAAGATGTCACAGGTGCCTGAGGAAGGAAAAAATCACCAAAATAAACACTGCTCCCACACATCTCTCATCTGTCTTCCCACACACAGTGGGCATTAGGGAAAGAAATTTTCTTTTGTCATATTTGGAAAGCTTTTTTTCTTTTTAAAAGTGTAAAGCTTGATATTTACTGTCAGTTGTGGGATGTTTCAGTTGAACAACATAATTTCTTTGCTGTGGTTCTATAAATAACCTCTTTGAGTAACTGAAAATCATGAAGTAGACATTTTATCCTTCCCAAAATATGTACATTTCTTACCACTAGATGAGCAACTTTATTCTGTTTGGAGCTAGCAGTAAATTTCCTGGTGTATGTCTGGTCTCTGGTGTAGGAAAACAACAAATAAAAGGTAGTTAGAAGAAAAGAGATTTATTTTACCAGATTAAGCTTGAGAAGTTTTTCTAGCCTAAGAATATAAGTCCATTTTTTGGTAATATTTTTAATTTTTCTCAGATTATATGTCCTCAGCAGTATTTTGGAAGGAAATCTGGTGGTGTACAGACATTAGCATAATAGTACAGTTTCATTGTCTACATTCTCTCTGAACATTCAGGTGTTACAGTCTCAGCATTTCTGCAGCACAGTAAATTCCCTAAGCACACAACAGGGTTTCAGACACCAATTCCTTGCTGTAAAAGGACACTGAGTGGCTGCCAGAAAGGTACTGTCGTGTGAGGAACAGAACAGTAAAGCTCTTTTAGGGGGAAAAAGCCAAAACAACAACAAAAAACCAGCACAAAAGCAAACAAACAAAACCAACCACAACAAAAAGCCCAAGTAATCTTTGCTAAACAAAACTAGCTGTCATGACCAGTGCCTTTCTCATTCACTTAATTTCTTTATTAGATCACAAAATTTGATTATTTTTCTTTTATCTTGCCTTGGACCATGGCACTTGCTGTATGAGGGAAAACACTGATTGTCCTTTTCAATTGTTCACAGAACAGCAGCTTTGAGTGTCCTGCCTCTGCTAACATAGCCATGAATCCTTCTGCAAGGACTCAAAATCTTGCCAAAGTGAAAATATTTCTTTTTTCACATTTCATGGTCCCTAGCTTTGGCCTCCTCCACCTGTTTCCCCGGGTCAAATGAACATGCACAGATTTAAAGCTGAGAGGATGTGCTGAAGAACTACCAGTTACAAAGCTGGACTACACTGCATATTTGTGCCACTACCCAGTGCAGTTAGGACTCTTTAGCCACATTGATACACTACCATCACCCTGAGTTTTAACTGAGATACAGATACTCCAATGCAAAGCTGTTTATTACCAGGATAACTTGACCTCCTCATACAGCAAATGTTCTTTCACACTAATGCAACTGCAGAAGGGGAACACCAGTGTCATTGGTAATACCAGGTTTTAAAACTGGAACATGCTGCCTGATGAGCACTGGGTAAATCTGCCTGTAGTAAAGAAAGACTAAAGAAATGACACCTTAGATTTTCCCATGTGTTGGGATTTGCTCTGCATCTGCCAGCTCCCTCTCCCCACCACCACAGCACTTGCTCAGAGTCAAGCACAGGAGCAGCTGCTGAAGGAGCACATGGGTTAAACATGCTGAGTGTTTCTGGCTCTCTCATGGGAGATTCTCCTTTCAGTACTTGCCTGGCTCTCATTCTGAGTGGACCCAAGCAGTGGTGGATGCACCAGTTCTTCACTCAGGCTTGCTCTCCTGCCCTCCTGCATGCCAAGGACAAGAATTACCTGGGCAGGCCTTCAGCTCTGGCTTCAGCATCCTGCTCCATATCACATCAAGGTGCCAAATTTCCATGCACTGGTTTGTGGACCAAGCATTACAAGTGACAGCAGTCTCCAAAAACAATATTTGGGGCAGAGGATGTAAGGAATAAGAAGAGTGAGTGGCTGAAGACAGTCTGCAACCTCACAGTGCTATTAGCATTGGAAAAAAAATATCCCCATTCATTTTGTCTTATCTGGCAGCCCCAGCTTTACAGTGTCTGGAAGCCAGAGGAAGGGATCAATAGACATTTGCTGACAACTGAGATTTTGTTTTAATCCATCCACAAATGGTTATGTTTTGGTAGCAGATGTTTCTATACAGATCTGAAATCATAAAAAGAAGGCCAGCTAGCTCTTTACAGGACTCATGGTTTAAACAGCAGGAATACTGCTTGCTGCAGAGCAGACTTCCAGTTTGTACTGGCAAAGTCCACCCTGGTGACAGAGACACAATTGTCATGCTCAGAGTAAAATAAATGTATTCTGCAGATAGGTTTTTAAATAGAGAATGTAATTTATTAGAACAAATTACATTTCTGAAGGAAATAAGCATTCAAGGATATAAACCATCTTCTAAATGTAGTAGTCAAGGCATGATGAATTGTGTGTTTGTAAATACCATTTGGATGTTGAAGCTGCTGTATAGAAATATCAGCTTGTTTTAATAATTTTATGGTCAAGGAGTTTCCAAAAACCAATGAATTCACATGAATTAATGTCTACACTTTGTTAATTTAGTTTTATTTAGGGACGGGTACACAGCAAATTTCTATAAATCTTACATGAGGATGGAATTGCTAATACCTAAAAGAAAACCTAGCCTGAGAGAACTGTTCAATACATATGTCCAAGGCATCTGGCCTGTGTTCATGATAAAGAAGTGAGGTTTCAAGCAGGAATGAGCAAGGAAAACCCAACCTATCTGAAATTTTAAAACCAGTCTAAAACCTTTGATTCTAGCCAAAATGGCAAACAAACACAGTCAACTCAGATTCACAGGCAAGTTAAGGACAACAACGTTTGGTGAAACCTTTTGAGATGCTCCCCCAGATTGCTGGGCCTCTTTCCTTCAGCCACCTGACAGCTGTTTTTGGTGCCTGAGTGTTTGCAGGGCATCAGTCACTGTGATGTTTTGGGCTGGCTGAAAACGAAAGACAAAGAGTGTTTTAAAAAGGCCCATTAAAACAAAAAGTTGTTTTGTTTGTGCTCCCAGCTGACTCTAAGACTGCCTCAGTTGTAATACATGTGCTTTACCTCCTGGACCTACATTATAGACTCATTTCTTGGTTGTTTAATGTAGTTTTGGTTTGGTTTCTTTGCTGGAATTTTCAGTTTTAGTTCCATTTTCTGTTACTTACACAAAAATATCTCCATAAAAACCTTATTCTCCAATCTTAACATTCCTTTGGTTTGTATGAGAACTTTCATTCCAGTTTCTAATTTAAGTAAAGGCACTGCACAAAAGCCACTGAATTATTCAGAACAGTATGTAACTGGTGCAAACTCTCCAGGCTCTGTGTAGTTTAATTCAAGGTAAATCCCAGCAGACATAGTAACTGCAATAGGGAGCAAACAGGAAGAGTTAAGCAACCTGTAAATGGAAGATAAATAAAAACCCCACCGTCAGTAGATAGCTTCCCCCTCTCATTTATATCAAAGCATTCACCATCAGCTTACCTAAATTTTGTTAATTTAGGAAAACCTCCACCATTCCAAGCAGGACTGATTTTTATGATGACACAGAAGAAGTAGATGGCTATTCACAGTAGATTGTCAGAGTAACAAATTAATCAACTTATTATTTATCTGGGGCCTGATCTCTCTGAGGCATAAAAAAGCTGAAAGTACTTGCCTTAGGAAGTTTTTTCAGTTTGTCTGTGTTGCCACTGCAGGATAGAAACCTGCCATGGGATTACAGCAATGACCCTGTCAGATCCAAAGCATGTGGACACCTGAATTTGGGATGTTTTTTCTCAGACTGAATCCCATGACTTTGTCAGTGTCAAGAGGAACTGCAGATCTGTTCTGAGCTATTAGCCAGGCATTGAGGGGAATATTTACATCCCAAAGCACTGAAGTTAAAGAACAGTGTGAGGCACAGCTGACTGTGAAGAACAGCTGCCCCTGTTATCAGGAGAAAACTCCACAGAATAAATAAAATTTCTAACAACTGCCATAAGCAGATGTTAAAAGCAAGATCTCTTGGGATATGTAAGGCAAACATTATCTACAGTATGCTGTAGGTAATTAAGTACCTGTCATGAGTACTCTTGAGCTAAGTCCACCATAAGAAGGAGCTAGGTAACCTCTGGAAGTTACTCAGGAATGCTCCCTTTTACCTTTGAAAATGTCACTTCCAACCATATTCCTTTGGTTGGAAGTGACAACCAAAGGGAGGTTTTCATGTGGGATGGTACAACCATTCAGCTCCTGTGCACACTTAGACCTACAGAAAGACTTGCCTTCTCCCTGTGTCATCATGCAGGTGTCAACAGGATGGCAGAGGTGAAAGAGAACTCAGCCATGGGTAGAGCCAAGCCTCCTTTCCCAAGAAAAAATCCATTTGAGGATTCCATTTGGCCTTCTCCCACTGCCTTGAGAAGATAGCATAGAGGCCTCATGCTCCCAAAGCTGACTGGGAAAGCCATATTCATCTTTGTTTCCCTGCTGGTGGGACAAGAGGATGGATTCTTTATCGATTTATGTCACAGCAAAGCCCAGTGACAATCTTCCTCAAATCAGATGTCACACTCTGAGGGGGAGTGGGGTGAAGCTCTGCCAACTTGACTGACCATCTCTCATTTGTATTGAATTTCAGGACGAGGTTCACTTGCCCACACACAGGCACTGGAGCCATTTTAGATGCTTCAGTTGTTTCC
This sequence comes from Onychostruthus taczanowskii, assembly GCF_017590055.1. Taxonomy (NCBI): domain Eukaryota; kingdom Metazoa; phylum Chordata; class Aves; order Passeriformes; family Passeridae; genus Onychostruthus; species Onychostruthus taczanowskii. The sequence continues at coordinate 8,434,773 of NW_024497629.1, forward strand.
TGCTTGACTTCCAAAGCCAGAAACACAGAGAACTACAATTAGCCCTGCATCATCTTCATCAACCTCATGCCAATAGCTCAGATGTCACTGGGCTCCTCTGGCCACAGAAGGGGCTCCCAGTTTAGAAAGGATAGGTGATTCCATAAGAGGACAGAAACCCTATTTAAGTAATCTTTTATACAGCTGCAATTCCACATCCTTGCTATTGGAAGCATTAGATAGCATTCAGGCTAACCCATTTTTGAAAGCTAAAATATAAACAGATTTGGGCAAAATATTTATTAGATTGCCTAAAATTCATAAAACTTCTAGGAAATAAACCTATTTATGAGGAGTTTAGAAGCAGACTGGGGCATTAATTTCCTAAAGCCTTGGAAAAAAAAGTATTCAGAAAGAACAGAGAAGAGGAACAGAACTACTAATCATGTCTCAGTGGTTTGTGGATCAATAATGTGGGGGGAAAATATGGGGTATATTTCTTTCTTTTAAGGATGCTAATACCCTACAAAGTGCAATATTTCATATGGCCTGCCAGGGAAGACCACTGCTCAAATCTACAGACTTGTAATGAGAGAGAATTCCCATGGACTGAAGATTTGGATGTCTGTGTCAGTGAAGTGATGCTGGATGTAAGCAAGATTTGGAATACACTGAACAACTGAAATGAATGCAGAACAGGTTGTTGCTGCCCATTGGCAACTTAGTTATAATTTAAGCAACTGGGCAGGGATGAAAGGCAGGAGGGGAACTCAAGACCCCTTATCCATTCAGGGGAAATGTACCCATAGTTTTGAAGTAATATTGGGAAACACAAAATACATTTACCACAGGCTTCTTTTTCACCATCTGAAGAATGAAATGAATGGCATTTTCTTGATCTCAACTATTGCCTTGGGATGTATCAGAGGCAGGGTCTAAGAGAAAGGCTAAAATCAATGGGGCTATTTAACAGAGACTGGTTTTACTGATTTCCAGCTGGTTAGAGCTAAAAAAGTGAGTGTCATATCTTGAAGTATGATTTTTTTAGGAGTTAATATGTTCTCTTGAAAGCCTGTAATTTTGTGGTAACAATTACTTTTGGCTGAATTAATGCTACAAGTCGTTGTGGTGGCCAGAGCTATGAAATATCACTAGCACTGACATTCTGGCTATCATCCATACCAGCACTGGAGCGGGCATGTGAACTGACCAGCATGAGGGTGGGCATGAGAACTCAGCCCCACTTGCACAGGGGTGACCCTAACTGTGCTGTTGCACCATTGTGTTGGACACAAATGTGGAATCCAGTGTTTTCAAATGGACTAATTTAAAGGATCCAACATCCTTATCTATATAGATCAATTATTCCATTCTCAGTGGTTTGCCATTGACAGTTTTTATTCTAGCTAGGAAATCAGACTGCTTTTACCAGACTGCCAAAATACAAGGCCAGATGTTCAGTGTCATATACTTGGGTATCAAGACTGGCTTCTGCAAGTCTGACTGCTTTCTCTGTAAGTAAATAGCTTTACCTCTTCTTGTAATTTCATGTAAACATTAGGAGGTGCAAGGAAATGAAGGTGTAAGGTTCATGTTTAAAAGGTTACATGACTAGTATGTCTACCATGATAACTGTTTAAAATCACGAATAAACACTTCCATATCCAGTTTTCTTATCTGCATTGGTATCTTTATGTTCAAACGTAAGTATCCGCGTTTTTAAAGACACATGTTCTCTCATCTTGTACAAGTGCTGGAAATGTTCCCATACCTTGCAGAGGAATACAGGATGTAGGTGGCAATTTTCTCCAAACATTTTATCAGGCAATTTTCAGACAGCTTGGATTATGGATTTTCTTTCCTTGCTAAAGAAGAACAACAGTAGTGCTATTAAAGCTATTAAAAGATAATAGCTGATACCTACAGAGCTACAGAGGGCTGGGAAAGTGGAGGAAAAATAGTTCTGGTTTGGGCAAGTGAGACTAATCCTGTAATACGCTGAGCTACCCCAGCTCTTCTTTCAGTGGTGGACAGAGCCCAGACTGGCTGCAGCCAGTGAGCATGAATTCAGTTCTTGGTACCTGATCACTGAGACGTGGCTGGCTGCAGCACAGCTCAGGCATGGCCCTGGATTAGTGCTTTTGGAAACCAGATTTCATCTGTTCTCAGAAAGTAGGGGAGACTGTTGGGTGCAGACAATTTGGAGATGGCTGTCCCCACTGAGCCACATCCCTGCAAGGATGGATATGGGGTAGCTCAGCTGTCTGCATCACCTGAGACCACACTGTGCTACCCCAAGCAGCTTCTGCATGAACTGCCACATCTGCATGGCACTAGGGCACAACACTGCTTTGTTTAGTTTGTGGTTCAGTACAACATTCTCTCACATCGATCCACTGCTGGTAATTGAAGTACAGATCAAATTGTATAGGTTCACCTATTTCCAAGAGGAGTCATGATTGTAGAAGAAAATAATGACAAGAAGTGGATCCTGATCCCCCAGACCTCTGGCCTAAGTAAGAAGCAGCCCTATTTGTAAAACACTCTTGTTACTGTTCATTAATAGATGTAGAAGATACCTGGTTATCAGATGTACTAGTAGACAGTGAAGAAACCACAAATCACCAGTAAGGCTGGTATGAAAGAAACTGCCAATTTTTTTGTGTTTTATGATAAAGAAATCATTGAACAGGTAAAAGTAGTTTCCTGCATTTGGTCATTAAAATTAGAGTGCCACAGGTCTGATGAAGTGGGTGCATGGAGCGAGAATACTGCCCTTAAATAGAATTTGATCTAGAGGGACAGGAAAAAGGCATGCTGTATTTTTTAGCTAATAAAACCCTTAGGCTTTTTAGAAATAGAGCTTTATCTACATATCTTCTCAAATTCTGCAGTGAAAACTTGGAGCTTACTGTAGTGCCTTGCAAAAAGGCAGCTACCGCTCTTTGAGATGACCGAGAGTGCTCCTCTTGGTACAGTCCAGAAGGACCCAAATCTTGGGTCTCTGTCACACCCAGAGTCATGCATCCTCAGGCACACCAAAGGCCACTCACTAGATGCCAAAGTATGGCAACTGAGTGCAGCCCTAAGATTGGACCTGGCAGATCCTTTTTCCAGCTCTGCTACAAATTTCCTCTGGGACTTGGGTAAAACTCCTAGGTTAATTCCTGTAAAGAGACTCAATTTTCATTAACTTCAGTGGGAACATTGATTCTTAAAGAACTGGATTCATCTAGCCTAATTTAGATACCTTATCTGTGCCTGCAGAGTAGATGCCTAGCGAAAAAGTTCTCCAGAAATCCAGGCAGACAGGATCTTTCTTTGAAGACATCTCACCACTGACTGAATGGCAAATATCAGATCTTTTTTTAGGATTACTGTTTTGCTTTGGTATTTAAAATGCAGCACATTAGATGTCTGCAGTTAGATGGACTGGATTTGATAGTTTAGATATGTGGATGTGAACTGTATAATTTAGTTTAAAAATCCCCAAGATGCACAGACTTTGCAGTTAACTTGTACATGCATTTCTGAGCAGGCTGGGCATAACTGTGGAAGCCAAGTGCCCCAAAGGTTCATTTCAGCAAACACACCATTTTGGTGGTACAGATACCCAGAACATAGGAAAAAGGGCAGTGAGTGGAATTTATGGCAGACTATTGAAGATGTTGGCATTAAGTTACACAATGTATTTAGCTAATATGATAATATTCATGTGACCTAATTGCAAGATAAACCAATGTTTAGGACATACACAGCTCTGAAGATGGAAAGTGAGCTATTAACTGAAAATTATTATTGTAATTTAAAAGCACCATCTGTGTTCATCAAACTAATTCTTCTTCTTCTATCATCCTCATTTAAAAAAAAAATGGAAAGAACATGAAATTTTCAGCCTGCAAAATGATCTGCTCATAAGCAGAGCAAGCAGCTTATGAGAATGTAGCAGAAATGACTCAGTGGATTATATCAAATGGCATCTGAGAGAAACATGATTTTCTTTCCGGGCTATAGAGAAACAAGATGGAATTTAACAAACATATTTTCCAGTGTGAACTAGTCTCCTAGCTCCTGAAAGTTCAAAAATGAATAAAGTCTAAGCAATGCTACCTCACCAAAAAGTTCTCCAACACTGCAGTAAACACAGATGAAAAATTTGAGCATTTTATCCTATATTCTCATCTCAAAAGCAGTTGTTTGGTCTATGCTCTTCAAAATTTGTGACTGGGATTCATCTCACCTAGCTTTAGACTTTTGCAGCCTCGACAGCTACATCTGAACCCAATGCCTTTGGTTTGCTTTGTACTCAAAGGAGAGCAATAGGTAATCTGAAGTGCAATTTGGTTGTCCTATTTAGGAGGCCTAATTTTAGGTTAAGATGAATCACATTCCAGAAGTGTCTACGTCTCTCCATCAACTAGGAAGGGAGCTCAGATGTGAAATTTCTGCATCGTATTTTTTTTACTCAGTGAACACTTCTTTAGAAACAGAATTTTAATGCTCACCGACTTCATTTTATGCTGCGTAGAAAGGGAGAAAAACAAAGGAAAGAAAAGAAAGAAAGAGAGAAAGAGAGAAAGAAAGAAAGAAAGAAAGATCTTTTGGAGGCTGAAACAGTTTTAGAAGACTGAAGGAAACATTGAACCCATCTGGAGCAAAGGTAATCTGGTGTTTAATGTCACATTAATAGAAAACAGAATTCCACCTGAAGAGTCCTTGGAAAGGATTAGTTTGTGCCTAAGACTTCTGTGTCATCAGAGATGCTTCTCCCATGGCCATACCATTGATCTCTGAACTATCAGGATTAGAAGGAGCAATTTTGGTTTCTACATCAGCATTAGTGACAGGAGTGTTTCAGATAAGGCATCAGATGAATGGCACAACAAAGAGCATAAACAATCAAAGCCCTTCAGGAGCTTGCTTTGCAAGTTTTCCATAAGTCCTTTTTAAATCTTCAGTCTAATTGCATTGGCCCAATTTTTGCCCCCAAGTTGCTTCTACCTTAAACAAAAATAAATAAGAGGAGTGCTGGGCGTGTTCTGCTCAAAAAATTTCATGGTTGAGTTTTGCATTGTATATAATAGAAACCCCTGCCTTTTTTCCCTTCCTCAATACACACTACAGAGGAAACTTCTCAAGGAGAGAGAAGTGCTGACCATACTGGCAAGGCTCCTGCAGGCTGTGGTCATCCCTGTGCACAGAAGGTGCTGTGACAGATAATGTCCCACAGCTGGGACAGTATCAAGCACAGCAGAAGTACTGAGTGCAGGGCCTCCTGTGTAACAGAAGTGTAACAGATCCTAATAAAATCCTTTTCTGGATGGGAATGAAGCTAAAGACCAGGCTGTCTATGAGAAGAAACTAAAACCCTGCATAATTAAAACTATTCTTAGGCTACAAGTAAGGAGCACTAGTGTACTGTTGCTGGGTGATATTTCTACTTGACACCTCTGCTCCTGTCTTTTACCAGACTATGTTCTTTAGATGAGAAATAGGCCAATATGATCGAGCTTTACAAATCAAGACATGCTTGCATTGTCTGTCAGCACCGTAATTTTGGTGTTTTGCCTGTAGCTGTTGTAAAAACTGGATACTGCAACCCCACCAGAGTCAGGAGAAAGGAGTCCCTTGTGGAAATTAGTCCAGCCCAAGGAGCAGTGAAGAAACACTTGACCAGCTCAGCAGTAAAAGAGTTGTCCTTGTGCTTTTCATTCTTCTTCAGCCAAAACATGCAAAACGTATTTCTTCTGATACATTAAGTGTAACTAGCAGTGACAAATGTCATTCCCCTCATATTCTTTTCATCTTACCTCCTAAATGGTCTATTCTATGTAATGACACCCAATTACAAGTTCTTGTTATTCTTTGAATTGCTGTAAAGCTGAGCAGTCTCCATGTGTTCAGAGCAGCTTGCAATTAGCATACCCTGATCTTAGAGACTGCAGTCTGTTAAAAATATGGACATATTAAAGCACAGCATCTGGAGACCTGCATATGTTCATCTTGCACAGGTTTCAAATGCCACTGTCAAATTATTCCTAAATATTTTGTAAATGAGCTTATAAATGTCACCATTCAGGTGGAGAACTTTGGAGAATTTTCATACTTGCTTGAAAAATATTATATTACTTCTACTTTTATTCTGTTTTCATATGAAGAAGATGAAGAAAATGTACAGAATCTTTTTTTAAAAACCTAAGATTTGCTTTATATAATCACTATGTTGTATTTTGTAATTAGGCTTATAGCCACAGCCCCACTAAAACTATGGAGATATGAATAAAAAAAATTTAATCCAAACTCAGATGTATTTTCCTGTGCAAATTGTCTCATTTTGTGATGTTTCCTTCAAACCAAGGGCTTGCTAGAGAACCATTTCTGCCTACATGCATTTGTTTTCTTTCCCCTAAAAAGTGTAAGAAGTAATGCTTTCACAGGACTATAGAGATTGACTGGTTTCTATTGCTTTCAAAAAAGAAAAACCTGAAGTGGACAACATAGTTTTCCTCTTCATATAGCTGTCAGGAAAAGACAGGTCTCCAGATTCTCATTTAAACAAATATGTGCAGTAGCTGGGGGCTGGTTTCCATTTTAACAGCAAATATTCTGTCAATAACAACCTTGTACATGAACAGGAGCTTTTCCATTTACATTAATCAAAGTAATTGAATCAAAAAATGTACTGCTAATGAGCAGACACAGGACAATAGATTCTGCTAGATATTAAGTGTTTCTGGAAGTGGCAGTACCAAAGTAAAAAAAATTAATTATTCATTCTGCTGCGTACAAGACTTGAAAATAATATTAGGTAAAACCAAATTCAGCTCAGAGCCTTCACTTGGCTGTCTAAGGGATGAATTTGGCCAAGGGCTGAGATCTGGCTGCACATTCAGATACCTCTACTGTAGAGGCAGGTGTTCACAGGTAAGGAAGGTGGCTGAAAACGCTGTAGGCAGTGGAGATTCAGGACAACTCCATCACACCCACAGCTCAAGCAGGGAAAGATCTGCCCCCTTCTGCACACAGCTGCTGCAGCCAGGAGAGCACCTCAGGGCACAGCAAACACCTCAGAACTTATACTTCAGAATTTCTTAGTCAAAAGAGTCAGTGAGGCTTGACTGAGCTGATACACCTGTCCACTTCAGGATGGGATGAGACACCCACTAAATTCCTTGGAAGCCTTGGAAGGCTTCCTCGTTGGCTATAGGGCTACAGTAGGGTCCTAAGCAGCTCACATACAGGAAAGTACTACATTGAAGATGCCTACATGGATTCATCTGAAATCAAAGCAGTGGCTCCAGAGGTGCAGATATTTTTCCTCTAAATACAGAAACAGCTTACCTCCTCAGTTCAGAGTGGCTACATGACAGCCAGTATGCTGAGTTGAACACCACACTTCCAGCTTGTCATATACTTCCCAGCTTAATGGAAGTACCCTTTGTAACAGGCATTCTTCTTGTAGAAATGAGAAATAACATTAGTATGCTATTCTCTAGCAAAAATATAGTGGAAATATTGTCTCCTACCAGGCAGAAGAACAAGCTAAATTCAAAAATCCAGAAGCTGATTCAATCCTCATGTCTATGCTGGTAACTGGAGTCTGAATTTTTAGTTTAGACACAAAACTGGTGGAAAAAAAATTGGTCCAAATACCATATATGCTTGTTAGCTTCAAGTTGACTTTCTAAATGTTTTTCTATAATAATCACAGTTCCATTGTTCTAGACAAAGTATAGATGTGCAAATTTTCTTTTGATCATAATATAGCTATTGCCAGATTTTTATTTATTACCTTCAGAAGAGTAGTCTGCTTCATGTGATTTTAAGCACTGAATATAATCAGGAAAACCTGCAAGATCTGTTATTTGATATCTTCATTTTAATTACTCCCTACATACTGCATTTGCTCTCTCTCACAGACCTGACCAACTAAGGCTATTTTTATCTAGATGTTAAAAACTTGATGGAATGCTGAGGAAGGTTGGTTGCCTCAGAGGAAAAAGCTGCAATTACTTAGACCTCAATGACTCTACAATCTGTTGTTTGCAAACAAGCACTCTGAGTGGCAACATGCATTCTCCATACCCCACAAATCTTGGTAAAATCATTCCATTTTTCCTCACAAACTTCAGCAATACTAATGTGATGCCTCAGCTGCACTCTTCCCATGTCATAAATATTTTGACAACATCCTTCAGAGTATCTCAATCTCAAATCTCAGTCAGCTTCTTCTGTCATTTACTGGCATGTTTGGTTCATTTGCTTATAATGGGTAGATTCTGTGCTTTCAATAATGGGAGTCATTAGAAACTACCATTATGACCAGAAAGCCTAAAGAAGACAAAGAAGGAACATGAAAAACCAGAGAAAAGTAAATCATACAAAGAGAGCTATGGAGATCATCCTTTCTTAGAAAAACGAATTCAGGAGAAAAGTGGTGAAATTGATAGGCAAAAAAAAAAAAAAAAATTAGAGCTGTTTTGTCTTGCAGGCTGCAATTGCCAAAAGATGCTCTTAAACATGGGTTTCCATGTTGTCTGTGTGTATGGTCCTCACTGCAGAGATGATTTCCAATCCTTTTTAAAAGACAATTGCATCCTGCATGCATCCTTTGCAAAAGATAATGAAAAGAATGGGTTAGGTTGGCTTAGATATCCATTTGTTTGGTAAAATATTGCATGTGTCCATGAAAGGAATCTGAATAATCACTGAGAAGATGCTTCATTAGCAAACAGAAGAAAAAGCAGTAAGAAGGTCTTTACAAGAGTCTAAGGCTGACTGATGTGAGAGATGGTTTACAGTACCACATAAGCAATGCTCTGGTTTTGTTTCTTATTTCTGTTCACTGGCAGAACTGCCAGTGGCAGGCCAAGGAAGAAAAGAAAAACCCACACAGCAGCAATTCTCTGGAGACTGCAGCCATCCACTTTGCTCAGGAATAGCTTGCCTGAGAGTACAAAACATTCTTGCTCCTTGTGACATAACTGCAGATATTGATGGAGTTGTAGGTCTTTGCTGTGTATCCATTTTCCAGTATGGGGCTGTTGGTTTTGGTTTTTCTGGGAACTGACAATGTGCTTTGAATTTAGAAAGGAAAAAAAAAAAAAAAAAAAAACCCACCACTTCACTACTGCTTGCTGAAAATGTAACAGAAGACTAAATATTGTGCTCACTTCTATAGGGAAGTAAGTAAAAACAAAGTGCTCCTCCCCTGCATTTTCTGCAGCAGTGGTCAAGTTTCTGGGCAGTGAAACACAAAAATTTGCAAGGTTTCTCACTGCTTATCCACTCTTAGAACAGGAAAGAGGGCATCATGCAGAACAGAGCACTGGATCCAGGATTTGACTCCTCACCCTAAAACATGAACCAGCAAACCTCAGATTTACTTGCTGTGCAGTATATTTATTTCTTTTGCCTTCTCTAACAAGGAGGAATTATGATTCCATGCATCAAAAGGAATGACAGTAGTACAGGGGCCATAGAATTGATGTTTTGTCCCTGTTCCCTGCTATGCCTGAAGTCTGAATCTGTGATGGCTTTGCCATTGCCAAAATGATGCCATTGCCAAACATGCTGAAGATGCTGTGTCTACATCTTCTGCCCACTTTCCAGAGACATATTTAAGCAATAACAATATCAAAAAGAAACAATTGATCTAAATAAATTAAGGGCTGGTTATCATCCATACGAATCAGTGAAGTTGGGTGTCACCTGCTGCCAGTAACTTTTCTACCTCAGTTGGAGAGTGACTGATTGCACTAATCCAGTTATGAAATTGTATTAATACCCCCAAAGGGGGAAAAATCCCAAACCAAAAAACAAACCCAAATATATTTAGGAAATTGCAGCTGTGAGACTTTTGAAGCTGGAATAAATGAAACTAAGTTATTGATTGAGGGACAAGCCTATGAGCTGACCTGCACTACCTAAATTTTAGACATGTATTTACATTCACATGCACACATTACATTCACATATAGATTTGTAGGGCAAATTACCTGTGAGTAAAATGCTTTCCTATCTCCAGTATGATGATGGAACAGATAATATTGATTACTAATCTTGAGGAGGAAAGACAAAAAGGGGTGATAAAATTAAGCACACAGAGTAGATGTGCTGTACTTGTAATTAATAAGCAGTATTAAAATATAGAGTTCTACTTACTATCACATTCTTAATTACAACAATGCTGATTGATAGCAAAGAAAAAGTCAGCCATCAGTTTACTAAAAGACATTAATATGTCCTGAGAAATAAAGCAAGAAATTTAAAAAAAAAGTTAAAAAATATTCCTTGACTTGTTTTCGTTTCCTTCTTCTGTATGATAATATTGATCTCAAATAAGCATTAACCCACAGCTAGCACAGTTGACTTGTTTTCATTTCCTTCTTCTGTATTATAATATTGATCTCAAATAAGCATTAACCCACAGCTAGCACAGATCTGGGCAGTGACTGCCATGTTTTGGATGCATCATTCATACATGTTACACAGACTGGGAGACACTGTAACATGACCAAAAAGAAAATATGTCTTGTTAGCAGAGATGGTAGGAAAAGCTTCTGCAAGCAAACTGTGACTACAAAAATTATCAACCTTATCACAGTCAATATTTCTATACTTAGATGTGAATCAATCTGTGTGTTTCCTTTAACAAATAAATACAGAGAATTATAAATTTGGAATCATAACAAAAAGTTCAGCACGAAAGACTGTAAACTGATCTTTAGGATACAAAAATATCTCAGTTCATCCAAAAATCTGAATAAAGTTTGTGGAACTGTGGTTCTGTGAGCTTGAACTCATTTTTAATGAGTCAAATAGCAACAGCGCAGCTTCTCATAGCCACCTTATCGTTGTTGTTGTTGTTGTTGTTGTTATTATTATTATTATTATTATTTATTATTATTATTATCTGTTCTGCTATCTCTGAAGATGTGTTTCAACTGCACAAGCTACAACAAAGACTCAGTTCTACTCCAGAACATGTGCAACCACTAAGATGTGCAAATGAGCAAGATGTTGTCCAGGAATAAACAAAGGAGGGAAATAACTTGGCTTTCATTAAATGATTTGTTGGGATAAAACAGTGGAACAACAATCAAACCCCTCCTGATCTCAGCCTGTAGGACCACCAGAGTGTGGCTCTCCACAGCAGTATTCTCTTCTGTCCTGCTGGGAAAAGGAGGGAGCTGATGAGGGAGCTTCCATGAAAGAACTTTACAGAGACAGGGATAAAATTACTCACCACCCCTCCCAGCCCAGAGGGGAACTCTCTTGTCTGTCTTTCTTCTCCATGTTTTGGAGTTCCCACTGCCAGTGCTCTGCAGCAGTGGCGAAGCTGAGCAGCTGTGACCTGCTGAGGATCCCTCCCAACAGCACCACACTGTCCTGCCCTCTGCTCCGCAATGCACTCCCGGCTCATCCGTCCATCCTGCTGGAGGAGAATTCCCACAACAGTTTTGCTCATTTTGTTGGGAATGATTCCTCTAAAGGCATGAAATAAACATTTACTGGTGGCATTGTGAAATGTAGGCAGGGAATATAGAGGAATGTAACAGAAACTACTGGGACAGATTTAAGCATTTCACTAGAAAATACAAAAACATTCTCAGAGTTTACACAAACAGCAAGAGCAGGTAAATGCTACAACTTTGTGCAATATTCAGCAAAAGCAGGCAAATGATACAACTTTGTGCAATATTAGCATATTAGCCTGTGATTTTTTACTTTTACTTAAAAACAAAGATATTGCTTAAACCTCTGCACTTGCCTGCCACTCGCAGAGAATCATTTAGTCTCTGGAGTGCCATTACCACCACTTTTGCTTCTCCTGGGAGCTTGTGCCAGTCTGGGAGGAACACAGCACACAACAGTGGTTATTCAGCTTTTTCTATACATGTACAAAATAAGACATTCATTTCATGAGCCTATGCTGTGCCCTAATAAATACTGCAATTTGAAATTTCAGCACTTACACATCAAAGGTTGGCTGAAGGAGATATTCACATGTGGGGCTTGATTATAGTGTTTTATCACTCAGCTGAACATCTAATGTTTAGCACAGTAGTTGGAGTGCTTCTTTTCATGTCATAACAAAGGTTGCCCTCAGATAGTAATTACAGCCTTCCTAATAAAAGGAACGGCATTTTGAAACAGCCTGAAAAATTCAGAAGCTAGAGATGAAGTTTGGATAAGGAGTTTGCCATCACTTTGCATTTGGCAGGTAGTTTGGTGCCTGAGTTGTACACTAAAATGGCAGAGCTGTCTTGAAAACCTTCCCTCAAAGCTGGAGACATTAAGAAAGCATGAGCTGGGGAAAAAGAAAGTCTCCAGGATGACAAAAAGCCACAGCAAAGTTAATGTTTCTGTAAAAAAATGTAGAAAACCAGTGTGATTAATTATTATATGATCTTTTAAAAGTGTAGAAAGGCATAGGCACATGGAGATGTAGAGCAGAGCACAAGCAGCAGAATATATTCAGAGCAAAGCTGCCCATGCTGAGTGCAGTGGTTAAGCATTTGTGGCTTTGCCCCAGAGCAATATGGGTTATATTTTCTAGTGACATTTCTGAATGCATCTTAAAGGGCCTCTCGTGAACTGCTAATGATACATGTCTGTGCTTTATGTACTTACAGCATAATAATAATCTGTTCAGTTCAAACAGTTTGGAGGGTTGATGCAGTTTAGAGCACTAAATTACAGATACGCTTCTCATCTGGCTTTGAAAATTCCAGGCTAATTTTACACCTGAGCTTTTAAATTCCTCTTATTCTCTTTTGACCTTCAAAACTACTTATCAGTGGCCAGCAACCTCATTAGCAAATATCATATTAATTGCAACAAATGGAACTGTTTGTTTTACCTTTGTAACTTACCAGGGATTTTCTTTTATTTTAAACCAACTACCAACTATGGTATTAACAGTTCTAAAGCCTCAAATTTTATCATCTGCTTCAGAGTTGGAGAAGACTGCCCATGTATAATTTTATTTTCAGTGCATTGGTAAGTACAATTTTTCCCTAATTCTCTTAATTGGGTAATAACTCTATTTTTCGGCTGTCTGTCTCCTTTCCCTACAGAGATTAAACATGCTTTTCTGAACTGATTGTACTGTGTTAGCTCCTTTCTATTGCCATGGTTTTGCATCTACCTTTTTCTGGATTGCAGTTTTGTCTTCAAATTAAAGTGTCAAATTTTGACACATTTCTATGTGGATGAGTTTGATTTTCATTTTTCTAGTGCCTAGGCACTGAAGCTACACCATGCAAGTACTATTTCATCATAAAATTAGAGCTTCCAACCCTTCTGAAAACATGCCTTCCCTGTGCACGCCTCCTGCTGAAGCCGCGCGGTTCTGCACTAAACGGATTAGCCCTTATTGCTTAATGCTGCATTTCATGCTTCAATAAGCATTACTTTATTAATATGTGTGGTCACAGAGATAGTCTGACACCCTTCAGGGTATGTGATGGTTGTTTTTCCTTCGCTGTGAAGGCTGAAATAGTCACCCTTCTGTGGTTAGGTAGCACATGAGAGGTATTTTCAAATGCTTTGAACCAGTCAAGAATGTACCACATGAAACATCAAGAGAGGAAGAATGAAGAGAGGACGAACATAGGCTGTCCCATCAGAAACAGCCTGGTGGGGAGCAAGGCACAACATTTTTCTTGTATATCCTGGAGGCAACAAGAGTTCTTGCATGTGCGCTCATCCATGAGAGCTGATGGCACGTCTCCCCATCTGCAAGACGTGGAGAGTGGGAGAAAAGAACAGCCACTACACTGAATTTGTGACATTTGTGACCCCTGGGAGAACAGGGATAAACAGGGGCTGGGGAGCAGTGCATCTGCAATAACTCATCCAGCTGGAGGGTATATGGAAAGCTTTAAAAACCACAAACCAGGCTTTGTCACTTTGATAACCTGAAAGCATCATGGTAAAAATCAGGACCTTTCCCATCTGGGAAGAGGATCTTGATTTTTGTGAGTGTTTCAAGATCTGGGTGCTGATTACAGGCTGCAGAAGGAAAATATCTCAAAGGAATAACCACAGGGAGTAGATCATCAGGAATGGGAGGGAGGGGTGACACTCATCATCAAAATTGCTTTCTACATGCAGGTTCTTGCTTTTAAGACAAGCAGTTAATCAAAAATCTGTGGCTGTGATGATGATATCTAATGCTTCTTTGCTTCCTGTTTGCTTTTATGGAACATGTGAGCTCCTCTTTCCAAGGTACAGCAGGGACTGTCTGCTCCTCCTTAAAAGTGTCCTTCAGCCAGTGCTCTCTCTGAAAAGCACACCAGGGTTTTTCTCATCAGGGTTTCTCTGCCAGGGGTTTCTGTGCTCAGGACTGGGACAGCTGTGCTGTCTTCTCTGGTCCGTTCTGCCTCTGCACATCACACCAGCTCCCCGAGCACCCATGGCTTTGTTCCAGCAGTGCTGGGCCCCCAGGATTGTGGCAGGACCCATCAGAGTTTAATTGTTCCTTGCAACCCTCTAAAAGAGCACAGTAGGCCTACAATTCACAGCAATTTAGGAACAGCATACACCACGTCACAAGAGGACCAGAAGGATGTTGTACATATAATACAAGATGCAAAGCTCCTTTAGGTGGAAGACAGAGACTCCTTGGAGACTCCATTTATCCTCTCCTCCAGACCATGCAGAACATGCACAATTGCCCCCACTGACAAGACTCATGGTTTGGATTCAGGTGTGTGTTAGCAGCAATGCATTTGCAATTAAAATAAGGGGTCAGAGCCATCATCTGAGTTTGCCATAAAACAGGAAATGGGCTATATAAACCTTGCTTTGCCCTGGTAATAAATTCTGTGTTTCTACCAACTTGTCTTATGCTAAGTTTTTCTCTTATTCCTGTGGAATTAGTACTGACAAGACAAACGGTAGTGTCTTCTTGTGCTTCCCTCTTCTTACACAGTTCTCTTTTTGGGTATCTAAGCCAATGATCTGAGGTAATATTGATGTTGCTTGAAAAACATTGTATCTACAGATAAGAATAATTTTTTTTTCTCAGAATTAGACAAGTCAGCTGCAATTATAACTGGATGGTTTTAGCAATTAACTGAGAAAATGTTTCCAGCAAATGCGGGGATCATTCACTTTCACTAACCTGACATTTCTACATTACAGAGTGGAGGGTCAGGAAATGCACCATTTTCAGGCACCATAAACAGCCCAACATTAGCATCAGGGTGTAACAGCTGCTGTGGAAAAATGGCCCTGGAAGGTGCCTCAAAGCCAGACAAACTTTTACCACACCATTTTTATGTCTCCCCTTTGCACATTATGCAGATACAAATGTCACTACCCATTCAGGGGTGCATGGTGAAAATACTAAACAAGAAAGTGCACCTTTTAGAAACAGAATCAAAATCCTGGGATAAAATACTTTAGAACTATCATTGTTTACTTGGATTTCATCTAAATTCCAGCAGACTGCTGGTTTCCAAAACCAACTTTCCTATGTTTATTGATTAATAACTGTCATTTTTTAGAACAGCTATCAGCTGTATTAATCTGAAAGCCCAGTTTAAAGTCACATAAACATTTGCCTGACTTTGTCCATCAGGATGGCTGTTGGCATTAGAAATCTGAAGGATACTGCTTTAAATTCTAAATATTTTCCACTACATTTTTGTGGAGATGCCTTAAGTTTAGAACACTTAAAGCAAATTTACTGGAACTGAAAATAAAACCCAGCAGTGGTTTGGAAAATGTGTTTGTTCTGTTTGGAGGAATTTCACATAACACAAATTTCACTTGGTTTAGCCTTTGCATAGATTCTGTCCCCACTTCCTGGCATCCTTGCTCCAGTCATTAGGATATTCCAGTCATCCACAGCCTTCTCTCTCTTGGAGCCACGTACTGAGAACACAAAATCTTGGAGCATCTAAAATAGCTGGTGAGTGTACAAAACAGAGCTGGAAAAGCTCTTGAGAAGGTCAAATGCAAGGCCCTGCCTGCAGGAGGAGCATCTACCCCCAAATCCCTTCTGACAGAAACTAGTCCAAGATGCTGCTTAAGCTCCAGTGAGGGAACACCAGTATCCCCAGCCAAACTCTTATCTTGTTTTGCTCTTCTTATCCATGAGAAGTTCCCTTGCTGCAGCTTAAGCCCATTATGAAGAATTATAAGCAAATGAAAAGCATCTCATATTTTATCCTCTAGAGGAGATAGCAATAAATTATTGGAAGCACCTTTAGGGCTTCTCCATTACATACACACGATCCTAGCCTAGTTTAATGTTCAAGAACCACTTCTGTTTCCCACAGCCAATGTTCCTGGCTCTTGAAGTGCTGTAATGTTGCTGCTTGCTGCACTCCCAAGGCACCTCTAGCAATCTAGAGGATTCCCATTGGAGCTCAGTGGGAGTAAGCAGGGTATTTAAAGCCACTGTGGCCAGCACACACAGAGGTCATTTTAAAAAAGCAGGAAAATAAAGAGTTGTGCAGCTGCTCTCCCTGTGGCTTCTCAGTGCTGTAACCCCATGGCACAGCCCAGAACCTGCTCACATAACCTGATGGCACAGGCTGTCTACTGCTCTTCTATCATGCTGCACTCAGATATTTCTCTCCCTCCTCTCACGCTGCCCTTTTCAGTCTTTTCTCTGGCCACCCTCTCCATCAGCAGTGCAGGAGAAGCTGGTGGTGCTGGGGAAGCCCTTGGCAGGAGAATTTCTGCTGCTCTCTGCAACAGACATCTCCCTGTTGCCCCCATGTTTGCATGCTGTGAATGCCCCTTCTTGTCCCCAAACCACCCCACAACATGCCACCACTGAAGTTTTTTCAATGGGATCAAGCTGTAGCTTTCACTACAATTACCACAGGGAGGAAATGAGCAGATACCTAACCTGATTAAAAAGAAATCACCAGGCAAAAATGAGAAACAAATTCCCTCTTGCTACTAAAGCCTTGAGTCAGGCTGACTGCTTTGGGATGACTAATTTTGATGCCTTAGCACAGATACATGGCTCCAGGCTGATCCAGGAAACAGGACCCTGGGGTTGCCCAATGAAGGAGCTCAGAAGGAGTGAAATAAACTGCTGCCAAGCTGACAGCAAAGAGGGAGCCAGGGGTGAGCAAACCAGGCCCAAGATGTGAATTCCTGGCTGGTCCTAAAGATTCCAAGCTGCCCCTTTTCTGTCTCCCCATGCCGACGTGTGAAGGGGTTCAGCAATGGCATCAGCGACTGCCTCAGTGTAACAACCCCACAGCAGCACTCCCATGGGAAGTTGATAAATTCAGCTGAATCTTCCCCTGAAGTCCCTGTTGCCTCCAGGAGGGTTAGACCCAAGGTCTGAGACAATTAACGCTTGCAGAGGTGATGGAACAAGAAGGGCAAAAGGCAACAAATAGGCAATGCCCCGCTGAGCATTTTGCTGCTGCTGTGAATTACACCTGAGGTGCCCTGAGCTTTGGCAATTCACCTCTTCACTCCTGCATAAAAAATTAAAGCAAAGACCCAGACACAGGCAGCCTTTGCTCCTCTTTTCTGGGCTCTTCAGGATTTCTAGCAAACCAACATCAGCCCAGTGTGATTCTCCACTATCTCTGTCTTGCTCTTGGATAACCATGCTTTGAGTTGAGAACTCAGACACCTAGTAAGTCCAAACCCCTAGGAAGAAAAAATCAGTTTGATTATTGTGCATGATATAGCAAATGTTCCTCAGATTGTCTCACCCATGTATTCAGATTATAAAAAATAGTATTAATTTTAGCTCTACCATTATGCTACATTTACTGAGGATCTGGGACTTGTAGAACACTTTTTGTTCCGTTTATTCCCATTTTCTCATTAAAAATTGAAACCAGGCAGCACACTAGAATTAAGTGTGTTGCTCTGAAAGGCCAAATACTGCTCTCTCTTCTGGCAGTGACAAAATTCCCATTACTTTTATTGGCACACCACTGAGCCCTAAAGCTAAAAGTAGCTCCGTGAGTGACAGAACCATTGCATTCAAAATGAAATGCTGCTCCTGATGCAGAGCTGAATTTCTTACTTTGCTGTCATTTGTGAAAATGATAATGATCTTTGCAGATGTCATCTGTGTAGGGTGTGCCTTCTTTCCAAAACCTTTTGTGACTTGGATTGCTTGGTCACCACCACAGAAATGCCAGTGAGCCAAAAGTGCCTCATCCAAGCCATAGGAGGGTGGGCACAAGATCAGCTCCAAGTTTGGGTGCCAAGGGGATGAAATGTAAAGGACTCCTCTTACCAGCAGTCCTGGGATACGAACTCCTTTCAAATTACAGGATGGGAAGATGTACAGTGCATTTTCTGGTGATTTCATGCTCTTTTTCCTAGGAAATCAGCTTCACCTGTGCAGCTAAATCTTGAGAAAAGAAACATGGTGGGGTTTTTTTCAGATAAACTGTTAGATCAGTTCAGAGGAAAAAAAAAAAAAAGTCATCATTCTGTGGCAACTCTTATGAGTCTGTCATGTACCTGTAATTTAGTGTCTCTTTGGAAGGACCCAGATTATGAAATACAGAGACGACTGAAAAGTTTGAGAAAAAAAAAAACCCTGTAAAATACAAATAAAATCTAAAATTAAAAAGTAGCAACAAACTAAATAAAAATAATCTTAATGACTTTTTAAAATAAAATCTCTAGAATTTGGAGGTGCAAGTGTGATTTTTGAAGTGTGTAAATCATTATTATGTAAACATAATAGTCCTAGCATTCTTGTCAGTAACACCAGCACTTTGTTAACCACTCATACCTTCATGTGTACCCCCTAGAAAATGTGCTAAAAGTAGCAATCCAGAGGTTTCTGTTAAGTGCTGGATTTGGTTGTGACAGAACAGCTGACTGGATAGAAAGTCCTGGACAACAAATCCTACTCCCTCTGAAACTGACACCTTGGCACAGCCATTTTTATCTCCTTCCTGCTAAGATTTTCCATGCCATAGCTCTTCAACCAGCTGAGGGAGTGAGCTGTCAGACCCTCTCCAGCACACACCACGACACTGTGAAATTCCTCCAGAGTCCTCCTGCAAAGATACAGCGAAAAAACTCTGCCTTTCTTCCCTCACTAGGGGCATTGGCTGGGTCCCAGACTAACCTACAGACTAACACCAGGCAGTCAAAACTTAGAGGAAGCACCTCAGCCCTGTTTGCAGCCTTGTTTATGCCACAAGCCTGTGCAAAGCACTACTTGAAATCTACTGGTAAGGTCAACCATTTATCTCATTTAAACCTCCTTCTGAAATACTTTATTTCTAAATTATCAAGAGCTTTAATAACACCTTTCAGCTTCATTAACTCTTATATACCTGGAGTTAGAAACCCCACAAAAATCTTGATTAACTGCCCAGCAGTGTTGTCTGACATAGCGTAAGGTTTACACCACAGTTAAAACCTTTCTGAGAAAGTGAATTTTTAAATGACATCAACACCTACTTCACGAAATTTTAGAAAACTGATCCCATGTCATATTCTTCTTCTTTTTCTGAAATATTTCACGGAGCAGCAATTTGGCTGAAGAGTGCAGCAATGCATTCAGCTAGAACAGAAACTTTGAAAACTGTGTGAAAATGGCATCTTGACAGTATTTCCCAAGTATCTATCCGAGGTCAGAATTTAGAATAATAGGCATATTTTGTTAACAAGCATCTCTTTTTCTGATGCGGAAATAGCATGAGATGAGTTTTAAAACAGCAGAATAAGTGATGGCTGCTATGCACATGGCTTCTAAATCTTTTTCTTGCTGCCCAACACTCCTGCATTTTGATATGTTCAGCACAATTTGGGTTCCTTCACAAATGGTCTGTTTTACATACAAAACTCTGAACTTTTCATACTCAAAAGCCTTGCTGCAGTCAACATGCATTTGGGGTGTGTGAGGAATGGAAAATGAGCAAATAATATACTGCCAGTTGTCCTTTAGCTAATCTGACCAATCCATTTAAGAACAGAGGTGACTTCCAAGGACACCCAGCACAGTGTTAATCTTGAAATTTTGAGACATTCTCTTTGAAAAGAAAATGAAGATAAAAGTAACAAGATGTCAAAATGCATGAATTGTGAATTATCCTTTAATATTCCAGTGAAGAGACATATGAATAAAGACAAGGTTGCCTTGCTGCTAAAAATAACTTCTTGTTTCTAATGCTGATCTGCAGCTGTAATGAGAATGTTCAGCATTTTTCAAACCTATAAATTTTTAAATCTAGCAGATTTTGTCAGCGTGAAAGAAGAAAAACTCACTCTGACTTTTAGACAACATGTAATTATTATTCTACTTCTGATTTTGGAAATAAAGCATATCCTCCAAACAAAGGCAAACCAAAGGCAAGCTATCACCTTGGTATTAAGCAAAGCATGAAATCACAGAGCAGTGAAGAGAACCCCCGGGAGACAAGAAATACTCAGTGTCAGGACCACTTCAAAGAGTGTGGGATCATCATCCTGCTCTATTGTACAAGTAGCTTTTCACACACAAATCTGCCACGATTAAATGAATATTTGTGAGCTTAACTGTGATCCTTTCTCTTTTGCTTAATGAAGGATTAATTCCACCGAAGCTGAAGGAATTACTCACATGTGACTGACCCCAGAATAAGGTTTCATACATAGTTTGGATGACTTTGATTTTTTGGGGGGGGGTCTGTCAAGCCTGCTCTCTCAAAGCTTTCTCTTCTTCCCTGCAACATTTAAAGGGGGCTTAAAGAAATTTATAAATGGGTATCAACAGGAAAAATCATTTACACTTGGATTTCATGGAAGAAACAACACCTTCACTCAGAAGCCGAGAATATAGCAAACTCACATTTCTAACAGGCCAGTGCCATTTCAACAATATTTTCAGTTCAGTTTGGCACAGTTTCCAAATATATTTGTCACTGATAAGTAGCCTGTTTCAAAAGTTTTGGGGAAAAATATGTTAGATAATGAAAAATGAGAGAAGAATACAACAATATAAGGGAAAAGGGGAAAGGGAACTGGGGTATCTTGTTTGAATGACAAGCAAACTTTCCATGTCTTCGCTGTAAGAGGAAAAAGGGTTTTGTGACATAGAGGCATTTCAAAGGAGCTGTCACAGCTCAAAATCCTAGCAAAGGCAAGGCATAGGTCTCTGATATAACAGTCAAGGCAACCTTTATGTCTTTATCTCACTAGTCACCGTGAGATAAAAAAACCACAGTGCCTTGTATCTGTAAGGGTTGCATGTTAACATAACTATCTTAATGTCAAAGAACATCTTGGTTTTCCATAAGAATAGCTGTGAGACTAAGCACTTTTCAGCATTCTATCAGATTATCCAGCTACATTATTTTTATAGGATGAGAATATACCAAGCAGATACTTCAGAATATAAATTTTGGCTGCAGGTTAGGGATGAAGTGGGGGTTTTGTGGCGAGTTCATATTCGTACAGTTCTTGTCCTATCTTTTCCAGCATGCAGCAACACTTAACAGCCCTAAAAAAGATGCAAAAATTCACTGTCTTGCCAGATAACTCTCTTTTATTTTTTCTGTTCTTTTTTCTTCACACCCCACCACTTTTTCAGCACCCATGCTATAGCTCTGTAAATAAACACCATGACAAAATGACTTTTGTACCCAGGCCTGAAGAATTTATTAGTAGATATACTTATATATAAATATACGTAATATTGACTAGATTTAATTCCAGAGCATAGTGATCTTAGAAAAATAAGTCCCCTTGTTACCCATATGACCAATTCAAGATGAGCACAGTACCACAGAATCACTGCATGGCTGAAGTTGGAAAGGATGTCTGGAGGTCACCAGATCCAAGCCCTCTGGTCAAGCAGGACCACACAGAGACAGGTGCCCAGGACCATGCCCAGATGGCTTTTGATTGTCACCAAGGATGGAGACCCAAGGACTTTCTTTTGCAAACTGTGGCAGGGTTGGGGCACCCTTGCAGCTGTGTTGGGTATCTCGTTCTGGAGAAGAAAATATTGGCCCTGTGGTCAAAGGACAACTGCTGCTTCCAAAAGAATATTCAGACCCCCTGGAACCAAAAGAGTTGTAATGCATTTTTTATGATGAATGGGATATATTCCTAGTGTCCACTGGGAATGATGGATCTGCAGGGGACAAACTGATCATCAGATACCTCTATCTATGGAAATGAGTGAAAATTTTATCCTGTACTGTAAGTACATGGCTGTTACAGTGCAGAACTCATGTTGTCCTATGGAGTTTCAGATTCCTGTAGGTTCAGACAATTGAACTCACTCCAGGACTATTTTGACTACAAAGGCTGCTTAGGCACTTCAGACTCCTGTAGCTACTAATACACAGGCACATAAATGTGCTCATCTCAGTCTTGAACTGAATCAATCCCATCTCTGTTTACTTCTAAGTAAATTATTATTAATAATAATTATTATTATTGTCAACATTACCATTATTATTGACTACTATGCACCTGAGTGACTTACATTTCTAGAAGTGACATAAAAATAAAAAGCTACTGTTGGGAGTTTTTAAAGGAAACACAAAGTTAGGGTTTCAGCTCTGTTACCTTTGCTTATGAGTGAATGAGGAACTTCAGAAAAGTTCAGAATCATACTGTTTGTGACGGTATGTTTTCTATAGGCAAGATTGGAGGAGACTGGTCTGTAAGTAAGATAGTTGTTAGCTTAAGTGATCATGGCACATGTTACTAATTACAGTCGGTGAAATTGGCTGAAGTCCCATTGCTACACAGACCCATTCTGGCTTCTATAGAGCATTCCCTGGGCCAGGCAATTCAACATTAAATGCTCCTGCATCTAGTTTGTTATTGGATCTAGACAGTAATAGGAAAACCATCGTGGAGGACTGTGTTATTCCCTGTCATGCCACATTACAGGGAATTACATGGACCTGTTGGAGCAACTCCAGAGGATGGTCACCAAGTTGATTAGGGAGATGGAGCACTTTTCCTACAAGGAAAGGCTGAGTAAATTGAGTTTGCTCAGCCTGGAAAAGAAAAGGCTTCAAGGTGACCTAATTGCAGTCTCCCAGTTCCTGAAGGGGGCCTACAAGAAAGATGGAGAGAGATGGTTTACAAGGGTTTGTAGTGACAGGGAGGGGAAATGGCTTCAGACTGAAAGAGTGTAGGTTTAGATTGGATATTAGGAAAAAAATTCATTATTGGGAGGCACTGGAACAGATTGCCCAGGGAAGTTGTGGATGCCCTATTCCTGGAAGTGTTCAACCTAGTTTTTATGTGGCTTTGAGCAACCTGGTCTAATGGAAGGTGTCCCTGTCTATGGCAGAGGGGTTGGAACTGAACAATCTTTTAAGGTTCATTCCAACACAGGTCATTCTATGACTTGATGATCACAGGATACCGACCCTACTGTCTGCTGGGAAGTACATGGCATGTGCCACAGTTTAGTGAGGAATCAAAGTACTGTGTCCGTGACCTGCCCTGCCTGAGGGACATGAGGAACTCTGCAGCCACTGGTTTGGTGAAACTGCTGGGCAGAAATAGAGGTATTATTTGTGTGCATTTTTTGGGAAATGGGAGTATGAGATCTCAGCTTTCATTGCAGAAGAGCTAAGAAGGACAGCCTGGTAACAAAGTTTTATAAGTAGTCTGGGTCTATGAAAACTTTGATTCCTGATGCTGCTCAGCACACAATGCTGGGGGCAGCAGCCAGCTTGTCCACCCAACACGTGGCTTTGTCACACTAACAGTGCTAGGCAAGGTCCAGCATGTCCCACATAGCACAAATGAGCTCTTACTCAAATCTGGACTACCCTCCTTCTCCTCAATCCAATGGATGTGTGCATGCACAGGACAAGCCAGGCCTTGGCACAGGCTGTGCCTGGCACACAGGGGCAGAGGAGGTGCTCTCTGGCTGATACTTCACCCCTCGTCTCTGCCCCTTAGAAATTTCAGCTACTGAAACATTTGAACAAAGTTTTGTCTTACTATAATGTGATGCCTTCAGTATTTACGTCTTGCCACTGCTAAATGTTTTTAATGCCATCTTTTTGTTACTTAAGTAAGTTAAACATCCACAAAATCTGAGTTTCTTGTTATTCAAATTATTAATTTTATCTGAATGTCACTTCCATTTATGTTAATTTTGATGTAGTTGGGAAAGTGAGCAGCTAGTGAGGCTATTAATCAAATGTTCCCTGAATCAAAACAATTGGCTAATTACTTCAAGATGCATACAAGTTTTATTATGCATTAATAAATTAGTCACTAATTCACCAATCCTGCATTTTAATATTCAGCTAGCAAGCTTAGATTGGTTTTACAGAAACTTTTGTGTTTTCCCAAATTGAGACCTTTGTTACTTACTGAAGAGCTCCAAATAGTAAATAAATATTTCATGAGACCTTGGGAAAAACATCCTCTTTTAACTTGTTTAAAGAAAATAGTTTATTGAACAGCAGAATAAAATCAAGAGCTGAGCCATTTTCTCCTCAAACTCAGCCTGGAGCGTAGGGAAAAGAAGATGTTGCTAGTAGTGCAATTTGCTGGTGTCAGAAGTGGAAGGGATGCCAGAACCTCAAGCCAGATAACTCCAATTGCTTCCTGCTGCAAAGACCATCTGATCATTGGTGACTCATGCAAAAGAAATGAGCCATGCCGTGCTTCAAGCCCAGCCAGCAGCCAAGCCCCACACAGCCACTCACTAACTCACTCAGCAGCATGGTCAGGGAGAGAATCAGAAGGCTAAAAGTTGGAGAACTCGTGGATTGAGATAACGGCAGTTTAATAAGGAAGGTAAAAGCCACACATACAAGCAAAGGAGAAACAGAGAATTAAAACCCAAGGTCCTTGTTTCCCAAGGTCTGACAGGTGTTCAGATGTCTCCTGGAGAGCAGGGTCCCATCACACATAACAGCGACTTGGGAAGAAAAACACCATCACTCCAAACATCCTCCCCAACCTTCCATCACTCCAAACACCTCCCCCCATCATCCTTCTTCCCCCTTCTTTATATACTGAGCATGATGGTATGGACTCTCCCTTTGGTCAGTTTGGGTCACCTGTCCTGGCTGTATCTCCTTCCAGGTACCCACACATACCAGTGTGGCAGTAAGACCAGCAGAAAAGGCCTTGGCTCTGTGCAAGCCCTGCTCAGCAAAACGATAAACATCTCTATAGTATCAATCTTGTGTTCATCACAAATCCAAAGCACAGCTCCATACCAGCCACTGCAAAGAAAATTAATTCTATCCCAGCAGAAACCAGTATAGCCATGCCTGTAACCAGGAGGAAGAGTAGAAAGAAAGAGGCAGTAGATCCTGTCTCTCTACATCTAGGGGAGGAAAACAGAGGTAGGGGCTACAAAAATCAAGGAAGAAGCTGGGTCTGGTGCAGCAGAGAAGTGGATGTCTAGGAGAGATAAATCCCATTTGCTTTTATTATGAAGAAACTATGTTCATTGCAAGAGAAGAGACGGCATAATTTTTTTTGCCACTGTCACACAGAAGCATGACAGCAGTGGTAAGGTTGGAAACAATCAATAAACTCTGCTTTTTTGTAGGGAGTCAAACTCCCCAAATCCTCCTGCTGTAGCTTCTTTACTAGAAGCAGTTAAATCCAGAGGCAGTTCAGCACCCATAGGAGAAAATGCAGCTCATTTTTCTCTCTCATGGCAAGAGATGACACCCAGGGCCAGAGAAGAGCTGGGTGACACAACTGCCCTGAGCTTCCTCCAGGGCACAAGCCCACTGTGTGGGGCTGGCAGCAGTGCTGGTGTAGGGCATCCCCTTCTCCTCCAGCATGGGGACATGGGGCATGGCTTTGCTCCAAAGCAGCCTTGTACACGACATGCTCACCTGCAAGAGTGACCACCAACACTTGGACCACCCCTCCCACACTCCTCAGGGCTGCTGTCTCACCAGGGCTGTGCTCGCTGCACAGGGCACTGGGGAACTGCCTTGGACATTTACTACAAGGCAAGAAGAATAGATCTAATGTACCAAAGTGCAGAACTTAGTATACAACAGCTAACAATTTGCAAACATGACAATGACATTTTGTTCCTCTTATGGAGTCTTGAAGATCATCTATTTCTTTTTTTTTTTTTTAATGTGTGTGTTTTGTACTTGTCTTCCTCTCTCAAAGGTGATATCTCAGCAGATATTTCCCTTTAATAAAGTGATATTGAAATCTCCTCAAATCACTTTGCAAAATTTCTGGCCACAGAACTTTAGGGACAGTGATCTTTATGTTCCTATGTCATCCCCTCAGAACAAGATGTTGGGTCAGCCACAATTGTAGCTTTTTGTCTTTCTAATTTTTCCTCAAGCCTGATGGGAGGTTGCAGGAGTCCCTGAAAGACCACATGCAGCAGGGAGAGGTGAAGTGCTTTGTTGGCAGATCAGGCAGAGAACACTCTGCATCTCCATCCACGCTGGTCTCCCACAGGGCACAACACTCCAGTGACATTTATGTGCCTGACCACTGCCAGTGCTACTGACTGGCACCAGCTGTACTTGATGCAGAGAAGTGTTACACACCTGAATTATATGCCTAAAGTTGCACACATGCTTAAAGATTTTCTGTATCAAAATCTCTCCCTTGAAGACACAGTGGCATGTGATGACCCCTTCAGTGAAAGAGCCAGTTCACGAAAGTCCTGTTCAAATCCCTGCCGTGGAGTTGTGCCCACCCCTTTCATCAGAGGGTGCCTCTTTGCTTACAGTGACCCAACATCTGTGTGAACATGCTGTAACTCAGGTTTATGAAAAATTCTAACTCTTCACAAGTGATTTTGGGGGTAACCTCACCTCACAGATGTGGGCTGTGCAAAAACCAGACATCCCTTAAGGCACCCACCCAAATCCCAGGGATTTTGTCTGTGCTGAAACTTTAGCTCATCATCTTTAGTCAGGGGCAAGAAACAGCAGTTGCGAAGAGATATACAGCCCAGTGCCTTTGGATGATCCATCTCTGGAGATGATTGCTTCTCTCCACCAACATATCCAGAATGACTGTTGCACACTGGTATTGGAACAAGGCTGGGCGAGATAAAGTCCACTCAGATGTTTTTGGACAGGGCACAGAGGATGGAGCTGTATCCAGTAACAGACATGAGCCATTCAGACTGATGTGGGTGTAAGTCCTTCCTTGGGTGTTGTCATGTCACGCTCAGCTTTGATGGCACAAGTCTCAGCTGGAGCTCTACAGCCACAGAAGATGCTGACAGCAGCCTGTGCCTGGGAAAGGGGTCTCTGGCACTAATGCAATGCAGCAGGTGGGTGTCTGTCTGCTGCCTCTGGGTGCCTCTCCTTCAGATGAAGGGACACAACAACAGGAGTGTCTTTTCAGCAGAGAATGCCCCGATACTCACAAATTGTGCCACATCATGACAAGGCACAACATTTTAAAATTTCCCAAGGAAAAAAAACCAACCAAAAATACCCGGGATCAGTGGAAAAAATCTATTCTAAATATATCCATTTGAATTTTACACCACAGGAAAAATGTTACACTCTTAACAGGAAATGTATTTCTGTTATTAGCATGAACATTTCACTCTAGTAGTTGAGATTGCAGTCTAGTATCCTAATGCAATAAATTTGCTCCCATAAAACACTGTTTCAATTAAACAGCATTTTTCATTGCAAGAGGTTCTTTGAGAATTTTGAGGTAGCTTTAGTTATGACAAGAAAGATGCATAGACCACAGATTCTGCTGGTTTGAATTTGTCTCCTATATAATATTTCCATGTACCATGCTGGATGTGCAGATAAATCTTTTTTACCCAATTTAAAATAAGGGAGAAAAAATTCAGATTAAGAGAGATTATTTTAATCTTAGAACTGTTAGAAAATAGATTGATGTGTTGTCAGAGTGAAAAAGACACACAGAAAGTGAAAGCTAAGGCTGAAAATGTCAGACTTAAAATAAATCTAGCCAGGCAAGTTGAATTTCAAATTGTTCCATAATTTTACAGTGACACTCTGAACAATAATTAAGTTCTCTATTGTTTGCATTCTGTGAAGAATCTTTTAATATCCTGCAATTTATCATTCCAAAACTGCATAGCAATATAATCCTCTCCATTCTAGATAGAGCTGTAATTTTTAAAGAAATGGTAAAATGCATCAGAAATTCACCACAAACTACTGGCGCAATTTTTCTTGGGACATGGTTTGGTGATTTGTGAGGAAATGTTGAGATTAGTTCATTAAGAGAGAAAATCTGAAGGATTGCTAAGCGGTGAGCAGAACAGAGATGCTCAGGCCCTTCCCTGATGAGGAGGTTTAGGGTCTCTTTGCTGCATCTCCTTTGGACACAGGCTCAAGGTCTGTTCCTGGCTAGACTGGCAGATGACTGTGTTTGTTTTAGTGGGCTATCCCCACTGCAGCACTTCCTGGTGCAGATAACAGCAGGACTGGACCCTTGCAGCAATGCATGGACCAGCTGCAGGTTGCAGCCACTCATGGAGCCACTTGTGTGCAATTTGGAGCTTGGTGTCCAAGCACAGATGAGATCAGTGACTCTCCGTCATGCTGAGGCACTGGGATGGAGTCATCCTCACCCAAGTTTGGACACTTAAAGGTTTAAGTTTTAAATTCTAAGTTTGTCCCAAAGCTTACAACATTCCTAGGTCTTAGGACTCCTCCTTTTTAAAGCTACAGGATTCTTCAAAGAAAGTGATGCTGAAGTTAAACAGCTGCTGACAGTTCCCGATTCAGCTGTTTTGGACCAAGAGAGAATGTCATCATCTCTAAGGCAAGCCATTCTCCCACTGCTAGAATTCATTCTCTCCTAATGCATGTCATTTTAAGGTATGACATTTTAAGCCTCCTCAAAGATGCAAGTCTCTTTCGTCCCTCCTCCTACTGAGCTTCTTCAATTTTGGCTGTAGAGACCACCTGGTGTCTTTTGCCATTGACCACCATGTGGTGCCCCTTCCATCAGGAGGTTCCATTCAAGCTGTTCCCCTAGGATTTGGGAAGCCTAGCTATGAAAACCTTTAAGCTCAGAACTAAGTGCAACATCTGCAGCATAGGCTAGTGAATGAGCACATGACAGCAAGTATCCCAGAAAAAGGCAGGCGAAAAGTGTGAGGATGCCAAAATGAGGAGAAGCTGTCAATTCCCAGATGTAAAAGATGTGGGCAATGCACTTATGCACAAGGCAGGGGCATCTCTCTCATTCCCATAGCATTATTTATTCCTCAGAAAGTGGCAGTTGCCTACCACCCCATGTCACACCTGGAGAGTTGAGCCAGAGGTTCTTAAACAGGGCCAAAACCTGAAGTACCCCTCCCCTCAGGAGGGCCCCCCTTGTGAAGGATGATGCCTGAAGAGAGAAAGCACAGTAGAAAGGGGAGCCACAATGCTGCCCTCACACAGCACCTACCCATTGGTCCTCTCCTGGGCATGACATGGTCTGTAGGCAAACTTCCAATGAGTGTCTCAAGAGACATGGCCCTCAGAAAGGATCTGTGTGTGGAGAGTGGTAGAAGAGAGATAATGAGTGATAAGGAACCAAAACAGGCAGCTGCCAAAATCTGAAATATCTATAAACACTGACTGCGGGGACATGGTTAAAATAAAACATAATGTTTTTACACAGGGTTCAGTGAGTTAGAGATAAGAACATTTGATTGCTTGCTTGAGAAGGAGAACATAAAACAATGGAACTTCTCATAATGAAGCGGCAAAATTACTTTGTCTTATTACCCAGTCATCTTCCTCTTCCCCTCAGCCCTCATGAGTCATCACCCATCCCAGTGCCAGTGTCACAGAACTGCTAATGAAAACCATTCTGCTGGTGGTGCTAAGGATCAAATTCTCCTCTGCACAGGAAGAGCAGGGAATGAGCAAAGAGTTCCAAGCACCCCTGTCGTCCCTCCTTGGCCCTCCTCTGGCATGGAGAAAGAAGTGAGTCGTGTGCAGGCAGAGAAACTGAGGACAGCAGCTATCCAGGGGGGCTGCAATGCCAGCATGCAGGAAAAGCAGGGAAACAAAGTTAACATTAGAGAAACTGTATGAGGACTTGGGGTTTTTTCCTCTAAATTCCATACATCCAGACTCTTTGGGCACTATATTTCCAAACTCACATCTATAAATTATTTACCAAATTTCTAGATTTTTTTTTTCTCGGGAGGAACTCTAGGATTGTAGGGAAAAAAAAATGCTCCTAGTATTTTGGATTCTTTCTCTTTAATTCCACAGAAGTTACCAGAGATAGCAATTAATGAGACATGGGACTCTGATAATTATTACTATCCTTTCTCATTATTGCATCTTAAAATATGAAGTTTGCTCATATTTATTATAAATCCTCAGCTGCTCCTACCCAACCATTCAATTTAAGGACATAAGCACCACAGGTGGGTAAGATGCAATTTTCCCTTGTACATTTATACTGTTACAGGTTTTTTAATCTCAGCAGTATCAGAAAGCAAACTCTTCTACTCTTTACAAAAGCTGATTTATTACCATCTCAGAAAACAAAGCAGCACCATTAAAAATGCACAGTAATTTGCTGCTCTTAAAATCAATCAAGCACAGCCAGCACTGGCTGCTGTATTGACAGGATAAAAACATGAGCCTGGCTGCTGCAGCAGCTCCAGCACTGCTGGCTGCCATCTCATCAGGCTGGAGACAAGAGGGAACATTGCCATCCGTGTCCCCACCGAGTTCGCAAAGATCTGGCTAACTCGGAGGCAAGCAGAGAAGTATTTAACATTTCCTTAATATCCTTCAGAAGTGCTCAGATGAACAGGAGGTTGAAACCCTGCAAAAAAATGGGCAGCTGAGAACTGTTAAAATGAGGAGAGATTGACTTCAGAGGGACCAAGGAAACTTTTTTGCTTTGAGTGACTTACAGCAAGAGCTGGGGAAATGAAGGTTTCCTGCTGTCCTTGTTTATCCCAGGGAAAATGGGTTGAACCAATGCTGTGCTGCACTGTCCAGCCCCACCCCTGTGAATCCCTGGTCTTCAGGGTCACAGATACCACATTTCCCAGTGCCTCCTGATTCCAACAAGACACCTGAACTAAGGAACCCCCTTCCTCATGGCTTGCTGCAAATGAGAGTACTGAGTTCTGTTAGTGGAACAGCCACTTGGTATCTACCATAGGTCATGACTGCTGTTAGCCCTCAAGCCCACACCAGACAGTCACATCCCCTGCGTGAGATACTCCTGGGTGACAGGCTGAAAACATTAAGATCCTTTCAACCAGGACAGCCTGCCAACTGTGACACACTACTGAGTGCTGTTTCATGGCTGTCTTCTCTACTGGTGAACTAAACAATGCCAGAGCCCCTCTTTTACCCACAAAGCCTACAGATACAGTTGGCTGGCATCCTTATCATCAAAAACAAATGTGTGTCATCACATCCCAGTTGTCTACTGGGAGAAGTCTCTGGCTCATGGCACTTTTTAGATCAGGAATCCTTTGCAAGAGTTCTAGCTGGGATTAAATCACACCATGTTTTTCTTTGCAAACCCATGAATGTTCAACCTTAAGGGCCTGCGCCTACCTAACTGAATAGTCTAGAGGCTAGTTACTCTACTTCTGTAATGCAGATAGTCAATATCTATTATGCATCTGTGAAATTTTCATGTTGAGCAGAGGTTTTGGTGCAAAATTACTAAGAACTACCTGGTAACGTATCATTTACTGGTTTAGAAGTTTACAAAAATTTCAAAATATAGAATGTAAGACCATCATGTTCACTTAATATTTTCAGTGTGAGCCTCATCAAATCTGTAGTAGTTACTCTATCCTTTTCTCTGAAAGGAGTTTACAGTGAAATAATAAAGTCATCTTTCTATATTGTGAGAAGGCATTCAACACAGGGACTCTACACAAATGATCAAAACTAGCTATTGACTTTTTTCTATTCATTCTAGGGACAAAAATCTCATATGGCAGCATTTTGCCAGGATAGAGAAAAATGAAAAGAATGAGTAGATTTTAAATATTTTTGTGCATTCTCAAGGAAATTTTAAAATACAGAAAATTTAAGGAAGGCATACCACTGATTTTTTTTTTTTTTTCTTGGTTTAGGCTTTCATTGAACTTCTAGAAGTCACTGGTTAATGCATAATATTCTCTGTACAGGTACTAAGTTACCGTGGTGATGTCTGTGGCATAGAAGCTGAGATAAGGAAAATGAATTTAAGGCTATGGCAGATTGAAAGGTCTGTTGTTCTGCTGTGATATCTTTGCTAACATAAGTATTGTAACAATGACATTCTTGCTACAGGGATAACATCATCCATCCTTCCATACACCCATAGGATAGTTAAAAACCTTCAGGGCAGATATACATCCCAGTACAGCTCCAGTTCTTAGAATATTTGTGTATTATAAATGGTTAGGGGGGAACTATGAACAAAATACCTAATCAGTGTCACAACTGCATCTGTGCTGTCTCAGAACGATCTCCCCAAAAGCAGACATCCCCTTTTTAACTATAGAAGACATTTCTCTAAGCTGCAGCAACTTGAATTCATCTCATTCATCTTTGTACTCCTGATGAATTGAGTCTAGACTACCAGTCGGGGAGTGGGGGAGAATCTGCCTCATGCAATTATCTGTATTTAAAAAGTGAGTGTAGACATTGGGACTAAACAGCAGGAAAAGACTCTTAGTCAGACTGCAAGGGCAATCACATTTGTGATTTGAGTTTCTTTTCCGCTACTTCATGAGTCAGCTTTGCCATTACTGTTAGCAGACAGACCAGCAGAAATATTTTGACTATACCTCACTTCTCCTTCACTTTATGCTGCATCGGATTCCCCCCAAAATAAGTGTTCTTAATATGATCAGATATTAAATGAGGTTCCAGGATTTGTCCATGCAAGTGGCATTAGAGCCAGCAGATTTTAACAGGAGTTTATAAACTTATAAGCTTGACTCAACTCCACTACATTAGCTCCAGCTAATGATGGATGCGGTTTTGTTGGGAGCATTTAGATTTACCACATAATCATTGTTTCAGTTCCAGAGAGGCTCAATTTACAGAGCCTATTTGTCCTTAGGAAAGCTACATTTACTTTTCTGAGCAAAAAGTCTGAATACTCAATAGACATTTCCCTGGGGTGTGAATGAGGGGCTATTTGGCAGGAATGGAAGTGGCAGCCTGGGAGCCAAGGTCTGCAGAAATCTTGAATCAGATTGCTCTCTCAACCCTCTGATTTCCAGGACTACTTTCACATACAGCCACAAAAGCAAAATATGTTGCAAAGGAGTATAGGGATAGAGAAAAAATCCTACCACAATGTGCATGCTATTTTTATTAAGTTACCCTGCAGGGATTGGATTCTGCTCTCATCCATATTTTGTATCATGAAATGCTATGACTTCTGTGATTACAGAACCACAGAATAGTTTGGGTTTGAGAGGACCTTAAAGATCATCTAGTTCCAAGCCCTCTGCCATGGGCAGAGACACCTTCTACTAGACCAGCCTGCTTAAAGCTCTTTTCAGCCTGGCCTTGAACACTTTCAGGTATTGGGCATCCACATCTTCTCTGGGCAACCTGTTCCAGTGCTTCACCACCCTCACAGCAAATAATTTCTTCTTAATATATAATCTAAATCTGTCAGTTTAAAGATATGCCCCCTTATACTATCACTACAAGCCCTTGTAAAGTCCCTCTCCAGCCTGTTTTAGGCCTTCCAGGTACTGGAAGGGGTTCTAAAGCATCCCCAGAACCTACTCCTCTCTAGGCTGAAAAAACTCAACTCTCTCAGCCTGTCTCTGTTGAAGAGGTGCTCCAGTCTTTTGATCATCTTCAGGGTCTTCTTTGGTCTCATTTCAACAGGTCCATGTCCTCCTTATGTTGGTGGCCCCAGGCTGGATGCAGCACTCCAGGTGGGGTCTCATCAGAGCAGAGGGACAGAATCCTCTCCCTCACCTGCTGCCCACAATGCTTTTGGTGGAGCCCAGGACATGGTTGGCTTTCTCAGCTGCAAGGGCAATATTGCTCTTCTTGACTTCTATGATGACGCCCACAACCCATTTCTTAACCCAGGTCTCTCTGCTTTAATAGGAATAGTTCCACTATCTTCAGTGCAGCCATTACAGAAAGCCATGTAATAAGCAAAGCTGAAATTTCAAAGTCTGCATTTAATTTAGTGTCTTAATGACATTGCTTTGCTATGGAAACTGAGGGCAAAGATCTCAGTCTCATAAATGAAATCTTCCCTTAGCATTTGTGTGCCAGTCAAAATAGTCTGTTTAATTACTGAAATAAATGGAGCAGTTAAACACAAATAACTTATAGACATTCACCTTCTACAACTCAGAGAACTGGGAAAGCATATGGTGTTAAGTGCTCAGTGAATTCTTTGGCAGATATTCTGGAAGAATAGTAAAACAGGAAAGGAGACAGCAAAACATAATAGAACACAAAGAACATACTGCATATAAATGTTTAGTGCTGCACTTTATTCAGAGTGAACCAACCTTTAAAACATTTGACATCAATTTCATTTGAAAGCTTTGGGCACTTACGGGATTTCTTAATGCAGTTAAGTAACTATATCGGAAGAAATTCTTTACTGTGAGGATGGTTAGACACTGGAGCAGGTTGCCCAGGTAGATTGGCAATACTCCAATCCTGGAAGTGTTCAAAGCCAGGCTGGACAAGGCCTTCAGCAACCTGTTTTAGAGGGAGCTGTCCCTGCCCATGTCAGGGGAGGCTGGGACTAAGTGATCTTTAAGGTCCATTACAACCCCTTAACATTTTATGATTTTATTACACAAATTTCTAAGAGAGCTGAATAATAACAATATCTGAGACATTAAAACCATTTTATTGCCTATGTGCTCTAACATCTTTGTGCTGGCCTGAAACCCCAGATATCTCAGCAGCTCAAGCACAGCAACTTTAAACAAGTTCTGTAAGCTGCTGCAGGCACGATGGCTGTCCAACACGATGTTACCACCAAAATAATTTGTTCCTGAGGCACTACAACAGGTCATAGCACATGAGCTTCACCAAGAGTGCTAAAACCTGCTAGCAGGTTAGAGAAAACACTTGCAGGCTCAGAGTAAATGGCACTGGCTGTGCTGCTACGTAGGCAGATTGCACAATGTGCATGATCCGTACAGCAGACTGCTGCTGGAAATTGCACACCAAGTGTTGGCAGCTGTCTAAAGCTCTGCACAGTGGGAAGTAGGTATGGAGAGCAAAGTTGGGGTGGTTCATCCCTTCTCCTACTTTCTTTGAAGGAGCAGAAGCTGTCCCTGAGAGTCACCACAGCCAGAACACAATGCCTTGCAATATAGGAAAGTCCCTTTTCTACCTTCCTTAGGAAAGACATGTTTAATTTAATTGGCATGAATATATATGTTCCTAGACCACTTGGGATGCAGCTAATGTTCTTACATGCATTTTTGAGACATCTCATTCATGGGAAAATCTGATAAAACTCTGTAATATGCTGTTAAACCCTTCACAGAAACCACTGTCAGCTCTCAAAGGAGTGTTTGCCATCAGTCCCACCTCAGCCACAGCAGCTCCCACAGGGAGTTTGGTGTAACTGAAGGGGTGGCCAGGGAAAGGCCTGGCAGCCTATGAGTGCTGCCAGAGGGATGCTACTGAGTTTTCATGCAAGGATGGGGGAGAAGTACCTCTGTAGTTTCTCTGCTGCACAGCTGTGCAGGGATTGGTACATCTGCCCTCATGTCTTGGAGAAAACTTCTTGCTCTCACATTTGCCTTGAACAGAAACCACTCACTTAAATCCAAAGGGAAAAAAAATGATCTTCTGATTCTGTGCATTGTGAAAACAAAGGAGACCTATAAACTGTGTGGTTTATCTGCTTCATGTGTCATCCACCACATAGCTGGTTCTAAGGCCTGCCCAGAAATAGAAGTGGAAAAAAACCAGACAGGTAAAAGACATCTCTAAATAAGACTTTCTGAGGCAGGGAACAGCAACCCATTCTAACCATTGGTTAGAAAGACACTATTTTCAGCTGCCAGCTATAATTAAACAGCTCATTTTCCTAAGGCAGAAGAAGATCACAAGCTTCCTCCACAGAAAAAGGTTTCGGTTTTTAATTAAGTTGCCAAGGAGCTGCTCTCACAGCCAAGCCTGTGAAATCTTGAGATTGTGAGGTCGGTCTGAGGCTGTCAGATAAGTCCACATTTCATGAGAAAAACTACATACTTTAATAAAGACTTAAATAAGCAGCCTTTTAGGCATTTAATCTATTTTCCTGCTTTGTATCTTTGGACAAATAAGTAGTAGTTATTTGAGTAAAAATGCTTGGAATTATCATGGTCTACTGTGAGTCACTCTCTCTCTCAGAGGACATTTTCCCAACAGTGAGAAACAAACAGGACTGCAGGCAAGAGGCAGGATGCCAGGGTGGCCAGAGGGGCCTGGGAGGAAAGAGAGAGGGGATGGCAGTCAGGGACGAGAAAGAGTGGAGGCCCATCCATGGGAAGGGCATCTCCACACCACCTGTCCTGCTGGGACCAGCTCTCCTCTCTAACATCTGCCACCACCCAGAACAGCCACTTTGCATGTCCCTGCCACCTCCTCTCTCCAGGGACTGGCAGCCCATGGGCAGCCCTGGACAAGCTATAACATAAAGAATGGCCATAGCCCACAATGCTGCAGGGAGAGCAAAGGTAGAGACAGACAGAGACAAACACAACTGCACAAACCCAGTGTCTTGGTTGTCTGGTGATGTAAGGCCATTTTCCCCCCTCTCTTCCCAGTCCTATCCTTCATTATTAACTCTGATTTTATTGTTCAGATCTTGAATTGCACTATTTTCTAAAGCCTTTCTCTGAGAGTCAGTGAGCTAAACAAAGATGTGTTACATGGCATAGTACTGCTGCCTTAAGCAGAACTTTAAAGAGATGGGCTCTCTTATGCCCCAACAATTCTTCCTTTTCCAGTAATGTTTAATGTATGTAATTATGTGTCAGATAACAACTTACCTTATTTGACATTTGAGAAACACCAGGGTTCTGTTTCCTTGAGTGCTCCTACAAGAAAGGCAGTATTTCTAGAGACCAAAATGCTGCAATGCAATTTGGCACTGCTCTGGTCACGGGGGGCCGCTGGGATCACCCCCAAATGTAACCCTCATGCATGGCATGGAGGGCTGAGGGAAGATTAGAAACCTGTTTTAGAGTTGTGTAGGCTGTGCCTGGTGAGGGTCAGAGAGGAGAGGCTTACCTACCTAGAGACTAGATCTGCACAAGGTATGGAGAATTAAATTAAACTGTGACATCTCTGTCTGTAATTACTAGTTTATTTTTTTCCCCTAAGAACACAATATACTGCAGTTCCAGTAGGGGCATAAATGCCTCCCCTTATTATTTTCAAGAACCCCTTTATTTTTCTAAGAAAAACATTATTTCATTAAATACTTGCTTTCCAACACCCAAATCAATATTTACCCTTTACTGACAATGCAATCAGACCCTCTGCTTCACTTGATACCCATTTTTCCTCCTAACTTCTCCCACGTCCCTTCCAGTTCCCTTCCTTACAGAGCAGCTATAGCCCCAATAGCAATGGCAACCAAGGCTGCCAATGTTGGATTGTGATAGCAATCAATGCATCCAACAAACTCTAAAAGTAGTATGGGATAAGAAGGGCTTTCTGCATTCTCCTTACTTTAGTAACCCTGATGCATCCCCTGGGTCTGCCATGGGGAACCTTGTGACTGGGAAAATTCCAAACTTGAACTTTGCAGGTAAGATATAATTACGAGAGTTTGTGTGGGTTTTTTTTTTTTTTTTTGGGTTTTTTTTTTTTGTTTGTTTGTTTTGTGTTTTTTCTTTCTTGGTTTTTTTATTAGGAAGCTGAAATTTGAGAGAAAATACTTGTATCTCTCCATTTTTTCTTGATTTATATCTTATCCCCATAAAAAAAGGTTTCTTTCTATGGCAGCAACATTAAATATACTGAAGAAAGAAAAGGCATTTATTTTTCTAAAAACCTTTTACACTCAACTGTCTCCCCCTTGGCACTCTACTGGGAAGTGGGACAGCTTGCTTTATTTAATAACCCCTGTATAGTCTATGCATTCCTTTGAAGTTTTGTATTTCTAATACTTTCTAAATAAAACACCAAACAAACTCATCATATAAAGTGCATCCAGTCACCACCTGAATTTTAATGCTCCAGTTCTGAAGTCTGTTTTCTGTCCCACAGATTTTTAAATATATGTTCTTACTGTGTGTCTGGAAAAAGACATGACTCAGTGACAGCTAAACCCATTTAAGTAGCCATTTGCCTCCAGATACAGAAACCCTGTGCAAAGCTTGCAAAGCATTGCTCTGTGCCCACAAACTGTAAAAAGCCAGGGAATTAAGTGGAATTCCCGAACCTAAAGATTATTTAGAAAGAAGGAAAGCTAATCACATTTAAATACTCGAAAATGAGACAACTGCCTGGGTCAGATGTCCTTGTCATCCAGGAACATGTCTCAAGAAAGGAGAGTGTGGACAGGATTTAGATGTGTATACATTTGCTATTCTCACAGAATCTGTCAGCCAGGTGGTTATTGACTTCCTGTGCCAGAGGCTACATCCAGACAGCTACATTTAATAGTTTCTGATGGACTTGGCTCTCCTAATAGGTACAATTCACCTGCTGGGACCATGATGTCCTGCAGCAATGAGTTCCACTACTCTGACTCTTTAGGAAGACATCTCTGTGCAAGGCATCTGACAAAGTCACAGGAACAACTTGCTACGTTTTGTAGCATACCTCTCATCTGCCTTCCCTCACAGCTCTCCCTTCTGAGGTTAAGGGAATATTTGATTCCACTGGGTAGCACTGGGTACAGTTAGTGTTGAAGTTGTGGAAACTGATTCCTACAGCAACTAAATTACTAAGTATTGTGTTCTCTGTTTTTGTTTTCTTAGTAATTCCTACTGTTCTTTTTCCCTTTGAATTTGAATATCGGCTCTTCCCTGAGTGCTGGTAGCTAAGTCATATGTTTGCATTTAGCTAGAGCCACTCCCTGCCTTGTGCATTACTTGCAGTCACTGATAGAATTTCACCTGTCATTTTCTTACCAGGTCAGTCAGCATCATGATATTAATGAAATTCTAGAGCAAGATGAACTCTAGACACCAATTCAAAAATTTAAACAGAAAACAAACCAACTTTGTCTGCTGAAGGGTGAAAATGAGAGAAAATAATAGGACAAAAGCACACAGTTTTACAGAACCTCATCCCTAAAGGAGTTGCTGTTCAGCTGTCTGCTTGGTAGCACAATTTACAAATCCCTTTATCTTACCAGAGATTAAATTTCCAACCCTGCAAAGAATCAGTGCTCAAATACTTCCCAGGTTCTTAACAGTGACCTTAAGAAGGACTTAAGTAGTGATTAAATTTTATATTAATCTCAAGACAGAGAGCATTCAGTAAGTTCATATTTGCTCGAGAAGCTAGAGACTTCTGAAGGAAATGTCTATATCCAAGACAGAGGGCACCAGCTCCACAGAAGCTCTGGCTGATACCACAAACAGTTGTTTGTTGTTGCTGTGACTTTCATACCTGCAACCTGGAAATGGCTCATGGAGGGACATCCTGCCAATGGCAGGCTGCAGGCACCCTAGGAGCTGAGAAAAACTGTGTGCTTTCAAAGAAGAGAAATAAATACAAAAGAAGTTGCATTTTTGAGCGACCCTAGGAAGAAAAACAGCCAGATGAATCTTGGTTTGTGTGTTAGTTGATTACTCTTAAAATTGACACCAGAAAATGTAATGCTATACATGGCAGAATCAGAAAGGAAAAACAGAAAATATTTCTGTAAGCAACCATAAATCCCAGGAACTACAAGCTGTAGCAGCTGTAATGGCACTAAATTTTTAAGATGGCTTTAGAAAGTAGAGGCTCTACATGTAGAAGTCAGGTTCTATTTAATTATTAAAGACTCTGTGGATCAATAAGAAAACAGATTGATCAACCAGATATTTAACAGTGCACAGGCACAGGGATAAAAACATACTCAATAAAATATATTTAACCCTCTGTATGCATGTGCACACTTTATAAGTATGCTCACGTGCTGTAGCAAGCCCATAAGAGTGCATCTTCACAGCCTATTAAAAAAAGCATTTAACTTTCCAGCTTGTGGTGGCAACGGACTTTCTTGCCATTAGTGTTCAGTGCTTTGGCACTTCTGGGCAAGGAAATTAATAGTCAACAGGTCATAGCTCATACCCAGGCATGTAAATAAACTTTATACTTTTCATATACTTTTCTTACAGAAAAATGCACTTAATTTGACCCACAGGAATTTATATTTAATGACATTTGTATCTTGATGATCACAGGTAATTGTTTTTTCCTATCTCATATGCAAAAGTATTAGGAATATTATTAATAAGATCACAGAATGATGTTTGTTAATTGATCTATGTTACAGCTCTAGAAGGTAATTTTAGGCACACAGATATAAAGAGACTAAACTAGTATTTGCTTAATATACAGAATTCCATTTGCAGAAGTGTTAAGCTGAACTGTATGAGTTTGTGTTTTATTTTCTGAGGTTGACAATGAAGAAGCAGGTTACATTTTGGTCAGAGGTGAAGTGCTGTAATATACATCTTTCTCCTTTTCCACAATACTACTTCATTCCTCTGAACTTGAGCATTCCAAAATTTTTATCTCATTATGATAAATCATATAACTGTAATTCCAAATAACATTATACTCATATTTATATGGAAAAGCAAAATTGCTGCTTTTGTTCAGAATTCAATTTGGCTCCTTCCTAGCAAACAAATTGAAAATTTTCAGTTTTCATTAAATTTTCCCCTTTTTTAGCTATTATTCATTTCAGCCTTTTTAATCAAAAACCTTCCATTTCAGAATATTTTAGTGAATTTCATTAAATCTTTTAATGTACATCTCATTTGACTAGATCTAAATAAATTGCTGAACTAACAAAAAGACCAGATATCTAAGGAAATTGTTTCCCTGAATTTAATTAGACATACAGGCTTCCTCTGGACATCCTCCTCTCCACAAATTACTTTCTGGAGTGACTTCACTTCACTTCCATAATTTAAATGGTCAGATTTTACAGGATATTCAAGTCACGCAATAAGAGAGTCACAGTCTTAATGACAGAAAGCAACTGGGCAATCGTTATTCCAGATGCTTGTATAGAAATACATATTAAAAGAAATTCAGATAAGCAATATTTAGCAATATTTCCTGTTATTTGTACCCAGAACTCGCTGCATCAGCTCAACAGCAGCAAACCTTTGCTTATTACCTATGTCTCCTCCATGCTGCTGTAACAGAGGATCACTGCAGTCTCTGAATAAGTGGGTTTCAGCTATACCTTAGACTATGGACTGTACACCCAGGACATGATTTAATTATCCTGCACTATGGAAGTTAGTTTTAATACTTTTAAGAGTGTGGATTTTGTAAATGTGAAGGCATTTAGATGTTCATTGGGACTTCCAAAAACATCTAAGCATATGAAATTGTCAGGAGTTCAGTCCTCCTACACAACCTGCACAGCACCCATCTGCTTTGTTAGGCACTGAAACGCTTGTTCAAGTCTTGCCCCTTGCTAAGGAAAACTATGGCCCAGAACCAATTTTTCAGCCATTCAACTGAAGGTAATTATTGTGTGTAATTATTGTACTGTAGCTGACCCACCTTCCAAAGTACTGCTAGAGGTGAGAACTCCTTCCTGTGATGAGCTTCAGCTTGAACACTGAAAGTGATGGTGAGGCATTAACATAACTTCAAATACCAGGCAGAAATAGGCCAGGCCCACTGGTGTCAGGCTGACCCTAGAATTTCTAACTACTGATCAAACAGACTCTTCCCCTCTAAAAAACACTGGGAGATATTTAATGAGGATGTTTTGCGTTTTCTTCCACAGCGGAGGAGTTTTGCCCCAGTGAGAGCACTGACAGCTGTCTCAGTAGTAAGGCCTGAGCAAAGCTTCAGACTGACTCATATTTGCAGGTGGATTTAGCCAGGATGGCTGAAAGAGCCCCTGACCTGCTGCTCCCAGGGGCTGCTGCCCACAGAGCAAAGCAGCAAGGCAGCACTTGTGTTCCCCTCGTGCAGAGCAGCGCGGAGCATCACCCTGTATATCAGCACGGCATGAAGTGCACACAGCTGGCACTGGTACATCAGGCTGTGACTCCTGCCCTCTGGAGGAGGACGAGCATTCTGTTCAGCTTCACCTTCTCCAAGGACATCAGGCACTGCAAGAGGAGTGGTGCAAACAGTGGGAACGGCCGCAGCTACATCCACAGCTCTGCCTGTGAGCACAGGCAGCAAATGCAGCGGGAGCACAGGAAGGCAGGGATGCAACAGACTTGAGAGATATGGATAAGAGGTCTTTTAAAGCAGCATTTCTCACAAGAAGTAAAATGCCCAGAATGGGAATGAATCTTAAAAGAGATATGGACAAGTTCTTTCTCCTGCTGTCCACAGATATGAAGAGCTGGTAAGGAACAGCTGTCCTCTGCAACCCTGAATTGAGGATGAGGGACTTTGTGGCTGCATTAATAAATTAAATAATGCTGGAGACAAGTCCCTGGCAACTTTAACAACTGGAATAGCACTGCAACATCCCCAGTGTCAAACTGGATCAGGAGACTTGTTAACAATTTAACTGAACAGATGACTGGGCTACAGTGTTTATATTTGTGCCATAGCATTTTTTATCTACTAGAAGGAACGGAGTCCTCACGAAATCTTCTACTAATATTCTTCAGTGGGCACTAGTGCACACTTTGCAGCTCCAAAGTCCATTCTGTTCACAGTTTGGGAACTGTGTCTGTTTGCTGTAGTCATACATTCCTGGTTTCACACAAATTTCTGCAGACATTCAAACCTAAGGTGCAGGCACACTTTCTCAGTCTCTTGAAAAAGAACCCCACAACGAATTTCAATCCCCTCCACTCATCAGGGCCTGTTATTACCTTGCTAATCAAAGAAAGTACTATCAAAGGACCTGCAGAAAGGAAACTTGCATATATACGTCAAGCTTGTTCCAATCAAAAAAAAAAATCACTCATTGCCTAATTCATTAAACAGTAGGAAGTAGACATGAAACATTAAAT
The DNA here is from genome assembly GCF_017590055.1 of Onychostruthus taczanowskii. Lineage (NCBI taxonomy): Eukaryota > Metazoa > Chordata > Aves > Passeriformes > Passeridae > Onychostruthus > Onychostruthus taczanowskii. The sequence goes on from NW_024497629.1 coordinate 8,477,767, forward strand.
TTAGCAGAGATGCTACTGCTAATTATTAACCACAGTCTCTCATTAAGCACTTGCCTATCATTCTAATATGCAGTATGAACAAAAGAGGATAAAATATAATCTATGATCAAATTGGAACCTAATGATATCCAATGAACAAACATGTGGTCATTTTCTCAGAAGATCAACTGGTGGCTTTATCTTGCTATTGTTAATTAACTGGGGCCTCATTGCCTGGAAATAGTGTTCATTATTGCCATATCACATTCATGCTGTCACAAATAAGGACAGAAGTATACTTCACACCTGAACAAGAAGCACTGCCACAGGATGTAGCTTCAGCTGCTATCTTTGTACTGCTTTATTTGATAAGGGACAATTATCTTTAGAGGACAAAATCGCCCTGTGTGACTCAGGTTTGACTCTTCTCATGGTCAAGGAGTTGCTTTGTGTAGACACTACACAATTTACTGCTCTCTTTGCTGGGTTCCAAAGCAAAACTGTGCAACTCTTAACTGCCATACTCATCAACTCTGAAAGGCAGATCAATACCCAATAGCTCTGTCCTGGTAGCAAGTTAGTAATTTAGAAAACACCTATTCAGACTTTGTGTTGAGGTCAGTGTTTCTCATTGCAAATGATGAAATTGCTAAGGTAAATGCTGCCTGTGTGAAACTCAGAGTAATAGCTCAAAGCAATATTTGCAGTTGTCACTCTTCCCAAGAAAATGCAGATTATAAATGGCCTATTATTTTTTTCTGTGAGGCTTGAATCAACTGAACCCAATGGAAATTATCTTTTCTGTGGCTCAGTTTTTCCATCTAGTTTTGCAAATCTGAAGTGGGTACTGGGGAACAGAGAAACTTTGTGATCTATGTGAGATTCTGCTGCTGTCTTGGCCTAACTCAAAGGATTCCTAGGAAAACATATTCAAATTTGGGCATGCTTCTAAAAATACACAAATGGCAACTGCCTTCCTCTCAAATCCATTCCCATCTCCTACCATTTAGGAAATCAATTACAGATGATCCCAACTGTGACAAACCATGTGAAAGTAAAAGAAGTAGGATTTAAGTTATGTAATTATAGATGTTGGAAAGTTAGTTGCCTAGGTGTTAACTGCTCAGCCATGGCCAATCCACAGTCAAAAGGCAACTGCAAAGAGCAATTCATTTGACCAATCTCAGCCTGAGAGAAATTGCCTTCTGGAAAAGACTGGTTTTATCCATTGACTACAAGAGTGTCTCCAGTAATTACCTTTGACTTAGCCATATTTTAAACAGATAGTTAAATAGAGATGTATGTCACCTTATGTGCCACCTTACATCTACCATTCACGATATAAAGATATTACATATTGATACCATTTTCAATATGTTAGAATTCTGGGTTTCCAGGCTGCACAACTATTTTCTAGGCTGCCTCCATTATTTCTGCCCTATGACAGGAACAAATGTCCCTTGATTTTCCCTTACTTTTCAGCTCCACTGAAATGTACCAATATTTGAATATGGGTTTCCAAATATTTGGGGGATTTAACAGAGTAGCTTTAAGAAGGGTAGCTGTAGGAAGCTTTAAGAAGCCCCTATCATGCATTGCTTTGTTTTGCAGTTGGGAGCACACAGCAATTCCCTACAGCTAAGGCTTATAATTTTTCTTTGCTCCAGAAGTTCCTTTTAAGACAGATCCAAAATGGCTAAAAGAACACAAAGATGATCTTATCTGAAAGAGATTAATTAACTTTCATATTTCTCATGTTTGCTAAAACCTGCATTGCTCTTTTTGCCAATTCCTTATCTCTTAACCTGCCATTTAAGTTTGTGCCCTTGGTCTTCAGAACCAAACCTCCCTATTTCTTGATCTTGCAAATAGGTCAAAGGGCTGATTCTTTAGTGCTTCCTATCACCCTCATAGACTTCACTATAATGAAGATTTTGAAAACTTCTGTGAACTGTCAGTATTTTCCCTTGGTACTGCCCCTCTCCTTTATTATCAGAAAATTTATTACCATTGCAAAACCTTAATTTCTGTTAGATTTTGTGGCTGTCTAATCAGCATTAGCTTGTCCAAAAGGTAACATTCATCTTGTCAGGATAGTTGAAGGACTAAAAATGAAAGAATTTGTCTTCAATTACCTATTACATAAAGATTTTCTGTGAATGCTGCATTCCCAAATTAAGCTATTTCCACTCCTTTCCTCTAACAAGAAATGCTGTCACAGTCTCCCAGTGTTTCAATATTTTACTATTTTCCTGCAACACACTGCAAAACAATGCAACCCAGTGCCCACCACAACCTTACCTGCAGCTTTTGTCCCCCATCACCCTCTGCCAAGCCCTCAAATTTGCATCCATTGATGCCTGCTACCTTCATCTGACATACTTTAACCTGTAACAACTCTCATCACAGATTGATCTTGCTACTTGGCAATTGACTTTACCATGCTGCCCAATGCCTTGGAAAGTAACTTATTGTCTCCAAAGTCCAAGTAAGTGGGATATTTGATTGCATTTTTCACAAAAGGCTATCAGTTTTTCAGCTATACCTATTTTGGAATAACACTGTTCAGTTCCAATCCAACCACAGTGTTCATGTATTAGATCTGAAAAAAAGCATTAATAAAAGATGTCAATGATAAGAAAAATGAATAGTGGGATTATGTCACAGTCCAGACAGCCATGATACAGAGAGTAGCATCATACATTTCAGAACACTTCAACCCCTACAGAGCAACACCCCATCACTTCAGAAGGCTACAAGTGTCTGCCATTCTCGTTCTTTAGCCCAACCTTTTATAACCCTCATGTTCATGCATTGCACCTGTGTGCCCTCTGTTTCCTCTGGTGATTGCTCAGTGCACCTGGGCACTCCACGGCTCATTGCTTTCAATGCTGCTCACCTGCTTTTCACAGCTGTAGCCCATTAGGGATGAAGCTCAGCCGCAGCCCATTCCCAATTACCAGAAACTGTGTACCTACAGGACTATACCAGCAAATCTAGGTACTAAATCATAGGACATTTACCTTTTGAAGTGAGCAGTAATGTCTTTATGGCTCTCAGTGCCTCTCTGCAGTGGGGACAAGATTCCAGCTCCACTCACACCATGGTCCTGTCTCTCTCCTTGGCCTCAGAGGCCCTGCTTGAACACTATGGCCATTGGGTATGGCCACAGTGTGCACACACAGGGAGGAATTTGTCTGGACTCATGCAGGTGGTCCTCTATCTGAATCAGTCAGCTGTGCTGCCATCATCAACGGCATGTAGAAGTTTTAGGCTGTGATTCATCTGATTTATTTAGATATCTGCTTTAAGATGACATGAATCACATCTTAAAACTGCCTCTCTCTCACCACAGAGATGAGAGTGACAGTGATTTAAATGTATATAGATACAAACACCTAGAAGTAACATCCATACTAATGCTGTAAACAGTATTAGGGCCAGGTGGCAGGAGCAGGCCAGACAAACACTCTCTCCACTTCCATGAAAGAATGGTGATGTGTGACCTGCCCATGAGAAAAAGCCCCAGCCTTGGATCCCTCCTCAGTTCTTCTCATGAGCTCTTTGGGGGAGTGGTAGTTGAATGAGGCCAAAACAATGTCAATGACCTTTCTAGCAAGTTTACAGCGTGGACAATCAAGTTCGCAGTCCTTGGTCCATGGCTTGGCACTCTTGATATCATGTATGTTCCCAGAGTGTCGTAGCTACTTTTCAGCAGAATCCAGCAGAATACCAAGTTTCTCTCTTAGCTTTAGGTGCTAAAACAGACTTGGGACCAGAAAATTTTGGTAGCTGTATTATTTCTCTCTTTTCTCAGGACACCTAGGAATTTTCAGGACCAACACCTTTTCACAGACAGTATTGCTTTGCTGAACTGCTTTACTGTTAGACAAACACAGTTTAGTATCACATGCCATCACCCGGTAACTTCAACAACTGCACTCATCTCCATCTGTTATTAAATGTTTACTTAAGCCTGGAGGGAATGAGGTGCCAAAAGACACACACAAACACAGAGGCAAAAGGCATTACTTTGTGATGCTGTTTCCATACAAGACCAAAAAATTTACTGAGCCCCCATCCACAGCAGTTCTTTGACCTGTTTTACAAGATGGGAACCAGAGCTCCCCTGCCCACACTAACCTGCTGTCTGCTTGTCCTGCCTACCTACACATGAATCTTCCAGCCCCTTGTGCAAGGAGGAACAGCTTCAATAGGAGGGGTTCAGCACCCCCTCTTTTTCCTCCGGAACAACATAGCTCAATGCTTAGTTCCCTACATGCAACATAGGTCTGAAGCTGCTCAGTCAAAGAAGATAACAGAATAAACAAGCTCCCATACCCTGTTTTATTGCTTTGACTAGACTGAGCTCTATTGGGCATCTATTAAATCTGCAGAATTACTGGGTCTTGTCAGGATATGGCATGAGATAAATAACTCTGCACAGGCCTGTAGAAAACAAGGTTACTCTGGCATGCACAGGAGTCCCAGCTCTTGCTGGAGCTGTTACAGAAAACTGAGCTGCCTGTGAAGCTCAAGCATCTCTGGCAACAACCCCACAGGAGTTTTGAAGATTTAAGTCTTTGATACCCAAGATACAGATTAAGTTGAGTTTATGCTCAAAGGTCTCAGTCATTTGGCCAATAGAGAATGTGTCATTTCCTCATGGTGGTGTAAAAGGCAACAGGGATATACCCTGAATCTTGATGATCTAGTCTAGTCATAACTGTGAGTTCTCTGTCTTCCAGCAAGTTACTTGGCTATGCTTTGAGGGTGGCAGTGATCTTGGGCCACTGAATCCCTAAAACAGTCTTTATAATGATTTTTCAATTTGTATAATTTGGTGTTTTCAAGAAAGGCAATTTGAACACACCGAATATCTTGATGCAACCTGGTAGCAACATCATAGCAGATGTTTCACTGAAATTTATAATTAATGCAGAGCTAAAACATCTTTAGTTCATACTTTATGATTAAATTTTCTCCCCATAACCCCTGCAGTAACTCTTCAGGGGACTGTAATATCATCTGTATCATACTTTTAGAAAAATATTCCCCCAACTATTGCTAGGGAACAATTTAAATTTCTCTATCCTGGATTTTAGTTTCAACTTTAAGGATTTCTTATCATCACCTGCAGCACAAGCTGCATGCATTTTTATTCCACTTCTTCAAATATAAATAATCTTAAAATTCATCCACAAGAATGTGACCTCTGTATGTTTACCTGGCACAAACTCTAGAAAATATTTTCCCTGCTGGGAAAAGCTCAGATTGGAGAATCATTCCCTTTCTGACAGAAAACTTCAATAGCCTTTGAAGTTTATAGCCTTTGTTATTTTGAGACCTCTCTATCCACAAGAAGTTATCTTGTGCTGCCCTCCTGTCTGGCCTTAGGGAATTTAGCAGTGAAGAGTCAGGATTTAGCCTCTGCCCCACTAGAAACTACTCATTCTCCCATCTTTGTGGCTTAGTTCAGGTGCAGCCTCAGCCTATAGCAGCTTACAAGATTCACACTGAACTGTTTTAGGAGGAACAGAAAGACAGGGGGGCATGGGGATGGAAACAGTGATTGCAGCCAGGCTGCCATACAGACTCCCACACCCACAGGGTGAGCATGATTCAAGCCGCTTTGTCTCCTGGGAAATAATATGGTAATAGTTCTGTTCATATAAGGTTGTGGTTCTAGAAGGTTCCCCAGTTTTTCTCCCTGATTGGTTGTCATTTGGTGTAGAGTTTTCCATACTCCTAATCAATGTTTCAGATTGGACTGTTACCCTCATATCCACCCCTCAACTCACCCTATATATGTATCCTGCCTATCCTATTCTGGGTCTTTGGAATTAGTCCTATACCATTGCTGGCTTCTCCTGTTTGTTGTTTTCGTCATTAAACCCTTTTACTTTCTGGACAATTCCTTTGTATCCAACCTTTTATTTATTGCCACCTTATTCCTGACTGACACGGTCCCGGAGTCGTGGAGCCGAAGCCACGACAAGCTGCCTTTGCCCACCCAGCCCAGCTGGAGTGCTCTCTTCCTTGGTTCCTCACAGCATGAACAGGAAGAAGACGTTTTGAATGACATCTCTTTATTTCCTTGTCTTCAGAGTCTGCTTTAATGAGATATGCAGATTAGCAAAGCAAAGTTAATTACTTTCTGACACAAATTAGGGGAGATGAATCACTGATTACTAAAGCAACTTTGAGATGTCTCTTTGCATGGCTTATGTAAAACAAAGGGAAGAGTGACAGCCACACAAAGCTCTGGTGATGTCTGTAACACCCTTGAGGAAGTAAGTAGGGGTAGATATTTCCACAAGTGTATTTCACAGCCACCAAAATCATGGAATCATTTGGGTTGGGAGGGACCTTAAAGATCATCTAGTTTCAATGCCCCTACCATGGGCAGGGAACCTTTCAGTAGACCAGGTTGCTCAAAGTTCCATCCAACCTGGCCTTGAGCACTTCCAGGGATGGGGCAACCACAAACACTGTGGGCAACCTGTTAGGGTGTCTTATTCAAAAAAAAAACAAAAAAAAAAACAAAAAAAAACCAAAAACAAAAACAACAAAAAAAAAAAAAAAAACAACAAAAAAAAAACCCAAAAAAAAAAAAAAAAAAAAAAAAAAAAAAAAAAAAAAAAAAAAAAAAAAAAAAAAAAGGTGAGTTTCCCAAACATGCCAAAGCATCTGGAGGAGCTGATACTAGCCATAATGGGCAGGAACCCACTGGCTCACATTTCAATTGGGCATTCAACCAGTTTCTTCATACAGTTTCTGATAGAAAAGACATAAGTGAGATTAGCAGTTATCTCTCTCAACTACAAAGGCAGCCTAAGATCCCGTCATGGTTTAAATAACTGCTTGACATAGAAGTCAAGCAGACAGCTCCCATCCTAGATGCTTCCTTTTGCACATTTGTCCCCTGGGCTTTTCTAATCACTCTGACAAATGGCTTTAAAAATACAGATTGTGTTCTTACAAAGAAGTTACTGGGTTTTGTGGAAGGAAAAGAGTCACATGGAAATTTAGCTTTTCATCTTATCTCCTGGCTCTAGAAGTCATGATGAATTATAGCCCCTGCAAAAAACAACTATGTTTAAACATGTAGGACTCTATTTGTATTAATAAATTAAGCTAGAGGCATAGGCCTGACCACTGGATTTTCTAGAGTGGCTACATCATTAGAATAATCCATGGCATAATTTTGTCTCACTTTCCTACACAGGTACAGTTTTGGAGTTGATGTAAACCAGGAATTTTTGGAGTTGGCCAACTAGCACTTTCCTACACAAGCCTCAGGTACAGTTTTGGAGTTGATGTAAACCAGGAATTTTTGGAGTTAACGTAAGACAGGGATCAAGCAATAAACACACAACATTTTTCAGAAGCTAAAGAGCTCCATAGTGTGGTAATGGCCAGGTAAGGCCAGGTGGCTACAAGGTGAAAAAGGGCTCCAGGGTCTGCTGAGTTTACCACTGGCAGTATAACTGCAGTATACCAATAGCCCAAAGCAATGAAACCAAAAGATCCATATTGTCCCCTTAACCATTCCTCTCAAATTGCAATGAACTTAATCTATTTGGTGGTAAAAGGAGAAAAACTGGCATTATATGTTTCAGGCTAAAAATGTAACATAAAACTAACATTAATTTAATCCCCTTGGTAATATCTAGACTCTGGATTTCGTGCTCACTGTTGGTGTCACTATTTTCACACACAGCAGTGTAAGGAAAGTCCTTGGCGGTTTTGAGGGGTTTAACTGAAATAATCTGGGCAGGTTTCTGTGATAGCAGAGAGTTGGGGTGTAACACCAGAGCTGCACAAGCTCAGAGGTTCAATCACAGGTTCTAACAATAGTCATACTTGTCCAAATTATACCTTGCTTCCTGATAATGCATATTTGCACACTGACCTTTCACAATTCACACTGCCATGTGTGGACAGCTGGTATGATCATACTGTCTACCTCTCATGGGGCACCTCCAGAGGCTAAAGACATAAATTTGAAATGTAAATGGTATAAGACAGGCCCTTAAATCCATCCACTCTGTCTCCTGTATTGCTGCTCTCTGTGATTTCAGAAGCTTTAGCAATGCAAGAGCTGTGAAAAACAGGCTTTTGCTCAGTGTATTGGAGCGTTGACATCTGAGCCACCCCAATCCAAGCACAATAGGTTTTGTGACACCTAAAATCAGAGTCAGCCTTTTCTCCTCTGTCCTGCTGAAAGACAGTTTATTGGTGGCTGCTCACCTGAGAGCCCAACGTAGTAACTACAAAGTTCTATGAAGCCCAAAGGTGAATATGTGCCAATAAACACAAAATCAGCATTTTGTGAGCAACTGTGGCATGCAGGTCTCAAGTAGTGAAATATTCTGTAAGTTTCCTTCAAGACCATGCTTACATCAGTATTAGAAAAAGTCAGCAAAGTCTTTACATCTCACCCAAGTAACTCTCGTAAGCAACAAAGAATGTTGTGGTCCTAAAACTTCACATTTCACAATAGGAATACAGACCAATTTTGATTGTTTCATGTACATGAACTTTCAAGTACTCAGTGTCAAGTCTCCTTATGAACCTCTTAGCATCCATTCAGGACTCTGCTCATTAAACAAATGCCCTTCAACATATAAGAAGCTACTTGTTCTAACTTTAGCAATGTAGCAAGGACATGTTCTTGCATTCCCCTTCATTGCCATATTGTCGGCCTCCCAAATTAACACTCAAGATGCTATTTCCATGTCATAGACAGAGGTGACAGGAGAATTTATGGGGTTTAATCTGAAATATTGCCCTGTTCCCTGCAATTAAGTTTATTTCTCTAAGCTGGATAAAAAGAAAAATGTCTTACTCTGCTACATCCATTTCCATTATACCTGGTGATTTTGCACTAGCATTTGCCTCATTAAATTGAATGTCCCTATATGACACTGATGATGTCAAGATTTGGAACAGAAACTTTAGGATCTGCCCCAGTAGAGAAAGAAGATAAATGTCTGGATGTGGATGCACCATAATGCATGGAATAAGCAGGGTGCAAGAATGGCATGTGTTGGCACCTAGATTAGCTCATCATCAAGTTCATAGCATTTCTACCAACAGTTTCTGCATGTCTCACACCCAGGCTGGGTTAAAAAAGGAGAGCCTAAAATAAAGAACATCCTACATCAAGACTAAAACAAAGATTAAAGACATTACAAGATTATGTTAAGAAAATGAGGAACAGGGAATTTCATTTAAATATAAAAAAAACCTTTTTACCTGAAGGGGTGTTTAAAAATGGCAGTTGTGGAGTCTTCACTCTTGGAAATATTCAAAACCACACCTGGCATGGTCTAAAGCAAACTGCTTTGATTAACCCTGCTTTGAGCAGGTGTATTGGAATAGGTAATCTTCAGAAGTCCCTTCCAACCTCCACCATTCTGTGATTCTAACAGGGCTGGATTCTTAAAACCTCTTCTTAAGGAGACAATCATGAGCAAATTCTCTGAATGAGATGCAATGGGACAGTGAGACGAGATCAAGGTCATCATCAGCTTCTGTGGGTGCAAAAATGCTTATCCAAAACTATCAACTGGTCATCAAACTATGGGGAACCCAGGAAATTTGATGAGTACTCAGAAATCAGAGTCCTTTGTACATTTTTCCTCCACAATGCATATGGACCAGACTACCTTGTCTACCTGATCAACTTTATCATCTCAGGTGCCTGAATGGTGGGTATGTGACTTGGGACACGTCTTAGTACTTGAGATCATTCAGGTATGAGGGTGGGAGAAAATGAGATAGCCTTTCCTTCCATACAACATCTGCCTTTGAGCTTTATAATATTGTTTCTATAATGGTGCAGCATTGTTTCCTACAATGATGTGATGGAATATGTGGCACTGTGAGTGAGCTTTTTTTTTCCACAGAAGCACTGCAAAATTAAGTGCACAAAATTTAATGTAACATTTCCTCATATGGTATAAATTAATACTGACCCAACTCCTGACCTTTGTTCATTTTTTAACTGCAGTTGTCTGCTTGTCTAAAACATATGGACTAGTTCAGCTGGGGGAATCCCAAGGACCTTTGTTTCAACCCAGGCCAGCCCACACTATCAGAATGAACCCTTCTTGCCCCAGAGTTGACAGCTACATTAACTTAGGAGTATTCAGTTAAAAAATACATCACATTATGTCTAATTTTGCACATGTGATTTTCCATTTTAATGCTAGCAAACAGTGCAAATTGTCATGTCAGTGCAGTAACTCAAACTAATCTTATTTCTGTTAGCTTCCATCAAAATCTTAAGGACTGTAAGACTCACTCCCATTCAACTCTTTTTACTACTCTTCTCCTTCCTTGATCTCCAGTCTCAAGCACAGAACACTTTTATGAACAGACTGTTTTGACAGCACCCACAGTACAATGATGAGATATGCTGCATGTCAAAGGCAAGCAGCACCATCTGCCAGCTCTTTCAGAGCACTGCAAGGAGCAGCAGGTTTGCACCAAACTTGGGCAATCCTGCAGTAGAAGTGGGTGAGAAAAGGAAAAATTATATTTCTCACACACTCCCTAATTCTCTATAGAATTCTAGAGTAATGATAACTCTTATGTGCCATCGAATCAGTTCTAACTTGATCAAACTAATCAAGATTTTTTGAAGTACACCAAACCGCAACATATTTTTCTGAACACTTTGATTTGTTGCAATAAAAAAGCATTCAAAGTAATATGCTACTTTAATCTAAAGGCTTGGGGGAAAAAGTTTCCTAAGGTCCAAGATGGATACCCAGCAAAAGAGACCTGACCACAGGCATTCACATATAACCAATATTCTCTTGTCTCAGATGATCCTCTAATTTTTTCCCCAGAGAATCTCTAAAATAGAGTGTAGGGGCTGTCTCTAGTCCACCCATTTATATTCTTTCACTCCATTTGCTCTCAATCCCCTTTCTAGATGTGTGAGTATCTGAATGAATACACCTCCCTGCACAGGGACAATTGGCTAGAGACTTTCCAAATATTCTTTTTAAAGAAACTTTTGGGAAAAAATGCTTTTTCTGGTAGCATACAAGCAGGTTAGTTATGAAAACAGCCTCCTCCTCTGAGAAGGAGTTGATCCAAGCCATTCTCCCTGATAAAAGATTAAAAAAAAAATTTAAAAAGTAAAAACAAGACCTCTAGCTTCCAAAGAATAAACATATGCCACAGCTCTGATCTCCTAGAAATACCCTTTCCTCAGACTGCTCTTCTGTACAGTAGTGGGAATTAGCTTTCTGATGGATGACATGTTTTAATTAGTGACAATAGCAGACTGAGTGAGGGGAAAGGAAGATAAGTTAGTCTGTAGATTTGCAAGTTCTGGCCCAGAAAACATGTAGCACAGCAAGATCTAAAATCCAAAAGGATCCAAATACTAACACAAGGCAAACACATGCCTTTTCAGATGCTTAATACAGACTTCACATACTTCTAAAAGCCATCAGTTGAGTCCAGACAGAGTACCAGCTGGTGTCTGGAGAGAAGGTGTTTTGACTTCTAGCTTGTCACTCATTTGACACTCAAATGAGAAACTGCAGAACTCACAAGATGACTAAGACAATATTTGAAAAATAAAGGGCATCACTCCAGAGAAAGACAGTATTCCACATGCTAAATCAACAAGTGTAGGCAGAGGATCAGCACTGAGTTGGTAGCTGGTTCTACTCATATAGTATAAATCAAGCTTGTGAAATACTAAATAAAACAGAGCAGCATAAAATATGTATCAGGGATGACCAGCTTCTGGCTCATTACACAACCTGCCTGGCCAGGCTGGCCAGTGGCAAGACAAAAGGACAAAAGGGACCCCCTGTGGCTTTTAATTGTGGTTCCGTGTTCCTTTGCAACCTCACTCATGCTCAAGATCTCTTTCCATGGGAATTCTGCACATTGTAATGTTACTAACACACAATTTACTATAATTCAATGTTTTTGTACTAGAAGGACTCAAGTGAAACTGGCTGTTGTTATCGTTCCTGATAAGTTATGTATCTTCCACATCTTTGTCACATGCACAGGCTGCCATATAGACATGTGCCTACACTGTAACCCTCACCATCCATACACTTCCAAAGATGAGCATGTAGTGAATAAGGCTAAATGCAAAATGGAATGTGCATAGGAGAAAGTCACAAGACTTTTTACATGAGAAAAGCAATTTTTTTTCTATTTTTCAATTTAAAACATGTATATATTCTCAACTTCTTGATACTCATTAGTTTGATAATGAGTAACCCCCACTATTTGCTTCTGGGGTTATTTATTTTGCAAGTTCACCAAGTTTTGCAAATTCTCTGGAACTCAACGCACATGTGCACACTCACACAAGTCTGTTACAAATTCTTCTTGTCAGAGGTCCACCAACTGAAGTGAATTAGAGATGATAATTTGATCCCCATATCCAAGTGGTCTATGACTATTGGATCAGCCTAGTATTGAGTGCTGAGATACCAAGAGATCCCAGAAATGCAGCTGGGGTGGAGTTGGAAAGGGGCTGCCAAAGAAAGCCTGGAGCTGCAGAAAGATCTATCCCATGGGGACTGAAGCTGGAGGAAAGGCTCGGGCACTTTGTCTAAGGTCCAGCCAAGGATTGCAGTTCAGTAGTGAGACAAAAGATAATCTCAAAGCTACACTTGTAAAAGGCTTGAAGGTGTCTTTCCAAGTAAACTAAAGACTGATGCCAGAAGCCACTTGGGAAGAGTGCCATCAGCCCTGATCCTGGAGCTCTGGGCTTTCTCTCAACCCAACACTGAAGTAAAGCAGTGGCATTACCAGAGCTTATGTCCAAAGAATTCTGATTGGGAAAGATCGCTGGCCTATGGCTTAGCTTATTGCCTGGGACAGGACTAGATCTGAGAGCCACAGTAGGAGCAGTGCTGGAAGATGACAGAAAGGGCTGCAAAAAGTATCTTCTTTGGATGTGGCATAACTGGGAGAAGGTTTGGGCAACCCTGTCCAAGGAACACTCTAGGATTAGGTATAGAATCAGGTTAAGAGAAAAAGCCAACACAAAACTACAGCTGTAGGGACCCAGGAAAGCATATTCCAAAGCAAACTAAGGGCTAATGCCCTAAATCTTCTCTAAGGAATATTCAGCCCACAGGAAGCTTTTGGCTTAGGGGTAGTGTGGTTTATTCTCACCAGAACTTTCTAAACCTCACTAACACATTTTGATTTAATAGTGACTAAAGAGGTTGCATACAACAGCACTGGTAACATCACTAGGAGATAATGTCACAAAGGAAGCAACATGATGCACTGTTGATTAGGTGACAATTTGTTACAACACAGTAGAGGGTGTAATCTATAGGGGTTTTTGTTTTAATAATGTTTAGGTGCATTACGAAGCTCTTGCTTTGTTTGTGTCCCTATTCAGTGGCCCTGAACGCAGGTTTTACTGACTGTCCCCATGCTCACAGTCACAGGCAAGTGGCAACTCAGGCTCAGTACTGATCAAGAGGAGCTTATAGAAAAATGCTGCAAACTTCTTAGAGTAATGGCCACTGCTGCTTTCTGTTGTATAAGAATTGGACCCAGTAGCATGACCTCAGTGACAAATAACCTTCCCTGCTGTCTTCTCTGTCAGTGCTGTCATAAGTCTCTGTTGGATTATATGCACACAAAGCCACTCACACACATCTCCAAGTGTTCTGCTGAGATCCCCATGAGCTAAAGGCATCAGAGCTGCCACTGAAAGGAACATACTGTGCTCGGGTCTGTAAAGGGCATGTAGTCTTACACAGAGAAATGGCACAGTGGCATCTAGTGGTTATCACTGCCTTAGCTAACACCAAGCAGCAATAATCCTTGATTCATCAGGGCTGTGCCCTGCACCAGTGCTGAGACAGGGAAATATAAAAACTGTAGGGCTATAGAAGCTAAACTATAAAATACAAAATGTAAAGGGCAGGGGAAATCTGGAGGTCTGTCTTTCTGCCTTCCTCTCCCCTACAGAAAAGCCCCCAGGCTTGAGGGGCCAACCCCAGGCTCAGTCATTCTCAATAGCTCTTCCAACAAACAGCTTTCATGAACTAGTCCTTAACTTCTTCTCAACTCTCTTTCATCTGCTTCCACATATTGGAAGCAGATCATATGGATATTTGTACCATACAGGTATTTGTCAACTATTTTCATTGTTTACTCATTACTAGGAAACAGGTCTGTGGTGCTGGCTCTTAGATTTTCAATGGGCTGATGCTTTGACTTGAGCAGAGATGTTAAGTGGCCATACAGATGCTGCAAACACATGCAGTGCTTGTCTAGCAGAGTTACAGTGATTCAATGTGTAGAACTACACAGAGCTATTAAGTCTGTGTGGCAAAAGCCTACCTCAGCACAAAGCCTTGCACAGAAATAGTTTGTTGTGCAAAAGAAAGCATTAACTATGCTAGCAATGCTGTGTTCACTGTACAGGTAGGTGGCAGAGATGGGCCTTCATAGAGTCAGGAACACTGGAGGTGATCTTCAGAGCCACAGTTAAATCTGGGTGCTCAGGGTCATATTCAGAGTTTTAATATCTCTAGGGATGAAGGTTGCAAAATCTTTGTGTGCCAGTGCTCAGTCACTCTCAAAGTAAAAACTGTTTTCCCATCATATAACTATTTCCTTTCTTGGAATTTTCCTTGGTTGAAATATTTTCCCTGGTCCTTTCTCAAGACATAGTGGGAACTCAGGCTGAGGAAGCTCTCCTCACCAAGGAGAATCTGTGCTCATGGGCAGAGTGACTTCCAAGGCTTTTCTATACAGCGGGTCAGCCTATATGTCATACATTCAACTCAAACCTATTTTTCTTAATGAAAGACAGCTATTCTTACTTTATTACAACGGATTTTTCCCCTTGGCACAAACGGTCTAACAAAACAAGTCAGTCATTACTCTGAAAAATGTCAAGACACTTACTGGACTTTGTAGCATTAGGTATCCACTATACTTGTCTTTTCTTGACAATCCCAGGGTGACTTCCAAAGTGACAGTGCGCCTGCCATTCAACTACACATGACCTAGTCAGCCCTGAGATTCATGAAGAGGCTGTAATTCTATGTTTAGCACAGAAGTGAGGCTCAACTGGAGATGCTCCTAAAGGATCTTATGAACTGCAACACAGTCCTCTGCACCAAGCATCATGTTACTTCCTGAAAATCTTATTGGTTTAGTTGAAATGGTTGTATAATTTTTTCTTTTAATGAAGAATATTCTGGTAGATCTGCCAGAAAAGGCAAAGGATTTTATTTAGCTGCTGAAAATGCTGTTTCTGTGCTGTCAAGCCTTGTTAGATACTTCAAGCTAGAAGGTTTGAGACTTGCTGTGCTTGCAAGTTGCTCAATCAAGTTGAAGAAGACAGGGAAATGAACCCAGAAGCAGCTCCTTTTTTTTCAGCAAAACAAGAATTTATTTTTCCATTCTGTTGCTATTCCCACTTTGGAAATGTAGGCACAGGAAGCATTGTCATTATGTACTCTTTGGGACAAATTTTGGGAAGTCCTCTCTCATGTAACTAACTGAATTTGAAAGGTTTTCATGCTTCTAAACTGGATGCTCAGGCTTGCACTCTCTCTGATATTCTGGTATCTGAGACATCTCCTCCTACATCATGCATTCTTTTGCTTCTCAGAAGTTCAGCAGCATCCTCAGCACGGAGGCATCTTCAATAAACCTAATCCTTATTGACTATTTTCCTTCTGCCACTGAAATCTAAGGGTTCAGTCTATGCTGACTTAAGCTACTAGAAGTCAGAATTATCAGGGTCCTGCCTGAGTCTTGCTTCTTGTTACAGATGGATAATGAGATGATTGGCTCTCACAATTAAAAGATAACTATTGTGTGAATATTAAGAAAAGCTTTAGTGATGTATAGTTACGTTATTGTAGTTTAAATGTTGTCTGTTCTCCCCATAGTTCCCTTTGCCCCCTGTATTGTGACCATCAGACAGCCGGAGTTGCCTAGGACAGGTAAAAAGAAGGCGTGCACATGTGTCCCTTGCATGGGGCACTCGGGAATGGAAGAGCTTGGTGCTTAGGGGGTGCGGCATGGCAACACCTGACCAACACCTGACCTCCAACCAAGCTACAAGAAAGCAGTCTCCACCAATAAATGGCAAAGAAGAGCTGACTGACAGACCAGGAAGGGCCCAAGATGCAACACCAGGGGTATAAAAGACTGAGCATCCATCTTGAAGATGAACTGGCCACGTGGTATGCATGAGGGGCAGCTCCTAGCGCTGCAGCTTTTTCCTTATGTGGTCCTTTGTTGTATTTTTGTTAAGGTTTAATAAACGTCTTTAAATTTTCAGTGAGCCGTTTTCTCTCACACTTCTGAACTTGCCCCTTCCCTTGTGCAGATGTTTCAGGGAATTTAGATAGATTAAATTTAACTGCTAAATATAAAGCCATGAGCAGTCAGCTGGATCTCCCCACATTCCTACTGTCACTGCTTTCAGCAGCACCAGAACGAAATGATGTCACACTAGCAACACCTTCATCAACAATGGCTACTCCCAAACTTCTTTATGGGCAACAGTAAAATTAGTCGGGCAGCTATTAATGTTAAAGTTAAAAAAAATACTATTTGCTGCTATTTTGAAGGAATGGGTGCATCAGATCCCAGGAAAACAGAGGCTTCACAGCTCAAGAGAGGGACCTCTGACAGGCTTCCTGCATCAAACAATATTCTAGAAAATGCCACCAGAAATCCTTCTGATTAATCTTGCAATCTCACTGTCTCACGTGGCCCAGAGGAATGACAGGTGACTTTCTGCATCAGGGTGTGTCACTGTTACCTATCTCGTTTGCTATCAGGACATAACCTAAGAGAGAGGCATCTGGGAATCGTGGTACCTTCTGTTGTCATGCATAAACAATAAACCTCATACTGCAGCAGTCTGAGCTGTGGCTGCATGATCGGGTCAGACTGGGTGCCTCCAAAACTACTGAGTTTTCAATGCCATTTTGAGAGTCCAGAAGTATGACAGAACAGCTGTGAAAGAGGCTAATCCCAAATAAATTATCATACAAAGAAGCGAAATAACAGGTCCCCCTGGGACCGTGATAGTAAAGAATTGGGAGAAAAAGGCCTGGATCTGAATAGGTGAATGCTCCATTTAAGCAACAGAAGAGGACAGATGGCTGATTCTAGTCTTTTGCTAACTCCAAGTGACTAAAATTAAATGTATGTTAATAACACAAAAGAAAATTTTGTGAATTTCTTCAGGCAAAGCATGTTTTACTGTGAACTGCACTAAGAAATACTCAGCCCCATCTCAGTTTGGAAATCAGAAAGCAACCAGAACTTGTAAAGTCAAATGCCTCTGTGTTACACTCCTTATACTCACCTGCCAAGGCAGGAACCAGACAAGATCCCTAGAATACACCTGGATTATTTCTTATATTTATAATATTGATTATCTTGGTGCCCTATGTTCTTCAAACACAGCATTTCCTTTGTCTGGTAACCAATTTCAGGTTTGGTATCAGGGGGCTCCCCTGCACACATCCATGAGGTGTCCCAGGCTCACACATGGAATGATGGATCCTCCTCAGCCTGCTGACCTTGGAAATCTGCCAAATCCCTTCTAATCCTGTCCCTGCAAATATCTAGGTATCTTTAAATGTACACTCAATAACTTGTCTCATTAACCCCTGCAGACAAAGTATCTTTCCTCTATTCCCCTTTGTATGTACCATGAGTCACATGAGACTTTTGGGCACTAATACTTCAAAGTTCATGCTGCAATGGAGAAACAGCATCTAAATCTCTGTCGAGACTCCATTCAAGCACTGTCTTCACTGAGATAGTAAAGCCCCACGCGAGCTCATTACCACCCTTAATGCGTTCTGTCTCAAGGCAACTCATTTATCAAACAGCCTCTATCGTTTCCCTGTTTCCCTCGTTATTTATCACTCGACTAATATTTGTCATGGTGCCGCTTTTATCGGCACTATCTTATGTGTATTTCCAGAACACTGTTCCTGTACCACTGTCAAACTGCTCCTGTAGAACCGTTTCCTGCAGAAATTCACCAGGAATTCGACGAGGCAGTAAAAATCTGTCTTAGAGGTTCTTATTCAGCAATAAGTACTTTAACACGTGCTTCTAGGTGGTATAGAAATGTGAAATACAACCATTCAACTTACTGTAACAGGCACCTCTGGAAAAGAAATCACTCTTATCCTTATGCAGATCCTTCTATTAGCCATTCTCTTCCCTCGCCCCTAATTCTCAATTTTCTCTGTCAATTTACATGCCATGAAACTATTCTTTTATGATTTTTGGGTTTGAGAATTTTACCTGGAGCTAACGTCATGCTAATTGCTCAATAGCACAATAACATCTCACCTTCAGTTTTTTCACCATATCTTTTATTATTTCTGGGTTTGACCTGGAGCTAATGTCATGCTAATTGCTCAGTAGTGCCATAACATCTCATGTTTAGTTTTTTCACCATACCAGTGGAACGTACGAGACACTTTTGAGAAATACTTATTGATGCTCTGCAAAGGTGCTCCTGTTTGCTTTAGGAATCAGTTAAATAATAGACATGTTTTGTTTTAAGATCTACAAAGTGCCATAAACCTGAACCTGCCTGCTCAGCAGCCTACCCCTTTTATAGATGGAAATGTCAAGGCATCAGAATTTTGTAGCTATTCTGATTAAAACGTTTATTCCATGTATTTCTGTGTCCCCATTTCTGGAAAAACTTGAGGGTGAAAACAGCTGTCTGTTCTTACCATGCTAACAATTTCATTATCTCAAAAAACAAGACTGAACCCTACTGAAAAGTGCTATTTGTGAGCATGAAGCAGTGGGGGTGTGGATGGGGATAAAATTTAGACAACTTTAGATCCAACTGCTGAAAAAATCTGTTTCAATGGTAAATTAAATTCAGCTACTATTACTACACTACAAAATTCACAGCTCACTTAATCCTGTAATCCTAGCTCTGCAAAAGTCTTTTTCTGGACCTGTGCCCAATATATAGCCCCAAACCCTAAGGCCCACCTGCGATGTGCAGTCTTTGGGGGAAGAGAGGGGTGGAAGAGCAGCTTTTCGAATCAGTTGTTTCCAGTGTTTGAACTGGGATGTTGATATTTCAAACTGAAGAGCCACCTACATGCTGTGCTGCTGGACTCAAACTTTCCAAGTGTCTGTGGGATACAGGCAGGTTACCCGGTGCTTAACATCCCTTTTATCAGCATGCTCCGGTCCCCTCCCCTGCTTGTATTTCCCCAGACTGCAGCAGACTCAGCCAGGCTAATTCTGCAGGCGAGCTTGCGACTTCAAGATCTTTTTTTTTCAGATGTACATCCCTGCCTTGGTTTTCACAGAGGCTGTAGCAAAGCAGCTCGGCCACCTAAAAGGATAAATCCCTGGCCTCCCTTCCTTCTCCCTGAAAGCCTGCGCGGGTTCTGGCCCAGGCCCGAGCACCCGCCAGCGCTGAGGCGGGAGCGGCTGGCGGCGCTCTGAACAGGGCAAGATCCGCGGAAACTGCTGGAAGCAGACTGAGAGAACGAGCCCCAAAGCACCAGAGCTGACCACGGTCATGCCCCCGGCAGCTCCGAGACGCGAACCCCGCCCAGCTGCCACCGCCCTCCGCTGCTGCTGCCCCCGCCCCTCAGCGCCTCCCCAGCCCCCCGCGCGCCGCAGCAGCTGGCGCGGCCGTTCCCCATTGGCTACGGGGCTGCCCGGGCGCCGCGCGGCCAATGCGCGGCGGCCACGGCGGGGCGCGTGGCGCGGGCGGGGCGGAGCACGCAGGCCGTGGCGGCGGCGGCGGCGACCGAGGGAGCGGGGCAGCCATGGGGGTGCGCGGCGCGGGCCGGCTGTGGTGGGGTAGGAGCCGTGAGGGCCCGGGGGGCGGTCTGAGGGGGCAGTGGGACGCGGCGGGACGGGGCTTCCCTTTCCCAGACTTCGTGGGCCCCATCGCGGTGGGAGGGAGCGGGGCCCGAGGCCGTGCGGCCGCTTCGCGGGGCGGCGGGCGGAGCGGAGAGCCTCCTGAAAGGAGATTGTAGCCAGGTGGGGATCGGCCTGTTCTCCCAGGCAGCTTGCAGTAGGACTAGAGGATATAGTCTTAAGCTGCGCCAGGGGAGGTTTAGATTGAACATTAGGACGAATTTTCTCACACATAGGGTAATTAGCTATTAGAACGGGCTGCCCGGGGCGGTGGTGGAGTCACCGTCCCCGTGTTTAAGGAAAGACTGGACGCGACATTCAGTGCCATGGTCTGTTTGGCAGAGGGGTGGTCGGTCGTGGGCTGGACTTGATCTCAGAGTGTTTTCCCAACCCCACAGGTTCTGTGGGGCAGCGCTCGCAGTCGCGGTCCGGCTGTGGCCGGTCTGTGCCGCGGGGGCGGGGGATTGCTCGGCGGGTTAGCGAAGCACACTTAGAGACTCTGATTCTAAAGATCCCAGCAGGACAAAAAAAAAAAAAAAAAGCATCCAAAAAACCGATGTTTATCTCTCACCCTAATCAAGGACTTTCTTTGATTTGAGTGACTTGAGTAAGCGGCGGTGTTGTGTGTGCCTGGCTGCCCTCCCTTGAGATCTGGTGCTTTGAGGGCAGCAAGAGCAGTGACCGAGGTCAAACGGAGGAGTCCGAGGCGGGCTGGTGTTCCCCATCCCCTGCCCCTGCTGGTGTTCCCCATCCCCTGCCCTCTTGTGTGCTGGAGGAATCGGTAAACGATTCCCTCTCGGGCCCTTCGATGGAAACGCCGAAGGTGCCGGGAGCTCTGCCCCAGGCTGTGGCTCGCACGTGTGCGGGGATGTGGGGCCTCGGCACACCGAGCGCTGCTGCAGGAGGGGGTAATTGTAGGAGGAAGCTCACAGAATCTTTATCATCATCCCGTGACAGAAGATTTTTTTTTGTAATAGATCTTCTGACTTGCAACTTTGCGGTTCAGTTAGGACTGGTAATACCAGCATACTGCCTTAGATGGTTTATTGATGCTTTTGTCTTTGTGAATTGTTTACATTAGAAAGCAGCTTTTGAAGTCAGATTATCTATTTCTTTTTTTCCTTAATAACAGGGACAGATTTGCATTTATCTGGCTTGATGCTTATAGGAAAAGGATCTTTTTCTTTGCTGAAGTTGAACTAAACCTTGAATATTTCACTATAGAAAGTTATGCCGCCAGTTCATGACTCATAGTTTAAAAAACGATGCAGTGACAGGGGACTAGGTGAATTCCACCATGCACTTTCTTTTGTGAGTTCCGTTTAGCAGGTGTATTTACATAAGCTAGAACTTCTCTCTCTTTCAAGGGGCAGAAGTTGCTGAGTGAATTCTGTCTTCTGAATGTATTCTGCCAGAGATCACCTAAAAGGTGAAGCGAGAATATGCTGATTTCAATTTAATGGTATCATTCTGTCTAGGGGAGGTTTTTTTCCTCGTGAGAGTGACTGTAACATTCAAGAAGCTTTTTCCATCTTTTTTTTCTTGCTCTACCCCAACAGCAGCTGCTGCTGTAGGTCATCGTAACATGCTGTGACAGCTACAGATCGCCTTGGAAGTCAGTTTTTCAATGCTGATGAAGTGCTGCTTATGTATGGGTGCACTGAAGAGACAGAGCCGATCTAACGCATACATCTGGTGGTGGAATCCGACTTTGATCACCCCAGAAGAAAAGGGTTGGGTCCTTGTGCTAGAAGAAACCATTAGAATAGGGTAGTGGAGAGGGGACTGGCTTATAGTTTGACAATTCAGTCCTGATCTCTGCTTGAGTCACCTGGAAGATGTTACTTCTGCCAGCTTCACTCTCCTGCAGAACAGGGGTAATGAAACTGGCTTTTGTTTTGTGGGACTGATAAAGAATAGGTGATGCTGCTGTGACAGATATAGTCTGCATACCATGTGCTGTAGAGTTTCTGCATCACTGACCTGTTTTTCTCTCATGTTGAGTCTTGAGAGAGAATCTGCAGCCTCCCATTGAAGTTGTTAACCACTTGCAGCAAACCTTTTTTATGTCTGGTTCTTACTTGGGTGTCTGAGCTCTTACTCTCTCCAGTCTTTAGTGGATTAAGAAAAGTTTTTTGCTGTGTGGATTCTGTTACAGAAATGCTTGTCATCTCTCAATCTCCCTGACTAGGTAGAAGGAAGGATTGTGAGGTTTTATGTACAAAGTCTCAAGCAGTAATAAGTTCCAGAAATTATCAGAAGTACAAAGCCATAAGAGAAAGCAATTTCCTTCTATCTTATAATGTTATTTTTTTAGCATTCTCGGGATGCTTGAGTTGTTAACCAGAGAGATTTAGCTGTTCTCCAGTCTGTTCCGAAAGACAAATCAATGGTAGACTAAGATCCTCATGAGCAAGAATGATGCACTACCAGTGCATCAAGTGCTGGTCCTAAAATCACTGTAACTGTGCTAAGCCTAGTTGGGAAAGTCCTGCATGATGTGATCCTATGAAAGATGTGTTTGAGTGCCTGCTGTGCAAGAGGTTTGAACAATTGGCTTAGGAGTCTGAAAGAAAACATAGCTGATGGTGGGGATCCCTGCAGAAGGTCTGGTGCCAGCAGGAGTTAGGGTAGGAGCTTTGACAAAAGTCTCTCTGGAGAGTCATAGCAGGAGTGGTGTAACTCCAGCTAGCTTTAGGCACAGACCCTATTTTACATGATCCTATAGAATCATGTTTTAAGCAAGGAGGGAGAGCATCTGTCTTGCTTTTTTATCTGGTCTAACTGGAATCCCTTCCCACCACTGCTGATTTCCGAAGAGTGGGGAGACGATTTAGCCATGGCAACAGGAGAGTCGTAAATGTTCAACAGGACTGCTGATGTCTTTGCTTTTCTTTGTAGGCACGGTGAGCTGCACTTTGTTCCTGGCAGTTAACAGTTTATATTCAGCCAGTGATGATGTGATAGAGCTCACACCAACTAACTTCAACAGGGAGGTCATTCAGAGCGACAGCCTGTGGCTGGTGGAGTTCTATGCCCCATGGTAAGAACTGCAGCTGTGTGTTTGCTTGCTCTTATGACAAAGAAGGAACACAGGAATCTGCTGCTCATAGCTCAAGGTTTCATTCAATTGTTGGTAGCACAGTTGTCAGTGTGATGGACTCATGAGTAGCAAAATAGCTGTACTTGGGATTCCTGCTTTAAATTATATTCATGAGGGAAAAGGCAGGAATTGGCGTTTCAAGTTTGCAAATAGAGCCTGGTAACAAAACCTGTGCCATTTTTCTACTTGATTTGTTCTGGTTAAATTAGTATTAAAAATGACTGATTAAAGTGCAGTAGGTAAGTGAGAAAGTCCCTCACTTCTGTTTTTCTGAGCCAAATTCTGATGTGAAAGCACAGGCCTGAATTCACACTTAAAACTTCCAATTTCCATTTAAAAATACTGGCTTTGTGCATTTAATTTAGCATCCCTCTTTGCCTTCTTTCTGCTCAGGTCCAGAGTATGGAGTTTCTATTCCATGTAATTTCTGGTGATATATATATTCCATCTTTATACAAATCCTCTGTGATATTGCCATCCAGAGCTCCACATTCTGGAGAAAATGGCCTTTTGTTGCCACAGCTTGACTCTGGACCGAGAGGTTTGGGGAAAGCCTTGCTGTGCCCCTTGTGGTGTTACTGCAGTCTATATGATGTGGAGTTTTTCCTCAGAAGCCTGAGTGATGGTATGATCTTGTGGCACAGGCTCTTTTCCTCTTCTTGAGTAAATCCTCAGTCTCCTGCAGTTTGCTGTGACTGTGAAATAGTTGTCACATCTGAATGACATTTACCCTTCTTGTTCTTTGTTTTTTCTAAAAGGTGTGGTCATTGTCAAAGGCTAACTCCTGAGTGGAAGAAAGCAGCAACAGCTTTAAAAGTAAGTTTAGCCTTTCAAATGTGCTTGTGGAAATGTATTGAAGAGAATTTGGCTGTTTGGCATCTGGTTTGGAAATGTGGAGGGGTTTGGTCCCTATGACCATTTTCACTTTAGTCATACTTGTGTTGCCAGAAAAGGGTTATTCAGGCACCTGAAAACCCAGAATTTTTGTTTTGTTTGGTTTGTTGTATCCTTTTTAAAAGAAGCCATTGAATTGTAGAGGAAGAAAGTCAGTTCTGTCCCTGTGAATTCCCATTACTATTCTCTAGGACTGAAAACAGTTTTGTAAGCCATTGGTGCTGACTGGTCAGAAGAATTAGTCATGTTGTGATTAGCTGAACTCTTGCCTAT
Organism: Onychostruthus taczanowskii; assembly: GCF_017590055.1. Taxonomy (NCBI): domain Eukaryota; kingdom Metazoa; phylum Chordata; class Aves; order Passeriformes; family Passeridae; genus Onychostruthus; species Onychostruthus taczanowskii. The sequence continues at coordinate 8,501,930 of NW_024497629.1, forward strand.
GTGAAATATATATATATATTCTCCTTCTTAGAAAACCAAACAAAAAACCCCAACTAAATAATAGCCCAAACAATTTAAAATTTATTTTGTCATGCTGAAGAAAGAAGTGGACATTTACAGTGTTCTGTAGTTTAATGCTTGTGGGGTAATATGCCTCTCTTCCGTTGCAGTCCTAGTTAACTGCCCCTCTCTCTTCCCCCCTTCCCTTGTGCTCCCAGCAGGGAAAAGGTGTTAAATTGCTGTAGAAGTCTTGGGTGTCATTTTTTTGTTTTGTTTCTGCAGGGTGTAGTGAAAGTGGGTGCAGTAGATGCAGATAAACATCAGTCCTTGGGTGGACAGTATGGAGTCAGAGGGTTTCCAACTATCAAGATATTTGGAGCCAACAAAAACAAAGCAGAGGATTATCAGGGTAAATGTGATGAATTTTTAGATGTTGCATGCCTAAAACTTTCCCTGAATGCAGTAATCATGGTAGGTGTTAATGCTGTGTTGAGTGGTTTTTCCTTCCTGTCTAGTGCTTGCAGTAATGGAGAGACAGGTGGGTGGGAGTGGTTTGACCAAATTGTGTAAGTCTTAGCATTGTCTAACAGTCCCACCTGCAGTCCATAGTTGTTGGAGATTGATAAGGAGTTTCAAGGAATTATTCCTTTCTTCCTGTTTATTTAGAGCTTGCCATAGAGTCACTCCTCATAAGAAAAGCCAGGTAATGAAAAGGTGCAGTGAAGTCTGTCTTGCTGCTTGTGTTTAAGTCAGATGTCCCACCACTAGTACCGTATCACTCATAGCCCTCCTGCTTTTCCTGAAAGATCTTTAGGGTGAGGGAGGATTAAGTTTGTTATAAAGTTAGGAGCATACCTTTAACTGGCCTTTTGATGGTTTGGTCTTTTATTTTGCTGCACTGCAGGTGGCAGGACAAGCGATGCTATTGTTGATGCTGCTCTAAGTGCTCTTCGGACCCTGGTGAAAGAACGTCTTAGTGGCAGAAGTGGAGGATACAGTTCAGGAAAACAGGTATTTTGGAAATGTGTGTTTGAGGAAATGTGTGTTTGCTTTTCAGCTGGAGACTGTCTTGTACAGGAGATCAAAGCTCCCAACTCAGTTACAGAATTGGAAGAGATATCTGGAGTTTTATCTAGTCCAGGTGCCCTACCCAGGGCAGGGCCACCTGGAGCAGATTGCTCAGGGCTGTGTCCCCTAAAGTTGTATCTCCAAGAACTGAGACTCCAAATGGTATTTCTTACATTTCAACCTTGTCACTTTTGTCTCTTGTTGCAGCAAAGAGCCTGCCTTTGTTTTCTCTACTCTCCTGCACACTCATTACTTGTCAGATGCTCAGAGCCCTTAATCAGCTCTGACCATTGGGTGGACTTGCTCCAGTGTGTACATGCCTGTTCTGTGGGGGAGCCTAGAACTAGACCCAGCACTCCAGGTGTTTCAGATTGTGCTGAGCAGAAGATTGCCTCCTCAGACCTTCTGGCAACTCTCTGCCTAGTGCAGCTCAGGAGGCTGTCGACCACCTTTGCCACAGGATTGTAGTGCTGGCTCGTGTTCAGCTTGTCCACCAGGACACTCATGTTCCTCTTTGAAAAGTTGCTTTCCAGCTAGTCAGTTCTCAGTGCTTACTGGTATAGGGGGCTGTTAGTTTCCAGGTTTATCTCCCTTTGAATTTCAGGGTTCCTATTAGCCCCATTCTCCAGGTGGTTCAGGTACCGTTTGCCTAATCCTAATCTAAATTAGACAGATTAAGGTCTTTTAATTGATAGTGTTTTTCTGAAGTTGGCTTGCTGGGTTTCTTCCTGAAGGTAAATTGAAAAGTTTCCTTTTAAATTCAAAGAAAAAGCTCCTACTACTATTTCTGAGTCGTGGTACAAGTACATTCTGACATCCTCAGGGCCACACAGAAGACCTGGGTGGACTGTACCCTCTAGTGTGTATCACACTCCCACTTGTTTGTTTTGCTTGGAAACCAGGACTTGATTCCAGATGGAGTTGGGCGTTGGAGAGCACTTTATTCATGGACAGATCAGTGCATGAAGAACTGAAAAAGTGTTCCCCCATCTTCTTGGTAGTTAGTTTGACCTGATTTCTCTTTTTTCAAGAGAAGGTTCATTTGCTGTGTCTTGAAAATGCTGTGGGGAGTAGGCTGTGTGTACTGTTAGTTCTAAAAAAGGAAAGTTGTATGACCTAACACTGCCTCTTTTGTATCTTGCTCAAATAAAGATCATTTGGTTCAATGTGACACACACAGGAGTTGGCCTGTGTGGGAGACCAGTTTTGGTTACTTCTTATGTGAGGGTCTGTTTGTTTCTTACAGAGCCGGGAGAGCGGAGGTGGAGATAAGAAGGATGTGATTGAGCTGACTGATGACAGCTTTGATAAGAATGTCATAAATAGCGACGATGTGTGGATGGTGGAGTTTTATGCCCCATGGTGTGGGCACTGCAAAAAGTAAATGAGGTTTTACTTTAACGATTCAGCTCCTGTTAGTGCCTGTTTTGTGTAATACCCTTAATCCCTTAAAAGAGACCTTGCATCTCTGGTATACCAGAAGTGAGTTTTTTTGTAAGGTGATCTAACAAAAATTTGTGGGCTTCTGATTAGCCAGAGCTTCATGCTGCTCTGGCCACATTCCTGCTTAGCTGTAAAATTCCCAGTTATCAGTAGGAATAAGATCTGGAAGTTATATTAAACTTTTAATTCCTTCAGATGAAGGACATCAGTCTTGTTTGGATAACCCTCTTAGCTGTCATTCTCAGCAAAAGACTTTTCTTCTTGAGTAAAACATGCTACATAATGTTGAAGTGTGGTATACTTTTGCCAGCTCTGAGAGAGCTTAGGGCACTTGTACTCTCTGTTTTTCAGCCTGGAGCCAGAATGGGCAGCTGCTGCCACTGAAGTGAAGGAACAAACAAAAGGAAAAGTAAAGCTGGCTGCAGTAGATGCAACAGTCAATCAGATGCTGGCAGGCCGATATGGGGTGAGTGTGCTCTGCAGTGGTTACAATTGCCTTTCCATCTCTACCAGATCAGATTTCTCTTCAATCCTTACTGAACTGTTCCTTAGTCTGGTACTACTTAAATGTTTTGTGTCAGAAATAAGTGACACGTTCAGTTTGTTTCCCACAAATAATTCATGAATTTCAGTAGTAACATAAATAAGTGGAGAAGGAGGAAAATAATTATTCTGGATGTTGCTGAGGAGAAAGGCTATTTATTTCCATAACATCTTGTATACCTTTATCATCTGGAGTGGGACGTCTCTTTCTTGAGACTATAGGCTGGTGGGGCATCTCTGGAACCCTTGGAGCTGGTTATCAGGGATCACTGACAATATCAGCTGCCCAGATCAGGTGTGTTGCTCACCAAAAGAGAATGGATACTCTTGAATTTTTAGTACGGTCCATGGAGCTTACAGTGTGCTGCATAGTTTCCCTCTAAGTGCACATGGCTGACAACGTAGAGAGAACATTGAGCAAGATTTACTTGAAGTGTAGCAGAAGGAGCTTAAGGCCTTACTGCCATGTAGGCCCAGTGTTGTCCACCCCCAGACAAATCAGGAAATTAATGTTTAATAACTATCAAGGGTAAACATAGTCCTCAGGGTGCTTAAACCTGCAGTGCTTGGTGCATCTAAATTGAGGTAAAACCACTGCTGCTTCATCAGGCCAAAACCCCAAACAGCAATTTAGTGTACATTCACCTTGTTTTGAATTGTTGCAAAGGTAGGAAGCTACAAAATTCAAGTTGAGTCAGAACATGTGAGACTCGATACACAAATATGTTGAATCCTCCCTTGCTCTTAGTCTAGAGGACATCAGAGAAGCAGATAATTTCTACCATAAATACTCAGGTTCATTTGAGCTGATGGTTTAAACTTGTCTTGCAGATTCGTGGATTTCCCACCATTAAAATCTTCCAGAAAGGAGAAGACCCTGTTGATTATGATGGTGGGAGAACTAGATCTGATATCATTGCTCGTGCTTTGGATCTGTTTTCTGATAATGCACCACCACCTGAGCTCCTGGAGGTACCTATATATCATTTTCTCAAATTTCTTTTCTGTCATACTCTTGGCAGCAGTTTTTACTGATCTATATGAACTGTAAATAAAACTGTCTAAGTGTGGTGCTTCTGCACTGTTTTGCCCCAGAAAGTAAAGGATGACAAGCTTTGAGTTACAAAAAGCTGAATGTTCATTTCTGCTGTCAATTTGTTGTTGTCTGGAAGATGCTCAGAACTGATACAGTGAAGGCATTGACAGGATGGTGCCAGAGTGTCTGAATCTGCTCTTGAGGAATGAGTGAAAAAGTTGAGTTCTGTTCCCCATCTCTTTTCTCACAAAAAGAGGGCAGGGCCTTGCCATTGCAAGCTGTCCATTAGGAGATGCATGATGAGTAGTTTCACTTGTCCAAAAAACTCCACCCTCTGTCAGGTGACTTCTTTTTTCAGCTTGCTGTTGGCAGATTTGAAATAGTGATCACTTGCCTCCAAAGTGAGGTGCATGCAAGACAGTCAGTTGGGATGCAGGAAGGAAAAAAACAAAAAAATATCTGTACTATTAATAAAGATATTTTTATATGGTGCTTATTTAATCTTTCTTATTCTTCTTTTTTATTTTGTATGCATTCTAATATTAATACATCAGTACATGTTGATGTATGTGTATATGCATATGATTGATTTATATATATCAGAGGCTGCATGCTTAGAAATTTATTTACTGGAGGATGCACAATCAAAGGTTGGAGACCACTGTTGTAGGTCACTGGATCAATTCCTTTTTGAGACAGATCCCACAAAACCAGTGTTGCTGTTCCTGTTGCTTGAACATCCTCATCCACAGCAAAGGCTGCCTCTGCTGGCTTTATTTGTGCTCACAGGCATTTGCATGAGCCTGGGGATGCTCTTTCCAGCCTTGGACAAGAACATTGATTTTGAGCAAGAAGTGACATCTGACTATGCCTTCTATAAGCCTTTTTTTGGTACTGCAGTTTCCTGTTGCTGCAAGTCTCAACAGTAGACTTGGTGAACTCTTTGTAAATTGCTCTTGTACTGGGGGACCAGTGAAGTAGAAGAGACTTGTAAGCTTTTGTGTCAAGTTGTTTCAATGCTTACTGCCTTGCAAGATGGAGTTATTAGGCCATTGGAGGAAAGTACAGTCACAGCTAAAGAACCAGGTCTTACTGTCATTGACTTTGTGCTGGTTTCTTCTAGATAATTAGTGAGGATGTTCTGAAGAGTACCTGTGATGCTCATCAGCTCTGCATCATTTCTGTCCTGCCTCATATTCTTGACACAGGTACACATACAAGCAAGCAGACTTCTTTGTCACTTAAAGCATGTAGCTGTGTTTTTTAACTTGTCCAATTCTATTTAACAGGAGCTTCAGGGAGAAATTCTTACCTGGATGTCATGTTAAAAATGGCTGAAAAATACAAAAAGAAAATGTGGGGGTAAGTGTTATTGTCCCTTGGTCATCTTGGAAAAGATGTGAGCATTTCTGGGGGTAAATGGGATAAAATTTGTATGATACTTGTTTAGGCTACAGAAAGAATTGTTCCTTGTTCAGGGGTAGCATATCTTGGTATTTCACTAATTACTGGAGAAGGCAATGCTGTGACTTTAAAATAGCTATTTTAAAAAATTCCATCCACCTCTCAAATTCTGCATTTACAAATTATATCTAAGCGTTAATGAAATTAAGCATCTTTTACTCTTGTCCTGAATACTCAGGTATTTTAGGGAAGTTTCTTTTAGCGTCTTTTGCTGGTTGGTGAGTGCGCCAGTGTGTCTGTTGAACTCTCAAAGAGACAAGTAAGCTGCAGTTTATTAACATGTGTCATGCTCTCAAAGAAAGAGGCCAGCAGGCTATGCCTTTACTACTCCTTCTCACAGATGCAGGTTAGGATCTCTGGGACTTCTCAGGAAAGTGAGAGTTCTTCTGCCACACTGACTGCTGTGAAGAGGAGCAAAATGGCATGAAAGCCTGGGGGAAAATGCTGAGATTGGCTCATTCCAGACCTTCCTCAGGGGTCTTGTTAAGATCAGAGGAACTGAGACTGAGTGTCCTTAGCTAGAAATCCTCCATAGTGATATTTGGGCAGGACTTTGTAATCTTTAGATCTGTGGCTTTTAAACTTTCCCCTTAATACCAGCTAAAGCGTAGCTGTGTTCACGTTGCTAACATAGTTCTTCCCCTGCACTGTGTTTAGTGGCTGTTCTTATCCATCTTGTGGTGGCTGTGTGAGTGGGACTGGCCTAGAGGTGCTGCTGAGAGGGGACTTTCTTCTGTTGCAAGGTTCAGGATGAGGACTTTCCTTTTCCCTGCTGACTTTGAAAGTGTCGAGGGCAATACAGAGCCCTGCTTGAACTCTGCAGGGTTGCAGGATATGTGATTTGAAAATTATTGTGGTGCCTAATCTCATTATTAATTTTCTATTTCATCTTTTCCTCAAGGTGGCTGTGGACAGAAGCAGGTGCTCAATCAGATCTTGAGAGCTCTCTGGGGATTGGAGGCTTTGGGTATCCAGCAATGGCAGCTGTTAATGCTCGGAAGATGAAATTTGCCCTTCTGAAAGGATCATTCAGTGAGCAAGGGATTAATGAGTTTCTCAGGTATGAAATCTTCAAGTGACTTAAATCTTTCTTTATCTAGGGCTATGAGTCTTTAGACTACAAGCAGACTCTCCTGCATCACACAAGACTTGCATGGTTAAGAGAATTAAGATGAGAATTCTGTGGAGTCAGGGAAGGTTTCAGTGGCAATTGCAATAAAGCAGTCATTACCTTTTTGTGGTGTGCAGAATTAAGTTGGCCACTTAGACCTAGGTAGGTAGTTTTAGTACAATATTTGAAAACAGAAGTAGACTTTGATGTTGAAAAATTCTGTTTTTCTGGTAACTTAAGAAATAACTTACTAATTAATTCCATTTAATTCAGATGGTGCATTCTGACTAGTCATTAGTAATTGGGAAGTCCCCAGTTTGGGAATCATAATGGGTGCTCTTGAAGTTCTTGAGGTTGTATATGTTGCTGTTCATCTTTCTGATTCAGTTTAGTCCTGTCTTCCCCCACCCACCTTTCCATTCTCCTGGCACTTGATAAATTGATTGGGAGAGTTGAAACAATCCATCCAAAAAGTCAATAACGCACTGCTCAGCACAAGTCCTGTGAAACTGCCTCTTGTGTAGCTGGGCAAGAGCCAGTGCTGAGAAGAATGGAATAGGGAGTGGAAATGGAGAGGATGACAGAAGGTGACAGCAGCACTGAAACAGAGCAGCTAAACTTAAACTGTTACTTTAGTGTGGTCAAAGTGAAGTGGGAACTCTGCTTCTACATTGTCCTGGCTTAGGGCAGATTTGGGAGAAAAATTTACTTTCTACAAGAACCCCTTTAGGATTTAAGCAGCCCCTCCCCCAACTCATTTTGGAAAAGATATCCTTGGAGAAAAGCGGGAAAAAACCTGTTTATTTAACAGATAAAGCATTTACTAGCTCAAAATAAAATGGACAGTATTAAACAATAAAACCTCTTGCTGCTCTGAAGAGATTACTAACTTAGGAAGTCCTTTTTGTGGGTTGCAGTTCAGCTCACACAGTCTCTTATTAGTCCCTCTGGTGCTGGAAATGCCAGACTAGACCAGTGGACTGTTAAAAACCACCTTGAAAGCACTGGGTGGGGGATCCTTCAAAAACTGAGAGCAACATCTAACAAAGACCATCTAGTTAGTTAAGACCTGTTAACTAACTAGTTAACTAGTGACATCAGAAGTCACTATTAAGTCCTTTTCCCTGAAAGACTTCCATGGCCTAAGAAAATATTACGCCTGACAACCTGATGAATCTATCATTAGTTGGTTAGTCCATCTTTGGGATGCTGCAGGTGAGGCTACAGTTCTAGACAGTACTAAAAGGAGGCACTTAAGATCCCTATCACATGATCAAAGTATTGACCAAAGAATGATAAGGGGGACTAACCCTCACAGTCTCTGGGCACGGGTCCTAGGGAGTGTGACACAAATCTTTGTGTGTACAGACGATCTCTATATGCAGCAAACCCAGTAGAAGACCATAAAACAAGGGATTCAACAATTTAAAAAAATAACAGTAGCAGAAATTGTCTTCTCAAATGACCTAAACACTAAATCCAGACTTAGTACCTTATACATCTGTGATATGGCGAAAACTTGTACGACCTGGGCCACAAAAATACACTTCTGCTTAAGCAATAATGAAGGGAGATGACAGAGAGGAGACCATGCTTAATATGGCAAAGAAGCTCTGAGCTCATGCAGATGCTGTGCTTGGCCCAACACATGCAGGAATCACAGCTGTAGAAACATGTCTGTAGAAATTAAAAAATAAGATGGAGGTGAATCACAAGAAATTCAAAGAAATAAGAGAAGAAATGAAAGAGGGCTTTCTCCAAATCTCAGCAGTACAGATCAAAAGTTCTGGTTCCAAAAGCAAACATCCCCCAGATAAGGAGAAAAGGTACATCTCATGAGCTGAGCTGTGGTTCTTCTTGTACAATTATAGAGAAAACTTGAAGAGATAGGATAGAAAATCTACTGCTGCTCTGGCACAACAGGTGCTTAAATTAAAAGACAGCAAGACTCAGAGAAAAAGTTCCACCCAAAAAAAAAGCAGGCCCACTAGCCCATAGCCAAACTGCCAGGTATGATAATGATGATGACATGTTCAATCCCCTTAAAAGAACCTCCAAAACATATGCCCAGGGAAAAAAGATAACCAGACTTAGAGGGGCCCTGCCTCTAGCTAGGTAGAGACTAAGGAAAACCATATTTTTTAGACTGTGTAGATTCATTAGCCTGGCAAATCATAACCACAAAAATATAAAGCCTTAGTCAACACTAGTGTGCAGTACACATTAAGTCCATCAAGACATGCGGGGGCAGAATCTGTTTCTATTGCTAGCATGACAGAGGGGTCATAAGATTTTACTCTAGTGAATGCTGATGTTAACCTGACTAAAAATAAGTGAAAGAAATATCCTATTGTGACTAGCCCAGAAGCTCCATACATTTTAAGCATAGACTTCCTCCAAAAAAAGGGTATTTCAAAGACCCAAAGAGACTCAGGTGGGTGTTTAAGATAGCAGCTATAGAGACAGAAGGCATTGAGCAATTAAATACCTTGCTTAGGCTATCAAAGAACTCATCTGCAGTAGGACTTCTGAAGGGGGAAGAGCAATGAGTACCAACTGCCACTTTGACAGCGTACTGCCAACAGTACAGAATAACTCAAGATGTTGTGATTCCCATCCATAATATAATCCATGAGCTAGAGAGCCATGGGGTGGTCAGCAAAACCCACTCACTCTTCAACAATCCCATTTAGCCTGTACACAAATCTGAAAGAAAATAAAGACTGACTGTAGACTGTTGTGCCTTGAATAAAGTGACTGCACCATTAAGCACTGTTGTGCCAGACCAGCTCAGAAAATTCCTTCAGGGAATATCCTCTCAGTCTCTACACCACTCAGGATTTTCCATGCCTGGGTGTACTTCTGGGTCAGGGGTCTCATCAGCTCTTCTAGATATGTCAGCCCGCATTCTAGACAAGATGCAGACCATATAAAGGAAGCTTACTAAATTAAATACTAGGATGGTGGTATCTTTAACATTGAGGGAAGACTGAGAATTCTCAAAAAGTGACTTCATAGATTCACAGGAGAAAAAGGAAAGGAAAGGCTGAAGAGCCTCATCCCCTGCTCCTCCTCTGACAAGCTGGGTGCAATTACCAATAAATCCCCAAAACATGCTACTGGAACTAGGACGCAAGGTAGGACAAAGAAACTGTAAACCATACTTGTCTAGAACAGACTCCAGTACCTTAGTAAACTCCCTATAAATCATTACACTGAGCTCAGCACAATAGCTATTCTAATCCATGCTCCTCTGCTATAAAAGCTATGTGTTAGGGACAATACTGGAGATATTTCCAGATAAGAAAATAAGCCCAGGGACCAGAAAGGTATTAAAACCTCAAAAAAGCCTAAGAACCCGAAACACATGAAGGCCTCCACCCCAAGAAACATTACGTATTCAAGGAACATGGCTACTGACTGCTTTATCCCTATACAGAGTAAGTACAACCAAAATGCAATCAGTACAGTTTTTTTTTCAATTTCTCCCGCCGCATGTTTGGCGCCAAAATAATGTATTTTTCTTGCTTTAGGGCAAATTTGGGAGAAAACCTTCTAAAGGGGCTCTTCTAGAAAGTAAATTCAAGCAGCCCCGCCCCCAGCTGGTTTGGGAAAATATTTCCTTGGAGAAAAGTGAGGGAAAAACTGTTTATTTAACAGGCAAAGCATTTACCAGCACAAAAAAAAATGGACAATATTAAACAATAAAACCTCTTGCTGCTCTGAAGAGATTACAAACTCAGAAAATCCCCTTTGTGGGTTGCAGTTCAGCTCACTCAGTCTGTAATCAGTCCCTCCAGTGCTGGAAAGGCCGTGGTCCAGGTCCGGTTCTGGTGGGCCACCGATGTGAGCTGCTGGTGCTCTTCTGGGTTTTCAGTCCACAGCAGATTTAAACAGTTCAAGAAAAAGAAAAATCACAGTCCAGGAACTTCTGTGCCTTAGCTAGCTAAAAACTAACTAAAAAGCAAAGGAAAGCTCTCTCCCACCGTCTGTCTGTTCTGCAGACAACACTGTTCAGGAGAAGGATGTGGGGGAGTGAGTGCTGTTTCTGATAACAAACTCTGCACTTCTTCTCTTTCTCCCTTTGCTCTTGGAACCAGTTTTAAAGGTGCAAAACTTATTTCTGGCCTAAACAGATGAATGGGGATAGAAGCATTATAAAGTCACCTCAGGACACACATAAAGTACCAACTGCTGTAAATTATGCAAGAGCCTTTGAGACCTTACATGAGAAGTGTTATCTCCATCTCTGTTCTTGGAGAATGGCAGAGAACAGCAAGAATTGCAAAAGCAAATGCAACAGCCTCTCCCCACCTTGCCATAAGAAGCACATTAATTGAATGCAGTTTCTACTGGATTAATGGAATCAGTGCTATATTCTTACCTGTGAAAGTGATCAGACTTTCTTCTTAATGCCAAAAAAAGGAACATTCTTAGGGTATCAAGTTAAAGTCGGGGTACAGATGCAAGAACAGAAACACCAGATGGTTTGTACTAAGGCACGTGAAAGTGTCTGCCTTTGTCAGACATGGCAAATTTTCTTAGTCTGTAAAGTCCATCTTAGTGAAGTTTCTCCTGGGTGAGGCTGGATGGTGCTTCAAGGACACAACAGCCAGTTTAACAGCTTATATTGCATTAGGTAATTGGTTTGGTATTGTCTTATCATGCAGCACTGCTTTTTAGAATAATCTCTTCCTGACACTTCAGCTCAGCTCTGCTGCCTAGAGAAAGCAGTATAATCACAGCTGGTGTGGCTGGCCATTCACTCAGCTGCTGTTGGCAGCTGCTGCAATCTAATAAGCAGTCTCAGCAGTGTTGACTACAAGGAAACTGGCACTGTGAAGAGCAGAAAAATTGTGAACTCCATTTGGGGAGGAATGCTAATTCAGTCTTATTTGCCTCTGAAAGATGCAAAGGGATTAGTTCCTCAGGATTTTAATGCTGGGCTTTTTGAGCAAGCCTAACTAGCAAGCTCAGGGTGGAGCTTGTGTCTCAAACAAAGCTGGTTACCTCGAACCCTTTGGAACCCACTAAAGAAGATCACTGGTAATTTCCACTAAAACTTGCAGGTGACTTCCAGAACTAGAATTACAGTCTCCCCTTGGAGTTGCCTTAAGTGAAAAACTGTTAAAGAGGCTGCATTTATCTGTGATTTTTACACTGCTGAAATATGAAATAGTGTATGTCACAGATGTCTTTGAATGCAGGTGTAAATTTTCAGTGCTGCTGTAAGGGCTCTGTCATTTTCTGCTTCTTGAAGTTTATGCATCCGGACAGTTTAGATCTACTTAAAGAGATGAAATATTGAACTTGTATTCCTTTTATCTGAGGCATGCTCTGTTCCAGGTGGATGGAAGTTGGAGGAATTTCTTAAATTTAACTTCTACTTGTTTTTTCTCAGGGAACTCTCCGTTGGTCGTGGTTCTACAGCACCAGTGGGTGGTGGAGCTTTCCCCAAAATTCATTCAGTTGAACCTTGGGATGGCAAAGATGGTGAGGTAAGAGATACTCCATTTCTGAAAGTGCTTAGCAATTGTGTTCAGAAGTGACAGGATAGAGTAACTAACACCTGTCACTGTGAAAGTTCCTGTTGTCACAACATTGTGGCAAGTTGTGTTGATGGTTTCCCATTATCTTAATCCTGCCAGCAGACCAAATGGTACATTGTTCATCTAACATTGCAGACCAGATGTTCCTGCCTGTTAGGATGTGATCTGAAAGGTGGATCACTTGGAGCAGAAATGTGTTTTACCAGTGCTGATTAAGGGAGGTGGTAGTGCATGCATTCAAGATCCCAGCGTTGTGGAGTTCTGAATATGCTGACCTTGCCATCGAGGTCTTAATGCCAGAAAACTTGTTAGGTAAAACCTGTGTAATAAATAACATGGTGACCAAGTCTGCCTTCTTAAGGTTCAACATTGCTGTAAAAACCAACCAAAGTTACTGCAGTCCTTTGATCTACTTCAGATAGATAAAAACACAGAATATGGTAGTAGTTTTGTTACATAGTTTATTTGTATAGTCTTCATCTGAAGTATTTTGATTAGTAAAAAACTCCTAGTCTAAACTGATCACTTGTCCTGTGCTTAGTGCACTTGGACTTTTCTGAATGAAAGAGATGACAGGAGAGAGCTTTACTCTCAGGATGAAGCAAGAATCTTTGCAACTCGGGGATCTCCTGGCATTAAGCACTTCTAAACATGTACTCAAAACCTTCCCTTTTTAACAGCTTCCAGTTGAAGATGACATTGATCTCAGTGATGTGGATCTGGATGACTTGGGTAAAGATGAGCTGTGAGATCTTCAGGAAACTTCTTTTCTTGGGAAAGCCTGCGCAGCAGTTTGCAGCCTGGATCACAATCAGACAGATATTTCAGTGGCCTTTTTATGGAGAAGTAGCACATGACACACTGTGCTATTGGATGCACTGCAGCAGTGGACTGTACGCATCTCAAGAAAACATTGCAGAAATTCTATGAATTGTCATAACCAGTAAACTTGATTGTATTCTTGATTGTGTAACAAATATTTTGAGGACAACATGGATATTTCTTTGGAACATCTTGGGTTTTATTTTGTTGATAATGTGCTGTTTGAGTGTTACTGGAGGCTGTTAGTGTAACCAATTTTAACTGTAATTTTTTTCATGGAGGTGGAACCTGCTCAGCTTCTGTTTCAATTAAAGAATAAAATATTTTTTGACACACAGTGTTAGTCTTGTATAGAGTAAGAAAGGTGCACATAGTACAAGCAGTCCCATTTTGGATGACTCTTGAAAGTGAACTGTAGAATAGAGAGGCTTGTGCAGAGGGGAGTCCTAAACCACCTCCTTGCTGTGAGATCTTGACAGTTTGGCTAAAGCTTGGTAAGATGGACAATCTTAGTTTAAATGCTCTTCAGTCTTCCTTTTCCTCTTCCTTCTCAGGGGCTTTCTCTTTCTTTGTGCCAGCCTTCATAAGATCATTAAAACAATGGAAGTGGGGTTGCTGCTGCAATGAGAGATGCTTAGAGCTGTCAGTCTTTCCCCTGGATTAGCGATGAAGCTAATCTATGTTTTAGGGCATAAGGATTTCCAGGTGCTAACAGAAAACCACCCTGGTGCTGTCTTCAGCAAATAGAGCACTATTTCTTCACTTCCCGTCTGGCGTTGTTGAAATTGCTATTTCCTTTGGAAGGGGAATCAGGACTGTGAATAGGGATGTTTACTGCTGCTTTTTTTAATAAAAATACTGTTATTTTATTGCTCTCCATGTCTTGTATATTGGTGTCTGGTGAAGTGACCCTGATGTGATCAGCTTGTTTATAAATAAGGAATGAAAGAGCTGAAAGATTCCCCTTCTGTCAAGGAAATAACATAATATGGATATTTGTCATTGGTGCCTGTAAGAGATTGCCCGTAGCTCATCCCCGTGAAAGGCAGTGCCAGAACCATGGGCAGCCAGCAGTAACTGTGAGTACATGCAGGAGATGCGCTCCAACTCTTAAATCATCCCAGCAGATGAGCTGTAATGGAACTGTTCTAACTGAAATATCTTTGCAAAAACTAAACTCATGAGTACTTGGGCTGTAGGTCATATTATGATAAGTTCCACAGCACTTTTGAGGATCTTTCCTCTTAGGCTTTTGGGTTTTTTGTTAAATTAAAGGAACTTTGGGCTTGCTCTGATGCTTTCTACTTTTTCTGTTTGGATTTTTTTTAAGTTTGCTTTGTTAGAAAAAGAGGACTGTATACACCTAGTAGATCCATTAGCCACCATACTTTTTAAATTGTTTTATTTCACGTCCAGTAGATATTCCATCTTTGTAATTTACCAAAAAAAATAAATACTACCATAGTACCTCTGCCTCTGAAATATGTTTTTGTAAAACTATGAATAAGAGAGAACTTTTATTGTAGTCACTGTAAAAATTACTAGAAGTGGTAGGAAGATCATCCTGCTACAGTATCTGCATTTTAATTTGACTTTCAGCAGCTAAAGATTGTTTTACAGTAACATGACAGTCTTGAAAATTAATAGATGAAGCTTGAGCAATTCTTCTTTAACTGCAGTCAAGAAGACTGAGGTCAATCTTGAAATAGACATAAGGATAGTATTCTTGATTACTCAGTTGTAAGCCAGGGATGTCCATGCCAGGCTGCAAAAGGAAGTAATGGCTTTAGTACCAGTAAACCTGCGCAGTTCCAAGCTCCAGGGGATTGCTTTTGTGCTCCTTTCCCACAGGTGCAATGGAGCTTTGTATGTGCTGTGCTTAAGGTGGGGAATTCACCACTGAGAATCTGCTCTGCTTCTTGTTTCAGGTTGCCTAATGTAATTAGCATTGAGAATTCATGCCTGTGCTGTTATGAACATGTAGCATTTTTGTGTGCTTCAGCTCTACAGCAACTCATCTGTGTACTCCCTTCATGCAGTGGGATCTGTGCTTGCTGGTTTTAAGCTGTTTTGAAAGGCCTGCTAGCTCATTTATTGCTTTAGCCCAAACTGTTTTGAATTGTAATTCAAGATGGGGAAGGAGAAAGCAAGTACTGCTGCTTGTTGAAGGCCTAGGTTATTTATAAATGTCAGCCTTTTACAGGGGACATAGGTGTGACAGTCCTAGGATTTAGTTCCAAATTAATTTTTTTGCTTCTGTTGATCTGAATGTTTATAGTAGATTTTAAGCTTTTTATATAGAGGAACAGCCATAACTAAGCAGACCTATTTTGTTTTGGTAGCTGTAAACATCAGACACTTCAACAGAAAATATAAGCAATCTCTCTGCATCATAATCTGAGCCTACCCTAATCCAGTCTGTAACCAGCTGGGATTAGAGCTGCATCTAGGACTCCTGTCATTGCAAGATGTGAGCAGATGCATGCTCTAACCCCAGGACAGTGGGAGTGTTCATTCAGCTAAGCTGAGAGAAGCTACAGCATGTGCACTTGCAGTCCAAATACGTACATCCATTATACTTGCTGCTGCAACTTCATCCAGGTGTTTGAAGACCACGTTCAGGACGTCTCTCAGGCGCTTCACAGACTTCCTGTTTGGCTGCAGCAGCATTGCTTGGAAATTCACAGGGAGGCCATACCTCGGAACACAACACACATGATCATCTGCTGGGAAGGGCCACAGCTGTCTGCTCATGCCCTTCTCCCTCCTCTGCCTCCAGGCATGCCCACTTGTGGTGTGTTGCAGAAACAATGCTGCTTCCTTATTTTCTTTCTGAAGCCAAAAGTTAACTAAAGAGTGTCTTTCTGTTTTCCCCTTCCCTGTAAGTGCCCCCAAAAATCGTTTTTCATCAGATTCATATGTCACTTTTTTTGTGGACATCTGTATTGTCTGCTGTGAGCTCCTGGAATGGAAGTGTGTAAGGCATACGCCTTGAGCAAGGCAAAACAAGGTGTGTAAGGGTTCCTCCCACAAAGGAACTGCACCAGGAAGAGAGCTGTACATTTTGACTTCCCCAGGAATCTCTGCCTGCACTCTTGTTTACTCACCTCAGGACAGATTCAACAAAAACTCTCAAGGCTTTCACGTGAATCCAAGCCACAAATGCTTCACTGAAGTTCACCTTCAGCCAGCGCAGTAAGGGGCCCTGTGAGAGCAGAACAGTGCTGTGATCCCCTCGCTGCGTGAAGCAGCTCCATAGCCAACACTGCCACTGAAGCCATCATGGGCTGCTGGGATAGTTCCCAGGCAGCCTAATAGTGGTTCCCAGTCTATCAGAAACTCAAGTGACCTTGGCCAAGTCATTGTTATTTTTCCCATGCCTCAGTTTTATGGGCTAAATGGAGCTCACCAGAGACAGTTGGAACCATAAAGCCATTTCTGAGAGAGGTCCTTAGGCATGCTGGTAGCAAAGGCTGGCAACTCACAAGGTGCTACTTACATATTGTTGTTTCTTGTCAGAAGCTAATTTCATCAGCTCTTCCTTTTCACATTTCAGTTCCTTCTCATCATAATAAAATTCTCGAACCATGAACCTACAATTGAATGACATTTGCTCTCACAAGCCTTAGTCCAGGCAATATGTACACTCATTTCTTTTTCCCCAGGAGAAGCAGGTATGGGAGGTTGCTTTTTAACATTTAACAAGTTAAAGTATGTGAAGGGTAGGAGTTGAAATCACCCCCAGAAAGCCAGCAGAATGAGAGCAGAATGGGCAATTCCAGGATCTGTAACTTGGAGCTTAAAGAACAGGATCACTGATTCTGCTACCACAGCTCCTTCCCACCCTGCCTTCTCAGTGGCTTTAGGACCAACAGAAACACAAGCAGTCAAGGAGTCCTAAAACCAGTGATGGATTCAGCATGCTGCACACACAAGCCTCTCCTGATCCTCATCTCTTGCTAGCCTGCCCTGCCTAGTCAGGGCTTCTTACCTGTTCTCCCTGGCTTTGGCTTTAAAGTCATCCATCACTTTTCTAAACAGGGTCACAGTGAAGAGTCCTCCCTCTGCATCCTCAGCAATCATTCTGTGGGAGGGAAATCCACTGTTGTGATTTGACATGAAATATCCCTTATAAAAAGCCTTTTTTACCTACTTTCCCTTTTGCAATTCTTTTTATTTTCATTTATGATTCTGAACAACACCCTGCTTTTTGAAAACTGCTGTGACAGAAACAGGGAACAATGACTTTACTTGCACTGGCTACTCTATCTCAACGTAAAACTCAATTGGTTTAGTTCCTGAGTCCACTGTAATACACGCATATTCTGCCTGCCTGATTTTTCTGTGTTTCCTGGTAACATTCCCCCATTTTACAGGCATTTGTGTTTTGTGACAGGTGGTAGACCTGACAGCTTGTTTCTTTCTCTATGCCTTCCACCTTCTGCATTTCAGGTAATACCATGGTCAGCTCTTGTGCCCTGGACTGGATCTCATAGTCTGCATGAGCTGAGCAATGGAATATCTAAGTCCTAGGAAAGATTTTTTTACCCGAGGTGAAAGGATGAGTTAATATGGCTTTTGCTAGTGCAAATGACAGTATGCTGAATTATTCTATGCTACAACAGGAAGCAATTAAAAATGCAGAATTAGTGTTTCATCTTTTTATAAAGTACTTTCCATAAAGCTCTACGTGATTGCATATGTCTGAACTATACCTCAATTAATGCAATAAATTGCCTGTTTTACACAAAAAGAAGCAACGGCCTTGTTGAAAGTAAAAAGAAATAGATTACGGGAAAAGGGAAGCTAATTGTAACATTTTTTCTTTCATCTGTACTTTCCTTCAACAAACTAATTTCTATTTGAATTGCAAATACATTAATGTGGAGCCTATGCATTTAGACTAGTGATTTCCTCTAGGATCCACCAATCTGAGGGGCTGAAACATGACAGGGATCTCTGAAACAAACACAGAGCTTAATTTGGAATTTCACTTACTTGGTGGAGCGAGGTACTACCATATCTGAGAGTGATTCATAGGTCTTCTGCCACTGTACGTAGCTTGACCTTTGAGCAACACAAAACAAAGCACAGTAAATAAATACTATATACTGGAAAGCAAATGTTGATATATGTAGCTAATTAAGCTAATAACTTAGGGTAGAAGGGTTGAACTCTTTGTGCTCAGTTATGTCATTAAGATATATTAAGCCTCTCCTATCCTTTCCTCTCCTAGTCACCAGTTGAGGAGATGCTTCCCTCAATGCTACACCCTCAGTCTTCACTTTGGATCTTGGCTTGAGGAAGGGTCAATATCAGGAAACTGATGGTGGGAAGAATGTGGGGTATACTTCCAGGCTGCCACAGTGTCCCATGCTCCAGGACCCCTGCACAAGCTGCTCTGGTCCAGGGGTAGCTGTGCTACATCTGCTGTGTAGCACAATAGCAGATCACAGAGCTGATCTGGTGCTAGACTGAATGCCAGCCCTGTGAGAAAGGGAACAAGGGTATGGTAGGAGTTTGCAAAGAGAGAAATCTCTTTGCAATTTAGTGTGAATAAACTCACATAATGAAGTCAACAAACTTACCTCAGATAGCTTTTTGCAACCTGTTTTTCAGAGACAGAAGAGTGATGGTGCCGTATGTGTGTTGGGACAGGGGTATATGGACAGGAAAGTTTTTGGTAGGGCTCTGAGGAGAACATGGTGTAACTTCCCCATTGTTAGCAGCCATCCTATGTATGACCTGACCACTTACAAGGGCACAGCCAGGAGAGAGAGATTGTGAGTTGAACAGGTCTAATTCCTTTTAGAAACTGGCTATGCTGCAGTAAAAATCTGGTTTTCTTTTAGCTCATACTATTCCTATCAGGAGACTGAGAGCCCACTCATCACTATGAAGAACCTACATGCCAATTGTCCTGCTCCAGCTTTGGCGCAGTCTTTATCTCCCTCTTTTGTGCTAGCACCACTCTTGGCAGAAATTGTTCTTTCTTCTTTGCTAAGGGCTCCATCTGTGTCCCAGTAGGGCACTCTTGAGCTGCCCCAAGCTGACCCAGTACCACTGGTTCTGGTGCTTATGCCTGGGGCTCAGTGCCACCCGGGGTGTGTGCACACACTGTTGCCTTACTTTGGCACCACGACGAGCAGCGTGATAAGATACTCGGAATTCAGAACAAAGTCTTCTTTGTGCACAATGTCTGCCAGGGTCCGGGTCAGCAGATTTCCCCTACAGTGAAGAAGACAAAGTAAAAATAACAGTAGCAGAAACTCAGCAGTGGAACATTGGAGACATTGTGCTGTGGGTGGAGATGCTAATCTGTACTGGGGGAGAAGAAGGCCCAGAAGGAGGTGGGTAAAGGACAGAGCCACACTTCTTAAATGGCTGTTTCATTATTTTTACTGCAACTAAAAGAATCAAAAAGTAACTAATACTAAAGGACACGATATTGGTGTGGCCAGTTTATGCCCTTTATGTAAAATGACACCATTCCACTGCTATTGTTTTTACAGTAAGGGTGTAAATACTTGAGAAGTGCACATCTTCTCCCAGTCATCGCTGCATCTTGTGGGAAGCACCTGCTCTCTCAGGAAGCCTGCTGAGCTGCTTGTGTGACTGTGCTGCAGGCAGAGTGAGCCAGGTACGTACAGACCTAAGCCATCACAGCAGCCGGGCATTCCTGGACTGCTGTGGACCAGCACACTGAGACACCTCCTGCTGAACAGCAGTGAGAGCAGCAGTCTCATGCACAGGTGGGACCTGCAGGAGGTCTCCAGGATGTCTCCACACACTAAGCCCACCTGATCACATTAATTCCTAGGCCATGTAGACAGCCAGGGCTGGCTGGATGTGGCTGGAAAGCATTAGGTATGAAGGGGAGATGCTCTCCCTGTCACTGGGTACGAGTCAAGAAGGACCTAAACTAGCAGTTTTGGGTTTGATGTTCACTGGGCCAGTCTAAATATTAACTAACTGGCTGGTAACTTATTAGATGCTTGTTCAGCCCAAGCTATCTGGCCCTGGTGGGCACCAGAGTTACAGCATTTAAAGATGGATGGAATGATGACAGGGAAGATTGTCTCTGGCCATGAGGTCTCCATTCTTCTCCCTCCTCACATTGCTGGAGCCCTGGCCAGCCTGGCTGGCTGCAGTGCCAGGCAGCCACCTGTGCCCTGTGCCCAGTCCTGAATAGGAACAGTGGCATATATGAGCATGTGTTGGGTGAGGGCTTGCACAGCATCATCTAAGTCATTTTAAATTTACTACTTACTGGATTTTACCATTCTCCCCAGTGTTGTCCTAGAAAAAAACCCAAGTATCAGCTCTGACATAGGGAAAGACCACAAGCAGATGAAGACAGGAGAGAGAACATTTGGGAAGCCTGAACAGTGCATTACCTGAACCAACAGAAGGAAAAAAAAGAAAACAAAAATATGCTGGTGAGGTGCAGGATCAAGGTAGACAGAGCTGTTTCCTATGGGAGCTTTGCAAATGCTGTTCAGAACATAGGGCATAGCTCCATGTGGCAAAGGAATCCACCAGTTGACACAGCTCATCTAATTTCTGACTCCCTGAAGTCCCATCAGAGCAAAACAGTTGACTTTTTCCAAGATTGCCTGCTCACACTGTCAATTAATTCCTGTTAGGAGCTTCAGTCTCCCTAACCTGATTTTGAGATATGCTGACCACACCAGCTACCACCTGTTTTCACTGGGTCTCCAAATGCTCGGTATGTCCCAAAGCTGGAAAAGTTGCTCCCACCAGAACACAGCAATGGATGTGAGCACACACTGCCTGCATTTCAGCCAGCAACAGCATCCCCAGTGCAAAATACTTACATAGTTTTCTTCTCCAGGCTTTGCAAATTTCCTTTAATGTTGTTGTACGCAGCTGATCGGGTTTTCAGGTCTGTTTCTATTTGAGTCACTTGCTAAAACAAAGTGAAAAAATGGAGTCAATGGAGTGCTTGAGGTCTTCTCACCTCAGTCCCACAACTACCACCTTAACCCAGAGACACAGCTGCCAGCTCCCCTAAAACCACCGGCCTGTGGCCAAGAAGAGCCAGGGTCAGAGCTCCCCTGGGGCAAAGGCCTCTGCAGAACCTAGGGTTCAGTCAGCTGTTGCTGTTGGTGTGCTAGAGCTGTACCTAAGGGGCAAGTTCATGGTTTTATTTGTTAGCTACATTGAACAAAAGCACATTATGCCTTTCTGAATGAACTGACAGTGTAAGTAATTCATTCAGCCTGAAGGCTTTTGATTTAATGTCAGATGAACAATCTCATGAAAAACACCTCCGAACTGGAGAATAATATGGTGAGGGAATTAAAGTGCAGAAAATATATCAAACATATCAATGTACTCTAGTGAATTTGATAAAGTGCCATATACTTACAGACTAGATAGGTTTCAATATATGTATCATTACTATTGCAGTAGAAAATAAAACAATATCAACAGCTTCAGTATAAAGTGTGTAATTCTAATTGTTCCTGCCCAAACCAAAGGCAAAGGCTCCTCTCCCACCATGAGAGGAGAGATCACAAGCAGCCAAAAGACATGCTTCCCCATGCTGACATCTCAAAATCTGGAGTACAATTTACCTTTGCTAATGCTTCTGATATATTCTTCAGTGGCTGCTTTATGGGGTATTTGGCCATGTCCCACTCAAACCGTGTCAAGTAGCTAATTAGGTCAACTGAAAATACAAAGAGATGCATGAAAGCAGATAGTGTACCAGATGGCAGCTCAAGCTTTGGGGAGTAGTCCCCAGCTATATCTCAGGCATAGCTTTGATTAACTTCAGAGCATTAACCAGAAGTCCACTTCTCAATTCTTATAGAGATTTGATCTAGATAAAATATGCACAGATCCTATGCCCCATCTAATCAACTTCCTAAACATCCCCAAAAGTTAAAGGTGAAACCAAAAATATTTTCTGCACTACACCTAACAGTAGAGACAAAGTGTAAAATTATCTGTATCAGTGGGACACAGCAGTGTACAGCTACTCTTCTTCACAGTAAAAACAGTTTTATGTAATCTCAGTCTATATTTCTGCAATATGCCTGAATTTAATCCAGCAATGGCTATCAGAAAAATACTTTGTGCCCAGGATCAGCAGTAATATTCAGGGCTGCTAAGAGCCTGATCAAAGGTACTAAGACCATAGCAGATGTCACTTCTCTGTGATTCAGTCAAGTGCTCACTAGAAATTAAACAAATGCAGGTGTGATGAGGAATTCCTCATTGGCTCTGTACACAGAGGTCCCCATTTCACACAAAGCTAGAGACCATTTATATAATAGATAAATCCAGTCACAGCATCCAAGAACAGAAATTCACAGCAAGGACCTGTGCATGCAACCCCCAAAACAAAGCACCCTTGGACATGGGGACCCACAGCATCTTTCCAGAATGAAGGGGAAATGAACACATAAAACACCCAGCTCCTAGACCAAGATTTTCCTGTTTCACTGTTTGAAGATCAAGGGCTCTTAATGTTGGGAAACATTAAGGCTTAGTACATTACAGTATCAAGTAAAGAATTCTCCTCCAGCAGCTCATGAAATCAAACAGCTCTTTGTCTGAGTCCGGAGAGCCTTTGGATTCTAAACTCACCACTACATAGTGTTCTTGCAGACCTTTATAGGATGGGGTAAAGTCATGCATCCTGCCATAATGAGAAGGGCTGGGACTGCCCCCCAGAAAGTTAGGGAGACAAGGGGAAGGCAGCAGGCAGGGTCTCAAGGTCTAGACAAAGAGGCTAGAAGCACTGTGACCTAAAGGATGGCCTTCCTTCCAGACCAGGAGGGTAGATATGGAGAATGTCTGGGACGTTGCTCTAAGTGATAGGGAGCAAAACAAGCTCAAGGTGCCAAGTAAAATGACATGCATGCTGGGGCCCTTCAGTGTTCTTTGCTGCCCTGTTCAGGGAGTGAATTCAGTCCCACAGCAAGGTTTGAGCACAATTTCTTATGGGCTGGAATTTGAGGTTTAGGGGAAAACTTTTTGAACCAAGTTGCATGAGAAGGAATGTGAATAACTGTGTAACTGCCATACTACCAGGCTGAGGGGACTCTGCGGTCTCATGTGATACTGAACACCCTTGGCAGGAGAGCACTATCCTTTCCATGGGCTTCTCTCACCCCACAACAGAGTCAGTTTACCCTATTAGATTTCCAAAGCACGGAAAATCTTATGTTAGGAGAAATAGGCTTCTTAGCAAGAGATAAACTGCCTGGAAGGCAGAGAGCACTTGCCACGGCAGTGTTCTCCCCTTCTTCCAAAACCACAGCTGTGTCAATGTCCCTCACATTCAATGGACAAGAGTCTCAGGGCAAAGATCCAACCCTTCCTGCTAATATCTCATCAGGAATGAGCAAATTCTCCTGCACAGGAGGGTGTAGAAAAGGGGCAAAACTGCAGAAGGCTGGGAGAGCTATGACACAGCTGCTGCATGCACAGTTCTCCATTAATGCTTGCTCGTGATCTCTGTGGGGAAGGCAGATGGGTCAAAAATACTTAAGCACCAAAGTTCACATAGCATTTTCAGCACAGGGCACACAACACACCTGCTGCCTCTCTTCTAAGCTTGTGAGCTGAGGCTTTGCAGACACGGGCTCTTTAAAGACAGACACTGACCAATTTATAGCTGATGAGATATAAAAGTTCCCTGAAGAACTTCACATGTCCTTTCTATCCTCACATTCCTTGAATCTCAGCAATATCCAGATGCTGAGCAGTTGAGCACAGCATGAGTTCTCAGCCCAGTTTCAAGCTCAGTCCTGAGTGAGCTTGCCAGTGCTAGCTGGCACTGGTGCAGGTTAATTAGGCAGCCTGATCTTGGGGGTGGCACAAATTACTGTGAACACACTAGCAGAGCTGTGTTTAAAATGCCAAGCAGCCCCAGCACCCTGATGCTCCTGGAATGGCATTCCTCTTTTATGGAAGCTGTCGAGTCACTTCTAAAAGGTTTCACACGGCTGCCCACCTAGGAGAGATGATTCCTACCAGCTCACAGCTGCCCAGAGAACCCACAGCCTGCATGTCTCATAATCACATAATAACACACCAGCTCTAAAATGCAATATTAAATACTTCCTCTCTAAAGCATTCAATTCTTCAAAATTGTTATGCTTCCCATTTTGCTTTGTTTTGGACTCACTATAAAGAATGGAGTTATTCCACCACTTACCAAATTTTAAAATTAATTTAGGATTAACATTTTAATGAATGTAAGAGAATTTGGTATGAATCTTTGAAGAAAAGCTTTACTTACATTTCAAGAAAGGTTGTTTATGCTGTTATGATATATTAAAAGTTTCTATATTACACAAGCACACATTTCCCTCTATAAGAGAGAAATTTGCATGTGGCTGCTTTCAGCTGTTATCCACTGGAAAGTTAAGTGTCTGTGTATGAGTGCAAGTTCATGTAACTAAAAGTGCTGTATTTTTTACTATTTTGCAATTTTTTTCCTAAAAATCTAGCAAAAAAACTTTTTAGACACATAGCCACTACCAAACTGCTATTGGGTTTATGTACAAGTGAGCTAAAGTCAGCGTTACTAAAAACCATCTTGGGATGGTTGAATAGTATGAAACAGGACCATGCAACAAGAAATCATGTCTTATAATGTTGTTTCTGATTTCACAGCCTCGAGGAAGGCTTCAACTTTATAGTTCTTTTACTAATCAGAAAGGGAAGGAGGAAGAATTAGTCCAGTAAAGTTGCTGATGCGTATGAAGACTGACACTGGAATATATTAGGGGAATCCTCATATAGTAAAGCTGACTTCATTTTTTAAGATGCAGTCAGTAATCTTAAAAAGGTTCATGTCCAAGTTCAATATGATTTGTTTGGATGACCAAACCCAGACAGAGGAATTAGTAATGCATGCAAGTAATTTCCATATCCTTCTAACACATGCAGAGCTGATGGGGGAAAAAAAAGGTGTAAAAAGGATAAACAAAGGAAATTAACGAAACCTGTTGTTTCTCAAGTCATAGGGATATCGTGATCAAGCTACGAGGTTGTTACTTGAGAAATCCATCGTAACCTGATCACTGTACCTCTACAACCAGACCAAGACTTGTGTCTAGCACTAACATACACAAATGCATGCATGTAACAACACCACAACCATCAGTCCTCAACATACTTTGGAGACATTTCATTTTATCCTTTAGCCCTGAAACACAGTAAATGGGATTATTGTATTTCTTGAACAGTTGTACCCTCAAACATCAGTTTTATATCATTCAAGGACATTTCTAAAAGAACTTCCTCCCCATCCTTTACTAATACAGGTCTGAAGTACAACACTGCAGACAAAGGGAGATGGAGTATACACTCTTAGTTTATCCAAAAGCATCATGCTGCAAGTCTGTAATCAGCATGCATACCACATCCAATTTTGTTGTATTTTTCCAGAATAGCTGGGGAATGCAGCTTACTGACAGATCACTGACAGTTGTCACACCACCATAAAGAATGAGATTTAGGTGTCCTTAAGAAATCAAGCCCAGGCAGGGCACAGGAGTGTGCTAAGTCATGTTACGAGTGAACATGTCTCTTACTTTCATCTTCACTCCAAAGTTAGCTTCTGCTGAGAAAAATGGGAGCAGGCTAGACACGTTCTTATAAAATGTTGCTGATGGTTGTCCTTTCTGAAGTGTGAGGGTTGCAATTCCACATATTCATATTCTGAAGCAAGCAAAAGCAGCATCAATGTATTTAAATTCCCACATTCACAGCACCTACCTCCATTGGCCAGAAGATTTTCCTGGACTTTATCTTTTGAGTCCTCCATTACTTCTCCTATGTACTGTGCTATTTTCTTTATTACGCTTAAGTGTAACAAAAGAAACTTTGTTAGTGAAGAAACAAAATTATTACAAAACAGTTTCACTGTGATCTGATAAACACAGAAATGCCCAAACAAAACACTTCTGAAGCAAGGCAGGTTAATTTGCAATTCAAATTATAATAAAAAATCTAGGACACAATGCAGAACTAAATGTCTTACCTCTAAATACACTGATCTCTGCAAAAACATGGGTAATGTCATTTTGCCTGTGCTCTGGACTTACAGAATATCAAGATTCAGTCTTCTGTACACTCATTACATGCATAGCAGAAACCAGAAGGCAAGAAAGGCAAGAAACTCATGTTTAAAAACCCCAAGGCAATGAAGGAAAAAGAGGCTACATATAGACACTGACTAAAGATCTGTTCCACAGGATGCTAAAGAAATCCTTAAGGCTCACTGAGAAAAGGTTCTCAGAAAATATCCAGGGAAAAATAGCAGTGCTATCTTGCTTGATGGGAAATTTCTTTCTTATTCCTTTTCTTTACACGATTCTTTCTCTCTTCTCTTTTAGCATGGGGGACAAGACACTCCTTTAAGGCGTAGGAGTGCTAGATTCAAATCCTTCTGCCCAGTCCAGAGTAGTGATTTGTACAGAGACCCTCCTAGAGAACACAATCTCCACTGTGCCACTTATTCTTTACTCATTTTAATAAATGGATTAATTAAGTCCCTCTAACAGTAGTTCCCCCTGTCTCCAGTCAAAGTACCTGTTTAATATAGGCTGCAAGACTTTCTGGTTAAGTATCCTTCTGCACTCAAAAATATTAATAGAATTTGGCCTGCAGCTCCCTAACTGTCCTAGGTTGACTACATCTTGTATAAAACCCAGCAGCTACAAGGTTACTGCCTGACCATTAAATTGGCAGACACAAAGTGGACATAATCCTTGGCCTTGTGACAGGGAGTGTAACAGCAGGCTTCATTTCTGCTTCATTTCTCTTTCTTTCCTTACTGAGAGGAGGCTACAGCTGCAGATGAGCTGGAGACTGAAAGGGCATCTACAGTGTTTGGACATTGTGTTATATGATTGAACAATGTGGTGTTGTGACCAGCCCTGTGGTTTTCAAGAGCAGAAAAGGGACTTTGGGCCAGGTATACATACCAGGAAAGCGTCAGAGAAGAGGATTTTTCTTTCAGGTGCTGCAAAGCAGTTGCATCTATCTTTGTTACTGTGAAGAAACTTAAGAGTCTTGGGAAAGGTTTTCCAGTCCTATGACAGGTAGGAAAAGTTTGAGATTGCTGATGCTGCCAAGAATGCAGTACTCAAAATCTGTGCTGTTTGGGGTCAATTCAGTCTGAAGAAGAGAAGATCTTGTGACTTCAATATATAAAGGGCTCCTACAAGAAAGTTGGACAGAGGCTTTTTACCAGTGCCTATAGTGACAGGACAAGAGGCAGCAGTTTTAAACTAAGAGAAGATTTAGCCTGGGCATAAAGAAATTCTTTACTGTGAGGGTGATGAGGCACTGGCAGAGGTTGCCCAGGGAAGTTGTGGATGCCCAGTCTCTGGAAGCATTCAAGGCCAGGTTGGATAGGGGTTTGAGCAACCTGGTTTAATGAAAGGTTTTCCTGCCAAAATCATTCTTCTCATGACCCTGGACAGATGCAGTTCAGAGTGCCTGTAGGAGGAATGTACACCACTATGCTCCAGTTCACATTCCTTTCTCAGAGCTGCTGCAGTGTTTCACCACCTGGCTGCAGCCCGGTAAGAGCCCAGCAGCAGCTGAGGGCTGTTAGAGTACAGCACATGTCGCCCACACTCAGGCAGTGGGGGGGGATGAGGGATCCAGACAGAGGTTCCCTGACAGTTGCAACCTTGCCAAGCACTTCTGCAAATTTCAGCTTGTAGATAGAGCTGGTTTTTGTTTCCTTCCTGATGCTCAAAGAGCCCAAAGAACTTGTAACAAGGCAGCAGTTGATAAAACCAGCATAGCAGGAGGCTAAAGACATTATGGAGAAAGCATTTCCCAGGGACATGTATAAACCAGGAGCTTCTCCAGAAGGCCTGAGCTGCTTTCATTACCCTTGAGTGCATCTGGTGGCTGACCTGACAGGTGGGAGACAGCTCTGGCCTCTCTCCATGGATACAGAGGGTGGGACAGGTGTGTGCTCTCATGCACCTGCCAGTCCTACCTGCCCAGGAAACGCTTGGCTCCCTTCCCACCCACACATCCCGTGGTCCCTGCAGCAGGATACAGCCACACTGTGTGTAATACACTGTGCCAGAGGAATGTTCTCCAGTACTGTCTTAGATGCTGTGCCTTGCATCCTGTGAAATGCAAGTGGGATTCACTCACTCAACATATTTCCCATGCAAAGACAGAACCTATCCCCTCCACATCTCTGATGTCTGGGGCAAATGACAGGAATCAGACCCCTGGAAGAGCCCCACTGTCTACACTGACATCCAACAATGGACAGTTTTCACAGCCAAATATCAGATCTCTGCCTTTAGATAAGATGAATCCCATCTTGAGCAAGTATTATGAACAAATAATGCATTATAAAAAGAGAGACTTTCAGCAAAACTGCTTCAAGAAGTAGTAATAAAAATCTGTAAAGGGAGTAACTGCATTTAACCTACTATTATGTCTTGAATGTTTTGCTTCTGCAATGGCTGCAATGTCATTAGCTTCCAAAAAAAAAAAGTCTAACACTCTTAAATGATACTGAGAAAGAAAGGGTGCCACCCACCAGGCCTCCAAAACACTGCAGAGAGCAGAAGTCCTGCAATCTGAGGCCACTCCCAGGTATGCCACTGACCAAGGACCAGAGAAAACCTCTGGGTAAGAGTGACCCAGGAAACTGTCAGCTTTTGAGAGAGCACCATGCTACCACGGGATGACATGGAAAAACACTCCTCCTCCCTGTGTAAATAAATAATAAAAGTATGTGGAAACAATAGCTCCTGCAAACTCTTGCCCCTTCTCTGCTGTCCTGGCAAGAGGCAGCGCTGACAGGTTTGCACTGCCTGGCTTTACTGGCAGCTGTGTTTATCCAGCAACAGTTCAGCAGGCAGCTCTTTCATAGGACCAGGAACATAAATGCTCAGGTCATCTGAACAGGCTTGTAACCCTCTGGATGCTTTTCTTCAACCAAGTGCGAGAGCTTGTGGCTTGAATCACAATTTAGACATAAAACCTGAGGCATTTATTCAATGCAAAATGCTTTTGTATGTCCTTGTGGGACTCAATCTGCCAATACTTTTGATTATTCTGTTATTCTCTTTTACTACTCTAATGCATTTTTCTTATTTTCCAAAACATCTTTCTTATTTTTAAATCTTGTTGGTCTTTCCTGGTTATCTATCCTGACAGGCAAATGAGACAAACAGGAAGACTCCTTGCCTCAGCAGATTACAGTGGAAGGGCCTCAATGACCCCTTTGCTCCGTGTCCCTAGAGCCCATCAGAGGGTAAGAGTCATTACTGGCAATAAAGGGACAATTAGTGGAGTAAAGTGGTGTTCAGCTCGAACAAGCAGCTGTATTGTGCTGGCAAGTAAAGACAAAGATGACAGGAGTCAGTGAGCCTAAGGAGCTTCTACTGACATTTCACTTCTAACTGCCCTCCACTATCTTACATGGATTCTGCACTCAGCTTTTCAGAACTCCTAATTCTTCACAAAGCTGGGAATTAGTTATGCCTTTCTGAAAAATCAGTTCTGATGATTGCTGGCAGCCCTCAAACCCAGATCACACAGCTGCTTCCTGTCTGCTACCCTGACTAGAGACACAGAATTACAGAATATTCTGAGTTGGAAGAGATCCACAAGGATCCACAAAGATCATTGAACACTTTCCATTAGAACAGATATGGGCACTGTCTCTCCCCAGATTTGCCCCCCTCTCCACTTCCTTAAGAATTTCTGCAATTGAATAAGAAGCTGGAACATGTTACAAAGAATATGGGGCAGTATTTTTGGCAGGGTCACAATGGAGATAGTTTTGTTGATAACTTAAGTTGCTCTTTTTTGCTTAAAGTCCTGAAGAAATAGTAAGGTTTAGTTTTAGGTAGTTCTGTGAGGAGCAGGGTGTTGGACTTTCAACTCAAGATATGAATCCTGTCCATGATTATAAAATATCAGTCTTGTGTGCAACCCAGAATTATCATATGCAACCATTCTAATACAACCCTTGTGGAGCAGTAGTAAAACCAGAAAAAAAAATGCTATGGAGAAATGTATTCTAGCAGACCAACTTTCACCTAAAGTGCCTAGCATAGATGCAAACAGTTTATATCAGGGTTTCTGTATATCTTTGCCACTGCCACACAAAGATCTATGAAAGGATTGAGCATATTTAGACAAGAAAATGCTTATCAGTCTGGACTGGGAGAAAAAATGCAAGAAGACCCAGAGCTAACACATGTGTCTGTGACCAAAACTAGGTAAGCTGCCAAAGCAAAAACTAGAACAAAGCAGAAAAAACCAGCAGCTTATACCTTCACTGCCTCAAAGTCTACCTTGTGCCACGAAGTATCTTAAAACACATCATTTTTTTAGATTGCTGTGCTACATTATTCTTTTGTGTACCCAGGTCAGTTTGTCCCAAAAAGCAAACTTGGTAATTGTCAGCAAGGAGATCATGTGAGTCATTGCTTAAGTAGGTTTGATGCAATATGAGTCAATATTCTGGTTTTTAAGAAGTTTAAAAGCCTGAGAGGGAGCAGTCTGGACTTCATTCAAAAGAACATAATCCTTAGATGTCCTCTATCTGGCTGAAAAGGAATAGAAGGTTCAACAGAAATATTCTGTCACAACAAGATCAGGGAGGGCTTCACATTCTCTAAAAGTTGTTTTATCAAGTTTCTGGATGAGGTGGGAGGATATTCTTTAAAACAAAAACACAAAACAAATATCCCCACAATCCAACATTTAAAGCAGTTTCCTTATGAGAAACAGCTTCCCTAGCACTTGAATGGATTGCTATGCTAACAAAGTTACCATGGATATAATTCAGCTAAATTTTAAGGAATGATCCTTTCTTTGTGATAATTCCATGACAATCAACACAAGGGTTAAATAGAGCCTATCCACTTTAGTCCAGTTGCAGTCCAGCCTGAACTGAGTCAGACCGAGGTGAACACAAGGACATACCATCCCATAAAAACAATGTCTGTTTCTCATTTGTAGGTGGTAAATAAGATCTATTTTACCTTTCAGCAAAGCTATCAAGTTTTCCCAACTCATCTGACAGACCAACAAGAGCATCCAGTGTCCCCACCTGCGCAAAAGACGAGAAATAGGTGAAAGATGCACAACTCTGTCTAAGGCTTTTGTTGGCAGAACCTTAAGGAGCCTGACTTGTCCTTAGTACACTTGTCCTTAGTGAATTTAACAGTTTGGCAGAACTTATTTACTTGGTGGAAAATACAGCAATTCCTTTACCCAAGAACTAGGGCATAAAAAGCCTTTTCCAATAAAGGAAAAAAGTATGTGTAGTGTCAAGATTACACGTCAGTGTCTTTCTTCCTGTTTTCACTTCATCCTCTAACATCAAGCTGCATAGAATAGTCTTTAATCAGACAAAACAGTGACTGGAAATGCACACAAATAATAATGCACACAAATAATGCACACACACAAACAAGTCAGATGTACTAAGAGAACAAAGGAAAGCAGCACTTTTTCAAAAGGGGGTGTCTGTCTGTGTTCTGTTATTACCAAAGCAAGTCTCTCACAAAGCCATTTCTGACCAACATCTGCTTTTTGAATCACTGTCAGTCATAACCCCATATTTATGGTATTGCAGCATATTGCCAAACCTTTTCTTGTAATGTTGCCAGCTCAACATTATGTAGGGTCAATCTAAGGGAGAAGAAATAAATTTTATGTAGAACAAATAGAATGCAAATGGGCATCTTCAGATACTCCAAATGCTTTACTTCCTTCAACATAGCAGACTCTCACCACCACCAGTGGGGTAAGGTCCACAGGTGATAAAAATAAGGTCCATGGATGATAAAAATTCTATCAGTCTCAGGTGTGCATACAAAAAAGCAGCACTCTTCTCTGTCAGTAGTCTTGCTGCCGTGGCTGGATAGTCAGGTACTCCCTTTGCATTAGCAATCCATGATGCACTAAGCTGTATGACTGACGACTAGGAGCAAACTGTACATGGAATGCAATGCAGTTATTTAACATCTCACTTATGTTCACTTTTTATACATCTATCCTTCCAATGTGAAGCTCAGCTTCAAGCACAATGATTTATTTCTCTCTGGTCAATTTTCAGTTGCCTGAACACAACTCATCCCCCAACCACAGTCTCTTTCCACTCTCTGCATATTATCCCATATGATAAATCCCATATCTATCCCAAAAGTCTTTAGCCCTGGCTAATGCTGCTGTTTTGCCCATAGACAAACCCATTCCTCACTTACCTTTAAGTCTGGAATATGGAATTTACTGTTGCTGGACAGGTTGGATTTAGATGTCACAGTGTTCATTCTCTCCCACGCCTGCAGATTTGTTTTGTCTCCTGGAGCAGAAATTAGCCAGAACTCCGACATGATCTAATATTTTCCCTTCACTGCGGGTCACTGTAGATACTCAAAGCAGGTAAATGGCTAAAAGAGCACCACACAAAAGGAGCTCTTCCCTAAGAACAGAAAGAGAACAGATCACTGATTTCTTTTCTTCAGAAACACTAGGAGAGTGAGTCAGTTGTGTGTCTCAGGCTGAAATGGAACATGACCTTCTCCAGAATGTCACGGAAAGAGTGTGGCTGTTCCTTCCTTCTCAGGATTGTTCCATCCAGTTTCTGCATGAAGAAATGAAGCTTCCTCCTCCCCTTTTCCCTCCCAGCCTGTTCCATTTGCCTTGCGCTTTAAGTTCAGTGCCTACTGGGGAGCCTGGGGGCTTCACCAAACTACCCAAAAGTAATAAAGAATTTCCGCTTGATAAATATTCTCTCTCAAATTGTTGGACATTTGCAAGGAAAAATGAAAGCAAGACCTCTGCTGAACATAGAGGCTGCAAAAGATGCCACTGGCAAGACGGAATATTTCTCTCGGTGTTTTTTTTCTTCCCAGGCTCGATAGGAAGGAGCTGGAGGAAGGCAAGCCCTGGTGTACAGGGACGGTATCGGCAGAGCCACACAGATGGAGCAGTGGCGAGAACAGAGGGACAACTACTGTGGTGCGAAGCAGAGATGAGGGCAGGAGAGCAGCTGGCACCACACCGCAATCCTCCGTTCCTTCCCGAGAGCTCCCGCGGAGCATCCCCGCCACACGCCCTCGCTCTCAGGTGCGCGGGACAGGGCAGGTGCGGCACTCGCCGCTCGGCACCCGCGCCGGGCCCCGCCGTGCCAGAGCGCGGCCAGCACGGCTGTCAGGGGCTGCCGGGGCCCCGCGGGGCACTGCCCGCTGCTTTACCCGCCCGCTGCCTCTACTGCCCGCTGCCTCTACTGCCCGCTGCTTTACCGGCCCGCTGTTTTACCCGCCCGCTGCTTTACCGGCCCGCTGCCTCTCCTGCCCCTGCCGTGCCTGCCGCTCCCCGCGCCCGCGCCGCTCCCGGCGGCTCCGGGCCGGGCAGGGTCGGGGCGGAGCGCAGCGAGGCGCGGGGCGGCCGCCGCATCCACGGGAGGTGCAGGGCGTCCAGGGCTCCCTCCCGGAGCATAGCGGCTGCTGCCCTAGTGCCCTAAAAGCTCTGCCACAGCTCTGACTAGGGCAGCTTTGCATCTCATTGCTCTCTTTTAAACTGGCGCAAATAATGCAGAAGCCATTTGTTTTTATTAAACACTGACTACCTTCAGCAAGTCTGAAGCTTTTTGAATAATTAAAGACTTCTAGGAAACTCTTGTTTCCGGGACTTCCCTAAGTGCTTCATTTAACAAATATGCGGTGCCGGAGTCTGCAAAATAGCGATGCTTGCGTTCCTGGTGATGCTTCTTCCTTCACGTGTAGCTGTGGCTTTTAGTCCTTAGCAAATCTTGAGCTTGTCTTACACTGCCTTAAGCTTGATTAAGACATTGGGAGTATTTCACAGGTTGTGTGGAATGAGGTTCTCGAGACATTTCTAATCCAGGCATGCTCTGAAGGTAACAAGTGTCTAAACACTCTATACCTGCCTCTGAGAGGCATCTCTGCAAGAGGGAGTCCAGCACCCTCACTGGGGGTTATCCAGTTCTCATCTTCCAGTTGAAGATCTAATACTTAAGAATACCTGTCACATTTAGGCAATCTCTGCTATTACTAGGGACTTATTTTCTTCCAAAAATGGTGCATTTTTAACTCATGTTTCTCTGTAACAAAGGTAAATGAAGCCCCTAGAAATTAAACAGAAGGATGCTCTTGGTTTTCCACACGACCTGTCGTAAACTGAGAGGGTTTGAGATGCTGGGGGCAGGCAGCACTGGTCACGCACAGAAGCAGAGCTTTTGACATTTCCAAGGGATGGAATGAAGATGCCTAAAAGATTTAAGTGTCTTCAGCACTAGGAAGAAGCAGCTGATGCAAGACATCCTGAATGATGCCATGTAAATAATGCTTTAGGCAGCTAACATGTAGGTCAAGACTCAGACTCTAAATGTATAGATTCTTTAGGTTAGCCAAGGATTCATTTTCTTTCTCTTTAACATTTTAGTGATATATAAAAAAGCCATACATATGTGGAGAAGGCGAGTCTCTACTGAAAGCACCCCAGAAAAAGACACTGAGAAGATTTGTAGCTGAAATAACCATTTCGTAGGAATTTTTTTGTTTGCCTTTTTTTTTTTTTTTCCTTTCTAGGCTAATTAAACATTCAGCTCTCATAACTGCTATGATTCTAAGTATTTTCAATCATAGTGTCCCCTAGGGCATGACAAAGGGTTTTCCAGAAGTTATGGGAAAAAATTAACATATTGATCTGTGTGTGAGATGGCATTCACAGAAGGAGTGATTATTGTCTAATCCTTCTTTTTTTGTTTCTTTAGACTGTACATTTTAATAATTAAAACATACTTGACTGATGTTTAAGTATCTGCATCATATATATCTTTAGCCACAGCTTACAGGTCTGAAAGGTACAGTAGACCTGATCACCTAGATGAGGCAGTTCTTCCCCATCAGAAACCAAGAATAGTTCTTCCACATGAAAACCAAGAACTCCTTGTCGCAGTCTCAAGCTGTGGAAATGCTTTGCATAATTAATTTTAGAAATGTTACATTCTCATAATCTCCTTAAATTTAGAATCATGTAAGCTGAAACTAGTGCTAACAGATGAGAAAAGTTTCTTGCTGCAGTGGTGCTAGATTTTGGGAATGTTTTTCTGTACACATGCTTGTTATAACAACAAGGTAAAATCCAAGCCATAGGGTTGTTGGATTTCTGGATTCTACAATATACACTACTTAATTCCTGAACATTTTTATAGCAGGAATGCCATGGTTTTTCCCCTTCATACATGTTTTTTACTATTATTAAAGTGAAATATTTTATGCTACCTTATTGTTTTAAAAGAAAATTAAGAAGAAATAAGAACAATGTTATTGTCTAAACAATATCCTGTTGAACATTTTCCATGATCATATTTTCTCGGTTTACTGTGACTTTTCAAACTTTTTTCTTTTTACCCCATTACATATTTTTAGGCTGGATGAGGCAGCAGTGAAGGTGGAGGGGAAGGAGCAGGCAGCACATGCTGTGGAACAAGGATCGTGCTGCAGTCTGGTGGCAACACAGCTCTGCCAGCTCATTTCCCAGCTGGCCCCGCATGTGGTGCCATGTGATCTCAGAGCTGTCTAATTCCCTCATGATCATCACGTGTCTTTCTGCTCCCTTTGATCCACCAAAGCAATGAACTTTTCTGTGACTTTGCCTCTCTCAGTATTTGTGAGTACTTCTTCAGGAGCCACACAAAGGGAGCTAAACTCTGCCTCCAAACAATCATATATATACCTATATAAATACATAAATACCCTGCTTGAAGTATCTCCCAAGACAACTTTCTCCAACAGGTAACCAGAATTAATTACCTAGGCAATTGCAACACTGACACTAGAAGGAAAGCTGCTATCTCCAGCATTCTACACCTCTAGGAATTCTTTGTAGGTTCAGACATCAGACGCTGCTGAATGCCTTTTGAGGTGCCCTGGAATATCCTGTGGGGCCTTCAAGCTGCTGTTCTGGGATAACACAGGTCTTCTGCACCTTCCAAGTCACATTAACCAACCCCCCATGGATGTTTGGGATTCCTTACAACACCCAGAATTGTGGACAAGTGAATTCAGCCTTAAATGTCTATTAACAGCTCATGATGCTCTAATCAGACTGTGAAACCTGATCAAATTCACCTCACAGAAGATATTTAGTGGCTGCTGCACCACACTCCTCAGCTTAATTAACTGCATTTACCAGGGATGAGATTCAGCTGCCTGAGCTTCTAGTGCCACCAGAGATGTCCCTGCACATCCTACCTGCACATTACACTGCAGAAGGGTTTGGATTTTCCATAGGTCTTGTGTCAGCCCCGTTCAGGTGCCCTGGATACCTTATGGCATATCAAATGTCACTAGACAACCTACATATAAGCAAGTAGAGCCTTAGCTTTTCAGAAATGGGAGCTTGAACACCTAGCTTAAACTTACAGGCACCTACATTTAGGTGTGCTCATCTCCCAGGAATCTCAGCTCTAACACCCTTTAAGACAACCCCCAATAGAGCTCTTCTTAGTCATGATATTGGTATCATCATTGTTGTGATACACCATTCAGGGAACACCATGCATAAGACTAATTTGAAACTGCTTCAGTTTGCTTCAGTTCCAGAGTTATTCATTGTTAAAAATTTAGTTGTGATTTTCATTGTTTCTTCGACAAGCACATGGACTGGATATACATTATTTCAGTCCTTGGTTTTGGTCCTGTACATAGGAACAAGAATGGTTGGAATTCTGGAATTCCCCCCCAACAGTGATGCTACAAAGCAGTAAGAATGTGTCTTTCTATGGCTGCTGGCAAGGTTCTGATCAGCAAATCGTGGACTCACTGTTCTCCACGGGTAATGGACACGGCTTGCCACCGTGTCCATTATTAACCTCCTCCACCAAGGCTGCAGGAACAACTGCTGCCTTGCTGAGTTCACGTAAGGACCATGGAGAATGACGCCACGGCCTGGGCCTGACTGATGGACACTCCGGACGGACAGACCGGCTCTTTGTGTGCGGACAGAGGCCGGGCCCTGCGCAGAGGGCACACGGCCGGCCCCGCTCCTGCCCTCTCCCCGCATCCCGACCCCGGCAGCGCTCCGGGCCGCGGGCACCGTGGGCAGCGCCCAGGGACGAGGCAGCAGCGGAGCCGCTTTGCTGTGAGCTGCGGGGCCAGCGGCCCTCGCTGTCCCGCGGCTTTGCTCTGCTTGCCCCGCTCTCCCTGGTGCGAGGCGAGGCAGGGCCAGGGCCGCGGCACCGGGCCGCCCTCCCCGCCGGGCGCCTCACGCCTCCGGCCGAGGCCGAGCCGGCGGAAGCGCCTCGCCTTCCGCTTCCTCTCTGCCCGGGAAGAGGCGGGCGCGGCTGCGGCCATGCAGGTCTCCAGCCTCAACGAGGTGAAGATCTACAGCCTGAGCGCCGGCAGGAGCCTCCCGGAGGTGAGGGCAGCTGGGGGAGCGCGCCCGGCCCGGCCCGGCCCGGCCCGGCCCCGCGGCGGGAGCCGGAGCCGCGCGGTACCGGCGCGGGAGCCGAGCCCCGGCCCGGCCGAGCTGCCCCATGTGCGCTTGTGTTGGGATCGTTACCGAGAAACAGCACGGAGTGTTTCTTACATTAGAAATGCAGTTTAAATGAGTGAACCTCCGGCTGTAGCGGTGCTGGTCCACAGATCCGTAAGCAACACGACCTTGTACGTTTTCTTGGTATGGAATGGTTGAACTTATCAGGGGAAGGGAAATTGGAAGATAATCAAGAAAAAAAAAAAATTAGCGTCCTAAATGTCTTATGTTTCAAATGGCTGGATAAACTTTGATTCTCGGGTTCCTGTATGAATAATGAGCTCAGGACTGATGTATACCTTTGCTTGCAGTGGCTCTCTGACAGGAAGAAAAGAGCTTTACAGAAGAAAGATGTGGGTGAGTTTTCCCCTCGCACGGTGCTCAACAATACTCGGCTACTTCACATACATAACGTGCAGCCCAGAGGAGACTCCTCACTGACTGATACACAGAAGTTATCCCTAAGTCATAATATAAAAACTACAGAATTAAACTACAGATAGTTATTTCAACTTCTCTTGTGGCTTGACATGAACACTGCACAACCAGTGGTGTTTTAAATTTTAGACATTAAATGTTTTGAGTTGTAGATTGTAACAGAAACATGATGGATGTGTTCCATGTTGTCCCTCATGTTAAAATCAGACCATAAACTCCTCTGTGATGCTGTGCTAATTTTAGAGAGCAGGACCACATCATTTTAGCCTAAGCTTCTTACACAAAAAAGGCTATTTGGCTTCACAGGAAGTGTTATACAAGAAACTCAACCAAGAAAAAAATGCATAGAGGTAATGGGGTGTGGAATGCCTTATATAAGGCCTTAATTGTGAAAGTGTGCAATGAGTATTTGCTATTATGTTGTATAATAATTTGTTACGCAGTTACCTTGGAGTACTAATTTATTTTCCACGGGGGTAGTCTGCTTCTCAGGGTTAGCAGACTGTGTTAAACTGTTTATAATGCAGTAGTTGTAATATCTGTAAGCGATATTCCCTACACTCAATTAACTCAACATGCTTCCTTAGGAAACTGTTACAGTTTTTTGGACTGATAGAATTGTGCTGATTTTTCTTTTCTTTTTTCTTTTTTTTTCTTTACAGATATCCGTAGAAGAATTGAACTTATTCAAGATTTTGAAATGCCCACTATTAGCACAAAGATTAAGGTATCAAGAGATGGACAGTATATTATGGCAGTTGGTGAGTTAACAGTCTCTCTACCAGAGGCCAAAAGTCCTAGGTAATCTTGGGTGCAGAGCGACTTAGTGTTCCAGGTAGAATTGTTAAGAGTTCATTTTAAAGTGTGGAACTGAACATTCTGTTGGAAGCATACTCTTAACATGTGGTAGAACAGCTGTCTTGAGAGTGGTGCTGTGAAACAGTTCTCTTTAGAATACATACATTCTTAGAATCATAGCATGGTTTGGGTTGGAAGGCACTTTTGAAGATCATCTAATCCAACCCCCCTGCTGCCAGGGTTTATAATACAAATAAAAAATTAATGAAACAAATCTATCTATAATACAGTTATATGCTAAGTTCTGAATTGCTTTTAGTGTGTGTATGTTAAAAAACTTCTGAACATTATTGTTTGAGTATTGTTTTATAGGAGGAGGATAATCTGCATTTTGTGAGAGTCAAAATGGGATCCAGACATGAAAACTTTAGTAGGTGCTAATAACATAAAGAGCCTTGGTCTTTCAGATTGACTAAGGTGTTACTAGATTTTGTACCTGGTAGTTAGGAGAACCTGCATACTAGTAGGGTGCTTACAGAAACCAGGCTGTAAGGTTGTGTTACTAAGAGGTGTGTTTTTCCAGTCACAGAGGCTTTGGGAAGGTCAGAAGACTTATAGTAGAAACACAGTAAAGCCTGTATGTGTAAGACACTATACTTAAAAAAAATGCTTTTGTGTTATCCTTTGTTTAACTTTTTTATTTAATTAAAGATCACATTACTCTTTCAGGAACTTACAAGCCCAGGGTCCGCTGTTTTGATACCTATCAGTTATCCCAGAAATTTGAAAGATGCTTAGATTCTGAAGGTTAGTATAAGCCATGGCTGTTAGTACATAACAGTACATGTTAGTGCATGTCTGTCATACATAATTCAGGTTGGACTCAAGCAGAAATTCTGCTCCCTGTGCTGAGGGGACAGAACGTACTTCAGGAAAACACAAGAATCTAGAGTAAAACCATCTACTCTTCATCTCTGAATTTTCCCCTCTTATTCTGATTTCAAAGTTTTTTCCTTGCCTGGAAAAGAGGGTGTGAGGGATGTAAGATTTACCTTGAGCTAGAAAGTGTGGGGCTCAGAGGGTGAATGTGGCTGAAATCTGTGTTCTGTCTGGTGAATGTGATAAAGGTACAGTGGCTGGGTGGTGGCAAGATCTCCCTTCTTACCTGTTCTGTGAAGCAGTAAGGCAGGAGAACACACTGTGGGTTGCTCTGTTTTCTCTCTGGAGCCCAAGCTCATTAGGTGAGTTACAGGGTAAAGAAAATTTCCTGGGGGAGTGTTGGTTTGTTTGCTGGTTTGGTTTTCTGTTTGTTTTCTGGAAACAAGGTACTTAGGGGTAGATGGTAGCATGGCCAAGGCCCTAATTACACCTTATTTGCTACTAATTTGGTGGGAGAACAGCTGTGGTGAGGAAAATAAGGAGCCATCTAGACAATGGAAGGGGGGAGTCAGCTGGCAGTTAGAGCAAGGCAGGAGCTGCCATAGCTCTGAGCTTTTAGGGTGCTTAAATTTCAGGAATTACGGGGTTATTTTGTTTGTTTAGTTTTGTGGGTCTTTTTGTTGTTGTTTTTTTTTTGTTTGTTTGTTTGTTTTTTTTTTGTTTAGGGGAAGGAGGAGTGGGAATGTTGTTATTTCAGTTTTTTTTGTTTGATGACTGATGACTGAAAGCTGGGATGTTGGGGTGACCAAAACAATGAGAAGATGAGTACATTCATTACAGAAGAATTGAACTGGTCTAACTTTGATGTGTGTGAAAGTGATACGAGAAATTGTAATAAGAGCATGGGGTTGTTCCTGTGCTCTCTGCCTCAGGACTACAAGGAGTCATGTAGGGTGAAGGGGCACTGTTAGGCAGGGTTTCAGAGAGGCTGGGGAGAGGAAGGTATGGCAAGAGTGAAACCCTCTTTAAAAGAGTAGAAGTCATTGTAATCATAAATGCTTGCTGCTAATTAAAGTAAATTTTTTTGAACTGGCATCTTGGTAGACTGCAGAAGTATGTTTAATTTGAAGTCTAGCATAAAGTCACTTCAGGTAACTTTAAATGAGTTATCTCATTTAAATAGAACCAATTTAGCTGAAGCAGCTACTCCCTAATGTTCCCAACTCAGCTCAATTAAAACTAGGCAAAGTTCAATATGGTAGTGTTCAACATGAGTAGTAGCTTTAACATTTGTGATTTTTTTTTTTTTTGAGCCTTAACTTCTTTTGTGGAAGTGCTGACCCCTTGGAAGGACTGCATGTGCAGGTTTATGCATATATGTCCAAACTCATGTAGTTTTTAAATCATCTTTGATGGATTACCAAAGCTCCCTGGACCACACACTCACTGAAAATCATTTGATAGTCGTTCCCACACCCATAAAATACATGGTTGAGCATTGTGTTGAGGAATGTGTCAAGTATACAAGAACAATAAAAAATTACAGGATGCTTCATATGTTTCTAAAGTTTTAGAAAACTACTTATGGTTTTGCAAATCAAGTTACATAATTAGAGATCTGACTAAAGATTAGTGCCTGCTTTATGCATTGGCACCTGTGGGGAATACTTA
Source organism: Onychostruthus taczanowskii (assembly GCF_017590055.1). Lineage (NCBI taxonomy): Eukaryota > Metazoa > Chordata > Aves > Passeriformes > Passeridae > Onychostruthus > Onychostruthus taczanowskii. Next base: position 8,543,304 of record NW_024497629.1, read on the forward strand.
CATGACTAAAGATTAGCATGGGTGTAAATGTTTTCAGGATTATGCCAGTGTTTGCAAATAAGTTTGCTTGCTTAGTTGACTCAAAATTCTCTTGCTCTCTCCTCTAGTGATTACGTTTGAGATTTTATCAGATGATTACTCAAAGGTATGTTTAATATTTTCAGTGTATAAATGAAAAAACTGTTTAGTATGTATATAAAAATGCATTTTCCTATATAGTAGAGGCAGTCAATCAGCACAGCTTTTGGAACAAATTTTTTTTTTAAAAACAGCAAACAGGATAAGCACTTTTTGTGCCTTTAAAATTTTGTTTGTTTTCTTAGTGTCTTTGTGCTATAATTTGCTTTACAACTTTTAAAGTCTTTTTTCTGTTGGAGTGAAAAACTTCAAATAGTGATCTACCCTACAAGCAAAATAATGTGAAAAATGGAATTAACTATTCTTTCTGGGCTAACATTTAGTCACAATCCCTTGTGACCAGTGATGCACACGTGCACTGTTTTTGAAAGGTAGGATAGCTGTCAGTCAGTTAACAAGCTGATTTGTCAGTGTTGTTATAGACATGATGATGAGGCAAAAATTGTGAAGTAATATCTTTTTTGTTTAGTTTTATTTTTAAATGAAGTGCTGTACCTGAAGGAATCACCTAAGTGTTTATTTTACACTTTTTTTTTTTTTTCTGTGAAAAGACCTTACCATTTCAGGTATAGGTTTGTTTTAATAAATACTGCTCTTTGATCAGAGACATGATCATCTAGCCTTGTAGCTTTTTTGCATTTTTCCTGTGAGATTTCCAAGGAAGTGCATGAATTCAAGTAGCAGAAGGTAATGGCTGATACTTCCCACTTGTCTGTCTGGCTCTGGAAAATGTTTCTGGCTCTACATACCAAATAGTCATTTGGGAGACTGAGGAACATGCTGTGTTCCCAAATCTTTCTGACTGGTTATGAATGGAAAGGTGTGTGTGTTTTCAGCTGAAATGGGTGCTATATTTCAGGCTGAAAACCCTACTTTTTCAGCTTCATACAACCTTTATGTTTTCAATTTCATTTTACTAAAACTTAAGAAATCATCAGAAAGAAAAATAAACTTCAAGTGGCTGTGATAATGTTGTGGACATGTTAGAAACAGGGAACGATATTTGAGAAATTACACTTGAAATTTTTAGAATCATAGAAGTATCAATTGGAATGGGACCTTAAAATGTCATTTTAATGCTTGAACAGTTCTGTCAAAATCTGCAGGCATGGTGGTTCCACAGATTTGCTGAATAAATTGTTACAATTCTGCTCTGCCTTCTCATAAAGAATTTTTAGTTCCTGTCACACCTGCCCAGGAAAATCTTAAGTTTTTACTGTTGCTACTGGAAAGAGGGATATTTTTTTTTGTGCTGTATTCTGTCCCTTAGCAGTCTTGATAGCCCTCTTGGTGCTCTCAGTATCCTTTCATAGCCATGGAAAATAGTGTCTCTCTAGATCTGTTCCCACCATCCCTGTAAGGTTGGTTTGAGGCTTATTTGTATTTTCACAGTGAGGGCACATTTTTTCTTTCCTACGGATTAGTACCCATAAGGCCAGTTACATTTTTGTGCCTTTTTAAGTTCTAGGTTTAAAAGTCTTAGACTTGGATTAACTTTTAGTCTTGAGAGAGAGTGTAGTATATTTTTCCCACAGCCTTTTGCCTGTATTTCCACATAGTATTTTTGCCTGTATTTCCACATAGTATTTTTGCCACACACCAGTGCCAATGCTTTTCCTACCCTTAGGTTGTAGGTTTCTGGTGGTGACCAAAATTAATTCAGTAAGAAGAAAAGACAAACACAATTTACAGTGAGCTGTATCCACTACTAATGAAAGAGAAATTTCATTATGTAAATTTCATGTAAAAATGTGTGTTTAAATAGAAAATTATTAGTGGTAAGACAATTATACAGATTTATAAACAAAGGTGACAGATTTAAAGTAACTTGTGTACCTCACCTTCCCTGAGTCTCTCATCCTTATTTGCATTGTTAACAGTGTCATTCAGCAGTAGAAAATTTTAGCTATTTGCTATGTACTATTTTTAGAAGATGCATATACTACACAGGCTAAACTAAAGTATCACTTTTCTAATCCAAGCTAAATAAGGATGATGGTCAGAGACAAAGGTTTGGCTGTGATTATCATGCATGGCATGAGTTTGGGCCAGGCCAGCTGTTCCTCCATTGCTCAGTGCCTGGCCATGGTTTGAGGGGCAGCATGAGTGCCGCAGGTGATGTGGGTTATCCTGTCTCTGGAGAGGGAAGAATCCCTTCCTGTGGGTATGTGCCATGTTAGCCTTCCATAGGGACTGTAACAGCAGGACCTGGCCTGTTTTATTTACTGGGGTAGATTGAGCTCTCTAGTAATGCCTCCCTGTAGGTTTTTCCAGGACTGAGATGTTTGTCTAAGTTTCAGAAGGAAACAATGCCCTTATTCAGTTGGCAAAGAACAAAACTGCAGAAAGTCATTGGTGTCATTTACTGGAATGCTGCCGTGTATCAGGATGTGTAGCTTGTGTGTGCCTAGTCCATGTGACTGTACCGGTTTCTGCACAGCTTTGTACCTGGAAGAAATCACTAACTGCAATGTCTTGAAGGAAGTAGAAATGTTAATTTTGGTGCAGCAGAGCATGAGATAACTGTGCTGCTTCTGGCTGCTGAGTCACTTTCAAGGGTGTGTCATTTACTCTTGCGAATATTCCTATAATGTGTATTAACAAAACTCTGCTGGGGCTAATGAGAATGATGAAGCACTAGTTGATTCTATCATTTTGGTAGAAATTGTTTGAATAAGTTGTGATAAGCCTGTATGAATTTGAAAAAAAAATCACTGAAGCTTGTGCTTTAAGACAAGGTGGGGAGAAACTTGTCTGTTTCTGTATGTTTCAGTGCTTTCTATTTTATTTTCAGATTGTCTTCTTGCAGTGTGGCAGATTTGTGGAGTTTCATTCACAACATGGCCATTACTATAAGACAAGAATACCAAAATTTGGTAGAGATTTCTCGTACCACTACCCATCGTGTGACCTGTATTTCGTAGGAGCAAGGTATTAAGTGGAATATTTAGTTTCAGTTTTGTTAGCAGTTTTTTCCAATAATAAAATAAACATTAAAATATAGAAAAGCTAAAAAGTGGAAGAAGTGGAAATTCCTTCCAAATTAATAAGGGAAACAGTGAAGAGTGGAAAATGTGGGAAGATTAAAATTAATTCAGTTTCCCATGCTATTTTTAAGCTTTTTTATTTTTAATAAACCATGTGTATCATGTATTTATAAATTTGTATTTAAAACTGCAGGTCAGCGTATTGTTTTAAAAAGTGTTTACTTTATAAGTAAGGAAAATTAAATAACTTTTCCTGTCCTGGTTGATGTTTTATTGGTGTGAAGTGTGAGTTAAATCATGTAATTGGGTTTCTGAAAAGACACAGTAAAAATAAAATTAGATCCTTAGGGTTTCAAACAAAGAAAGTAGAAATTCAAGATGTAACTTAAATCACAGGAAATTAAAAGGTCTTGAGGAATGAGTTAATGTATCTTTTGCCTGCAAAAATAGTAATTGGGAGGATATTGAGGTATAATAAATAAATGGTGAATATGCATATTTTTCTCTGTATTTTGAGCACCGAAGTATATATTTGTCTTGTTGTAAATTGTGAATTCTGAAAATTGTATATTAGGCAAAATTAGACTCTGAATAAGAATCTTTACAATGCCTCCAAATTTACAGCAATGTTTTTCAGTATTTGTTAGACACAAGAGTAATTTTGGGTTTTTCTTTTGTAGTTCTGAAGTGTACAGGTTAAATCTGGAGCAAGGAAGATTTCTGAACTCCCTGCAAACCGAAGCTTCGTAAGTTCTGTGTAATGCTTGACGTCTGTCTTCTTTCCACCAGGTGGAAGCAGACTTCTAGCATGCTCACCACCAGTACTGAAAGCTGCCCAAATGCTTTGCACGGTTGAAAATGAACATATGCCGAGCCTGAGTCTCATTTCATTTTATGTTCTGTAATGTTTTTGCTCTAGTTTTTATGTTTAATTGAATTTTCTTTTGTAGATGTTTTAAAATTGCTTAATATGGACTAAATAGGTATTATATAACTTGATCTTAAGAGCATTTCATTAAACTTTGCCATTATTACTCAATTTAGCCATCATATAGAGATCTACCCACAGGGTATGTACTTTCCCAGACATGTCTTTGTCCTTCTGCTCTTGAAGTAACCCAAAGAGAATTTTTATATCTCCAGCATGTGTCTGATTCTTTTGAAAACCCTACCAGAGTAGGAACTGAGCTTTTTTCATGTGGGGAGAGGCAGATGAGAAGAACAGACTTCACTAGATAGAGTGGCTTGTTGGTGGGCAACAGCTGGTGTTTGGTGGGCAGAATGGCTTAATGGCTGAAGAAGTATTTGGGAAGGCACAAAACTGAGCAACAGGAAGAGAAAAAAGGGGAAATACTGGAATGGGAGAGTAAGGTGTAAAGTAAAATCTGGATTAGAGAGATGAGACTTAAGTTGTGGGAAGGTTTTGAGGTGAGGGAGTTGGATGAGTTACAGAATTAGAGGTAGAGAGCTTTGAATGGAAGAAGTTGGAAAGTGCTGGGATAAGTGGTGTAGAAAGAAATATTTGTACTTTGGAAAAATTGTTGTCAAAATACAGAACTCTTGAGTGCCCTGCTGAGAAACAGAATACTTGGGTGACAGAAAGGAGGTCACTGGTCAGAGAGAACATGTTGAAGATGTAAGCTTTAGAACATAAATAATCATAAAGATCTTTTGACATAATTAGAATCAGAGATTCATTTAGTTTGGAAAAGACCTCTAAGGTCATCAAGCCCAACCATTAACCCAACACTGCCAAGTCCACCGCTAGACCATGTCCCCAAATGCCTCATCTACGTGTCTTTTAATTGTCTCCAGGGATGGTGATTGAACCACTTCCCTGGGCAGTCTGTTCCAGTGCTTGGCAACCCCTCCAGGGAAGACATTTTTCCTAGTATCCAGTCTGAGCCTGGCACACCTTGAGGTGATTTCCTCAAGTCCTATGGAGTTGATTAAGAATACAGTGGAGTAGAGTGATGTGGCAGGGCTTGGTGGGAGCTGGTGGATATGGGCAGAGGAGTGGAGAGAGCCTCAGAACCCCAGCTCCTGTTGAGGCACAGTCATATGAATTCAGATGAATTTTCTCAGGGGGGTATTGAAAATTCCAAAGATGGAAATTTCCCAGCCTCTGTGATTAACACATTCCAGTGCTTAATTATCCTTACAGCATAAAAATGTTATCCTTACATCCAGTTGGAACCTTACCTGTTTGAAGTAATCAGCACTGTCTCTGCCTCCAGATTTTTAGTAAGCTCCCCTTAAGTATGGGAAGCTGTTGCCCTCCCTCCCTCCCTCCCTCCCTCCAACTTTTGCTTTTCCAGGCTGAATAGTAGTGTACATGAATACAGAAATCTTATTAGTTGTTCATGTGTTAAATTGTTCTGAGATCATTAAACTTGCTCCTTTTTCTGTTGTAGAGAGAGTAATGTCTGTGACATAAATCCTGTGCACTTCTTGTTTGCTATGGGGACAGCTGAGGTAAATGTTTGCATTCCTTTTGTGAAAAGGGCAGTAATGTTTGTTTCATTTTTATGTTAATTTGCAGGAGGATAGGAAGAAATCATGAACGTAATTAATTTAATTGGTCTCATTTGCTATGGTAGATATAGATAATGTTAAAAATTACTTTTCAGAGCATAGTGCAGATAAAATATCAGAGTTACTTGGTTGCTGAGCACTTGAGATTTTGCAGACTGGAGTGAAAATAATGTTCTCTCATTTTGCAGTGTAGCCATCTGGAGAAATTAGCTGGCATGTGTACCCTATTAATCTTAAGAAAATTAGCATTAGTGATTTTCATTTAGATTGCATTGAACAAACTACAAATGAAATGTGTGCACCCTGTGTGTCATTATTAGAACAACTCATGTCAACCTAGGAAATTCTGTTAATTATTCCTTAGATTAGATAATTCATAATTTTATTTAAATGTTTCCAGACTCGGCTGCATAAGCTTGAACCATGTTTTCTAAACTGTTCAGAAGCATGTTTTTCTACCCTGTTTAGGGTAAAGTGGAATGCTGGGATCCTAGAACTAGAAATCGAGTCGGGCTCTTGGACTGTGCGTTAAGCAGTGTGACAGCAGACACGGAGTGAGTAAAGGCTGCCTTTTCAAATTGTGTTGTTCTGGATTTTTCAGAAGTTTTGGTTGTTTTAGAAATAAATCCCACTTCGCTTTAAAATGACCTGCTTGTTCTTTTGTCATTGCTAGTGCGAATAAAGGATTTTCTTCGTCACAAAGGGAGTTCTCTTAGACACTGATCTAAGTAATGTTGGCTATTTTTGTATACAAATACATGTTGTGAATGTAAACAGTGCAGCTTTTTGAAGTAGTATTTCTGAGTGATACCTGTGATTTATTTTACTGTTAGCTAAGAATTAGCTTAGCTATTTTTTAATGTTAAAAAAATTATTTGCAGGCTTTATTGAAAGAATGCCTAACTATGAGCATTGTGCTTTGCAGGATAGAAGGTTTGCCATCCATTTCAGCACTGAAATTTGATGGGGCTTTGAATATGGCTGTTGGAACATCTACTGGGCAGGTAGATTTGACTTCATGTACCACACTTCTTAGGAGATCCTGCTCTTGCAATTTCCAATCCAAGTCTTGTCAATACATTGAGTGCAATATATATCTACTATTACTGCAAGTATTTATTTGACCATAAATTACATGTATAGAGTAGTAATAGTCAAACTGCAATTTAATTTTATCAAAGGCTTGTACTCTTCAGAATTCTGTAGGTACCACTTTAAATCATCATAACCAACATACTATACTGCAAAATTTGTCGTTTTCTTATGACTTGAGTCAAGTGTGTGGGGAAGTTGCTGCTTTTCGGGACTATGAGTACCATTTCAGGGCAGCATATGTGCTCTCCCTTGTCTTGATGGTGGCTAGAAAACCAGAAATTCTTTCACCTGTTATTTTTTTGTGTCATATATTGATATGAGGAATAATTTCAATTCATTTATTGTTACCATCATATTTGTGAAGGGAAGTGTGGGGATTGTTTCCTGCCTTCATCAGTATTTTCATGGGTTTAGAAAACTGTAGCTTCTTCAGGAACAGATATGTCTGTGAGAATTGTATTTGCTATGTTAGTGTACAGGTCAGACAAATTTTATTGCAGATGGTGTTTCTGATTAAATAAACTGTTAATATTATTTTTCCCAAAGATTATTGTTATTCACACTTTACATATGAAAGATTTAACTTTCTCAAGTTCTATAGGAAATTCTGGAGATAAAATACAAGTTTCTGGAAGACAGGGCCTGTACTCTCTACTTTCCTTGACCTAAAAAATTACATTTTGTGGTGTTTCTGAGGGAAAGTTATAGTCACTGAATCTGGAGGGGAGTCTGAAAATTTAAATCATGTAACAACAACACAAGAATCTGAAAGTGAAATATTACTAATTATGAAATACTAAGAGTGCTGAAACAAAAAAAAGTTTGTTTTTTCAACAGAAATTTAAAAGTCTTTAGAAAGATGATTAGGTCTTAAATTCGTTAATTTTTCTAGATGGAATCATGCTGATGTTAAAATACCTGGTTAGAATAAACTGGGCTCACTTAAGTTGTTTTCAGAATTATTTATTTTATGTAAATCCTGCCTATGTAAGTAAAATCTCAAGTTTAGTTAAATGTTTAGTGAAGATCTGATGGGCATGACTTCCTCGTGATCTTACAATGTTATAAATTTAATTTGTCTCTTGTTCTTCTAGGTCCTATTATATGATCTCCGGTCCAGTAATCCATTAATAGTCAAAGATCACTACTATGGCCTGCCTATTAAATCAATTCAGTTTCAGCATCAGTTGGATTTAATTATCTCTGCGGATTCGCGAATCATAAAAATGTGGAACAAAGATACAGTAAGTAGTTTTGTGTTGCTGCATTCAGATTTTTAATTTTTACTTTATTTGGGTTGGGAGTTTTTGGGGGTTTTATTTTGGTTTGTTGTTTTTGAGTGTTTTTTTTGAGCAGCTTGATTAATTAAGCTGAAATTCAGTGTAAGAAGTTGAAGTTTTAATGTCTGTTAATTTACATAGCATTTTGTCCTGTCTGAATTAATCAGCATCTGGGAAGTTATTCAATAGCCTGTCAGGTATAAAGATGTAGTCTTAGGGGGTTTTTAGCTGTTTGTACTTGTCTGGCCAAGAGGCTTCTTTCAGGAGTAGGATTTAAACATAAAAAGTAGTGTCTTAGCCATTGCCTTGGTTTGTATATTTCTCACAATGTTCTTGAATACATCCAGTTAGGTTTTTTCACTGGAGAAAACATGTTCATTCCAATTCCTTGCTCAAAGTAGGGTTAATTTCAAATGTAGATCAGTTAGTTAAAGACCTATTAAAATCAGGTACTGCTTATTTTCACAGGATCTTGTTTGCATATTGAAGCAGATACTATGCATGTAGCCAAATAACAGTGTGTCTTAATAACGCTGTATTAGGGGATTATGTTGCAATGGGCAGTGTCTTTATCCTTGCCCTTTGCACATCCAAGTGAAATTGTAATCTCTAATTTTCACTCTTTCACTTTTTTCATTGTATCATGCTGTCCCCCTTCTTATCTTTGTGTCAGTGACCCTTACTATGAATCTATGGGGCAGCATATTTTATTACCCCATAGATTCATAGTAACGCTATTGTAACTTGTTTTGCTTTGAGGGGATGTCTGTAGTCATTGTGTTCCTTCTAAAAAACATGCTTTTCTAACTTTATAATGAAACATAAAGAGAGTTGTAGTAGAGGCTTTTTTTCCTAATTATTTCAGGCAGTCACTTCAGTATTGTTGTGCTGCTTCATGAACTTTCAACAGCCTCTTTTATTTTTTCTGTGATCACAAGTAGTTTTTTGTAAGCTCCTCTACAGTTAATTGTTACTGTTTGAAAGGGCAAATAAATTATTGGTTATTATTTAAAACATCTGCAGTGGCCTCTCTCCATTTTTCTAGGTATGTATATTTCCCTCCTTGAGAATGAAGCTCTGTAAGGTTTGTCAGGTGGCCTCTGGTGGGAAAAGGGAGGGTTTCTCACTGCTGGAAGGCAAAGATAGCTTTGGACTCTTTCCTAGAGTGTGTTCCAGCTGGCTCCATCTGTCCCAGATGCTGGTTCCTGACTATCTCTGGCCAGGAACCAAGTGCAGAGGCAGACTGCGGGTGGAGAGCATATGGCTTTGATACCAGAATAGCCCCATGCTGAGACGTGCCTTGGGGTGGGGAGCACCAGGCTTTTGTCTGCTGAGGCCAGGGTGGAGGAGGACTCTTCTTAATCATCAGGGAGAGACCAGAGGTGGGTGGGGTAACAGCATGTAACTGGGAGGGAAAGGAAGGGCCCAGAAAGGTAGGTGGGATTGCTGCAGGGAAAGAAAAAAAAAAAAAGAGGAACAGGATCAAAATTTACCTTGTTCCTGTCCCTCATTTCAAATTGTGTAGGCATGTAGTCTCATGCTTCAGATTATGTGGTCCAGTTGTTAGAGACTCTTCCTTTACTGGCTGTTTTGTGTGTTGGCTTATAAGAGCACCTGTATTTTGTCTGGGTTTTTCAGACTGTGTTCCAATTATTATTTTGAGAACATTGTTTCCTGCTTTTACCTTTTTCTTAAGTAACCTTTATAACTTCAATTGTGATCTAAGCTAGATACCACTGTATGCTCTTGCTACTTTTATTTTATATCAAGACCTAAGTCAAGTACTGAGTTTATAAATCATAAATAAAGTGCTGAGCTATATTTCATTTCATGTGGACATTAGTACAAGTGGAAGAACCAAGCTCTAGATTCAAATTCCACTCCTCATCCATTTTTTTCAGCTAATCATACTTAGCAAAATAAAATTGTTTAAAAGTGCCTCATTCAGAGTTGAATAAAGTGAAGGTTACACTGACAGTGTACCCAGAACTTGTGGACCTCAGCCCCACTTTTGTGTAAAATAAGGTAAATCTGACATATATTTTCAATACAGAAGTGTAAGCTGAGAAATTAGAGGTGCCGCTGTACATTGCTGTGTCTTCAATTACCAGTAGGCTGCACTTCCTTGTAAAAGATTGAATCAGAGATAAAAGACAATACTGTCTTCTTTGTGTTATGTTCAGATATTAACATTTTATTGTTCTGCAAAATCTGTTCCATCTTTATTCCATCATGTTTCTTAGCTTCTATAGTAGCTATTATTAATGTTTAGATTTACTGCACTGAATTATTTGTTTGGAGTTATTTATGATTTATTTTCTTCCTACAATTTCAGGGAAAGATATTTACTTCAATGGAGCCAGAACATGATATAAATGATGTCTGCCTTTATCCAAATTCAGGTATGTTAAGTATATTAATGTCTTGCTAAATTCAAAAGGAAAAGCTTGTTAACCCAAGGTGTGGTCTTTGTTTAGGTGATACAATTTAGGTCTAGTTTCCTCCTTATGGCAGAGCTTGGAATCAAGGGTTATTTGTCAGTTGTTGTCCTTGTTTCCTCTGCATCTGTATTATATAGGAGCCTCTTTGCAGTTAAAAGCTGCTGTGCTGTTAATTGAGTGGTTGGCCTCTTACTCTTTCAAATATCTGAAGTGAATAATTTCATAAGAACAGAAATTTTGGCCTAATGTCTTGACTAAGTCCCAGATGAGTTAGAGCTTGCTTTCTAGAGGTAGGAAAAATCTCTTTACAGCAAATTTACACTTTTTTTTCCAAGTGTTTAAAGAATTTGATCTTTCCTTGATTTAAATACAGCACTTAAATTGTGCCATCCCTTAGGTTTAATACTTTGGTTTTAAGTGTAAATTCCTAAGTGCACAAATTTGTGTGGTTTTTGTGATTGTTTTCAGATTTGTTGCATCTCACAATGTTACATTTAGAGATCAGAACTGAGGATCACTTTTAACCAAGGTTTCCAGGACTTAATTTATGAGTGAAAATATTTTACAAAGTGGTGGTTGTATGTATGTGTATGCTTTGGTTGTACTTCAGATTGCAATTGGACTTAATTTTCTTGCTTAATATGAGTTGCTTTAGTTCCCAAGTATGGTGTGACACCTACTGCCTCTTTAGAAAACAGTACTGAAAAAGATGAAATAAGTTAGGGCCACTAGGATGGCACAGAGCAAAAGTCTGGAAACAGACAGTGCCTGAGTTGCAAACTCCTATTATCCTAATTTTAGAGAGAGGTAGCAGTAAAGACAGAGCAACTTGGACTTTGATTCATACTAGCAGCTCAAATTTAAGATTGTAGATAAGTGAGTGTGAGATTTCTGGCAAGTTAAAACTTATCTGTCTTTTCTGCCAACTTCAGTTAAGAATGGGTTGGAGATTTTTTTTTTTTTTTTTGGGGGGGTAAGATGAGCAATTAAATACTCTTCCCTGATACGATGGTGGGCATTTTTGACCTTATGAGCAGAGTGCATGCCATGTGCCCTGGTTGAATGTAGGAGCTCATGTGGGTATATTTGAGAATTGCTGCACGGTGACAGGGTGGACTGTGCACCTTGGCGATGGATAAACCCTCATCCATGGTGGCTACAGAGGGAGATCATTGGAGTGAATTATTTTCAGCATTTCACCCAGTTTTCATCTGTGAGCTTATTGGTTGCATCTAAAAGAACCCAGCAGCAAATTAACGTCCACTCAGCATCAATGAAGAGCTCACTGCAGGGAGTGGAACAGAAAAAAATTATTTGTCAGTGTAGAATCATAGTACAATTTAGGTTGGTAGGTATGCCTGGGAGTTGTATATTTCCTACTCAAAGCAGGGCCAACTTGAAGTTAGATCCAGCTTTGAAGTCTGATCAGATTGCTCAGGTCAGGTTAAGTTTGAATATGTCAAGGATGGGCATTACTCAGCTGTGGATGCTCTGTAGCCTTTGTGGTATGTGGACATGACTCGTGTGCTTTTTCAGAAATGATTTTCATGAGACTCTGCAGAATGGGTCTTGTAGCACAAAGAATTGAATGGACACATCTCCCTGATGTTGCTATTGGGCATTGCTTTTCACATGTCTGTGAATGAGATCTAGAGTGTGCAGTCCACTTCTGTGTCCCACATCTCCTACTTAAATCAGTGCTGCTTTTCCTGTTGTCTGTAGGGGGACACGTTGATGTTTTTGGTAAGAACTGTTGTGGGAAGAAAACTGGGTTGTATTTTATGGTCACATGGAGACAGTGGGGCAAAAACTAGTGCATGTTGCAGTGGGAATTGAGAGATTGAGGGTAAGAGGTGGTGCATCACATGGTCGTCATAAATAACTGTTGGACCAGCATTTAAGATGCCTTGGAACCACCTCATTCTTGTTCAGAGTTTAGGGAGTAATCACAACTGAAGATCTGAAAAAAGGGAATGCTTTCAGTAATATGGTCTTGCAGTTGTGGAAAGGTGGAAATATAACATGATTTCAGTATCAGTATGGGTTTGGCTCAGTGCTGTTACTGGTGCCCCAGAATTCTTAGAGCCCCTCTAGATGCATGGCACAGGAAAGCCAGGAGATCTTTGCCTAACTTGTGTTGTAACACTTCATGTGTCACTGCTGCTCAGAAAGGCAAAACCCCATTTTCACCCTTATTGGAGAGATAAGGATTTGATGGATGGACTATTCAGGGGATGAGGAATTAGCTGGGTAGTCTCATCCAGAAGGTGTAGTGGTCAACTGTTCAATGTCCAAGTGGAAATCAGTGACAGGTGGTGTCCCTTAGGGCTCTGTATTGGGACAAGCTTTATTTAATATATTCATCAATGACACAGACAGTGGGATTGAACTGTCTCAGCAAACTGGCAGATGACACCAAGCTGAAGGATGTGATGCCATCCAGGCATACTTGGACAAGCTTGAGCCCATGGAATCTCATCCAAAGCAAACTGTTCTATGGTTCTATAATTCTATCAGCTATTGTAAACTCAAGATCAGTATACTGTGAACTGTTTTTTTTGGTGGTTTGTCATAGTTAGGCTTTTTTAATTAAACTATTTTACCAACCAGCATCAGTGTTAGTACCTTTCCTGGCAAGCAAACCCTTGTGTATCTTTGACCAAACTACAAGATGACAAATTTCAGTGGATTTCTTAATAATCAAATATCTTCCTCTGATCACAAATGAACAGAATGGGTCTAGGGGAAAAAGGTTTACCACTTACCACTTTAGTCAATTTAAGTTGTAGAATATAAATGAAACTTGACAGTATCTTCAGTGTATAGAAATCTGTGTCCAATTACTGTAAGAAAAATTGAAAGGTAAAAATCTGCATTTTCTAAAACTGCTGCTCCTACATACTATCACTTCATACTCCCATTTTTGTTCTTTTACATTCATGATACTGTCTTGCAAACCATTTTCCAGAGATGGTCTTAGTAAAACTCAGAAAACAGGCTGTCCTTTATATCCCTTCTACAGTAATCAAACTAGGCTGTTAGGTAGTTTGTTAGGGTGTGGTCTCTCTTCCCATAAAAATTGATTAAAACTAAAAGCTAAAGCAATAAAAATGCATGGAATAGACTTCTCCTTTAAGAGTTGTTAACTTTCATTCTTCTATTTCCCTTGTAGTATACACTCATATACTGTTCGGAAGTCTGTTTTTGTTCTCCTTTAATTATTGGTGGAAGACTCTCAAAGAGGAGGTTTTTCTTCACTGTCATCTTTGAAGCATCTGCAGAATTAATTTCTGTCTTTATTTCTAATGATCCCTATTCAGTCTATGGAAAGTTGCTTTGTCTTATGAAATAGTAGTGGGCATGCTGTTAGGGGAGCATATAACTTGTGTACTATACTGGAGTACTCAGTGTATTCAAGCATATGCTATAAATTCTTTCTTTTTCCTTAAATTGCTTGCAAACCTTTCCAGGCACAGTTTTTTAGTCTGTTTGCTGACTAAGCTTTCGCAAATATCTTGCTTTGCTGGGAAAGCAATCCCCCTTTTTTCTGACATTATAAGTCCAGCTGCATTGTGTATTTATAATAAAAGGATTAGGTAGGAAGGATTACTCCACCCATGGTAATTGCATTCCTCTACTTGGGTGTAAATTAAATTTCTGCCCTCTGGGTGTGTAGTAATTGACCCAATTATTCATAGTCTCAGTGGCATATGTTACAGTTCTTTCAGATCAGAATATTATATCTAATTTGATGGCCCTTTTCTTGTTCATAATCAATCTTTTGTATTACCTGTTGATCAGCTACATTGGAAAGACTACATTGAGATAAACATAAAAGTATAAGGCAAGTGTTCTTATTACTCTTCTATGTAGAAGGAAATTCAGAGTGTTCTTCATTTTGAACTTAAAAGAAGTCTTGTGGCAGTAGGAGATTTTCCACAGATGATAGTATTCCTGCAGTATTTTTTTTTTATTCAGAGTATGTAAACCCCTTATTCGTGGTGTTTCTTGAGTATATTCATATATAGTTCAAATTCTACATTTGCCCTGCTTGGTTATAGCACTAGTATACTCCTTTTGAAGCCACAGTATCCTATATCTCATTTTGGGTTGAGAAGCTGGTGTTGTGTTTATTTCCCAAGGTGAAATATGAATGAAGGTGTAAACCGTGTTATGATTTATGGCTGTGTTGAGGTGCATGCTTAAAAAAACCCTAAATAACCACATGTACTAATATCAATGCATTAATAATGCAATTTTATGTCCAATGTAGTTTTTAACTGCAATACTAACTGGACTTTTTTTAAACAGTATTAAGGGATGAACTGTTCACATTTGTTATGAAAGTTGTCAGCCTGCACGTGTCAGAGCTTAGTGTTGCTTAAAGTGGTGCTGATCAATTAAGATAGAGGACAAAAGGGAATGAATATATAGAAAATTAAGCTTTGTTAATTATGCTGAGACCACGCCTTTCTTTCTGTGGTATTTGATGCAACAGTTTATCACAGGTGTTGATTAATGTCCATTGCAAGCAAAGAATATGTACTTTATGAGCATTTTTTAAAATAGTATTATCCTCTTCTGATCAATATTTTTAAATGTGGAAATCTCTTTTTAGGAATGCTAATGACTGCCAATGAAGCCCCTAAAATGAATATCTATTATATACCAGTAAGTAATACAAGTTGTTGCTGATATTGCTCCTAAAGACAATTGTTTGGTGCCATTCAGGTATTTCAGTTGAAATTCATATCTACGTTGTCTGAGTTGTCACAATAAAGTAAATTTAGGTTAACAATAATTTATTAATGTAACATGTTGAATTACTTAAAAAACAAGCTGTAGTTTGCCTTTTGCTGCCAGTTTCAAAACTGGTTAGTGGCTGCAGAAAATTCAGGTGGAGCTTTTTTGGATAGCTGATGAAAAATAGGGACTATGTTTTTCAAGATAATAACTTTGCTTTGTTGTGAACTATTTCATTAGTGTCTTTAATATGTGGTGTACAGTGGCGTAGTCATAGCAGTAAATATTCTTCTCTGTTCTGACAAAGAAGTGATAGTGTGTGACTTCAGGTACGGCTCTTGACTGTGGCTTCTGCTCAATGCCCTTCAAATGCAGCTTTTCTCAGGATGAGCTTTCCACTTGAAAGGCTTAACTGTAGGTTTAACTATATGCTTTATCTCTGCAGATTGGCTTTAGGGAGACTTAGCAGCAAGCCTTCTGGTGTCAGGGAGTTTTACAGAAAATTACACCTGCATTTCACTCTTGGTTTAGTTTCTACAGTGTGTTCTCTAGATGTTTTCTTGTTCTGATAGAAGATAAATACTAGGATACCTTTGTAAATTTTACATGCAGAATAGCTGACCAGATTCTAAAAAATACATACACTTCTTAATTAATTTTATTCACATTTTGGACAAACTATAACATTTATTAATATTAAAATATGTATTTAATTATTTTTTCAATGAGCCAAAAAGTCTTCATTTAGCTAATTGATTTTGAATTAATTTAATCTTTTGTAGTTCATTTCTGGTCATCTCCCACTGCCATATCCACTGTGTATGATCTTGATTATGTTCAGGATGGGGATTTATGAGTTACATTTCTCTTTGTGAAATAGAATATATATACATGTTCTATTTGTGTGTCTAAACACAATAGTGTACCCCTCTAAACAATTCTGTAGTCTGATATATTTACTTACACAATTAGATTTTTGCATTTAAAGAGATGCAACATTTTATACATGAGTTATGCCAGGTTGTTCTTTGGATGTGAATTGCCTCTTTCTGTAATTCAGCTCTACCCAACTCACATTTTGTTAACTGCACTGTTCCATGCTTTGAGTAACAATGGGAGACAACAAATATTTTTTATTTATGACAAAATATTAGCTGTATTTAGAAGGTGAACACTTTCTTTCCATTTACCTTGTCCTTGATAAGGTTGAGAGAGTAGCTCTCTAAGCATTTTTTTTCTCTATCATCTTTTTTAATTAATGGATTAGGGAACACAAACTCACGTATTTTTGAAATGTGATGAGTTTTTAAAACTGGAATAAACTAGTTAGTCAATTTAAATAATCCAGATGCAAAAAGCATTCCTTCTGTCACTAAAGGTAAGGTTCAGCTTCTCTCTGAAAGTTGTGCACTGAGATTGTTTTATGCAGGTGTGCATGATACATGAACCTGACAGCTGTAGCACATGGGAAGTTCGCATTCAACTTAGCCAGAAAGTTATTTCATTGTCACCAGTGATGAATGTTTGTTAGAACTTGTTCAGGCTAGCATTATTTTGAATATTCTTGCACATATTGTAAATCAGAATGAAAAATACTTACTTTTTGCTCTCAAAATTCTCTCATAGAATCCTCTCTGAGTACTGAATTTGTGTTTCTGAAGTCAGACAAGTAATTTTTAGTTAAGAAATGTAAGCACTCTGTATTAGATCTCAGATCATACCTGGAGACAATATTGCAAACTTAAATACTGACTAATAATATCTAGTATTTTTGCAGCATGTGGGCTATTCCAGTGAAGATTAACATAAATCTTGCCCTAAACCATTTTCCTGTGTGACCATCCCCTGATTTTTGTTACCTGAGTCTTCCTAAACTTGTTTGTACCTTTTTATGGGTTTTACACTCACAGTGACATGAGTATACAGATGGACCCAAATGATGAATGAAAAGCATAAATCCAAATATGAGTTCTATATTTGAAATATTGTTGTATACAAGAAAATTTCAAATTTATTTTAAAGGCTTTTGCTGAGTTTAAATTTGCTTTTCAGTTAAGCTAAACTTCTCCAGTTTGTGTCAATGGCTTTGAGTTTGAAGGCTGTTGAAAATACCTGAAATGCTGTTGTTACTTTTTTAGTTGACAATGTGTAGTTCATTTCAAAACATGTAATACTTACTTTAGACAATAGAGAAGTTAAATAGTAGTGAGAAGAAATTACTTGAAATAGAGGCAGAAATCTCACACTCTGGTCTGATTTTTTTACCCTGTGCCTTTTTACAGGCAAGACAGAAGGGGCTGGCACAGCCAGTGTTGCATAATTGAAGGGTGTTTTACTACATTTCCTAAAAATCAAGTATGTAGCTCACTAAATCTGTTTTTGTTGTCTGTTTTGTTTATTTTTTAATCTACCTTTCAAATGAAGAAAATATATGAAATGGAGGACTTGTGTCAGCCTTCAACTGCTCCAGGGCTTTTTTTATTAAGGAAAACTTAATGTTATTAACACGTTCATGTTACAGTTTATTCCTTGATCTTCCAGACTAGTTATTTGAGCTCAGAGTAGCAAACCTGTCCTTTGGTTTCTCTGTCAGTAGATGATTAATACATGTGTTTTTTCCATCCTTGGAAGACTTACTAATTTTGTTGCACAGACAAAGTTAAGTTCAGTTATGTGGGTCTCTTGATCTCTTTTCATGGTGTCATTTTCTGTTTTTTTCTTAGAACTAGGATTCACAATTTTTTTAATGAGTAACTTAATTCTCTCTTCATTTCTTTAAGGTAGACTTGAATAGTACTAGAAGTGTGTCATTTGTCTCTGAGATGTTGACAGGAACTGAGTTAAAAGTCTTGTTGAATTCTGCAACAGAATAGATGCCTGGGAGAAATGCTGCTAACTGCAAAGGACAGTTATGGAAATAAAATCCATTTAATTGCCCATGCCTGTCATTGGCCTGTAGTGCTAATAATTATTCTCTTGTTTTAAATGCTCATTGGAACAGCTATAAGGAATTGCCATGGCTATGATCAAGGAGGATACTTCAAATCCCAAATGTATGGTGCTGTGCTCTATGTAAGGAGAAAAGAATCCACAGCAGTGGGAGTCTTGCAGAGCAGTATGTGCACAGATGGGTGCAGACAGACCCAGCATCCGCTGTCCGTGATTGGAGTTGGCCAGACAGTGCAGGACCGTGCCCAGCCCAGCATACCCCGCCTCTCAGCAGGTTTTATTAGTGTGGGCACAGTGCTGTGCTAGCACAGCTCCTGACTGGTGAACTGGAGCTGGCTCGTGTTCGGCCAGCTTGGAATGTGCTCTGGCTGAGCTCATGTCTGACTGAATTATCTGTGTACGTGTGCCCGTTCTCTCCACAGTTAATGCCAAAGCTAAATCTCCATTTCAAACCCAAAAAGTTACTGTCTCTTGAACTTCAGGATTATAAGAGATTTGAGAGTGAGTATCATAATATTGCGTGTAAAAGAAATGGCACACATCAGCTTTTCCTGAAGAAGTTTCATCAGGGTAGGTATGATAATTGAGACTAGGAATGTCTAAGAACATTGCATTTCTTATAAAAAAGTAAAAAAATCACTGGAGTTTTTTCTTTTGTGTACAAAGCTGTAAGTAGAGGAAGTACGAGGTGATTTTTTTTGTTTTCTAGAAAGGACAGGCAGATTTGCTTTTCAATGGCAAGATACCTCATATAGGTACACAGTGCGTTGTGATCAAAAAGCAAATTGAATGTGACCCTTGAAGTGAAATGTTTGTGTTACATAGGTAACATCTTGAGTGGCTTAGTTTAGAGACTTTGTTTTTGTTTTATTTTGCTGGGACTTAATGAGGGCAAGTGCCTCTGAATTCCTGACTGGAATTGGGCTGTTTGCCATTAGTTTAATAGCTAACTTGCAGTTTATGCAAACATTTGGAACCTGCTTCTTGCCAGCTGGCTTCCTGGTACATCACTTTGATGTGTGCCTCGGGAAGGTTGAAATGAAAGTTGTGTGTGCCTTGGGATAGTTTTTAGACTACTGACTCAGAAACATAAGTTGATTCAACAGAGCAAGCAGCTCCTGGCCAAAGAAGTGAAGAGAGCAGAAGTTCCCACTGACACATGGTGGTCCACTGACCTGGGATCTAAGATGAGTCAGATTCTCTTTCAGTTTAATTGAGGCTGTCATGTTCCATAGCATACAAGGTTCTCTTTGCAGGTTGTACAGAAAACCTCCTCCATGTCAGCTCCTGGGTGCTCTGGGTAAAGAGCAAGGGGCATAGGTGTTACTCTGAGTGTTTACTTCTGGTAACAAACTTGTCTGATCTTAGCACAGATGTTGCAAATCAGTCCTGTCTCATTTATTGGACTTGAATATTTCGGCTACATGAACATACTGAAACTGAAACTTGCTCTATTCATTAGGTTGTTAAAAGAAGGGAGCAATTAAGCATGTAATTAATTGAGTGTAATATTCTGTGTTCTGGATTTTTTTTACTTTCCTGCAGTCTTGGCAGAACACACCCTGTTGAGGCTAGAAGCAATGTACTTTTGGTGTAGTGAAGATATTAAGGTCTTAAAGGAAAAATAAATCCTGGAGCGTCTCTGGCTTCTTTTCAGGTGGTTTTGGAAAATAATTTGATATCCTAGCACTCCCCTAGTTCAGGGCTGTTAGAGTTATAAACTGGAAATGCTTCAAGAGCAAGTATTTCTTGCCTACTCAGTGATTCAGTTTCTCCAGGTGTATAAGGGTTCTGGTTTCTGATACAATACCTACTTTGGATATGTGGCTGTCCCTGTTCTTAGGAATATTATGAATTTTGTCCTCTTAAAATTTTTTGACTTTTCAGCTAAACCAACCATTGCTGGTACTTCTTGCCTTTCATACATTCTTTAACTGATTTTGTTCCCCCCCCCCATTTCTTTTTTTTTGTACTTCTCTAGTGTAGTTTAATTACTGTTTATCAGCGTTTTTTTGCTTTGAATATGCATCAGAGATGCTTATCCTTAAAGAAAAAAAAATTTCCTTGGATTTAGAAAAAAAAAAATTTTTACAAGACCTGAAAATTAGTTTCTCCTGAGTGGTTAACCCTGAAATAACATAATCACTGAATAAGGCAACAAATCCTATTAGTTTACATGTTTTCATTTAATGCTCTGGTTATTTGGTGAAACAAATCTGTAGAGGGAATTTGTGTGAGGGAAATACAAGTCAAAGCAGTTTTTTGATACCTTAGTTCATCCCCTTTATTTCTTTCTGGATATTTGTTTAAAGTAGTTCTAGAATGTAAATTAGAGATGAACGTGCTTTGATCGTAGGTGCCTAGATGAGCTGCTTCTAAATGGCTGAATTGATCAAAGTTGTGTTCACTTCACTCCCAGACAGAAAAAGCATTTATATGTAGTAGGTAGGTATTTTCTGTCAGTCTGTGACAGGGTGCTCTCACTAGTTTTATGTAAGATGTTATGACCATCAGATACTTGTCTTTACAGTCTGTCATTTTTCACTTTAAAAGGTGTGGGAGGTTTCCCCTCTGTTACACTCTTCACACTTAGCTCTATGATCCAGCCTTTCAGAACAGTTTTATCACTCTGAGACTTACCCTTTATCCATTTGGGATCCGCTGATTGTCTTTTTTTCTCTTTTGGGTCTTGATATTACAGGAATACAAACCTACCTGTCCACATCTTGCACTTCATGCCTTTAGGGCCAGTGTTCTGTATAGTCAGCTGTCATTCAAATAGTTTGTGGGTGCTGTTAGAGTTACAGTGAGACCTTCTGTACAGATTTTTGGCTAGTGCAGTAAAAGCTATGAATCAAATGATGCAATTCTTATTATATTTGTGTTTAGCATTTTGACACTATAGAACAGATTTTCAGTGGAGTGCGGGATTTTGATTTCTTTTAGAATGTTTTCATGTCTTCTGATTGGCAGTATAAGGTCATTCTGCATGGGTGCTGCCTCAAGTGTTGTCTTGAAGATCATCTGATGAGACTGTGTTTTTTAGAAGACAATTGTTCACCCTGTTCAATACAGCCCTTCCCTAACATGCTTTTGGTAAAGTGGAGAGCAGCCATGAAACTGGCTTATGCTAAGAGATTTTTTCTGTCCTGAAACAATAGGTAATGTAGAAAAACACTTCATATTCTGGGGAAAAATGTAGTAAAATAAAATGGTAGTTGTGACGTAAAATGGAAAATGTTGGTCTTAGTCTTAGTTTGTTCATTTTGAAAACTGTGAAATGACTGGAAAAAAGGGTTGTTATGAAGTAATTTACTATGGTTGAGCTTTAGGGCTGCCAAGTGTCAAAAGAAGAAAGTTCCATTACTAAAAAGATACTTGAGTGCATCTTTGGCCTTTAAGTTAATTCTAATTCAATCTTGCAAAATTGTGTTTTCCATCCAGAACAGTCTAATCCCTCACACACACACACAAAAAAAAAATGTCTAGTGAATGATACATTACCTATGTCACAGTATTTACAAGCATAGGAAAAAAGTTGTTTATCTTCACAAGCAGAAATGTGAGCTTCCTACTTTTAACCTAAACACTTTCAAACTGAAAAATAACACACTGGGCTTATTCCCAACAAAGGATATCCTCCATTTCCCATGTGCTGGCTGAGACACACAGTACCACTTATCAGATACATATAGAAGGAAAACACCAATGTGTGATGATCAGGAAACAATTTTTGATCTTCCTGTAAAACTTGTTTTAGATGTTTTCTGGTGCTGATGATGTACTAGTCCTGGTTATGAACATGTGTGAACCCTGCTTAGTGCTGTTGTGTCTGTTAGTGTACTAGGCAGCACTTCTTCAGTATTTTTTACCAGACAGCAGCACACTGACTGTAAAGTCATATGTATAGAGCACAGGAGAAAACTCTTAAAAGCAGAAGTTGTATGGAATTATACCAGGTGATTGCTCTTACCACTGAGAAAAGAATCACATGCTTTTTAGTGTTGTGACTGTTTCTCAAGCAACTGGTGGTAATGCACCTTCTGTTCTTGAGTTCTTATTTTAAGAAATATGCTTTGAGGGGGGAGTGTACTCCCCTAGTTTTAAGCCTTGAGTATGTGAAAGATATTTTTTATTTCTTAACTTGCACTTGTTCTTTCCTTTGGGCCACCTATTCTTCACTTGATTTCTGAAAATCTAGAGATGCAGTTGCCTAGCTTCAGTCAGTGAAGAGAGAGGCAGTCACAGATAATGAATATGTTAATTGCCGGATGAAGTTTTGTACTGTGCTACGTCTATCAGCATGTAATAAGAACTAAAGCATTTTAGCTTTTGAATCAGAAAAGACAAAGCATGTGAGAATTTTCTCCATGTAATAATTTTAACTCAGTCTTTATTTCATTACATTTGAAAGTACAGGATAACTGTATTGTCATCTTCTGTGTTGCACTCAGAATTGAAATATCTTGTGAGTTATGACTATTTTATGCAGAAATAGTACAAGTTACAAAGATCTAAAGATTTCCATCACAGAATACCTTAAAAGTAAATAAAACTATCATGTATGTGAAAGCTTTTGAATATTTATTTAAAAGCTGCTTTCTACTTAAAATTATTTCCTGAGTTATGCAAAATTTCTTTAGCATTATGCTCTGCAACAAAGTTGGTTTACACTGAGCTTATCTTCATTATCTGTCTGGAGGAACTGCATATTCCCAACAGCTTTTCCTTCCCTTTGTGTTGTCTGACAGTACTAGCATAAACTCAGAGAGAAGTCTTCCTCCCAGTTTTGCAAAAAGCAGTTAAGCTGCAATGGTAGGGAGTTATTAGAAACTCATACATTCCTAGATCTCTGGTAGTTTGTCAGTCATGTAAGGTAGACAAAGAGCTGGATTTGCCATTACCTTTACATGTGTAGCATTCTTCAAATTTCCCTAAAGTATAGATCATCCTCCAGTATGTTTTGGTTTAATGACTGTAAAAATATTTATGCTGTAACATCCCTTGGCATCTGGTGTGTACTGTAGGAACTCTGTTCCCAGCCACTTAAAAGCACAAGAGGCAAGATCCTACACCGTGTGACAGTTGAGGAATTTTCCTGTCCCATCAAGAGAAATTGATAAGGGGACATGCTGAGACTTGGCATTTCTAGCTTATTTTTGGTGGTTCTTACCTATTAATTTAGATTGCCATCAGGGGCTGTTGCATACTTAATAAAATCAATGCATGTGTTACTTGCGCGTATGTTAGTACTGGAAGGTTTGTCTGTTGATGGCCTATGCCCTTCATATTGCAAGAAGAATATCGTATGTGCCATTATATTTTGAGAATCAGATTTCTGAACATATTAGAACAGTTGGAAGCTGTGTAGAAGTTCTTTCCTTGTTTAAAAGGAAGGCCAAGACATTATGAAGTTTCCCACTTACCACTGCCTTGTCTGCCTCTCCTGTAGTCCCAATGGTAAATGCAAGGGAAGAACTTAGCAAGGAATTTATTCTTTTAATGTATCATGATGGGGTGGAGTTATTTGTTAGACTGTGTAAACCGTGAAGGTGGTATTGTTGTGAGGGAGATTGTGCTGGTTCAGTGACTCAGAGTCACTGGACAGTAAATTGACTACATGAAGGTTCTGATGAGTACCAGAATCTATGCAGAGGAATTGGTAAGAGCACTTAGTGAAATGAGGTAGGGAGTGGAAGGTGTGGATGTACAAAGTAGAATGTGGTTCCTGACTTACTGTCAGCAAGGCATTAGATCAGCTGATCATACCTAATCTGCTTTTTTTTTTTTTCATGGATAAAGAAAGACAATCAGCACATGTCCATAGGTAAATAAAACCAGTGAAGTGAGTCCCAGCTGAACTTACTGCACAGTATTAAGGCAGTTTACCTAGTTGCCTCTCTTTTTACAGCTGGTATGCCATAGAACCTGCTGTGTAGAATAAGGACAGACTTTTGGTAACTCTTGAATTATTTCCAGCTGATATTTTTGGGAAGATGCTTGAAGCAGGTCATGGTTGTAACACATGCTTTGAGAAGCCGCTCTCCCCTTACCTTTTGCGCTTCATTTGATTGGTTGACTTTATGTGAAAGTAGTGTGTTCTTGTACTTCAAGTTTCCATGTATCTTTCTGACTTCACCTTGTCTCAATATTTAAAAGCTGTAGGGAGCCTGATAATTAACAGATCCATAGCAGTACTGATGAAGTGTTTGTTTTATGTATGTTAGAACGTGATAGGGACATTGGTGGAGGCATCAGACTCTACTCCTAATGCCATGGCTAGTAAGTCACAGATGACTTGAGAAGTGCCCCTTTTTACTTTTGTCTTGTGAGGAAAAGAGCTACTCTGGTAATCTTATTTACAGTTTTAAGGAGTAACTTCATTTGCTTGAGGGTGTTTTTTCCCAACATGACAACTGGACTACTGTCTCCTTCAAAAGATGTCTCCTTCACCAAGAACACTCACAGTGAGAGCAGACCTGTGACTGGTTAACTGACTGTAGTACTTGTCAGACCAGAGAATATGAGATTTAAAAAAAACAAAACCAAACCACCACTATAAAGCCAAACTACTTAGAATTAGAAAAAGAAATACTTACTATCTGATAACTACTGGGGTGGAAAGATTTAGTATCTCGTTCCTAGAAGATGCATGCAAGTTCCTGCAGCAGTTTTTGTTTAACACTGGGAAGATCTTAAAAGCAATGTTTCCTTAAACTTGCTCTCTAAGGAGTAAAACCTCCAAATAGTTGATTTGGCAGCTTCCATAGCATAGTGAAAGGTAGGAAAACCAACTATTCAACCTCTCTGATTAATGAATGTGCCAAAAATGTCTGGATGTGCTGGAGTTAGGATGAGAGAAAGAGCCAATTCATTGTATAATTCAGTGGAATTTATGAGTGTGTGGGCTTAAAACCAACTGAGTGCTGTTGTCAGTAGTATGCCAGAAGGGGAGAGTCTGCTGTTTAGTCTCTCTTGGTCATGTCTCTACTGCACTGAGCTACTTGATGTCTTTAAAAGCACCAAATATACACTGTGTGATGCAGGGTGAATGAAAGCATGAAATTATGAAGAATATATGGGAAATTTGTTTGGAGTTTATTCCCCAAACCAATTTAATTTAGAGAATCAAAGAATTTTCTTCAGTCCATTAAATAGAATTATGAGATTAACAAGGCATAATTGGAGTTGATTGTAGAGCATTCATAGGAAAAATGAAGATTACAAAAGAATGATAGAATTCAAAATTACAAATTGTTTGGAGCATGTTGGTTGCTATGGGAAATGCTGTGTATGGAAATGTGGTGGACAGAAACATAAGAAGATAATGTGATCCCAAGGCTCCTTCCTAACATGAGCGGATCTCTTGGGCTGGCTGTGGTTGAAGGCCAAAAGCATGGTAACAAGAACAGAGAGCTGCAGCTTTTCTCATCTACAAGCTAGAAAAGATCCATCTGGGTTTACTTGAGTTACCAGTTGCAATTGATTTAATGTTAACTGTTAACAAGGTGCAACAAGGTGTTCTTTCTTCTCTTGACTTCTCAATGTATCTAGATGGAAACTTTTCAAAGTTACTACATATTGAGATCTGTCCAATTCTTAAAATTAGAGAACAAAACATTGAAAATAATACTCTTAAAATGAATAGTAATTAATATTTCATGTAATTGCATTAATTAAACTTGGCTATGCAATTAGGGAGCTAATTATGTTTAAAATGCAATTGTACATTTCTATCACTGCTCACACCCTGGGGATCATAATTTATTTTTTTTACCTCCCTCATTAGACCTTCTGTAATCTTTCTCCTGTTAAATGGTGTGATTGAAACTGTGGGTATGCATGCATAGATGTGCATTTGCTTTCTCCAGCAATTATATCCTGTTAAAGGTTTTAAATGCTTCATATTGTGCAATTTCATTAAAAAACAAACAAAATTAAGATTTTATGGTTACTATTTGTCTTCTCCAAAGAATTCTTTTTTGTCCTATAGGTGAATATGTATGTGAAGTCTGTGTTTAGTTTCAAGAAATGATAGTCTAGAAAATAATCTCTCCTTGTTGAAGTGCTTTAAGTTTTATTTTTGGTTTTGTTTTTTTAATGGGAAAAGAGGAATGGATGAGCCACCTTGGATTGTGAAGTCAAGGCCCATCTTATCACAAGCACTCAGATTGCATAATGTTTTTCTTGAATATTTCAGACTTCATCTGAAATTAGTTGCTGGTTGTTCCCCATTATCTCCACTTAAAAAAGCTGTTAAGAGTCACACTCCTCTGATGCTTAGCTCAGCTCTAGTTTATAGAGTCTCTGTGATGTATTCATTCTTGTGCAATCATTACTGATTCAGAAATCCCCCTTGCTGTCTTTCACAGTCCTTGCTACAGTTTGCATTCACATGTACTGGAATGCAAATGGAATGTACCACCAACTCATTAATAATTTTACACAATACACTGTACCTAAAGATCTGTTGAAGACCTTAAATATGTGTTATTTTTGTTGTAATCACCATTATTCAGATAATATGGCAGTGAATTATTTAGTTAGTACATTTTTGCTACTTAGTATTGGTCCTAGTCAAAATGTGTAGAAGGTACCACAACACATAGGTTTTTGACAAAAGGTTTTACTTCTAAAATACAAAAGAATAGTGATAGGATGTATTTTCATGCTTTTTTGTTACTAGCTCTATCACTATGGTGTGGCATGATATGGCCTTACAGAGTTAATTTTTGTGAAACTGAAATTTTTCTGAATGTCATGCAGCCACAGCAAATAATGCCTCTGCTTTCCAAAACCTCTGGAACTGTGTGGTTAAATGATGTCCACTTGCATTAAGTCTTCTAGAGGAAATTCGGACTGTCTAAACTTTCCAAATTCTACTGAATAATTTTCAAATCCGATTAATGCTGTCTGTGAGCATTTTGCGTATTTTTGATAGCTAAAATTAACCAGTGAAGATTGGGAGGGTTGAGTCTTACTATATTTTGACATCTTGTTTATTGCTGAAGAGTTTATCATTGCCTTGTTTGAAAACTTCCAGGAACTTATTGTTTAACATCCAGAAAAACAGATTTTGGAACCTGTTTTTACTCCCTGAGAAGAAAAGAACAACTGTTCTTTCACTCCTGTAGAATTGGTCTCAGAAACTTTCAAACAGATACTTAAAAAAACTTGTCTGGATGTGCATTCATAGTAGTTTAATTTAAATCTCTTGAGATCTGACTGTGGAAGCTTTTACACATCCTGGGCTGCTTTTAAGTTGTTGAACATGTTTAGTACTAGTTAGGATTAGGGCAGGTTTTTGTGGCTCTTAGAGCTTTGCAGAGCTGGTTGTCAAACTCTTGAGTGGTGATTAAAAGTGTGGTGTTTCAAATGGAAGATAAGGAACGTCTGTTGTGGGCTGGGAATAATACCTATGGTGTTCTAGGGTTCATTAATTTTAGGAGAATTACAGACCAATGACAGGATGATATTTTCTACAGAAGTACTCAGGAATTAAGCATGGCCAGAAGAACATCGTGTACCATGTAAGACTTGTGGTGCCACAAGATTACAAAGTCAAACATCTTGTGAATAGAACATAAAGAGCTGTGATTTTTGAAGTTATTTGACAATATTTTAAAAACATTTTTATGTGAACATTTTTCTCTTCTATTTCTTGGACAGTTTGGTCTTGGACTTGTTGTCTCTGCTCAGCTGCATGCTAGATGACTCATCATATTTTGTGTTTTCTGTGTGTAAAGTAGAGAAGTATTCTAATGTGTGTAGGAATAATTTGGTATCACAATACGAATAATTATTAAGTCCACATTTGTACTTCCTATGGCTTGGAATAAGATGAAAGGCAGGGGTGAGGTGTCTGCATTACCATTGTAGTGGTAAGTTTTGCTGTGGGGATGAGGGCACTGGTGTGACCCGTCTGTCACTCTGCCTTGCAGTGTGGTGGGACACTGAGGGACAGCTGTGCTGTGGTCACCTCCTGGGTGCTATTTCCACTTGGTGAAGGAGGAAGGCTCTGGGAGGGGAGCAGAGCACAGAGCACCCCCTCACTCACTGCCAGCTGAGCCCTGCTGGTGGGTGAGGCTCCTCTCTTGATGGGCAAAAACATTTTCAAAGCCATCTTACTGACTTTCAGTAGCAGCTGGCAGAAATTGTCTCTAGAAGTGGTTATCCTACAGAAAGCAGAATAATAATGAAAACAGGAAAAAATATTAATTTGATCACTGTTGGTGCTCATGTCTGGTTTTCCTGTGCTAAAAAGTATTTGGATAAAAGCCGAGCATAGATGTGCACTCATTTAATAATGATTTTCCCATTGGCTGTGTGCAACTTTTCTAAAACTCGCAGAAGAACCTGTTTGGTATATAACGAATATTGTAAAAATTATATCTACCACTTAAGTTGCATGCAGTTACCTACCTCATAACATTTTCTTATTTGGGCTGTGAATTTCAGTGCATTTTTCTCTGTGAGGTGTGGTAGATTTGTACCGTTTCTCTCCAAATTGGCAAGTATATTACTTGACTTACGCAAACTCCACAGCTTTGTTTTGTTCTGGTGGCTTTAACAGGACTGCAGCCCAGGCTGATGTGGTGCCAGTGCTGGGTGACAGCAGCTCCAAGGGGTTCCACTTGTGTTGCAATGTGGCCCCTATATGGAAAGTCACAAACTGGGGAAGACAGGCCACTTTCACTTCTCCCACCTTGTCCCTGGAGGCCCAGTGCAGACCAACCCTGTCAATTGCTGCTGTTGTACCTGGGCACAGGAATGGTGGAGCCCTGGAACCTGGCATTCTGGAGTGTTTTTAGCATCCTCACGGGACGGCTGTTGTTTGACCATGGACCATTAAATTCTGCAGTGAAAAATGCAGTAGCAGTTAAATTGTGTGAAGGATTACTATTGCAAAAGAAGGGCATTTCTTATTTATGGTCTTGTCATTGTGGCTGATATTGTTTGCTGTTTCTATTTTTGAATTTCTTCCTAAGCTTTAAAAAAATGTTTCATTTTAGTGCATGAAGCAGAGCTCCTAAGTTGTCCTAGAATAGGTAGGCAAGTGGTTTCAGCAGGGTGGGAGAAGGGGAAATAGGGTAATAAACATACACAGACATCTCTGTAGGGTTTTCCCTTCTGTCAGTTAATATGTGAAATTTTAATAATGGTTGGACTTTGTATTTTTTCCTGGTATTCTGCCACCACTTTTTTCCATTAGTTATCTCATTTCCCCCACTTTGTTTTCTATGATCTGATCATCCAATTCACTCCACAGATGATTGTGAATACTCAGTTTTTTTGCTTCATGTGTTTGATGGCACAGATTGTGCCCCATGAAAGGTTTTACTCTCAGTAAACTCTCTGCATACAGGAGAGAATATTGTTCTTAAATTTTATTACAAGAGAAGTTTTGTTTAGTTAGTAAGCAGCCTGGGAGGTTTTTGTTAGTAATAAAGAGAAACTGCTTCATCTAAAAATTGTAGGTAAACTTAAGGTTCTTCCACACCAGTCATGCTTTGAGGTCTGGTAATGAGGCACAGATAACTGATTTCTTAAATGGCAGGAAGACATTTAATAGATCTAGACTGCTTTCTTTTTAATAGTAAGGCTTGGCATTTAAATAAGTGGGTTGGGGGGGAAATAAAAAAGTAAAATCTGAATGGAGACAAGATGGAGACAAAAGCTTGTGGAATGTTGGCTAGAAGTCAGTCTGAATGTTATATATATCATTTATTCCTGGAGCAGACATGGGGATTTTGGTCAATTAAGTAGGTAAAATGTTTCTTGTTAGTGACATCTTGAGTATTTTTTTGGAAGCACTTGGTAATTGGAATGAAATATGCAGCATGGTAAAGAAAGTGCACTTTTCATTTGGCATGTAATGGTTCTCAGCTAGAGCTGAGATCTTAGGAAGATAAATCGTATTTAATACAGAGACAATAGTGGGCTAGAATAAAATATTCTCTGGAGTGTTACAGGCAAGAATGTGCTACATAGAATGTTATGGTCTAGAACACAATTTTACAGGGTTTTTTGTGTGTCGCTGTCTTCAAAAGAAAACTTCTGAATTAGAAGGAACACACTTTTTACATGAACAGCATTATCTCATACTGTTAATCACCAATCACATTAAAACAAACTATGTATATGTTAAATAAATAAAATCACTTCTAGTTGTTTCAATGATTGAATGGGATCTTAAAATGTTGTTGTATCACAAGCATTCATATGGTTGACTGGAGTTTATAACATGAATTTTTAGCAAACAAATCAGAAACCTCATTAAAAGTCCAACTGTGGGATTTAACTGGTCACTTAACATTCTAAAATGTCAGCTCATTTACTCTAGAGAGAAATGCACTGTTAGATTTTTCCATGCAGCTAACTCAGCCTACTAAAATAAGACTTCTCGAACAGCTGAGTGTGGCTGTATGAGTCAAGATGGAAAGGCATCTCAATCAGAACTGCGGGAGGGAAAAGTAAAGGGAGCTGATTTTTAACTTAGGGAATTGGAGTAAACTTATATGGAAAAATACATTGATAGTACTACCTAATATTGTGCAAAGAAATCCTTTGCCTTATCATGGAAATACGCAAGTATTCTTAATATTTCCTATTATCTGTTTAATTGTGTTCTCTAAGTGCTGTGGGATTAATTTGTTTGTAGCACAGTAGCCAAGAGCCTTATTGTGGGCTTTTTCTGTAAGAAAATGCAATGTTATAACTTTCTGTAATATCCACAGGTTTTAGGACCTGCCCCAAAATGGTGTTCCTTCTTGGACAACTTGACTGAGGAACTGGAAGAGAATCCAGAAAGCACTGTTTATGATGATTACAAATTTGTTACCAGAAAAGACCTTGAAAATTTAGGTAAAACAGTTGTACACGCTATTTGGCTGACTTCTTTGTTCAGTTTTTGAACATTTACACATCTGATTTTTGTAATTTCAGTGTGGTGTATGAGGACTGGTAGAAATTCACTGACAGTAGTTTTCTCTTGTTTTCTTTGTTATTAATATTCCAGAGTGATGGCTCTAAGTTCTTTGGTTCCCAGCCAGTATAACACAAGACACTTACGTTTCTCAGATTTTTATCTCAAGAAGGTGATTGGTATTTGCTGATGTAATACATCTGGGAATCTGCTGTGCTTTCATATGCCACATGGAAGGCATAGGAAGAGAAGCTGGTTTAGTAGTCGAAATATTTTTGAAGTGCTGAAATAGAATTTGGAACTTGCAGCCAAAGGCTCCCCTATTTGAATGTAGTAATTTTCAGAAAATACAAATCATTCTAGGGCTAATAGTTTCAAGAAATTGAAATACTGAAAATTATATAGCAGAGAAGGTAAGCAACCTTGTCCTGAGGCAGTTAGTTCTTTTTCTGTCCATTACATGATTTGATTGCAATGTTTTGCTCCGGTTTACTTAATTTACCTCTGACTGTGAGTGTTGGGTTTGGCGCAGGGCAAAACATTTTAATTAAAAAATCTCTCTATCACACTAAAAAAGGGATTATCAAACACCTATGGACTTTCAAAAAGTCCTTTGGAATTCTTTGTGAAGTTCTATAGAACATCGTGCATGTGGGCATTTTTTAAAAGTGCTCAGTAATGTGTATTATGACAAGAAAACTGGATCTGGTTGCTCTCAAGAAGCCTAAAATTTTTTGCTGGCCAAAGCGATTCTTATTGCCAGTTTTACTTAGTCTTGATGTCATGATTGTGGCTGTTAGATTGATATTTTGCATTGGCAGTGTTTGTTTGTCTTAAGGAAGTGAAGTGGCTGGCTTGGAATAGAAGTTCTTTATATATGAAAGCTCTTTGAAATTCTCTGGAACTTTTTTCCTAGGCCTTGCTCATCTCATTGGATCATCATTGCTCAGAGCATATATGCATGGCTTCTTCATGGACATAAGACTTTATCATAAGGTAACTAAGGCTGAATCTTGTCAATTTTTATTCTTAACAATAAAATATATGTGCTCTGGGTTTTCTTTGTCTTTTTGTGGTTTTTTGTTTTGTCTGGAGTTTTTTTTCCGTCCAGATAATGGACTGTGTCCTGTATTAATGGTATTTTCTTTTTACTTCCTCCTGCTTGTTCAAAGGCAAAAATGATGGCCAACCCCTTTGCCTATGAAGAATATAGAAGAGAGAAAATAAGGCAAAAGATAGAAGAAACTCGTGCACAGAGAGTTCAATTGAAGGTAAATCCTAGAAATAAATAGTATACTTTGGGAAAAACTGTTCATAAAGAGTAATATATTCCTAAGTGTATCTTAGAGATGTAGTGACTTAGGATTTAAATCTGTTTATCATTGGATACACAGAGTAATTTATAGAACTTCTTGAATGGAAACATAAAATTCCCATGTGTGTCATTTTGAAATGCTGATACCGAACTAAAAGAGCAGGTCTCATCTCATTTGGCACTTGAGCAAATAATCCACTGGTAAAACTTTGCATTTTATACTTCTCTCATTAAATTACTTAAGCCACTGAAACATGATACTCTGGAAAGAGATACATGAAAATTTTATTGTGTTTATAACTAATAACTTTCTAGATTGGATCTGTTCAACATAAAAGGAGAAAGAGTTGCTTTTAAAGTTCTAAAGCTGATGCATTAGAAGTTAAAAATAATATACCAGTTCTTAAATCTTCTCTAAGTGCAGTTGCTTTACTAATACCTAGAAATATTTGGAACCAGTCAAGGGACTTTTCTGCAACAGTTGTAAGAATGTAAAGCATGTAGGTTGCATGTGTAAAAGGCTAATTTATGAATTGCTTTCCTCTTTTTAGAAACTCCCAAAAGTTAATAAAGAACTTGCACTCAAACTGATTGAAGAAGAAGGAGAAGAGCAACAGTTTAGTAAAAAAAGAAAACAAAAGGTGAGCTCTTGTTTTGCTGAATTCTCTAGCTGGGAGAACAGAATTAGCAATGCTTACAGGATTCATGTTTTTTTGTTGTTATTGCTGTTTGGCCAAAGAGATTCAATATACCATTGGTTCTGTTTCTTATAAACAACTTACTCTGGTAGGTGGCTTTAAGATGTATTTCACTATAGCTGCAGCACAAAAAAGACCGTATAGTAACTTGAAACTAAAAAGGATTACATACTCACTGTGAAGGTAATATGGGTTTCACAGGACTCCAAAAGCTGGTTAATGCAGCCTCAATACCACAGCTCTTCAAACAAGACCTGTTGTTTGTATTTGTTTTTGGTATTTTGGTGGTGACCATGACAGGATAGATGTTGTCTATAAAATTTAAGATACAATTGCCTTTTTTTGTGTATACAGTTAAATATATTGTATAGAATAGCCAAAATAGGTCTGCTTTTATGCAACAGGAGTTCTTCTGGGTGTTAAAAGTAATCCATTACTCTGCTATGAGAAGTTTTTAATTGAAGAAATGGGTAAATGTTAATATCTAGTGGGGGGTGGCTTTTTATAGGTAGCACTTCATAGGTGCTCATTCTCACAGGAATATAGCATTCATGACAGGCAGACACTAGCTGCATGTGATAAATAATGAAATCTTATGTGTTGAGGTTAGTAGGAAAGATGAACTACTAAAAAGATAGGTGGTGGTGAAACTTAAATGAGAGTTCAGTAGATGGGGACTGATTTGTCTTGGAGTACACAGAGATAGTGTTATTAAGTGGACTAAATAGAGTGTATATAAAAGTGTACATAGAGGTTATTTTTCTGGAACAGTATTAGAGTCCTATGACAAGCAATTTATTTTAGGCTTTGGGATTTAATATTTTGCTGTGGTTGAAAGTTACACGTTTGCACTGGTTTTATGTTTGAAATTTACTCTTCTTGTTTTCTGTATTCTTAGTTCCACCCTCCTTTTCTTCAGTAACAATGAAAGCCTAATGCAGTGGTGGGATTAATATGCTGGTATAAGTTGAGCAGTGTTAAACATCAACATTTTCTATTAAAAAGCTATGTATGCAATGATTTTAAAATGACCGTAACTGGTCTTCTCATAAGATGAATTAGTAGCTTGAACTGTTCTGAATTCACCAGTAGCATAATTTACACTGAGTTCATTTTACTTTGACATGAATTAAACTGCCTTTTCCATTCTGTATGTGAAAGTAGTGAAGAAAAAGTGTTATAATATGTATAACAACATTTCCTCTTAAGTATTTACAATAAAATAATAGTAGCATTACATAAGGACATGTACCCTTATAATTTGTTTTACATGTTGTAGACTCATCCCCATCAGGCAGTATATTTGCCTTGCAGGTACTGCTGATTAGTCAGTAGAAATCAAATGTCTCCAGACTAGCTGGCTGAATGTATGAGAAACATTTATTTGAAAATATTAGTAATTGTGTATTTAAAGTGTCTGTACTGTGCATTAAAAAACTCTTGCTTACAGGTAGCTTAAAACAATCTTTGTTAGAGTACAATAAGCATAAATCTTGATTTTTATTTGACCTGGAAGGATAAAGCAACTGGCATTTCATATGCTGGTTATTAATTTTGTTTAATTAAGAAAAAGTGTTACTTATTTTGTTAATGTCTGTTTCAGAATTGTCTAACTTGCTCATGCTTTGTTTCTGTTCCAGAATCTGCCCAGCCTTCTCAAAGATGATCGTTTTAAGGTCATGTTTGAGAATCCAGATTTCCAGGTGGATGAGCAGAGTGAAGAATTTAGACTACTTAACCCACTTGTTTCTAAAATAAGTGAGAAAAGAAAGAGGAAGCTAAAGATCTTAGAAGAACTGGAAGCACAAGG
The DNA here is from genome assembly GCF_017590055.1 of Onychostruthus taczanowskii. Taxonomy (NCBI): domain Eukaryota; kingdom Metazoa; phylum Chordata; class Aves; order Passeriformes; family Passeridae; genus Onychostruthus; species Onychostruthus taczanowskii. The sequence goes on from NW_024497629.1 coordinate 8,578,220, forward strand.
ACAGGTAAAATATTTTTCATTTGGGTTAAGAAAGCCTATGGAGTTTTCTTTTCCTCTCTTTCAAGCTTTCAGACTTCTCAGCCAGGAAGATGGAGGCAATGCAAGAATGTCTTATCAGCTACAATAATTAATTGTAATTTATAATTTTAATCTAGTTTTTAGAAGTAATACTGGTTTTACACAAATACAGGTTTGAAAAACATAAAATATGTAGATGGTAACAACTCTGTAATATATTTTCATCTTATTTGCTGTTACTGCTTTTGTTCAAAAGTTGTAGTTCTCTTCAGGTCTATCTGTGTAAAAGCTGTCAGTACTCTAATTGCAGGAATGATTTGGAAAGAAAATTAGTTGATGGTTTCTTATTTTATACTATTTTTGTCTGCAGGAAGAGGAGGAAGAACCAGAAGGAAAAGCAAGTGATGCAGAAAGTTCTGAGAGTTCAGATGATGAAAAAGGCTGGGTTGAAGAGGTCAGGAAACAGCGCAAGCTTTTACGCCAAGAGGAAAAACTAAAGCGGCAGGAAAGGCTCAAGGAGGATCAGCAAACATTACTAAAACCTCAGTTTTTTGAGATTAAAGAAGGAGAGGAATTCAGAAGCTTCAAAGACTCTGCCAAAAAACAAAAATTAATGAAGTAAGACGAATGTTCCTATTTTAATAGGTGGGGGTGGATGATTCTCAAGTATTTCCCTACAGTGCAGGCCTGCAGTGTTTTGACTTGGAAGCACTTGCTAGTAAAGCTGCATTTGGTGATCCAAGGGTATAACTTAAGGTGACATAGTCACTGAATGCCTTGTTTTATAGATAAACAAATACACTGTTTAAAGTAGGACAGAGACAGAACGCAAATGAAATGAGTAAGATACTACTGAGTCAGATTGGGGGATCCATTACTCAGTGTTACTGAAGTGCTGTTCTACAGTGACAGTGATGTCTTGTGAGACTGGTTATTTTTCTCCACCAGTGTCAGTATGAAGTTAAGAGACTGGATGATTTTAATCTGACTATCCAAAAGGGTTTAGAATGCTACATGTGTAGTCACTGTTTTGGGAGTAGAATCAAGGTGGGTCAACATGGTAAAAGAAACATTGTTTTGTTTGGGTATTTTTATGGCATCTAGAAATTTTCAAAATCTACACTGTCCTGATAATGTCAGGACTTACTATTTCTGTTTTTCATTTTGCAATACAAAATACCAGGCTAGGAGGGTGTTTGTTAAATGTAGGTTTTTGGTTTGGTTTGGTTCTTTCATTTCCTTAAATTGATGATCATCTGAAATAATGGGTTCATAGATAAGCATGTCGAACTAAAGAAAGAGCACATTAAATTAAAGGACTTGGCTTTGAGGTGCTCTGTGACTGAAAATCTCATTGATTTAGTTTTTTCCAGAGGTGAGTTGAGCCCTTCAGAAGATGAGATTTAATAGCATTTTATTGCTTGGAGCACAGACACTCATTAAACCTTTCAAGACAGCTGCTTCAAAGTTCTTGCAGCACAGCTGGTGCAGAGCAGAATTTTGATTAATGTTGGAAATGGGTTGTTGAGCTAGATGGATCTCATAATAAACATTTTGGTTTTATATAGAATGAAATTATACAGTCAAAGAAAAAGTGAATAATACACTGGGGCAGTTTCTTGACGTCACTAATGACTACTCTGCAATCTAGTTGTTTTATGATGAGAATTTCTAGGAGACACATAAGAAACACTTGATAAAAATTCAACCTTTTAACTAGAATGATCATGTAATATGGATTTTTAAGGATTAGCATGACACCATAGTGTTCCTATGGTAGTCAGATGGTCTATGATTTCCATTTCCATGTTGTACCTGTAAGACCTCTTTTAAGTAGAAATAGTGGTATTTTATAAATTTTATTTATATAAATATTTAAATATTTTAAAGTATAAATAGTGGTATTTTATAAATAGGGATTTATAGCAGTTCAGCAAAACTGATTGCCATGTTTTCCTTAGCTGTTTTTTTTATCAGCAAGTAATTTCACATGGATTTTTCTTTGTTCTTTTTATTGTATATACCCGCTTACTCTGAACTTTTAGTTTCCTTAGATGTTTCCATTAACTTTCTTCTGATTATTTTTCTTTTTTTCTTTGTTCCAGAAGATGAAGTAACTTGTTAATTTTGTCAGTTTTTCTTCTTTGTCAGGAGAAAATCTACTCTGGGTACTCTGACAAAGTATTATAGGTTAAAAATAATTTTTTTACAATGTGATTAGGTTTATAGTGATATTAGCTGCAGCTTGGAAGGAGCCTGAAACACTGGTCAAATGGCACTGTATTCTCAGTGCAAGTGAAATATTTCATTAAAAGGCTGTATGGCTGCAGACTACTCATATGCTGTTCTTTTGCACAAATTCAGCTGCGGAGCTCTAAAGAAAATTCTCAAGGACATTCAATTTGAAGCATAAAGATGTAATTTTGTTCAAAATATGGAAGGCTCAAATGTGAAAAACAGTGTGGAAATTCAAGTAAATAAGCCAAGATAGTTGTAAGGAAGAGAAACATTTAGAAAAAAATAATGCAGTGTGACACAGCACAAAGTAAATTCTTTCATCTGGGTTTAAGGGAGAGAAATAATTTCTTCACCCCAGGAAAAGCAAAAGCAAATACCACAGATCTGTCCTGTAGATGAAGGAATATCTGTGATGACATAAACCATTAAAAGACTTTTAACAGACTGCTTGTAAAGAAAGGAGAATCTGTGTTAAGATTTGCTGCTAATAGATACCTTCTCTGGTAGATGCACAGATAGGATATAATGTAAAATGTAAAAAAAAAAAAAGCAGAGGAATTTGAGGACAGAATAGGATGACCAAAAAAAAATGTGGTAGCATAACTTCCTTTGTTTTCTGAGTTGCTGTCATTGAATTGACTTACATGGAGTTTTTTTATCTTTGTCTAAGCAATTAGCTCTGTACTCACTGATCCCCTTTGTGTTCGTCCAAGCATTGTTCTCAGTATGGAGTTTGGTGTTCATCAAATTCTTAGAAGAAATTTAAAAATCAACAGCATATCTGTTTCATATAATGCATATCTGATACCATTTTGTAGTCATAATGATTTAGCCTGTGTTGTGAGCTAACTTGTTTGGTTTGGTTAGGAAGCATTTTTACATATTAGAATTTTATGAAGAAAATAAATATGTTTTGTGCTGGCCTCATTCAGTGATAAGTAGTCAGCATAAGAGTAATTAATTGAAGTAGCATACTGAAAACTGGAAATACTGTAGTGGCATGTACAATCTGGTGAAGCTGGCATGTTTGTCTTTGATTTCTTATATCCAAGTTACAGGATGATGGTCTGTGACCAATATAATTAAGTACCTTAATACCTTCACTATGCATTTAATGGCTAGATGTTCTTTTTCTCTCTAATCATATAATGTTCTACCTGAGGAAACAGTTTATGACTTATATAAAACTGGGTGTTTCTTTTGACATGTTCCTGACTCAGCATGGCTCCAAGCCCAACTTTCAAAGCAGTGATGCGTACTATAAATTTCTTTCTAGACCGACAGTCTACACATTTTTCCATGCAGGAAAGCTGCAGAATTTACTTGTGGTTCTATAAAACACCTTGTTTCAAATCCATCTATGTTTAATTTTCCCCTTTTGTACTCTTACTCAACAAACCTGCAAATCCTTGCTTTCTTTCCCTACAACGTAAGTTTCCTACCTAGTAACTTGAAAGGGAACCATAAAAGGAAAGGATTTGTGTTCTAAGTGTTCTTTTGATATACTTGATGTCACTTCAAAGAGTATGTTACTGAAGTTAAAACATGTCAAAATCAAAAACGATAGTCATATTTTATAAAAGGTATGACAGTTAATGTATGTGTCTTCAGAGGTGGCCAAGAAAGCCAACAAAAGCATATGATATTCCTTAGTATTGCTAAAGAGATATTCCTGTTTTATAACAGGAGAAGTCCTGAGAGACTGTTCTTTTATAATGAGGAAGAAAAAATTGCATGGGTAATTTTTTGGTTGGCTTTTACATTAGGGCAGGGGAATTCGCTTGCCATAATGCTCTGAATGTATCCCTTGAATTAATTTGTTGAGGAAGATGTAAAAAAAGCCAACCAAAACAAAAACCCCAGCTGTTGTTTGTGTATCAGTATGTACAATTCACTATCACTTGAGGTCTGCACGATTTCAGATCAATAGAGCCATAGCTATGTTTTGTTCTGTAAGATTACAACCCCACAGCATGCTGCTAGTATCTACTCATTTTAATTTTTGTCCTGACTGAAGCAGTGTCTAGGCAGTCATGCTAAATAATTGCTGGGTAGTAGCCATATTTCTCCAGTTCACTTTCAAAGGGGAGAAAATGGGACTTGAATGTAGAAATCCCACCACAATGTTGGTGACTGATCTTCTGCCACAGTTAGCTCTAAGGCTTAGCTTGTCTTTCCGATTCACACAGATGGAACAAGTTTTTACATGTACTCTATGAAAAATATACTACAGAAAAAAATACAAAGTACCTAGTCATGAGAAATAAAGTAGTTCTTGACAGTAATTTTTCATTGTTAATCTGAAAAGTCTTTGTTACATAAAATGGCTCATTAAACAAAATTCAGTGGACTTCAGAGACTTCATGCATAGGCCCCAGCCATGAATTCTTCATACACAGTAAATGCTGTTGACTTTGGTGGCTGCTATTTTTTTATATATAATCTCTATTTTTATGATTATTTATTTTCCACTTTAAAAAATGTACAGAAAATGTCTCTTGGCCCTTTTCAGAGAGAGCTAATGAGGTACTAATAGTATCTCAAATTGCAGAAACTAATTTTGTTTGCAGTAAGGGGAATGTTTTCTAAGCACATGCAGAGTGTGTGATCGTACAAGCAGTGTCATATTCTCAGAGGGTGCTACTTAACTCAAAGGACCTACATTATAGGAGAAGGATGAGCCATGTAAGGACTCCCAGGTGCCTTTAGGGAGGCTGGCTGAAGGCAGCGCTGTCCCTGCCTGCCTCCCCCCGAGCTGGAGGCTGTGTGGGAACAAAGCATTTTGTACTCCTCAGCTGTCCCACTTTACAGCCCGCCTTAACTGAAGTTGGCAACCATGATACTAAATACCAGCTCACAACTGGGGCACATCCCCCTGACTCGTTCTTGCAGGGCATTGACTTCAGCGGAGAGCTGCAGATGGTCAGTTCTGTCACAGCACCTGCTCCCTTGTCCACAGAAATGCTGGAGCTGGGTGCCTCAGGGAGAGGCTCTGCACCAGTTTGCTTACAGAGCCTCGGTGATAAGCACTGGGCCTGAAGGCATCTGCTTCTGTGCAGCTCTTGTCTGGGCCCAGGGTCTGGCTTTGTCACTTTCTCTTGTTTATGTTGTTCTTTTAGTCAGTAAACTACTCAGACTGTTGTGGGCACAGTGTCCAAACAGGCATTTGGGCTTGGATTAAGAAGTGAAGTGATTCGTTCAGAGATTAATTCATTCGGGTGTATAGTTAAGCTTACTTCCTTCCTTCAAAAGTGTCTCCTATTCAGAAATTATAAGATTTCAAGAAAAATGAATATATCTAGCATTACTTTTTTCATTTGTGCAGTTTAATATCACCAACTTTTTTCATATTTCAGAGAAAACTATAGCAATAGAAGGGTGTAGTTTCTTTCTTGACTAGAATCATGTTAATTTTTAGCAGCAAAAGCAATGAACTTTACATAAATTTTAAAAGTGTTTCTACTGAAAGCAGTGTCTGGAGGGAATTATTTGAATTTATCTTTCTTTCTGTTTCCTGAATGTTTATTTTTTATTTATGACATTTCAGGGTTTCAGAGAAATTGAGATTGAGTTCTGACTGCATTATCAACTTTTATTTAAAAGATAACTAAAAGATGGCAAAAATAGGGACTAATGTTAATTTTTCTCTGCAGGAAAACTCTTGAAGATCGTTTAAAGCTTGAAGAAAAACTTGGCACACTCAATGTGTCTGATACCACAGTAGGCAGCAAACAGGCAACATTCAAATTAAAGAAGGTGAGATATATATATATATAAAATTTTTAAGATAATGCACAAGTAACTTTAGTTTTTGCATGAAAGAACAGGAACTTAAAACCGTCGAGCAAATGTCCCTCTTCATTTCTTTATAAGCTGCCAACTCTCCAGGTTCTTGCCAAGAGAATGAAAGCCTCCGGTACTACTCTGTGTTTATCCCGTATAACTCAGGCAACACTCATAAAATCTTGTGTTCTGGTGGAAAATAATGGCTTGCATCTTTTAATAGTTTATTTGCAGAGGTACTACCAGAAGTTTGTGGCCTTGCCTGACTTCAGTGCCAGCACTGATCAGATCTCAGCCTGCAGATCCAAATGCAACTTAGGGTGCTGCAATTTAGGCTTCCTCTTGGTTCAGTATGTTGAGAGGTCTCAGCATGATAGAAGCCGAGCTCCAAACCACCTTTATTATTGACCTTATGTGACACAGGTCACAGGAATGAGCTCTGGTTGTCAAATTCCATATGGAGTGTGCAGTTGAACTGCTGCCTATTTACCTTTCCCAAGAGTTTTGATTTTCCATTCTAAAGGATTTTGTAGATTGCATACAGGTGATTGCTTTATAGTGTGGGGACAGTTAAATAAATGCCTGTGTGCATCTGCTACTGTTGCAGTACACTTAGGTATGTTTGTACTAGAAAATCGCTTAAGAACTGAAGAGAGGATCTAATTTAAAAGCTGAAGACCCATATGAATTGATAATTGACCTGACAAACTTTACTTTGATGAAAATTGGTAAACATCTTTGCTATAATACATTTTTTCTTACCACTGTTCTCACTGGTAAAACACAAAAATGGCTAAGTAGTTATTTAATTGTCACAATGGATATGCCTGAAGAAAAAAAACCAAACCACCATAGTTATTGACTGCTTCTACCTTACTTAGTTTACTGATTATTGTCTGTTTGCAGATGTCCTTTTTCATCTATTTTTGATTCCTATGTTGCTGGAATTTAATATGTGGTGACTGTGGAATAGGTTGCAAATTCCTGTGCAGGGCCATGTAGGGTAATGGCAATTTTACCAACTCTGTAACTGATGATGTCTTGTAGCTTATTAAATGGGCTTTGCAGGGCTTCAAAGCACAGGGTTTTTTACAGTAGCATTAACTTACAAAGTGCAAAGCCACAAGGTTTCTTGCAGTTGGTGGTGCAGTCTGAAGTGTTACCTTTTACTGACAGAGAGCAAGGTAGACAGACCTTGCAGGAAGAAGACTGACACAGCAGTGGTTTGGAATGCCAAATTTACTTGGTTCCATCAGATAAGATACAGTTTTGAGGGTTTTCTTCAATTATGGTGCTTCTAACACGTATGGATTTTCTTTTCCTGACTTTTTACTGATACAGCTTTGAAATATGTACACGGTTGTCGTCTGCATTAAAACGGTTTTTAAAAATCTAATTTAAAGAAAAATAATGCATCTGCAGTGGAGATATTTTCTCCTATCAAGAGAATAACAAAGTAAGACTTAACAAGTCTTCTCTTAAATAAACAGACTTTGTGTATATCTTCTGAAGTCCCAAGGAATGAACCAGGGAGAGCTAGGAGGACATCACTCTATGCAGTCTTGGCACTCCTTTTCAGAGGATGAAGAGTTAGAGTTAACAAGCCAAAAAAGGGATTTTAATTTCATTTGAAAGACTAACTTTTGCTTTGTGATGCCCTTTCCTCAAAGGGCAGACATATTTAGGAGCAGGTGGAAAGATTTAGTAGGGGAGAGAATTGTCCTTCCATAGGGTTGGTGTCACTTCAACTCCTAAGTCAGTGGAACTGAGGCTGAACTTGGCTCCTGCAGGTGTGGTATGTTGGCAGCTCCTGAGGCTCAGCTACCACTGACAGATCCAGTGATTAAACTGTTTGTCATTGATATTTCACAGTTTAGTTTTCAGGGAATTGGAATATGGTTCCTACAATGTGGCAGCTTATTTTTCAATTTCAATGTGCTTTATCATAGCAAATAGATCTAACAAAATAGCAGGATTGCTAAAATACTGAAGTACTTATATTGCTGGTACAGTATGGAAGACATTTAAAAACCCCAAACCTTAAAATTTCTGATGCAGATCAAGGTAATTCAGTTTAAGTACACTATGAGTAACTGTCAACATGAACTTAAGTAAGATTCATCAAGACTTTCAGAAGAGGTCTGGAGACAGGAACAAACTACCTGTATTTTCAAATAGTAGGTTTCTTGTTGCTCTACTTGCACTGAAAATGGGAATTCATAAATTTCATCGAAGTCTAAAAACCAGTAGCTTTTTCTGCCTCGATACCAGTATGGGCTGATTGCTGTATTTGGTAAACTGGTTTGTATCTCGCCTCAGCCAAAATGCTGTCCATGCAAGCAAACCTCTAGCTCAGTTTAAATGGTGTGTGAATGGGAGACTGGGAGATGAGCTGACATGAATGCTCTTGGTTGCAGTATGAGGTGCAGTGGGGATGCAGCTGCATCCACAGTGGTAACTCTGTCACACTCTCAGTGCAGTTATCCTCGGCTGCTTGAAATTGCTCGAGTTGCTGGAGTACTTTTTGACATGGACAGTTGCCTGAGCTTGGCTACTTCAGGTCTGCTAGTTACAGTTTATGCACAGTTTAAAGACAAGCTTTAGTCTTCCAAAGAAAGTAATAGTTTGTGGCTGTAAGAACCATTTCATCTACATGGTACATCAAAACATCTTCCAGCAGGTTTTTTATTAAGGGAAGAAACATTAATAGATCATGATCCACAGGAGCAGAGATTTAGAATTACTTTCATACAGAAAGTCCTTCTAGAATTGCATACAGTCTATCAAACACTTTAAAGAACTCCTAAGAACATGTTTTAGGAAACATGTATGCTTCAGCAAATTTAACTAATTGTTCTGCCTTTTAAAAATTAAATTGTGCCATATTAAGCCCAACAGATTTCAAGAAGCATTTGGACAATACTCTTGGGCACATAGTGTGGTTCTGGCTGGGGAGACTCCTGTAGGGCCAGGGGTTGGATTCAGTGATACTTGTGGGTCCCTTCCAACTCAGCTTATTCTGTTTTGTGATTTTGTAATTAAACTTGAAAACACTAGTTAACCAAAGTAGATACTAAGTAACCACAAACTGGGATCGATTTTCTTAAGGGTATTTAAACATAAATTATGCAGTGTATTGTTAGGCATTGTTTTTTTATCTGAAATACATTATTCACTGGTTTTTGTTATCTTTATGTTAAACATTTGCTTTGAAAGGCTTGGAATGATAATGTCTAAGGATATCTAGAATTAACAGTTAGAGTTTGACACCAGATAGCATGAGGCAACTAACTGTAACATTTCCAGATCTGCTTAATATCTGATTTGATATATTGATACTGGGACAATGAGGTGATGTGTAAATTTACAGGAACCTGAGTCTATTTTTGTTTTAATATTCCAGTCAGAGCAGCAAAGGAAACAGCAGGAAGCTGAGAAACAACATCGTCAGGAGAGGAAAACCCTTCGGCGCTCTGCCAGTCATCTCAAGAGCCGGCGTGGAAGAGGACGATTATTTCATTGATTTATGTTGGTTTTTTTAAGAAACTTTTTTACCTCATTTTTCATTTGAAAAAGGGGCTTTTTCAAATTGGGACACAGTACCAATGGATTTGTATTTTGATTCATTGGTGAACACAAAACCAGAACTTCCTAAACCTTGTGTTAATTATTGAAAAGTTTATGAAAGTTAAAAGTACTGACCAAAGGACACTATGAATATGGTCCATTGTGAACTGCATTTGTTCAGAAATCACCAGCAATTGGTTATTGTGTAACCCTGGATGTTTTCTATATAAGAATTTATGTATAAAACAAGGCTGCTTGTCTTTATTTAACTTAAGAGCTGTGAGTTTCAGTTTCTGAAATCTTTGTGACTGCTTAGATAAAAGATCAAAGGTAAGTTGTTTTGTCTAAAAGCTTATCTTTACAAGGACACAACAATTTTTTCTGGTTCTTGAAGGATGACACACAGTTGTATTTTTCAGAAACTGACTTTAGCTTTATAGTCTTGGGTTGCCTTTAGTAGCACATGATTCAAATGGTTGTCGGGACAATTGAGAATGCCTGATTGGGGTTCCCCCAGAGTCATTCTGTAAGGAAACCTCTTGCCACACCAGTGTACAAAGGGGAAGCTCAGAAGGGTAGTCCTTTTAACTTAGATTTTGTAAATACAAAACCTGGTCCTGATGTTTCTGCTTTGGAAAGCCAGCCATGGTTCAGCATGGATCATAGTGGTGTATGTTCACATAACAAGCACTTTAAGGCCATGCCAGTAGTCTCCTATGCTTCAAGAAAAGAGTTTAGTTAAATAACTTTAAAAAAACCTTGAACCTAAGTAGGTCATTATTTAGCAAATAAATTCGTTTTTACCTTTGATCCTGAAGGAACCTTTTTATTGCTTTTTAAAAGCCTTTATAAATTGCCTTTTTGCTAGATAAAGAAACCTGAACTTTGGATCCAACTAGAACCAGTGAATCTCCTTGTCACTGTAAATCTTTTGAAGAGACAGGTTCTTAAGTGTTTTGCTTTATAAACCAGAGAGGTATTAATCTGGTCAGGTTTCTTGGACAGTATTTATAAAATATTTGCAATTACTTCAGTAAAAATCATTGGTTTCTCATAGCCTGATTTTTTTTGTTTGTTTTGTTGTTAGATGATAGAAAAATTAGCCACATGGGTAATTTTTTTTCTCCTTGACTTAATTTTACCTGCTTTAATTTGTGGTTTTAATTATATTGCTGCCTTTATTTTAAAAGGGCCCTTTTCACCTGATATTTTCATTTTTAAAAACATACATTGTAGTCATCACATCTGCCCTTGCATTCAACTAAATGAGTCTCTCAATACCTAGTTTTTTACCTCTAGCTGTCAAATTTCTGCATTGTCCATAAGCTTCTCATGCTTTTTATTTTTGCATCTTCCCCCTGGAGCATGATGTTATCTCTTAGACACTATTTGTGTGCTTACATCATACACAGGGCTATAGGAATGTGGAAAGGTTAACAGTGGAAACCTCCACTGGAACAGTGGCCTCCATCGTGGTTGATGCAGGGAGAGTTGAGACTGAGAGGACAGAACTGGCATTTTAAGAGCAGGAATTTGGCAGAGTTTGCTCCTTCTCATGGTGGGTCTAAATCCCATTATATTTGATCTAGAGATGCATTTATGGTTGAAGGCATTTGTATTTTACAATGATTTTGTGTGCTGTCAAGAGCAGTAAAAAACTAAATGTGGTTGATCCGCAGGATGGTAATGCATTGAGTTTGAAATGGTTAACTTTCAGCTTAAAATGAGTGTATTTCTTGTGTCTTGAGATTCTTCTGATGGACTGTTTTAAGTCAGTGTTTTGCTTTTCATGCACTTACAATCATAATGTAAGTATTGTGGTAGTATTGATGTGTATTTAGGTTGAAGCCTATATGAGTAAAGGAGTGTTCTTTGTACTGGTAGATGGAAGGCACGTGTAAACTGCCCTTAGCATGCTGTTTATTTCACCTCAGAGGAAGCTGGGATACACTTTAAACACCTCCTTCGAGCTGCAGGCAGTGATCTTCCTAATGCACTCCAGGACACCTTTGGCCTTCCTGGCCACAAGGGCACTGCCAGCTCAAGGACCCCTTGTTGTCCACCAGGTCCTTTTCCACAGAGCTGCTTCCCAGCAGGCCAGCCCCATCCTGTGCTGGTACCTGGGGTTATTCCTGCCCAGGTGCAGGGCTCTGCATTTGCCTTTGTTAAATTGGAAACTGTTCCTCTCTGCCCTCCCTCTGACCTGCTGAGGTCCTTCTGAAGGGCTGCACAGCCCTTTGGGCTACTGGCTGCTCCTCCCAGCTTTGTGTCATCAGGGAACTTGCTGAGGAGCCTTCCGCCCCTTGATCCAAGTCATTGATTAGTAAGTTAAACAATATTATACCTTGGGGGACACCACTAGTGACAGGCCTCCAATTAGACCCTGTGCCACTGATTATGTCCCCCTGGGATCTCAGTCCCCATCACTGTTCACATAGGCACCTGGCATGAAACATGTTCAGATTGTTGAGATTGATTAAGCAAATTAACAGCAGGTTAAAGTTGTTCTTAAGCAGCTCTCTGGGGAGGATTAGAAGTTTCAATAGAAGCTGGTACATTAATGCAACATCATTGCAAATGAATTAACTCCATCATGTAACCAAAGCAGGCATGTTTTACGTGTCAGCCTGGGTTTCATTAATGTTTTTCAGTCCACAGTTACTTCATTTTCCATACTGCAGGAATCAATCTTTATCCAGAATTGCAATTCCTAGAAGCTGAGCAGCTGCTGGGATCCTTTGTGACATTTAAGTTTCATACTCTTAAGGTAAAGTTTAATCAGATGCTGTAGCCTCATGGAAACCCTCGTATGATTGTTTAATACATGTGAGAACTTAGTGGTGAAAATCAGTTTTAAAAACTCACTATAAATAAATGTACAGATAGTGGTTAAATGTGAGTGAAATGCTGGTGAGATAAAGGAATGACCTAGGTCTGATGTGTCACCCATACTTCAGTACTTTTTTACTCCACGGGTAATATGATTTGTATCAGTTAGGCTATTAGTCATTCAACAAACATTGAACCAAACCTAACTATCTAATGTTCTTTCCAAAATTCTGTTACCAAGCCAAGAATCATTCTGTGTTCCTGTGGCTGGTATATTGTCTGAAATTAAGAGCATCTACCAATTTAAACAAAACAGTGTAAAAATTTACTGTACCCCACACTGCTTGTTTTGAATATCTAAACAAAAGAAACTTGATTTTAAAATATTACCTTGCGTACATAGCAAGTATGTATAAAATGTATATGCACATTTTTATACTCGTTGGGTTTATGTATGGAGTTTAAAGCAGGTTTGAGGTTTGAGATTGTCAGGCTTCAGGGGGAGTTGTGAGAGAGGATAGAACAGTTTTCAGGTTACTCCATCTTGTTTTGCAGCAGCCTTTTATATTTGTATTCTTCATGTTTCCAGGTTTGAAAATGGGGAATATAATTTAATTCCAGGAAGAAAGGACCATATTGGAGATGCAGGAATACAGTGAAGTAGTGCAGCTCCTTGCCTGAGGAGGTTGTGCAATGTCCATGAAAAGGCTTGTGATGTTGGATTAAAGATCTGCAGGTATAAATGTCTGTGTACCTTCAGGTGTAGTGGAGCCTTCCCTGAGGAAGAGGAATGGTTTAATGAACTTTAGAGGACCTCTCCAGCCTGATTACTCTATGAATGTTGTAGGGCATAAGGAGGAAACATGTATCATTAATTGACTGGAGTAATTTTCCCCCTTTGTCTCATCCTTCCACTGAATCACTCGTTAGTTTTATCTTTTTATCTCTTTCTTAAAGATTAAGTACTTATTTTGGCATGAGTCCATAGCTAATATATTTTGTCTGATCTTGAGAAGTATGGGGATTTTAAACTGAATGAAAGCACATAAATCTATTAATAAATTTTACCTCTTGATCATTATCTCTGTATTTCAAAGCCCATTTTACTCAACAACTGACTCTTTGTGTTGAACATGAACTAGTTCTGTCACCAAAATGAGCAATTTATAGTAAAACCTGCAGAAAATAATAAGACTTAGCACCACTAATAGTTTATGCACCTGGAAGAAAAGGAATTCCTGAATTTTAAAGGACCTCTAGGTCATAGAATCATTGATTCATTTGGGGTGGAAGGGACCTTAAAGATGATCTCATTCCAAGCCCCCTGCCATGGCCAGGGACACTTTCCACTAAACCATGTTGCTCAGAGCCCCATCCAGCCTGGCCCTGAACACTGCCAGGGATGGGGAATCCACGTATGCTCTGGGTGACCTGTGCCAGTGCCTCACCATCCTCACAGTAAAGAATTTCTTCCTAATATCTAACCTAAACCCACCCCCTTTCAGTTCAAGGCCATTCTCCCTTGTCCTGTCTCTATGCTCAGTACATGCCCATGTGCAAAGTCCCTCTGCAGCTCTCTTGAGGGCATCCTTTAGCTATGGAAAGGTGATAAGGTAATCTAAAGTCAACCCAACCCTTCTGTCTCCCGGCTGAACAACACCAGTTATCAGCTTCTCTTCATAAGAGTTGTTCCAGCCCTGTGATCAAATTAGTGGCTCTCCTTTGTTTTTTAATTTGACCCAGATCCTTGATCCACATGGGGTCTAGTTGCAAATTTCTATTGAAAAAGTGACTTGTTACTTTGTGTTTGTCCTGTAAGTGGCACTTCCATACAAAGTACTTGTGAGTATCCCCTGGTATGGGCTGGTTTGCGTTCATGCATCAATAGAGCTAAAATAAGGAGGTTTTTGAACAAGTGAATGAAAACCACAACAACCAAGCCATCCATATTAGTGTAAAATCAGAAATGTGTCTGCCTGTTGCTGACTGTTTTTCAGGATTTCCATCTTCTGTTCTTTGCTTAGTGTTTTAGACCATGGAGCATATCCAAGAAGAGAAGATCCACCTTGAGCATGTTCAGAAAGGACTAATTTTTATCTTACTCTTTGAAAAGGATTGATTGCTGAACTTCCTTTGACAGCTGTATTTAATTAGAGTTGAAGGACAATAATTTTGCAGTAAGATCAGGTACAAGTTGAAATGCTCTCTTTCAGTGGGGTTATGCTTACCTATAGAGATTTGGGTCAGCTTACCTATGAAGGCAAGTCCTTGTTCCCAGTTAATTCTTCAATGAGTGGAGGCAAAAGTAAGAATTCCCTTTCCTCATTAAAGAGAAAACTAGGCAGTTGAAGTGGGAAATACCAGCCCAGCCCTAATCAGAATTTATACTCCCAATTCCTGGAACCACCCTTCCCTTCCCTACAGCAGTTTCTGCCAAAGCTGCTTTCTCTCTCTCCTACTTATTATCTTGTTTGAACATCTGGCTCTTTCTTCTGGAGTGCCTCTCTCTACACTCCACTTTTTTCTGTTAATATCAGGATCTCTGGTACAAATTTGTACAGATACAGCACAGATTTGAGAATGAGCACTAAAGTGGTAATAGTAGACTGGCTGTGTATGGGTACATCTTGAGCAAAAGGATTTGTGTGAGCTTGGAGGTACAGAGAGCTGTGGCACCAGAGGGGATTCAGAGAGCTGGTGCACACTTCTGTACATGTTACTGGCAGTAGGCAGCACAGTGTTCTTTAAACCCCCGAAAATGCACTTCTGCTCTGTGTGTATGTGTACTGCTGTGCTAGCTCTCCTTCGCTAAGGTCTGGGTGTTTTGACTGGGACTGGTGTGTTTTATATTTTTTAAAAGAATTACTTGCAGCATTAGTATAATTGCAATGTGTGTTATATACATGCAGTTACATTATGTACAATTACACAGAACATATAGCATTCAAAAGCATCTGAATAATACATTTTCTGATTTCAAACATGAATATTTTGTCCTTTCCATTTACCAGCATTTCTTCTGTAGATGCATTTTCTTCTGTTTTTTAACCTTTATAATATGCCACAAGTGGAGTGCATACAGCATGGGTCATAAAAGACCACATGCCTACCTGTGAGGATTTAATCATGTTATGCAAGTGACAGTGTTGTGAAAAGTAATTATCTTGTCTGTTGGGGTTCTGCTGATATTCTTGTAAACTGAATCAAAAGGGAAGTTTCATCATAGTACTTTGTTTTTCTCCTTTCCCAGATGTAAATTGTAGATTGCCCAATGGGACTATGACACTGTTGCACTGAAAATGAGGCAATATTTTAAACAGATCTCCACAACAAATAAATATCCTCTATCAGAGATATTTTAGACAGGTTTCAACAAATCACTTTTGCACAATGTCATGGTAACTGCATTGCTGCAATTCAAGTATCACTAGAAGAAGAAGAGTGTAGATGATCATTCTCCAGTTCTTAGGACGAGGCCTGACGCTGCTGAGTTTACAAGTACAGACACAACCAAGAACATTGTGTAACATCTCACATGTGCCTGTAGTTGGGGACTGGTGTCACCCATATGCAACCTAGCCACTAAGGGAAGACATTGGAATGATTGGTAATTTTAGAGGCAGTTATTCCAGGAGAATTTGAAGGTGATGTTCCTTTATTCTTGTAATGTAATCTCCCAAACTAGGGAAGGTTCCAGTTAAGAACTGGAAGAATATGGAAGTTTCTCCAGAGCAGAGGTGAGGCACAATTCTGTGTCAGGTATTCAAGAAATGCTTGTCATCCCTGGAATGTGGGAGCAAAAGCTTGCTTCCGTGATGGCTTTTGGGATAGATATGAGGACAGGGCTGGCAGGATATGCTGGATGTGTAATGTGACCAAAGCAAGGAGGATTTACTCCCAAGAAGAGATAACACTGCACCTCAGGGTGCTACAGGATGAAAGGACCAAACAAGGCAGGTGGCTCCTTCCCTGCAGAGGATCTCTCTTTCCCTTCTTATTGATGTGTGCATGATGTCTACTGAAATGATTTCTAGAAAGTAATGCTCAAAAGTGGACATCTGCCTTGGCCTTTAGTGATGTTTACGTGATTCCTCTTAAACACAGAAAAGTAATTGACCTCTGGTGTCAGTTAGGACACACTGTTTTCCCTTGCCTCTGAAGATCTGGAGAATCAAAGTTCTTTCCTTCAAAGGGGCCACTTCCCATGAAACTGAAGGAATTTCTCATACAAGGAAATAACTTAGAAAAAGTCACTGTTTAGTAAGGCAGTCAGTAGAGCAACTGGAATGGAAAATCATTTGAGATTTGGCCAAATGTTTCTCTCAAAACATGCTCCAATTAAAAAAAGAGCTTATCAACGTAAATGTCAAATTTTCAAGAGCTGAAACTAATCTGCTCTGATTTAGGGTTTTCAGTGAAAACTTTCAGTATTTAATTTTATTGCCGTTTTTCCTTAGAAGGTGTAATTCTGTCCTGACCTAGTGTGGTTTCTTTCACTTCAGGGTCTTTTAAAAACTGGATTCCTCCAGCCAGCATGGCAAGGCTGGTACAGTTGGTCAGGTAGAAATAGTAATGTAAAGTCTTCAAAACTTTTTTTCTAATTCTGCTGCTCCCCCCTCCCCTGCAACATTTGAAATTATTGGGGCTTAGATATTTATTTGGGCACTATCTAATCACAGGGGGTAAAGTGCTGGGCTATCTGAACCCCTTTTATCTTCCCTTCCTCTTATGTAGGCATGTTTTTGACACCTCTTGTTGTATTTTCTCCTCCATGTTCAGCTGAGGAGGACAGTGATAGAGGAGCTTTGGGGCATCTGGTGTCCAGCCAGGGTCAACCTGCCACTGATAGACAACCTCTTCATTTTTTCAGTCTGTCTTTAGCTGTTAAGTTTTAACAGCAAAAAAACTTCTGCACTAAGTAGAAATAGTAGGAATGAAAATTATTATCAGTGCTGTTTCCCTTAGTATTGGAATTTGGTGACAACTGGCAAATAGGAGCTAAGTGGAAATGATTTCTTAATCACAAGGAAGCCTTGGAGCTTCTGAATTTGGGACACCCCTACTTCTGGCTTACTTCATCTATCACTTCATCTAGCTCACTGTATTGAGCAATGCATTTTAGGGCATCTACAGCTAGCTTCAAGATACAAAACAGGCAGAAGAACTAGATGGGCTTAAGGAGCTATTATTGTGTAAGGTGCTTGTACAGCCTACCAAGGTCTACTTCATGAGCTTGTGTTACTCCCACAGGTCAAATTTTCTGCTTCTTGGCTAAGACAAGAATTGGGACTGGCCTGCAGGCTTGCTCAGAGTTCAGGTGTGCTTGAATCTCTGAACACAGCTCAGAAATCCCCAGGACAAGGCTGTCCTAAGATTTTGGCAGCATCTATGCCTCCAGCCTTCCCTCTACTGTGCATTCTCTGAGCAATCTTCCTGCTCTTTTTGAAAGCCTTGTGTATGTCAGTGCATTTTAAAGCTGGTGTATCCAGAAATATCTTCAGTGTTTCAGCAGGGTACAACAGTGTTCCTCATCACCAAACTGAAAAGTGATAGAATCAAAACTTTCCATAGGAGATTTAACTTTCTTCCATAAATATTAAGGGTCTATAAAAGTAAAGTTGGCCACTGGGTTCAGAGAAAGGAGTATTAAGCCCTAAGGCAGAAGGACATAAATGCACAAGGGACAGTAATTATTCTGGGGCACTTCAGTCAGATTTTAAATCAGATGATGTAAATGCCTCAAAGCAAGAAATTTGAAAGCTATTCAGTTTTCTTTGAACACTGTTTTGCATGTGGATTTCAAGCACTGAAAGAGGGAAATCTGTTATGTCAATGGGATCTCATGTGTTTTAGCTGGAGAAGCAGTGATAACGTGAGTGAGCTGTGGTGCCGTGCTCCAAATCCCTCTACAACAGACCTGTATCTTGGGTGAACTGAACTAGCATGTGATCATTGAGAAGGACTTTTCTCCCAACTGAAAGTTCTTACTTGGGTACATAACTACCCAAAGGCAGAGAAAGCTAATCTCAGTGACTGGTACATAATTTTTATTGGCTCTCATGGATGCTGTTTGCATTTATTACTGAGAACCCATTACACAGGATGAAGTATTACTGAACAATTTCTTAGAATTATCAAGCATAAGCCAGCTTTCATCCCACATGCAGACTTTGAACTCTTACTGAATAGTTTTTTCAATTCATTTTCTTTGGGCTTTTTGTTCCACCTGTAGATCTTGTCTTTTCCATCTACACAGCTTCCAAAACAATGGGGTTGACCCTGCTGCTTTGGTGCAAGACACTCTTGCTGGCATTGGAGGAGCTTTACCTGTGCTGAGATGGTGTTGGCTTTATATTTATTGTGACAATGGCAAAGCACTGCCTGGCTTACTGGTTGCCTGTTGGTTTGGGTGCTGCTGAGGGGAAGGAATCTGTCATTCTGGGGTAAAAGGAAGTGGCTGTGTAGGTGTTAGAGCTCCCTGGCTCTCAGAGCTGCTGCCCTGGCCCCTGATGTGGCTGGGTAGAGCAGACCATGGTTTCTGCTCTGCCTGAGGCCAAAGTCTAGCAGGGTGCTCTGCTTGGGAAATCAGATCTGCTGTGTGCTTTTCACAAATCCACTTCCTGGTGACCAAATAATTTCCCAAAGTGGAATGAGGATGCAGGAACACACTGTGTAAGATTTCTGCTGTTCCATCGCTTCATACACATTCCCAGTGTATGTGCTGTGGTGGGTCCCAAAATCAGAATAGATGAGACGAAGACAATGTCTCAGAAGAGCAAGGTGGGAGAGAGGCAGAAAGATGGGGACAAACATTTTAGCAGGGCCTGTGGAAAGAGGACAAGGGGTAATGGTTTTAAGCAGAAAGAGGGCTGATTTAGATTATATATAAGGAAGTTATATACAATGAGTGTGAAACACTGGCTCAGGTTGCCCAGAGAGGTAATGGATGCCCCATCTCTGGAATCATTCAAGGTCAGGTTGCATGGGACTCTGAACAGTCTGATCTAGTTTAAGATGTCCAGAGCTTGTGGCAGGTGATTGGATTATGTGATCTTTAAAGGACCCTTTCAACCCAAACTATCCATGATTCAATAATTCTAGAAAGTTTTCAAGTCCATAGACTCTTTCTGTCCGAGCACTGTCTTAACTGCTGTGGGAACAAGCTGAAATTTTGGTCTGCTCTGATGGCCAAGAATGTTTACATCTTTGATTTCCTGACAGTATGGCACACCATACACCAGGGAGGTGGTTAAATGCAAATAAATTCTGCTTTAAACAGAAGGTAGGGAAAAAAGGTGCATTCCCTGCTCTGAAATTGGCGATGTAATTAGAGAGTGTATTTGGCAAAACATCCCTGCCCCAGTTGCTGTTGCTAATGATTTAAA
The DNA here is from genome assembly GCF_017590055.1 of Onychostruthus taczanowskii. Taxonomy (NCBI): domain Eukaryota; kingdom Metazoa; phylum Chordata; class Aves; order Passeriformes; family Passeridae; genus Onychostruthus; species Onychostruthus taczanowskii. Next base: position 8,598,040 of record NW_024497629.1, read on the forward strand.
CCAAAGACATCTATTTCTCTGGAAGATACAATTAGTGAGGAATAGAAAGAATCTTTTAAAATATCTGTAAAGAATCAGAACAATGCGCTAAGGTTTTTTTTCCTATTTTACTTCTGAGGTAGCTCTGCTGGTCTGAAGAAGACCCTTGTTTGTGCCCTTGAAACTGTGGATCCTGCTCACAAAGATGGCTGGAGCCACAGTCAGGAACAAGTTAGATCTTAAATGTCATTTTTAGTTGGGCTTTATATGTTGCAGGCTTTCTGTTTTCCCCCCAGAGAACAGCTTCAGCATGTGAAGGTGACTCTGTAGGTTTCTTCCATTGTTGTAGGATTAGGTGAGGGCAATGGGATTGCAAACTGACAGAGCACCTGGGGAGAGGCAAAAATGCTGTGAACATTTGCAGCCTCAGATGAGTTGTTTTTTCTTTTTTGCAACTTTTCTTTGAGCAATGCATAGTTTTGGTGTAGCCCATGTTGACTCGGACATGTGACATGTTCCTACAGCAGCACCTTCTACATGTTGCTCAACAACTACTAAGTATTCTTCATGATGTAAGATATGATATGATATGTAAGATATGATAATATCTAGATCTTACATCATGATCTCATCTCTGATCTTTGTTTCTCCTTTTGGTAAGGTTGTGGTTTTGGACTGTAAGCCAGCACACAGGGCTCTGTAGTTAGATGCAGGGTGCAGGTGCTGATGCTCATGCATTCCAGAATGTACGTTCTTCAAGAACAATGGATTGGGGACATTACCACTGACTTGAGTCTCCTTCCTGTTCTGTCTGCCCCAGCAATACCAATCCTTGTAGATACCACTGAAAATGGACAGCAAGGTAATTGAAGAGCTGGGAACAAAACAAAAAGAAAAACATCAAGAATTATATATTACGGAGATTAATTGAGCTCACAAGGAATTCAAAGAGCAGAGCAAGAACTAACATTTGCAAATCACATCATACAAGCAAACAGTAGATTAAACAGTAGATTAGTGCATATTCCCTTATGTCCTCTTTAAAAATACCTGAAAATTTATCTGAACTATAAGCTTTTTTTTTTTCTCCCAGGGTCTTATTCTGAGGTCTTCTGTTATTAAGAGACAAGTACTATTGCCAGGAAAGTTGCTGAACATCTGCCTTTCAATAGTGGTCATCGCCCTTAAGTCTGGAAAATTGGAGCTGCATCTCACCACAAACACCCAAGCCTGGAAATCCTTCCTCAGAGGCAAAACAGCCTCCAGGCTCTGAGTAGGTACTGTGAAGAAACCTGAGGATGCTTTCCATGGCCATATCATGCCTGTTATGAGGCTGAGCAGTCTGAAGTGTTTGATGGCTCCTGCCCAAGTCAGCCTCATAGTGTCTACCACATATGAGTAACACCCAGTCTGTGAACCACAAATAAAACCACTTCAGTGTAGTTCCATTAAGGTATGTTCTACAAATAAAAATTGAGAACAGCTCCCTGCAGTCCACAAATGCCTTCTGCTTCTACAAGTCCTCTCCTTTTTCTATGCAAGATCTTTCTCTAATGCTTTTGAAACTAGAGCAACAAAAGAAAATATTTCTAGCTTTAAACTTGCTGATAACATCTGAAGTGATTAGAGTATGTTTCTTTCATTTGCTTGTTTTTGTTATTTTTCATTCATTAAATGGATGGGCTTTAAACAACCTGGTATGATGGAAGGTGGCTCCTGGAACTATATCATCTAAAGGTTCCTTCCAACCCAAACTATTCTATAATTCCATGAAACACAGGCATAGAGCAAAAAATTAGACCAGAAGGGATGTGTTTGTGGAATAAAATCTGGTTGGAAGAATGCCAATCTTACTGCTAGTAGTGTTGAAGGCGGTATTTCTGTCATCCCACTGAAAAGTAGAGGCTGACAGGACATAATCTCTGCTATTCCAAAAGTACTTGTGATTTTCTTTTTTTTTTCCTGTTTAAAAGTGTAGTTTTGATGTGTTTAAACTCTGACCTGAATTCCCCAGATTTTTTAGGCAGGACTCTTGAAGGATTCAGGCACCACTCACAGGCCAGAAAACTGTTGTCTCTTCCACAAGCTGACTGGAGAAGCCTTTGTGTGTTCACCCCTGACCAGCAGGACATTCTGGGGACAGGGCTCGCCTTGCTCAACAAGCAGGACAGGTGTCCTTTACACAGAATTTCAGCTTGGCTTGCAGATGGAAACAAGGGTTCTACAGCCTGTGGTTCAAACATCTCACTGTGAAGCATTACTCATTTGTATCCATACATACAGCAGAGGAGACTTCCAGAACCAATTCTCTGTCATGTCTCTTCTTTCTCTCAGTCCAAGCTATTGCAAAACTTTTGAATAGGTTTGTCAACTGCACCTGTGAACCAGCCTTGGGCTTTCACAGCAGATAGAACAGGGAAAAACTGAATTTTCCATTTTCTTGAAATCAATTACAATCAAGCATTTTCAGTTCCTAGCCCACCTACAATAATTTTTGTTCATTTTTCTGTTCAGCACTTCAAGTCCCTTCTCTCTTCCCTCCCCCAGTAAAATTTGCATGTTCCTAATCCTAGGATTTACTTAAGTAACTACAGAGGATCCTGAAATGGCTTCTCCTCCAACTGCTTTGTCTCCAGCTGGAGACAATTACCAATTTGTCCAATTCTCACCACATATATTAAGATCAAAGGCAGACCTCAAAACATTAGTAACTAATTTCAGTGTTATAGTTCTAATAAAATAAAAGCGGTCCACTATTAGGCAACATCTCTTTTGTATGTGGTAACTTCTTCATTGAATTCTGAGGTTTTCTTCCTTCTCTAAGATAGAATTAATCATAGTTGCAAGGATCTATGGATTACTGCTGGTTTTAAATTTGAAGCCGGGTAGCAGATGGGAGTAATTTGGTTATGTCCCCAGCAGGAGCATGGAGAGAAGCAGAAGAGTGTCAATAATTTGGTTTTTTTCCTTCTAATAAAATTCTGCATCCAGTGATAGAAACTCTTATTGCAAGGGTCTCACTTTATCACAAAGCTTGCTAGCAGATGTTGATTTATTCTCTACCAGTGCAAGCAAGAGGAAAACAAAGTGCCACAGTTCAGTCTTCTAGAGAACAGAATTGGGCAAGCATAGAAAGATTTACTGTGATGCTCTGCTGTTGACCCAGAAATCCAAAGTAGGGGCTGTTGAAAGGGTCTGGAGAGGGAAAGGTGAGCACTAGTTCCCTCTGTGGTGCAGGTCATCTGAGCCTGAGACTTGCCACCAGCTAGTACAAGCAGATAGGAAAATCAGTGATGATGAGAGAATTATGTCTGGAACCACGTTACCTGACTTGTGTCCCAGTGCCTAGATCAAGGCTGGAGTAGCACCACTCTTGCCAGCAAGATTCACAGCCTAAGAGGAGCTTGTCCCTGGGGCAGTTGGATCGGGCTACCCAGAGAAGAGAGACATTAAAGATAAAAGACACAGGCATAGGAGCAAGGTCTAGAAACTGTGAGAACCTAAGATCTGTCTTTCCATCTCTCCTGAGGTGAGAACTGGAATGCTTCACTGAAGATGATCACTGACATTTCCTCTGGCTGGCTCCTTCTCTTTCATAATGAATGTGGCTGCTGCTTCTTGGGCTGTCAGTGACCTCTGTTGTGGGTAACCCCTCCCTGGTGTGACCCTCCAGGAGCTGGAGGCACTATGATCCATGTTGCCACACCTCCGTCAGCAAGCAGTGTGCACTGCAGCTCTTGGCTTGGCCAGGGTGATTTCTGTCACTGAATCATTTTGCAGCACCATTCTCCCCATTGCCATCCCCCCAGACTGTCAGGCAATGGATGAGGTGACATGGTGCAGAGTGTGTGGGTGCCTTTAGCTGGTCTCAGTGCCTATGTGTGGCAGGCTAATCCCCTGTGCATGGGCTGGGTCGCTGGGGTGCTCTTGTGAGCCCCATCTGTCGGGATGTGCTGCAAGATAAAGGGGATGTCTTAAACCACTGTGGTAAAATTTGTTAGGGCTGTTCTGCCAGAGCCTGGAGTTAAAAGAGACCTTTTCCATGTAGTAATGCCAGAAAAGATGATCACAAACAACTGGCTGTCACGAGTCTGCTCTGAAGTCCAAGTTTTTGCAACTCCCCAATTTAAGCAGTTCCATCCCCCAGTGACTCCAAGAGTACCAATCAACTGGGAAAGTGTCCTGCTCACAGGGAAAGATTTGCTGGAGGATCTTCTGTCGTGGAGCTGCATCTGCTCCATCAGGGCAGCTTGGACCAAGCCAGCCACTGCCAGAGTCTCTGCCCTGGCTGCCTGCATCTGCATCTCTTGGGGTGGCACTTCTGCCCTTTCAGGGTCGGCTGTGGAGCAAACCGTTCTCTTCAGATTTTTACTTGGACATGAATATGATATCACCTCTGTTTGACCTTTAATCTTCAAACAAGTTTTATTTATTTTTTTAAGCTTAGATAATACATGGACTAATAATTTTGTAAAAGGTGTGGGTCTGGATTTCCCCCCTTTTTCACATCTGTAACATTACAGATTGGCTATGACCTACCACAGCCGTGTTGTGTGCGTGGCGTCTTGCGTCATTATAGCCCCAGAGGGTTTCTCAAAGCCTAATCTGAAAGCTGATTTAATGGCAGTCCACCTCGACCCACATGAGCCATTAGCTCACTTCTGACTCTTTGCTAGGTTTCCTGACTTTCTGCCTGGTGTATTTCAGAAACAGAAGGGAATGGTGGGATTTCTGCTGAATATAGGCCAGCTCTTCAGCCAGTCACTGGAGTTTTGCCAGCTCTTGCCAGATGGAGATTGAGCACTGGCTTTGTCAGATGAAATGTTACCCAGCCAAGATTCAGTGACATCTGGCTAGATAGTCTTTGCTTCCTAAGGGATTTTCTATTACTTATCCCAAGTACTTTGGTTGTGGATCTGGTACTATCTGACTATAGCTTCTCCTCTAGCTGCTTGGAGTGAAGCATTTATGTACACACAATCACAGCAGATAAATCTCTTAGAATGAGATAATCATAATCTCTTTAATCAGCACATTGTAGTAATCCCTTGTAAACAGACTGGCTTCAGCAAACTTTTTACTAGGTCAGTGTCCTCACTGATCTTTTCCTTCTTCAGTTTTGTTCTGTGTCAGCCATGTAGCAGAAGGTGTTTCAGCGAGATCAGGAAATTAAATGATTGTGTGTACAACCAGGAGGTGATAATATGCTGGCAGTATGATGATAATACTGCATGCATATGCTATTTGGTGATAACAAATCTAAGAATAGCAATCAAATATATGTAGGAAGAATGCAAACACATATTCATTGTGGTTTAATACATGGGAAATTCCAGTGGCTCTGATCTTAGGGCATTCCCTGCTCAACCAGCATTTGCAACATGCTTTTGTTTGTTTCTCTTTCACATTTGGTGCTGCTGGCACTGCAGAAGTTAAGTTGTATTTCTAATCGCACACAATGCTCATACGTTACTGTAAACGTACCTGTGGGAATGAGTTACTGAAAGAGCAGGGAAGGTGAATTACACACCTGACTCCAGCAAGCTCTCCTTCTCTGAGTTTATTCAATTCCTGTAGAATCAGTAAAAACATCCAAAGTGCTCTGATGAGAGGTCAGCTCTCACTCCAAAAAATGGAGAGGAATATCACAACAGAGGAAAGCCAGTGGTGTTGCCTGCCTGCACCCCTCCTCTGGCCCTTCACACCATGCTGGTGTTAACATTTTGCATGCATTTTTTAAAGGAGAGTTTCTAAGTACATGTTAGGGCTTTAGCATGCTGACTACTGCATTGGAGGGACTCCAGGTAAAGCAAGGCGAGCAACTGGTGTTTGGGAAATTGGTGGGGCTCTTCTAAATCATCAGATTATATTCTCATTTCAGTCAAGGGCCAGAAACCCCAAGTTTGTGGCTCCCTGGAGAAACCAAGGAAGTGTGATGGGAACGAAGAGTGCCTCAGGCATCCTAGGATTTGCCTTAGAAGAGAGGACAGTGTACCCATTAATGTTTGCGTTCTTTCCCAATTTATAGGTCAGCTTTAGCAGGCCTGCACACACTTGAAAAATGAATGACAAGCTGCGTCCAGTCCCGTGGGTCTTACTCATGGGACTAGTCCTTACTCATCGTATCGGCCCCCGCAAGGCCGGTGAGAATGCTCCTGTGATTGAGCCTTTTGGCAGAAAGGCCTCTTCATTCCCATGGGGATCTGTTTGTTTTGCCTGCTGTAAAAATGCAGACAGCACTGGAAGGCAGCGAGAGTTTTACCCGTGCGAGCTCAAATGTGCAAAGAGTTACAAGCCCACCTGGGACAGTCCTGGAGGCCAGAGCAGTCCTGGCACCTCTGTGAAGGTCTGCAAAAAGATGCTCTGAATGTATATACAGGCACAGAAATGTTTAGTGTTTTTGCTTCTCATCCTGGAATCTCCAGAGCATTTGTCTTCCTAAGGCTATGACAGTAGATAGGGCCTTCATGTATTTTTAATTGCTGTAGGATGTATGGCATTTAAGTCAATTGAGGAAGGTGGCAATGGAGACAGAGAGTGCCCATTCTTATGATGCATTGCAAAGGACATTTCTCTGTGTCTCTGTTTACCTCACAAAAGCAAAAATGTTGCCACACTTAACTACAGAGCAGCTGGGATCCAGGAATGGGAGTAAGCCATGATGTGAGCAGCTGAGGACTATAAACTCTGCATTGGACTGGTTCCAGGTGCAGAGATCTACAACCCTGCTGATCACAAACTTCCTGGGCATCCCTTCAATGTGGCATCTCATCAGCAGTGTCCTTGGCTGTGGATGCTGATGCTAGCTGTGTTTTCACTGTGTTTTCATCTCTGTGTGCAGAGATGGATGCATGGGCATTGCCCAGTGCAGAATAACAGTGGTGCTTCCTGCCCTGCAGAGCAGACAAGGGTGGAACACAGCAGCACTGGAAACCTCTGCATTGTCTCAGCTTCCCCTTAAAGCAGAGTGTCTGGAAGGATGGTCTTACACTTAGACCACTTGACAAGCAGAACTGAACAGCTTCTACCTGTACTTTCCTGTGTGATTTTGAAAGTCACTTAAAATCTGCTTCATTTTGTTTGATTTTAGGAATAGGAGCAATTCCCTGTTTCAGAAGAGAAAAAGTTTTGTATTGTGGCTTAATTGTAGAGAAAATGTTTGTGAGAATTAAAAAAAAAAAGTAGCAAATGTGAGAAGCTGATAGGCTGTGGCACTTGTGGGTCTGTTTGATGGTAGTAAAATGCGCCACAGTTGCAGAAGCCAAGTTCTATGTGGGTTCTTATTTTTCTTGAGCTGCCTCTTACAGACACACAAAGTTCAGTTTTTTGTAGTTAGAGTGATTTTTGAAGCATTCAGCCTAAAGACAAGGAGAGATTTTACCCTGCTGTGTATAACTTTCAGGGATCTGTGTGTAGGAGAGTTTGCCCATGAAGAAAAGTCCTTTCTCATGGTGGGCACCAAGTTGCTGTGACAGTACAGTCCTGCACCGTGGCCATCACTGACAGACAGGCACAGCACTTGGCAATCTGTTTAAAACACCTATTTAGGGTCAGTTTGCTCTCAGGAACAGACGTCCAGAAGTGCTGAGTGAGCAACCTGGAGACTAGTTGGCTGGTTTGTGTCTACTGTCTTTGCTCCATCACTGAGGAGATGAGGTGGAGAGAAGGTGAAAAATACCTCAGAGAATTACCTGGTAGCTTTGGATGACATTGGAATTTCACAGTTAGTGGTTTTGATTGTGATTTTCTCATCCATGTTTTTCAATCAGTGGAAGGTGTTTTAAGCAGGGACCTCCATCCCATTCAGTAAAACTGTGCTCACCAAATTGGGGTGGGAAAGGCTTTGCTGCAGAGACATGGCTGGACCTCAGAACAAAGAGCCAGAAGGAAAGGTGCATAAGCAACTTTGGCTGAGGGATCACAGGATCCTTGGGACCAGCACTGGACTTCTACAAGGCCATATTCTCAGCCAGTCAAAGCTGTTGGTGCTATTTTCAAGACAGCTGTTCTGCAGGGTGTCAGCCATCAGCTTATAAACTTGAGTTTCTTCTGAAACTTCCTTGGAACTGATTGAATAAGCTAAGAAGGCTCCATAAATGCAAACATTTTAACTGGGGAGTTGGACTTGGCCTGCCCATTTGAATGAAGTGGTGGGTGTGTTTCACTGAATCTTGACTGAGACTTTTTGGGTGCTTTGGCTGCCCAGCCATCAGCTCCATCCAGCATTATGGGTTTCTCCCCTTAGCTGCTCCAGCAGGCAGTTTGATGTCCCAGCCCATCTGCAGCTGCCTCTGCTGCTCTTTGAGGAGCACAAGTGCGACAAATTTGCCAACACAGTTAGAGAAAGATGGCCAGCTGGGGGAGGCTCTCTCTTCTGAAAATGTTTCTCCTCTTTCTAAAGGGAGCTGGTTTTGCAGTTAGTAGTTAGGGAGTAGCTCTATCTTAGCTGTTAGGAGTTCTGCCTTGCTTGCTTAAACCCATGTTTTCAAGGGCTCTTCTACATGCATATGTCAGAAGTTTGTTGATAAACCAGGGATGTTTTTTGTAGGAGTTCTGAAGCATCTTCCACAGGCAGTTTTGCACTGATTAACTGCCACAGTTTAAAGCTTGTTGATATTGTCAAATTGATTGAGTTGTTGAAATCAGTTTGAACATGGTTTTGCTTAAGTCATTTTCTAAACCAGTCTTCAAAGCATGCTATTGCATTGGTGAAGAAATTTGAGAAAGAGACATGGGTTTTTGCCTTTCTTTGCACTATGTGCAACCAATTTTTACATGAACAACAGTTGTTGTTCATATCAGAGGGTAAAATACTTATTTAACACTTTGAAAGAATTTAGTAAAATCTCAGATCTTGTCCTTTCTATTTAAGAATGTTCTAAATAAAACAAGGGAGATTGGTTTTAAGAAAGACAGGAAGTCAGAACAAAAAAATTATTCACCTTGGTTCATATGCTATAAAGCAGCAGAAAGACGTAATAAATTACAGACACTTTCACAACATCATTAAATCTATTTATCTTTTCAAGGTCAACTGTTTCCTTTTTGTCAGTGCACTTTGGTTATGCTCTTTTATCATCTCTTTTCCACTGCCAGTCCACAAGACTAAACATGCTTTATATTTTTCACGGTACATTTCCTTACTTCCTGTTCTTGCCTCCTCACGCTCACCCCCAGAGATCTGGGATGGTCTGAAGGCAAGACAGAGCTCCTGCTGTGTTTAAAGATAGCTCCTGGTCTGCATGGGTAGTTCTCTGTCTGGGTTGCTAATTTTGCTATGAATAGGATTCATAGGCCTCTATGAAATAGAAATAGGCTGCTCTTCAGTAGCTTTCTAGTAGGCTTGATACAATTTATTAATATTCATATCAATCCAATCCCATTTGTTACCACAGCTGAGCTTAACCTGCTCTCAACCTGGTCTCTACCAAGATGCTCTGAGCCTTTGGACACATCTGTTCTGCCTGGATTTTCTCCTTGTAATGTTGTTTCCTGTGTTATTGCTGCAGCAGTTATTTTTACAGAAAAATTGACTTGGTGCTTTTCATTAACCAGAAAAGACAAACCAGTGCCTCAGCAGTGCACCAAATAGCATACGCAAACAAACCCTTTCTTTGCTGTCAGCTACACCATTTGAAGATGTCACTGACTCTTCAGGGTGCAGGTGACTGTCAGTTTTCTGCAGCTGACCATTTCCAAAGCTCTGATGCTGGACAAGACCATACAAACATCACCTGATCATCTTCAGCCACAAGGATTTGAGGAGTCAGCACTGCTATGTTATAATCTCTGTGACTTTGGGAATAGCAGGCTGGGGAATCCTGGTGTAGAGGGTTCCTTCTGCTGAGGGATCACAGGTGTGGCTGCTGTGAGTAAGAGGGTGCTGTTGTGAGACACTCTGGCAGTGAAAATGCCGTTTTCTGGCAGAGACAACCCTGTTCTCAGCCTATGTGTGCACTCAGAGGTGAACTAGACACACTCTCCACGGATGAAGGTTTGCTGCTGCAGCTTGTGGAGTGTCTTGACCTGCTGCCATGCCTAGCATGGTTTGGACCTAAATAGGTTTGAACCTAAGTCAGCTTGGACTTTCATGCAATGTTCATTCTACAGTCATTGTCCTCAGGATCAGAGAATGGGCCTGGGCCCATTTTATTTGCCGGTATTACTGTCCCCTTTGTGCCTCTCTCTCTGTCCAGTGCCTGCACCTGCTTTTTTAAATCCTAAAGATGGCATTGCAATACAAAGGCATGACCATTCGATACCCAGGGTGACATCTCTTAGGGTTTTCTGCACACTCAAGGTCCCCCTGTGCTTTCTAGTGCTCTCAAGGGACACAGGAGATGGACTTGATTAGACAGGTGGGACTGGAGCAATGTGATCTTCAGTCATATTTCCTAGTAACTTCACAGGAATCCCTGCACGAAGAAGTACTAAGACCAAGGGAGAAAAACACAGGGTAACAACGAATAGGAGCTGAAAGTTTGAAGTTCTTTTCTGGCATGGCAGATTTGCTTGTGGCTTTCACAAAGTTTCTCTAAGCTTTATTGTCTTGGCATTGAAAATGGAGAAAATAAGCTACTCCCGTGGTGAAAAACCAAAGAGGAAAACTCATTGAGGATCCATCAGCAGAGTTCATTAGATCAGCAGATGGGAGCATTTGTGTGGCATTCATTATTTGCATCACAGACCTCCCATTTTCTATCCATTAGGAGGTTTTCTTGCCAGGGTGTCTTGTTGGAACTGCCACTGGCATCTGGGCATGGGCTGTGCATTTTACCTGCTCTCTGAACATCGATCAAAGCCTCTGGGAGGAGAAGCCAGCAACATACTAAATACATGTCAGCTCAGCTGTTTTCACATGCAGAGCTTTGCTTAGCCTGCGAAAGCTCGTTGTCTCCAAGCCAAGTAATTGAAGGAGTCGAGGCCCTGTTTAACCTTTCGGGAAGAGCTGATGCTTTGACATCCACAAAGAGCTGCTTTGCTTGAGGAGCTGAAGGTTCTTTGCAAGATTAGGCTCAGGTATTACAGCCCAGCACATGGCTGCTGGCTGTAATGAGTAGGGAGATGGCTGGGGCTGGGATGTGGAGTCCTGGGGCTCGAGTGACTCCTCTCCCTGAGGGAACCTGAAACTGCGCATCTTCCCAAGGACGTTGCCCCAGCCACCAGGAATGAAGAATACTCTTGAGGGAGCTGGAGAAAGATGTTGCAAGCACTCTGTCCCTCATGTTAGATCTTCTGCTTTTTATAAAGTAATGATTAACACACAGGATAAAACCCAGTCTTCTAGCCCTGAACAAGTAATTTCAGGCACTGGTTCCTGTTTCTGTAAACAGGAGGGACTGATGGTTACCAATACCAGGGTACCTTAGAGCTCTTTTTGTGATGGCAGACCTCCACTTTAAAGTCTTGTGCTGAGACAGCAGATTTGAACCAGGAATATTCAAAACTCTGGGTTAAAAAGATAGCAGTGGTTTTCCTCAGTGCTTGAGCATAAGCTGTCTGGGGAACAGGGCGAAAAATTCAGGGCAGAGCAACCCAAATTTTTCCAGGAAATGTCCTACCTGAGATCCCAGTCCCCATCTCCCAGTCAGTGTGCCTGTTTAAGGCAGTCAGGAGTCAAGGCAATTAAAAAAAAAAAATTAATTAAAACAATTAATTAATTTAATTAATTAAAATTTAAAAATTACCCTACAACTGTCAAGACAATATGAATTTTACCTTACAACTGTCCAGCATTCAGTACAGTTGTTGCTTTATATGTCATTTTTCATTCTGTTGCAGAAATGTCTGTAACAAACAAACCTGTAATACCTTTCTTTATTAAGTAAGCTATATTCATACAGCAGTTATTTTGGCTCTTTTTTTCCTCTTTAGTTGCCACTGGTGCTGTTTTCAGTGCTTCTGCCTTTGTTGGAAGTGAATTTAGACCAACAGACTAAAGAACTGTCATTCCTAATCTAGTAGTAATCATATTCAGCAATTTTGTGTTAAAGTTAACAAGGGGAAAAATAATTTCACCACTTTTATTTAACTTTATTTCCTTTGTCCCCTTTGAGATTGTTGCCATGGCAACTCAAGTCACCCTCTGATTGATCTCCATCATTCCTCAACCCGGAAAACAGGTTGCTGTTTCTGCTCACTGAAGCAGGCAACACGTGAGGCATTTCTCCAGTGTCACGCCTGGTATTAGCAAGGTACTCCACAAGCTACTTTGGCATCTTCACCTCTATAAATCTGTCCAGTCTAATGAGGATCATGGGTTATTTTAGGTGGTAGGCTGTTAGCTACAGTGCTAATGACCTGTCTTTCATCTACATCCTTGTGAAAGCAATTCCTCATATTTGCTGTCCTTATGGGCATTTCAAGAACAAAGAAATCTTGGAAGAGCATTTAATGTACATAAGAAACCCATTTCACTTGCTAAATTCTGCAATAAACACATCTTTTATTTAATTGAAAATGAACAGGATCATCCAGGTCCCACATAATGTAATGAACACATTGTAGGTAATTAATAACACTTATTTTTATTCCAGAACATGGCCAGAAAGCCAAGTGTATCATTAGCACCTACTGAAGTGCTAACTGGGTTAGTATTTATGTCCAAAAAAGCCAATAATTTTTGGTGTGTTTGAGCTGTGGAGCAGCACTAACATATATCCTCACACTCTTATAGAACACTACTTTCTGTTGCACACAGAGGGGTGATTCTTGCTGTCCAAGCCCTGGCATAAGCCATAGAAATCTACAAAGAGCTGGGCCAGTGCTTTGTGCACTTAACTCATCCCCTGTTGATGCCTTGGCAGTGAGTCTGGTGTAATGGGAGGCACTGTCTCATGACCCTGAGTCCAGAGACTGAGAATACTTAAAGAGATCTGGACCACAGCTGGTTTTCAAGAACAGTCTTCCTTTAACATCAATTACCAGAAGAGAAATGATTTGATGGGCTGAAACGATTGCCGGATGGATGCTGCTGCATTCCTGCATTTCTTGAGGAAGCTCCCTGCTTTGTTGTGCCTCCTGCACTGTCTGTGGCTGGTGCAATGTTACTAGCACACAGAAAGCTCAGGACACACTGTGATGGACAAGGTAGGTGGTCTCCAAGTCACCTCTACCTGGCTGATACATTTTCCTTCAGGTTTTTGAAGCTGGGCATGGAGCTGTTTGCAAATCCTTTGACTGGCTTTAAGTCTGCTTCATATCTGCTCTGTTCTGAGGAGTCTTATGCACTTATGATAAAGTTAAAAAAATCCAGGTGCTTCTGCCCAGTGAGTGGTACACAGCCAGTCTGGAGTGTATTTATGCACTGAGACGCAGGACAGAGGTCCTGGTGCCCCATTCTGGGAGTGGACTGACAAATGTTCCTTCTTGGTGAATGTATATAATTTCACTACAGGGAGGATGTGCACCCAATGGTGTGAAGAGGACAGAGCTAGATGCCTGAGGTTTTTTGGGGCTTTTTTTTGGTTTTGTGGTTGGTTGGGTTTTTTTTTGTTTGTTTGGTTTTTTGTTTTTTGGTTTTTTTTTTTTTTTTTTTTTTTTTTTTTTTTTTTTTTTTTTTTTTTTTTTTTTTTTTTTTTTTTTTTTTTTTTTTTTTTTTTTTTTGTCTCTGTAAGCAGTAACAGAAACCTCCTTAGCAAAAAAGCCCACAAAAACCCAAAATACAAATAAACAAAAAAACAAGACTGTGAGGAAAAAAAAATTAAAATCTCCTATCTTCTCCAAAAAGGTGCTGGAATGTGAGGCAAAAGAATAATTTGACTTTTAGGTTCTAAGCAGGGCTTTGTGGTTGACCACTGCCAATTGATGGTGCACAAAGCCAGGACTTTTGAGGCCTGAAAGCAGTGTGGTACTGGGAAATCTCTGCCCCACCAACCACCTACTGTTTGGCCTTGGGGTAGTCATGTCATCTGTCTCTGCATCTCTGCTTCCTTTTTAGAATATGCCTTGTCTGTGTACACTGGGTTCTCTGGGGTAAGGACCAGCCCATGACATTTATTAATATAGTGCTTGGCATGCTGGAGCATGACTCCACTGAGGTTTCCAGTTGCTACTGAACTGCAAAATAATTAAAACTGTGTGTTGAGGCTTCTTTTATGTAATGCTGTCATCTAGACAGTTGATGCTTATAGGCTTCTAGATTGAATTTGATTTAGACCTCAAAATTATGTGTCTTGCTTACAAGATTATTTGCTTACTGTGTGCTATACTGTCACGGTTACAGCCACTGGAGAAGCCCTCTGCATGTGGAAGTGTAGCTGAGCATTTTTCCTGCAGGGCCCTTAGACTCAGGCTTGTCCCTGCTTACCCCAAAAGAGCACCCAGCAGAAAATATCCTCACAAGCATTTTTGAAAGAGGTCTCTGAGTTTCCAAACTCACAAAGTGAGTCTGCCTTTGTCTCAGAGGCTTGAACAGCCACAAACCAAAGTGCTTGGCAGATCAGAAAATCCTCCACTAGGCACACGATCCTGGCTCTCTGGAGATCTGAGTCCAAGGGCATAGAAGTCTTTTGCAGACTTTTTGTGACATGAAAAGCTCTCCTGCCACCAGCTGAACCAAGGCCTAATGAGAAGCCAAGTCACTGTGGTCACAGTGTTCCCGAGCTTTCTGCCACTGCATAGCCCCAGCAGCACCTGGTTTGCTTTGACTTCACTCAGAGCAGGAACAGCAGTCATTCATGTCTGGTGTGAAAGGCTGCATGGGAATACTCCACATACGTTCTAATGTAACACCAAGACAGCAGCACCCGTAACAGGAGACCCCAGAAATACTAGGCCAGATTATATAACTTTTGCCAAGGCTTCCATTTGAGACCACTGGCATGTGTTGGGAGACCTGCTAAGAGCAGGCTATTAGTTCTTGTGCCACGTCATCCCAGAGCTTTCACCTCTTCAGCAGGTTGCAGTCTTTCACACGCTGCTGTTGGCTGTGGGGCCCTGGTGTGACCCAGAAGGGAGCAGCTCTGGCTCCAGGCAGGACTAAACGTGTAAACTCTCAGTAAGCTCAGCTCTGAACTTCAAGTTTCTTTGCTGCAGATGGTGTAGCCCTGACAGGTGTGCTCTGCCACATCACATATGTAGGCAAGCAGTGCAAACTGTAGCAAGGAGATGATAATTGTGGCAGCAGCTCTCTGCCACAGAGAGGAACACAACTTTCCCAGGCATTGTCCTGGGGAAGGCTGTGAGAAGATCAGAGAACAGAATGATAAACAATTCTTATCCTCACTTGCTGCACCTGTTGTTGTGGACATGTGGAATGTGTTATGGAGATTTGTTTACCAAAGGGTGGTTTCTTGTTTGGCCAAATTGGGTGGTGTTTGGATGGAAGGACCAATTGGGTCCACCTGTATTGGACTGTCTGTAAGGGCAGTGGGTTTCTTGATAAGTATACTATAATAAACTGACTGCTCAGCCTTCTGAGAAGCAGGGAGTCAGTGCTAATTACTACCCATCTGGGGGCCTGTGGAGACAGATAATGCCCTGAGAAGGAGCACAAATTAGAGATGAAACCCTCATTTTCAGTAAATAGCTTTCAAATGAAACAACCATGATGGGACAGCTTAAAAAGACATTTAATTAGTCCATTTTACTTCTGCTGCTTAGTGCCTTATGACTACTAATCTTTTTTCTTGCTTTACATTTCTTTGCCAGCCTGTGTTGTAACCCAGTAGCCTACATCAGGCTTCAGTAGCAGCAAGTTCTGTTGTACCAGAAGCAGCTTGAAAGCCACCTTAGGTTTTGAAAAACAAAACTTCTGACAAAGAGTTGGTCAGGTACAGTGTGATTTCTTTCTCTGTACTCAATCTTTTTCTGACATAGCAAGAGGCAAGCCTGATTTGAGGAGGATAACACTGGAAGCATTCTACTACCAAAGCCCAGTCCTACACAGCTGTTAGCAGTACCTCAGGCGCCTGTCAGAAATGCAACGAATTAGAAAGATTTGTGTCTTAGGTTTAGTGTTGGGGTAACAGGCAAGGCACATGACTTCAGGGTGGGAAGTGGTGCTGTGGTCACATATCCATCTGGAAACAATGGAGATCCCTGAGAAGGGGTAAATCAATGAAGAATGGGTGGATGGTACTTACCTGATAAATGATTCCACTGAACCGATCCTGTGTAGCTAATGGGAATGGCTAATTCGTTCTGCACTTTGCAAGTTCAAGAGAGATCACTTCCTGTGCTGTGCTTTGTGACTCCTAGGGCTGCTGTACAGGAGTTGATGTTGCCATGGCCAAGGGCCTGCCTTGGCTCTGAACAATTCACTGAGGTAAACTGCTCACTGACGAGCTTGTTTTGGTTGGATTATTTCCTCCTGGCACCAGAAAAATGTAGCAAATCCAAAAGAGGGGTGGGATGGATCAGGCAGGTGTCTGGCTGTTGTCCCTTTGCTGCTACAGTCTTGCCACAGCCCTGCAGAGGCGGGCTGGTGCCTACGTCCAGCCCCAGGCTGTCAGCAGGGGTCAGTTCTGCTGGACAGAGCTGCAGAAAGCCCCTAGGCTGTGCTGGAGGCTTCCAAAGGCAGCCAAAGTGAAATGCTGGGCATGGCACTTTCTGATTGCTGCCTCTCTCCTGAGGATGGGCACACACCCAAGGTCTGCTGCCTGGGGCTGGGTACTAGCACTTCACCTCCCAGTGTTGATGGAGTAGAGGCCTGGAAAATCTTTTTTAAGTTGATGGGTTTGGGGCCCTTGTATTTGGATTCTCTGTGTTGGACCTTTATGTTTCCCTTGTTCTAAGGAAGCTACAAGAACATCTTTTTCGTTGCTAACATTAGCATTGGGACTGAACACTGGATTTCCTACTTACTATGGCCCTTTCCTAGGAAATGGCACAGCTGCCTCAGGCCAGTGGAAGCTCCAGCCCTGGCTTTGAATTTCCCATGTTCAGGGATATGTGAAAGAGACACAACAAGCATTGTAAAGACTGTAGGCAGATATTCAGTGCATACTGAGCTTTCATGAAAAAAACACACAGGACATGGATGCAGACAAGACACAGACACACGCATATATGTGTGTATGTGTATATATATATGTGTGTGTGTATGTGTATATATAAGCGTGTACATATGTAAGCCCATGTGTGGTTCTGTGTTCAGTTTCCCCCTGGGTATTCACTTAACTCACGAAGTTTTTCATCTTGAAGACACTGCAGTGACGTGGCTGGACCACTGCTATTATCCTTTTACTGGGGCTGCTGTTTCCTTCTCAGATCTCCCAGAGCTGCCTGGGGACTACAGTTTTCAGGAAGCAGAACTAATTGTGCTGCTTTATTCTTTGTTAGAATTACTTGCCAATTTTCATTCTTCTGTAGCAACATCAGGAAAATAAAACACTTGATATACTATGCAGGTATGTTTCAGTCCAAATTGGAGGTTTTGCTTTAACTTGCAAAGATCATCTTTGGTCTAGGAGACATGGGTGACAGAGCCTTGGCAGTGTCATGGATGCCTCTGACCAGCCTGAGTTCATGAGCTCTGCAAGGAGAAATACCTGGGGTAATCACAGGGATCATCAGGTGACAACTTGGAATGTTGGATCCATTTATAGGTAGCCCTCACAGATATATAAATGCTGCTGCTTTGTCCAAAGCCCATTTTTAGTTCAGTAGCCTCTCATAAAAATGTTACAGTAGACAAAATATTCTGGACAGAAATCTGCTGAGCAGAAGAAATCCTTAGTTGGAAAGTACCCTTTCTTCAGTCTCACCCAACCCAAAACACTGGCTAACAAGTTTGAAATTGTATCACTTTTTAATTAAGTACTGACTGATGTTACCTTTAGAATCATGGGCTGGAGACACAGGGTGCTAGTGATTAAATAGCTTGATCCCTATGCCATAATCCTAATATTTTGCCAGCTGGCTATCAAAGTATGTCCGGAGCAGAGCAAGCACTTGGCAACTTCACAGCCTTCAGTAATTTAAGAAAAACCCTGAATGACTCCTTAGATTATGTTCCTATTTTAATCTATAGGCAGTACCTAAAGTTGCTGAAGAAAGGCTGTTCAGCATTTCCTAGGTTTCAAAAGCTTTGAGGAACAGTCTTTTTCCCAACTGCAAAGAGGTTTGTCATTTAGAACAGGTTTTGGACAGGAAGACAAAATGTTTCTCCAGGGAGTAGCAGTAGGAGTCCTGCAATACAGACCTTAGTCAGGGTCGTGCATGTACAGCTGTAAAGGCACACCTGGCTGCATCCCTTCCTTAGAGTGAATTTGTCTGGGGACACAATTGCAAAATCCTTTGCCATGGTCCATCTTCTTCAATGACAGACTTACAATTTTGTCCTGAACTGTGTGAAGTTTCTTCAGCCTGGCTGCTTGTGTGGTTTCTGAACCCCTTCATAATCTCTAGAGTATTTGTGTTAAAAACTGAGCTGTGTTTTTCAGACACTTCCCCACTACTGCCACAGTGCCAGGTCTTGCCAGAGGGCTATCCAGCAGCCAGCAAATTGACTTAAAGAGTAATTCCTCCTCTGACAGACAAGTTGTAATGGTATCACATTCCGCAAAATGGAACTAGACAGGGTAGGTTGTCCTTCCTAGCAGGAGCTCACCCCTCTGTGGCCAGACATGTTGGGAGCTGGGGCAAACTGGAGATGGAAATCTGTCTGCAGGAGTGGCTTTGGCTGTTGTGATGAACATTTTTGTGACTTTTCCATAGATGGATAACCCCTCCATTTGCTTCAGTGGTTGCTGCTCCTACCCCTTTTCTTCCTTTCGTTTTATTTACAGAGGCTTAAAACCAGTGATGAAACTATCGTCATTATTTGGTTTTGGTTTAGCCACAGATTGCTTACTCTAAACGTTGCTCTTCTCGATACAGACCTCTTGACAGGAAAGACTTTGTTTTCCTGAATATTCTACAGTAGTCCAGCCAAAGCTTCAAAAACAGATTCGTAATTGCCTGAGTTTAGCTCACTGAGTCTAACAGATGTGAATCCAGGTGTTTCAGAAAAAGCATCTGCTTTTCTCTGTTAGAGGATGTGCTCTGTTACCCCGCTACAGGTACTGTATTTTATTCATTCCTGCCCACTTCATCTATTTCCCTACTGCTATTCTCCAGAAGGTTTCTGATCTGGGAGCAAAGTCAAAGCGCCAGATCTTTCTACTGTGGCATTTTCTATTTGATGATTTTTTAAAGGCAATTTCCTGCAGTGATGCCACATCCTCTCCTCTTCCTTGCTCTGGTTTTCAGGGCCCTTTGAGCTCTCCCCACATCTCTTGGGAAAGTTAAGTTAAATAACAGTGAGGAGCATAACTCACTCAGTGATTTTCACCATGCTGAAAAATGTTAACTCTTTCATGCTGGAAAAAATATGTGAAAAACTTTTTTCTGTGAGATTTCATTGTACTAATTTTTAAAAAAAAGTGAGAAAATATCCATTTCACCTTAAAGCTCCATGGGTTTTGTTGCTGTTTGCACACTGAGTCTGGCTCTGGGAATCACATCCCAGCTGTTAATAAAGTTTTTCAGGGTACTTAACATGCATTCATTACTAAACCAACAATTCTGCTGTAGTTGCTTGGGTGTTTCCCAGACACCATTATCTGATCTTCTAATTATCACAATTTTATTCTTGTGTGGGTAATTAACAGGATGTATTAGGGTTCTCTGTGTGAAATGCTGTGTTAAGTTTTTAACTCCAGAACTTATTTAAGAACACTTCATCAAGGGCCTGGAGCAGTGACCCCAAGTCCCAGGTTCCATGGTGTACGAGAAAGTGCAGGCATGATCTGTGGGATACTCAGCTGGGCAGTGGCCAGAGGTCCCCATCCAACAGGCACTGATGCTAGTTTAGATTTAGGGTACCTGGCTGCAAAATTTGTCAGCTACAGAGAGTCAGTGTACTTTGGCTAAGGTGGCAAGGCATGGTGGCATCTGCTAGGTAATAATAAAAGGCAGAAATTTCTTGTATCAGCCCCTCATGAATTTATCTATACGAGCACCAGTCCTAAATTATTCTATGTTTTCCTAAACCCAGCTCAGTGCCAGAATGCAGTGAGCCAGAATTAGACCAAATTCACCTTGGAGAGGGCAGCAAGAAGCAGAGGAGGTACCCGTGCACGGAGCAGGCAGAGGGGAAGGAGGACAGCTTGAACAGCAATCTTGGAATTTTTTTCAAATTCAGCAGTCCTTTTGCGTGGACTTTTAGGGCCAAACCTTCAAGGGGTGCAAAGTTACCACATCCCTGCACAGCTTTGCTCTGGAAGAGAGTATGACTCTGCAGAAGCAGAAAATGCAGCTGAGATGTAGTGTCAGGGAAAGTTCAAATGTCTACAGTCGAGACAGACTTTAAAGAGGACAGCAAAGTGCTTTGATAGCATCATGCCAACATGAGGCAAGTGTAGGGAGCACCAAGTGAGATTATATTAATGGCAAAAGCTGTAAACCAAAGCAAAAACCTAAGTACCTGCCCAGCTGTGCTCTGCCTGAGGTATGATATGGGTTTAACTGTGGTGCTGGGTACAAAGTGCCCCTTGTACAACATTTGGGGGGGACATCAAGAGTAAGGAAATTCACTTTTCATCACTATCCTGTGAAGGCAGAAGGGGTTTTCTGCCCTCCTTCATTCACTTGCTGCCACCTTGAAGGAGTAACCATTGTGGGATGCTGAGGGCCTAGGAAACCTGGTTTTCTATATGGAAAACAGGTCCATTGCATAGGGGAAGGTAGGCTGGTAGAATGCTCTGCTGCCTGACCCCTCTCTGCCTGAAATTTTGGAGGCTCAACACCCATGAGTCTCTGCTAACTTTCATCACTGCTCTGTTTTCCCATCCCTTGCACCTGATTTGCCTTACTGGGATTTATTTACCTATGGATGATGATGTCAAAAATAAATAAGTAATCGTTCAGGACAAATAGGATAATATCTCCTGCAAGAGGATGCACAGTAAGTTGTCAGCCTCATGGGAAAAGCAGGTGAGACCTTTCTGTTCCTAAAAGTCAGCCTTTGAAAACCTTTACTTGATGGTTCTGTTCCCATTGTCTCCATCCTCCATACTATAGATACTGTCCCTGTGTTCCTGAAAGTCCCTGCATGCATTCATTCCACCCTCAGTTATATTAATTCCTATGGGAAAAATTACATCTTTGCCTGTTGCATCTGTAACCACGATGTTTTCCAGCACCCTGAGTGGTGAGCAGGTCATGATATTTACTTTTCCCCCATGCTTTGGATGTTCACTCCCCTCTTTGCCCTTTGCAAGCCTTGGCTTCGTTGCTGGTCCCAGAGCCACTGCATCACAACCTCTCCCCTCTGTTCCCCACACACCTTCCCCCCGTGTGCCTTGTGTTTTCCTCAGCAGGAAGGTGTGAACCCTTCTCCAAACACAGAGCTTCACAGGGCCACAGCAATGCCTTGCTTGCGGGAGGAAGCAACCAAACATGACTACATCAGAGGTCATCCAGAGGAGTATTCCACAACTGCGTGGGATGGAAAGTAAGTCAAGGAGAAGGAGAGCTTGCCTGCCCTGCTCACACAGCATGAACTCATGGAGCTGTGGTCTGTCCAGCTCATGTCGGGCTGCAGGCTCCTCCCATAAATGCTTCCCCGTGTGGGCTCTGGCCAGTGGTGACATGGGAAAGCAGATGTTTCTCTCCTGAAAAAGCAGTAGCTGAATCCTGTGCTGTGTTTACATTCCCAACAGATATGCAGTGTGGAAATGTCTTGAAATAGGAAATAGTGTCCCGGCTGAACAAGTAAAAGGCATGAGATGAAAAAAAATCACTATCATCATTTCCTGAGAGACTTGCCAAATTCCTCATTTCTGTGCTTGATTTGCACATCCTGCAGATGTGTCTGCTCAAATTTCCCTTCTGGTATTTTCCTCTTACATGGTATGTCAAGCACATTTACATGAATGAGGAGCTGGTATCATTAATGATAAGTGAAATACCAACTGCCAGGGAGGCAGGGTGAGGAAGGGGATGTGACCCAGCGCACACGCACTCGCAGACCCGGCCCTGCATGAGCACTGCCACGTGCTCTTCCTTTTCTAGGCAACCACAAATGGATCACTGCTGGGGACTGCAGAGGGCCTGCAGGTGAGAAACAGTATCTGCACAGTCCTGAGTTCTGCAATATGCTCCCCGTGGGATGTTATTAACAGAGATGTTAATAACTCCTCCTTTATTAACAGAGATGTACATTTGTGCCCTGTATCAGAGGCCTTGTGAGATTTGTGGACCACCTGGCAGAAAATTTCCACATTGATTTCTAAGTCTTGTTTAAATGCAAAACATTTCTTCTTGTCTCTCAGAAGATATCATCTGCACATTTAGTTGTGGGTACTGTCAGGACACATTCCAAAGGAACTGAGGCAGTCTAGGAAAGCAAGGGGTTTGCATAAATACAGACTGATTTTACAATTATGGTTCTGATTATTACTTTTTGGTAATAACTTAGGCTTAGAAGACCCAGTCATGAGCCTCCATGACAGATTCTATAAAATACACCTGCTGCCTCCCACCAGACCAGTCTCTGACCCCAGCCAGATGCTGACTCCCACTTGCTGTCTCCTCTGGTTTATCCATGTTGAGGTCAGAGCAGGGCACAGCTAAGTGGTCACCTGGAGTGATACCTCCAACAGGACCTGACCTCATTCTGATACAGTCAGAGTCATCTGCTCAAGCAAACATGACCGGTCAACAGGCTTGGGAGCATAGGACTTCAAGCTAAGGCAACTACATACCAACTTCTTCTTGCAGCAAATTCCTCCAGTCAGGCAGGGGACACCAGAAGGTCAGTGCTCCCAAAACACTGTTTCTGGGCTCCTGTTTCTTGCAGGGTCTATTCTTTTCTTCTTATTTCCCTGTACCATGTTTTATTTGGAGAGGCTACAGTGCTGTGAGGAGCTGCAGAGGGGAAGTTTGGACTGGAGTGGGAGCTCACTGGTTTGCAGGGGACAGCAAGGGTCTGGGTGGAGTGAGCAGTTGTAAGGAAAAAGGGGAAACTAAGCCAGTCCTTGCTTGGAATGCACAATATTATGTGCACAAGCAGTTGTGGGTTTATCATGAGGGACAGAGCTGCCCAGTGTGGTAGATCTGTGTGGGAACCATGCAGATCCCTCAGCAGCAAGCAGGCAGTGCTGGGCAGGCAGTGAAGCTGGGAAGGCAGTGAAGCACTCTAACAGACTGGTGATGGGATGGGATTCCCCACATTTCTCTAAAAATGGGTTTGCAAGGCTTGTCAAAGACAAGAGATGCAATCTGACAGACCTGCTGTGTGATGTGGTGCACCAAACCTCATCGTGCCTGCTACACTGGATAAAGGAGAACTCTGTCAAAAGTGGTTGTCATGACAAAGAAATCACCAAGGAACACGAGAAAGATAGTATCAAAGGAAGGAGATAAATTAAGGAGGTGCATTTTGAATGTATAATGGGCTGGAAAAGTTGTCGGAACAAATATTGCCTGAGGGAGCTGGAGTGCAAGTCCAACGCCAGCCACAAGTGGAAATGAATTCACAGGGTAGATCCCAGCTCATCCCCAGGAAGCTGAGCACCTCAGTGCTCTGGGCTGTCGAGAGGCCCAGGCCAGGAGGAACAATAGCAAGAACAGATTAAATGGAAAGATTAAGGTCTTGTCTATACAAGAAAAGTTGTATCAGTTTATTCAGATGGATTTGGAGTGATGTAGTTTAACTGGAGAAAACCCCAAGCGCAGGGGCACCTCAGCTCCAGCTGCAGTGCAGCACAGCCTTAGCACCTTTGAAGATCCAGGACCAGATGCTTATCTGAGTGTCTGAATGCTGCTGGAAATGCCTTCCCCTCAGCCAGCAGAGGTGGGGTAAGGACAGATTCGTGGAAGACTGTGAGACACCGAGGGGCTGTGGCTGCAGGTGCTGGGGCCAGGGCCCATGGGATGCCCCAGGACACCTCCCTGTCCTCCTGTGAGGCATGAGGACTGTGGGGCAGGTGGTGAAACTTGGCATAGACACCTGTGATGGTGCATGGGGAATTTCCATGGTGAGTGCTTTTATGCTGTCTAGTCCAGGTGCTAGAGGAGAATGCCATTGGAGCAGTAGAGGACCAGGACTTCGCTGGGATGCAGTCTGAACTGACACTGCCCTGTTCAGTGAAGTTTCTTCACATTTATGCAGGCTTTATTTCTCATCCTCTGTGGTAATCCACTGAAGGTGATTAGGATTTTAGTTTGCTTTTCGAGCTGCCTAATTAATGAGTTATCCTCTGCCTAAAAGCGCAGTAATTTTCCTTTAAAAATCATGCATCAGCCATTCATCAGCAGCAGCTGAGCCCTGATGTGCCATTACAGTTGTGTTTTCTGAATGCAGTGTGGAACTGGGAGCAGAAAAATGGGACAGCACAAGCCACTGAGGCTGCACTGACAGCTCTGCCTCACTCTGAGAAAACAACTTGCACTTTTTCTCAGCCTGTAGGAAAAAAGAGAAAAAAAAACCCTATTTTTGATGGGTTGGTCCTATCAGATGCTGTACACACATTTTCATGCATGGTGCACATCTACTGACAGAAATATTAATCTGATATTGATGAGAGCATTGGTTTCTTGGTAGATCACTGAGCAACACCTGGCTGTGTGCTGTGGCCAGCACCCTCCATTTACATGCACATACAGAGCTTGCATAACTCCACAGTGAAAGCAAATGCTATTATTAGTTTGTAAAGCAAGTTTTGTTGAATTTGGCAGACAATGTGCATGTGTAAATTCCCCCAAATTAATTAAAACGTTTAGAGAGATGGTGGAGATAGCAGCACTGCTCATCTAATAGATAGTTTTAACAGGTTCACAAATGCTTTTATGTAATTAATTAATGCTTGGCTACCTCAGGTGAAATGATCTGGGCATGCATGCTTCCTTAAATCAGAGCAAAGGTAGAGGGGAAAATTTATGCTCTGTTTAAGCAGCTTTTCATCAAATTTGGTCTGAAGCCCATTGTGGGCTTTAATATATCTCTGGAAGACAAAAGTGATCTGAACTGATTCTATGAGCAGAAGATATAAAATGCATGAAATAATAAATAATGCCATGGTGCTTGCCAGCACTGAGTGCCAGAATTTTCTTCTTGCCTGGTTTGCCTGGTTTAGTTCTTCCTTTGTAGAGGCAGAGTGAAACCAGACTCAGGCCAAACCAGCTGGGCTGGTGCCAACCCTGTCACTGGTATGATGGCATTGTGGTGGCATTGTGAGACTCAAGCTGCTTAGCATTGGTCACTTTCTGCAAGAGAAAGCATGGGATGTTTGGGTGCATGAGCCACCCAAATTTAATGGGATAGATCAAAAGTGCTCCTGCCAAACAAGGACAGCTAGTGACATCTGGATTCAGCCCTCTGTTTGTTTTGTGCATAGGGACACAGAAACACAGCAGGGAGACACAGACCTCCTAGAAAAGAAAACCCACAGCTTGACCTGAAGATTTTCTGAAATTACTGTATAATTCTGATGTGTCTGGGAACATGGCTGAGGAAAATAACCTTTTTTTTCATCATATGCCTGATATGCTGACAGTGCTAACTGCTGATTACTGTACCATATCAGTATATATTTATTCACTTTTTGTTAGTGCTCACTATGGTGTATTGCCCCTGCTCTAATAGGTAGAAAGCTGAATTTTAGTCCTTTACTGCATTATCAGAATAATTCTTTAATAAATGTCTGTTTGTTTTCCCTGGGCAAAATCAGGCAGAATTAATGACCACAATATAAAACAACCAATCTGACCACAGATGAAGATGAGCGGAGAACCTTCCCCTCATTTTCCTCTGCAAGGAGGGCATATCTGATCTGAGTCACCAAGAGAATCTACTTGGAGACCTACCATCCCGTTTTCCTCTCTTTGCTTTTCAGAACAGCATTACACTTTAAAAATCTTACTTGTATAAAGCACATCCATGTAAGGTGTGCTCCTTTCAGGGTGGTACTCAGCTGACTCAGACTCACCTCTGTCCCCTCATGGAGACCAGCTGGGTACAGCTCAGGAACAGATCCAGCTTACTATCTAGTGTTTTCCAATTCAGTTTAATCAGTCTCTGGGTACAGCACAGTCTATTTCAGTCTTCTGATGATGAGGCTGCCTGTCACTTGTTCATCTTCTGACCTTATGAGATTTGCAGCCCAGGCTGCATGTGGCCCAGCTTTAACATATACATATAAATAGATACATATACATTTTTCCTGCCCCCTGAATGCCAGGGACATGATATAGCCTCATGGCCAGGATATTCTTCTCTGTGCAGGAAAAGAGCTCATACTCAGGCAGCCTGGTGATACTGGAAGCCAGGTCCCACTGGAAGTAGGCACGGTTCTAGACATAGGGATATTTCCCAGAAGTGGATAAAGCAAGTTAAGATGTGCTCTGGACTGATTTCAATGCTCTTGTTATGGGTAGGCTTCCCTTGAGCACACCTACCAAATCAGATCAATTAAAAGCTTTGGACTACTAGTGCCTAAACCCGTATATGTCCAACATTTTTTGCATCTCTGTCCAGATCAGGACCTTTTGGAAAATCATCTTAGGAGCATCAAAGTTACCAGGCACTTCTTAATGAATGATCTCCAAGATTAAGTGCTGCTGCAGAGCAACTTCAGGTGGTCAGCATTCTGTTTTGCAAAGCTCATTATAGAAGTTGACAGGACCACTGGCAGGAGGCTGATGGCACTTTCTCTGGATCAAAGTAGCTGGAACACAACTCATTTTCATCCAGGTAGCCACCTAGGGATATCTTGTCCAACTCTGGTGTTGAATGGATGCTAAATGAGAAAGCCAGCAACGTTGCTTCCTGCATCACATTCAGTATTTTCTTTTCCGTGACTGTGATGCCTAACGGACAAGCTCCCACCCTGGAAAAATGGCTCGTGAACTAGATATCCTGCACAGCTGCATGTGAGAGTACTTCCTATTTATTGTTTAAAGAAAATCTCTGGAGTAAATTGTGGAAGAAAAACATGGGTATAAATGTGGATTAGGTTACTCCCTTGTAAAAGACACAACGCTTCAAAGAGTGTGAAGCAAAGTGCTCACATTCTTCCTTTGTTTTTGCTTTGCTTCCTTTGACCAAATCCTTTTCTAGGATTACTTAAATCCTCAGATTTTATCTCTGCTTGTACTGGTACAGTTCTGAAGTAACTTCACTGGCTCCAGCAAGGCTGTTCCAGATCTAGGGCTGTGCAAAAGAGAGCAATCCAGTACCCATTCTCAGTCATCACATTTGAGCATTGCTGTAAGACCTTGCAGATCTGTATCTGAATCAGGGCCTTGTAGTGTTCAACACTGTTCCCTCTGTTCCCTTCTCTGATGGAAAGAGCATCCTGGCCAAATGGGATGTATGATGTAAGTCACATTTACAACTTCAATTACTCCATGGATTTCTTGCCAGTCTCTTACCATTCTTTGTTTTGCATCTTTCTTGATTTTCTTAATGTTCTTTTCCATCTTTTATTCTCTCTATGTTTATTTATCCAGGTTAGCATATTTGTACATTCATAAGTACGTGCCCAGCTATAGGTACACATTTTCTGGCCTGTCATGTCTTATGAGTTTATTTCATTCTAGCCAAATATGTATGCATATATTTGAATACATAATCATATAAAGAAATTAATACTTCCCTGACATCATTTTTGCAATGGGAACTGTATTTCTGAAATGTTCTGGCCTTGCTTGACTTGCATGTTAAAGCTTCAGTCAAGAAAGAAGCAAACACCATCTCGTGAATAAACAGCATCCAACCTTTTATTTGTCTGAATATTCTTCTCTGTGTCCATCAGTAAAGGGGTGTCACCAACAGGCACAAACTCTGCTGCTGACCTTCTCCTCTGTGGGTCTAGCAGCCCATTCAGCGGGGTTTGGTTTGCTTCCCAAGGATCTCTGTAGCAGAGCTGAGAAGTTCAGCATGATGGAGCAATTTGGAGGAGCGTCGGTCTGACTATCAGCAATAGCATACAGTCACTATGAGCCTCCTACAGCTACAGTGTAAGATTATTGATCTTTGGTGGTTGGAAATCACTTGTGCTATAGTTACAGTTTATATGGTAATGGCCAGGCCTGATGTGCCTGCTACTCAGACCCCACAAGTTTGGCTGCATGGGGAGGGATGCAAATCACCTCATCTTTTTACAGCAGGATGTTAGCATTATATAATAAGTTAGCATTAGGGGCACATAAAATAAAAAAGTATTCTTCAGCCATGGTTTTGATCTTAAAGTTTGACAGTGAAAAAGCCACCCTCAGAAGAGCCTGTGCTTCCTGAATAAGTTAAGAAGAGAGTCTGTTCTACTTCTGGATTCTCTTCTCTGTGGCATTAATTGAATTTGGCCCAAAGTTATGGTAGTCTGCAATTCGTGGAAGAAGCAGATCTTCAGATTTCTTTTCCTAAAGAAATATATGGGACTGTCATTCAGATAGCAAAACCATCCACGGGCAAGGGGCTGTACAAAAGGCTGTGTTTTAACCTTATGCAGAAAACCAAGGCAGTCCTGAACAAGGGGAGGCAGCCATTTCACTCTCTACACTGAAATCCTTCCAGAAGAGAGACAAACCGTGTCCGTGTCCTGGAGGAAGACCTTACTTTTGTTCTTTCTTGTTGTGTTTCTTCATATAAACATATCCAAGACTGAAAGTATTTGGCTGTTCTTCCTGTCTGGAAACATAAGGGGAGTCATGATGATTAGGTAAGTTAGCTGTGGGGTGATGCATCTCACTGCCTTAACCACCTGGAAATTAGGTGTCTTGGCTCCATGAATTCTTCTGGCTCTGTGAGCCAAGGAGGAAAAAATTGCACCTTTGCTGAGCAGTTCAGCAACTGCCTTAAGCACCTGTCTTAGGACAGGATGACTTACCCTCCTGAGGTGTTTGCCTCTCTGCCTTACCTACAGAGGGAACATATACAACCAGTTCAGACTGAATGTATGATTTTTAGAAGGGTGGATTAGTTGTCCCTGTATGTCTGATTCCGAGTCTGTGCTCCCACAGTCCTGTTGCTGTGAATGTGCTGCTACCACAACTGAAGTCACCTGCCACTGTTATCATCTCTGTGTCCAGAGGACAGCTGAAGTGAGATGTCCCATCTAACAAGGACACACTTTGCAGGCAGATTTTCCATACCTCTTTTTTTGCACAGACTAATACGTCTCTCTCATTTTTTAGCATGAGTTCTTTATGCAAGGGGACTAAAAACCTATCGACCAGGGGTAAGGATTCACTGGGTTGTGTCCTAGCTGCTCTGTGTCAAAACATCCCCATATGTAGTTTTATCAGCTGTTTTCGGGTTGTTGGTTTATATCTAACATTGTTATGCTTTGGGACAAAAATACAGTGGCGCCTTCTGGACAAGTATTTTTATGCTATTAAAAACACAACTCCTTCTTTCCTTCCCTAAAAACCAGCTCCAGTAGAAGTTGCTTAAAAAGTAGATAATTTGCTGTCTACTTCTGGTTAATGCTTGATTTACACTGTTGTTACTGGGCCTTGTAAAAAGGGCTGCTCCTATCACAACATTTCTAGATACAAAAGCAGTCAAAACCAGGCATTTGAAAGTCCTCTGCTCTGTAACCCAATATCATTTAGCTATGGCTTTGATCTTGCGCCTGGAAAAAATCTTTTCCTTGAAACACTGAAAGTTTTCACAATTCTAATAATGCATCAAAGGTGATACAGTACATAGTTCAGCCCATCTCCATGTCAGTTCACTTCGTGAACCAAAAAAAAATCTTTTTCCCCTTATTACATCTTTAATTTCATGTTTTCTTTGCAGTGATTCTGGGGAGTAGAGTGTTGCTGATGCTTGGGGAAGTGGGAGGGTGAGAGCTCTGGGTAACTCCAGGCACAGCACAGCCAGATGCTTCCTCCCACAGGACTGCCAATGCCCTGAGCACCTCTAGACGTCTCGTGAGCACAGACTGCTGCTCCTGCCAAATTGCATGATGGTTTTGGGGATGGAGGCAAATATCCATTGAGTATTTACTTGATGCTATCAAACTCATTTGTCTCCTAACCAAAGTCAGAGTCCCTAGAGGTGAAATTCAGTGCATCAATCCACTGCTCCATCTTTTGAAAGGAACATCATTAACATGCCTAACACATGAACAAATGTGGCTTTGTTCCATGTTACTTCATTAATGCATTATTTAGGGTGGTAGATTTGAAAGCCAGAAGGCACCTTCATGATGACCTAGTCTGATCTCATGAGTACCACAAACGAGTAATCTAGGCAGTAACCTGTAGTTGATCTGTATCATGTATTTTAGAAAAATGGCCAGTTTCCCATGGCAGTTTGGACTGCTCTCCATAGATGTGCTGATTTCCAGCATGTGGTTTGCCAAAGGGAGAGCAGAAAACACAATAGCAAAGTTGATGTTTGCTGTGCAAATTTGGAACAGGAGTTTCACCCTAGGAAGCCAGACAAGCCCAAATACAAACAAAGATGGAAACAGCACCTTCTGTAGATCTGAATTCAGATCTAATGTTTGGCTGAGGGCCTATTTCCCCTCTTAAACTGAAGTGGAAAGCAGTCAACTCAAGAAAAAGTGTTCACTAGTTGAATACCATGGGTGAATTCTGAAAAAATACAGCTTTTTGGACTCCTGTGGAGAGAAAGATTTGTTATTCTGGAGGAAAAAAAAAAATATCCTGAGAAATGTTTGTAGTTTTATGGTTTCCTTTTCAATTGAGAAATCTGTTCTTGGGTTTGAGTGTACAGTCAAAAAAGGCTGAACTATGGAAATGAATTTGCTGCGAGTTGAAGTCCATGAGCCTGCCTATGCTTTCTTTGCCAGCTTGCTTTGTGAGCTGCTGGAAATACAGGAATTTTTTGAAGTAGACTAGAGAAGACTGAAGGAGCCAATGTCCATCCCTGAAAACCTCTTCCAGGAGGTGGCTGCTCCTGCAAGGCTCTGCTCTCCCCACAGGATGTAACAGAAGATCTGATAACTGGAATGCCACCCTTGGAGCTGGACGGAAAAGCACCCAGTCCACCTGGTCCCAGGCCTGACTTTGCAAGCCTGCCTGGGGGAAGAAAGAGATTGACTGCAACACAAGTGGGTTTTGTCAAGCTAAACGGCTGGGTTAGGGACTGGGCAGAAGCACCCCATGAAGGGATACTCTGTTTGATCTGTATTTTAAAGCGGTGTCATAATCATATAATCCAACAAAATTCCAGGCAAGATTTGCTGAAGTGCTGTGGAAAAGTAAGTGCTGGAACAAAAGGCAGGGGCAGTCAGGGGAGGCTGTGGTGAGGTTCTGGGAAGATTATTGATTTATTGAATGGAGGTCAAAACTACTCAGCAAAAAGGCAGGAAATCTTCGCACAAATAGGCTCAATGTGGAAACAAGGAACTTAAACACTGAGCAGGAAAAAACAGTGTACACAAGTGTAAATGAAGCATTTAGAAGAGTTAAATAAGGAAGGTCAAGGCTTTCCATGACACACATTGGCTGGTACAGTGCAGCAATAAGCAAACACCTCTCAACAGGTGCCACTGGCACTGTTGGCCCTTGCATGATGGAGGAGAGGCAAAAATGGAGTGACGCATGATGAATTAGCTCAAGTGCCAAATGAGTCCAGAGTTCCTGGGCTAAATCTACTCAAGGAACAATTTCTTTGGGCAAAGTTTGACCTCCACCCCTGGATCTGGCTGGCAAGACCATACCACAGCCTTCCTGCTAAGCTCCCTTATCTTCCAAACCACAGTGACCACATCCTAACTACCTGTGAGGAACGATCTCTCCCCCACGCAAACTCCCAGCTTGTGCTTAAGAAACTCTTGGGCAGGCACTAGCTGGCCTGGGACAAAATCCTGCCAGGGATCATGTTAATGATCCTGTCCAGTTATTAGTGTGGGCATAAGGGACAAAGAAATCCAGTATAAGCCCTCTGCTTGCAGCATGCTCATTTGAGGTGTCGACAAAGTCGCTTCCCTTCTGTGCAATTTGTGGTGTTTTTTGATTGCTCAGTTACTGTGCCACCTGGAAACCAGGATGAATCCATGCATCCACTCAAAATCCAGCCAGGAGAATACCAGTACATTCCCTCAGTGCTTCAAAATGGCAGAAGTTTCAAGACCCAAAATCCTCACATAGTGTCCTTTCTGCCACTTGGTGACTCTCAGTTTTCCAAGCTGTGACTTTCCCAAAGTGAAGGTGTGGGACAAGCTGGCTCAAGAGGGTGGTGTGGAAGGACAGCACTATCAGGCTGGGGTTATGCTGGAGCAAATAGACTGTTGCAGTGTTTTGGCACGTGGCTCCTCACTCACATCTTCCCTGTTCTCCTAAACAGAGACAGACAGTGTTAAAACCTCTGTGGCTGCTCCCCACAGGAGTTCTTGAGACAGGAGCTCAAGGCTGCTGCAGTGTTCAGACTTCTGCTCCACCCCACCCTGCCTTCCTCTCAGCTGTCTGGTTATGAGTGCAGCTTTCCTGGCCACAGACCTGTCTGTGTATATGTAATCATTCATTTGTTTGTGTGCATTCATAACAAGGCAACACAGAAACCAGCACTGGCACATGCTGGCTTTGGAGAAAAGTTGTCTGCATTTGTTTGCTTGTGCTTTTCATTACGCAGCCAAAGTTGTACTGGCGAGGCTGAGACGAGTATGGAGCAGTTTGCCTGAAGATCCTTGGTGCAAGACAAGAAGGAGCAAAGCTCTAGAGAAAAATGTCTTTGCAGTGCTTTTTACTAGACTTAGTAAAGCATTTGTTAAAGTGCTGCTTTGTTGATCACAAGGTGACTCATGGGAGAGTAAGACCTACCTTTGGCCATCAAAGCTGAGAGCTGCCTAATCGCAAGTGAATGCTCAGGTGAAGAGTTTACATGAATGCATACACAGAACATGTCATTACAAGCGCCCAGTGCTTTCCAAATCTCACTCTTGTGGAGCTTGAGACAATTGACCCATTTGGATGGTTGTATCCATCCCCATGAAGTTGTCTCTCAGTCACTTAGGAACTGCAAATTTTAAAATGCTGCATTGGGTTTTAAACCCTGCATCTGGGCTCTACAGAAGCATGCAGTAAAGGATTCCACAATGCTATTAGTCAATGGCTAATAACATGATTTTTTTTGATCCAGACTTGTTGCACAATGATTTCTCCAGCTGGTCCTTAGTTCTCACCTTATGATAATACTTGCTCAATATTGTCTCTTAATCCATCTCATTCACAGGATCATCCTTTTAGAAATTTTACTCAGTTTTCCAGTACCATTTACCCTTTCCTTATGGCAAAGCTGTTGCATACTTTTGTTCATGCTTGTTATCTTCCTGGGAAAGTTTCATGGACCTGCACAAACTCTTTACCTCTGGTGACAATTGTGTGCACATCACACAAGGTCTTATTTCAGATAGCCATGACTCCATATTTTCTCCATGGTAAAGCAAATCTCTTGCTGCTTGCATACACTTAGGGCCGATCTTCTTACGTGAGCCACTTTCCATGAGTTGACACTGAATTTTGCTGGCCATCCTCTTGACACTGCAGAGTTGTTTGGTTTTTCATCAGGAGCTTTAGGCTGACTGGCCTCAGTTCTTCTATCTGAAAATGTTATCACTGCACTGTCCAAAATACTGCATTCAAATTACTATGTGTTTGATGATTTTTCATAAATCTCAGCCCAGTGCCTGAGGAGAAACTGCCTGGGAGCTCTTAGTGTTGGTCCAAAGCTTGGGCAGGAGGGTCCCTGGTGGTGGTGGGAGCCTGTTCACGAGATGCTCCAGCTTTCCCAGAGAAGCTGTCCTTATTGGTGCCAGTCCAGACAGAATGAGGTCCACGTGGTGGAGGTGCTCCTCCTCGTGAAGCTGTTTGGGGAATGAGGTGAGGCTCCCCCTGCATTCATGGCTCTGAGCATCTGCCTCTGGTCTTCCTGCAGCAGCCACACCTGACATGGCTGTGCAGCAGGACACAGACCAAGCCAGTGACATGCATGTCATGGGTGAGGACACAAAGAGAAAGGTGCCATGGCTGTGCTCTGCCAAAGAGTGAAATGTGAGTCTGGGTAAGTAGGGGACAGGGCCAGCAGTCAAGTGTGGGATTGTCCCTCAGCATGAAGAGGATGACTCTTCTGTTTGCTCCTCTAGGTCTGGGTGGTTGTCCACAGCTGGGCATGCCTTCTAATTTGTAAGGTTTTTCTAAGGTTCCTGTGTGGAGAGCAGTGCTGGAAAAGTATAGAAAAGACCACAGGGCTTATCAAAGGTAAGGAATGGCTCCTGTCCAGGGGGTGGAATAGACTGGGAAGACAGATGGCTGGAGGAGGATGAGATACAAATCCACAAAGCTATGGCTGCTAGGAAGAAAGCACCTAAGGGATCACTGTATCTTCCAATAACAGAATTGGGGGATGCCAAATGAAACTCCCAGATGGCAAGGTCAGTGCAAAGGAAAGGAGGCAGTTGTGCTCCCAGGGAGGAGGTGAAGGTGTGGGTCCCAGTGGTGCCAGAGGTGGTAGGTGCTCAATGTTTACACAAGCTCAAATTAATGGAAGAATTATCCATTGATAGTTATTAAATACGAAACCACAACCTCTGCTCCAGGATATCCATGAAAGGTGGAAGAACATCCTAGAGCAGCAGTTTTATAAGCCTGTCCTTTTATACTCTTCCCTGGCATCTCTTTTTTGCCAGGAAGGGAAAAGATCCTGAGATAGATGGATCCTTGATCTGGCACACATGGGCATTCTTAGGCATGCAGGTGTTTTCTTCACATGAAAAGAGGGTTTTTCCAGCATTTGGACAATTTTGATCCCACTAATGGTATGAATTCAATGAAACAAGATTATGGTTAAGACAACTCCATAGGACACCAGTGCCCAAATCCTTCTGCTGTTCTTGACCCAAAATGGCTGCTGACTTGCCCATGTATAAGACAGGTCCAGAAAAGAGGAGCAACATTTCTATGAGGGAAATGCAACTCAGACAGAAAAGCTGGTTGAGTTTCTCTAATATAGCCAGATGTGTTGGGTGGCCTAGTTGTTGGTGTCCCTTGTGCAATGTTCAGGCTGATCCAGCTTTATTAAGTCATTCAACTTGGCAAATTATGGAGTGTTGAGCTGTGCCTGTAGTCAAATTATAGCCTTGTACTCCAAAAATGTATGTATGAGAGGTGCAGCAACAGAGCTGGGTGTTCAGTGATGTCAGGTGGAGCAGCACTTTTTTCATAATGAGTTTTGTTTGGAAAGAAATGCTGGATGAGACAACATAGTTTTTGGGACTGCCGAGGTACTTCATGTGTTTGAAACCAAGTGGATGCAGCATATGAAAGAATCAAGGTCACCCTTGAGATGTGGGCCACCCAGCCTGAGAGCTTGGCTCAGCTGCACAAGAATCATTTCCTCAGCCTGCCAAAGCATGAACCAGGGTTAGCCTATGCTCGTGTATGTCATGGTGTTCATCTGATAACACTGCCTGATGATTAATCTCTACAATTATTCACACATTAATATAGTTCACTGCAGCATATTGAAATGGTAACAGAGATCCTCTCCTGAGCAAAAAAAAAAGAGGAGTTTTATGGCTTGTAATAGAACAGGTAGAAGAAAGAACCTTATTTCAAACTTGTGTGATGCACAGTTGTGTTGAATCCATGTGTCGCTTGTGTTGTGATATCCAGCCATCCCTCTCTCCCTTTTGACACTCCACATGCAGCATTGGTTGTTACTACTCTGGCAACCATGGACATGGAGAGATTGTGGTTATCTCGGGTGGTCTTCTGCTGAAAGAAGGAGACTGAATATCTGCACCAAGCCTCCTCTGCAGCCCTGAGCTGGATTTCTGTTGGGAGAGCAGTATCATGGAGCTGCCGTGGGGTGGGATGCTGTCCTGGTTGTAGGCAGATAAGGGAGCATGCTGAGCTCTCCAAAGAGCTGTGGGACTGCTCTGAGGGTGTGTGCCTCACCCCTCCCATGACTGCCAAGGAGCTTCTCTAGGTACCTAGAGCCATTTCTTCCTCTCGAGCTCTCACAGCGGCAGGCAGTTCTTCACTTCAGGAGTGAAGATAGGATGGCCTCTGGTCTAGGTGAAGGAAAAATCTTCCTAGGTTGCACCTATTTCACCTACAAATGACACAATTAAGCAATGAATGGGAGAAAGTGCAGTTCCTTCCTACAGGTGACCAATCTGTACCATGGGTGCATCATGACAGCACTCTTGGACCAACATATCATTCATAAAAAGCAATGGACCCAGAATGGACTAGGTCTGTAAAGAAACCAGCCATGGCACTGTGGTCTTCAAAGTGGAGAATCACAGCAAGGGAACTCAAGAATGACAAGAGCATGCAAATGACAACAAAAAGGAATCACCTCAAGCATGTGCAGAAAGGCATAGGTTAGGCTGACCAACGAACAAGTCTTGCACAACTTCTTTGTTATAAGTTCTATAAAAGCCCATAAACTGTCCAAAATAGCAGCTTTGCACATTAACACCTAGCACCCTTTTCTGCTCAGTATGGCATCAGAGGTTAGAAGGTGGATCTCAGCTCCATGTACTCATGGGTCTGGCTCTCTGGGCAAGGCCCTAAACACCAGCTGAGGGGCAAAAATACAGTGGCTGGATGACAATCATTCCAGCTGGTGGAAAAAAATAAAACAAGGCAAAGTTAAAGTTTGTAGGGACAGCCCAGTGGAAGTGAGCAGGTTCTGCTCTGCTTCTTAGCCTTCTTAACCCATTTGGCACCAAATGTTGTAAATTCTGCACACTCCTTGGCTCTGAGTTGTTTGGAAGGAAGAAAGGAAACCAGATGGATAAATATGAAGTCTAAAGCACACGTCCAGAAGCAGAGAGAAGTAAATGCATACTTGTTTGCATATAGTTAAGCAATGGTGCCAGGAGGGAATCAGGCAAAACCCACTCACTTTTCTGGCAGTAAATATGTCTGCAGCACTGCACTGTGGTTGTCATTCTGTCAGGTAGGGGATGCTCTTGGGGATTCTCATCTGACAGGGCACTAATCTGCGAGATGCTGAGAAATAGAAATGAAAATAGAACTTATGAGCAATAGGGTGCTAAACAGAGCAAGAAGAGGACACCTGAGAATTTACAGTTGACATGAGGCCATGGCTTTTAATCTGGCTGGCCACCACCACACTCTCCTGTCCCCATAGAGTTGCCCAGAGCGTGGGGCTCAGGTTGACCCAGTTACTTGCTTCCAGCGGGGGGTGAGATGGGTCCAGGTCCAGGCTACCAAGTCCTGCCCTGACAGTTCTCCATAGGGAGTCCCCACAGACCCAGCACATGCTGCTCTGACACTGGAATGGACAGAGGAACTGAATCTCCCTGAAAGTAATGTGACAGGAGTGAGATGGACAATGTCTCCTTCTGGGACTCTCCACATTATCCTCTAGTGAAATAACTGAATTTTATTGAGCAGAAGTCACCACAACCTCCAGTCGAGAATGTGGACCGCCTTCTGAAAGGTGGTACCCCAAATGCTGCAAGGCAATGCAATTCATGTTGGTAACTCTGCAGATCCACTATGAATTTAAGGAGAGGTTCTCAAGGCTAGGTGACATTTTATTGACTGCACTGAGATGGACATTTATTAAGTTGTTTCGAAATATTTACAAAAAATCTGTGTGAAAGTTGTGTGAGAAGAGGAAAGGCCTCAGGTGGTTTATCCTAGCCCTAAGGAAGAACAAATGGAAGTGTTGAGAGAAGTTCCCATTGCCAAAAGCATAGATCTGTTGAATGACAGGGCTCATGTTAGAAGATGGAGTCTCTTTAAGAAGGTGTTATTAAAGACTTTTGCCCTTCAATTAAAGAAGTCATGAACTTAGCCAGGGGATCCTGCATATCAAATCTATTTTTGCTGTGGTATCTGCCATTTAAGCACGTTTTGTCAAGTATGGGCTTTGGCATGAAACCATCCAGTAAAATTATCCTCAGTCCAACAAACTGGTGGAAAACCTACCAAACTCCAAGGAAACAGCTGTGGAAAGACAAAGAGAAGTGATCAGAATGCAGACAAATGGAGAATAAACATGGGAATGCTCAAGAGTTAAGAAATGGAAGGAAGCAAACACAAGTATGTAATATATTAGCTAAACTGTCTGTAATAGCCTTCATAGCACAGTGAAAGAGCTGAAGAACTGACAGGAATATAGAAATTCAGTTGTGTAGAAATAGGGGATATGTTTTAGAGAGATGTATATTGAGGAGTCCTTTGCAGGTCTGGGAATTCCAGTCAGGGATAGCTGCATCTCAGAGCAACAAGTGTAGGAAGCTGCTCTCTGAACTCTTATCTCTCATTTGTGAGCACTTGCTATGAGTAGTAATGAGTGGTTTACCTTCATGGTAAAAAAACCCAAACTGTTCCTCCCAGTGAAGGACCTGCCTGTTCTTATCTACTGATGCTTTGCACAACTGAAGCTGGGAGCAGCAGTGCATGGCCTGCCAGAAACCAAGAGTAAGGTCACTGCACAGGAAGCCAAGACAAAAGACACTCCAGGAGAGCTGGGATCCACTGGAGTGCCATTTCTGTGTGGGGAGGAAGCTGTCTTTTTGGGTAGGACAAAACAATTGCCATAAGCAGCTGTTGGGAGCCTTGGCTGGGTGAGGTTATCCCAGAGGACATATGGGAAACAGGCAGCATCTCCCCCAAAGCCAGACCAGAGAGCCCTGAGCTGGCTGCTCTGCCCAAAAAAGCCTCAGATGAGCCTGAGCCACAGTGGGCTAAGACAGGTGAGCCCCAGGGCATGGCACAGCCAGAGCAAGGGGCCTTCTGGTGCTTTGTGACAGTGTGCTGATGTCTGGCTGGGGACACCCTCGCTTAGAGCCCAGCATTTGCACAAAGTACACATGCACACACTCTCTGGGCGCTCTTGTCTGGAGAAGATGTGTGTGCTACATCAACCTGTAACAGTGGTCACCCCTTATATAAACTGCTGGGAAATAAACTCAAGAAAAACTGCTTCAAAAGATCATATTTTTCATAGAAGATGCTGGAGTGAGTGGGGATTTCTTTCAGAATTCAGTTGCTAAAAGAAAGGAAGAAGGGCTCAGCTCTTCTGGTTTAGATGCTGCGTCTCTCTAGAGTATGGCATAATTAATTTAACTGTTCTGCCCCTTCTTTCCTACTGTGAGAAATGGACAGTGAAATCTCAATACCATGTGGCTTTATTTAGAGTGTCGATTATTTATACAGATCAGGACTAACACCAGGACTAACCATGACTGTGAAATGGCCTTTCTTCCAGTGTGAGGACCAGCTCTAAATAATTAATGCTTCTGAGACTTCTCTATGCTCCCAAATTCACACTTGACCAGGGAAACAGGAATGCTAATTGTAGAATCAGCATCTTTGCTGGACAAAGCTCTGAACTCTTCTTCAGCTCCTTCATCTCTAAAACTGGGATGTCTGTCGGTTTTACAGTCACATAGTGAAGACTGATTTATTGTTTAATTTGTGTAAAGAATTAAATAAGTGCTAAGTATTATTATTATCAAGCCAGAAGGGTGAGTCAATGACCTGTTTCCTATCTGAGCTTGCCTTCAAGGTTTGATGTTTCTGGCAGATTACAGGAATTGAATATCTGCCATAGGCTGTATCCATATAGGGATGCAAATAAAGCACTTTTTGTAGGCATTGTGTTGCTTCATGCCTTGTGATTACAGAATAAAGGTGCATAGATTAAAACTACTTTGGTGTGCACAGCATCTCCACAGGCTTCCCCATTCTGGGAATCACAGCAATAGGTTCCTACAGGCACATGAAGAGATGGGTGCATGGGGCAGACACATAGAGGGGACAGGATGTTTGGTTCTGCTCTGTTGCAGATTTCCTGTATGTCATTTGCAGGTCAGCTGGGAAAATCCTCACAGACCACTTTGGAAAACTTAAATGTCACCCATCTGCTATGGCTGTTCAGGTAAACCCATGTGTCATTTGGGCTGTGCAGAAGCGGTGACATTTCTTGACCATGACATCAAGCAGGGAGCACCTATCTTTGGCATGTAGTCACTGAGTACA
Organism: Onychostruthus taczanowskii; assembly: GCF_017590055.1. Taxonomy (NCBI): domain Eukaryota; kingdom Metazoa; phylum Chordata; class Aves; order Passeriformes; family Passeridae; genus Onychostruthus; species Onychostruthus taczanowskii. The sequence continues at coordinate 8,637,946 of NW_024497629.1, forward strand.
GTGGTAGTGTCAAGACCATTTCTACTAATTATTCACTGAGAAGCATCATTGTTCTGATATCTATCATTAATTTTGCTGAAACTTAGGGGAGGTATGCCAAGCCCCATGCTCTCCTGAATTGATCCCAGAGAATAAAGTCAAAGTTTGCATTAATTATTCAACCATTCCTTGGCCTTTCCCTGTTTTCCCTTGTCCCCTGCAGCCATGATCATTCCAGTGGAAGTGCTTAGAATGACCCAATCTTGTCCCCACTAAAAACAGTGAGATCTCTGCCACTGCCTTAGAAATTAATATCTGAAAACTCCTACTGAAGAGGGAGTTATCTGGATTAAGGCAGATTGAGACAGTCAAAGGAACATAGCATCTTTCCAGAAGGAAAATGCCCTGTCTGAGTCCTTTTATCCAGAGGCAATGGGGAAAGAATGTTTAGTTTAGTTTTACTGTTTGGGAGTACAACCTCACAAAAGGCTCTTCTCAGATACTGTCGGGATATTATTCACAACCCAAAAACCTCTTCATTTGTTAGTGAAATAAATCTTACGGAATTTTGTCAGTATCTCTTTTTTCAGTTGTGACTGTCTAAAATGAAGTCCTGAAGCCATTTCCTAGTCATTTAGATAGCTCAAGAAATAGATTGCTGAATACTGACCTTTTGTAACATTCTACTGAGGCTGGGCTGCTGCTTTTGAAACTATGATTAATTATCCACTGCATCTTTTGGCACTAAAGTACCTGTGCAAATCTGGTTTGGACAAGAGTATCTGAACAAGGATAAGAGGTAAGTGGAAATGGAAAGACCACCTGCAGCTTCTATAAGAACTCTTCATGTGTCCTTGCTTCTGTGTGCTCTTCACTACATAACATAACCCCATTCTGTTCAGAAAAGTATGAAATCAGATGTTTCAGAACTGAATTTTTACTCCATTTCTTTTCAAGTTTGAATGTAAGGAGTCAGTCAAGTACTAAATTCTGAGTCAATTATCAGTCTTTGTCACGGGGATCAGCACTGGCACACGATCTTGCCTGATCCTGTTTCCACACACTCACCTGTTCCTCGTGTTTGCTTTAACCGCTCCCTTGGCTTTGTGTCTCACTGCTGACTTGGCACCATGTTTCATCTCTCCTTTTTCACTAGAACAGCCTCCCACTCATGCTTGTCAGATGCCCACCATCCCCCATCAAAAATACTTTTATCCCAAAGGAAGCTCCTTTGCAATCTTCCCTCAGCATCTGAGTGAGATGGTATCTGCCTCAATAAACTGGTATGTCTGTGCCTTGAAGTCAGCAGAAGGTCAGCAGGGCCAATGCCTGCTAAATTTTGTTGTAAGTGGGTCTGTAATTGTTTTGCAGTCCCATAGGCCTGGTGCTGACAGCCTAATTAAAAGCAACAATTTGCCATAATATTCTAGAATTTCTACTGATGTCACTGCTCTGTTTTTCCAGTTTGAAAATCTGCTGAATTCTGATGTTGTCTCTTTCCTTCTAGGAATAAACCTAAGCCAGGATCTTTCCACCATTACATAGAAGACACACTTATGTCCCACAAATGCTTTTGGCATAGTATATAGAGCTTTACATACCTTTTTCTCATATTGAATACATTATCATAACCATTAGGTTGAGTAATACACAAAATAAGGGGGACAACCATCTCATTCAGTAAAAAATGAAGGCAACTACTGAGGCAGTCTCAGAAAGGACCCTAGAAAGACAGAAAACAATGAAGTTGGCTAGCTATGGAACCTGCTCTCTGCATGTTATGCTTAAACAAGTAAAACTGTCTAGCTGCTTCTTGATAAAGTCAGTAGATGAGAAGACCTTTGGGATACATGGATGCTTGCAGACAAGGATGGAAGTGGGACAAGACTCTGAAGACATGATTTTCATCTTTATCACCTTGCTTCTTTGGTCCATTTCTAAATCTACCTGAATAGCTGTCTTTCATCCTAAAGAAATCTTTTACACAAGATAGATTTTTCCATACATTTCATATATCCTCCTTGTCCAGGTCCATTTCTTTGGCAGGAACATGCAAATAAAAAAGGCAGAAAAGATAAAGACACCAAGTAGTAAAAGAAGAAAAGGAGTTGAAAAAAACATAGCTAACACCAGCATAACAGAGAAAGAAATTATGGAGACAGAGAGTGACCTGTAGATAGAAGGAAGAGAAACCAGATATCAAAAACCTAGGACTGATGTGGGCAAGCAAAAGGAGGGTCTGTACAAATGGCCATTACTGACCAAGAAAAATTTCTATTGTGGTTGTTTTCATGGTTGCAGAGAAGAGCAAATTATCCTGGCTTGCCACATAAATTGTTCTGGGAGTCAACTTGACAACCAGTTTTAACAGGTGGCCAGAGTAAATCACAGACCTGTCAAGCGTAATGCCAGACTAGATGAGATACACGGTGTTAGGAGTTAGCAGTAAGCCTGCAAAGCATGGAAGAAAGCATGGATCAGCAAGGAAAATGGTGTCTGGACAACTGCCAAAACCCAACCAATTTCAGCCTTGTAAAACGGATTGTAACAAATGGCAGACTTCTTTGCTCTATAAATAAAAGGAGAACAAGGAACAGGAAATGGTTCTTCTTTGCAGCGAAAAGCAGAAGAGATGAAAGATAATATAGGTTTGGCTCCAACACTAAATGAGTATTTCACTTAAGTTTGTCACTAGGACACCAGGGTAAAACCTGTATGCAAAGACACCTTGTCTAATGAGAGAGTCTCTATGTAAATGACAACTACAGCAGTGTGGTGGAAGCAAAACCCAAAGGGTTCACATGTACATGCCAAAGGGAGCCGATTGTATTTTTCTAGCAATGTTAAAGACCTTCTAGGTGAAACTGCAGTTACAGTGAAGAGTCAGGGTACCAAATCCAGCTTGGTACATCCTTGAGCCATTAGTCTCACACAGAAGTAAATACATGTTTTCAGAAGTGTGACTGAAAAGATAATTGAAGCCATGTATGCAAATGGAAATAAAAACATGCTTCATCTAAATATGAAGACTGTAGAATTAACACATTTCTAAGCAAATGATACCTTAGGAAACTGCAACAGACCTAGCCTACTTGGACTTCAATAAGGTCTTTGTTATTGAACCAAATGAGATAACTACAACTGAGTGAAAAATAATGGTTAAAAAGTGGACAGATGTGTCCAGTGGGAAGCTGATGGGCCTGAAGGAGAAGCTGCTCTACAGAGGATAAGAATTCAGATGGGAAATGCTTTATATCCTTATTAGTGACTGTAGCAGGAATGGCAAAAATCCAGAGTGTATTAGTAAAACACAATGATGGCCATCACAGATGCAGAAAAGGACACTCACAAGACCAAGTTTAATTTGCAAATTTGCAAATGCAATAAAAATGCACTTTTCCCTTTAGTCATTTCTGCAAGCTGGTTAGATAACTCTCCCATTTCTGAACGGTCTCTCATTGTTTCCAGTGACAAAGAAACAAGTGATTCTGTGGGAGGTAAAGCCACTTACTCTGTCTTGGCTCTGCTGGCTTTGCCATGTTACTCAGAAAAAAAGTGATGTAAACATTTATTTTGGCCTGAGTGTGGCACTTGTAGAGCAGATCTGATGAACAGGATGATGTCAGTTTTCATTTTCTGATCTCAGCTTGGGTGTAAAGATAAGATAAATAAACAGCTCTTGGGCAGGTCTGTCACTCCTTGCAGTGAGATAATGAAAACCAAGGAAAGTGGAAAGAAACAGGGAAGAAAATTGCAAAACACCCCTGAGATGACTTGACCATGGGAATGGTCACTGTGAGGTGGGTGGAAGAGGAGTTTAAGACAAGGCTGCCCTGGGGCTAGCTTGGGAGGTAGCAGCAGAGGGGGAGTAGATTTCAGAGAAGTTGCATACAAATGGCTGTGATCCTCCTTGGCTTGCATCAAGGTACTCAGAAACTGAGCCAGCAGCAAGGGACAGGTGAGCCCCGTGGCTCTCTTTGGCTGGGACAATCACTGTGCCTTTCTGTGCCATGGCCAGAACAGCCAAACCCTGAGACTTCATCCACAGGGACTCAGAGCTCAGTTGTGCCTTGACTGATGGGAAGTCTCAGATTAGCTCCAGTCCAGAGAAGCCTGTACTGAACGTGCTGTTATTATGATTGATGGTGCAATCAGGGCCATTTGCAATCTCAGACCTGTTTAGCACCACTGCCAATGCCAAGCAGACTTCTTTAAGGATGGGTCAAAGGAGCACAGCACAGAACACACTGTTTCAATGAAAGGCACAACCTGAAGCAAGGCAGTGCTTGGGCAGAGCTCAGCCAGAAACCGGGGAGGGTGGCAAAACACAGTTGGCGCAAAGTGCCCAGAGTTCAGAGGTGGACAAGACCTTGCAGAGAGGGAGGCAGAGCCTCTTGGGCCACAGACCACAGAGGATTCAGCACTTGTCATCTTCCTCTCTGCTGTGCTCAAGGAGACAACGCTTTTTGAACATTTTAGAAATCCATTAGAATTACACCAAGTACCATTCAAGTCCTTGTACCACCATGCTCCCTACCTACATCATCACAGGAGCAATTTGCTGTGTTTCTTGAAATGATCCTGAAGCAATCAGGTGTTGCATTTTTCAACCTCTGCTGGCACTGTGCAGCAGATAGACTGAACAGCACCAGGGAGGCTGGCAAGCTGTGCACTTAGCAGCTCTATAAAGGCATGTCAAAGAATGAGTCATTGTCGAGCCTGCAAGAGACAAAAAGATTGATTACAGAAGAGCTGAGAAATAGATTTGATGATGACTCACAATATTCCACCCTTTTTGCATTCACAGACCTGCCAGCTGATTCATAACTGCATTCTGCCTTGCTTCTCCTCCCTGTCAAGATGATCCATCAAACACTGTCCATCAATTAAAATTTCCACTCAAAAGAGGAAGGTGTGTGAGGGAGCACCCATCCCTTTCTTCACTCATACCTAGTAAGCCCCGTGTTCTGCCCTTTAGCCTGCTGAAAAGCCCATAATTTTTGGGAAAGGAGGTGATGTAGAGCCCACACAAAAGATACCATGAACACTCAGTGTTGGAGGTAGGGATGATTCCTTGCTGAATGTCTAGTTTTATGAAGTGAGATTTCCTGTGTTCCCTAACTTTATCATTATTCTGAGGTCTGGAGAATTTTGGAGGACTTTATCCATGGTGGGTCACTGTCTGTTTGCTTCTAAAATCAGGTGAGACATAAGGAATCACAAGCAGAAAGCAAACAAACTCAAGCAGATGTCATTGGCTGCAACTTGACAAGCAGTTCATAACACTTCTGAAAATCCCACTCTCTGTTTTTAATATTTTCCAGGGCACCAAGAACTCAGGATAGAAATCTTAAAAAAAAAAAAAAAAAAAAAAAAAAAAAAAAAAAAAAAAAAAAGAAATTTTTTTTTTTTTTTTTTTTTTTTTTGCAAGGCGTAGCCATTTTGGTCTTTTGCCTACTTGCCTGAAGAGCGTCAAAAAAAAAAAAAAGGTGAAATAGAATTATCTTAGGGAAGGGTAAATACATGTCTATAGCAAGAACCAGTCAAACACATACAGCTCTTATCTAGCATACAGCTCTAAAAAGCTGGAGGGTTGCAGGAGTGTTCATCCAAGAGGTCCCAATGACTTCACCAGTTTGCTTGGATTTACAAGTGGTGTCATCTGCTAACACCTTTCCAGCACACCTGACTTAGCTTCCCATAGCTCAGCTGTGCTCTCACTGCCAAATACATCATCACCAGTAACATGATTGGGGGTGTCTGTCTATGTGAGGCTGCTTTTCTTGGACACTACAACTGTATAATCCCTTTTTCTGCACTCTGAGCCCCTGAAGAAGCACCATGGACTGCACCCTGGCAGAAAATGGTGCTCTGGCCAGTTATTCACCACAGACCTGCTCATGTTGTTGCAAACAGAATTTTTAGCAGAGTTGGTGCTGTGTCAAAACTCAGTGACAAGAGAATGGTGCTCGCTGTCCTGAGGGACACTTGGAGTATGAAGTCCTCTGACCAAGTGAAAAACTCCTCCTGGTCCATTTGCCAATCCCAGTGTGGAGCAAAGGGGCACTCACTGACCCTGCACACAGGAAGAAATTTCTTCCTGTATTCCAAATTTTATTACTTAATACCTCAATTGTACTTAATTATGTGTTTTATTTTATAAGCCATTTTAGTTTATGACTGTTCTCTTGGGTGGATTAATCTCTTATTAGTGCATCATGTTTGAAAGGCTTGTTTTCCCCCGTTAAACAATTTAATGGGCTCGGCAAGACGCTGCTGGGTGTGTGCTGTGCAGTCTGCCTGCGCACGGCGCGCCCCGCGTGCCTCGGGGCCAGCTGGGGCTCATTTCCTGCTAGCAAATGGACCCCATGCCACTGCATGACCTGCACTGTGCAGGACCCAGCAGCAAGGCTACAGACTTACAGGAGAGGCTGCAGGAGCTGGGGTCATTTCGTTTGGAGGAAGGAAGGCTCCTTAAGGAGGTCCTTATCACTCTCTAGAATTACCTGAAAGGAGGTTGTAGCCAGGTGAGGGTCAAGTGTAAGATAAGAGGAAGTGGTCTAAAGTTGCACAAGGGGAGGTTAAATTGGATGTTAAGAAAAATTACTTAATGGAAAGAGTGGCTAAGCTTTAGAACTGGCTACCCATGTAAGAGGTAGAATCACCATTCCTTCAGGTATTATTCCATCCCTTCAGGTATTATTCAGAAGCTGCACAGATGTGGTACTTGGGGGTATGGTTTATTGGTGGACCTGGCAGTGCGAGGTTAATGGCTGGACTTGATGATTTTAGAGATCTTTTCCAGCCTTAATGATTCTATCACTTTATGCACTTGTTCCTACTACTTCTTGTCACTACCAGAGTGTCCTGCCCCTGTGAATCCTGTCCATTCACAGGCAGGGATGCCAGCCTAGGGTGGGGTAGCATGTTCTGCATGTAGGGAACATGCTACCCTTAGTAGTGCCCCACAGCCCTGAGAGGAGCTGGGCACAAAGGGGCAGAATGCTCAGGTAGCATAAAGTCAGGCTACAGCCAAAGTGGGAGGAAATTCCAGCCTCCAGAAGTGATCCCACCTTATAAACGCAAATAAATACATAAACAAATATTAAAAATATAGCCTGTGGTAAGTAAAACAAGTGAATTATCCTTGATCAAGTCATACACAGAAGCAGAATTAAGAAGTGGAAGGATTCCAACTTACTGATTGTGTTTGCCTTTACCTACAGACATCTGTGTACAAAGACAGATCATATTTGTGGGGTTTTTTACATGGAATATGAAAAAAGTATTAAGAGATGCCTAATTTATACAATTAGGAATCAATATAATAGAAACACTGTGATTACTTAACCTACCATGAGATCAGCTTTGTCCTTGGTCTTTTCAGAGAATTATAAGGCTGGAGGACCCCCAGAAGATCACCTAGTTAGTTTTCATTGATTCTCCCCATCAGTATGATTTGTTGGGGCTGACAGTGTGCATACATAGAAACCTCTTTTCTTATCCACCTAAATAAGAAGACTGTGAATGAAAAGCTTACAGTGAATACAATTTTATATTCACTTTAAGCACATGTGTGAATAGAAGAGGGTGAAACCAGCCATCTGCCAGGGGATAATTCATATATCTGCAAACATGAGAGTCCACAAAAGTGCTGACAGGCACAGAACACAGTGTAGCAGCATGAGCTCATTTCAAGACAGGCATTTCCCTTTGGTGAGTGCATAGCTCACAACGGTAAGTGCAATTTGAGTTGGGCACAGCCCTCTAAGCAATACCACACAGAACCAGATCCTAATCTCTTTTGCACTTTAATGGCCCTGATCCTGCAGATGTTTGGGTGGGGAACAGAATTCCCCAATGACAAGGGCCCTGCCCCATGGGGAGTACAATGTATAGTCCAAATTTGGCACCTGACCTTGTGCATGTGTACAGCCATGCTCTAGGGAGATCCCCTGGCAGTCTGAAGGGACCTGCACAGATACAGGACCTTCCCTGCAGTTCTGGCCACCAGACCAAGGGGGATTTAGATCTCCTGTGAAGAAAAGGTGTAGGAAAAGTAGGCAGGAGGAGTTGGAAAGAAGGCAGTACTGATGTCCATCCAGAGACAGAACTTGAACTGCCCTGCTGGTGCATGGTTACTCTGGCTCCTCTGAAGAATCTGCTTTGGTTAATTTGACTCTGTCAGCAGACTGGGCAGCAAGGAAGGTTTCAAAGATTAATGAAGCCATCATGAAGGTGACCTTCTCCAGTGTCCTTTAGGCTCAGATCTCAGGTCCCAGTTCAAACCAGCAGTCACAAGTGTGCTAAAGAACAGTAGCTTGCAGGACTTGAACTCAAGGTTGAATTTGAACATGGGAGGAAGTCCTTTTCTGCACCAAGATTATGGCTTTATAGCTGGTGTCCATATATCAGGGCAGGATGCATCTCAGTGAAAGCCTTCATGTACAAAGAAGGGCAATGAAGCTGGTGAAGGGTCTAGGAAGCAAGTCCTATGGGAAGCAGCTGAGAGAACTGGGGTTGTTTATTCTGGAGAAGAGAAGACTCGGGGGGGAACCTTACTGCTCTCTACAGCTACCTGACAGGAGGTTGGTGAGGTGGGAATTGGTCTTTTCTGACAAATCTCAAGTGAAAGAAGGAGAGGAAATGGCCTTAAATCATGCCTGGAGAGCTTCAGATTAGATATCAGGATTTTTTTTTTCAGTGAAATAGGGGTCAGGCATTGGAATAAGTTGCCCAGGGCAGTGGTGGAGTCACCATCTCTGGAAGTGATGGTTCAAGTGGTGTCTGGATTTGGCACTTGGGGATATGGTTTAAGGAGGCTTATGGTGGTGCTGGGTTTATGGTACTAGATCATCTAGAAGGTTTCTTCCAGCCATGGTGATTCTGTGGTTCTGAGGTGAAAATCATGGACAGGTGTCAGGAGGTTATTACTTTTATAGTCACTGATACCAGTAGCGCTCACGTGAGCTGCACTGAAATGAGTTACCAGCTGGTGATAGTATACCAAAAGCTCTGGAGGACACAATAAGAATTAAAGATGAAATTATATATTAGATAATTTCTAGAAATGGAGGATTAATTTGTTCATGGCAGATATTGCACTGTGATGTTCAAACAGGTAGAAAAAATGAAAGATTGCTTCAACCAGCTACCTTGTTTCTTCCAAATAAAGGTTGCTTTTTTTCCTTTCAGTCCCTGTGGATCACCTTAGAGACATTTCTGGTGGCTCATCTAAAAAGGCAGAAAGCAACAGTGCTGGTGAACAATGGAGCCATGACTTTAACTAGCACAGCATTTTCCAGAGTAGCTTTGCAGCCAGAAATGCTGTAACATGCAGCAGCACCTGCAGACCCAAACCTCCCTCCAGCAGCCTCATGGTGGCTCACCCTCGTGCCCAGGATTCCTGCAGCTCTGCAGATGAGCAGCTGCAAAGGCATTTTAATCAGCTGAGTGGCCAGCCCAGCAGGAAGAAGACTTTAGGAAGAAGGAAAACTGCCAGTATCCTTTTGTTTCTCCTTTTCCCACAAACCCTCTCACAAGCAGCTGAGCACTTGAGAGGGGAGCTATGGGAGGGTCAAAGGTTTTATCTGAGTCACACCTAAGAAGTGCACTTGCCTTCTTGTAGCCCTATTGTAGCTCATCTGCAGGCCATCCCTTGAGGCAGAAATGTTCCCCAAAAGTGGGAAAGATGGCACAATTATCTCAGAAAGGGAACAGGAGCTGGGGACAGGTCTGGGCTTTGGCATATTATTGCCCATGCAGTTGGCACAGTCCCTGGAGTGGTTTTGGTAGAGACTTCAATAATGTCCCAAACAGTGTCCAGGCTCAGCCCAGGGGATGGTATGGGTCAAGGACCACCAACAGCAGATCTCTTAATGTCAACCTGACTCTCTCTTTCAGAGACTTGAGTACTTTTGCCTCCTTGGCCGCAGGACCAAAAAGGACCAAGTTGTTTGCCAGTGAAGGTGTTGCTGATGCTTCTGCAGAGGAAAGGTTCAATCCTTTGTGCTCCCCCTAGCCTCATTCTTGACCGTCTGATTCCATGAGTGGAGAAGTTTTAGTATGGTTTTCAGAATTTCAGAATTTCAGAATTTCTGGTGGCAAAGTGCTTGTTTCCCAAACCTTTGGAATGTTTAATTCCATACAGCAGTGGGCTGCCTCTTTCCAAATCTTGTTGTGGCTGGAGGTGGGCCAGATATATAAATCCAAACATAGATTAGGTTAAGACCAGGACTCAGTCTTTAAGCCAGGGGATAAATCCAAGTTTTTGTCTTAGATTTGAGGACAATGATTTTCATGAGATCTTCTCTTGCAAAATTTAACCTCAAATTTTTTTTCTGATATGTTCTGACAGTGAAATACCAAAGATCAGTATTACTGAGCCTGTTATATGAATATTAAATTTCATACTTACTTCATCCAGTGGTGTCCCTCTGTCTTCTATTTCCTGAAAACTTCTGCCAAATAGGGAAAGAAAATTTTTATTCCTTTTTATTACTAAATAGGGATGTGTCATATCAACATTTTGTAGTGCCTTCTTTCCAGCCGCAGAATTGGTGGCCATGTACAACATTCAGCCTCATTAATGGAGTCAGTTGCAATGGATCTCAAGATCTGGTTACATCATGGTTCACTTTACCACTTAAATCACCCTGGCTAGGCTTGCTCCGAAAAATGAGGGAGTGAAGATAGCCAACAAAAACTCTTACAAAAAGAATATAAAGTGAAACCATATCATTAGTAGCCATGGACCAATAACAGAATCACAGAATGGTTTGGGTTAGAAGAGACCTTTAAAGGTCATCTAATCCAATCCCTTTGCAATGAGTGGGGAGATTAACTAGATCAAGTTGCTCAGAAACTCATCCAACCTGACCTTGAATGATTCCAGGGATGGGACACCTACCGTCTCACTGGGAATCCTGTGCCAGAGTTTTACCATGCTTAATCCACAGACTCACTTGTGCCATCACAGAGAGCTGTAGAGGTACCGGCCACAGGGTCCAAAAGGGGTTGGATGGACTCAGGGTGACAGGTCCATAGATGGACACTAAAATGGCTGGATGGTGTTGCAGGCTTGAATGTGGCAGTTGACCAGGAAGGTGACCATGCTCATATGCTCCCCTTGAATAGCATCTCCTGCTGCTGTCCTCAGACCTGTCTACTGACTGTGTGGATCACTGGTCTGACACTTCAGGTCCTTTCTAATGTCAGTGTGTGCTTGGTGTGCATACGGGAAGGAGACACAAGGCAAAGCAGAGCCCAGGCTAACTGTTCCTGAGAGAGCTCTGCAGTGCCCAGCGCACTCAAAGGCAGAGGGCAAAATATCACACCTGGAGTCAAGAACGAGAATCATGCAGCTGAGCACAGTACTCATGCCCTGCTCCTGCAGCAGGGTCAGCTTCAGGAAGGTCAGCATTCTTACCAGTGTAATAACGGTGCCATCCACAGAGATCAACAATTCCATTTTCAAATACATGTTTCTAAAATAGCTTATGTATTTTCTCTAAAGCCTGAAAAAGTTCTGTATGCATTCAATTCAGCAGAGTTTTGATTTCAGCAGGATTTGCAAGAGGCATCTGCTAATGTTTTTTCTTCTTTTTCTTCTGCATAAAATACATAGGAAAAGAAATAAGCCAAATGATCACTGCCAAATACCACAACTAAGCATACTTTGTCCATCATACGTGTCATTATCTTTATTATGGCAGCATTTCATGTGGATTATAAAATGTCATAGAAACGTCATTGCTGCCTCTGTTCAAAGATATGTAACAACAATAATAATCCCTTAAAAATTTTATTTTTTTATCTGTGGATGTCAGAAGCTCTTTTAAAAGGTCATCATCATTATCCTCCCTTTATGGCAGGGAAAAAAAGACAAAGACCAAGCTGTTCCTTCTAGCTTTGGGCGTCTAGGATCCTTCTGCCGTCAGTGAAGGAAGACAGCAAAATAGGCATATGCAAGGAGATCTGAGTCCCTTTTTGGAAGGGTCAAGTCTTCTCTGTGACTCCCTCCTACCCATGAGTCCCCTGGTGTCTTGCTGTCAGAAATCTAAAGTCTGGGGGATAAACTACAGCCTGGACATTCGTGCCTGGTTTCTACTCATTCAACAACAGAGAATGAAACAGAGCCCAGCTCCTGATTCCCACCCTCATTCTGTGTGCCCTCTCTTTCTGAAAAAATGATCAGGTGTGCCTCCAGCATTACCCTGCTGCCAGGCTAGCATGATGTGCTGCTTTTGGCTGGAGTAGAGTTAATTTTCTTTTCAGTGACTGGTATGGAGCTATGTTTTGGATTTGTGCTGAACAGAGAGTTGATAATATAGAGATGTTTTTGTTTTTGCTGAGCAGGGCTTATACAGAGGCAAGGGTTTTTCTGCTTTTCATACTGCCACACTGGCAAGGGGAGTGGGAGTGCATGAGAAGTTAGTCAGAAAGACAGAACAGGTGACCCAAACTGAACAAAGGGATATTCCATACCACAGGACATCATACTCAGTATAAAAAAGTGGGGGGAAGAAGGATGAAAGGGGAGATCATTGAAGTGATGGTGTTTTTCTTCCCAAGCCACTGTTATGTGTGATGGGGCCCTGCTCACTTGGAGATGGTTGAACACCTGCCTGACCTTGGGAAGTGGTGATTTAATTCATTGTTGCTTTGCTTGCATGCATAGCTTTTGCTTTCCCTACTTAATTGCCTTTATCTCAACCCATTCCAGCTTTTACCTTTCTGATTCCCTCCCCAGTCCTGTTGATGGGGGAGGCAGTGAGAAGCTGCGTGGGGCTTGGCTGCTGTTGGGGCTTAAACCTTGACACAAAGGTCCTTGTGTAGACAAGATGTAATGCTGGGTTTGTGGTAGAGCAATTTTTGTCTGCCCATGCCTGATGGTATAGTAGATAAATTACTGAAAGAAACATACACTCAACGTGCTCTGAAGCCCTGCTTTCCTAAATATCCTGTGTGAATGATTTAACTGAGAAACCTGATCTCCCCACTGCTGTGTTACCTCTGGCAATGGCTTTGTGGGGAAAGTAAAGTGGAAGCAGAGCTAACCAGCATGCTCCTGTTGCAGGTCCACAGCAGCCAGAGTCATGACAAGAAATTCACCCAGCCTGCTCTGCTTCCACCAAGGACACTACAAATCAGCTGCTGGTCATGAATCTTCATGAAGTGTTACTGTCTTTGGCCATGGAAATATCCTTGAATTAATGTCTTCCGTTGTGAAAGTAATCCTAACAGCATCACAGTTTCCCTAATTGCCTTTTTTCTTTCACAGTGGAGGGTATCAACATTTTTACCATTGATTTCACCTACAGCACAGGCTGATCTGGTGATTTTCCCTGTGTGTTTCTGATATGGTTTTCCTTCCTGGACCTTCATTATACTGCAATTCTCCTGATAAAATCTATCACAAGTATCTTTTAAATACTGCAACTTCCACACAGGAAATGTTTAAGAAACATGATACTTATAATAGAGAAAATAGTAGAGTTATTCACATAATTCTGCACACACATACTACCATTAGTGTCAACGTGTTAATACAAATGTTAATGTTGGCAAATGTGAAGTGCACAAAGGATTCTCACAATCCACCTGCAGAGAGGTGCTGTGTATTGAAGTTGCTGTGCATTTATGCACACTGAAAGGCATCCAACCTAATAAGATGCCCCCAAAGTTGGGACATAAGTTGTGAAACCCACTTGCCTTATAGCCAGCAATGCTGTCAGCCTGGTTTCTGGACTGTGTAATCCCACATGCAGGTAAATCCACTGGGCATATCCATGCTTGGTTTGACAGCTGTCTGGATGTCCATACCCAGTTTGGAGAGCTCTCACTTTTCTGTAGTGCTAAGAGTCCATCTGTGCAGGGGACTTGAAGCAAAGATGAGTTAATCTTGGAGACTCCTCAGAAGTCAGATGCGTAGTGACAGCAGAGTGTTCTCCTCCTGCACATCAGCCAAGTGGAGCAGAAGTTGTGAAGGAGAACTTTGATGCTGTGCTATGAGAGAACTCTGCTATGGCTATCTCACCTGGGAACACCCAGGTGCTGAATGAGGCTGAGTCACTGTGCAACCAAACGTTGAGAGCAGGGAAAGCAGGAAGGAGAAAGCTTGACTCTGGCCTTGTGATCAGGGCATTCATCTGATTGTTTGGGGACAGCGAAAACTAAACCTCTAACAAAATACTTTAACACCATAGCTCAGCCTACTTTGAGCAGGAGGTTGGACTGGGGAGAAAACTCTCAAAATGCTCTCAGGTTGAAGAAAAAGTTGAAAGTAAATCCAAGTCTTTACTATATCACAGTAATCAGTTTAATTTGTTGTCACCCATGGAAAGACTCAAGAAAACAACAGCAACTAGATAACTGCAGTGTGATTTACCTGTACAGAACATGCTGCTTATAGTGATCAATTCTCTCATACTTCTTGCTTCAGTATGTTAGTGCTGATGGATTAAAACTCAAGGTATTTCTCCTCCTGTGCCACTCTGTGTCTGAAGCTGTATTCACAGCACTTGTTAACAACAGCATGCACTGAAGGCCACTGCCCCAGGCCAGATGTGTGCAGCTTCGCAGGGGACTGCAGTACTGACCAGAAGGACTACTAGAGAATAACCCACATGTTTCATTTTTATTTTGGTTTTTATTCTCCATGCCTTTTTGTATGAAATAGCACATGCATATGAAAAATTAAGCAATCGTTGAAGGATATTTTAAAGTTATTAAGAGTGAATATTTAGATTATCTTCTCATCCTGTTGAAACCCAAAAGGTTGTCTGAAGAGCAAGCTACAATTTGACATGGGTAAGAGCAGAGTACTCAAGGTCTTCATTCCTCAGAATACAAACTTTTTGGTCTCGTAGTGAAGTGCAGTTCCACTCTCTCTTGGTAACAGCATTGTAACAAGGCTGATAACAACAGGCCACGTGCCGTACCTGTTGCACAGCTACAAATGCAATGAAAACAAAGGCCAAATATTACCTGCCTTTGCAAGGACAAGGTCATTTGATCACAGTAGAAGAAATCATGCCCAGAATTTGGCTAAATGTGTGGCCTGATAACAGCCAAGTCCTGGCATTGGACTATGAACTGCTGTGAAAAAAACACCATTGGTCTATTTTGTTTAGTCATAAATAATTCTTATCTCTGCACCTCCGGAGCTCTTTTCAATATCAATGGGTTGATCTGTGCAATCTTCCAGTGGTGAAAGGGAGGCAGTGCTGATCTGGGGCGCCCCAGGCTGGCCCTGGCCAGGGGCCCAGGCTCTGCTCTGCCAGCAGGCACTGCTGCTGGCTTTGCTGAGGGCTGCTTGCATGGCCCCTGCAGTGTTCCAGGTCTGCTTGGGCCAGGGGACCCACCTGCCTGCAAAAGGCAAACTGTACTTTCTTTTCTACCTCTCTTCTCCCTTCTTTGGTGGATTTTGCAAAGATTCTTCCTCTTGTCTATATCCAAAGGACTGTACTAGGAGCAGAGTCTGTCTCACTCCCCATTTTGAGTAAAATCCCGTTTTTTAATAAAAAATGACCACTGGACCTCCCTGATTGCTCTATATCAAAAGTTTTCAACATGACAGGTACTACCTGCTCTACATTCTAACCACATACTTTTGAAAAATGCTCCAGCAACCAGCTCACCACAGATTTTACACAACCTTCCTGAGCTATTTTCAGACTTTGCTTTCTTTTTCTCAAGCACAACTTGAGAAGAGCCAGCCGAGCCCAGCAGCTGCTGAGCCAGGCAGGTGTGCACCGCGGGCCGGCACACGGGATGGAGCCGAGGCTGCGGCACGGGGGGTGCGAGTGAGTGACACGGACACGGAGCGCCTGAGTCATCCCGCACGCCCAGAGGGGGCAAAGGTGTAGCTGGGAAGCAGCACAAGGTGCTGCACCGATTGCCTCCGTGGGGACGAGGTGCTCGGTGGAGCTCCAGAGCAAGCGCAGGGCACCCAGGAAGCATCCCTGGAGGCTGTACCACCCTACAAACACCTGAGTCATAATCCCCTGTCCTCCTCCTTCCTCCTGGGAGTGGCAGCAATTTGCTATCCATGTAAGCCTGCCAGAGCAAACCCCAATCCGAGGCCAAGGGACAAGCCTCCACCCTATTGTCCACCTACACCTCACCCTCCTGTTTTGGAAGGAAGGGAACAGGAAAGACTTTGGCTCTCTCCTCCACGCCTGGGCCCCAGGTCTCAGCAGCTCTGAGTTGTCAGAGGTGGTTTTTCCCAGGATGGTTTTCTTCCTTTTGTTTAGGTCGTTTGGGATTTTTTTTTGCGTGCAGAGGAAGAAATTGTTCTTGCTCTCCATCCATGTGTGGGCGTGCTGCCAGACACTGGTTCTCAAGCTGGTTTTGGCATCTTCTCCTTAAAGGTAATATTCCAGCTACAAGACCAGACCATCACTTGGTCTGCTCATCCAGCCTTTTCCCAAAGGTTTTACAGAATAACTCTCCAAAGGAGGAAATATGTTGCACCCAGTGATTTCCTCTTCATAGCTGGGGATGGTGAAGCTCTTGGTAAAGGATTCCTCCATTTAAAAAAGCAGATCATCTCCTGAACTCATCTAGTTGACCAGTTTTGTAAATAATACAGTGGATAATGAATAATCATTTATCACCTTGGAATCTCAATTCCAGCAAGTTATGGAGAAGCAGGTGTTTGTCCCAAATTCTGCATTTCCCTCTCCTCTGGACTAATGGACTATGTGCATTAGTTCATTCAGAGATATCTTTCTGGTTTCCTCATTTAACCTACTTATCTTAAACTATCTTATCCTATTTGCTCCACAATTTCTAAAAAGATCCTACCCCAGGACAAGATCATTCTTGTGAAATTTTTGTGTGTATTGGTTTAGTTTTGGCAAAGTTAGGAGGTAGTTAAAATGAGACCTATAATGGAAAGCTAGCTGCTAGCGACTCTCTATTATACATGTCTACCTTGCAGGAGAGTTGTGAGGATTAATTAATTTGTGTTTGTTAAGCACTTTGAGATCCTATGATTAAAGGTTCTATAGAAATGCAAATTGTTATTATAATGATAAATTCTTTATATTAGCTCATATATTTTGCCTTAGAGGCACAGTCTCACCCTGAGTTGCGTAGTTATACACGTAAATCTTCAAACATTATGATGAAAATGTACCTCTGAAGGCCTGATCCTTCCTACTGCTCCCACTTCATGCATAGAGCTGCCCTTGATTTCAGGCAGGTCCCATCAATGGCACAATTGTAGGATTCAATTTGTTTAGGAAAAGACCATCATATGCCTCCAGGCTTCCCACTGAGACACACAACTTTCTGTCTCACTCCATAAAACCACTACTTGCTGTCAGTAATTATTCCATCTTATTAATAAAATGACTGAACAGATGACAAAATCTGGATCTGAATTCTGACCCTTCCAAAACTCAGGTTTTCAGAGGTTTATTTAACCTGTTAGAGAACAAGGGAGGTAAAAGCCCACTAATGGATATAGGATTGAATGTCATTCCTGACACATAATATGTGACTCTTTGGCCCTTTCCCCTGTGTGATTTGGCAAGCGAAGGCTTTCAGGCACAAGCTGCCAAAGGACTCCCCCTTGCAGGGAGCAAGGCCACAGCTGCACAATCTTGGAAAACCCATGACCTTCTCTCAAAGACAGCTCTCTGTTTTTCCTTTTCCTTCCCCGTTGCACAGGCTTGAAGCATCACACTGCCCATGACCTGCCTGCAAGGGCATTTGACCATCTGGTCAATGTCCTTGTCTGAAGCACTGGTCCAACACAGGGGCTGTGCAATGGACAGGAAGCAGGGTCCTGGGAGAAGTGGTCACCCATCTTCCATCCCAACATGCCTCTGTGCCTCCCTTGCCACATCTCCAGCATGAAGCCACCTCAATTCACATCACTAGAGGACCGAGTCAAAAAAATGTCATGGGGTTTGTTTGCATCACCCATGGGCTTATCTGAGTGCAGAATACAGTGCCAGAAATACCAGCTGTAAAAGAAGTCTCCTGCCCAACCTCACACCCAAAGTAGGACTATCAGCAGGCACCAGAGCAGGTAAGCCATGGCTTTTTCTCACTTAAGCTTGAAAACCTCCAAGGTTGACCACCCCACATCTGTCTCAAGGTTACACTACTCTCCTGGAGAAGTTCCTCTGATATCCAACCAGAACTGCCAGTGGCACAGTTTATGGCCATTGCTCTTCCCTATAATGTCTGACAATGCTGAGAATTTTGCACCATATTTGTAGTTACTGTTGAGATAATCACCTCTTAAACTGCTTTTCACCAGACTAAACTAATCCCAAATTAAACTCCAGTCATAATCCAAAATGTGAGGTTTTCAATATGAGGTCTTGCTTCTTGGATGTTTGCAGTGGGTAGTGTGTAGGTAAGATTACAACTCATTCATTCCCTGAATATGACATCGTCTCTGTTGAGAGCAAGATGAGGAGTCTATTAAAATACAAAATGTTTAAACTCTGCTATACCATCATATATTGCCTACAGCATCCATGAATTAACTATAACAATGTTAGAGTCAAATCTCATTATTTGGCTCACTTCTGGTTGGTGCTGAGCTCTTACTGAGGATGATGGTATTCAAACATCTTGATGTATCAAGTATATTTAACAACATGCATATGAGAGCACTGATAAAAACTGTTTTAAAATTGATTTTTCATATATATCTGTCTCAAATCTGTAACTGTGAAGGATTAGACAAGGCACAAAACTGGTGCAGTAATGTCAGAGTTATGTGCTTCCCCTCATGGCATGTGAGGTTTTGAACTAATTTTTAACTGGGCTACTAAGCCCAAAAAAGGCAAATCAGAAAACAGATCCATAAGCATTTCTGGAGTTGAGCTGCAAAGCAAAGCTTTCCAGTCACTTCACAAGAATTTTGGTTACTCTGTCTCCTTTAATTTAGCTGCTGCAAGGAGTTATTTTAGTTTGTTGCTCTGACTCAGAAGGATGCAACATCACATTGGTAGCACTGAGTTGCAAGAAACTGTATTCAAATGCCTAGAAAATGTGCAATAAAAGATGATGAAAAATGTATCCTGGAAACATTGTTTTCTCTAATGGTCTTTGTTGGATGACAGGGACAATTTGTAAGTTTTCTTTTCTCTGTGTCAATGAACTGAAAGGTAATGAAGAGCTGCTGCCCCAAGAGAGCTGGAGGCAGCCCCATGAGATTCCCTCATGCACATATCCTGCATCCCACAGCCCACATAGTACCTCCACCTCACACAGGCCCACATCTCAGCACACTGCTATCAGGAATTTACTCTCTGCAATTCTTGGTAAGTCACTGAATCTTCCTCTGAGTCACTTTTTCATCCATAAAGTGGAGGTAGTATTTACCAGCCTTCATGAGCTGTCACAGGGCTTAATTTCTTGAGAAGCACAAAGACCCTGGTTAGACTCAGAGGGAAGGAAAGCAGCTGAGAAATGCCAGGCATTACCTTGAGGTTTTCTCCAGCTGCTGTGGTGGTGCTGGCCACTTCATCTCTCTCCCACTGGGCAGCTCTCCCTACCCGGCCACAGCTCAAGGAACCTGGGGCTTGGCTCCAGCTCCTCCCAAATTTAGGGGTCTGTAAGACCTAGGACACCCATCATTCAGCTGGGTGAGGGCCCACCAGGCTGCTGCTGCTGCACTGCAAGATGTAGGAGACTGACAGCTATAGGGAAGCCAGAGAGTCCTCCCCATCCCCTGTCCCTCCACAGCAGCAAGAGCCCTGTGTGGAGAGAAAGTGAGGAGGAGAAATATCAGGAAGATATGGCCATAGTCTCCTACCAACAAATGCTTTTCCAGTGCCCTCTTCTGGAAAACGTTTTTGGCCCAAGCAACTGTTTCATATAAGGTAGTCTGAGACTGGTGGTGACTTGCCAAGAGCTGCAGGAGCATCCCCTAGTTCTTCACACCCAGGATCTGCTCTGCCCCTGTGTCTGGTGGAGCTGGGCAGCTGCTCATGCCCTTCAGAGCAGCTTGGCCAGACCCTCAGAGCATTAGCCAGGAAGCAGGAGGCAAAGGACATGCCTCCTTTTTTGTACCTGAATATGCCTGAAAGCTGCCCTTGACTGTCTTCTGCCACAGGCACCCAGGGGTCCTGAACTGGAGCACCTCCTGCAAACATTATGCTCCTCAAAGCCAGCCCTTGTCATCACCAGCTCTCAAGGATCCTCCAGAGACAAGAACTGGAAGGAGGATGAAATATTTGGTAATGCTATCATTTTGAGGAGCTGATAAAACATTGCTATTAAGTAACTGCAAAATGCA
The DNA here is from genome assembly GCF_017590055.1 of Onychostruthus taczanowskii. Taxonomy (NCBI): domain Eukaryota; kingdom Metazoa; phylum Chordata; class Aves; order Passeriformes; family Passeridae; genus Onychostruthus; species Onychostruthus taczanowskii. The sequence goes on from NW_024497629.1 coordinate 8,658,194, forward strand.
TCAGTTCCTCAGGTAATGGCATTCTGTCATTGCTTTTGTCACCTCTTTCCCTTGGAGCAGTCCAGCCTTTGCTCTCCAGCCTCGGGTACAGCTCCATTTTGTCTCACACCAGGGCAGTGCCTACCCACTGGCCCCTGTCCCCCTGCCCCAGCCAAGGTCAGCCAACTGGGATATGGCTGGGGACAGCCACAGGCTCTTCTCCTGCCCCAGCCAGAGGGGAGAAGGTGGAGAGTACCAGAGTTGTGTTGGAGTGCTGGGGCAAGTGATGGCCATTGTCATTATCCAGACCACAGCCCCTGCTTTTGAGCCAGCTCAGTGAGCAGCTGAGCTGCTCCCTGCACAGCCCTTCCCTTTCCTCTCTGTCTGCTTTTCCAATGCTTAATTCCAACTCCGACTACTCTGTGATTCTGCAATCCCCGTTTATTCACAGTCAACAGAAGAAAAATTAAATTAAATTATATCTGCTGCCCACAGAGCCAAATCTAGAGGAATTTGAACCCCATTATTTGTCCTGTTAACTGGCAGGGGACATGGTGTGAAATTCCTCAGGGGTTTTGATGAGTTATCTCAGCAAAGACAATGCTTGTGCAGCGGCCCTGCTGCAGCAGAATTACTGTTGAGGGCAGGTAGTGTCCTTAGGACCAGCTGATGTAGGTGCTACACACTGGGATGGTTTTCCCCACTCCTTGCTCTTATTTACAAAACCTTCTGTAATTCATGCCTGGATGTGTGATGACATACACACACATCAAGTATATATATACATATATTTAAAATACTTTAGGACATTTTGTTCCTTCTTTCATTAAATTATTTTAACCAAAACCAGCACTTCTGTCCCCTGAAGTTTCTTTTGGGTGTGTCTCAATCCACTTTTTCTTCATTATCTGCTTGATCTTGGTGTTTTCCTTTATTTCAATCCTTTAAGGGATTGTTTTGCAGCCCCAGCCTGGTGCCCTCCACCCCCAACCCAGCTCCAGAAGGCAGGGGATATGGAGTGGACAGGGATATCCCATTGATCTGCTTCTGCCTGAAATACAGTGGGTTTTCCAGCTGAGCTTGGTGGGAGAGGTGGGAGGATGGAACCTCTGAGGCCAGTGAGCACAACCTTTTGCTTTGGATACCTCTGTGAGAGCATCCCACACCCCACAGCAGCCAGCATTTCCCATCACTTTTCCCCATGTAGGACAGAGGGTTTTCTCCACCTTGCAATGCTCACTGGCCAGCTCTGCAGGAGGGTAGGGGCTGCCCAGATGTCTGCTTTCATAAAGCCATTAAAAGAGCCTTCGGTGACTTGGAGATTGGGAGCAGGAGCACCCCGAGCTCTGTCCTGCAGCAAGGGCTGCAGAAATGTTCCTTGTCACTTACAAATGTTCCAGAGGTGGCTGGGTGTAAAAATCACTTTTTCAGCATGGCAAGGGTAGCTCCATCCTCCCACAAACATTGACAGGGCAGGAACTCAGTCCACAGGGCAGGGACTTAGTCCTTCTACCATGGGGTAGGGCTTGAACTTTTTAAAGAGAGGGGGAGAGGGGCAGAAAATGTTTCTCCTGACAAGGGCAGAAAGCACAGTCGTTCAGGGCTAAACCAAGACTGGATTGAAAGGATCAATTGATACCTTCTTACACCTTCCATGGACGCTCATTTCTAAAACAAGTCAGTAATACAAAATAACCTTACAGTAGTAACAGCTACCAGTGTCAGCACAAGAGCGGATGGGAAAACTCTGGTCATTGTTACGGGAAGTGTTTTGGATAACACTCAGTGGTCAGAGATGCAGGCAGGGGCAGCATCGCTGCGGACAGCAGCCAGGGCCGAGCACAGCGGCTGCGAGAGCCGCACAAATTGGATGGTTCTGTCGCCCACTGACATGCCGGGTGTGACACACTCCGGGTCCCCTGCTCAGCAGCGCTTTCCTCCACCATCTGCCAAAGCCGTCGCTTGAAGCCGCAACCCTCCGGCCTCCTGAGCCGCTTTTTCACGCTAAGGGTGCGGTACCGACCCCGGAGTACCGAGCCGGGGGCACCGAACCGGCGGCGGGGACGGCGCGGGCCATGCACCTGCCGGCAGCCGGCAGGGCTGGGGTCGCGCACATCACCCCGCAGGGGGATCCCGTCCCGGGCGGCACCACGGGGGAAGGGGCCCCGGGAGGGACGCAGCCCGTGCAGAGGCTCGGCGCGCCCGGCGCACGGCAGGGGCCGGGCGGGGCGGACGGGGGGCGCGCGGCGCCGTGCGCATGTTCGGCCGTACGTCACAATAGCGGCGGTGGGAGCGCGCCCGGTCCCAGCCGATCGCGGCTGGTTTGAGCTGGTGCGTTGCCACAGCGACGCCGCGGCGCTATAAATACGAGCGCGGCGGCCGTGGCGAAGCTTTGTCAGCCGCGGCGCCCCGCTCGCTCCGCCAGCCCCGCTCCTCCTCAGCCGGTCCGGCGCTCCCGCCCGGCTCCGCGCACCGCGCCCGGCTCGCAGGAGGAGGGGGAGGCGGCTCGGAGCGAGGGGATCGGCTGCCGCGGAGGCTTGACAGCAGCTCCGCCACCGCTGCGAGGTGAGGCGGGCGGCGGGATGCGCCGGGCTGTGCCGGGGAGCGGGGCCGCGGCGGAAGCGGCCGGCATGGAGCCACGTGTCTGCGGGGCCGCTGGCAAGCGGCGCGGCTCGGGCTGGGCGCCGGTGCTGCCGCCGGGCACGGGGAATCCCCGGCCCCGGCAGGGAGGCGGGAGGCTCCGGGCGGCTGTAAGCGGGCCAGACCGGCTCCCCGGCTCGCCTGGGGAACATTGGCGGCGCTTTCCGGCAGCGAGGGAAGGGACGGCCCCGCCGTGGCCGCCGGGCTGTTTCCGGGGTGGGGAAAGGCAGGTGCGTGGCAGGAACAGGGCTTGGGGCGGCGGGCTCGCCCTTGGGCCGAGGGGCGCCGGGGCGCTGCCCCCTGCATACCCGGCGGGCACTGGCCTGGGCCGGGAGCGGATCAGAGAATAACAGAGTAGTCTGAGTTGGAAGGGACCTTGAAGAACATCCAGGTCTAACTCTGCCTACGCAGGACAACTTCCACTAGACCCGGCTGCTCTGAGCCCCGTCCGACTGGGCTTGAATACCCCGAGGGATGGGGATTGAGCCCTCCTCCCGCGGAGCGCTGCTGCCCCGGGCGGCTCGGGTGGGAGCTGTAAGGAAGGCGCACCCCGGGGCTGACAGGCGCCTCCTCGGGAAGCCGCAGTGTCAGGCTGGGCGGGCAGTGCCCCGCTGCCGGGCCGGGCAGCGCAGCCCCAGCTCGGCCGCGTCAGGCTCCTCTGCGGGACCGTGTGGCTTTACAGGGCGTCGGTGAGCGCGGCGCAGCCGGCCCCGTCCGTGCAGCCCGCAGCGCTCTGCAGGCTCCGGAGTCAGAGCCGCCTCGGGCACCTTTTCTAGACGCAGCTTGGCTGTTTGAGTACCGAGCCTGCAGGCATGACTCAGCTCTGTCTAAATACAGCTGCTAAATAGGGGAATGTTCTGGAGAACAAATTCTAAATGAGCATAAATTGCCTTTCTTCTGGGGAGCTGCAGACACTTTGCACACAGTCCAAGTAGAAACATCCTTTGGGAGACTACAGTTTGCACCTACATGACCGTGTTCTGTCTATATGCTGTGTAATTACACTGTAGTTAAAATTGTGCAATGAGATGGAAAGCTTGCAAGAACTTTTTAACAAAATATGTTGTGGCCGGTAAAAGTAATTTCCCTTTTACATGTTAAAAGGAAAAGTGCTGTTCATGCAGCTCTCTGCAGAGGGGAGGTTAAACTAAATTCTTCCTGATGGTGTTCACATCTCTTAACCACAGCTCAAGTCCCTGAATGGCTTTCTGCAAAGCTGCAAGTCTATGATGAGATGCAATTTCTCCTTAGTAACAAGCACCTCCTGAGAAGTGTTTAATTTGCTGTTTCTTATGGTCCTTTCAAAGAGGCTTTAAAGAGAAGACTTTAATCCAGCTTGTGGTAGAATTATCACTGCACGTGAATGAGAGCAGAAGGAGAATGAGGTTCAGTGGATTGCTGGGTTTATTGGAATCAAAGCTTAATCTAGTTTGATTCTCAAATTTGATTTGTCTCTGATAATTGAGAAATTATCAAAAGATACAAAGTAGTTCTTGTTGCCATATGTTTCTGAAGGTTGAAATGAAGCATAATTGCTGATGTTTCAAAGTTATTCAATACAATTAAATGAATGTTTTTATATGCATATATGGAATTAATGATTCTGTTGGTTTTAGAACCTTGTTAATCTGTAACAACTATAAAACATCCCTTTTCCATTGGTTTATAGCCAAACTTTTTGAAAATAAAGGAAACAGTAACATAACTTAAAATTAGTGAATAATTCAGAGTTTGCATAATTTTCAGTCCTAGTCTGCATGACTAGTTTGAATGTAAAAATTGCTGAGAGAAGGAAGAGGGCTGGACCCTGTTACGTGGGTGACTTGCAATGCTGAGGTCTTTGAAAGGTAGCACACACTCTGCTTAACAGCTTGATGGAGAATGCTGCTGTTCTGTATTTGGACTGCCCAGTGAAAGGGTGGCCCATGGGTATCATGGATGGCAGAGGAGTGTGCTTTTGCTCTTTAGTTCTACTTCTCAAGGGACTTTCTACTTAGCAGATAGATTTCTGTTAGCAATGAAGATTTGTAATGGACTGCTGTAAAATCCTGTTCTAAAGTGCTAGTTGGGATCCCTGTTAAGACTTTTTCTGCAGGTCAGAGTTACGAACCAGTCTCAAAGTGTGTATCTGCCACTCATGACAGCTGAGGTTCTCATGTAGCTTGGAGGTCATGAGTAGAACAGGGAAGCTCTGACTACCAACAGAACAACTTCAAGGAAAGCCCTGTTCTCATGTCTGCTTTGTGCATAGTCTGAACTGTATTGAGAATCCAGGTATTTACCTGGCTTGGACCTAATGAGAGTTGTTACTACTCAGAAGTAGTAAAGTCTTGGATTATGTTGGCAATAACAAGTAAACCCTTTCTTCTGAAACTGGTGAGCTAAAATAGTGCTTAGGAGTTAAAAAAAAAAGTTTTAAGTAGACGCTAGCCATAGTATTGATAGTGGAGGTGAAGGAAAAGAGAGCAGAAACTTCCAGGGAGCCAGACTAGTAATAACTGACAGTATTTATTTGATTGGTTTTTTCTTTGAGCAGACTCAGAGCATCATTGAATTGTTGAACAGAGAACTTGCCTTCCAGCTAGCAAGATTATTTTGGCCTGCCTCCTTGGTTCTGATTACATCTGTTCTGTCATTATGCAAGTGCCTAATGTGTGCAGCTATTAGTGATCACTATAGGAGCTGTATAATTGTAAATTATATGAGCACAAAGTAGTGGTCATATAATGACTATATGAATCTAAGTGAAGTATTGAATATAAACTATATGAACTCAAATCAAGTAATTAACTTTTTTTTTTTTTTTCCCCAGCACTTCATACCCAAGTCCTTTCACATAAACCTGAAATCTTGGAAGTCATGAGTAACTTCAGCAAAGAAGAATTTGAGTTGACCTTCCTTGATGAAGGTTTCACTGCCAAGGATATCCTTGACCAAAAAATAAATGAAGTGTCATCTTCTGTAAGTATGATGGGAAAACCACTACATTTCATGATGCTACAAACTTATAAACTAATAGAACAAGTTGTCCTTGCAAATGATCCACAAGACAGCCCCCTCAAATGCTGACCTCTAGGCTTATCCTGTTATCTCTTGTTTGTAAGGTTAAGATGTGTGTTTGCTCTAGGATGATAAAGATGCCTTCTATGTTGCTGACCTCGGGGACATTGTGAAGAAGCACATGCGGTGGCATAAGGCCCTTCCTCGGGTGACCCCCTTCTATGCCGTAAAATGCAACGACAGCAAAGCTGTTGTGAAGACACTTGCTGTTCTTGGGGCAGGATTTGATTGTGCCAGTAAGGTGAGATCTCAGCTGTCTTCTGATCTGTGATGCTCTTTCTGTGCAGCCTTACAAGACGTGTTTGTGTAAAATTAAGCATAACTGAGTGGTGTTGCTTTTGTTGTTCTCATTACATTAATCATCTATGTAGAAATTTCTTCTAAAAGTGTAATCTGTTCTTTCTTCAGACTGAAATACAACTGGTACAGAGCATTGGTGTGCCTCCTGAGCGAATAATATATGCAAATCCCTGCAAACAAGTATCTCAAATCAAACATGCTGCCAGCAGTGGTGTGCAGATGATGACATTTGACAGTGAAGTAGAACTAATGAAAGTTGCAAGGGCCCATCCAAAAGCCAAGTAAGTAATGTTAATTGTTCTGTCATTCTTCTATGGATTCCCAAGATACAGAAGTATCTGCTTTATCTGAAACTTGTTCTTCATTGGTTTAAGGTAGTCTGCAAAACTGTGAAATGATAAGCAAACTTTTAGCCAGTGAAATCTAATCTAGTAGAGTTTACTGGCACTTTAGGAAGGGATACACAGAGCAGCTTGTGTCTTTAAGCTCAGTCTCATTCTGAGATCATAGCTGCCTGGTGATGTCTGTTACACTGAAACCATCTCATTTTTTCCTGTTTCTAGGTTAGTCTTGCGCATTACCACTGATGACTCCAAAGCAGTCTGTCGTCTGAGTGTTAAATTTGGAGCTACACTTAAGACTAGCAGGCTTCTTCTGGAGCGTGCAAAAGAACTTGACCTTGCCATTGTTGGAGTTAGGTGAGCTGACAGTATCAAAACACAGTCATACCAAATAAGTTTCCTTTAAATAGTCTACCCGAAAAGAGAGATGCCTTTGCATGTGATGGCATGAGTTTATAAAAAACTTCTTGAGTAATTTGCCAAATAGCAACTGATTTTTTGTATCTTTTTGTAGTTTCCATGTTGGAAGTGGATGTACAGACCCAGAGACCTTTGTTCAAGCCATTTCTGATGCCCGCTGTGTGTTTGATATGGGAGTAAGTCTAGTTCTACTTTCTCTGGAACCACTGCTCAACTGTTGTGGCAAAACTGAATGAAGTGTACAACTGTTATGAGGTTAAAAGCTAGCTAAGTCACTGACTTGATGTTGTTGGAATTTTTTAGGTCTTGGTAGCTTACTTTGACCACTTGGCAAAACTAAAATTGGCAGCTCCAACTCAAATTACTGTTACTTGAACACGTGTTAGCTCTGTTTCAAGTGTTAATGAAATGACTTCACACTACTTTTTAAGCTTAAATGATAAATTATAAACTGACATAAATTACAAACTTTTCTTGACAGTGTTGCTGTTCATTTCGTTTTAGGCTGAGCTTGGCTTCAATATGTATCTGCTTGATATTGGTGGTGGCTTCCCTGGCTCTGAAGATGTCAAGCTTAAATTTGAAGAGGTATAGCTTTGCTAAGAAGTTCTCAGGTTGTGGAGTCTGCTTTGAGTGTTGATCTGGATTAAATAAAATCTTGCTTTTTCTGTTTGTATGCAGGCAGATTTGCAAAAATGTGTCTGCTTGGTCAGAAATGTAATTAAGAGGGAAAGAGGAATTAATCTGAAAACTAGAAATTAGATGAGCTCATTAGATACATAGCTAAATGACTGCACAAACATGCAGAAGTCTCAAAAAAGTAAAGCCAGTTTTAACTACAGGCTTAATTCTCACTCGACATAGCCTTCTTCCAGCTGGTGCTGTACTGGAGACTGAATAGATTGGCACTGCTCCCAAATAGGGTGAAAGGGTATCCTGAACCCATACTGTCCTTAGGGGTGGCAGCATATGAGATCAGTGTTGGATTTGATTTTGGGCTAGCTTTTGGATAATTTTTCAGTTGTTCAGTGTTTTCCAGTCTGCTTTACCTCAGCAATATCTCTGCTTTCAGAAGAGGCAAGGGGGCTGAATATTGCTGGGACTTCACTTAAAGCAATGTTGTCAGAGCAGCTTGCCTTCTAACCCGAGGAGGTGTTAAATGTTACACATTAACATAAGGGTACAGCAGGTTACATGAAATGTTTTCTTATAATAGTGTGAGCTAACATTGTAGCCCTTTTGGTACCTCCTAGTGAAGTCTGGCTTCTCATAGTGCAGTATGGGCATGTGTGAGGCATCCAAGTAAATTGTGTCATTGGGCTCCACGGCATGATACAGTCATGTTGTGGTTGGAGGCAGCTTCATGATAACTTCAGAAACTGGAAACAACTGTTCATGAAGGCAACTGAATTTCAACTATGATGGTAAAGCCTCTGTATGCTTATGATCCCATGAGATGACATCTTTAGGGTTTAGTAAGCTGTGGAATAGTGCATAAGTAGCAGCACTACAAGTGGACTACAAATCAAATTTGGAGTGTGGGGACTTGCAGGGCATTAATGATGGTTTAATGAGCCTAGGAGAGGTGATTTCCTTCAGCCTCAAACATGACCTGTTTTGTTTCTTAAACTAAGCTGCAAGTGGTGTCTGCTTTTCTTGCTTTGTATTTAGTATATAGTGAATTTAATTGCAAACAAGGTTTTGAATGAGAAAAAGCAAAAGCAGTCAATAGAAATTACAATTGATGTTACATGTTTCACTAGTATATAATTTTGAATTTGAGGGTCTTACTTCATCTCAGACTTCTAGGGTAGCACCTGAGTAGCTGCTGAAATATTATTACTGGCATCTGATTTTTTTCCCTAGATCACAAGTGTAATCAACCCAGCACTGGATAAATACTTCCCTTCAGATTCTGGAATAAATATTATTGCAGAGCCAGGAAGATACTATGTTGCATCAGCATTCACACTGGCAGTCAACATTATTGCAAAGAAAATTGTGTTAAAGGAGCAAACAGGTTCTGATGGTATGTAAATCAAGACCTAGACTTAGATCTAGCCCACTGTGTGTGTCTTTCCAAGACTTTTTCTCACTGGTGTCTTGACTTCTTCCAGATGAAGATGATGCAAATGACAAAACTCTTATGTACTATGTGAATGATGGGGTCTATGGATCATTCAACTGCATCTTGTATGATCATGCACATGTTAAGCCAGTCCTGCAAAAGGTATGCCTATTCAGAAATACCACGTGCTAGTCACATATCATGGGTGTAGGAGAGTCCTTGTCACAACAGTCACTTCTCAGTTCACTGCTCCCTTCATGTTGCCAGACTCTGGTGTTTAACTTACGAAGCACACAGTGGAATTAACTCAAAGCCAGAGGTGAACAACCTGCAAGCAGCTCTTCCTTTTCTTCAGAGGGGGAGTGTTACACTATGATATTACTTCTGGAAGCTCTGTTTTGATAGTCAAATAATTAAACTCCACTCTCTTCTTTAGCGGCCTAAGCCAGATGACAGCTGCTACTCCTGCAGCATTTGGGGACCAACCTGTGATGGCTTAGATCGGATTGTTGAGCGCTTTAATATGCCCGAGCTGCAAGTTGGTGACTGGATCCTATTTGAAAACATGGGTGCCTATACTGTTGCAGCAGCTTCTACTTTCAATGGATTCCAGAGGCCAGCAATACACTATGTGATGTCAAGACCAGCATGGTTAGTAACTAAGTATCTTGATCCATCAGTACTTCCGAGATCACTGTAATAAATAGATTGCATCAGTTGACTACCCCTTAACAAGCAAGGGTAGTTTTGGTGCCACAGCTCTTGTAAATCTCTTCCCTGTGTAGAAGAAGGCATTGCTTCTGAAAGCTTTTGCTGTGTGGTTAGAAAAATGTTGATGCTACTAATTATTTTGCTGTACATGCTTATAGGAGAGATGCTTTTAAAGGGGCAGTGTTAGTAGACTTCATTAATCTGGATTCTAGCTAGTGTTTTCACTACTGCACAACATAGAGAATCATTAATTCTTTACAATTAGCTTCTGTCACTTGTAATCAGAGGCCAGTCAATCACAGTTATAATATGTTGTCTTCTAAATTAGTAGCTGACTTTAAATCCTGACTGCTGGATGCAGTGTTGCTTCACAGTATGATGTCTATGTTTGTTTGAGAGCTATTCCTTGGTTTAGGTTGAGCTCTGGCTCAGTGCTCAGTGCAGAGTGCTAGATCTCCATGGGAAGTTATTAAACAGGTAAGTAAAGAAAGCAGGACTACCTTTTAAGTGCAAGGATACTGTGAAACTGCAACTTAAACAGCAGTTTAAAGTAACCTGTGTGCTCTGCATTGCAATACAGGTTAATGGATTGCACCTTCTGTAAAAGTGGGGTTTCCTGTAAGAGGAAGCCCTTACCTCTCCACTGGTATCTGCCTGCTGAACTGGCAGAGGACTTTTGGGCAGAAGTGTTACCCTAAAGCGTGATTAGCTCTGCTATTGGATTGTTTTTGAATTTATTGAAAATCTTTAAGCTCAGGGAAATTCCTGACATAAAAGTAAGAGGAAGCTTCCTCTATTCTTCTACTAACCCTGCCAGTATAATCAGGGCTTTTATTTTTTCTTTCCCTTAGTGTAACCTCCAGTCGATTGAAGCATTTTTCAAAACACATGAAGCCTTTAGACTTCCCTTAACACTCCAAAACTGTGTCTAATTGAACTAAAAATGGCTCTGTGGGAGAATAATTTGCTTTTTCACTGTATCACTAGGTTGCTGTTAAAATTTAATACTTGGTCTCAGGCATGCTGAGCTTAATTATACAAACATAGCTGTAATCCAAGGCCACAGCACAGCCCTCTTTCAAGCCTATGTGTATTTTCTGTTTTGGCAAGAGAATTGTGTGATAAGGGCTGGCCCTTAACTGAAAGGCATGCATCAATGAGATTATGGTGCAGATCTTTTTGCACAGGACAGGCAAAAGTCTTTTGGAATGTCATGTATATATTCTAAAGATGAACAACTAAATTTGTGACTAGAAACTGTGAAAGATAAAGGACAAAGTGATTACATGTGCCTTAAGTAAAAACCAGTAATACATGGGGAGCCATGAGTGGCACAACTGTTTGCCTTGCATACTTAAGATAACTAGAACTGTAAGATGACACCAAGCTGAGTGTTGCTGTTGACACACCTGAGGGATGGGATGCCACCCCACACCTGAGGGACCGGGACAGGCTTGAGAAGTGGGACTGTGGGAATCTTATTAAGTTTAACAAGACCAAGTGCAAGGTGCTGCACCTGGATGGGAGCAACCCCTGGTATGAATCCAGTCTGGGGGGATGAACAGATCCAGAGCAGCCCTGCTGAGAAGCACTTGGAGGTGCCTGGTGGATGAGAGGCTGGACTTGACCCAGCCATGTGCCCTCGCAGCCCAGAAAGCCAAACCTATCCTGGCTGCATCCAAACCTTTCTGTGAATCTATGAACTAAGTCCAAAAACTCAGTTAACTGAAGTTCTTATGAGGTTGTGTTTTAGTACAGCTCTTGTCTGAATATGGAAGGAGTTGCTTAGTTCTCACCAGTCTGGTCAGCTCCTTTATATTCCTAGTCTGTTACCCATATTTTTTTTTTATTCAAGTTACCCAGTAATGTGAGGGTGTGGAATAAGTGACACTCAAGTTGTCAGGGATTTTCACATCTGAAATTCTGAACTACTGGGCACTAAGTCAGTAAATTTATATAGCATGAGGTATACAGATGTAGCTGTGTGGGTGCATCTTTGCAAATCTAAATCCTACATCAGCTTGGTATTGGCACTTTCCCTAAAGCCTAGCCAGCCACAAGTGACCTGCATGGATTCTGCTTTTATTGTTTTTAATTTTTTCCCTTTATGATAATAATATCAGGATTGCAGGTGATGCATAAAGAATTCATTTCATACTGGCAATTTTAAAAAATGTACCTTACATTTTTAGGTAGATTGCAGTGAAACAGTTTTTGACTCTTTTTTTTTCTTTTTAGGCAACTAATGCAGCAGATCAAGGAGCAAGGATTCCTAGCTGAGGTGGAGGAGCAGGATGTTGCTAGTCTGCCAGTCTCTTGTGCCTGGGAAAGCGGAATTGAATATCCAGCAACTTGTGCTTCAGCTAGTATTAATGTATAGGTAATATTTAGTAACTAAGTGCAAGTTTAGTCATTGAATTTAGGGCATTTGGGGGACTGTTAACTTAATTCTTGGTAGAATTTTTAAGTGTTTTTTTTAACATTTAGGTTTGGCATAAATGCAAGAAAAATGACTAGGAGATGGGTCACAATTATCTGTGTTCCTATGGAAACTATTTGAATATTGTTTTATATGGATTTTTATTCACTTTTCATGTATGCTACTAAAGACTGACCCTCAACTGTCAAACAAGTATTTGTAGCTTGTGTATGGCAGAACGGGCTAAGCTTAGTGCTTTGTGACCTACCTGTTTTAAAATAAAGTATATTGAAATAACTGGTCCTGTGTTTCATTAGTCTGTAGAAATTAATGTGTCATAGATGGCTCATACAGCATATGTGAGGGCAGACCAGATGCTGCAAGCCCAGAACTTACTAATAAATGGATCTCCCCTACCCTTGCTCTCTCAGCTGAAGTGAAGGAAAAGCCCCCTCAATGGATAGGGAAATGGAATTGTCTTTTTTCATATGTGATTAGAAGAAAGTTGACTGCCAACAAATTGAATACTTTGTGAACTCTTGTGAATTCACATTTGTTTTTCACTGCTGAACATGTGTGTACCAAGTTGCATATTGCTGGTTCGGTGCAGTGCTGGTTTTCTGCAAGTGCTGTTACCAGCACTGGTGGCTGTTTATAAACATATCTAGTCATTAATGAGAGAATACAGCACAGGCTCCACGGGTGGCACACTGCTTGTTATGTGTGCCAGAACTGTAATATGTTGTAGGAAAAGCCAGGAAGCTGAAACTGTGGCTGACAGGCTCTGTGACCTGTGTTGCCTAGGGCTTCAGTATAAAAGAGATAAGAAAGGGGATTTGACATCTTTTGTATGTGCAATACGATTAGAAGCTCTTATTTAATGTTATTGAAAGATGTGCTACCCTTCTGCCTTTGGATTAAATGTGATAGCTCCTAGTATTTTCTACTTAGTGTCATCTAATACAGGGGGTGTTGGTGAGAAAATCTGCTTATTGAAGCAGAACATTCTGACTTATCTTTGACCTATGCTAGTTTGGTGCTGCTTTTTGCACTAAAATTAGAGGATGTTTCTGATAAACTAATTGGTCCTACAGCTGGATTTTATCTATTTGCCAGAGGGTCCTAGACTGCAGGCATGCCATAGCAAATGCCTGATGTGTAAAGAGAAAGATCTTAATGTATTGAGTAAATACTTAAAGCTTAAGCTAACTTGGAGTAAGTGTTAAAATTTGAAAGGTTGTCCAAAGGTTGGCATTGCTGATAGAAACAGTGACTCCAGAACAAGAGAAATAAAGCTGTGTACAAGCAGCTCTGAAAGGCAATGTTTGACCTCCATTCTGTGCTTCCAGCAGAAACTCTCCATTAGCTGAATTAGTAGGGTAAACAAGAGTGATGGGTCCTCATTCCTGAGTCTCTTGAAGCATCCCAAGTGACTTTATTTGCTTTATTCCCAGCTTCAAGCTTGTGATTAAAATAGCACTTGCCTTTATTCTTATGCATATGGCAGATTTCAGTACATACACATAGTGGAGACCTAGCCTTAATCTCATAGAAGCACACTGCATCCAAACCAGGGTTTCCTTTAGTTTCTCCAAATTCAGCTGGAAATGTAATGATTCTTACATTACTTCTGTAAACAGAGGTAGTAAATACTAACCAAATGTTAATACTGTAACAATTCCACATCTTGCTCTGCCAAAACTAAGTGCATTTGAACAGGTGTGCAGAAAATATACTCTGAAGAGCTGCACTTGTCTAAAGGACAGGTAGCTACTTTTTCAAAGTGCCTGTTTGAAGGCTGGGGCTGTTTTGAGTCAGAAGGAAGTTCAGCTGTAGTGAGACCTTATGTGATACCTGCACTAACACCTACTGTCCTGCTGGGCAAGTGGCACAGTCTGCCTCCCTCTACTTGCAGCTGGTGGAGACTATGTCCAGCAGGTAGTTTGAAGGCAATCACTTATGGAAACTAATTAGTGAGCTTCACTGAGAAGAAGTTGGCAGGCTGCCAATTAATTTCTTCATCTTAAGTTGATTGGTTATTTTAGTTATTTCACTAGGTTTTGTCTCAAAAATCCAAAATTTACATCTCTGCTGGAGGCCAGGACTGTAGAAACATGCTAACCAGCATTTTGATCCATATGATGCTCCCCAAAAGAGATGTAGCTGACTGTAGTTCTTTACCTTTCCTTCGGCTGGTATGTCATAGACTTGGCTGATGCTCTCTAAGCCATGTCTAACAAGTGTGTCAAGTGTTTAAAAATGGCTAATCTGAAGCATCTTCTGTATTAAAAAACCCCAATGGATTTTATGCTGGTGTGTCTTTAAGCGAGACTTAACTTTCTCAGGTTATGCTGAACAGATGTTCTGGGCTTTGGGATACTTCATCTTCTGGCTGCCTGGCTCCTGGCTTCCACTGAATCTTAGTTGCCCATTTTTTAATTGATTTTAAAATAGCCCAAGTGACAGCATTTTGGTCATAGGGTGACTGTGGGTATTCCCTACAATCCACAGTAGGGAAATTTGTTTATTGCTGGAGCAAGGACCATGTAGGACAGCAAAGATGTAACAAAGTAAGCAGTGAGTTCATATGGTTTTGTTTGACCTCCCCTTGATGGCCTTTTGGGACATTAAAGCTTCTGCTCTGTTTTGCTGTGTTTATTAATCAAATCCAGTTGTTCTAACTGCATATCTTAATTATTCTTCCCTGGGGCAGGGTTGTCTGATACAGGAGGAAGGGAGGAGCTGCATGCCAGTAAAATTGAGATCAGCTGCATCTGTCTGATGTAATTAGCTCAGCAAATATTAAAGTTGGAGCCAAGAATAGCCTATGCCTTTCAGCTTGCTCCTTGCTAGCTTGCTCTATATAGTGCTCTGTCTGTCTCACTGTGGGCTTTGCTTGCACATTAGCAGGGACTGTGGCATCCCTGCTGCAAATGTCCCTGCTGTTCACTCGCTGGCACCAGGGATGGTGGTGTCAATTCTCTTGGGATCACACATGTAAAACGAAAGTAATATTTGAGGAGAATGCCAAGACATCTGCCTGAGATGGTTTCTCATCACCCCATTTCTCTTTTCTATATAGTGAAGATACTTGAGTTCTAACTAGAGGTCTAGCTGAGACCTTGTGTTTAGTCCCCATGTAGCCATACAAGTCCTGTACTGGAGTTCAGCTGACATTCTTTGGTGCAGAGGTAGTTTCATATACCAAAAAATGCTGAGAAGCACTCATCCTCTGGAATTACATCAGATGGACAATCAATGGTGGAAATGTTTTAGGAGAGATTGGAGAATACTGACACAGAGAGGAGGTAAGGGACAAGGGGAAGTTGCTGATGGCAGCATACCACGGAGCAGAGATCCCTTGTCTTACTGCATGACCACTTAACTCATGTTTTACTTTTAAGCTGCTGTCTTCTAGGCTACCACAGGCCTTGCAGACAAAGTGTCAGTGCACCATTTGCCATGGCAGTCAATTTTGCTGCCTCACTTTCACCAGCAGAGAAACCCAGAGCTGGGAGCAGCACTGAGCAGGGACCCCATGAATCCACCTGCAGGAGCAGAAACAAACCTGGTGCTGGAGGGAGCTCTCCTGCCACAGACCTCATCCCCAGAAACTGCTATCCTTTAAACAGGTGTTTTATAGCTAAACACAGCATCAATTTGCAGCAAGATTTCCAGATCAAAACCAGCCCTTTTCCACAAAAAAAAAAAAAAAAGAGTTAAAAAATCATTATCCACAAGTATTGCAAGTGGAACTTAGATGAATATTATTTAATTGACAAAAAGAAAAATATAATAGATCATTGCAATAATTATTTTTCATTTTCTCTTGAAAGAAGCACTGATCAGTACCAAAATAAGTGAGAGAGACTTGCTTTGGAGAGTGGTTTTGATTGCATCACCTGATTTTCTTTACAGTTTGAAGGCAGTTGGTATCTCCATGGTCATGGTCTGGTTTCAGGACCCATGGTCACAAATGCCTGCAATTCAAATTTGTCTTAATCTCATTTAAACACTGTACTTGACCACCCTAAAAATACATTGAGAGTAGGGAGCATATATTGGGGCTGGGACTTAGGCTTTGGCAAGTTTTGCTTTTGCTCTTCCATCGGTTTTGTAGTTCTCAGTACAGGAGGTGTTTAGAGCAACTCAGCCACGGTGGTGCCACTTTTGGAAAGCTGATGATGAGCACCCACAGGGGCAGAGCCACCAAGATGCCCTTTGCAGGATGAGTCAGAGGGTGAAGGTGAGCACTTTGGGCATGAGCAACACTGGCTCCTTGAGTTCCCTCCACTTCAGCATGGAAAAGTCACAAGCATTACAGGGAAATCACTGGCAAGGGAAGGGAGCTCCCTCAAGGGAGCACACTGCAGTCTTGCTTGTCCACGCAGTCTTGAAACTATTGCTACAGTCCAGTAAATATTAGACCCTTATTTGAATGTGTTTATTGATGCTTATACTGCAGCAACAATCTTCCTCTATGTGTTAGTCTTAGCCCGAAGACAAAATCATTAGCATGCTGAATCCAACCCTTCTTTTTCTCTCTCATTTTAGAGAGCTGATCCCAGTCTTACCCACAGTATTCCCACAAAAAAGAAGTGCCTTCCAGTTATAGTCTCTTCAGTTCATGCTCTCTAAGTGCTTTGCAAAGGACTAATTGGTTCAGCCTGCTTTTGTGGTATGGAGCCAGCTGCCATGTTCCAGTCCAGAGAGCAGACAGCAAGGCTGTGCAGCAGTTCAGGAAAGGAGAGAAAGGCAGAGACACTTTCAGAACAGTGATGCAGAGACCAGTGCTCCCAGCTGGGCTGCTACCAACACCTTATCATTGCTAGAGATGAGGAGGCTCAGAGTACCTTGGGAACTCAGCAAGCACTGAGTTTCTCAGCAAGGAGCTAAGAAAGGGCAACTGTAGCAGCTCAGTACAAAGAATTCCCAAAATATTTTACAAGTATTATTTAAGCTACCTTGAGACAGCATTTCCCTACCGTGTGAGAACGGGGTTTGGACATTCAGTTGGCATAAGCATGACCTTTTATATTTGGCTACTAAACTCACTAGCTGGAAAAAGAGAAGACACTGGCAATCTTGCAAAGTACAAGATTGCAATGCTTGGAACAAGATAACATGGATGCAGTTTTCAGTAAGAAGTGCTGCTGCCCTTACTGTGAGGATGAGATGAAAACAACCTATTGCATTGTTAGATCGTAAAAAAAAAAGCCTGCTTAAGGACTCCATTTACTTGCTGTTAACTATAGTTCATCAGTAGCAACAGCATTTCACAGGAACAGCTCAATAAATATTTCTCAGCAATGGTTGTCCCACTTTTCTGCAGTCAAAGCATGCATTAAACAATTAAAGCATCTGATTGAAGTGAAAAGCAAAAGAAAATCCAACTTGCCAGAGACTGCTCATTCTGGGGAGGGAGATTGCTCCTGCATCCCACCAGAATGGCTCCCAAACTCCTCACAGATCAGGTACTATGGCACTCACCTTTTGCCATCTGGGTTTCATTCCCCTGTGGGTTATTTGAGCAGTCTGGTCTGGTGGAAAGCTGACCCTTCCTGGGGAAGGGTGTTGGTTTTTAAGGGTCCCTTCCAACCCAAGCCATTCTCTACCTCAGTGATTGATTCTATGATCATACCTGGCCTCAAGCAAAGCAGGTGTGCCTCTGTGACCTGAGCCAAGGGAGATCCTCCCAGAGATAAGGACATGGTGACTAATTAGCCACGGAAAAGCCCACAAGATGGAGCTCAGCTCAAAAAAAATGCATCCAAGAAATTTTGTCAGTCAGAGCCAGGGAAGGAGGAGGAAAGGAGTGAAACGGGAAGCTTTCAAATGAATCCCACAGTCCCGATGTTAGAGCACAGCATAAGTGAGATGTTACTAGAATGAACAAATCCAAGTAAGAAAGTGCATAGAAAAAAAGTGCACAGCTCAAAAAAGCCCCAGCCAAAACTCTCATCCCATCCATTCACAGAGAAGGGAAATAGAGGATATGAGAGTTTTAATACAAAGAAAACTTGGAAAAGAGCTGGGGTTTCTTTAATTATTTGTTAAGGCTGTTACCTCAAATGTCCTGTCAGCTTCCAATTTCCTGCTTGGAGCCCAGTCTGAGGCTTAGTTCTTTCAGTAGCTATTTCTGTGATGTTTTTTATTCTTCTGTCTTGCTGGGGTTAATTTAGGTTTGCCGTTCTCAGAGGTTTTGGGGTTTTGGGTGTTTTTTGTTTTTTTTGAGTGAATGCATGGAACTGCCACCTTCTGTAGAGTAGCATTGCAGGATTGCAGATGTCAAGTGCCAGTGGACACAAGCTGGAAATCTGGAAGTCAGGCTGGATGAAAGGAAAAACTTACTTCATGGGGACAGCCAGGACTAGTGGGGTTGGCCAGGCTCCATCTCTGGAGGCTTTTGAGACCTGACAGATCAAGGTCTTGAGCAGCCCTGAGCTGATCTTGCTGTTGATCCTGCTAGGAGCAGGAGCTTGGGCTGGAGATCTTCTGAAGTCCCTTCCAATCCTGGTATGCTTGTCATCACCCTGCTCCCTAGTGGGTCTGGCAGTGCCATGGGGCTGAGCCCTGCAGAGCAGTTCCCTCAGTTCAGCAGTGGGGTTTGCCAACACTACCAGCCTTGGCTGCCTGCTCCTTTATGGGTCTCTGCTTGGTGGGAGCTTGTGCTCCAGTGCTAAAATGGATCTAAACTGGGCAGCAGCCTCTGAGGAGCTGCTGAAGAGAGAGGACCCACTCCTGCTTAAAAAAAATAAAAAAGTAGCGGGGGGGGAGTGGGAATCCTAAGCCAAAGACACAGTGTTGCTGTTGGAAAAAAGGGTAAGTCTCATCCTGCTCCATGGCGTGAAGAAGATTCCTCACCCAGGAGGCCTGACCCTCATAAGGTGGCCTCTCACCTTCCTAAAGCAGTTTTCCTGTGTCCCCAGCTGAATGTGCTGATCATTGCTTCTCCTCCTGGGAGAGCTGCATACAGGTATTCGGAGGGAGCAAATGGCTTCAAAAGCTGAGAAGCGTTCCCAGCCTCAGCTTTAGGACACTGGTGGTGTCCTTAGGACAGTGGGAGAGCCGCTGGATCCCATAGCCATGCCAGTACCAGGGCACGGGGGTGTCGTCCCCCAGGAGAGGTGAATCTCAGGAAGGTCGCGGTGCCCAGAGCCTGTGGGAGCAGGCAGGAGCGACCCGCTCGTCTCTGGCCGCTGAGCCGCCGCCGGCCCGGCCCTGCAGCCGCTACCGCTGCGCTCCTGGAAAGGGTGGGCCAAACGAAGAGACCTTAAAAGATGCCTTCTCTTGGCGGCTCAGAAGAGGAAAGCTGCAGCAAAGCAGTAACACGGGTAGAGCGTAGCCGAAGAAGGTGGCGTGGGTGAGGCCTGAGCGGCACCATGGCTAGATGGCAGCAGCAGCCCGCGCCAGGGCCTCGTTCCCCCGCGCCCTGCCGCATCCATCCCTCAGCCTGCTCCTCAGCAGCACAAGGGACCTTCCCAGGGCTGTGGTTACTGCCCCCACACTACCTTTTTGGGAGGAGAGAAGAAATTTCTTTATTACCAGCAAATAAATTGGCTGGCACTGAGGCAAGCTGAGAGGGAAACAGAGCTTGCAAGGAAGACATAACTCCTTAAACCTTTGGCTTTTGAGCTCAAGGAAAGATGGTGGAGAGGGAAGAGGTCAGAGCAGAGAGGCCCAGTACACCTGCACAGGGTGCATCCCTGCAGGTGGGCTGCCAGCAGCTCCCAGTGTTCTTCTGCCCAATGCCACCAAGTCCAGGGGTTTGTGGGACACAACAGAGACTCCCTGAAGTGTCTGCAGCTGATGAGAGGTAAGGGCAGGCTGGAAGAGTCAGGGTTCCCTAAAAGTCTCTGCAGCAGATGAGTCCAGCCATGCCCAGCTCCCTGCACTCCTGACCAGACAAGCATCCCATGGCTCAAGGAAGGCTGGAGACAGATGTCTTACAGTGCCTATTGCATGCATGGAAGTCACTCCTCACCTAGGGCTGGACAGCTTAATCTGGGTGTGCTCTTGGATGCACCCCAAGACATGCCCTGGGAGAGGCCCTGAGTTTTTTCCACTGCTGTTGTCTCCTGCAGAAAACCACCCTGCTTGGGCAGAGGATACCACTGGGACTGCAGAAAGGCAGAGCACATCTTGACTACCCTGGCTTGTTGATACTGTCCCAAATAATGCATAGGGACCCTCTGCAACCATCCTCTGCCATCCTGCCAGCTCCTCTATTCTTCGTGAGAGACTGTGCACTGGCAGAAAGGAAGAAAAGAAAGAAAAAGTGAAAAGGGGGAAAAATGCTAGCCTGGTCATTATTTATTATGAGTGCAAAGTGCTGAATTGCTGGTATCTAATGAGATTTTTCTGTCCTGAGCAACACCATGCAACAAAATACAATTTATCTTTGGGAGAGATGGATGCAGCTGAGCTGGTACCAGACTTAGGACAAAAGAGTATTGACGTCACCCTCAGGAGTCCAGCAGCAGATGTTTGACATTGTCTCCAGCCTCAGGCCAAAGGTACAAGCCTGGTACACAAATTACCAAGGCAGATTCTCTGGCCTGCATTAGCTGCAGGGTCAAGAGGGGCTGATCAAAATGTTCCCTGCCTGCATTAGGCAGCTGGGAAGCCTCTTGCCACTGCTCTGCACGGGTGTGGCTGACACAGTATGTGATTTAGCCAGGTACCAGCTGCCATGTAGAGAGTTTAAATTGTCAATCAAAGAGCTAAGGACACAGAAACGTGGGCATGCAGGCTGCACAGGGGGAACATGCTCTGCCAGAGCAGGGGTGGCAGGTCCTGGAGGCTGGTGTAACCTCATATGATAAGTGCAATGCCCAAGGAACCATTTTACCCAGGGCAGTAACATCCTAAACTGTAAGGCTCTCCAAAAGCTTCTTTGTCTTATAAGGTGAGCACTGAGTTGATATTTTCAGACCTCTACCCAAAGTGATCCCAATACCATCTAAATTTTGACCTCAAAGTGTATGAATGGTTAAAGTACTGTTTTTAGAGTCCCTTTTTTCTTTCAGTTAATATTAGGTAACTTAATTAAGATTTAGGTAATGGATAGTAGCTTTGCTGCCTCAGAATCAATATGGAGAAAAACTTCTGCAATATTTTTGCCTAATCTCTAATGATCTTAAACAATCTTGTATCACCCCTAAACTTCTTTATATTTATCTATCTATCCATCCATCCTTCCCTCTTCAGACCATTTAAGAATGTGTTACTTCTTCATTCCTGCAGAGACCACAGATTTATCAGGCACAACTTCCATTTGTAAAAGCTCATTTTATTTCTTCTCTTTATACATCACATTTACTTAACATCTGCAATGTCTGTACCTTGCTATAGTTCCTACTGATTTTTTTTTCTGGTCCAGATATGAGGCTTACTGATTTGGAGTTCCTTAGACTGTGCCCTGGAGTGACTAAAAGAAACCCCAGCTAATAATTTGGTATCATGTTTGCTGGAGGCTGATTTTAGAAAGTGGTTACACTCTCATCCTTATGTTCTTTGGGTGCACTCAGGTGGCTACTACCTGATCCAAGCAATTTCTTTCTGTTCATTTTAGCAGGCTGTTGGAAAGCTTTTCCTGTGGCATTTCAGGTGGCAGCAGCTCCTCAGCCTGGGTCACTGTCACCCATAGCAGTGGTTGCAACTTTGGTTAAGGGAAAGAAATTAAATAGCTTGTCTTCTCACCACCATGCTGGTGGCATAAAGAGTAAAATATCACTCTTCTGGGATGAAAAAAACCCCAGCTTGTTTCTTTAAGATACATGGATAAAGTTAAAAACCTGCCTGGGTCAAATACATTCACTTCAGCTCTTCTCACCTGTATGAAACCCCAGCTTATCCAGGTACTCACTGTGCAACTCCATCCTCTCTTCCAGGACACAACAGAGTATGTCTGTGGGCTCCCACTCCTTGTTAATCACTAATTAGTCATCCAAGGTGGCCAGCCAGCCTGGTAAGGCTGTGTTAAATTCTCTGAAGTACCAATAATCCTCTCAATCCCATGGGCAGAGCAAGTGAACTTCGAGCTTTGTTTCCAGAGGCAAGCCCACCATGCTAACCCCTGAAGCTGGGTCTTGACACCTCCCCAACCTCACTCTTTTTCATATTGAACATAATTTCCCCCTATTTTTAAGAAAAAAGGCATGACCTAGAGGCAAACTGGAGGGTAAATCTCATTGCTGTTCAACAATGCAGGTGGCTACATACCATCAGTGAGACAGAGTCCCTCACCTTTCAGGGCTTGGTTAAGCAGTGAGATCTGTGACTTTCAGGGTGTGCTGGGCCACCCAGAAAAATCTACCCACAGTGGCAATGAGCTTCTGCTGCAGGTGAAGAGAGGATGCAAGCAGGGATGACTACAGTGCTCCAGTAGCACCCCCTACAGAGCTCAGAAACCCTTTCCTTCTGCATCATTGTCATGCACAACATGAGTATGTGCCATTCTTCCTGCCTGTGGCCTTTTCCTTCATACACCCACAGCAGAGAAACCAACTGATCCAAGCTTGGCAGCCACTTCTCAAAAACCCACTCCAAACTGAACCTATTTCCTAGAAGCAGGTTTCTCTTATTTAAACTGCTAATTTGTCCTTATTGCCACAAGGTGAGGAAATGACTAGTGATTGAAGGGTGATTTAAATCACATTACTGAGGAAGGAATCAACTTCAGCAGTCTGTCTTCAGAAAAAGCCTTTAAGACAGAGCTGTGGTGCTGATGGAGATGAAAATTTTGAAGTGACTCAGACTTCAGGACAGAGGTGGGAATTGCTCATTCTAGGGAAGAACAAGGCAACGCCAGAGGCAGGACATTTAGCCTTGTCCTTAGGAAAGTGCCTGTGAGTACAAAGCAGTGCAGTAGGGAACCACACTGTCAGTGCCATCAGCTTCATGCACTGCTGGTGGCATCAGCTAACGGACATTTTCAAGAAAGTCCCCTTGTCACCAGTTCTTGCTGCCTGACCACAAGTTCAGCTGTGAGGCAGCTTGCTGGGATTTGTGGGACACCCAAAGCAAGCGAGCATGGGCTGCTGGGGGAGGTACCATCAGTTGGTGCTGGCTCAAGCATAAAAAGGAAGTTTAAAAACACATGCCACGTAAGAGCACTAAAACTTGTAGCTGGGTGGAAGAAGCCTAACAAAGGCAGCTGGCACTGAAGAAAATAAAATTAGAAAAATGATGGTGTAAATGCAAGGAACAGCACAAACCTTGCTGGTTGATGGTAGAATCACAGAATATCCTGAGTTGGAAGGGACCCACAAGGATCCTGGAGTCCAGCTCCCAGCCTTGCACAGGACCATTCCCAAGACTCATGCCATGTGTTTAGCAGCATTGTCCAAACACTTCTTGAACTCTGTCAGGCTTGGTGCTGTGAGCTTTGTTTTGAGAATCAGCTACCAGAATATGGAAATTCATCATAATTGTCCTTCACAGTCCTCTTTGTCTCTTTCCTTGTATTCTAGGTGATGCCAAATTCCACCAAAAAATGCAGGGGAGTGCAAAGCACAAGTGCCTTGAGAGTAACTTTGCCAGACAATTGCTAGATCAGAGAAGAGAAAGAGAAGACTTGGGTCCCTTCCACTGCCTTGGTTGCCAGACCATCCCATGCATGGTTGCACTCATGCTGCTGGGCAGGGATGTTTTATTCCTTTCAAGCATCCTGCCCAGTGTGGATGCTGTGAACTGTGCAGAGAAAGTGAACATGGGGGGCTGCAAAGTCATGCAAAATAGAAAGTAGGTATTCAAACCAGTTGCTTTGCTTCGAATTAAAAAAAACCCCAAAAAAACAAAAAAAAAAACCCAAAAAACTCCCGGCTCCTTTTTTTTTGTGTTGCCGTAGCAACTGAGGTGTCCTGGCCTCTGCTGTGTGGACAGCATGATCTGGATACCATGTGGTGGGCACAGGAGGGGCCACATGGAGGTGCAGCCAGAGTGGCCAGCATCTCCCTCACAGACGCTTCAGGAAAGCACCACACTCAAAGGAAAAAAGGGAAAAGACCATTTTTGCAGGCACTCCAGGAAGCACCACACTCAAAGGAAAAAAGGGAAAAGACCATTTTTCTTATTGGTTGGTTGGTTTTTCACAGTTTCTAGCAGCAGTGCTGGCAGTTATTAAAGGTCTAAGCAGACCTGGAGTTGCTGAGTTTCCTCAAAAGAGTAGTCCTGAAGGTTTCACCAATGTGGCCCATGATGCCTTGGTCCCAAAAGACATTGGGATCCTCATGGGACAGCTGGAGTCCCACAGGGGGTTGCTTGAGGAGCCCTGCTATACGCTGCAGCTGTCAGCAGGTCCCACACAGGACTTGTGATGACATGCCTGAAGCACCAGGAGCTCAATGAAAAGTGGATGTGGAATTCCCTGCCAAGTAATTCAGAAGGGTTCAACAGCTGCTTTTAAAGCTGACTTAAGCCATTCCTGCTTAAAAGTGAAGTTCTTCTTTTACACACAGTTGTCTTTAGCCCCCAGGGCTACCCAGGTGGGGCACAGCAAGGCTATGAAAGCCAGTTTCCCCAAAGATCACATTTCTCCAGAGTGGTCAGGGTGTCTGCCAGCAGCAGCTCCCTCAGGCCTCACTGCACACGATGCTGGTGAGATGGAGGATGGTGCAGTGTGGGGTACACCCTGGCACCTGAAGTCCATTTCAAGCACCAGCACTGTCCACAGTGTACAGGCACCCCTCACCACACACATGGAATGGCACTGCCTGTGTCCTTTAGCAGGAATCAAACCTGCTTGTCGTGAGCTTCACATGTATTAATAGTTCATAAGGAAAGCAGCAAAGGAATAACCATGACTGTGCAACACTAATGTCTAAATTAGCTGAGTTTATTTTATTTTCTCCAAGGAAAGTGTCTGTAATGTTTGTGTTTTGTTCCTGATCATTAATGGCATGTTAAGGCACAGTCGGTGCACCCACCTTGTCCCTGAGGAACCAGTTGCCAGCGCTGTGCCTGCTGCCCATGCGTCCATTCAGCAGTGGAATTTGCCCTGAAAATGGTCCAGGAAAATATTAAAGAAAATAAAAAAGAGGAAAAACACACGTGTTCAGTCATTGCTGCAGAGCGGGGTGTTTGTTCACACCAGCTGGGTCTGCTGGGAGGAGGGGTCTCTTCTCCCACCCCCATTTTGTGACTGAACCTTTGTACTAGAGCAGGGAGGCTGAAGCTCCCACACAGCAACCCAGAGGGAGCTGGAGATGGGAAGCCTGCTGCTCTTACAAGCTGCAGCAAATGAGGGCTCAGTGTCCCCAAGAGGATGATGCTCCCAGCTCCATGCTGTGATGCTCAGCACATGGCATTTCCCCAGATTGCTCCCAAAACACTTAAAAAACCATTCACAAAGACATCTTGCTCCCAAACAACCCAAATGAAAGACAAATTCCAGCTTCAGGTAGAGGATTATCTGTACCAGCTCTGTTTCTCCCTAACTCAGTTCTGATTCTCCATAAGAGGGAACAGGCCAATATCCTAGTGAGTTAGCTGGCACTCTCCTCTGAGCCTGGACATCTCAGTGTTTCTTCAAACAAGCCTGATTTCTCTTATTGCTCATTATTCATGTTTGGTTTAAGACCTGGCAAGGAACACCCCAGCCCTGCTCCGCAGATCCCCAGCCAGTCTCATGGCTATGTGTAATCGCGTGGGATGGGCTGTCCCTGCAGCCACTGCCATGGCGAAGATGCAGTGAGAAAGTTCAAAGATGCACTAGAACAGTTCTTAAAAACAGGAACAAGGGCCCTACAGAGGTGAAAAGGAGAGGCTGCCTGCCAGAGTCCTTTGGAGTTCACGACCGCTGGTGCAGGCTCAGCACAGTACTGACATGGGCTGGGTTACAACACAAACCCACATGGGAGGAACAAAGTGTTTCTCCTTGCATGTACCCAAAATGGAGACACCAGGGGGAAATAGCAGTTTGCATCTTCTTCTCGTGCAAACAAGTCAAGGAAGGATTAGAGGTGTTTTAATACATAGAAGAATACATGGCTGCTCTTGTGAGCAAGGAAAGACTGGAGCAGAGCCATGCACAGCCACAGCACAGAATTATGCAATCATTTAGGTTGGAAAAGACCTGTAAGGTCATAGAGTCCACCACTAAACCACGGCCACATCTACACATCTTTTGCATACCTCCAGGGATGATGACTCGAACTCAATCACTTCCCTGGGCAGCCTGTTCCAATGCTTGATTACCTTTTCAGTGAAGAAACTTTTCCTTCTATTCCTAAGCCTCCCCTGGTGCAACTTGAGGCCATTTCCTCTCATCCTGTTACTTGTTAGTCATCCCCACCTGGCTACAACCTCCTCTCAGGTAGTTGTAGAAAGCAATAAGGTCTCCTCTCAAGCTACTTTTCTCCACATGTTGCTGATGAAAATCTAGATTCAATCTTGTCTCAATGTATATATACCCACATTAGGCTTTAAGGATAGTACTTACTGGGAAACTAAAAAGCAAAATGCAAATAGTGGCTGGAAAGTTGTCTGTGTCCTGACCTGGGAAAATCAATGAAAGCTTATGTTGTGGGTGACTTTGACATGATGGGACCCTTAGGCAGGACTTGTCCCTGCTCCTGTTCTCTGCTGCAGAGAACCCATCCCCAGTGCTGGGAAAGCAAAGGCAGAGAAAAATGAGCTCCCTTGCTTACGCCTAATTTCCTGCAGAATGACCTGGGTGACACTACAGAGGCAAATTTCACCCAGCAGGTAATTTGTCATATTTGCTGTAATATATCTGTGACCATCTTGGATTTTAGAGTGTGACCCACTTTCTGCACTAAGTTCCCATACTGTTTCATGGAACAATCTGTGCAAAGAAAAAAAAAATGTTAAAGCAAAGGAAGCTGCCAAAGTCCTGGGCAAAGGAGTTGCATTGTTTCGGAAAGGTAAAAAAATGCTGGGGTGGGTGCCCTGTGGGTGGGTGCCCTGTGAGCTGTGGCCAGAGATTTAGTGACACAGCTCCCAGTGCCAGATACAGGGTAGAGAAGATACTGAAGATGTGTTCAAAGCTACAGTCCACAGGTAGGGAGGGTTTGAGGGAGCTGATCATGACCCACCCAGGCCCCAGCAACACCAAACACCAAGGTGTATGGGGAGGAGCAAGGAGGGGATCCTGCTTCTCACCTTCATGTGAGAGATAATTCCCTCTAGTGACAGCCCAATCAATACAGATTTTGTTTGTGATAAATTGTTCCTCCATCAGGAAGAGCCAGCTAGCTCTTAAAATAACCCACCCAACTGGTGGTGGTGACCTTGCCCCTCTGTCCCCAAAGACACCAGGCTGCTTCCATGACAGTTCCTTGCCTCCTTCTGGCAGTAGTCTCTGACTCGTGTGACATGGCTGAAAGCCTGGGATTAACCTGACCCTCTGGTGATGCACTGGTTGCCCTTTAGCCACAGTGAACATGTGAACATGTGTGAAGTGTGTCTGCATCCAAACCACCACACTGGACATGTGTAGGCAACAGGTAAAGTCTGCTTGCAGGCACACTGCTCCCAGTGATGCAGGCATGTGCATATCTCCAAAACTCCTACACAGAGATGCTCTGCTCTCCTCTCCCACCCTTTTCCTTCTTTTCAATAGAGCATCTCTCCTCCCGAAAAAGATAACAGCAATTATCAGGTTCATCAGCACTGTATCTGCCGTGGTGCAGCACAGGGAGCTCAAAATGCCAGTCTGCCCACTGGACCATTAAAGTCAATGGCTGTTCCTAACCTTTAAATATGAATAGAGCCCTGCATAATGGATCGAGGACTATCCATGGAGACCATCTGCCCCGTGCTTGCAGAAATGTTCACGTTGTTCTTCACAGGAGTTTATTACTCAGAGGCTAATGCTAAAAATACATTGCAAAGGGCCTGATTTAAAAACAAAGGGCCAATTCAAACTTGGCAAGGGAGATACCCAAGGCTGAACCCAAACACCTCTGCCAACCACGCTGGAGTTAGGCTGCAACCAGACAGACTTTATCTGAAAGGCAATGACATAATTCTGAATTAGCTTAACAAGACCTGCAATTCATACAGAAAAGCCTGAATTTATGTAGTAATTAGCCAGAGCTTTCAGAGTGTTAAATATCTCCATGGCAAGAAAATAATCACATAGGTTATTAAAGTGAGGTAAATATGGACACAGTGATGAGATTTTTTTGTACTAAACTATTTTTGCTAGGTTTGACTCAATTTTTGACTAAAAATACAATTCATAAAAACACTTAAACCACTTTACAAGTTGAAGTTTCCTATTAATCACCTGGACTTAATTTCCCAAATGATTAACCCCTCTACACAACAGTCTCTCTATGAAAGACATTCCTGGGAGCCCAACAAGCAGTAAAGCTCTCTTATATTTTCATTGATTTCTCAGCTGGTTTTGAACTCTGCCTGTATCAACATGCAAATGACATCCTGAAGAAGGAGCCTGGAAATTGTTCTGAGTCCTTGTTGCCAGCCAGGAAAACAGAGACATCCTCCGAGGAGCTGCTCAAGAACAGCCAAGATGATCAAAGTTACCCAGTGACTGGGGATGCACAACCTCAGCCTCTGAAGCAGCTCTGATTTTAAGAGAGCTGCTTGGCAACAGCAGATAAAACCCTTCCCAGTACTTAGCTGGCCTTTTAATTAAAAGGTTCCCCATATCAGAAGCCACCTTTGAAAAGCTCAGCCTGGTTGGGCTTCAGAGGATCTCTCATTTTCCCTGGGATGCCATGCATGACCACCTTTCCTGGGCATCTTCCTTCACTTCTTCCCGAAAGGTAAACTGGGAGCATCTTACTCACGTAATTTGTGCCAGTCCCAGTCTGAAATGAAATCATCTTGCCCTGAAAAGAAAGTCCTTAAAAGCTATGAAAACAGTGAGAGATAACTGGAAAAACTCCCAAATCTGGGATTGGAAAGTTTAAAGAGGCAAAGGGAAAGACAGAAGAAATTGGGTCCAATGAAGCAGGACACATTCCCAGTGTCTGCACAGGGCTGTGCAGGGTCTTGTCAGACTGTGGCAGGCAGCAAACTCCATCATGGATTCTTTGGCACATTTCAGAGAAAAAATTGTAGCACCAAAGAAAGGGGAACTTTCTAACCTCTAAAATTTATGTTCTTTCACTTTCTTTCTGCAAAAACATGGTAAGCTTCTTTATCAAAATAAGCTTCTGTAATGGTATTTTTTTTTCTCCACATAAGAAGAATTTGGGCTTTATTAAACAGCCACCTAAACTTGCTATTCAGTACAGTCAGCAAAGGAAACCAGAAGTGAGATGCCAGGAAAAAGCAGTAATATCTCCACTTAGAGAAGCAAATGAAAAAGAGCTGCTGCATTTGTGAATGCTGCAGTGAAACAGTTTTTAAATCTTTGGTACCCACGATAACATGCAATGCTTGACTGATTATGCCTGACTCATTTTAAGAATGCAGAAACAAGATTCAAATGTTGTGGTCCACCTCAGAGGTACCATCCCAGGACAAGGTCAATGACATTTTTTCACACTCAGAATGATACAGAAATGATAAAGCCCATGGTGCCCAGTTCACATCTCAACAGCTGCTTTTGGATCCAACCCATGCAAGAAGAGCCATTAGTGTAAGAACATCTGCAGCATATCTAACACTCCAACATCTCCTGGCAGACAGACTGACAGCATGAACGCAAGCAGGCTGGAAACAGACTATCGGCTACCATGGAACTACATTTTTTTCAATAGTTGGGCTTTTTTGCTGGGCTCGCCCTGGGAAAGCAGGCAGGCTTCTGATTAACATCCCTTTCAGGGTTGCCTCATCAGCAGGGTGTTGTGCTTGAAAGGACAGTTGGTTTAATTGCTCAAATTTGAATTTCCAGGGGAAAGAACACGTTCTTTTGCTGGCAGCACTGACACAAGTTTGTATTGTAGACCAAGTCTGATTAAATGTATTTCCACTTGGATATTGCAAACATTTCTCTCTCTTTCTTTTATATTAAAGTATTATCATGTACTAGAACATTCTAGTTTACCACTACTAGAACATTCTACACAGCAAAAATCCCTTCATTACATGCTTAACATTAACTTCAGACCAAATAATTTTTTGATACTTTATTTTGCAGAGAGGGCAGGCTAATGCAGCTACTGGCAGACCTGATGAATGTGAGAAAATTGCTTCCCATGCTACCAATGTTAAATGTTAATCCAGCAAATACCTGGTACCTGACAGGAACTTTATTTTAAAAATTTGTGGTCACGGTAACCCAGCCAGCAGAGCCAGCAGCTTTTCCTTCATTGCCTTGAGTTGCTCTGCATCCAGCAGAAACTGAGTTGTCACCTTCCTGCAATCTTTACCCTGGATTCAGCAGGGATGGAGCTGGATCCCACAGGCACCAACACCACTGTGTTAACCCAGCCACAACAGCCAGCTCCCAAAATCCCTATGCATTTAAAGGCAATGTGTCTCAGACAAGACTGACAGATGGTGCAGGGAGCCATCCTCGCCCTTCCCCAAATACCTGACACTAGGAACTTGGTGCATGGCTTAGATAAGACAGGCAGTGACAAGAAAAGTAGTCTTTTATTTCAATTAATATTTCTTGGCATTAGGCAGATATTAAATAACACTGGAATGCACAAGACTATTAACATATCGACAGCAAAAGGGAGGAGGTGTAGCCAAGTTGAGAACAGCAGTGCCAGTCACGTCACCTCGGGGCACTCAAAAGCCATTTAACGCAGCAACCACCAGAAAGTAGGACTCCACTGAGAAATACAAAATGAGGATGAACTCCTTTCAGGTCTTTTGTTAATACAGTAATACCGGAATGACTGACAGTAAAAATGAACAAATATTTGCATTCAGGAATTAAACAGAGTGAAATATCCACAAACTGCTAGTCATGCATTTCTTTTGAAACAGCAATTTGCTAATGCATAAATATCACAAAAAAAACCAACCTCCAAGATTTGAATAAATCACAGACAACTAGAAGAAACAAAGCTTGAATTCTATTTTATGCCTTAAATAGATGACCTAAATATTTAAAATTTTACTTCACCATATATATATAATTTATATATATATTAAAAGAAAGTAAAGACCATTAGATAAGTGCAAGCAATTTTCCTCAAAAAGAAAATTGGAACCATGCCCAGGAAAGCTGCTATTTTTTTTTTTTCCTTTTTTCTTTTTTTAATTTTTTTAACTTTCTACTCCATTCAGTCCACTTTTTTTTTTCTTTTTTTTTTTTTCCAACATAGTAATTTCTGAAGCAAAATAAATTATCTACCATCTGCTATTTTGGGTAAAAGTCCTACCTAGCATCTTCTCGAGAACTATGGGAACATCACCTTTCTCACGCACTAAGTGAAGTGGTATCTCGCCAGCCATTGAACTCTCTCGCAGCTGCATGTAAACAAACCTTTCGATTAATGTTTAAAATGTGCAGAGTGAATGGTAACATTACGGGGAAGCAGAAACGGAGCTGCCGCAGGAGAACTGCACTGGTGTTAGTGGGGGGAGCGAGGGCTGGTTCGCTCGGACACACACACACACACAATCTGGCAACGGGATCTTATCCGCGGAGTGTGGAGGGACGGTTGAGAAGGCATCCGTTTGCGAGCAAAGCTTGAAGGACACAAGCCGAGGTTCTCTGAGCACACTGTCCGCTTTCATCAGAATTGGCTCGCGCTACTGGGGTCGCACTGTAACAACCGCACGATGGAGGGATCGCTCTTGGCACCTTTGATGAACTCTTCCAGTGACAGTTTACCTGATAGGGAGAACAACCAAAATGGAAATAATTTTTTAAAAGTCAATTGTTCCTGTCACCATTGCTGTAGCAAAGAACCCCTTCTCACCGAGGCAATGTAACATCTATTTAACCTATTGCAAAGGCATCGAGGGGAATTTAGCGCAATGCACAGCAGCTAAATCCTACTCAAGCCTTTAAGCCCAAATGCATTTTTCTTCTGCAAAACAATCCAGCACAATAATTGCTATTTCTTTATTTAAAAAGACAGTCCCAAATCTAAAAACAACTGCTCCAATACCATTTGGCAGCTTTTTGCTCAGAACCAGACTAATGAATACCATGTCATACGAACACAATGTATGGTACCTGAACACATGTATGCTTTGAAATTACGCTTTTATTACTACAACACTTGAAACCTAAATATTCCAAATATCCCAAATTTGCCCTCTTGTTTCTTGTGACACGTGGGGCTGAGCAGTCATGGCTTCTCTGGCACTACAAGGTTGGATGGGGGTTTGAGCAACCTGATCTAGTTCAAGATGTCCCTGCTTATTGCAGGGGTGTTGGGCTATATGACCTTCAAAGGCCCCTTCCAACCCAAATTATTCTGTGACTCCATGACTTTGCCAGTCACTTGCTGTGCCCTGCTGGGTGTACAAGAACAGGATGGGTTTTGTTTTTTCTTTTTTTACAAGCAAAGCCAGCCCTGGGGCACACTTACTGCTATGTGTTGCTCCTGATCATTTCTGTTTTATGCATCTTTAGTTTAGGCCAGCGGAACTGACTTGGATGGACCTCAGACTCTGAGGCTCTGAAAATTGATCTTTGAAGGAGCAACAAACCCAGCATCCCTTGGCTCCAACAGTCCCATGGAATGGTATGGTACAGCAAGGAGGAAATATTCCATCTGGTCCTTCAGACCTCATGGTGGGGTGACCCAGCCCCCTGGCAGGCAGCTAGCACAAATACTCCCCTGCTCCAGCACTCAGAACCACAGCAGAAATAGGGCATGGCAATGCTAATGAAAAATGAAATCTTGCCTATGAAAAGGAGGAAACAAGCATTTGCTGCACCCTAGACACCATGTCTAGTGATCTCCCATTTAGCTTGTGCATTCACCTACCCTACCCTCACACAACACCCCAGGGCTATCCTTACCCACCCCAAATTGCTAGGCTCGAGACAGGACCCACACACAAACATCTTGCACTTGGGAGCTGCCTGCTGCCACTTTTGGCCACATGCACCCAAACAGAGAGAGGCACCAGCTCATTGTGCCAGTTGGCACCAGCCCCAGGACACGACCAGCCTGTTGTGGGGATGGAAGAGGAATGACCCTGGTGGCTAGCAAACAAAAGAGATAGAACATGAAGGAACTCCTCTCCCAAGTAATAAGCAATAGGGCAAGAGGAAAGCACCAAGGAAGGTTTAGATTGGATATTAGGAAAAATTTCTTCCCCAAAAGAGTTGTCAAGCATTGGAACAGACTGCCCAGGGCATTTAAAAGACATGTAGATGTGGCACTTAGGGACATAGCTCTGTGATTCCATGAATTAGCAAGCCCTCCTCTTGTAGAAGTTACAGAGGGCTCAAAAACCCGTGGCACACTAATTTCTGGCTTTAAAGCTAATGTTCCCAAACGAAGTGTTTTTAACAAAAGCAGAGGTCTTCTAATTATCAGGATATTTATTAGTTTGCCCTTCGCTTTGTATTACTTAAAAGCAAAGCCGAAATCAAAATCTATTTGCAATGCCCAACAGTCAGATGGGGAAGAAACATTTTCAGCCACCAGACACACACGTGCAAATGTTATTCCTTGGCACTGCATAGATTGCAGGGATGATATTTTACTGGGAACAGGATGATTTTATTTCAGCAACAAAGTGCAACAGATGGAGGATGCATATATATATAGCAGATTTTGGGACCACTACTCTGTTACACATCTGCACACGTTGCTACTTTCCGCAGACCAAAAGTATTTTAATCATGTTATTTTAGGGCCCTCCACATGTCAAGCCAGGGGATGAAGTGCTAGTTTTGAT
The DNA here is from genome assembly GCF_017590055.1 of Onychostruthus taczanowskii. Taxonomy (NCBI): domain Eukaryota; kingdom Metazoa; phylum Chordata; class Aves; order Passeriformes; family Passeridae; genus Onychostruthus; species Onychostruthus taczanowskii. The sequence continues at coordinate 8,691,894 of NW_024497629.1, forward strand.
GAAGCCAAAGGTAAAATACTTGAGGACTTCAGCAAGGCCAGGAATTTGCCCTGGGGACTGCAGCAGCAGACACCAAAATGCAGCCATAAAATCCTCTTAAATAAAACCCTTTATGTACATAAGATGGTATTTTTTCAGATCTCCATTTCTCAGTGCTAGAATCAAATCTTTGCTCTCACTGAACACATTAGTAGGGCACAGCTCTGACTGATGTGGGCAGCTACCACCTCAGCCTCTGAAAGGATAATTCCCAGGCAAAAGCTCCACCTCAACTGGGAATAGAGGACACATGTCATGAGGCTGATGAGAAGAGGAAATTGATCATTTTCTCCTGTATTTTTCAAACCCAAGGAAATGAGCCAGCGCAGGTGGAGGGGTTGTGATGGGTACACTGTCAGGTAATTTATCAAGGAGCTCTGCAACCTGGCTTGGGAGCTGCTACATCCCTGTGATGCTCATAGTGCAGCAGAGGTGTGTGACCATGTATGTATACATGCCATAAACATGCACTTTTCATTTTGTTAAGAAAATAAGTGTTATGGACCTGGGGAATTTTTGCTTTCAGGTACCCAACCACATTCAGGACTCATGTTACTGATGACAAACCCAGGAGCGCAACCCTATCAAGGACAGTGGGAGCAAAACCTCGTGCCAAGTTTGTGCTATGCCCACAGAAAATAACCCAAAGACATGGGAATTTCAGAGGAGCCTTTGCAGAAGGGGATTCACCCATGAAATGCCAGGGAAGGACTCTCCCCTATCAGCCCCCCAGCAGGAGAATTCACCCTCTGTTCACTGCTCACTTATTCACCCTATTTATCATGGACCAGAGATGCTCAACAAGGCCAGGCAGAGACAAGAGGCACCAGTGAGACATTGTTACCCTTTCTCCCCTCTCCCGAAATTCTGCCATCCACCAAGACTGGGCTAGAAAACCTCTATTTCTAGAGCTTAGAAAGGGGTGCCAGTGGCAATCCTACCGTCATTGTTTGTGTCCATCTGTCTGAAGATCTTGTCTGTTCGCTTCTCAGGAGTGGATTCATCCTCTGGCATTTTCATTACTGATGAAACCATTTTGTAAATTGCCTGAGTATTAAAAAAGTTTAAAAAAAGAGATATAAGAAAAACACAACCCAAATGATAAAGCATAGGACAGAGAAAAAGAATTTCAGCCTGCAGCAAGAAAAAAGGACAGCTGACCCTGGCAGGCAGCTGCAGGACTTTATAAACCAAAATGAAAAGGAATTTCTGACTGGAGCCTTTTAATTTTTCTTTCCTGTATTCATTTGTGCTTCAAAAGAAGAGCTGGGTCAGTTTAACGGAAAGTCAGAGTCTAGATTAATGTATGAGCAGGACTGAGCTAAAATAGAGGAGACAATGGTGCAGCCAGGCTAAGCCAGTGCATCTTTGTCTGGCTCTCACCCTGCATCCAGTTACATCTATGCATGTGGGGTGCTACATGGATTATGGTGAATATGAATATACAACAGTAGGGTTGTTTACCATTGTGGATGGGTGAGGAAATGCATCTTCTGACTTACAAGAACATGACTAATGACAAGACCTCTTTAGACTATCTGCAGTCTTAGACTTCCACCTAAATTAACAACAGTAGGGTTGTTTACCATTGTGGATGGGTGAGGAAATGCATCTTCTGACTTACAAGAACATGTAAGACATGACAAGACCTCTTTAGATTATCTGCAGTCTTAGACTTCCACCTAAATTATCCCACCCCAGCCATGAGGACCAGTGTCAGGGCACTGGCTGTGCAAAGGCACACATCTCAGCTGCACAGTGGGTGACAAGCAGCCACTGCCGAGGCCAAACCCCCACCAGCCTGTGGGGTAGGGGCACAGGGGACTGCGCTGCCTGCCCCCACTACAGCCTGTGGTCTGTGTGTCCTCTGCCTTTGGGAGACAAAGGCATGCTACAGCCTTTCATCCAGAGTTCACATTGACTCAGATTTGAAGATTCAAAGCATTAATTCTGAGATTAATCAGGTCAACAGAATTTGCATTTAAGGTTTTTGATCCTGTGAACATCACACTAAGAAACCCCCAGGGAGAGCTGCAGAATTTTGGCTGCAGGCCAGCTGCACAAGTGCCTTGTCCATATCTCAGGCCCTTTCCTCATCTGCATCTTGTAGGTCCCATCATGGGTCCCTTTGGGGACCATGGGCTCAGGAACCTCCCTGGGGCAGGAGTGACCCAGCTCAGCACATCCCTCCAGCTCCAGCTGTCTCATGGTGAAGAGGTTACAGCAACACAAATAAGATGTCCAATAGAGATAACACCTCACCTGCACTATTTCTAGCATTTCCCCACGGCTGATGTACCCGTTGCCATCCAGGTCGTACATACTAAACGCCCACTTCAGCTTCTGTTCCAGCTTGCCCCGGGAGGTGACGCTCAGGGCGATGATGAATTCCCTGAAGTCGATGGTCCCGTCGCCGTTAGTGTCAAAGGTGCGGAAGACGTGCTCCGCAAACTTCGACGCATCGCCATAGGGAAAAAAATTTGCATATATTTTTTTAAACTCTTCTACAGTCAAATGGCCCGTGGGGCAATCTTTTAGGAAGCCCTTGTACCACTCCTGCAGCTCATGGTCTGTGAACTCAGTGTTCTCACGCAGGTCCTGGAGCACCTCGGGGCGCAGCTTGCTGTTCTGCTTCCCCATCCTCTTCTGGGTCTGGGTTCAGCAGCTGCAAAGCAAGAGAAAATCTGCCTGAGCTCCAGCCACACTAGGCAGAGGGGGGCTGGCAAGATGTAGAACCCTGCTAGAAACACGGGGTTCCCCTGGGGCAAGGGGGAAAGATGAGAAAAAGGATGCTATAAATCACCAGGAAAAGACCTCATTTAATTTGGCTTCCTTTCCTCTCCTCTAGGTTCTCCCAGTGACTAATATGCTGTGGAGGGGAACGTAGTTTGGGAGGAAGTATTTGGAAAATATTAATTCTTATAATTAATCCTTATTATATGGTAAATAATAAAGCTCAGTCTTTTAGTTCTGTCCCGCAATCCCACTCCTCCACCACATGGCTTGCGATGCCCATCTCTGGATTCCTACACAGGTTGAGCAGGAGCGGGCAGGGACAGCAGCACTGATGAAAAGAAAAATTCATCCATTCAAAAGTGAAACTAAATGCAGCTGACCAAGAAGCAAGAAGGACAGGTGTCTCTGTGCCAGTCATGTTTGCCTTGTCCAGATGCTCTCTGAAACCCTTTGGCTTATACAGCTTCTCCTCCCTCCCTGCATCCCTTGCCCCACAGCAATGGGAGCTTGGTCCTGTATGGTGGGGCTTGGTTAGTGCTCCTTGTGGCACCTGAGGGTCACAGGAGGGTGCAGCAAGGGTAAGCTCATCACAGCCCATGCTCAACAGCAGCACCCCAAAAGACTTCTCCCTCTTTTTCTCAGCCGTGGAAACAGCATGAGCAGATGGATCACTGCAACAGCAGCACCAGCATAAGGGATTTCATCCTTTCCAGCCCTCCCAAAGAATCAGAGAATAAGGCTTTTTAAAGCAAAATGTTTGACAAAACAACTCTTTTCAGGTTTACTTGGGTTTATACTTTTAGAGAAGCTTATTCAGTAGGTTCAATATTCCCTCACCAGAGCCAAAACACATTTAAATCCAGGATTTCATCAGGATATCAGGAGAGGGCTGGGTCTGTCCTCTCTCTTGACAATGCCCATATTGTACCATACAAAGTGAGTCTGCCCAGCAATAGGAGAGCTCCTTCAGCAAAATGAAAATGGTCAATCTGCAGTTAGGCAACAACAGGAAAAAACCAAAACCTTGATAATTTCTTACTTTTATCCCTTGCAGTCTTTCATGGCTACCTAGCAATATCAAACTGTGCTGCTGAACTAGAGGTTGAGCTCTGTGGTATGTCCTTCCTCATATTCAAGAAGTTTATTCACAAGTGTGCAAAGACCCCTGTGACTGGTTTGCATAAATGATATTTCTCTGCACAGACTGTTGTGCCTGTTGGGTTTGCTCAGACCCAATGCAGAAGACAGGTTAGTAATAGGCCAACACTGCAGACTACCTGGAAACTGTAAGAGCTGAGCTGCAAAGCATGCAGAAACCAGGAAAACAGGGGCTAAGCACTTCCCAGAGAGTAAAAATTCCAAGCATGCATAAGAACCCAAAAAAATTTAAAATGCTAAAGGTCAGCAAAAAATAAGTTGCTCTACAGCAGAATGTAAACTTGTTTTATTTGTATTCCACTTAGTCTGTCCACTGCCTCAGCAATGTAAAAAATCCACATCCTGCTCTGTGGCTTAATGCTCAGAGACAAACAGCTGCTCGTTAGTTCCGTGCATTTGGCTTAACGGACAACTGTGTTATCATTTGCACTTCTGTTTTCCAGAAAAGCTGCCAATACTTCAACTCCAAAGCTTTACTTTTGTCCATTATATTGCAGAGTTTTCTCCACATACCTGACATGCCTCTGCTTGCTCCCAATGTGCGGGATGCTACAGCTCCTGGTCCCTGCCAGAATCACTCCTAGGAGAGCATCAGGCTGCCCTCCAGTTAAACCACTAACTCTCAGCTACTGCCTTTCCGTCTTCAAATCTTCTCTACTCCACATAGTCATCCTGCAGTGCCGAGGACAGAAAACACAATATTCTAGTCTGCTGAAGTCAAATGGCAGAAAAGAGCAGCTTGGAGCAAATAATGGTTCAGATGTGATCCATTTTTTTAAGGAGCAGAAATTGTAATAGTATGTTCCTCTCCTTGGTGAGGAGGTGCCTGCAGTTTCCAGCCTTCAGGGAGCCCCTCCACTTCATGATTCCCAGGTGCTTTGTAACAACTAGTGGCTGGGTTGAAAAGCCACTAGTTGAAAAGTCCCTGCCTCACCAACCACTGCCTCAAAATTCCCTGGGAGAGGGGCAGGAGGAACAGCAGAGCCCACTTAATGCAGGAGCTGGGCTTTAAGCAGAAAGTGCCTCAGCTTTATTGACTTGCAGGGTTAAGGACTGCAAAACTTTCAACTGGTAGTTAAAAGAGCCTCAAAAAGGTTTAATATAATTTCTCCCTATTCCTATAATACCTTTATTATTCTTGTTCCCTTAAAAAATAGACAACCCAAGACAACAGAGAGCTAAAGTAATAATTATAGATTAATAGAATAAATAAATAAATCTAGAACTAGATTTCACTACTTCTCCTAGTTGTAGATACATCCTGTTATTTGAAGAGATGCTCATTAAATATCAGCTTCAAAAGCTTTATATTCAAGCAATCTTTGCATTCAAAAGATTACAGGCCTTTTCAACCCTTCCTCCTTTCACATTGCTTTATATCAGAAGATGTGCAATGCTCTGAACAAAACCTTTTTTTGCATATGAGCTTTCTGAAAGGCTTCATAACAAATGCAATCCTGCAGTTGTAACTAAATTGATGTGAATAATTAAATAACCAACATTAACATTAATTTATTAAAGCCCATCAAAAAAACCCCCAGCTTTGATGTAAATTGTGTTGCAGGTAGCTCCTTCAAAATGAAATGCCTAAATATCTCATTAATCATGACAGCAACCCCTGCTGCTGGCATCCAACTGACATTTCATTCGATTGCTATAAAATGCTTTCATCAAATCACTTTCCAGAGGCTCAGCAGCTGATTTAGCCACAAGACCACTCACAGGATGGCTGCTAATGGAAATCACAGGGAGCAGGGCTGGGATGCTCTGGTCAGTCCTGTGATTAGGGCTGTGTTTTGTTGCTTTTTTTAAACGAGCTTACCAGCTAAATCACTTGCTGCAGTGGATGTAGAAAGCAAAGCAGAAGAGACATCCTTGCACCCAGCATTGCCCTGGGCAGTTAGCAGAGACCGAACTCCAGCACAGCCCTGCCTTTCCCTCATTTCCCGTCACACCAGGGTGAAATCCAGGGAAGCAATGCCACACACACTGCAGCAAGGTCTGTCCCTGCTTTCCTTGATGAGCAAAAGCCCTTAGAGCATCTGGCACGATCACAGCAGTAAGAAAAACAATCAAAGGAATGCCCTCAAGGTGATCAGACAAGGAGCACCTTGGTTGTCTAAATGCAGAGCTGAGGCCTTAGCAAGTCAATCACTGCTGGTGAAAGAGACCCTGGGCCACGTAAGGCTTCAGCAGGGGTAATGCAGATGCACTTTTGGTCCAGTTTCACACCAAAATTTTTGTTACAATTATGCGGCACCTGTTCGAATTCTAATTAATTCTAGCCAGGCTCAAAACCAAGCTGCCAGAGAACTCCCACCTGAATGTAACCTTTGTCCTTCTAGGCTTACAAAAAATCAGCAATAATCTCATAGCAAAAGCCTAGCAATGAGCAAAAAGGTCTTTTACTGAGTCCAAGACACACACTGGTGTCCTGTTTTCAGCTGGGGCAGTGTTCATTTTCTTCCTAGTAGCTGGCACAGGGCTGTGTTTTGGATTTGAGAATGAAAATAATGTTGATAGCACGCTGAAGTTTCAGTTGCTGCTGAGCTGTGCTCACCCCAACTCAAAGACTTTTGCAGTTTCCCGTGCTCTGCCAGTGAGAAGGTGCACAAGAAATCTGGAGGGAGCACAGCCAGGACAGGTGACCTGAACTGAACAAAGGGATACTCCACAATGTCATGGTCAGAATGTAACTTGGTGGGGAATTGTCAGGGCAGGGGGCTGATCACTGCTCAGGGATGCACTGGTCAGCAGGTGATGAGCAATTGTACTGTGCATCCCTTGGATGTTACCTCTCTCTCTCTTTTTATTATCTCCCTTTTCACTACAATTGTTATCATCATTATTATAATAATATTTTATTTTATTTCAGTTATTAAACTGTTCTTGTCTGAACCCATGGATTTACCTTTTTCCCCACCAATTCCCTTCCTCATCCCACTGAGGGCTGGGGTTAAACCACAAGATTGGGTTATGCAGCACTGGGTGAGTAACTGTAGCAGAGTCTGAAACAGCTAAAGTAGCAATTCTGTATTTTTACCAACAGATGGACTGGCTGTCAGCTTCCACACGCTAAAGTACTTGAAATACTTGTAACAAAGCTCAGTGCATCTCACTTTCACAAGAGGTCTCTGTCAACTGCCAGTCACAGCTGGTAGAAGTGTGCTTTGACCATGGAACCCAGAAAGCCAGAGACCTGGCTTTTACTGCAAAGCTTGGGAAAGCAAAACCGCCTTGACACAAGCTCATGATGGGATCCTCTCAGTGAATCAGTTACAGCTGCAAAATGAGGAATATCTCCTTAGAGATGTATTTCATTGTGCAAACCCCCTTGGATACTAATTTAGTGCTAATAAAAAGAGGAAAATTGATGAAATGCCTGTCTATAGGACAGAGGTGCTTTCCAGCTGAGAAAGGCAGTGCACAGAGAAACAGAACTCTTTATATTATCTGAGCTATCTGCTTTGCAGGGGGGAAGTGTAGCACCATTTCTCTTCCAGTGCTCACTTATAAAGCAAAATAAGTGTGTCAAATCTGTTACAGTCGTGAAGCTGTAGTACAGTGCCTCCGTGACTGCAGGAGCCCAAAGAAAATGAACAGCATGAGCCAGGCAGCAAACATTGCTCTGGGTTGGTCTGAAATGCAAGAACCATTTCAACAGGGGTGAAATATTTTTTAATTAAAATACCTAAAGCATCAGACCTGTCACTGAGGCTCTATTTTTAAAATTTTGATCCTTGTATTTAAAAAAACCAAAATGAAACAAAAGACAACAACCAAAAATATCCCAAACAAATAAGCAAACAAAACCCCAAACAAAAGCCCCACAAACAAAAAACAAAACAAACCGACCAAACAAAAGACCACAAAAAGCTCCCCACAAGTAGTCCAAAGGCAAGCCGGAGCCGCTGAAGATCTGTGTTGCCACAGTGCAGGAACACGCCCTTGAGAATACATTTCCTGCACGGGCAGCACCAGCTCACACCAGCTCAGCCACACACAGATGTGCTTAGGAAGCCTCCAGCTCCCGGGGGCCAAGCTGTAAGAGAGAGATGGGCTCCCACACACCCCAGCTAGTGACAAACGTTTTGGTAAAAAATGATCATGCAGCCACAGGCTGCAAAACAGGATTATAACAACATCCCCTGGACCATGTTTGCCGAGGGCTGGTCAGCGGGTCTGATCTGAGCTGGGGATGGGGGAAATGCGCAGTTACATGGGCTGGGACAGATAATGAACTCCAGAGTGAGGAGCAGATTTTGTTACATGTTTTAATGTCAGTATCCTAAGCAACGAGCGTTGCAACAGACAAGGCACAGGATATACAAATACGTTGCTATAGATATCTGGTCCTGCCTGGTAAACTCGTGTGAACTTCTTTCCTGCCCTGCGGCAAAAGCCGACACCCACATACCAGCCACGGCAGCACCTGTCGCGCTTTCCCAGGCTGCAGGCACGGGCCCAAAAGTAACACCTTTTGATAAAGTCTGAATTGCAAAAAGGAGTATCTTCACCTCTTGAAAAGCTAATAATAGAAGCAGTGAGATGAAAGAAATACCTTAATCAATAATGTCGCAAAAAATTCAAACCCTGCAGGGTTTGAGATGCGAAAGGCTCCTGTTAAGAGGGGCTGAAGCTGCTTCTGCTGCTGCCTTTGAGGAAACAGAAAGAAAAACGAAACCTGACAAGTGAAGAAAAGACCAGTCTAAATAAATAAGTGGTCTTTTTAAATTTTTCACTTTCAGTGACTAATTCTGCTTTTATTTGTATAAGAAACATTGCTTATTTGCATCTTACTTTGAAGTTCAATCCTTTTCAGAAGTTTATTAAAAACAGCGGGTGAAGGGGAAGGACCACTCAATGTACCACCCCCATCTCAGTTTCAGAAAGCTCAGTAACAATTCACATGTGCTCACTGAATGTCCTTTGAAAGGTAGAGTGAATTGGTAAAGAGACCTCGAGCCACCTCACTGTGTAAGTTTATCCATAAACACATACCCAGGAACTATATGGTCTTGAAAACCTGATTCCATGTCTGGGATGAAAATCCATTATAACCACCTACCCCTCACCTCACCAAAGAACGATATAATTACAAATACTCCAACCCTGCAAACGGCAAATGAGACAAAGGCTGGCACGTTCATTTCATGGGGTCAGCTGCAAAGGCTGAAACAGAATAAAGTTGCTTACAGGTGTCTGGGTTGCCCCCATCTAGTGAAGTCACTTTATTCAGGATTATATTCCTGACTTACAGGGAAAAATCAGTTAGTCACTGACATCAAGCATCAGTACATTAACCTGAGAACCATTTTACATTGGGATCACAAGTGTGTGGTGAAGAGGTGCTCGCAGATCCCAGGGGCAGGATCTTCCCAGGTGCTGGAGTGACAGCTAAGAGTGTGGGGATGCTGACACCTGCTGCACCCGTTGCTGCCCACTAAGCCCACCAACACTGACCCCCACCAGCAGAGGAGAGTTTGCCACGGATGGTACGGTTACAAGGTACTGAAAAAAAGCCAAAGAATCACAAACTACCCCCAAACATCCACGAATTGTTGCTAATGAGTAATAAATGAGACCCATGCCAGGACCAAAAATGTGGCATTTCTTTAGGGAGCTCTCCATAATGTTCTCCATCTCATGGAGGAGAGCTTATTACTGTAAAGGGCAAATATTCCCAATGCAGTAAGAAAAGCACAGAAATATTTCAAGTAAATTAGGAAATTGGGTTAATTTGGGTGGGAGCAGTTTGGGCAGTAATGCAGCTTGTGATTGCAGACAGGAAAAGAAAATCATGAGTGGATTTTCTTCATCTCCTCCCTTTGTCCTTTCTTTCTAAACAAAACCAAGGGAGAAGCAGCCAGTCCTATTTTTTTCAGACACTGTGCAAAGTTGGCAAGGCTTAAAAAATTACAGTTTGTTTACACAATATTGCAGATCAAGGAAAACATGTCTGCACAATGTCTTAGTGCACAAGGTCTTTTTCTGAGAAGGTTGGGTTTCATAAGGAAAAACCAACGTCATGTTCACTGAATATAGAATTGTAATACATAATTTTTAATAAAACTCATTAAGTGCTGGCCTGCAGAATAGGGGAAGCTTCCTGATGGGAACTGGGAAATCAGAACACTTTTAGAAAAAGGGAAGAAAAGTGACAAAAATTACCACAAGGCACTGTGTTGTTAATACAATTAAAACCACAGAAGTAGCACAGTTGGGCTGTTCTGTCATTAGATTTTAGAAGTTTCTTATGATGCATTTATTTAATTGATGAAGGTAAATCACAGAAAAATTCTCTACAGAATAATCACAGCCCCAGGAGAAAGGAATCCAGATTAAATTTCAGAAGAATTAGTCAAACTCTGGCAGTAACAAGAGCCAGCCAACGGCACCTGAACAAATTCCACAGCATCGAAGCCACTCCTGTGGAGAAGATGGAGAGTTTGGGGACAAGGACACTGCTAACCAGACAATGACAGACGATATCCAGCCCTCAGGCATGGTCTGTAAGACCATCCTCACTGCTAATGCTGCCTAAATTAAAAAAAAAAAAAAAAAACAACAAGGAAAAGATCTGACATCCTTTCCTGCCCCAGCTGCAGGTACTGTGCTGAGATACGGGGCTTGGAGGGACCAAGGGGATTTCAGGGTAGCTACTTTGAAACAGAGCAGGGAAGAGTTGGGTTTGCTTTCAAAGTGTGTTTTTAGCTTTTTTAAAAAGCTGAAAACAGCTTTTTATTTAACTAAAAAAGCTTTTTTTAGCAGGTGTATCCTTAGTGAAAATTATGCCTTGAGAGGCTACCTAGAACAGAGGCTAGACAGTGTTAAAGAAATAAAGTAGGTATTTATTAAAAAGGCCTTCAAATGATACACCCTGGGCAGTACAAGAGCCCAGCTGAGGCTCCACCCAAGATGGACTCCAAGTAACGAGTTTTCACACTGTTATAAGTTTTGGTCCATTTTCATATTGGGGTTAATTGTCCAGTTACAGCTTCAGGTTATGCAGTCCCATCCTCCCAGTTTGCTCTCCTCAATTCACTGCTGTTTAAACTTTTTGGGCCTGGTGTCCTTTGCAATGGTGTCCTTGGTTCTCGGGCTGGAAAAGGATTGTTTTGTCTGCTAAACTGTGAGGAGAACTTGCTAACACTTTATATGAAGTTCAGAATTACACACTAATGCAGTACAGATCTGGATAATATGAAATCTAAAATTTAAGGCATCAAAAATATGCTACAAAATGTGCCTTTGGAGATATGCCAACCAGCTACCTCTAACAAAAATTCAACATTAACTAAAAGTATTAAGATATACTGGGGGGAAAAAAATCAACCAAAAGAGAAAGATTCTTTGCTACCAACATGTTCAAGTTCCAAATACACAGCTATGGCTAATAATTTCTACTACTAATACACAGGTTGTTTTTATTCCAAAAACATGACATCTAATATATATGCACCCATTTATTTTATTAATCTAGTTTTCTAAAGTACCTTTTTTTAAAAGTTGATCACTTCAAAATAGCACAAAAGCCACTAGTTAAATTCCTTATAAAAATACACTCCACTAAAACAAAATTTCTTTCAAAACCGTGTTTTATTTCCCCTCCAGTGATAAATAATAGTAATCAAATTGTTTCACAGCTTGATTTTCCTGTTTGTTGAATGAAAAAGCACTGAAGTTTCAAACCTAATAGCAAACCTAGAGTTTAACTTTCCTGGATTTTTCTCCTTACAGAGATGTGAGTTAAAAACTCAGAGTGAAATAACTACATGAGAACAGCATCCCGCTCATAAGGAAGGAACCTGGTTCTGCTGGATGCAGCAATTCAAGGAGCAGAAGACCAGATCTGCTGGTAGGAATCAGCCCAAGCTCTAGAACAGCTAAGGATATTACTCAAGTTGGTGCATGTGACTGTACCAATCTCACAGGGTTTTTTAAAACTTCATTTTTAGAATCAGGGAGCCAAAATTACAGTGACCACTATCCTGTGCAGGAAAGCCATGGACCCAGGACAAAGCATCACACCAGGAACATGATGCAAGGTTTGTGTTCAGGTTAGTATCAGGGCAGACTTCATGCCTTGAGAACACAATGGCAAGCACCTTGTGTTGGATTATAGCAACATTTATGCTAGGATGCGGTCACCCAGCTGTCCTGCAATGTCCTGCTGTCCTCCCTGCGTGGCAAGGACTGCCCATGCCAAGGCACACCCAGGCTGGTGGCTCCCACAGGAAAGCACCTGCAAGGGCACTCGTGGGCGTTTGCCCAAGGCAGTGCCTTGGTGGTGTGAACTCCAGAACAAAGGCTCACAGGGATGAGCACTGGTGCTCCCGTGAGGTGGATCCTGACCACAATGGGCCCTTCTGACCAGCAATGATATGACAAACCATTTCTCTGGCCATGCATGATGTTCAGGGATCTAATAATACCTTCTCTCACCTCTCACTTCAGCTTCCATTATTAAAAATGGAGGGTTATCTCCAGAAAACAGCAAACCATATGATTTGGTGACTAGTTCCTCTAAAATCCCTACAAAATGGGCACCATCCCTTCACTGATGTGTCAGAGACAGCACTGATTGGACTCTCCCAGCTGTCAAGACCAAGGCAAGAGGAGGCTGGAGCAGCAGCACAGCAGGACACCTCCAGTCTCAGCCGACACATTTAGTAGCTGCAACTTCCATTAATCCTGAACACTCAGGAGTTTGATTTGCTCTTAAGTGCATTCACTATAAATTATGCAGAAGAACAATAGGACTGTCTATCTCCAAGAAAGGGAGTGCTCCATATCAGAGGAGAAAGAATAGATGGGGGTAATTTTAGGGGCACCAAGAACAGTCCTATGAAAATCCTTTCTCTCTTCTGGCATTTCTGTGTAGCATTTAACACTTCAGTGCAAATCATCTTGGAAGCAAATCATGCAATCTGCACTCAAGACATCACTTTCCTCATTAACCTCCACCACAGGCCTCCATCCCCAGCAATACCCACACCAAATGTGTTTTTCTGAGCACTGTGGGTGAGGGCTGCCTGGAGCTGAGCCTCTGTTAGCAGGCTGGGTGAGAAACAAATGGAAAATCAAATCATGCTGAATTTTATATTTATACCTAACTGATGCCCGTAGTGGCCAAATGGGTGTATTTTCTTCCCTAACTGGGTATAGTAACAGGAAGGAGATGTGATAGTTTTGAAGCAGGAAGCATCCCAACAGGCGTGGGATGAGAAGAGCTGACCTGCACCTGAGACCACAGAGGGGGCACATCCTGTCCCACCGCCTTGGTGCCGCATCGGTGAAGGTCTCGACTGCAAAAACAGGAAACGTGTCTTCCCTCAACAGTGATGTTGAAGATGGACTTTCATGTTCACATGAGGAGAAGGGGATGAAGGAGAAAATCTGCTCCTGGTACCCCCTTAGAATTGCTCTCTCAGGTGGAAGGATCTTCATGAACTTCATTTTAGCAAATGCAAAAAGAGCACCTAATCTGTAAGGTTTTAACATATCAGGCCATGGACAGATAAGCTTTCCTGGGTATGGCCACAGCAGGTGGTCAGGATACTGACCTCGGTCATTTTGTAACCTCTTAATTTATCACCCTGTCTCTGAAAAGACCCTAAGATACACCTGGTATGAACTACTAGTCTGCTTCACTTCTAACAGGACTATAAAATCCTACTAAACCAAATTCTGCATCTCTTGCAAACCAAGATCCACACTAGAGCAACAGCAGGCTGGCATTTTTGGTTTGTTTCTTTTTTAATTTCCCTTCACCAAGGGTAACATTATCTATTTCCCTGGAAGCTTTCAGCAACTTTTCTGCAGGAGGAGATGGTATCCTGTGCGAGAAACCATGTCAACAAGATCTTTCCGTAAATGCAACGTTTGCGTAAGATCAACACAATAATTTATCATTTATTTTTTCCTCTTGAAAGGAACAGGAAAAAAGTGTTTAAAGGCTGTGGCAGTGGTTAAAAGGAGGGCTCTGATGGTGGAGGATGGTGCAGGAATCAAAAGTTTCTGAAGTGATGCCTTCTCCTGGGGTGTGCACACATCATCTTTCAGCACACAACAGCAAGGCCACTTCCCTTTGCCTTTAAGCCTGCTAACAGCTCTTTGCTGGCACTACATATGTTAAAAAAGGGAAGGCCAGCAAATGTACCACCCTCAGGGTCAGAGGAGTCAGTTCTACAACTGATAGAGATGTTTGGAGTCCTACTGGCATTGGGGGTTCTTGCCAGAGGAAGATGAAGTTTTATTTGCTCAGCTGAAGCGAGTCTGGACCATGGAAGAACCAGGTAAATCCTCCAACTGACACTCTCCCCTGACTGAGCCTGTCATCCAGACTCTTCTTACCCCCCCACAAACACAGGCATGATCCTGCTGCTGGACTTCTCTGAGATAAATACAGCATAACAGCAACAATCCCTCATTTCCCCACCCCTGCTCTGAAGAGAGTAAGCAGTAGTACATTAAAAGCATTTTAGGCTCTTGAATTCTTGTGGTTAACGTTAATTTTTTAGCTTCTTGACCTTCTATTGCAGACTTGTCAGACCTATTTTGAGACCTCCTTTAAGTTTCACAACTAAAAGTCAGTGGCAAAATTCAAATAGCCTCCCAAAGGAAAGTTGACCCTCGTATTTCCTCTGCAACTGACTTTTCCAACTGCAGGAGGATGGTGGGGCAGAGTAGACAGACGGGCATTTATACATGCCAAAGCCCAGGACAGAGCTCTTCTGCATTTGGTGCCCAAACTCTGTGTTTTAGAAAAGGAGAGGTGCTACAGCTAAGGATGACCCTGCTGAACAATAGCACACAGCCCTGGCTGCGTGCTGGGTTTTGGAGCGACTCCAAGCAGGGTGGGACTGTAAGAAAGTGGACAAAAGCTTTGGATAGAGATCTACAGGGAGGAAGCGCTTCCTACTTCCTCCACAGAAAGCACCAGGGCTTTAAATAAACGTCCTCATGAGCTCTGCTGAAGACCAAAAGGGTTGCTGCTGAAAGAAACTCCTGTTTGGGACCCAGCTGAAGGCTGATGGGGCTCTCCTAGGGAACTCTGCTCTCTGCTGCAGTTTCCAACATACTGGTGGGAAGTGGGGGAGGGCTGCCCACAGTCCCATTGTGACTGGCACCAACTAGACAAAAAAAGCCTGTAAAACCTCTGACAGGGCTTTCAGCTCTGCCACCAAAGGTGCAGAGACAGGCTTGCCCATCAAGCACATCTTTTGATGAAAAAGGTATATCAAAGTGTACATTTACACTTTGTAAAGCCAATTCAACATCATGCCATTTCTCGGATGCATTTACCTTTTAGCCCTTTCTTGGATGGCCTATGAGGCTGCAGCAGCCTCACAGAATAAAAACATTTATTCTGATGGACAGAGACACTCAATCTGCTCCATCCCCCTCAGCTCCTTTCCACCCCCCCGACCTCTGCAGCTACATGGGATATTCCAGCCTTGCCTCTCTCCTTCCTCTCACATGGTCCCACACACAGATCATAAACATGGGAGCCAGAGCTGAGCAACAATACTGATGAGAAAATGACTGGCACTGACAAAAAACCATCCCACTCCTGACAAATACCAATGGAATATTTACTTTGTTTGGATGTAACAGAATCAGACCCTAAATAGAGTAATACATACTTGCAAACCATACAGATCTTTCCTCTGTACAGTACCACATCAATTATCTTATCTATCCATTTTAGGGTACATATTCAATCGTAATAACCCCCATTCCCCTGTTCTCCATCCTGAGCATCAGCCTACAGCAAGAAGCCTGTTTGTTGTTTTTGAAATCTGTCATTAGTCTGCCAGAGCATCCATTGATTATAACTCAAAAGAAGACTTGTGCTGTGCCAAAATTGCTAAAATTTACATTTCAGACATTTTTAGTGGTGTGGAAGACTTAATAACAGAAAATAAGAGAGAGAAGGAAGGAAACCACAGGTCTGAAAAATATCAGGCTAGACAGATTAAGAAGCAATGTGGAAAAAATATACTCCCAATTATATTCTCACAACAAAAACAAAGCTACAAGCAGGTCAGAAAGAACTGAGTTGTGCATACATTTCTGCTACAGTAAGAAACGGCTTTGCACTGCAATGGGATTGAATAAGTGAATTTCACATTCCTGGAGGAAAACAATTATTTTATTAATGGCTTTTCACAAAGCAATTACCCAGCAGTTTGGAACAGACACCTGTGATATTGACCTGCGAGACCGCCATTGAAACTGCACTTGGTCCAAATTTGGGAGAGAAAGTTCTCAACTCCTGTCCTGCTTTACACAAAGGAGCAAAAGAATCAAAACTACTTCTTGTAGCAACTATTTGCTAGACTCTGACTTCACTGGACAGCAAACCGCTCTCAATAAATGTAGCGCTCTTAGAATTTCTGGATTTTCCCTACTAATTCCCCATGGCAATCTGGCTATCACTTTGCTGGGGGGGTGACTCTGTTAGGCTGAAATAAGGCAAAGTGCAGTAAGAAGCAGCCCATGCCAACAAGAAATTTGCAGCCAAGAGTGAGAGAGGCAGACCTGCTCAAGTGCCAGCCCTGGAAAGGCATATCCACCACTGGCATGCACTGAAGCAAAGATGCTGATTGTCACTGTTCCTGCAAATTCAGGAACGGCTATTATAGGTTATTTCTCTATTTCTTATTGTTTCCAAGCTGTCCTAATGTCCTACTACCTTTTGTTACTCAGCTTTGTCCTAATGGCTTCTGTACAGAGCTATGTCAGTGTGGATGTATCTTAATATACTTGTACTTTAAAGCAGTCAATACTCATTACTTTCAATATTCCTGAAGACGAGCTGCTCCTCTCACTAAAACTATGTTCAGGCCCTGATATGGCAGATATAGTGTCAGACACTGACTTTCTTCCTGAGCTTTATCACAAAAGCCAGCCAGGCTTTGCTCCCACCGCCCCAGTCAAGGCCTCATTCCTCTACTGGCTCAAAAATCATCTTCTAACTTGACCTCAAATGTATTCAGTGCTGGTAACCACATTTGCTCTGGTCCCAACACCGTCTTCTCTGGAACCTCCCCTCTGCTACACACAGGGATGGAGAGCCATCACTCCCACATCAGCCTTGGCTTTCCTGGTTTAACTGAGCAGGTTCTTCTTGCCTCCTCTCAGACACACAGTGTCCTTTCCCCGTGTCACAGAAATCCTCCCCTGCAGTGACAGCCTCCTGACCCCTGGCACCGCACGCACCATCTCAACACCAAGTTTCCTTATCTGCACTGGGAACTCTTCCAAGAAGGGGATTTGCCTTTTGACCTTAGTGCCTTGGGTCAATCTGTGTTCAGCTCTGCCTGGGCTCTCCTCCACACTTGCAGTTCAGGGACAGAGTACCCCTGTGTTTCATGCCTTTTCTCTTCCTGCCACCCAAAGGGTACCCTGCTCTCTCAGAATGACATCCTGATCTTTTTCCAAGCTGATGGCAAAAGGCAGTGTCATGGAACCAGATACGTGACCTGTGCACCCCTGAATGTGGAGCTTCAAAACCCATCTGCTGAGAAGGTCTAATGGATGAGACGTAAAGCTCAGAGGAAAAATAATGCCAAGATGTAAGTGATCCAGGACATTACTGGAACATGTCCACAGGTAAAACCTAATAGTGCAAGTCATACAAGGATTTTTCCAGTTTCTTCTCTAGCTCTCAGTGACAGGTGACTGAACAGGACCACTTTTGTCACTCATCCAGTACATGAACAGGGAATAATAAACTATTTGTTTTAAAAACAAAACAGTAGGGTGGTACAAAGCCAACCAACGAACCAAATGTAACCACACCCTCAAGTAGGGAAGACCACAATCACTCTTTATTTGCTATTCAGGATCTGTTTATTACACATATATATTTTTATTTTATTAAAAATAAAGGGGTTTTTTTTCCTCACAAAGGGTGAGATACAGATCTGGCACATCCGAGGAATAGCTGAAACAAGCAGAAAGTCCATTAGGCAGTTTGGTCTGAAAATACACTAAAAAAATCCCCCCTTACTAAGCAGTGAAAAGGTGACTGAAAATACCCCTGAATGCTACAAGCAGGCTGTAGCCCCCTTGGATGTGAAGAGTTTCAGGATCCACTGTAGCGGCAGCAGAAGCAGCTCAGCAAATATTCATGCACACTTACAGATCCGCGATGCTTGTAGTTAATGAGATTTGCTGCTGAGAAAAGCATTTTTTTCCCCTTTTAAAAGAAATTTTACATGGAAAGAAATGTGTCTTTGCTGCTCTAACCCACGGGTGGGCCAACAGGGATCTAGCACAACTGTTCCCCTAGCTCCAAGCAGCATTTGCACCAGAGCAACACAACACGATCTTCTGCAAACCAGAAAGTTCCTCTGGACTGGATCACTGTGCGAGCCAGAGGATGGGAGAAACTGTGCAAAAATACCCCAAGTTTGCCAGAGCTTTGGGCTATGCCATAATGGCATTTGGATGTACACTGGGGCATGCAGACATCTTTGGCCAGGCACAGCTCTGCTCAGCTGGGCACTCACTCTGATGGCCCATCACTGCTGTCATGTGACTCATTAAAAATGTCTCAGCACGCCACTGAATAAAATTTGTGTGTGCATAAACCCCCCCATATTGACTTTTCCTGTGGAAGTGACTGCTTCTCCACTGTGTGTCCTTCCAGCAGGAAGAAAGCTGCAGCAGCACGTTCCTCGAGGCTGCACCACGAACTCACAGGGGCTGCTGGGAGCACCTCAGGAAAAGCTCACAGAGCTCCTCAAAAACGGCACCATCCTCTGCCCACAAATAACCCCACTAAAACACATCCAATTTCTTGATGGTGTTACTGCCAGGATTTCCAAGCCTGCAGCTTTCCAGGAGAAATCCATGGAAATGCATGCACACACTCCAGACTGTGCTACGTTTGATATGAGTAGCCTGGTTTCAAGCATTCACACAAGCAGTGGGAGCTCCCATTTCTCCCCTAAGTGCACATCCTAGGCTAATACAAGTTAAAGTTAACTAGTGGCAAAGCCTATTGCTCCAGCTCTGCAAGGGGGAACACCTGACAGTGGCTGCCCCAAAACAAAAGCAAGATGCTGAAGAGCTCCTGCTGCAATGCAGAGAAGTGGCAGCTGAGATCTTGCTTCTGCTGTGCCAGGCACTAGGTACTGGGCCAAAAAGAGCCTGTTGCTGTGCCAAAAAGTGGGTAATTCAAGCTGAAAGGCAGCTGATAGGGCTTCCCTACTTTGCCAGGCAGTTGGCTGCAGAAACACATTTTGCAGCAGCAAACATCACCCTGCACTGATGAGGTGGAGAGTCCTTTCAAGTCAGTCCTTATCAGGTCTAAAGACGGGCTAAAGATAGAGGAGCTGTCTGATAAATGGCAATGCTTGGCAAGCAATAAAAAAAAAAAAAAGCAAAAAAAAAAAAAGCTTCTTCTCTTCAAAAGGTTATGGTCCTTTTTCCTACTGCTGCCTCCCAGTCCATTAAATATCATTACATTTTCCCTGACTGAAAATATTAGAGGTCTCATGTCTTAAACTTGAAGAACATTTTTTCCACTCAGACAGAGGAATTTTGCTTACCTTCATCAAGCAGTAGTGCCAACAGTTGTTAAAGTATAGTACAAATATTAGTCCTTGCCAGTAAACAGATGCAAATTTTGGCACCAGATCAGACTGAAATAATCACATAATCACAGAATGCTTTGAGTCAGAAGGGACCTTTAAAGATCATCCTGTTCAACCCCCTGCCATGGTCAGGGACAGTTTACTCCAGACCAGGTTGCTCAAAGCTCCATGCAACCTGGCCCTGAGCACTTCAAGACATGGGGAATCCACAACTCTGGGCAACCTGTTCCAGGTTTCCACCACCCACACAGTAAATCTCTTCCTTATGTCCAATCTAAACTTACCCTCTTTCAGTCTAAAACCATTGCTCCTTGTCCTGTCACTACAGGCCCCTGAAAATACCCCACCTTTCTCCATGTTTTTTTTTTTTATAAGCCGCTTCATATTGAAGGATTGCAATGGGGTCTCCTTGGAGCCTTCCCCAGGCTGAACAACTCCAACTCTCTTTGCCTTTCCTCATAGGAGAGGAGCTCCATCCCCCTGACCATCTTCATGAGCCTCCTCTGGACTCACTCCAACAAGTCCATGCCCCTGCCTGTGCTGAAGGTTCCTGAGCTGGATACAGTGCTCCAGGTGAGGTCCCACCAGAGCAGAGGGTCAGGAACACCTCCCTCATACCTGTCAACACCTCACACGGAAAAGCCCAGCCGGGCAATACCAACATGGATTGAGCAAACGTGCCCGACAGACTGAAAAAGATATGCACAGCTACACAATAGTTAGAAACCCCATTTCCATGCTTTATTTATTTCTATTTAACAAACTAAAACCCTAAGTGCCAAACTGAAGGTTCAGTGACAACTCATACTAAACAAATTAGCCACTCAGATCATTAAAACACTCGAGAGATGCTTTACTTCCTTCTGTGTATGCTCCACTAATCTCCACACTTCCCTCAGCCTGATAAAGCAATTAAAAAAAATCCATTTCACTTTCAGTTTCTGATCAGAGAAAGCACCGTGAGTTCACAAGCTACCAGGGCGCTTTTTTTTTTTTTTAATGAGAAATGTTATTCTCCATATACTTTCAGTAAATAATCCCAGTGAATTTAGGTATGAAACAGACCTGCAAAACAAAATAGGCAAGAATGTAAACTTGGTGCCTCTGCCTCAAAACACTTCCAGCCTCACCTAAGGAGTGACTTGGCTGGAAAGCTCCTTATTGGAACAAAGAGGCTGAGTGATGCAGGAGCGCTGGAGGCACGGCAGGGAGGGCAGCAGTGTAACACCTAAGCCAGTTATGCAAGCGGGGAAGCACGGGGTGAAAGGACAGGAGGGCTCTGCGGGACGTGGCAGCCAGCCCCGCAAAGCTCATAAGGAGCTTTGGCAGGCCCGGCTGCCCTGCCGGGCAGGAGACAGGAGGCAGGCTCCAGCAGGACCCAGCCCAGCACCTGAGCCACAGACACAGGTGCTTTGCTTTGCTTTGCTTTGCTCTGCTCTGCTTTGCTTTGCTGCGGGGCTCTGCGCTCATGGCCATGAGAGTGAAGCCTGTGGGATGCTGGGGGAAGCAACAAAAGGGCGTTGGTGCTTTCTCTGCCGTGCATTTCAGGTTTTAATGGTGGTTCTGCCATCCCCACCCCCCGGATTCTCTGCTGAAGTGCCATGGACAATGAGACTATTGAGAATTTACTACAGCATGAGATTAGTTTGGGTTTCAGTTTCTGCTGAGCCAGCTCATTTCCTTCCACGTTCTTACAGGAACAGATGCTAATATATAAAAGGGCAGTAAGCATCATAAAGGCAGAAAAAGGAAAACACTTCATGCAACAGCATGAAGTTAAAAATACTTTTCACAGCTTTAGCCAGAGCCATTCAATAGTTTGCTCTGCTGTCTAATTACATTACATAAAAGAGGCAAGAGATTATTATTTTTTCTTAAGAACAAAAAAACCACAAACACATACACACCTCAAAATAACAAAACCCCAACCAAACACCCAACAACTAAACTGGCCAAACTGGCTGGATTAAAATAAGTGTTCAGAGAAGCTAAACAGAAAAATTAGTTTTGTCCCCTCCCATCATGCATGACTGCAGTGCTGCCTTCAGACACCAAATTCAATTGCTGCAGCAATTAGTCACAAAATTCAAGGCGAGCTGAAACTGTCCGATACTCCAAGAGCATCCCTGTGCTAGAATCAATTCTTCCCCCACAGAGGCAAACCAAGCAGATGGACAACCTGCAGCTCAAAAAAAGCCACAAGCCATCCCTGGGCTGCAACAGCAGCAAGGACGAGGTGATGGCAAACAAACTCCTGGCCTTTGTGCCACCACTCCAGCCAGTGCAGGAGCACCTCTTCCCTTGGAGCATCTCTTCCCTGGGTGCTTTGGTACGCGGTGGCCACAGCCCAGAGCATCCCCACAGGGCCATGCAACAGAGGTGGAGCCACCAGGGCTGGGACTTGCTTTAGGGAAAAAAGAGATGGAAAGAAACCCAGATTGCCCAATTGCACCACACCAGCCACGTTTCTCTTTCCACAAAGCTACATTCATCAATTTGATTATTTTTCAGAAAAGTCCCAAGTATGGCAAGGTGCTTCTCCATGCAGCTCTGACATTCAGATGCTTTGCCAGCTAGCTGGGCAATCTGCAACCCCTCCAGACTCTTTCTAAAGTACCTTTTATATATAGACATAATATCCATTATCCTCTGATGCGTTTAAAATGCTTCTTATTAGCTACCTCAGATGTGCAACCCACTGCTCAGCAAGCCCACACCTTCCTGGTGCCACTCCACCAGCCCACAGCTGAACCTGCCAGCACATCTCCTCCAAGCTGTGGGAAAAATACATTAATATAGACCAGAAAACTGAGATCACAAAAGACCAAAGCCACTGATTACCCATCAGGTTGCTTCACTGCTTGATACATATTTTTCCAGGAGGTTTCTAAACCTCTGAGAACTACCAAGCTGTGAAGTATAAATATGCAATGTAAATACAGAGATGTTGGTAGGACTAATGACATGAAATCACTGATAACATTTAGGAGGATTTTCAGACAAATCTTTCCAAATCATTAGTTTCTGGATTTAAGACAAGTGAGGCAGCTTCACAGAGGTTCAAACAAGGTGGAGTACAACAAATTTAGCTCACACCGATAAATAAATGTCTCTGCTGGCAGCCTGGGCCAGAACCAGGCTCCACAACACCTTACTGACTACCACCTTGGGGAATTTCAATCCTGTTTGTAAAGAGCATAGAGCACGATGCAGCTTCCAATTGCTTTCGTCAACTTACTCATAAACATCTTCGTATTATGAACTTTTTAATCACCTGTGCATTGCCTACACAGTGTCATTAGGTTTTCTTTCAAAACAAACAAACAACCAAAATGGAGTAACCTTCATGGAAAAATAAACTCCCAGGGCAACTCTTGACAAACACAGCTGCACCATGCCTTCAGCCAGGAGATGCCTTTCTCCCTTCCCTGCAGCTCTCCCAGAAGCGGCTCAGCAAACCACCGCAGCACGCACTGCTCCTCCCTGGCTGGAGAGCAAAGCCCTCTGCAGCTGGCACGCCCGGTGTCCCACGGTGCCCGCTGGCTCTCAGTTCTGGCACCAGGTACACCACCCTACGCCACGCTGCTGCCTCGGCACAAGGGGCTGCCATTACATTACGCATTTTTGATGGCTTCGCCATTTCTCTGCTTGCTCACCCATTTCACCTAGACCTCTAAGCCATTCCAGACCTCTAAACTGCTCCCTGGGATTTAGGCTTTAAAGCTAACTCCTTCCCTCACTGCCAAAACATACACTTGGGACTGATGGAGGACCTAAACATTCCCCCCACAACAAATATTTACAGGTGTAGAGGAACTTCACAGAGCCATCCCAGGCGGGACAGATGCCAACTGACTGCAGTGTCACCCCCCAGCACCCAGAGAAGGATCAGCCCCACGTCACCAGCCCCTCTCCTCGCTGGCTGCCCTGTACTCACCCCCTCACCTCACCCCTCCAAACGCCCTGTGCTCAGGCAGGAGGGTCTCCAGGCTGGACTGGCCACCCCATCCCTTTGGCGGCTCCCTCACAGCCCTGTGTGAACCAGGA
This sequence comes from Onychostruthus taczanowskii, assembly GCF_017590055.1. NCBI lineage: Eukaryota > Metazoa > Chordata > Aves > Passeriformes > Passeridae > Onychostruthus > Onychostruthus taczanowskii. Next base: position 8,715,485 of record NW_024497629.1, read on the forward strand.
CGTGGAGGCAAGCCAGCAGTTTATTTTTAGCTTTTTTTTTTCTCCCTTAAATAAAAGCAAAACCACATGCATAAACCACATGTTCACGCTCACTCCACCCAGTGACGGGTTTTACATTTTGCATCCTCCCAATGCTCAAAAATTCCTGGGCAATGAAGTAGAGCAGACATCACCCCACAGACTTCCATTATGCCCCTCAGTATCCCTGTTCCTACACTGGCAAAATAAGAGTTTCTCAAACACTGAATTAAGTCTCTCCATGAAGCAGGCAAAGCCTGAAGAGAGAGGTCAGTGAGAGGGACTCTGCTCTCAGCTTGTCTCCCCCTTTCCCTCCTTCCCAAAAACCATCCAGGACATCCAGGAACACTGGCAGAAGTTGCAGCTCACACTTCCAAAGCTTCCCTGCAGAGTCTTCAGAGAAAGAAGAGCTAATGTGCAATTATGAGTCCCTTCCCATGAGTTCAACAGCTTTGAATCCCTACTAACTAGAAGCTGGCTCTTGCTTCTCTTCTGCAGCTCCTCAAACATCATTCTTTGTAACTTCTTTGAGTGTTTCAGATAAACAAATTAGAGGATTTCAAGTGACTCCTCAAACTTTCATTTCAGAGGTGTAGCAGGTGGAAAGAGTTAAAGGGTTTCCCAACAGCAGACAGTTTTACAGTCAACAGGCTGAACTTTTGGAGCTAGGAGGAAACCACCCATTCACCTTAGGAACTTTTGGTACAGAACTCAGCTTCCCTCAAAGTTAAAATAAAAAGTTGAAAAATCCCCTGTTTTTTTTCCAAAAGGTCTATTGAAACTTCACCTTCTTTAAAAGGAAGGGGGCACTAGGTCAGTACACACATATCTACACCTTGAACAGCAAGACTTCTGAATCTAAGCAACAAAAACTTTCAAGGAGCAAATACATTCAACAGAAGACCCACTTTGTGCCCACAGTCTGATGTGGCTACATTCAGGCTCTAATGGCAAAATTACCTGTTTTCAGCTTCTGTTCAAAGAGAAACTCCATACCAGCAGAGTGCCACTTAGACATGAACATTATTCATGCAGAAATGCCTGCTTCAGAGCTCTGAAAACACTAATTAATCACAGCACTGGCTTTATGAGTGATCATTTGCAAACGCCATGCCACCTCTGCACCACCCTAGGATTGCTGGCAATGGCTCATCCCAAGCAGAAAAATGTCCTCACCACTTGCTGAACACCATACTGCTTGGACAGCAAGTGGAAGGCATCAGTTTTGAAGAAAACAAACTTGAGAGATAAAACAAGGCACTTGAAATCACAAGAAGGGATCTGCCTCAATTTTAGTATCTCCCTACTGACTTTTACCTCCAAGACTAAAAGAATTTGGTGAGTTTGCACAACAGCTTAAGGATGAACTGGACAGCTTCAAGCATTACAAGACTTGAAGACATAAACTTTGCTCCACAACCTCAACAAAATAATATGTTTGTGAATATAAAAAGGTGGAAGCTAAGATGGTTGGGTCACTCCTACCACTGTGCTCTACACTATGATAAAAAGTAGATTCAATGCAGCCCTGCCAATACCTTAATTAATTAAAAAATCTGTTGGAAAATCTGGCAACCATTTTGTATCTTTTAGGAAGCAGAGCTGAAATGGAACATCTTCTCCCAGTCCAACCTAACAAACACGTGGTAAGCTGTTGGCTTTAGGACAGCAGATTATGTTAGCTAATAACTATCCCTTGCTCCACTCTTGCTCTGGCCTCTTGGCCCATCTCAACCAGCCAAACTGGGTTTTAAAAACAGCTCATTGTTGGTTGTTGTGTGTGTCATTAACCACCTTGTCCATGCTTTATCCAATTATTTACTGTGCCCAACCAGCACCCTCTCAAAATGCACCAAGGTGCCTGGTGCCAAGTTTAATTATCCTCTTGCTTAAGAGCTGCAGGTTATTTTATGTGGAGTGATGGAGAGGTGTATTTGCTGGGCAAAGAAAAAGCCTTTTACTGTGCCCCATTTCCTGAAGGAGCCTTGAAATTAAACCTCTTAACTAACTAACCACGCTGTGCAAGGAGCAGTGTGCTTATTGTTAGCAAGCATGGCAGAAACCCGACAGTCAGCTACAATTTCCTTGCTCTTCAGAAGCAGCATATTCCCTTTCCCACTGCCTGAGGCTCTGCCTCACCTCTCTGCCTATGGGGCAGATTTGAAACTGCAGTAACACCAGCCATAATAGCAGTAACACCAGCTCCCCTGCCATAACAAGGGAGCTCCCTCTTGTCTCACCACAAGGGTGGACACAGACACCCTAGGGAGCAGCACCAGAGGGCTGAAACATGCTGCCAGCCCCCTCAAGGAATGCTGGCACAGAACCCCTCAGGCCAAACATCATCAAGTTCCCAAAGGAAAAGCATTCTAAGTGTCTCCTTCCCAGCCTCCAAAGAATCCTACAGATTCCCCCAGCAGCCCAGCTGACTGTGTTTATTGCTGCATCCTTCATGTTATAGGTCAACATATACCAGAGAGCCAGCAATTCTCAGCTAATCAGATTTCGGTGCAGACTGACAAATGGCTCCCAATAAGAACATAAAAACCCAGGAAAATCAAGAGCCTCTCTAATCAACTCACTAGATATGATGCAGTAAGCCTGCAGAAAGCTCACATGCTTTGTTAACACATTGGATCGCACTTTGCGGCAGGATCTCAGGGGGCTGGTAGCAGTGGGGGGACCCCAGCCCAGGCCAGCTGCTGGAAGGAACGTGTTCCTCTTTGTTCTTTGTGCTCCACTCAATGCTGTGTTATTTTGAAACTAATTCATGGTAATTCCTTGACATACTATTAGTGTGCTTGCCAAATGCCAAAGCTTAAAACTGGAGCGTGAAAACACACTCACAAAGGAGATTCTTGCTCCACCACTGGATTATTGCAACCTGGAAACTTCATAAGAAGGTGAGTCCTTCCTATCTCCCCAGGCAGACTCAAAAAAACCATGAGCTGACATTGCCGGTGGGGTGTAAAAGTCATCTTTCCCATGAAGGCCAAGCACCTCGCCTTGTTACCAACCCTGCAGCTCTGCCACATTCTGTCCCTCCAACCTCCTGATTCTAAACACTTTATCCCACAAAGCTCACTCATGCCTGAGAAGAGCTTCAGAAATGTAATGACATCACTGACATATATGTGGCACCGCTCCTCTTCGCACAGCAAGGCTCACGGTGACAGCAGGGCACTGCATGCCCCAGGAGCCAAATGGCTGAACCCAGTGAGTCAGGAGAGGAGGAGATGATGTGCAGAGAGGCAGGTGGAAATCACGGCCTCCTCCTCCACAATGACCCTCAGCTGCTCTCAGAAGATGATGAGGATTTCCAGCTAAAACACTGGTGCTCTCACAGGTCTGGCACCCGAGCTGCTGAGCAGGTAAGAGACTGCGAGTCTGTCAAGGTCCCTGATTAGGTGTGAAAGAAAAGCCCTGTGCACACAATACTCTTACTGAAGCTATAAATAGTCCCCTCTGCACCAAAGTTGTGCATACTGTATTGACACTTGTGACTTAATAGGATTTCCTGGGAAGCCTGAACCAGCTTGGGCTGCTGCAGGACAGCCTTGCTGAGCCATTTTCACAACACATGCATTCCACTGTGACTGGGGGGAGCATAGGGGATAATCCTGTGTTTTCAGTGTCCTGATCACACTGAGGCAGGAAAAGACTCAGAGAAACTCCTAGAGGGTTGTAATGAGTTTGCATGCACAGCATAATCAGAGAAAACTTCCAGGATGGCCTTTTCCATGCAGCAAGCTTATCTCCCAGCTACTCATCAGAACTTACCACAAGTGCAATTTTTTTCTTCTTTATATTAATCCTTTTTTACAGTGGTAGAGAGAGATAAGAAACAATGTTCTAATAAAATATATAAGTTTTATATCAAATAATGTAAAAAATTATTTTCCCATTCAAATATGTCATTTCAGTTCCTGTAAGTCAATTAAACCAGTTCTCCCACTGATGCTTCATTATTGTCTTCAAATACATAAGATAAGAATTTAAACAGCTCTTATACTACTTTATTCCTTCTAAAGAAATCCCACCCTGTTTTAGTTACTGTCTGTTAACCTGGCAGGCTGACCTGAGAACTGTTAACAAAGTAATCTTTTATTATAATATTTCCACTACATTGCCTTTGTGGTGCTTAACAGCTTGCCAGTGGTGCTAGGAATCACGCCCAAGTTTTGCCCTGACCCTTCAAGCACGTACCAGATGTATCCCCTGCCTTGGTCCTGAGGATGAACCATGCTGCTGAGCCTGTGCCCACCTTCCAGGGTACAGCCACAGTATTGCTTCACCTCCCCTGCCTCATCTCTTCCATCACCCGATAAAGCACTCCAAAACCGGTCTGCTCGTGTGCTGTGGAGAAAGCCAGTGTTGGCCCTTTCATGCCCAAAAGGTAGCCTGGCTGTAAGTGCCTGACTGCACAGGCAGCTGTCCCACTTTGCACCGTACTTGCAAGGGTTGGGCACCACCTGGCTGGAAACATCACCCCAGCATCTTGGGGCCTGAGCCCCAGACCAGGAGGCAGCAAGACTTTATGTTGTACAGATGAAGAATAAAAGATGTTTTCTGGTGCCTCACATCATTCCCATCATCACTGCCACACAGACAACTCACCTCAGCAAGGAATGGTGTAGGACAGTTGCCTATTGCACAGTCCCTGCCAGCCCCAGCTTCCTTCAGCTGCCCCATCACCACAAACAACACAGACCCCACACAGAGCAATTGTGCACATCCATCCACATGCTCACTACTGCACAGTGTGGACCCAACCTGCTCAAGACAAGCTCTCAGTCGTGCCTGTCGCCCTGGGCATGCTGTGTCTCCAGGGCTTAGGGATGCAAACTCTCTGTGCAGCACTTCTGTGTTTTTCTGGAATGACATTAGGCTATTTGGAGCACTGGGAATTTGTAACACAAGAAGAAAAATTGATAAAGTTGACCTCAAGCTAGTTCAATACACTCATTCTGAAACTAAAGTAGCTAGAGCATGGTGCATCATTTTTTTCTACCACAGTCTTAGCTGTTATGGAAAATGCAGCAATGAAGAAAAGAGCTGGCTCACGAGCTAACACTACCTGTCTGCACCTCATCTGCTCTTAGATAGCATGGCTATCTAAGAACCCCGGCAGAAGTGATTGCAAGAGAGTCATGTAGTTCAAAATTTCATTAAAGAAATGGCTCTAATACAATCACAAGCCACTCAATGCACTGGAGGCTGAATGTTGCTAAGGAAAATTATGAACCTCCTCCTGCAAATATCCTTATCTACCCACAACATAAAAAGAGCCAATAGTGTAGCAACATCTATATTCAGCACAAGGACTAGACCAGAATAAGGTGATCATTAAATAGCTTAAAACAAAGACGATAGCAAAATGTAATGAGCCTCAACAAACCAAGTGAAACAGGGCTAAGAGGCTGTACCAGCTATGCCTTGCACTTAGGCACCTCTTAGGAAACCTTTTGTAGGAGATAGAAGGACAATCAGCTTCCCAAGAGCTTACACACTGGATAGATGATGGACAGGTGGCTCCTTTTGCAAAACCCATTTTCTTTATTCTGCACAGTGGATAATTCAGCTCAAGGATAAGGGAAAAAAAAAAAAAAGCAGAGGGGGAGGTAGGGAAAATGCTTGAATGCTAAAATAGGCAAATTACTGAGCTAGAAAATCTAGATTAAATCAAGCATTCCTGCAAATGTGTAATAGAGAAACAAATGGCTCCCATCTGGAAGCTCAGCAAATTAACTTGGATCCTGGTTAAGACAACAGCACCAGAGTCTGCTTCCAGAAATGTAAATATCCAGTGTGCATTTGCAATCCAATCACAGGCTAAAAATATAAGACAACTTGGAGTGGAAATCTGATTTTGTGTCTACCCTCCTAATGGGAAATAAAACAAAAATTCTTTAGACACAGCAATCTGGACTCATTTTTCCTGCTTGGAGAGATGATGCAAGATGTCTTTGCACCAGGAAAGTCTTTCAGCTGCTTCTGATTGCAAGGCCACAGCTCACATGTTGGAGACCTGACTCTTATCCATCATATTCTGGTTCCCCATCTCCTTTTCCATTCTGTGACCCCTGGCTGCTCCACTGTACTGTCCTCAGCTCTGTTTATTTATACCACTCCACTTGATTCTTCTTACTAAGAGTATTCTAGTTCCTTTTTCCCCCAGAGGTTTATCTCTGGCCTTCCAGCAAGAGAAGGGCTCTTGGTCTCAGTGAGAAGATGGAGAACTCAACCACAGGCATAAACCAGGCTCAGGACTAAATTTAGCCCAGAAAAGGATAGTCTTTCTGGCTGTAGACCAGGAAGGCAATTTGGAGCAGGAGCCTATCTTAGATGCTCTCTGGTGGTATCTGCCTCCCTCTAGGCCATAGAGTGTCGGGGGAGACCAGCCTTAGCTCTGAGCATCATCCCTGAGGACCTTTAGATGCTACAAAAGGAAGGAAAAGCTATTACAAGTTAATGTCATCCATATGGTTAAAGAGCTGACTCTGAAAGGGAAGTTTTAGGGTGTTCCACCAGCAGAAGGCACTCATGGAAAAAAAGGACGTTTCTCTGTGTATGAGATGAGTCCTTCTGTGATCACAGCAGGCACAGACAGGAGTTTTAAACTACATAAAAAAAAACACCTCTAGAGACAGGATAATCAGGAAAATCAGTTAATTCCCACATCTAGTTTTAATAAACAGATGGGGAATTGGTAAATGCGGACAAAAAAACACATAATACCCAAACTTAGGAGAGCAAAGAGCATATGAACATTAATAGCAGCAGTCAGATAGGATGTTAGATAATTAGCCAGAATTCACAGATGATGAGTAAGAAACAAGAACATGGATTAACATACTGATACCAAGAGAAAGGGCACTGCAAGAGAAAGGGCACTGCAAGAGAAAACTCAGGTAGCAGAATAAGAAACTCCAAAGGACTGCAGTGGTATGGGGTCCACATTACTTGGAAGAAGGAGGGGCCACATCGCAGGTTATCCTACAGCCTGCAGAGCCTGCATGGCAGTGCAGTGCACATTCCAAGGTTCACAGCAAGCCAGAAGTGCCAGCAGGGCTTATCTTACTGTGGGACTGCAACTTCCCAAAATACTCAACTGAAGAACCCACTATTAACGCAAAGAGCTGACCACAGATATTCCTGGAAGCAGAAGACAACTGTAATCCTCCAGCCGCTGAACTAGGAAAGGGCAGCTCTAATTTAGACACTAACTACCTGAAAAGTCCTCAATGAAAGCAGCATGGAGGCAATTGTAATCATGGAGAGGTGATTCAGGGAAACACAAAAATTCATCTTTTCAATTCCCCATAAGCTTTGAGGAATCTAAGGAACTCGGCATGGAAGTCAGCTGGACAGAAGTGCTCAAGAACACACTTTCAAGAAGCTTAGAATATCTGTATGGCAAAGGTGAAAAAAACCCAAAAGTTGGTACTGAGCAACCCCAAACAAAGTAGGGGAGACATCTAGGGAATGAGTTCTGATCTAAATGGAGATAAAAATAAATCACCAAAAAGGGATTTTTAGGGCTAAGCAGAGTGTATGTGAGGAATAGAAAAGAAGGGCTGCTCATCAAAGACAGCTGTGTCAGGAAACAAAGGGGGAAAGAGAAATTACCAAAGTCAAGCTGAATTAGGTCATGCAAATGAAAATAAAGAGCAAAGATCAAAACATTCTTCAATTACAGATTTTTTTTTTTTTAAGTACAGAAAGTGGAAACTAGCAGCACTTGGCTGATGTATCTTAAAACAAAAGCAGAAAGAGGTTTTTTTTGTTACTGCATCAGGATGGGAAACAGCAGATGGAAAAAAATGAACCCACAGGCCTGACAAAAAAACCCTTCAAACTATTAAACAGCCCATGATCAAGTCGAAACTGAAAGTGTTTCTAGTCAGGGTGGAGGTGAACAGCCTATCCCCAGGGCAAGCATCCAAGGGGGAGCAATTTGTTTGGGTTGGAGCCTACTCCCTGCAACTACAGGAGATTGGGCTTTAATACAATCAACACAGTGAGGCAATCAACACAGCCTCATGAAAGCTGCTATTTTGAAACATGCTGACCACAAGCACCTCACAGAGAAACCTAAACAAGAGTATGATGAGAGTGTGATGATGATAATGTAGCAATATGTCTTAAAAATAGGTTAAATGGGATCAATTTCCACTTGTAGCCTCATCCCACAGCACCCAGAGGCAAGAGTGCTCTTGGTGCTCCCCTTGCATCCCTTTTCTGACTTCAGCACAGGTCTCCCAGACTTGGAGGTTGAGAGGAAGGGAGACTGCTTATTTATAAGCACTGGTCATTTGAGTCCTTTCTGAAGGGACGCCACAAAACAAATAATAATCTGTTGCTGAGTTGGAGCAGTCTGTCTGACCTTTACCTACTAAAATTTGGTAGCAAAGGCATTAAGACCAAAACCAACCTTTGCTCTGAATAACCTTAGCCTAGCACAGATATCTCCCTGAAGCTCACTCCTGAACTTCAGCATACTGAGCAAATACAAAGTACATAATTTATGAGCACTTCAGGACAGTTTCTTCCATTGTATGGAATTAAGAAAGGAGATTCATGTACCTGAGAAAGCTGGGACTGTAAAGGTGGGCAGTAGGAGCCAGTATCAAAGTTTTCTCATTCTCCAATGAAAATGTCACTGTCAGAGCACAGAGGCGCCTTTAACGGACAAGAAGACATTTCCAAGTGCAGACAAAATGTGCTATAGCTTCATCAAGTTGTGGTCAACCAGCACACAGCAACTGGCTTTGTGCCTGATGTTTATTGAGAGCTAAACACAACACCTCTGCAACAGCAGAAGCGGCATCACACAAGCCAGAGAAGCAAACCTATTATAGTCCAGAATTACTATTACATTGTATTATTAACCAAAACAACTTAAGGAAAATATTAAGAAGCTGTGAGTAACTCCATGACTTGTGCCCAGCTCCACTGCTGCTCATTGGCTCCGAGCTGGCTCAACGGGGCACACAACCAGATTTATCATTGCTGTTCAGAGTCATGAGGAACAGCTCAGCCTCTAACCTCAGGTCACATTTGAGGACATCTCGTTAAAAAGGAAGACAATTAAAACCAGAACTAGCACAAAGGCAGGTCCGCAGCATCAACAGGTGTTGAGAGGGTTCCTCTGAGTCAGTTGTCTCGATGCAGCACAGTACACAGTGTTAAGACTCTTAGCTGTAAAAATGTTAAAAATGTACAAGTTTGTAGAATGCATGAAGAACCAAACTGGAATCTTTTCTGTGGTCTTGCCTTTTCTCTCACAAACTATTGGATTTTACAGTGTTTAGTCACCTCCCTAAATTCAGCTGCAGATTCAGCTCCTTAACTAAGCATGAAAAGTTCTCCCTCCACACTACGTAGCCAAAAGCAGAGACCTTCTGAGAAAAAAAAACAGAATATAAGCAGGTATTCTCATTACAAGGACTGCTCCAGAAAAAGAGATGACCAATGAATATTTTCCCATGCTCTGCACCTATGCCACTAACACAAAGCAAAACACATGTGACCTCCCATCAACAAAATATTTCAAGTATCATTATTCACCTGGATTAAGCATGCACATGTTTGACTGCACAAACAAATCCAGCCAACACCAAGATAATTTAAGCATGTGCTTCAAATGAAATACAAGACTGGATGTTCTGGCTCCGGGCAGTCTTCATTACACACTTTTCAATGCAAGACAGAAGCACAATGCTGAAGCAAAGGACAAGACTGAAAAAGAAGCAGGCCACACATCACAACTTATTTTACGGTCAGTGTTTTATCTTTAAATCAGACTTGGAGGAAAGGAACAGCAGGAAAGAAACTCAAAAATTGTTTCAAAGACACTACTGCACTGGTTGTCTGGTAGTAGATTAATTATTTAGTTGTCAACCTTGCAATAACTAATTGTTTTGGAAGACATTCATATTGCAAAATTGTAAGCACATACAGTAACAGTGAGCCAAGTTGAATCTAACCCTTCTTCATTTTACATTTGCTATAGAAATGTTTTCTCCAGTACAGAAAGAACCAACTTAAAGGAAAAAAAACCCCATCATGTAGATTAGAGTTTATTGATTACCCAGACACTAATTCCAGCCCAGCTCTTTGAGATCTCTCCAAGGAGAAAGGAAGAGATGGTATTTACAGAAACTGCTTCTAATGAGAAAACCTTAAGGCAAGGAAGGTGAACCTGAGAGCAATGAGAACCAATTTTATAGAATATAAACAACTGTTTGCTCGTGTAATTGCATTTGCCTTTCTAACTACAGTCCCTATTCTCTACTGTCCTCCAGAAACACCCACTGCTAAGCAAGGATGGCCAAAGCTGGATTACATCACTGTAACTATGGGGAAAACGTGCTATGATTTGCTTAAGCTCCCTTTTTTCAGGGAAAGCCTTAAGTTTATCAGTTTTAAAAAATTGCTATAAAATCAGTGTCACAGAGGGACTATCCCTTTTTCCCCACTGATTTGAAGAGCACAGTATTGAATAGAGCTCTATGGTGAAGGAATATTTTACTTCTAAAACAAAATCCAGTGTCCCAAGCAGCTAAGTCCATTTCAGAGAGGGCACCAAGACCAGGGAAATTACTTTCTGAAAAAGAAAAAGGAGCTACTTCTTCCAAGTCTTCTCCTGAAAGGACAATTTTGTTGATAGTAATGATGAAGTTTCCTTTGTTGGCTACAGACCGAAGCCAGCAGGACCTTCACACATTTTTCTGCAGGCAGAAGAACTCACTCCTGCAAAGAAAATCCCTGCTGAACTCCTGTGTTATAGCTAGGAGGTGCCCGGGGTGCTAAGCTCCAACACCTGGGGCGAGCAGGGGACCCTGAGCACGCCAGTGTCACCCCTCCTCTAACAGCCCTTGGCTCTGTAGGCACTGCCTCCATCAGGTGTGAAGTGCCTGCACTTCCTCCATCACCAAAGGAAGGGAGCTTAAAAAAACCCACATGAGCATAAAGCAGCTACACTGTAAAGAATACTCTGACTTGAGCTACAGCTGAGCTTGGATGCAAAGAGATTTGGGGTTCATGGACAAGCAGCAATGACAAGAGAGGAATTAACAGACATTTGCCAAATACAACTTTCAAAAACAATTTGTCAGAAAATGGCAACTTTGGTGGAGTGTAGGAATAGGATGGAACGGACATTCTCACAGCATCACATTTTTATTTAGAGAAGAAAACCAGGGAAAAAAATAAATACATTTTTCAGAAGGTCTGCCTCCAAGTGGCCCTGATAAAAGCTGCTGTGCCCTGACTCTGGGCCAGCCACATTCCATTTCCAACTGCACAACCTTCAGAAGCATTAGCAGTAATTAAGAAGAGCCAACCACAGTGATAAGCCAGATGTCTATAAAAGAAATACATGCTGCACTGATATTTTTTCTTGCACTTTTTGGTGGACTAACATGGTACACTCCTTATAAAGACATTTTTCAAGTCCTTCAGTTTTCTTCCAGTGTTGACTCACGGAATCCCAGATGGGACTCTTGCATCACTCATCCCAGCAGGTCTCCAGGACAGCACCAAAAGACTTCATGTGTGGTCACCAAGTAGATACTGCTCTTTCAACTTGCCAGACAAGTTCCTGAAGCACAGTTCTTCAGGAATTCACTGTAATCTCACAAAAAGCATTGAGAACCTCTGATCTAGTCCAATACCTTTTCATTCAAATAATTTCTCCAAGAATTTTGGCACCCAGTCACCACCCACTTGGCCTATACCACCTGTTTCCAAAAGATATGCAACCCTGACCTAAAAGCCTCCAGAGCACAAGAACTCCCCATAGCCAGAAACAATTTTCTTCAAACAGTGATGTTCTTCTACTATTAAGCAAGCAAAGGATGCACAGGCTTTGCTGTGGTAGAGGTAGGACAGGGGAATGTGATAATTTTGTGTCATCTCCCTGTTTGTACCATATATAACTCAGTGCTCACTTGTGCAGCTCACTGAAAGATTAGTTGGCTCGTTCAGACAGGCAAGGGTAGACTCCTAAGGCGTTTAAGTGATTTGGGGCAGGATGATCATCTGTCTCCTCCCTGCCCACAATTAACTGTTCCATGGCCCCTGTCTGTGCTAGGGCTGAGCCTGCTGGGGAAGTGAGAAAAACAGAGGAGCTGAGCTCCTTCCACCATGACTGGGAGCATGTCTTCTCCCTGAGCCTTCAGTGGTTTAAAGGAAGTTGTCACAAAGGGAACCAATCCCATTGATGATCCAGGATCTTGCTTATTCAACCTAAAGCTCAGTGTTTCAAACAGCAGGGAAATTAAACAACAAAGCTTTGCAGTAAGCTAATAAATCATTGTGTATCTATGCTCAGATGGTTGTAAGGAGCATGACAACTTGAAACAGCCTGCAAATTTCTAAAATTAAACAGTTCTTGATGTTACAGAGGTCAGCCATCTGTTCAAATGTTCGTGTTTCAGTTAATATAACTCTTCTTCCACCCTTCTCTCCTGACTCAAGCATACTCCCTAGGAAGAAGAGAGTATGAATCCCTAGGAAGAGGAGAAGCTGAAGTCATCACAACTAGACAGCCCTCCTCTTCCACAAAGAACTGCCCACAGAAAGCACTTTTGTGGTTAGGACAGACTACGGAGGCAAACAAGAAAAGTGGTAGAAAGAACAGTGAATTATTGAGGTCTCCCAGGAGCAGTAAAGCCTGCAGAGAGCCAGGACTTCTGGTGAAATTTGCAAGGTTTGCAAGAGAGTTTTCAGGTTCTGAAAGCTGCACACAACATCCCTGGCTTGTCAGGAGAGACCTCTGGACCTCCCTCCATCCCATCCTTCCTAACCTCTGCTCAGTCTTGCAGGGCTCCAAGGAACATCAGAAAGCACTTCAACATTCAGCTTTAAACTGCCATCTCATGGCAGGAAGAAAGTGAAATATGACTGCTTTCAACAGACTTCACATACATTTGTAGTGGAACTGCTTGCTTTATAAAAATTTGGAATTATTTGTAGTTATTCAGCAAGCAAGGCCAGCCCCAGGTTGAAGCTGGGTTTATAGAGCAAGAAGTGGGCTCCAAGTTGTACATAGTATGAAGAGATACGATACAAAACAACCAAATTCTGCTGTTTGACGTCCTTTCACAGTCTGGGTTATTCTGTCCTCTCCTCTATCCCTGGTAATAAAGGGAGGAACAAAAAAATCTATGAGTTGTGATAAAGGTGAAGAATGAGTAGGACAAGAAGACAGAAGACAAACAAGCAGTTTCAGGAAGAAAACAAACTTGGGCAGAGGAAAAGCCAAAGTTAAAAAGATGTGGAAGTGGTTGACTGAGAATAGGTTGGTCTTCTGCAACCATCAACCTGCTTAAAATGTGTCTTTAAGGAAACTGGCCAATGCATTTCAGATATGGGTAGCCCTGGTCCATCAGGACATCTGGCATGAAGGAAAAGACAAAACATGCATCTTTAACCTTTGGCTCTAGGCTGGGAATTATGTCCTCAAAAGAGACAAAGCAACATGCTGCTTTACTGGGTATAATTTTAAACCAGCAGGAGTTGGAAGAGGTTTTGATAAAGACATTTGGATAAAATTCTATATAACAGAGATATTGTGCAGAACTGCCTACTGGGTTAAATACGAAGCTGAATTTAGATGTAGAAAAGTGTCCCCATACTCACTTCTAAACCCATCTTGGGAGAGGTGTGAATCCCTGGTATTGCACGTGGCTTAATTCAGGGGAATAACAGTGAATGAATTACTGGAAATATTGCCATTCATTATTTTCTAACACCTCCAGTTTAAAGTCTAGCAAACACTTCACAGCTTGACCTTTGGGATGAATGTAAAAGCAGTACTACAGCATGAAAACAAAATATTTTCCTGCTTTTTTTAAAGTCAATAGGACTGTATTATTTGAAAAATGGTAGCCTCAGGGAATCTGTTTCACTGCAAAGCCATTTAGGCAGCTGTCATTAGTTTAAAAGCTCATTTTTGTTTAACGACTGCTGTTTCACCTACTCCCAATGCCATGTATCGTAACTGTCATACCTAAACCTTAGATTTAGGAAAGCATACAGCAGCAGCATTATACTCATGGGTCTGCTGATATTCCCATTATTAAACCACTTCTTACAAGTTTTGACTTGTGTTTAGGCATAACAAATCTTGTGTTCTGCGTGGGTGCTGCCATGCAGGTGGATGCTGCTCAGCTCCCCCAGGATGCCTGGCTGTTCAGGCAGAGACATCACCATCCCCAGCTGGGGCATCTTGCAGAGCTTGGGAGAAGGATGCTTGAGATGCAATGAGAAATAAAATAAAACTTTTACATTTGTTTAGATATTCTTTATCGTCATGGGAAGGATTCAGAAGGGGCAGAAAGCACAATAAGGCCCATTCTCCTACTAAGTCACACTTTATCCAGGGTGCAGAAAAAACGTGGCAGCAGGGGAACACTACCACACAGTTGTTAAACATCTGGAAACAATTGAAGAACCAAACCCTTTTTCCTAGAGTCCCAGGCTATGATCTTTAAAACACACTGATTCAGGAGGACACCCAGAAGTCATTTCCCAGGTACCACACAAAATGCATAATTTAGTACCTGTTTGCTGTGAAATTCCTTTTGCACCTGCTATCTTCTATCAGTCCTCCACTCAGCTGCCACTTTGCAGTAAATTCACCTCCCACTATTTTTATAGTGGAGAACAGGGACCATTTGATCCTCTTACCTCACTCTGTGACTGAAAAGCTGAGTCTATGAACTCTACTTGATCAAACTTAAAACAAATAACCAACCAAAATAAAAGAAAAAAGTTCTTTTCTTCAGATCCAAACAGTTAGAAAACACATGAAAACTCAGGGAAGGTCTTCCTGGCATATTCTGAAACCAGTGAGCACAGATTTTCATTCTCAACTTTATATTTTCAGGCACTTGTATTAACATACGTATCTACTGTGCTCCTTGTTGCAGTGTTAAAATATTTCATTATCATTCAGAGAGAAGGTATTTTTACCTAGAAATAAAAGGATTTAAAAACAAGCTCCCTTAGTGATTCCAACATATTATCAGAACTAGATACTTAACTATTCTGACGAATAAGCGGTAATGGTAAATAACAACTAATGAGACATGATTTTTACCCATAAGGATATGTCTTAATACTGATGTACCACAAAATAATTTCTGAATGGTAAATAACTAAAATGAAATTTCCTCCCCAAATTACAAAAAGTAACATTTTTCCTAAATTATTTTGCCTGTGGCATTTCATTGAATAAAATGACAAATCATATTTCCTTTGAAATTCAGTGAAGGAAAATACAATTTTTTTTGGCGGAATGAAAAATTCTGCAGTTTAATCCACTTCATTTTTACTGTAACAGATGTACTACACTCAATTTACTGATGAATTCAATATTGAGACAATGAATTCTCGGGCCTTAGGGTGTAAGACAGTCAGCCAGCAAGTACCTAGCAAAAAAAAACTCTCCCAGCATTCCTGCATGAAATCAGGAGCACAGCTACAGCTGGGACCTACAGCCCAGTCTTCTTCCAGCTCTCCAATCCTGTCTGCCCTTTAATAGAGCAAAGTAGTTTTCTTGGAAAAAGACCCAGGGTGATCATCCAGTCCAGCTGCAGATCCCAATGCTTCTTTCCAGACAACAACAAAATCTAGACAAGGGACTGATGGCCATGTCTGCTTTTCCTGGAAATTCATGTCAGCTCTCTGGAAAGGAACAACTGGATTTTGCCTGCTAAGAGACCAGATTTTATGGTAGCCCATAAAGGGTGATATTTATAAATACCAAACGCATGGGGAGAAGGAAACAAAACTGCCTGGCTTAGCTGAGACTCTCTCTGTTCACACAAAAAGTTTGCACCCCAGTAACCCCACTGATGCTCTGCTGGAACTTCACCAGAACACCATGCAGGATGAGGGCAATGTCTGGACATGACTGCAGATGTACGTGCAACACTTGGTGGTGTTGGGGGAACTCCCCCCTCCCAAAAAAGTCCCAAACAAAGTCTGCCAAATAAAACCATTAACAAAGAAATCCTCTGTCAAAATTATCCATATATTTTGTAATGGCAAAATTGGCACTTTATGTTGCTCTACCCTAAATGGTGTAACAGAGACCACAGTTCACCAGCTGATTTCCATGCCTGCTGCAACAGCTCGTGGTCAGCAGGGAACAGGACTCTGCAAGAACCTGGCTGGGACCTGCACTGGCAAACCCACAGCATCTTCTGCCCCACTCACTGGACACTGTGCTGCCCACACCAAACTGTGGAGCACCCAACCATTACCATGGGTTTTTTTCCTATTTAAGGTAGTAGTCAAACAGTTATTGAATGTTATTCTGCATTCCTGCTAATTAAAGAGAAGGCTGTAAACCTCCCCATATTAAATGCCTCCTTCATTTCAAATGAAGGCTTGATGGGGACAGAAATGCTCCTTCTGTCTCTCTGCATGCTCATACTCACAAAACTGCAGACCACACTCAGCACAACCATGGCTGCCTCCTGCTGCCTCTGGGTGCCATGAGCCAGCTACAGCAATTAAGCTGCTCCCCAGCCAGGCTGTCCCAGGATACAGAGCCCAGGAGGATGCCCACATTCAGCCTGTCTCTCCATCATCCCTCCTTCCAAATGCTGATGAAGGCCAGAAATGTTCCCAGAAACTCCCCCTCAGGAGACAGTGCTGCATTCCCAGCCCTGGAGCAGCCCCCATTCCAGTGAATTTTGGAGGTGGGAAATCTAGGAGTGGCAATGTCCATTCTACTGAGTTCCCCAGAAAGGGAGCTGCATCCAAGCAGCTTTTGGGAAATATTTCTTGGGCTACTGTAACTCTGCTATGCAATTCCTGGATCACCAAAGCAATGTAGTGAAGCAGTTTTTGCACCCACCATCTTTGCAAACCATGCTGACTTTTAGTGGTAACGCCACTCAGACCCACTGCAAAGGAACTTATTTTGATCACCTTCATTTGTCCCAGCTGAGGAAAATCATGCCTCATCTCATTGCATTCCCTTTTCAAGGAAGGCCATGATTTTTTTCCTTCCCCTCTGGAAACACAGTGGTTGGCAGTCTATCCAACCTACAGGCATGCAGCTGGACAGACAAGCTGCCTGTAGATAGAAATTCTGACTGCATCCCTTAGCTAACCTCAACCCCAGGATGCATGTTTATCTTTGCATTACCAGGGTACCAAGCTGCTGCAGGGTAACGAGAAGGAGCTGAGCAAGGTAAGGATCCACTCTAAATTGCCATTTTTTAAAATTAAGACTGGTGGGGCCTCATATAAAAGCCAGCAAGGTGGATGGACAGAAGTGCTGGTCATGGCAGGTCTCATTTGCTTGAATTAGAAGAGTCCTTAAGGCTTCAGGTGGGTGAAAATCACTGCAGTCCCTCGGTGACTGCCCAGGTGACTCCACTGAGCATTCCCAAAACTTGCTCCTCTTACAACAAAGGCCCCCCACTTACACCAAAGCTTCTCCCAGCCAGTACCAAGTCCCTGACTCCATAAGCCAAGGCACCACCTTATTTTATTCCAAGCCTGGCTAACATGATAGAGATCACAGGAATACTAAAAATGTAATAACTCAATGTAGAGGAGAGGGGGGGAAAAAAAGTGTTGAGTTCATGACTAATCTTTGCAGCTCTTGCCATAGACAGGATTTGTACAGACATGTTGATTTTTTATAAAAATAGTAAATCGTATTACACCCATGCTGCAAGACCAAAGATTCACAACGATACCTTAATGCAGCTTAAATAAAAATAGTACTACCTGAGTCAATCTGAGCATGATAATGCTTTGTAATCCCACACTCTTAGGGGATGAACAGTTGTATAGCAGTGAATCAACACGAGATACTTGCATTAGGAGCCACTCCTTTTTCATGCTATACAGCAACATCTCTACAAAATGGAGAAGGCAGGTGGGGTTTGGGGAAGCACAGGGCACGGTGGGGAAAACAGGGCAATTACAGAGCCCTGCTGTCTTCCAGCTTGGAAATCTTGGCTAAGAGTTTACTTTTTAAACAGAAAGCCTGCTCTAATTTTTCCCCAGCACAGTAAAGAATTAAGGAAAAAGTTTGAATTTTAAAAGTTTTTGAAAAGTGAGAAATCCCAAAGCCTGTGAGCACTCACACAGGAGATTCATTCATAAAAACAAACACAGCTGAACAGCAGTGTTGCACAGTCATTCTGGGTTTTTTTCTTGACATCCTTGAATGAGTAAACAGTGAATATGGAAAGTAAATGCGCAGTACAACACAGAAAGGTCTAAACAGAGGAGACATCAGTAAAACCTATTTATAATAAGAATGTAAAAGCTGAAGACTCAAATACCAATTTTTAAAGGTGGCTAAGGAAAAAATTGGCAGCTTTGATTGAAGACATGTTAAACCATAATGAATTATTTTCAATTACTTTGTTACATAAGCTACTCACAAAAGGTACTTCATTTGCTACTGTGCTCCCATTTGTTCTTTTTTAAGACACATTTTCCAGTTAATTGCACTTCCATCTCCCCTCCCCGTACCCACAGTATAGATTTATGTATGGCAGACATGTGGCCCTCACAGCTCCCTCCAGACAGCAGGGAAAGGTAACAGGAAAAGTTAACAGAACTGAAAGGTCTTCCTTTACCCAGGAGAACTTGAGTTTGAGTTATGAAACAAGGCAGATTTTCAAGGCTGTAGTGCAGATGATGCCCAGGGGAAGGAGAACACAGCCTCAAATTCCCACTTATCTTGCCTGCTCCCTTCTTCTCTGCCCTGGTGCTCAGCCTGGCACTGCTGCTGGGATTTTTTCTTCCTGCAGAGCCTGAATGTTCACAGGAGGGGTAATCCCATGGGACCCTGGATATGGGGATGAAGGTAGGCTATAGAGAAGGCAGAGAAATGCTGACAAGGACAGTAGAGGCAGAGCCAAGCTGAAAGGCACCAGGACTCAAGGAAGAGGAGATCCTGGTGATGACCAGAGCCAGGTCATGGGGACATGCCCATGGCCTTGCTCTGTGTACAGAACATACAGCATATTTCCAACAAACTTCCCAACACCAATGGCAAGAACATTCCCTGACTTCCATGTCTCGCCACAGGTGATCCTGAGAAGCTCAGCCCTCCAGTACTTCTTGCAACCTCCCATTCAGGGGGACCCCCATTCCCACAAACACAAAGGCTGCAGCGGTCTTAACTCAGCTTTCAGTTTAAAAATAGAACGTTTCTCAAAGCCAGTTTGGTAGGACAGAACTGTCAGTCCGGCTGCAAAAAGTTTCACCTTCATGAATCAAACACACCAGCTTTGGACCAGAGAAGCAGGGAGCCCTGTTCCAGACTCAGAGCCCCACATCCATGCTAGCAGCAGGCAGTTTCTGAAATGATGTTCACACCACCTCATGTCCCATCCTCTGCCTTCCCTGGCCATGGGCCACAGCCACTTATGTGCTCCTCCAGAACAGCACAGAGGTTACAGCAATGCCACCACCATGGCCCCCTGCCGTGCCCCTGGGACAGAGACAGTCCCCACAACCACATCCCAGCTCCAAACTCCTCCACAGTCACCCCAGCAGCACCCTGAAACATGCCAAGGCACGGGGCCCCTGAC
The DNA here is from genome assembly GCF_017590055.1 of Onychostruthus taczanowskii. NCBI lineage: Eukaryota > Metazoa > Chordata > Aves > Passeriformes > Passeridae > Onychostruthus > Onychostruthus taczanowskii. The sequence goes on from NW_024497629.1 coordinate 8,735,086, forward strand.
CCAGCTGTCCATTCAGGTGTCCTGTGCAGGGTGGCCTTGATGGGTGCATGTCCCATAATGTGTCTGCCTCCCTGGTCTTCCCTGCCAGAGCTGCTTATGTGCTTACAGGAGGAAACACAGGTAAGCAGCTTGCTGCATCAGGCCCTGTGGCATCCCAGCAGGAGAGCATCCAAATGTCAATTCCCCCTTCCATGGCCAGCACCCTCACTTCCAGATGTGTGTAGCTGGGGTAAAATTCAAGCTACCTTTAGGCAGGTTCATACACATTTTAGTTTCACACTTTACTCTGAAGGCATCCATGTGCCACTGGCCATACATTACATTTGGGAAAATGCCCATCAAGCTCAGCGCTGGTCTGCCTTCAAGTCTGTCTTTTGCTCCATGTTGAACATGAACTGATGCAGCTGACCTCTGTAAGGCTCTATACAGGAGCTGTTACGCTCTGGAGATGTACCTTCTTCTGGTATGGATCATATGAATTCCCAAAATGAAACCACGGACACACCTGAACTTGAAAATGTGAGGAATATAGACCATTGAAGCATCAAAAAATGTCATGTACAGCACCCAACAACTCTAAATCTCTGTTAGCAAAAGTGCATCAGGAGCCCAAGCTCCAAGTAAAGACCACAAGAGCTTTTCAAAGCACTACACAAAGAGACTACACAGGAGAAAGACATATTAAACAAACAGTCTGGAGTATCAACAAGCGGTTTTTTTACTCATACCCTGTTCAGGTGTTACCTGAAACAAGAAAACAATAAAATCCAATTTAAAGAGACAGTTTAAAATTACCTGGATTTTGCACCCATGGTATTACTGTCATCCATGTCATACTCCTCTCTCTGCTCAGAAGAAGAGTTTTGTTTCATTTTCCAACCTCTCAAAAAAGATCCACTGAATGTTCGGTCCCCATACAGAAATTAGCAATACAAACCGTGCAGGTTTACAATCCAGATCCCATCCTAGCTGCAGGGCTGGGGAAGAGGAGGCGTTCATAAGCTACTGCTCACAAGAGCATTCTGGTGAAAGGCACATGGGATTGGTGATTTATGCTTGTAAAACTCAAGTCTTAGAACATAAGCCTCAATAAGAATATAGGAATAGAATATATATATAGAATAAGAAAATAAGGATAAAACAGCTTACTAAGTAAGGGATGTTTTCATTGCTGAAAGAGGGAGTTGATAAGATATACATTTAAGGGGTGTTAAGTAAGCCCCTTACAAATACACAGTAACCATTTTCTAGCACAATGAAGACATATTTAAGTTGACAGACACACCAAACTCCATCATCCTTCCCATATTTAGGTTGACAGACACACCAAACTCCATCATCCTCCCCTGCCCTGAGAAATTACCAGTCCAGATGGCTACATTTCACCTGTATGGACACTTCAAATCAACCTGGGACCATGTGTATCAAAAGGCACCTGATCTGTGGGAAGTACACAGACTTGGAAGACAGAGAAGGCCATTAGAGGTTTGGGGCATTCCGCCACGGTTCATTACTCAGTCTGCACACACAAAAGCTCTAATGGCTTGTATCCTGTGCATAGGGAAATGCAACGAAAGAATGAGCTTCCTGAGGAATTAATGGGTAATTATATAATTTGGTTAATCTCATGGGAAAGAAATCTAGAATTGAAAAAGGAAATAGAGTAGGTATTTCTCTAGAAACAATGAAAACAAACAGCAAAGGGTGTTACAGAGCAGAGTCTCAGCTGGCACCATTGCAGAGAGCAGCTCCAGCAGGGGAAAAGAAATTGCACTGATTGACATCAGCATTTTGCACCTGCAATGACACCAATTGGCAGTTCTTAGCGATCTCATCCTCCTGCAGCTCTTGACTGATTTAATGTTTCACTTACTCACAAATGAGAACCTAATGAAGTGCATAAAAATGAAATACATGGAAGCCTTGGGTGCAGGCAGAACAAAATCAGTCGCATGTGGCAGAGATTAGCATGGGTTATGCAGCTCATATAACTCTCTGGAAGTTGCATTCCTTTAGATTAACACCTTGGACAGAACAGAAGGGAAAAAAAATCCTAAGGTTTCTTTCTGACACCGAAAACACTGCCCCAGTGGGATGTGTAGGCTTTTAGTAAAAAATGCAAAGTAATTTTTACAGATTATCCCTAAAGTCAAGTACTTTTTAAAAATGTAACAGTTCACTTATCCAATCTCAGGAAATTATTTTTAGTGCAAAGGTTATTATTAAGTGCAAATCTTAACATTTTGACAACAAACTCCTGCTTAAAGATTAGCCCTGCCAGCTTTAAAATTAAAGCACACCATTAACTCAGCCAATGCAAACTTCTGCACTCAATGCAGAACAAAAAACAAAGCCTGCATTTTTTACTTCTCATTTAGTTTTACTATTACTAAATTAAAGAGTGCCTTGAAAGGAGCAGGCTCTGCAAAGTACTCACCACCTATTTTGGAATCTCTTCAGAGAAAGTCCACGGGGCTCGATTACCTGGAAGAGAAGACACAAACCAAACATGCTTTACATTACAGTTCTTCTCTAAGTGACAATCTTCACACTCTTGGCCTCTCCTGCAAAAGCTACTACTCCCAGTGAAAAAAAAAAAAAAAAAAAAAAAAAAAAGTCTAAATATGCAAAAACCCTGCTCCAGTTTTTACCCTACAATGGGAAACAGCTTTGTTGTGTATTTGCATTTTATTATTTGTCCTGAAATAAGAAATATTTCCATGTTGAAAAATGCACAGATTTGTCTTGAATTCAGACAGCAAATTCTTCTGATGTTCAATAATCTGTTGAAATCACCCTTCTTATTTTAAAAAGTTTTTTGTAAAAAGTCATCTTTCAAAATAAGTAAGTATCGAGTTCAGATTCAGAAGATTTGCTTGGCTCATACCACAGAATATTACTAAACCAAGATGTAAAATCTGGAACAAAATAAAGCAAAAATATGAGAGAGCCAGTTCCAAGTTTACTGCCGCCACTAAACATTGCTCTGAAAGGTTAGAAATCACTTTTCTTTCACTGAACATGTGTCTCAAGGAAAAAAAATAAAGTAATTTGCATCCCATCAGCATCTGTCAGCTCTGAATGCTGAGGGTTCACAGCCTTCAAGGAGCCACAGATAAGAGCACCAGGAGCAAGGTTCACCTTCTCCCGTGATTCCTAATCTCTCAAAATCTGTGGATTAGAAAGTCGAAAGCAAGTGACTTGCTCTGAGTCCCTCTCTCACAGAGCTGACCATGATTTTCCTCTACCACCAAGGCCAAGCTCAGCTGGGAAGAATTCATCTTCTCCAACCCAATACACCACCAACTTCTTTCCTGCCAGATTCCAGTCTGACCCAGTAACCCTGTAACTTCTGCAAACAAAATCCCACTGTGTTCAGCTCCCAGGTGCCTCCAGCCCACACCTAGCACACACAACTGGTCTGCCCAATGCCAAACCCCAGACATCCCAGACAAAGCCTCCCAAGAATCTCCTCTGACACCTCACCATCCCTACAAGCAGGAGTTCCTGCTTTTCATTATACCACTCACATTCATTTCCACCGGCCCTAACCCCTACAGACACAGGGTTTCATATCTCTCCCCTTACAGCAAGCTGCTCTTTGTTGACACTGTAAACTCCTTGTGCCAATCCTACACCTTCTCTCCAGACCAAACACCCTTATTGCTTCCCATCATTCCTCTTGAGCCCTGTTATTCAGATCCTTGCTGGCCTTTTCCATTTTTTCACATCTTCCCTCAGGTGCAGTGCCCCAAGCAGGCTCTGGTACTCCAGCAATGCCAAATCACCAGGAGATCCCAACACTGGACACAAAGTCCATCCCCTATTTACGGAAGCACGTGTGTGCTGCTGTTGGGGCAGGATGAGGCTGGAAAAGCAATGTATGACCCACCATGACCCCACAACACTTTTCAGCAGAGGCCCTCCAACCACCCCTGAGTATTCTGTACAGCCAACCCATTCACCAGAGATAAATGCAAGCCCATACTAAAAGCCCATTTTGGTGGGAATGAGGGACCCTCCAAGGTCATCTTCTGGTTCTGTCCAAAGCTACTTGAAAAACAAGTAACTTTCTCCCCCCAAATATTTGTAATATCCCCTAGTTTGGTGCTACTTATTGAGCCTGAACCAGCATTTTATCAAATGCATCAGTAACAATGACCCATGCCCTGGGGTCCACTTTTGGAAATTCTCACCCAACACTAATTCTGAGCTTGATCACACACACAGTTAAGTCTGGATCATGGTCAGCACACTTACTTTGCACTATCCATAAGTTTCAACCAAATTTCTTTTCCCTAGTTTTTTTTTTTTTTCCTATGAATATAAAATCACCAAAAACTTAATTAGGTTTGGAGTAAATAATATCATCTGCTCTTTTTCTATCTACAGGACCTGTTAGCCTGCTCCAGAGAGTAATTAGGATGTCTGACATTATTTGTTCCAAACTAACCCATGCTGACTGTTACTCATAAGCACCCAGAAGATGACTAGGTGGCAAATAATTTATTAACTTCCAGAAAAACACTGTAATAAAAGTCGGAGTGACTGCACTGCAATTTCGTCTCCTCCTTTTAAAAAAAAAATAGCACTATATATTTTGGTTTTTGATTGTTATGGTAACCTCACAAATTCTTCACAGGTTTTAAGAAGTAAACACCAAGAAGAAATTGAAAAGAAATCAAGCAGCCAGCTGAAATACAGCTCCTTCTACAAATCACAAGAACAAGACAAGTGTCACAGAGGTGAGGTCAGGGTCACCACGTCAGCCATCCCCTGAAGGTGCCCTCTCCCCTGATGCCTGGTGAGTGATGCTGATGAATGGCTTGTACTGAAGACCAACCTTCCCACATGCATCCTCCCATCATCTGGGGAGCAGTTTCAAACAAACTCCCCTAAGGCCCAAAGAGCCTAGAAGGAAAAATAAAGGCAAAGAGAAAACCCCTTAAGTGTGTGCCCCCTAAATGACTGTGCTCCTACTTTATCCTCGTAGCTTCCCTCATCACGGCAGGTTTTAATTACACCAGTCTTCTGCTCCCAGGAAGCAAATTCCAATATATTTTCTGTTACCATGAAATTTTCTGTTACTCCTGAGATCCCTGGGCAGGCACTCATAAATGTTGCAACCTGGCAGCAACAAAAACATTTAAGCAAATAATTTTAGATTCAACATCTTTTTATGATAAAAACTTAGTATCCTTATCTTACAGAGTGATGGATGTTATTTCTCCAAGCTGCAAAACAAACGAGCCCCAGTGGAAAAACAACATAGGGACTGAACTTGGTCAATGGCAAAATAGGAAACACAACCCACAAACTTTTAATTTCTCTTCTGTGTTGCTGCAACAAAATTGTTTTACTTTCCCCATCCAACAGGCCAAAAAGTGCAATATTATTTGGCCATATTTATATGCTCAAAGTAAATGGAATTTCACAGTCCAGATGCTGGATTTTACCATCCCAAAAGACTTTCAGGGATGTCTGAAATCATATAAAACCTTTGTTCCGACCTGCAGGAGTAGAGGGTAACTGGATAGCACACATTAATTTCTATGTTTACAGTCCATGCAGTATTCAAATTCACTGACAATTAAAAGTATGCAATAAATGAATTAGCAGAAGAAACTCATGGCAGAAATTCAATTACAAAGCAGAATTAAAGGAAGAGATGTCAGAAACTTTTGGAGGCTGGGCAGGAAGAGGTGAGTGCACCAGTCTACTATTTTCAGAGTTGCTAGCAAAAAGCTTAAGAAGACTGCTCCAAAAAATCGTGTGTAAAGATCCTCCTAACAAAGAGAGCTTAATTGAGAGACCTGAGAAACCAAGGTGACAAATTATTTTTTCAGAACACATTTTGATCTGACAGGGGTAAAACTCCCTCTGAGGTGTCAGATATCACCCACCCCTGCCTGCCCTACAGGCATGCAGCTCTGCCATGTCCTACAAAATCCTTGGACAGGCCTTGGCTTGTACCAAAGGCACTGCAGACACCTTTACTTTTCTTTTGTCTTCTTTTTCAAAGTGATTTTAACCCCATTCCTTTTCTTTGAGTCATAGGCATTACATTTTAAGCAGATTTCCTTCTACTCAGTGGAGAAGCCTCAAGTGCTGTGGCCACTTTTCTTCCTGTATTGGTCACTATTTCACCCTGCCCTGTTCTAGCCTCCATTTGCACCCCTTTGGTTGGTACTATCCTTCATCAATCTTGATGCCAATTACCAATAAAACCCTCCCACACCTCTGAGGTTCAGCTTTCATAACTGCATTAAGACAAATCAATACTGTTATTAACATTGCCACGTTTGTGGATGGCGTGACCTGCCTGCAAACGCCGCACGCAGCAGCACAGATACTCCCAGAACTACATCAAGACTCTGCACTCCCTTATTTGCAATTTCTTTTTCAAATAGACTCTGCTATTTTATAAATAGGGGGTGGGTTTTTAAAAATCTTTTTCTTGCAAATACAAACCAATGAGGGCTTGTAGGACACACAGTTTTGCCATTCCCTTCACATGTGGGTAGCAATACTCCATGGACAGTCAAGAACTAATTGTCCTGTCGCTTTGCAATTGGGCTCAGTGATCACTGTAGGATCTTCACAACTGAGCTGCTCTATTCTACTCCAACTTTCCTCCAGTCCCCCCCAGCCAGCTCACCCATCACCCAGCACTGCGCCTCAGCCTTGGGTGTTCACTGCTGCACATGCTTGTGGATGCATCCAGACAGCACATGCAGCCATGCCAGCACGTGTGCTGGCTGACCAACTGCTCTGGAGGGTGTCACTGACCTCCTCCTCTAATGCACAGACTCTTCCCACTCACATCTCACCCCCTTCTGCTCCCCATCTTTCACACCAGGCCCCTAAGCCACCATGCCTGGAACCCACCTCAACATATGATTCAACCCAAAATGCCAGGAAAAACCCCACTTCTTCCCATCAGAAACAGAGGCCCCAAGGCCCCTACATTCCAGCAGAGCTGTTGGTCAGTTCATTCTGGCCACCAAAGGACAGTCACTGCCCAAGAGCACTGCCAACCTGACTCAAGAGAGCCCAGACACCATGGCAGCCCAGCACAGGCTCCTGGGCAGGTTTTCCAGCCCTTCCTGACCTCCAGGGTGCTACACTTAGGGAACTGGACACTGACTAATGTAAAAGCTTATTCAAGTGTTCTTCTCAATACCCTGCTGTGGCTGCAGTGCAGAAACACCTCGGACTGTGCATCACCTGAGAGGCTGGTACTGCTGAGAGAGATTGATGCTGTGTCCATAGCTGCCCTCCTTTTTCTGTCTCAGATTCCTCTAGCGGCACCTCTCCCGTTACCATTTCACCTGAGCAATGTGCTTGCAACACCCTCAGTAACTACAATAATAGTAAGAATGCCAGAGCATGGAGGAAACACCAGACACTGACAGTATCAGGAAATAGCAACAGGGAAGTGTTCAAAACATACTTCAGAGGCCATGTATTGCTTATTTGGAACACCTTCTACACCTATTGACTGAACAGCTTCAACAGGCTCCCAGGCTGCTTTGATTTCACATGCTGTAAAGCAGCCTGCATTTTTAGCAGGTGTCCAATTCCTGCCAGCTCTCTGCCTCCAGGGTTTCCCCTTCTGCATTTTACTTAGACACCCTTCTAACACAAATTTTTGCAACCTGAAGCCTGTTGCTGTATCACTGGTACTTACATCTGTTCACAAAGCCACCCTGACACTGCTTGGTGAATTTAACCTGCAACAGTGAAGTGAAATGCAAAGCCAGGTCCACCCCTCAGCAGGGAAAAAAGAACAAAGAATTGTAGAAGTAGAATCATAGAATAGTTTGGCTTGGAATGCACCTCTAAAGGTGATACAAAGCCCAACACCCCTGCAACAAGCAGGGACATCGTCAAGTAGATCAGGTTGCTAGAACAGCTTCCAATGTCACCTTGAAAGTTCCCAGGGATGGGGCATCAATCACTTCTCTGAGCAACCTGTGTCCATGATTCACCACTCCCATAGTAAAACACTTGTTCCTTACATCTAGGCTAAAGCAACCTTCCTTCCCTTTAAAACCATTACCCCCATATTGTACCATTAAAAAATCAAACAAAAACCAAAACAATTTAATCCCACAAAGAAAAAAAAAAAAAAAACGAAACAAAAAACCAAACAAAACCAAACCAAACAAAAACCCAAGACAAACAAACAAAAAACACAGCTTAAAACAAAGGAGAGTGGGTCTGCTGGGTGTTGCAGGGATGGTGGTATAATCTCTGCCCTGTTTTCTTTCAGTTTCCCTTGGCAATCAGTCTATCAGGTAAGTCAACAAGTCCTTGAGAGCACAAGATATTCACCTGGGAGCTTAAATTAAACTCTCCAAGTGAGTAAGACCAACATCTTTCTCTGGAAAGCTGACTTACTTACACTCCTGCCCAAGCAGGAACATCATGCCTTAGCTGTGAGACATCAGAGTTGGGCTCACAGAAGTCACAGAAATCCTACCAAATGAACACATCTATTGCCTTAGATTTTTCCTGTGGGATTTTAGAAAATGCTCCATACTGCCCTATGTATATTCACTGCATATCTGCTCTGCTGGAGCTCTCCTTGTAGCACAGAAACACTTGGAGCAGACTCCAAAATGGTAGGATCTACATTAGCAGTGACTAACTGTTGTTCCACACCTCCAAACCCCCATTCTGAGAATTCCAAAAGGTTTATTTATTGAACACAGTTGCAACGTGGTAGTTGAACCATTGACAGCCTGAAGCCTTCTGTATAAGAATTTTATCTCTGACTGACGTTATCATAACAGGCAGTGATCCCTGCCAGGTTCAGGGAAACAGCAGGGAAATCAACAGAAGCCAGAAGAAGCTTGTGCAAAGGAGAAAACTGCATGCCAGCCAGGCCTTTCATGAAACACATCATGGGCTACTCACCACAGATTCATCTTGGTGGAGGCAGAAAAAATTCCCCCAACCCAAATTTCCAGATTGCATTTCTGCATTATGTGTCAGTTTTGGCTACCGTCCCTCCTGGCTTCCCTTATTGAATCACAGAGTTCTTAGATGTTGGGGTTTTTTTCCCCAAGAAGACTATTGACAAATGCCACATACTGCCTGGTCTGACTTGCACACTAGCAATCAGCCTTCAGCTAAACACAGTACAGGCAGCTGGGGACAGAACAGTGCCAGTTATTTATCCTATTTCCTCTTAAACTTTTTTTCCAATACAATTAACTAAATTGTGCAATTACACATTCATTGGCCAGGAAGTTTCTCTCTTCCCCTTTTTAGCCCCCTTTTAGTTGCATTTCCCTGCTTCACAGGATGCTCTAAACTAAACATTACGTTCAAGTTACACAATAAAGATTTGGGAGTGATAGAATGAATGAGGAAGGTCACGGGAAGGGAGGTATCTGCTAAAACAAGATTTGCTGAACAGCTACACAGGACCTAGTGTCAACTGCCTTTTATTACAGCAGACTGTAATTTATATTAGCTAAGATACCAGATGGAGGGATATAAGAGATCAACAGTTGAAATAGTTCAAAAATTTTCCAAGGACTGAATGAAACCTGAATTAATTCAAAACCCAAATTATAGTGATATAAGCTGTTATGCCAGAGCCAAGGTGCCTCATATAACCTTAATCCTCTCTGCATATTGAGGCTCTTTTATGCTACATAAAACCACACTCCAGCTACAGAATATGCAGCTGCATTTAAATTAAGTTTATCACAAACCAGTGCTCCTGGGCAGATCATTTATTAATTTTAAAAAATCTACACACTCTCATCTTTATAAGGGGAAAACCATCTTGGAAGCAAAGCAAAAACCAGATGCACCAGTGTCTTGTTAATCTCCAGAGAGCTGGAAAAGCAACGTTAAGTGCAAAACTTCCAGCACACATCAATCTCGGTTTCAGAGGCTGTAAAATATCAACCTCAGGTGATAAAGATTTTTCTAAGCTGAGGGGTTTTCCCTGCTCTGCCAGGACAGGCTGCCCCTTCCTCACAGGCAGCCCTCCTGCAGCCCACAATTTACCTTGGCACAGTCTGTCCCAGCACAGCCAGGGCACGTGCAGATGGGATCAGCCAGCAGCAGAGCTGTCTGGAACACATCTGGGTAAACTCCTCCTCAGGAGCCACAGGGACACCAGGGTCACAATGCTGGGGAGTCCCCTTGTCTTTTCACTCGGTGGGAGCCATGACCTGCTTGAGAAGCCAGGCTCCTGGAGAAGTCTGACAGGGACCACCTTGACATCTTTGAGACCTGTCACCCCTCTCCTTTCACCCACTTCTGACTACCAATTAAGAAATGGCTTTAAATGGAGGCTGATACCATGAGCAGGAGCCTGGCATCTCCGTGGCTTGATGTGGGCAGCGGGGTGACATGGGGGAGGAGAGGAGACAAGCAGTGACAAACTGCACCCTGCAAGCCCCGCAGCTCACCAGCCACAGGCTGTGGCCGGAGACACGGAACCTGGCACGGGGATGTCACTGTCACAGAGGGAGGTGGCAGTGGTGGCTGGCCTTGAGTAGCTCAGCCTGTGGCACTGCTCTGCCTCAGCACCTGCACGTCTTGCTCAGGCCCCACTGCATCTGAACAGCGGGCACGACACAGGGAGTGTGCTGGCACGGAGAGCCGCAGGCACAGCATTAAACCCCTCGTGCTACTCACACACCACAGTCCTTCTTTCCAGTCTAAGGCTACTCCACCTCAAGGCACACTTCTCACAAGCCCCTGAGGAGCCATTAATATTCAATAGTTGCCTGGACTTTTGCATGTATACGCCTTAAGGATACCAAAACTTCCACCAAAATGTTTTTGCAATGCTTTCCTGGAACTGAGCAAGCAGTGCAGAATGTTTTTGTTAGAAACATGTCTCCCCACCTGGTGTAAAAAAGACATCAAACCCATTAGTGATACATAGAACATCCCAGCACCACCAGTGGGCATCAAACCTCTGATAGCTCAGCACAGGTAATTCAAAATGTCCCAACACAAATGGGACTAACCAACACCTGGATGTGAAGCCACTGGTGCTCAGGAGGTGATGGCTCAGCCAAATCTGAAGAAGATCATCCTTGAATGTGTCCTGCAACAAATCAGAGCTCTGAAAAGGGCCAGCAAATGCACCTTCATTTCCAAACTGTGCCTTCTGAATTACACCCATAAAAGCAAGCACTCAGTAAATTCAGCTGTTTCTGGTGCTATCAGTTCAGAACAGCATGCCTTACTTAAGGGACAGGACTGCTGGGAAGCTACAGCACACACCACGTGAACAGTCTGCCAAAAGCCCCCAGCAGGGGCCACGAAAGACACATTCATACACCAGGAAACCTGAGAGAAGAGAAATCACTGGTGTGACTGAACAGACCAGATCTGGCACACCTCGTGTATACCATGACATTTTGTCAGAAGAGAGACAGGGAGATTCCCCCTGTGAGAGGCTCAGCAGTTGTGTCCATCCTCCACTCCGGACAGCGCAGTGGTACCTCGGCAGCTGTCAGCAACGGAATTTTCCCCCACAAAGATTCCTCTCTTAGTGGCTGGTAAAGAAGCATTGCTGGAGTCACAGATTATTCAGCCTGAGACTGCAAGCTGCTTTGGGGGGCTGTTCCATCTGAACAGGACAAGACGGATTCTTTGCTCCCTTGCAAATCCCACCAGGTCAGGAGGCTTCCCATGGGAACAAACCTGGCTGGGAAATTCAGCCTGCAGGTTCAGGGAATCCTTGAGGAGATGGGAGACAAGGGCTGGAGAATGAATTAAAGCATGATCTTTTCCTGTCTCCTGAGACAAACACAGCTCATTTTAACAGAGCTTTAGGGCCAGATTTAGGAATGAATGCCATTTTAAGAAGCGTGACACCAGCAGAACAGAAAGTTGTGGCTGCAGTCTACAGAGCTGAATCTCATTTACTTTCAGACCATTACCACTGCTTCAATTACCCTCAGCTGGAAGGAAATCTAATTTCCATTTTAAAAAATTGTCTTTTGATGCATCTTCTGATAACCCTAGAAGAAACCCTGACTGGTCCTGGCAGAGCTGCTGTTCCTGGGATGAACCTGGCATGGAAGATCAGGCTCACACTGTGCTCCTTGCAGGGACAGGCACGTGCAGTGACCAAACTCTTGACATCCAGAGAAGGGGCTTCAGCCATCACTGAGGGTGCAGCACCCAGTGAACCATCCCCAGCCGATGAGCAGGGGAACCACCTGAAATTAAAAGGTCTCCCACAACTGATTTCAGACAGTTTGCTTCATGTCAAGCCTAAGCCAAGGGAAATCATTCGCCACGGGATTTGGGAAATCAGGCTTGTTACATCAGGGGTGCCATCTTGGTCTGCCATCCTCCAGCTGGATGCAACCATCCAGGGTTCACTGCACAAAGTCACTGGAGAGGCTGGACACAAGCACGTGCTCATTCCCATTGGAAACGTTCTGACTTTCAGAAACACATGTGATTCCACAACTGTCAAACATCTGTGTTTTCAGCCCACGTTTATTTGACATAAGTACCTCCTTTAAGAAACTCTTACACACAGGAGCACCCATTTTCTGGAAAGCCTCCCAGAACCCCTCTGAAGCAAAGCTGACATACATGAGCTCAAGAGCAATAAAACTCAGCCCAGCAAAACCTGTGGTGACTAACCACAGTTGGTGGGGAGGGCTTTATGCTGATGACACTTTCTTCCCCCCAGCCCTTGTACCGTGACTCCAGCTCCCTCAGTACAAGAGCTTTAGGAAGGTGAACACCATGGAGAGGAGATCAGAGAGATGACACACTTTCTGTTGAAAAAGAACCTCGAATTGGATGGAAACTAGAAGCTTGTTCCACGACAGTGCTTTGATCACTCTGCAGATGATGAAAGGCAGCTGCCTGTGACACCCACTGGCAGCTCCTGCCAGGCCCCTGCTCCCCAGCCCAGGCTTCAAGCTGCTGCCTTCCCTTCAGCTCTGGCCAGGGAGATGCAGGGTTTTCAAGTGTCTTCTAACATACTGAACAGGTGTTGCTCCTAGGCCTTTCCTAAGCACTGCAAAGTTTGGTTGCTTTTCTTTTTTGAGCACACATTTTATAAGCAAAGTTGGGGCTAATGGTTATGCATCCACAACATCCTCCCATGGAACTCCCACTCTCCTCTCACACACTAGCAGCTTTCAGCCAGCAACCCCCAGCTGCCCTACAAAGAAATTCTCCCCAGATAAGTTTTAAGAAAGAGAAAGTGATTGTGTTTGGAGAAACAAAATTTGCCTGCCAAATTAAAAAAAAAAAAAAAAAGAAGTTTTATTTACGAGAAAAAGGAAAGGATGCCCTGCATACGCTAACTGGCTTTGACAGTGGCTATCTGCATTGTGACCAAACCAGTGAGCTTTCTCCCCTCACACAGTGGGCGAGCTGCCAAGAACAGAGCATCCTGCACATAATGCCCTTTTGAAAGAAGAAAAGAAACCTGAAAAAAATTCCTGCTACCTCCGAGCAAGGAAAAGCTCCTTTCTGCAGCGCCAGGCCAGGCCGTGCGGAGCAGAGGTGAATGAGAAGCGCAAGGCTGGCGAGCCCGGCTTGCAGCCGCCCACACGCTGGCTCCCAGCCCCCTGAAGGCATTTATTTTCCTCCCTCCTCCCACCGCCGCCCCCGACTATTCTAAAATGATTTTGCATGAGCCACACGCCAACATCTAAGCACAAGGCACCATGTATTTCCTTATTCCATGCCCAAGCTGTACCATCCATCACGTTTTTATTTGCAAGAGATTACACGAATCTGGAGTTTACACACAAGGGACACACACAAGTGTACATGCTCCCACTCCCAGACAATTGGTGTGAAATGCTTCTTGCACTTCCATTGCTGGGAAGTACGTGCCCAAAGCAGGTATGCTGCATGGTTGGTGAATCAAAAACAAACCCCTTTGCCACTCTGACTAGTCCACCGGCTAATTCAATACGATAAACCCATTGTCCAAAACAAAAACATTATTTAATTGCTAAACCAGCTGCCCAAGTTTAGCTGTTGCTCTTGGCAAACATATCAGGATCTCAGTACGCCTGTTTTTCAGCAAGTATCTCTGTAGGTGCAAGCCATGCCTTCCACCCTTGAAGTCTCTGTCACCAATCCAGTGCTTTCCAGCCCAAGTGGATATTTAAAGGGATACCATCAACTTAAACACCTCTCTGAATGCATTAAGATTACAGCAACTGAAATACTAGCAAGCATCCTTTTTTCCCCACCAGCTGTTAAACATGCAATTATGCAGCTGCACTCTTCCCCATCAGACAGCCTGATTTCCTTTAAAAACAGAGGGCAGAAAAAGAAAAAAACGGTTAGAACATATTTGAAGGAGTCACCAAAAAAACTAGCAGAAGCTCTCAAAGGCTGATGCCTAAGTTTTCTTGCTGCTTTTTCAAGTAGATTGTGTCCCTTCAGACAGGCAGCTCAATCACTGGGAAATACGTGGCATGCAAGGGAAGGAAAAGGCTGGCCAGGTTGTAGCTGGTATCTTTTGAACGGAATGCTGCTTGGCATGGGTTTGCAAGTGTCTCAATTAACACTGACCACCAGGGAGAATTCCTTAAATTACTTGCTACTCTTTTTGAATTTTAAAAGATATACACCTACAGGATAAGAAACACTGAAACGACCCAAGAACCATTGCCATTTCTTTCACCCTGGTTACTCACAGGTATCTACAAACCTACTGCGCAAATGATAAGCAGCATTTCTTAATAATAATAATAAAGGCATCTTTCATGCAGTGCAATCCAGAAGAACTGCAATATTTCTTAGATTACAAGACTGATCTGCCCTCCCCCCCTCAGCTCCTGCCTTCTAATTCCAGCACAATCAGAGCAGGAGAATGCATAATTCATCCTGCGGTCGACCCTGTGGGTCTCTCAGTCATTAAGCAACACCAGATTTCCAGAAAGGTCACATTTCCAGGAGAGTCAGATGAAAATTCTCTCCTATCGACTGAAAAGAGTCTGAGAGGTAAAGTAAGGAACTCCTCATAGAGTATTTGCCCCCACTGTTCAAGGATTCACAATTACTGTGCCAGCAGAGCATGACAACGGGCAGAGGATATCTATCTTGGTAAATCAAGAAATGCAGAAATCAATGGGTTAATTAGCAGGTTAGCAAAACAAAACCGACCTGTGGAACCTTTTATACAGCAAAAGACTGATGTAGCAAAGATAACTATTTGCATTTCTCATACTCTCTGGCTGGTAGAGGATTATTGGAACAATGGAAATTTTAGGCACTGATTGAAAACAAGTTCTGTTCATTAAAGCTAAACTTCAACAATTTTGCAAAAGCAACTCCTTTCATTATCCATGGATAGGATCACACACAAAACAGTAACACAGTTAACACAATGTAAGATAAACCTCTTGCCAAAAGAAATTTAACTTGTATCCAAGTTAAGCTCAATGAAGATACAGATGCTGGACACAAACAATTTTCTAATACAGATAATGAACAAAAACTGATCCCACATATAAAAAAGCATCCTAGGAACACGATGGAAAATATATTTAAAAAGAAGGGTCTGTATTTCTTCTGTTAACTGGAAAACACATTGCATTTTTTTGTGAATCTGACCTAAAAGTCATGCTTGAAGGAAATTCCAGCAGTTCTTTGGAAAAGTGTGAGATCCTCTTCCCATGAGTTTCAGTGCATCTTGCACATGCAAACAGTGCGACATCATTGCGTACAGTTTCACATCACTAAAAGGAAGTAAAAAACCCAAGGATATAGAATTTTAATCCACACTGCCCCCTTGGTCTACCAGCATTCTTGTCTCCCTCATGTCAAAGTAATCAACACTCAGAAGAATGCTGCCTTGCTTGTAAAAAAAAAAAAAAAAAAAAAAAAAAAAAAAAAAATCACATTGCATGTGGATTTTTAATTGCAACATTTCTAAACCCAGATTACATGCTTTCTTTCTTTCTTTTTTTTTTTTTTTTTTTTTTTTTTTTTTTGGAGTCGTAATCCAAGTTTAATGTTGCTTAGGCTACAAATTAATCTCTATCCCCATCTCCCAACAACTGGCCCATGTTACTTCCATGCCCATGAGCTTGGGTGGTAGAACGGGGGCACCACAGTGCCAGCTGCGACACGCAGCGAGCAAAGCATCGCCTGCACCAGCAGAGTGGCAGCCTCATCTGAGAGCTAGAAGGTTTGCCTACACAAGTTCCTGCCGGTGCAAGCAGCCAGCTGCAAGAGCAAACCCCACTCCAGCACTGTAGCAATTCCCTGAACAGACTAAGCTATGCCAACAAAAGCACTTTTCTTGCCAGCAGAGCTGACTCCTCAGCAGAGCTCCTGACAGTGTTGCAACAGCCACTCAACAGTGGCACCCATTTTTCCCCTTACAGTTTCCTACACTTCCACCTCTACACAGAGAAAGGCAAGAAACAAAGAAATGCAGAGAACAGGTGTGAGGACAAGGTGATGCATGTCCTGCTGGCTGGCCAGCGCCTCCTCGCCGAATCTAAGGAAAATGTGATATGATCTGCCTTCTTCCCCAAGCCCCACCACACTACATGAAAGCAAACACACTCAGCTCTGAGATCCATTCACCTGAATCAAAGGGTTCCCAATCCAAGCACCCGAGATGAGCTGAGATACTCGGCCCTGGAACAAGCGCTAAGGCTCCTCCTGGCTCTGCTCTCTGGCCGAAAGTACCCAAAAATGCTGGTGGACCCCAGCACTGACAGGATGATATCAAGTGGCTGCTGAAATAGTCCCCCAGCCTTTGCTCAAATTTCATCTCAGGCAAGAAGAGCTTTTGAACCTGAAATTACGACAAACGGCTCCCATTAGGAAAAACAGAAAATATTTTGGGGAGCGAGTGATTGTTTCCTCCCTTCTTCCTCCCACAGAGAAAATTTGATCTTCCTACCAGATTTTTACTTGCGAATGGGATTACAGGACAATGCTGAGCTACAGTGCTTGACTACAAGTATTCCTGTGAAAAAGCTCAGGATTTTGTCACGTAGGAATAAATCACCCAGCTATGAGCAGGAGACACAGACCTACTGAGCACCCAGCTGTTTTCCTCAGCAAACCTTTTGTTCCTGACGATGCATTAGATGACCTTTTCCCAAACCGAGCAGGAACTTATTTACATAAAAACTTTCTTGTAAACACACTCGCCTTGTTTTATTTCTTATTTCTTGCAATTCTCCCTACTTCGGCAGCTAGTGTGTGCTGGAGCCATGTGCTCCAGCAGGTCCCGCAGCAGCTTGATGCAAACCACGGCTGGCACATGCCTTTGCTGCCACAACCTCACAGGAGTAGGGTGTCCCCCCTTGCCCGCATTCCAGGGAACTGGGGTGACCTTGGCCGCAGCCATCCGGCCTCCAGCACAGCCCCAGACATCTCTCGGGCGAGGAGACAAAAAAGCCAACTCACCCGAGGCAAACGCCAGCATTTTTAAAAGGCCGATTGGGAAGGTTGGCAATAGGAAGTCCGGGTCTGTAGGAGTTGACTCAAAGGGCCCTGCAACATTCATGCGTCGGGAACTTCTCCGGGTAAACCATTAACCACCATAAAGCAGCGCTGCGAAACGCCCCTCACCATCGGGGAGGCTCACACACAGCCCAACACACACGCGGGCTGCACGGGGATACGCACACACAGATGTACAGATATCCGTACACCCACAGACATACAAGGACACAGATACACACGGCTTGGAGTTTTTTGAGGGCAGGGGAAACGCTGGCAATTCCCTCCGCTCGGGGCGAGGCGAGCGCTGACACCGCAGCCCCGCGGCGGCAGAGCGGGGATCCGCTCGCATCCCCCGGACGGGAAGAGGGCGCCTGGATCCGCTCCGCATCTCCTGGCGGCGAAGGGAGCAGCCGCCCCGCTCCGCGCCCCTCGGGGATGTAAGAGATGCGCGGAGCGCCCCGCGCCCACAATCCAGACAGGACGTTCTGAGCCCTCTCTCCCCGAAAATACCCCCGCCAAAAGCCAGGAATCTCCCCCTTCCCTCCAGCTTCGCTCTCCGACACTCCCCGCGGCAGGAGAGAGCGCGCAGACCTCCCGCAGCCCTACCGAAGTTTCCGCGCCGCTCCGCGGGCAGCGGCGGAGCAGCCCCGGCTCCTTACCCGGCTGGCGGAGCGGGGTCCCGGGGCGGCCTGGAAGCAGCGGCGGCGGCTGCGCGGGGGCGCGGCGGCTTCCTGGGAGCTACAACTCCGCGGCGGCGCCCGGGCGAGCCGCGCGCCTGCGGAGCGGCGGCGAGCGGGGAGGAAAAGAGGAAATGAGCGGGAGGCGCATTGGAGGGAGGGAGGGGGAGGAAGGAGCCGTCGCCGAGGGACCAGGGAGAGCGAGGGACAGAGCGCAACTTCCCCGGCGGGGCAGCGGGCGCGCCGGGGGGCGGAGCGCACCGCACCGCCGCTCCGCGGCCGCCCCGCGGCGTGCGCAGCGCCG